>NC_138978.1:29651739-30851739 GCF_964341445.2 Mesoplodon mirus | reverse complement strand
TTAAGTTTCATTAGGTCCCATTTGTTTATTTTTGTTTTTATTTCCATTTCTCTAGAAGGTGGGTCAAAAAGGATCTTACTGTGATTTATGTCATAGAGTGTTCTGCCTATGTTTTCCTCTAAGAGTTTTATAGTGTCTGACCTTACATTTAGGTCTTTAATCCATGTTGAGTTTATTTTTGTGTATGGTGTTAGGGAGTGTTCTAATTTCATTCATTTATATGTAGCTGTCCAGTTTTCCCAGCACCACTATTGAAGAGGCTGTCTTTTCTCCATTGTATATTCTTGCCTCCTTTATCAAAGATAAGATGAGCATATATGCATGGGTTTATCTCTGGGCTTTCTATCCTGTCCCATTGATCTATATTTCTGCTTTTGTGCCAGTACCATACTGTCTTGATTTCTGTAGCTTTGTGGTATAGTCTGAAGTCAGGGAGCCTGATTCCTCCAAATCTGTTTTACTTTCTCAAGATTGCTTTGGCTATTCGGGGTCTTTTGCGTTTCTATACAAATTGTGAAAATTTTTGTTCTAGTTCTGTGAAAAATGCCATTGGTAGTTTGATAGGGATTGCGTTGAATCTGTATAGTCATTTTCACAATGTTGATTTTTCCAATCCAGCAACATGGTATATCTCTCTATCATTTGTATCATCTTCCCTGGTGACCGAGCTGGTGGCCAAGGACGGGAACTGGGTGCACATGGTGGGCATGGCGCACTTCAGCGACGACAGCAAGAAGGACATGGTGAAGACCATCTGGGAGGTGCAGCCTGATGTGCTGAAGATGAACGAGTGTACACTGCTGCATGAGGCCAAGGACATCAGCCTGGAGAAGCTGCAGTAGGCCATAAGGCAGAACAGGGTCATGTCGGGACTCATGCAGATGCTGCTGCTGAAGGTGTCCGCCCACATCACTGAGAAGCTGGGCATGGCCCCTGGAGGTGAGTTCAGGGAGGCTTTCAAGGAGGCCAGCAAGGTGCCTTTCTGCAAGTTCCACCTGGGTGACCAGCCTATCCCCATCACCTTCAAGAGGGCCATTGCCACCCTCTCCTTCTTGCAGAAGATCAAGCCAGCCTGGGGCCTATGTTTCCTGTCAAACCCTATCAGCAAGGATGACATGGAGTGGTGCAAGCAGGACCTGCTGGAGCAGATGATGGCTGAGATGATCGGCGAGTTCCCCAACCTGCACTGCACCATCGTGTCTGAGCGGGACATCTACCTGACCTACAGGCTGAGGCAGGCGGCCTGGTGCCTGGAGCTGTTGCGTGCCTCTGATGCCAAGTGCAGAAAGTGCGTCCCTTCCATGGTGGTGGGCATTATGGACATGGGCCATGTCCCTGGCATCCAGAAGAACTGGACCACTGACCTCAACATCCAGGAGATAATGATGGTCCCCCTGCTGTCCGTCTCTGGCAGAGTGCCCTGGCTGACCATGAAAGCCACCTTCTTGGGCCTCCTGGGCTACAGCCTGTACTGGATGGGGCGCCATGCCAGCAGCCTGGTCTTGTCACTGCCTGCCACCCAGTACTGCCTGCAGAGGGACACTGAGGCCTGGCCACACAAGTAGGAAGGACAGAGGGAGCCACCACATCTGTCTAGGGGGCTGCCTGTGGTTGCTCCTCTGACACAGCCAAGAGGCACAGGGGCCGGCCCACTGAGGAGCTCCTGGGTGCCACCCCCCATGGGGGTCCAGCTTAGCCTCACCTGCCCTCTCCCAACCCACCCAAATAGAGAATTATTTCACTTTCAATAAAATAAAATAAAATAAAATAAAATAAAATAAAACTACCCTTCATCAGTGTCTTATAGTTTTCTGCATATAGGTCTTTTGTCTCCTTAGGTAGGTTTATTCCTAGGTATTTTATGCTTTTTGTTGCAATGGTAAATGGGAGTGTTCCCTTAATTTCTATTTCAGATTTTTCATCATTAGTGTATAGGTATGCAAGAGATTTCTGTGCATTAATTTTGTACCCTGCTACTTTACCAAATTCATTGATTGGCTCTAGTGGTTTTCTAGTAACATCTTTAGGGTTCTCTATGTATAGTATCATGTCATCTGCAAACAGTGACAGTTTTACTTCTTTTCCAGTTTGGATTCCTTTTATTTCTTTTTCTTCTCTGATTGCTGTAGCTAAAACTTTCAAAAATATGTTGAATAATAGTGGTGAGAGTGGACAACCTTGTCTTGTTCCTGATCTTAGAGGATATGCTTTCAGTTTTTCACCATTGAGAATGATGCTGGCTGTGGATTTGTCATATACGGCCTTTATTATGTTGAGGTAAGTTCCCTCTATGCCTACTTTCTGGAGGATTTTTATCATAAATGGCTGTTGAATTTTGTCAAAAGCTTTTTCTGCATCTATTGAGATTATATATGGTTTTTATCCTTCAATTTGTTAATATGGTGTATCACATTGATTGATTTGCATATATTGAAGAATCCTTGCCTTCCTGGGATAAACCCCACTTGATCATGGTGTATGATCCTTTTAATGTGCTGTTGGATTCTGTTTGCTAGTATTTTGTTGAGGATTTTTGCACCTATGTTCATCAGAGCTATTGGCCTGTAGTTTTCTTTTTTGTAACATCTTTTTCTGGTTTTGGTATTAGGGTGATGGTGGCCTCGTAGAATGAGTTTGGGAGTGCTCCTCCCTGTGCTATATTTTGGAAGAGTTTGAGAAGGATAGGTGTTAGCTTTTCACTAAATGTTTAATAGAATTCACCTGGTCCTGGACTTTTGTTTGTTGGAAGACTTTGTTGTTGTTGTTGGAAGATTTTTAATCGCAGTTTCAATTTCAGTGCTTGTGATTGGTCTGTTTATATTTTCTATTTCTTCCTGGTTCAGTCTTGGAAGGTTGTGCATTTCTAAGAATTTGTCCATTTCTTCCAGGTTGTCCATTTTATAGGCATAGAGTTGCTTGTAGTAATCTCTCATGATCTTTTGTATTTCTGCAGCGTCAGTTTTTACTTCTTTTTCATTTCAAATTCTGTTGATTTGAGTCTTCTCCCTTTTTTTCTTGATGAGTCTAGCTAATGGTTTATCAATTTTGTTTATTGTCTCAAAGAACCAGCTTTTATTTTATTGATCTTTGCTATTGTTTCCTTCATTTCTTTTTCATTTATTTCTGATGTGATGTTTATGATTTCTTTCCTTCTGCTAATTTTGGGTTTCTTTTGTTCTTCTTTCTCTAATTGCTTTAGGTGAAATGTTAGGTTGTTTATTTGAGATTTTTCTTGCTTCTTGAGGTAGGATTGTATTGCTATAAACTTCCCTGTTAGAACTGCTTTTGCTGCATCCCATAGGTTTTGGGTCATTGTGTTTTCATTGTCATTTGTTTCTAGGTATTTTTTGATTTCCTCTTTGATTTCTTCCATGACCTCTTGGTTATTTAGTAGTGTATTGTTTACTCTCCATGTGTTTGTATTTTTTACATTTTTTTCCTGTAATCGATATCTAGTCTCATAGCATTGTGGTCAGAAAAGATACTTGATACAATTTCAATTTTCTTAAATTTACCAAGGCTTAATTTGTGACCCAAGATATGGTCTACCCTGGAGAATGTTCCTTGAGCACTTGAGAAGAAAGTGTATTCTGTTGTTTTTGGATGGAATGTCCTATAAATATCAATTAAGTCCATCCTGTTTATTGTGTCATTTAAAGCTTGTGTTTCCTTATTTATTTTCAGTTTGGATGATCTGTCCATTGGTGAAAGTGGGATGTTAAAGTCCCCTACTATAATTGTGTTACTGTCGATTTCCCCTTTTATGGCTATTAGCATTTGCCTTATGTACTGAGGTGCTCCTATGTTGGGTGCATAAATATTTACAATTGTTATGTCTTCTTGGATTGGTCTCTTGATCATTATGTAGTGTCCTTCTTTGTCTCTTGTAATAGTCTTTATTTTAAAGACTATTTTGTCTAATATGAGAATTGCTACTCCAGTGTTCTTTTGATTTCCATTTGCATGGAATATCTTTTTCCATCCCCTCACTTTCAGTTTGTATGTGTCCCTCGGTCTGAAGTGGGTCTCTTGTAAACATTATATTTATGGGTCTTGTTTTTGTATCCATTCAGCCAGTCTACGTCTTTTGGTTGGAGCATTTAATCCATTCACATTTATGGTAATTGTCAATATGTACGTTCCTAGTACCATTTTCTTAATTGTTTTGGGTTTGTTTCTGTAGGTCTTTTCCTTCTTTTGTGTTTCCTGCCTAGAGAATTTCCTTTAACCTTTGTTGTAGAGCTGGTTTGGTGGTGCTGAATTCTCTCTCCCTTTTTTTTTAAAAAAAATTATTTATTTTATTTTTGGCTGTGTTGGGTCTTTGTTGCTGTGCACAGACTTTCTCTAGTTATGGCGAGTGGGGGACTACTCTCTGTGTGGTGCATGGGCTTCTCATTGCGGTGGCTTCTCTTGTTGTGGAGCATGGGCTCTAGGTGCGTGGGCTTCAGTAGTTGCAGCATGTGGCCTCAGTAGTTGTGGCACATGGGCTTACTTGCTCTGCTGCATATGGGATCTTCCCGTAAGCCCATGTCCCCTACACTGGCAGGTGAATTCTTGACCACTGCACCACCAGGGAAGGCCGGTAGTGCTGAATTCTCTTAACTTCTGCTTATCTGCATAGGTTTTAATTTCTCCATCGAATCTGAATGAGATCCTTGCTGGGTAGAGTAATCTTTGTTGTAGGTTTTTCCTTTCATCACTTTAAATATGTCCTGCCACTTCCTTCTGGCTTGCCAAGTTTCTGCTGAAAGATCAGTTGTTAACTTTATTGGGATTCCCTTGTATGTTATTTGTTGCTTTTCCCTTGCTGCTTTTAATATTTTTTCTTTGTATTTAATTTTTGATAGTTTGATTAATATGTGTCTTGGCATGTTTCTCTTTGGGTTTATCCTGTATGGTACGGTCTGTGCTTCCTGGACTTGACTGACTATTTCCTTTCCCATGTCAGGGAAGTTTTTGACTATAATCTCTTCAAATATTTTCTCAGACCCTTTCTTTTTCTCTTCTTCTTCTGGAACCCCTATAATTCAAATGTTGGTGCATTTAATGTTTTCCCAGAGGTCTCTGAGATTGTCTTCACTTCTGTTTTCTTTATTGTTCTCCCTGGTAGTTATTTCCACAATTTTGTCTTCCAGGTCACTTATCTGTTCCTCTGCCTCAATTATTCTGCTATTGATTCCTTCTAGAGTATTTTTAATTTCAGTAAGTGTTGTTTGTCACTGTTTGTTTGTTCTTTAGTTCTTCTAGATCCTTGCTGAATATTTCTTGTATTTTCTCCATTCAATTTCTGAGATTTTGGATCATCTTTACTATCAGTACTCTGAATTCTTTTTCAGGTAGTTTGCCTATTTTGTCTTCACTTATTTGGTCTTGTAGGCTTTTACCTTGCTCCTTCTTCTGTAACATATTGTTTTGTCATTTCATTTTTTTTTGATGGGTGGTGCTGTGTTCCTGTCTTACTGCTTATTTGACCTGAGACATCTAGCACTGGAGTTTGCAGGCAGTTGGATGGAGCTGGGTTAGGAACTCTTGGAGGCCTCACTCTGATGAATATTCCCTGGGTTCTGAGGGTCTCTGTTAGTCCAGAGATTTGGACTCAGAGCTCCCACCACAGGAGCTCAGGCCTGACCTCTGGCCTGGGAACCAAGATCCTGCAAACTTCGTGGCATGGTAAAAAAAAAAAAGAAAGAAAGAAAGAAAGAAAGAAGCACTACAATATCAAAGAATAAAAAACAAAATAAAATTAGAAAGATAGAAAATATATTAGGAAAAGTAAAACTATAATTGAAACAACTGCAACAAAGTATAATAAAACACAAACAGAAAAAAAGGAAATAAATAAAGGGGGGGAGCAAACCAAATGGGAGAGCAATAACAAAGTATAAAGAATAAAATTAAAGTAGAAAAATAAAAGATTTATTAGGAAAAATAATATAAAAGAATGAGCAACAATGAATCAACAAGGTAAAACAGAACCCCAATCTAAAAGAGGAAGAAAAAAAAAAGCCTTGGCTATGGGGCAGAGTTTAGGCGTGGGTGGAACATAGGCTGCGGCGGGACCTAGGCAGGTGGGAGTGGTCACGTTTGAGCGTGGGGCGGGGCCTAGTCTCAGGACCCATGAAGCCAGAAAAAGCCCTGTGGGGTGGGGCCTAGGTGGGGCTATGTTCAAGCATGGGGCTGGGCCTCTGCTGAGGACCTACTCAGAAGGGGAGAGGCAGCCAGTTGCAAGGAAGGCCTATGGAGTGTGGAGTTCTGGAGTTTGGAGGTAGGGCCCTGAGTGAGGGTGTGTGGGTGGGGTTTAGGCCTAGATTGTTGGAGGGGGTCTCCGAGTGTAGAGGTAGGGCCCTGGGTGGGGGTGTAGGGGCAGGGCTTGGGTTCTGTGCAGCAGGAGAGAGGCTCTGAGGGCAGAGGATTAGGCCCAGGATCCCAACAGGCTCCCCAGTGCCTAAATGGACAGGGAAAGCACTGGCTGCGTTCCCTTCTGTTCCTTCCCACCCCTCTCCCAGGGTCTCCCCCATCGCCGCTGGACCACTAACCGTTGGTGGGTCCTGCTGGGTATAGGAGCTCCTCCCCTCCCCCAGCCATCCCTCAGGGGTGCTGTCCTGGAGGTCCAGCCTTTACTTTTGCTTCCTCTTCCCTCCCTCCCACCCCTTCAGGACACGCCTGGCTGGAGGGGGCCTTGGTGGGCAGAGGATCAGGCCCGGGATCTCAGCAAGTTCCTGGGGGACCAAGTGGGCAGGGGAAACCTGGCCATGCTCTCTTTTGATCCTCTGCCCTCCCAGTGGTTCCCCAATTTCCCCCTTTGGGTGTGGGAAACCCTTCCCCTCCCCCAACTGCCCCTCGGGGCACCAGTCCCTTCCCGCCTACACTTCTCCTCCCCCTTCACTCTCCCTACACCCCACATCCTACCTGGTCACTGGGGGTTCCTCCCGTCCCCTTAGGTGTCCGTGGTCCCCCACTGGTGCCTGGTAGGTGCCCTAGTTGTGTGGAGACACGAATTCCACATCCTCCTAGTACGCCATCTTGACTCCGCCCCCCTGCTTCTTTTAATAATTGAAAATGAGCTGGAGGTAGAAAGCATTACCTCTGTAGCCATGTTTTATTGCTTAATCTGGATAGGGTGCACAACGTTCATTGTGTTATTTTTAAACCTTGTGTCTACCTTAAATATTACATAATAGGCTAAAAAATAAAATGAGTCTGGGCAGGTTGAGAAAGTGGGCATCAGAATAAGTAACTCTAAGGGTGTGGAGAAAAGGGAACCCTCCTACACAGTTGGTGGGAATGTAAATTGGTACAGGCACTGTGGAGACCAGTATGGAGGTTCCTTAATAAACAAAAATAGAGCTATCATATGATCCAGGAATCCCACTCCTGGGCATATATCTGGAGAAAAAAATTGCTTGTAAGGATACATGCACCCCAATGTTCATTGCAGTACTGTTTACAATAGCCAAGACATGGAAGCAACCTAAATGTCCATTGACAGATGAATGGATAAAAAAGAGGTGGTACATATATACAATGGAATATTACTCAGCCATTAAAAAGAATGAAATAATGCCATTTGCAGCAACATGGATGGACCTGGAGATTATCATACTAAGTGAAGTCAGACAGAGAAAGACAAATATCATATAATATCTCTTATATGCATAATCTAAAAAAAGGAATGTTACAAATGAAGTTATTTACAAAACAGAAACAGACTCACACATACTTAGAGAAAAAACTTATGGTTACCAGAGGGGAAGGGTCGGGGGGGGACAGATAGATTGGGTGTTTGGGATTGATATGTACACACTGCTATATTTAAAATAGATAACCAACAAGGACCTACTGTATAGCACAAGGAACGCTGCTTAATATTATGTAATAACTTAAATGGGAAAAGAATTTGAAAAAGAATAGATACATGTATATGTATAACGGAATCACTTTGCTGTACACCTGAAACTAACATAACATTGTTAATCAACTATACTCCAATATAAAATAAAAATTAAAAAAAAAAGAATAAGTAACTCTAGAGTGGCCTTAAGATAAACTTTGTTGATGTGACAAGATGGTTTTTGGACCATCCTAGCTTTCTAGACACCATTAGACACATCTGAAAAGAGAGTAAATGTTTCAGGCAGGGAAATTTCTACATTGGGAAAAGGGGACCCAGAAAGAAAGGACAGAAATGTAGGAAGAAAACTAGCTAGAGTACCATGTGTTAGAAAAAGCAAAAAAGGAGGCTGGGGGAAGGGCCGTGGGACTAACCTAGTCAAAGACAGTAAAGAGGCTGAGAAGGCTGATGAAAGTCTGTGCTGCTCTTCCAGGGAGCAGCTTCAGAACTTGTCCATAATTAATGTGCTGCCTCTTTCTTTTTTTTTTTTTTTTTGTTGGTGAGTCACCTTTATTTTATTTATTATTCTAAATTTTATTGTGTTTATTGCGGGTAGGGGAGGGGGTGTTTCCTTTAAAATGCTCTTCCTGAGCCACAAGAACTCGAGGGCCCCTGCCCTTGAGTGGGCAGCTGGCACATGTCACTCCTGCAACATTTCTGGAAAGAAGGATGAGGTGGGCAGGCAGGCCCTCCCCCAGAAAGCTCCCCAGGCCAGCTCTGCTGGCCTCGGCCCCCCTGGAAAAGAAACCCAAACCCCAGAAGCACCACCCTGCCCCCTTGGGCTCACGAAGCTGGGTGTGCATCCCGGCTACCCCACAAGCGGCCTCCTCTCCGTTCTTCCCAGCCCCTTTCCTTGGGCTTCTCTGTGCTCCCCTCGTGGGCACTTCAGCCCCAGCTGGCCTGCTTCCCGCGCGGCCTTGGAAGATGCTTTCATACTTGCCGGGCTCGCCTGTTGTCTGCAAGACCCAGGATGCTCACCCAGTGCACTCCAGCTGATTCTGGCTGGGTACCCTTCCCCCACCACTGGTCACCTCTACCCTGTGACAGTGCACTGGCCTAGGCAGTAGAGGCGACCAGTCCCACCAGCCTCCCACTAGCTTGAAGGGAGCAGGTCCCGGGGCCTGCAGTGCTGCCTCTTTCTACAAAAGATTTGAGACACTTTGTCTACAACATACATATTCAATTGTTTTAGTGAAGGGTGGACACTAAGGAAAATTTGGGACCAAGGATAAAAGAGAAACTAAAACATGACAACAGCAAAGCTTGACTTAGTGTTATATTGTGATTTATAATAAGAAATATAGATATATAATAAGAAATAGATATTGTCCCCATTTCTGGCACAAAGCTCCTAAAATATTTGGAATTTCCTAAGTGATGAGAGAGACAAAGTGCTCTTTTGTTATGTTAATGAGGTGTGTTTTGGACTGCATCTAAGGATGCGGGTTGTTGGTTGCTTGGAGAATCAGCTGGGTGATTAGAAGGTTGGAACTTTTAGTCTCACCCACCTGACCTCAGGGGAGGGGAGCAGGGCTGGAGATGGAATCAATCACCAATGGCCAGTGAGTTAATCAGTCATGCCTATGTAATGAAGTCTCTGTAAAGATGCAAAGGACAGGGTTTGGAGAGCTTCCAGGTTGATTAACTGTGTTGATGCTTGGAGAGTGGTATGTCCAGAGAGGGCATGGAAGCTCCAAGTCCCTTCCCATGTACCTTGCCCTGTGGATATCTTCCATCTGGTTCTTCCTGGGTTATAGCCTTTTATAATAAACCAGTAACCTAGTAAGTAAAATGTTTCTCTGAGTTCTGTGAGCCACTCTAGCAAATTGATTGAATCCAATGAAGGGGTTGTTGAAACCTCCAATCTATAGTTGGTCAGTTGGAAGCACAGGTGACAACCTGGACTTGTGATTGGTGTCAGTGTGGGGGGCAGTTTTGTAGGACTGAGCCCTTAACCTGTGGGATCTGATGCTATCACTTGGTAGATCATGTCAGAATTGAGTAGAATTGTAGGACAGCCTGCTGATGTCCCAGAGTTGCTTGGTGGTGTGGGAAAAACCCACACACTGGAACTGGGAGCAGAACCATACTTAGCTTCCCAGAAGTCCAGGCATAAAGTCAAATATGGAAGTTACAAAACACAGATGATCAGAAATGAGGCCACAGACCAGTTCCTCAGGACAAGAATGATTTTTTCCCTCTGCTAGCTTCAGCCTTTGATACCTTGGTATACTTGAAAGTAGAAAAGGCCTAATTTAAATTGGCTGTGACATTGGTTCAAGATGGCAGAGTAGAAGGACTTGTGCTCACTCTCTCTTGAGAGAACACTGGAATCACAACTAACTGCTGAACAATCATTGACAGGAAGACACTGGAACTCACCAAAAAAGATACCCCCTCATCCAAAGACAAAGGAGAAGCCAGAATGAGATGGTATAAGGGGCGCAATCACAATAAAATCAAATCTCATAACTGCTGGGTGGGTGACTCACAAACTGGAGAACAGTTATACCACAGAAGCCCACCTACTGGAGTGAAGGTTCTGAGCCCTATGACAAGCATCCCAATCTGGGGGTCCAGGAATGGGAGGAGGAATTCCCAGAGAATCAGATTTGAAGGCTAATGGGATTTGATTGCAGGACTTCCACAGGACTGGGGGAAACAGAGTCTCCACTCTTGGAGGGCACACACAAAGTAGTGTGCATATCAGGACCCAGGGAGAAGGAGCAGTGACCCCATAAAGGACTGAACCAGACCTACCTGCTAATGTTGGAGGGTTGCCAGGGGGTGGCTGTGGCTCACTGCAGGGACAAGGACACAGGCAGCAGAAGTTCTGGGAAGTACTCTGTGGCATGAGCCCTCCCGGAGTCCGCCATTAGCCCCATCAAAGAGCCTGAAGCCTCCAGTGCTGGGTCACCTCAGGCCAAACAACCAACAGGGAGGGAACTCAGCCCCACTCATCAGCAGACAATCGGATTAAAGTTTCACTGAGCTCAGCTCACCAGAACAACACCCAGATCTATGCACCACAAGTCCCTCCCATCAGGAAGTTTGCACAATCCTCTTAGATAGCCTCATCCACCAGAGGGCAGACAGCAGAAGCAAGAAGAATTACAATCCTGCAGCCTGTGGAATGAAAACCACATTCAGAGAAAGTTAGACAAAATGAAAAGGCAGAGGACTATGTACCAGATGAAGGTACAAGATAAAACCCCAGAAAAACAACTAAATGAAGTGGGGATAGGCAACCTTCCAGAAAAAGAATTCAGAATAATGATAGTGAAGATGATCCAGGACCTCGGAAAAAGAATGGAGGCAAAGATGGAGAAGATGGAAGAAATGTTTAACAAACACCTAGAAGAATTAAAGAACAAATAAACAGGGATGAACAATACAATAACTTAAATGAAAAATACACTAGAAAGAATCAATAGCAGAATAACTGAGGCAAAAGGACAGATAAGTGACCTGGAAGACAGAATGGTGTAATTCACTGCCACAGAACAGAATAAAGAAAAAAGAATGAAAAGAAATGAAGACTGCCCAAGAGACCTCTGGGACAACATTAAATGCACCAACACTCACATTATAGAGGTCACAGAATGAGAAGACAGAGAGAAAGGACCTGAGAAAATACTTGAAGAGATTATAGTTGAAAACTTCGCTAACATGGGAAAGGAAATAGCCACCCAAGTCCAGGACGCACAGAGAGTCCCAGGCAGGATAAACCCAAGGAGAAACACGCCGAGACACAGAGTAATCAAATTGACAAAAATTAAAGACCAAGAAAAATTATAAAATGCAACAAGGGAAAAATGACAAATAACATACAAGGGAACTTCCATAAGGTTAACAGCTGATTTCTCAGCAGAAACTCTACAAGCCAGAAGGTAGTGGCATGATATATTTAAAGTGATAAAAGGGAAGAACCTACAATCAAGATTACTCTACCTGGCAAGGATCTCATTCAGATTCGATGGAGAAATCAAAAGCTTTACAGACAAGCAAAAGCTAAGAGAATTCAGCACCACCAAACCAGCCCTACAACAAATGCTAAAGGAACTTCTCTAAGTGGGAAACACAAGACACGAAAATGACCTACAAAAACAAACCCAAAACAATTAAGAAAATGGTACTAGGAACATACATATTGACAATTACACTAAATGTGAATGGATTAAATGCTCCAACCAAAAGACACAGGCTTGCTGAATGGATACAAATAAAAGACCCATATATATTCTGTCTACAAGAGACCCACTTCAGACCTAGGGACACATACAGACTGAAAGTAAGGGGATGGATAAACATATTCCACACAAATGGAAATCAAAAGAAAGTTGGAGTAGTAATACTCATATCAGATAAAATAGACTTTAAAATAAAGAACGTTACAAGAGACAAGGAAGGACACTACATAATGATCAAGGGATCAATCCAAGAAGAAGATAGAACAATTATAAATATATATGCACCCAACATAGGAGCACCCCAATATATAAGGCAAATGCTAACAGCTCTAAAAGAAGAAATCGACTGTAACACAATAATAGTGGGGGAGTTTAACATCTCACTTACACCAATGGACAGATCATCCAGACAGAAAATTAATAAGGAAACACAAGCTTTAAATGACACAGTAAACAAGATGGACTTAATTGATATTTATAGGACATTCCATCTGAAAACATTACACTTTCTTCTCAAGTGCATAAGGAACATTCTCCAGGATAGATCGCATTTTGGGTCACAAATAAAGCCTCAGTAAATTTAAGAAAATTGGAATCATATCAAGCATCTTTTCTGACCACAGCGCTATGAGATTAGAAATCAATCACAGGGGAAAAGAACATAAAAAACAGAAACACATGGAGCCTAACAATATGTTACTAAATAACAAAGAGATTACTGAAGAAATCAAAGAGGAAATCAAAAAATACCTAGAGACAAATGACAATGAAAACACGATGATCCAAAAGCTATGGGATGAAGCAAAAGCAGTTCTAACAGGGAAGTTTATAGCAACACAGTCTTAGCTCAAGAAACGAGAAAAATCTCAAATAAACAATCTAACCTTACATCTAAAGGAACTAGAGAAAGAAGAACAAACAAAACCCAGAGTTAGCAGAAGGAAAGAAATCATAAAGATCAGAGCAGAAATAAATGAAATAGAAAAAAAGAAAACAATGACAAAGACCAATAACTAAAAGCTGGTTCTTTGAGAAGATAAAGAAAGTTGATAAACCTTTAGCCAGACTCATCAAGAAAAAGAGGGAGAGGACTCAAATCAATAAAATTAGAAATGAAATAGGATAAGTTACAATAGACACTGCAGAAATACAAAGCATCATATGAGACTACTACAAGCAACTCTATGCCAATAAAATGGACAACCTGGTAGAAATGGACAAATTCTTAGAAAGGTATAACCTTCCAAGACTGAACCAGGAAGAAAGAGAAAATATGAACAGACAAATCACAAGTAATGAAGTTGAAACTCTGATTTAAAATCTTCTAACAAACGAAAGTCCAGAACCAGACGGCTTCATAGGTGAATTCCATCAAATATTTAGAGAAGAGCTAACACTCATCTTTCTGAAACTGTTCCAAAAAATTGCAGAGGAAGGAGCCCTCCCAAACTCATCTGATGAGGCCACCACCACCCTGATACCAAAAACAGACAAAGATACTACAAAAAAAGAAGACTACAAACCAGTATCACTGAGGAACATAGATGCAAAAATCCTCAACAAAATACTAACAAACAGAATCCAACAACACCTTAAAAGGATCATACACCATAATCAAGTGGGATTTATCCTAGGGATGCAAGGATTCTTCAACATACACAAATCAATCAATGTGATACACCATATTAACAAACTGAAGAATAAAAACCATGTGATCATCTCAATAAATGCAGAAAAAGCTTTTGACAAAATTCAACAGCCATTTATGATAAAAAAAAAAAACTCTCCAGAAAGTGGGCATGGAGAGAACCTACCTCAGCATAAGAAAGGTGATATATGACAAACCCACAGCAAACATCATTCTCAATAGTGAAAAACTGAAAGCATTTCCTCTAAGATCAGGAACAAGACAAGGATGTCCACTCTTACCACTATTATTCAACATAGTTTTGGAAGTCCTAGCCACAGCAATCAGAGAAGAAAAAGAAATAAAAGGAATCCAAATCAGAAAAGAAGAAGTAAAGCTGTCACTGTTTGCAGATGACATGATACTATACATAGAGAATCCTAAAGATGCTACCAGAAAACTAATAGAGCTAATCAATGAATTTGGTAAAGTAGCAGGATACAAAATTAATGCACAGAAATCTCTTGCATACCTATACACTAATGATGAAAAATCTGAAATAGAAATTAAGGGAACACTCCCATTTACCATTGCAACAAAAAGCATAAAATACCTAGGAATAAACCTACCTAAGGAGACAAAAGACCTGTATGCAGGAAATTAAAGACACTGATGAAAGTAATTAAAGGTGATACAAATAGATGGAGAGATATACCATGTTCTAGGATTGGAAGAATCAACATTGTGGAAATGACTCTACCTCCCAAAGTAATCTACAGATTCAATGCAATCCCTATCAAACTACCACTGGCATTTTTCACAGAAGTAAAACAAAAAATTTCACAATCTGTATGGAAACAAAAAAGACCCCGAATAGCCAAAGCAATCTTGAGAAAGAAAAACGGAGCTGGAGAAATCAGGCTCCTGGACTTCAGACTATACTACAAAGCTACAGAAATCAAGACAGTATGGTACTGGCACAAAAACAGAAATATAGATCAAGGGAACAGGATAGAAAGCCCAGAGGTAAACCCATGCACATATGGTCACCTTATCTTTGATAAAGGAGGCAAGAATATACAATGGAGAAAAGACAGCCTCTTCAATAAGTGGTGCTGGGAAAACTGGATGGCTACGTGTAAAAGAATGAAATTAGAACACTCCCTAACACCATACACAAAAATAAACTCAAAAGGATTGAAGACTTATATGTAAGGCCAGACACTATCAAACTCTTAGAGGAAAACTTAGGAAGAACACTCTTTGACATAAATCACAGCAAGATCCTTTTTGACCCACCTCCTAGAGAAATAGAAAGAAAAAGAAAAACAAACAAATGGGACCTAATGAAACTTAAAAGCTTTTGCACAGCAAAGGAAATCATAAATAAGATGAAAAGACAACCCTCAGAATGGGAGAAAATATTTGCAAATGAAGCAACTGACAAAGGATTAATCTCCAAAATGTACAAGCAGCTCACGCAGCTCAATATCAAAAAAACAAACAACCCAATCCAAAAATGGGCAGAAGACCTAAATAGACATTTTTACAGAAAAGATATACAGATTTCCAACAAACAAATGAAAGAATGGTCAACATCAATCATTAGAGAAATGCAAATCCAAACTACAATGAGATATCATCTCACACTGGTCAGAATGGCCATCATCAAAAAAATCTACAAACAATAAATGCTGGAGAGGGTGTGGAGAAAAGGAAACCCTCTTGCACTGTTGGTGGGAATGTAAATTGATACAGCCACTATGGAGAATAGTATTGAGGTTCCTTAAAAATCTAAAAATAGAACTACCATAGGACCCAGCAATCCCACTACCGGGCATATACCCTGAGAAAACCATAATTCAAAAGGAGTCATGTACCACAATGTTCATTGCAGCTCCATTTACAATAGCCAGGACATGGAAGCAACCTAAGTGTCCATCAACAGACAAATGGATAAAGAAGATGTGGCACGTATATACAATCGAATATTACTCAGCCATAAAAAGAAACGAAATTGAATTATTTGTAGTGAGGTGGATGGACCTAGAGTCTGTCATACAGAGTGAAGTAAGTCAGAAAGAGAAAAACAAATACCATATACTAACACACATATATGGAATCTAAAAAAAAAAAATGGTCATGAAGAACCTAGGGGCAAGACGGGAATAAAGACACAAACCTACTAGAGAATGGACTTGAGGACACGAGCATGTGGAAGGGTAAGCTGTGACAAAGTGAGAGAGTGGCATGGACATATATACACTACAAAATGTAAAATAGATAGCTATGGGAAGCAGCCACATAGTACAGGGAGATTAGCTCGGTGTGCTGTGACCACCTAGAGGGGTGGGATAGGGAGGGTGGGAGGGAGGGAGATGCAAAAGGGAAGAGATATAGGGATATATGTATATATGTAACTGATTCACTTTGTTATAAAGCAGAAACTAACACACCATTGTAAAGCAATTATACTCCAATAAAGATGTTAAAAAAAGATATAAAAGGATTACAAATTGGAAAAGAATTAAAACTGTCACTGTTTGCAGATGATATGACACTATACATAGAGAATACTAAAGATGCCACCAGAAAACTACTAGAGCTAATCAATGAATTTGGTAAAGTTGAAGGATACAAAAGTAATGCACAGAAATCTCTTGCATTCCTATACACTAATGATGAAAAATCTCAAAGAGAAATTAAGGACACACTCCCATTTACCATTGCAACAAAAAGAATAAAATACCCAGGAATAAACCTACCTAGGTAGACAAAAGACCTGTACGCAGAAAACTATAAAACACTGATGAAAGGAATTAAAGATGATACAGACAGATGGAGAGATATACCATGTTCTTGCATTGGAAGAATCAATACTGTGAAAATGTCTATACTAACCAAAGCAATCTACAGATTCAATGCAATCCCTATCAAATTACCCCTGGCATTTTTTACAGAACTAGAACAAAAAAACCTTAAAATTTGTATGGAGACACAAAAGACCCCAAATAGGCAAAGCGGTCTTGAGGGAAAAAAACGGAGCTGGAGGAATCAGGTTCCCGGACTTCAGACTATACTACAAAGCTACAATAATCAAGACAATATGGTACTGGCACAAAGACAGAAATATAGATCAGTGGAACAGGATAGAAAGCCCAGAGATAAACCCACACACCTATGGTCAACTAATCTATGACAAAGGAGGCAAGGATATACAATGGAGAAAAAACAGTCTCTTCAATAAGTGGTGCTGGGAAAACTGGACAGCTACGTGTAAAAGAATGAAATTAGAACACTCCCTAACACCATACACAAAAATAAACTCAAAATGGATTAGAGACCTAAATGTAAGACCAGACACTATAAAACTTTTAGAGGAAAACATAGGAAGAACACTCTTTGACATAAATCACAGCAAGATCTTTTTTGACCCACCTCCTAGAGTAATGGAAAGAAGAACAAAAATAAACAAATGGGACTTAATGAAACCTAAAGCCTTTTGCACAGCAAAGGAAACTATAAATGAGAAAAAGACAACCCTCAGAATGTGAGAAAATATTTGCAAACAAATCAATGGACAAATGATCAATCTCCAAAATATATAAACAGCTCATGCAGCTCAATATCAAAAAAAAACAACCCAATCAAAAAATGAGCAGAAGACATAAATAGCCACTTCTCCAAAGAAGACATACAGATGGCCGATAGGCACATGAAAAGCTGCTCAGCATTACTAATTATTAGAGAAGTGAAAATCAAAACTTCTATGAGGTATCACCTCACACCAGTTAGAATGGGCATCATCAGAAAATCTACAAACAACAAATGCTGGAGAGGGTGTGGAGAAAATGGAACCCTCTTGCACTGTTCGTGGAAATGTAAACTGATATAACCACTATGGAGAACAGTATGGATGTTCCTTAAAAAACTAAAAATAGAATTACCAAAGGACCCAGCAATCCTACTACTGGGCATATACCAAGAGAAAACCATAATTCAAAAAGACACATGCACCCCAATGTACATTGAAGCACTATTTATAATAGCCAGGTCAAGGAAGCAACCTAAATGCCCATTGACAGACGAATGGATAAAGAAGATGTGATACATATATACCATGGAATATTACTCAGCCATAAAAAGGAACGAAATGGGTCATTTGTAGAACATGGATGGACCTAGAGAGTGTCATACAGAGTGAAGTAAGTCAGAAAGAGAAAAACAAATATCGTATATTAACAAATATACGTGGAATCTAGAAAAATGGTACAGATGAACCAGTTTGCAAGGCAGAAATAGAGACACAGATGTAGAGAACAAATGTATGGACACCAAGGGGGGAAAGTGTGCATGGTGGTGGTGGTGGTATGAATTGGGATTGACATATATACACTAATATGTATAAAATAGATAACTAATAAGAACCTGCTATATAAAAAAAATAAATTTCAAAATAAATAAATAAATAAATTGGCCTTAAAGATGGGACAAACATCTCACAGTTAATATTTAAAACAGAGCTTTGTTAGACTGTACCCTGAAATGTGAAAGCAAAAATTATTAAAAGTAAGTTTATTTTATTGTAAACTTAACAAAATTGGATTTGCACATGATACTATCAGTCTGCTCTTTGAATGAACAGAGGAAACCAAGGGCTGACTTTTTTGGTGGAATTTTCCCCACAAAAGTATATGGTAGAATGAAATAACATTCTCAAATTCATGTTTGACTTTTGCAGCATGATCATAAAAGTGTTATTTTTTGCAAAAACTCTTTGAGCGCTTTATAAATTTTCTCCAGAGCCTCTCTTATTCCTTTGATATTCAAACCAATCCCTTTCAAAGTCTTCATGGTATCATCGTCCTTGCTGTTCTCCTCTCTTCAGCTGTTAACTGCTTTAACGCTCCCAAATACGCATTCGTCAAAGCCTTTGCACACGATGCCAGCAGTTCCTCAACTTCACCCTCATAGACTTTATGAAATCCTGCCGCTTTCCTCTGCAATATTTGAAGTTATACTTTGCAATCAGTTTGCATTGTATTCCCAGGGTATTGATCCTCGGTCAACCAGGGAAAGGTTGAGCATCAAAGATGTTGATAGGAGAGGAAGGCATAGACCCTAGTGTGCATGTGGGAGGAATATTAAGGAGAGAGGACTAATATTATATGTGGAGACCTTTGCTTCCCTAGGTAAACATGTAACTGTAGGAGTTCAGATAATGAATACCTGAATAAAGGCAAACCCTGTTCTAAACTCTTAAAGTGTTTCTCATATGGCCCTTTACAAAGAGAACCACGAAGTTAATGAAGCAGTAAACAATACGCGTTGTCACAGGTGTGCGGCAGAATTGGTGGCACATTCTATGTGGCTGTTTCTTGTAACCACCTCTCATAAAATTTGGGGCAGAACATCCAAACTCAGCTCAGTGGAGGTGATTCTGTGAGGGGCTGAGTTGATCTGACTCCACATGTGGTTTGCTTGTATTCATTATCTGTTGCTGTGTAACAAGTGACCCCAAACTTATCAGCTTAAAACAATAAACATTTATTATCTCATAATTTCTGTAGGTCAGAAATCCAGGAGCAGCTTATCTGTGAGTCAGCCAGGGCTGCAGTCATCTGAAGATTGTCTGTGTTTGGGGGATCTGTCTGAGCTCACTCATGTGTCTGTTGGCAGGAAGCTCCTATTCCTTGCTAGGTGGATCTTACCAAATGGTTTCTTATGACATGGCTTCCTCCAGAGCAAAAGGTTCAAGAGAGCAAGAGAGAGAAACTGATCAAGATAGAAGCCACATTGTTTTTATAACCTGATCTTGAAAGTGACATGCCATCATTTCTGCAGTATTCTATCAATCACCCTGGTACAATTTGGGGGTATAAATTCCAGGAGGTGGTGGTAACTGGGGGCAGCCTGGGAGACTGGATACAATGCTGTCCGTTGGTTGATTGGTTGTAAGGAAGAAGCAGTTTTACCGTAACAAAAGACTGGGAAGGGGCAAGAAATTGAGAGGAGGGGAAAAGGAGGGAACAGATAGAAACAACTTATGGGGTAACGGGTGTTGATACTGTGGCAGGGCTGCCCCATACAGTTATGCTGGTTGTGCACTGCACCACTTTAGGAGGTTCCATTTACATAGATCATCCAAAGCCCTGAGCGGAAGTGAGCACAGCCTCTTCCCTGCAGACGTTTGACATGGAAGGGGCTTCACCGTGGTGACCTCTTCATCATGCAGAAATGACACAAATGTCTCTGGAAGCTGGGTTTGTGGAAACCCATTCTCTGTGTAGACCAGGTGGGATGTGGCTGCTCAGGGGAGGGTGTCTAACAGGCACCTGTGAGCTCTTGGCTCTGGAATGACATTCCCTTCCTCTGCTGAAGGAACCAGTGGAGGTGGGTATTATGTGGGTGTCACAGGAGATCCTGGCTCCATTTAGGGATGGCAACATGACTTGCTAAGCAGGAACAGCAGTGAGGCAGACTGCTTTTTTTCTTCTTCTTAGTGTCTGCAATTCCATTTACACCTCTGTCAAAAACAAAGGTTGACTGGGACACGACGATTTTGGAATAAGCCCCAGAGTTTCATAGATAAGAAGTCAGAAAATATTAAGTTCTATTTCTGGAATCATTAATGACTTTCTGTGTTGCCCTGTGTTATGGGCTGAATTGTGCCCTCCCCCACCTCCAAAACCCATATATTGAAGTCCTAACTCCCCAGTACCTGAGAATGTGACTATATTTGGAGATAGGGTCTTTAAAGAGGTGATTAAGCTAAAACGAGGTCATTAGGGTGGGCCCAAATACAATACGGCTGGTGTCCTTATAAGAAGAGGAGATGAAGACACAGACACATATAGAAGGAAGACCATATGAAGACACAGGGAGAAGACGGTCATATATAAGCCGGTGAGAGAACCTCAGAAGGAACTAATCCTGCTGACACCTTGATCTTGGACTTCTAGCCTCCAGAACTGTGAGACAATAAATTTCTGTTGTTGAAGCCACCCTGTCTGTGGCACTTTGTTATGGCAGCCCCAGCAAACGAATATACCCTGGACAAGTCTTTTTCCTCTCTGTGTCCTGGTCTTGTAATGCTTAAATTGATAACTCCTTGTCTTTGGTGCTTGTATATAATGCATGTTACACATATGAATGCTGTTGACCCACATGGTGCTTTTGTGCAAATTAATAAAAGATACCTCTTCTTCTTGGCAGTTGCAATCCTGCATCAAGGTGCTTGGCTTGGTGACGGGAGTGTGGGCAAGATTTCAGTGCTCCATCATCCCTAGACTGGGTGTGCTTGTGCTGGGTACAGTCTGCATCTTTACATGGCAAGCCTGCCATGCAAGAAGCTCTGGATCCTCAGGATGCAGGGAGGGATGCCGGTTCTGGCTGGGGAAGCCAACCATGCAGCTCTTCTTAAGGGGAAAGGTTGAGATGACATCTCTTTCTCCTCATTGACCTTTCTTAGAGCAAACTCGGTGGAAAACTTCTGCAAATGATGCATTAAACTCTTAAATTTACAAGATACTTTGCAAGTCTACTGTACCTTAATAACGTAACACACCAAAAGATTGGAAAGAGCTTCTTTAAAACTTTATGAATTCACGGCTCTGTACTCACTCTCATTCTCATTCTCAACCACAGATACTTACAAACCCAGAAATTTACATATTCATATATAGAGAAATGCCACTTAGCTCTCTATATAAATACATTTTAATATCATTTTGAGGAAATTTGTAGGTCTGGCTACCTTGTCACAGTTTACTGAATATTTGGTTAGATGAAACTGGCTCTTCCTTGACAAATCTTCTCCTCCTAAGCCAAAAGCTCAGGAGATGTCATAATTCTCTTCCCATTACATAGTCTTCTCAAGGAAGCTCAGGAGAACTGGAGAAGCTGAGGAAATGGAGACAAGCAGACTGAACTTGGGCCTGGCTTGGCCACTGGTGTCTGGGGCAAGCTAAGGCCCATCTACAGTATCTGTAACACTGGTCCTGGGGCTTTCCCCAGAACCACAGGAGGCCACTCTGCATGTGCTGGGGAAGCAACAACCCTGGGAGCAGCCTTCAACCAATGGTGAATGTGGGTTTGTATGTAAAATCCCCTAGCTACTTTGCTGGGTGTGTGTGGATAATTTGAGGCATGTGCTTTATAGCATTTCCTGGAGTTTCCTTATGGGATTATGTTGCAGTCTCTCACTGGGGAAGTTGGCTTATTAATGCACACATTTTGGCTGCCTTCCTCTCTCTGGATGATTTCCTGTTTCCATATAGTGTTCCTGGTGCCCCCCAAACAAATTATTAGCACTTGAACCCTGTCTCAGGGTCTGCTTCTAGGGGAGCCTGAACTATATCCCCCTCCAGATTATAAAAGACTCTGCTTCAAACTTTGGATAGAGTCAGCTAATTGCTCAAAGAGCTTGGCCAGAATGGTTCCTGCCACTAGTTGGCTGCAATAGGGCACATCCTGAAACACATCCAGTATGTTTTACAACAATCCTATGGGGCCACTTATAAATTCTTGAGGTAGAGCAGTCAAGTTCAGGAAGTGGAGGGATGGAAAGGGAATCTGAAGCTATTGCATGCCTATTACATTCTAGATTCTTTATATACTTTAAAAAAACCTTTAATTTTGAGTGAACAGAAAAGTTGCAAAGATAAAACATTCTCTTAAGTTTCCTACCTCATTTACTTCTTGCAAAACCACAATATAGATAGATGAAGAAATATCGATATGCATATATGCATGGGTTGGTGCACATACCTATATTTCTTAGCACTGTCTCATGAGAGGGCCTAGAATCAATGACACCTCAGTAACCATGAGCACATGTAAGGCTCAGATCTTGGTCTCTAAACACCATTTTCCATTAAAAGGAACCGGGGGTCCTAGAAGAAGTGGTTGATTCCAGGAGTGAAGAATGGAAAATACAAGATGAGCTTAGAATATCTGGAGGCTTGTTGAAAGAAGATAGGAGCCAACTTGATGGAGCTCCCAATGGCTAAAGCTTGAGCAGCAAAAAAATAATGCTGGTATTTTAATTAAAAAAATAACAACCCTATGATATGGATATAATTATTCCCAGTTTATAAATCCCTGAGGTCCTGGAGAAGTCACGATTCAGATTCAGGTTCATATAATACCAAAGCTCCACTATACACACCTTCCCCATTGTAGCAAGGCAAATAGAATCTCTCAATGCATTAAAGCACTCACTTCTGCTTTGAGTTGAGCAACACTAACCTTCACCCAAATGAGAGTAGGTTCCATTTTCTTTCTCCACCTTTCCACCTTTCCAGCAAAACTTTAAGTCCTACAGGCCTCACACCAAATTTTCTCATTGAGTCAGTTTTGCTTACTCTGCTGGCTTAAATCAGAGGTCACTTGGCATGAGCATTACAATAAACTCCTTTTTCAAAATCTACTGATGCTCCAGGTGTTTTAGAGCAACTCTTCCATTCTGGTCCACAACTCAGATAAATTCTCTGGGGAATTCCGGCACATGGGAGGGAGTTAAAATAAGAACTAGAGACGGCGGGGCGGTGGGAATTTGACATCCCATTCTTAATCACCCTCTGTGCTTTGATGCCTTCCTTGATAGCATGGGTTCCAGATTCCTCATTTGTTCACATTTCCTGGGGGGCAGCGGTGAGGGCTGAGCACTCCACACTGCTACAAAAATAACGAAAGTGATAAATGGCCTCTAACAGCAAGGAAGGGAAGAAACGGCATCTTTTTTCCCTCTTTGCCTTGGCTGTAGATAAATTGCATCTGTCATGGCTGGGGCCATGGAGCTTTAACTGTGATGTAGTTGGGGTGGCTATCTGCCAGACCCTCCCTCCCCCTACAGCAAGGAAGCTGACCTGGCTGGCTAATTTTAAAAGAAATAAAAGGAAGCAGGGGCCCAGTCTGCCTAATAGTTAAAAACTCTGACTCTCCAGGTTCTCAAGACCTTTACCTCCATGTAGGAGCAGCTTCCTTCTTGAGAGCAGAGCCAACCTGTGTGTTCATGGAGCATCTGTCCTTTACTGCACCCGTGGCTGACCATTTAGATGGGTTGAATGCAGATGGGTCCTGAGGCAGAGGGATGTATAAAATGGCCTCTGACAGGCTCCTTACTACCTCAGGTTATTTAAAAAAACAGCTTTATTGAGGTATAATCAATGTACCCCAAACTGCACATATTTAATATATTCAATTTAAGTTTGGACATATGCCTACACCTGTGATACAATAACCACAATCAAGGTAATAACCACACCCATCACCTCCAAAAGTTTCCTTGTGTCCCTTTGCTTTTTTGTGTGATAAGAACAATTAACATGAGACCTACCCTTTTTATTTTTTAAGTGCACAATACCGTATTGTTAACTATGGGTACTATGTTATACAGCAAACCTCTAGAACTTCTTCATCTTGTATAACTGAAATGTTATACTCATTGAGCAACAAGTTCCCGTTTCTCCCTCCTCCCCCCCACCATCTAGCAACCATCAATCTATTTTCTGCTTTTGTAAGTTTGACTACTTTAGATTTCCCGTGCAAGTGGAATCATGTAATATTTGTCCTTCTGTGATTGATTTATTCCACTTAGCATAATGTCTTCAAGGTCCATTTATGTTATCACAAGTGATATGATTTCTTTCTTTTTTAAGCTTAAGTAATACTCCACTGGATGTGTATTTTCTTTAGCCATTTGTCTGGTGATGGACTTTTGGGTTGTTTCCATATCTTGGCTATTGCGTATAATGTGTCATTGAACATGGGAGTGCAAAGAAGCCATACAGATGACCAATAGGCACATGAAAAGGTGCTGAACATCACTATTCACCAGAGAAATGTAAATCAAAACCACAGTGAGATATCATTCACACTTGTTAGGATGGCTCTTTTAAAAAAATCAAAATATAATAAGCGTTGGCAAGGTTGTGGAGAAACTGGAACACTTGTGCACTGTTGGTGGGAATGCAAAATGCTACAGCAGCTATGAAAACAGTATGAAGGTTCCTCCCCATTAAAAATAGAAATGCCTTATGATCCAGCAATCCCAATTCTGAGTATATGTCCAAAAGAATTGATATCAGGATCTTGAAGAGATGTCTGCATGATGGTTTTTGAGTTCTGGCCCCAAATCAGTCTGTGATAAAGCTCTGTTGTGTCAGAACTGTAAAGGCAATTGGTGATGTCAATTGATTCTGCTTGTCATGATTTTAGTTAGGTCAAAACCTGGGAGTCACTCTAGCCTCCTCCCTCTTTACCATTCCATATATCCAACAGGATTCCGTATCTGGATGCTTCTATCTCCTTAACATCTGCCTGTGCCTCTTCTCTCCTCCCAGGGTCCCCGCCTTAGGGCAGCCACCTCCTCCCTGCCCTAATCTATGCAAGGGCTTCCTGGTGGTCCCCATGCCTCTACCCTTGTCTGCTCTAATCCATCCTCTAGACCGCAGCAACAGTGAGCACACATCTAGGTACAAATCTCCTCCAGTTAAAACACTTCCATAGCCCCCAGTGTCATGAAGATAAAATCCACATTCTGCTGCATAGCACACATAGTCTCGCATGATCTGGCCCCTGCTTATCTCTCCAGCCTGGTCTCTCCCTGGTTGATTCGCAGCAAATCCTGGGAATACCAAGTCTCCTTGTGAGGCCTTAAAAAAGACTTACTTTTTCTTGCCTTTAATGAGATGCACAAACGTGCTTCCGTCTTCTTCTCCTGAGTGACTCCTACTTATTGTCAGTGCCTCAGGTCCAAGGGCACCTCCTCTGGGAAGCCCTCCTAAGGTTAGATTAAGAGGCCTTCCTCTGCCATCACATGAAAAGCCTCCTTCTATTACCCATCTCGCAGTCTCACCAGACTCCTTGATAATAAGGCTCTTACTATCTTCCAGATACTGTTTTAGCACATGAGCTGAATAATCAAGTCCTTACACACACCCACTGTTTAGCATCTTCATTTTACAGATGATGAAGTTGAGGCACAGAACTGGTAAGTAACTTTTCTAAGGTTACGGAGCTTGTAAGTGACAAAACCAGGCTTGAACCTAGCCTATGGTTCTGACCACTAGGCTGTACCATGTGTACTTGCTTTCTCACAATTTTGCAGTTTTCCTTTGAGCAACTGGGCTGAGCGCCTGTGGCTATAATCAGTTTTGTGAGTTGCACCTGAACTGGGAGGATGATGGGAGGGAGGGGCCAATTATGCCCTGAGGGCAGGCTGCCTGTTTTTGTAAATAAAGTTTTATTAGAACACAGCCATGCCCATTCAATTACATATTGTGTATGGTGGCTGTGGTTCTACAATGGCAGAGCTTAGTTGTGAGAGACTTCTTGGCTTGCAACCCCTAAAATACGTACCATCTGGGCCCTTAAGAAGAGGCTGGCAGACCCCAGCCTCTTCTTAAAGCCTTTCAGACTCCAAAGCCTGTGCAACAATTTCCCAGACATGTCCCCTGCAGCCAGGTGCTGGGATAGATAATGCACAGTGGCAATGTACACATGGAAGGAGGTGGTCAGGGCCCCAGGAGGAGCTCTGTCAGCAGTATTGCAGTTTCTGTGTTTTCTCCTCCCCACTTGGTGTCTGGTGTCTTAGCTGAGGATGTTGGTCTACAGAGCTCACGGCCATGGCATCAGTCTCCATCCCTTCCTTAAGTTCCTCCTGGAACAACTGGTCAGCCTCCACTTGCCCCGTACCAGCTCACTTCCTCTAGGCAGGTGCCAAGAATTAAAGTTTGCATTTCCTCCAGCCGGCTTCCTGGCCTCCTCTCCCAGGGCCCCATCACTCCAGACTGGTCTCAGTGCCACAGATGGAGTTGATTATAAAAGTGCATCAATAGGGCTTCCCTGGTGGCGCAGTGGTTGAGAGTCTGCCTGCTGATGCAGGGGACACGGGTTCATGCCCCGGTCCGGGAAGATCCCACATGCCACAGAGCAGCTGGGCCTGTGAGCCATGGCCGCTGAGCCTGCGCATCCGGAGCCTGTGCTCCGCAACGGGAGAGGCCATAACAGTGAGAGGCCCGCGTACCGCAAAAAAAAAAAAAAAAAAAAAAAAAAGTGCGCATCAATAAATGGAGTTGGGGAAAAATAAACTTCCCAGCATGAAGAAGAGCTGTGTGTGTGTGTGTGTGTGTGTGTGTGTGTGTGTGTGTGTGTGTGTGTGTGTGTAGAGGGGATGCTGGAGGATGGACTGAGAGGAGGGCTTTTCAGAGAGGGAGAGAGGGCAAAGGCCCCAGGAAGGGAGGGTTTCATGGGGGCTGTCAGCAATAAGAGGGGTGATTTAAAATCAATTTCATGGCCAAGAAGAATCATTCTTGCCAGGGTGAAATATAATGTGAAATAGGAAAGAAAGGCGAGCTCGGGCCCTGCCATGATGTGCCTTGGGCCCTCCTGCTTATGAAGCAAATAACCTTCTCCATAGGCAGCCAGGCTGGCTCTGTTTCCATAGCAGGGGCAGTTGCTAGGCATAACCATCTCTAGTTGTCAGACTGGGGACATCAGGCTCAAGAGGGACAAGTGGCCCATGAGGGCTACCCTGGCTCTATACATGAATGATTTTAGCATCAAGCATCTTGGGTACCAAACACTGTGAACCTGCCCTTTGGTCTACAGTCATGATATGAAAATTTTTTTGGTAGAAAGTGACAGAAACTCAGTTTGATTTAGTCTAAGATCCAACTGGCTCTATTGACTCAAATGACCATATCTCAGGCCAAGCAGACAGGGGCAGAGTTGAGTGTCAGGCACTCACACGCTCCAGGACAAGACTTCTGTTTCTCTAAATGTCAACTGAATTCTCCCACATGGACTTTCTCCACCGGGCTGGGCTACCACAGGGACCATTGGCTACTCTTGGACTCACAAACCCAGGTTTCAACACTAGAGAGGAAAAGCCTCTATTCCCTTGGTTCTAATTTGAGAAATCCCAGGGAAGGGCTTTGATTGGCTGAGCAGAGACTCAAGGCCCAGGTCCCACTAAAACGAAATGGTTGAGGTTGGGGAGGATATGACCCCAAAAGAAGAGGGCATATGGTTCCCAGAAGAAAGAAGAGTCTGGACACACAAACAGTGATGTGTACCACAGTGTCTGAGCTCTTGCCTAAGTCCCTGGCCCACCCCAGCTCCCAGCAACCAAGTCCTCCCTTTGGATCTTGAAGGTGTTGTCTATACCTCCTGCCTCTGCTTCTCCACTTCTCATTTTCTCCTCTGCACCTTGCAGTCCAATTTCTGGTCCTTCCATGTCATGGAAAATCTCCCTTGAAGGTTATGATGAGCTGAATCATTAGACGAAGCCCTCTATCTCATCCCATTCTCTTGGCCTCCCTGCAGGATCTGTATGGTTATTTACCGCCTGTTCTCCCATCCTTCTTGTATCTGGGAAAGTGTGCTCTCCTGCTTCCACCTACCCTCTGACTACTCCTTCTCAGTTCCTTCTCTGGTCCTTCATAAGGCCATCCCATAATGAAGGGGTTTTCTCCAAGGGTGGAGAAACTTTTCTTCATCTCAGCATTCTCTTTTGGTAATTTCAATTAGTCTCAGAGCTACGTTAACAGAAGCCTAGTGAATAGAGAAAAGGAGGTGATATTCCTGTAGACAGACCCCACCTATGGTAATATCCTTGGTTCTAGGCAGCATAGTTTTTTTTTTACAACTTTATTGGAGTATAATTGCTTCACAATGGTGTGTTAGTTTCTACTTTATAACAAAGTGAATCAGTTATACATATACATATGTTCCCATATCCCTTCCCTCTTGTGTCTCCCTCCCTCCCACCCTCCCTATCCCTCCCCTCCAGTCGGTCACAAAGTACCGAGCTGATCTCCCTGTGCTATGTGGCTGCTTCCCACTATCTATCTACCTTACGTTTGGTAGTGTATATATGTTCATGCCTCTCTCTCACTTTTTCACAGCTTACCCTTCCCCCTCCCCATATCCTCAAGTCCATTCTCTAGTAGGTCTGTGTCTTTATTCCTGTTTTACCCCTAGGTTCTTCATGACAGTTTTTTTTTCTTTAATTCCATATATATGTGTTAGCATACTGTATTTGTCTTTCTCTTTCTGACTTACTTCACTCTGTATGACAGACTCTAGGTCTATCCACCTCATTACAAATAGCTCAATTTCGTTTCTTTTTATGGCTGAGTAATATTCCATTGTATATATGTGCCGCATAGTTTTAAAGGAACAGTGAAAAATTAGTACATGTTCAAGGGTCATAACCAAGGAGACTTGGTTATATGGGGTCATATGGGGAAAAATCACAGGGACTGGAAACATTTAACCTGGACAGAAGAGGCATGTTAGGGCTCAAGAGGGCTCTTCTAGAGAGCTGTCCATTTCATCATTCCAGTGGTGGGATGGGGGTAGGTCTCAGAGCAAGGCCAGAAAGGACAGGGTGGCCGATTTCCTCTCTGTGCCCCCAGGGCTAGCCCAGGCTTCAGCATGGGAATTAGGGCCTTGAATAGATGACTGGGCTATTCTGTGTGAGGGGGAACTCCCCCTCCTGGAAACATGCAAGTGGAGACTGGGCAGCCATGATTCGGGACATACGGGTGGGTGGGTGGGAGGCTTGACTCCCTGATACTTACAGGTCCTTCCAATTTCTAAATCACTGTGGCTCTCGGGCTCAGGAATGAGATTTTAAAAGAGGCTTGGGTCCTCTAAGTGAGCCACTCTTCCTCCTCTAGGTCACCTGGTTTCATCCTGTGGCCCTGGAGAGATGACGGTGCTCAACCCCATCCTCCAGCGAACCTCAGGGGGCCTTCCTTCTCTGTTTATTCAGTTGTTCAAGTAGTACTTATTCAGGACCTGCTATAGGCCAGGCAGTGCTCTAGGTGTAGAGACAGGTGGATATATTACTGTTACTACTATGACTACCAAGAACAGCAACACTTAATAGTGCCTATTACATGCCTAGAACATCAAGGCTACGTAAGTCAAACAAGGTCTCTGCCCTTATGGAGCTTATACTCTAGCAGAGGAGACAGGCAGTAGCAAGTCAAGATACTGTTATGGTGCTAAAGGTTACAATGAGAATAATATTGGGTTATAGGAGGAGCTGGAGCGTGGATTAGGGGGTGCAGAGGGGGGATCACTAGGAAGGGTGTTCAGGGAAGGCACCCCTGCCTGGAGGAGGTCTCTGTCTCTTCAGCCCACACCCCGGCCTGACAACTGCCCCTCTCACCCCCAGCTACTGGAAGAGCTCAGCCTGCTTTAGGAATGGACCAGACTCCCCACTGAGGACAATAAATAAGAAATTAGTTGAAAATGTCTATACATGCAGAAAACACACACAGGCATAATATCCAGAGAGCAAGATGGTTTTTATTTGACTTTTTCTTTGGTACCAGAAGGAGGTCTACGTAGGCCTGTGTATATTGGTTGGGGGAGGGGCTGTGCAAACCCCTGCAACTCACCCTAATTCTTTCCAATTTTTCACCCTCTCACTCACCTATTGGAGGGCACTTCTGAGCTCAGAGGGACTCTCTCTGGAGGATAGCCGTGCACAGTGCAATGGGTACAGAGGGGATGTGGGAGGTGGCACCCAGAGAACTACTGGCATCATCTTTCCACCTTTAAAATTCGAATTTATGGGCTTTGTCTCTTGAGCCCATGGTTTTCTCGTTGTGGAGCTTCCATTTTATTTGTGGCAATAAAAGTCAGCGGCAGTTGATGTGGCCCTCTGGAGTTGCAGGCAATAACCATTGTGGGCAATGCAGCCTGGAAGATAATCATAATAATAAGCAGCAAAAGAGGAGACAGCTCTTTGAAAGTGGTTGATGAATGGCTATAGACTCAATAACCCCTCTCCACACTTCCCACCACCATCACCAAACACACACACCTAGCTTCCCTGCAGCCCTGCAAGAATCCTAATAAAAAATGCAGCACACAGAGAGACTGGTACAAAGGAAGGAAGCTGAGGAAGTTTCCAGGGGTCCCACAACTGGAAGGCTAAAGTGGCCGCTGGGATGAGCCAGTGTCCCTGGAACAGGGAGAGAAGGAAGATGAGGTTTGCTGAGCCTCAGAAACATCTGAAACATCCCTGCTTCATAGTTGTGTGAGTGGCTTACGTGAGATAGCACATGTAAAGCATCTAGCATAGAGCCTGGCACGTAGTAGACTGTTAATAAATGATAGCTCCATAACCTCCCATCCCAAGGCTGAAGAGGGAACCAATGATGCTTTTTCAAGAGATGAAGAGGAGAAACCCAAGGGGAAGCACTTGGGTTAGATCTGGCCCCTTGAATGTGCCAGTTGAAAAGAATTGAAGGTGCCACCAAAGGCTAAGGGGATTGCTCCCATTCAAATGCCATCTCCTCCACTTCTGACCACTCCCTGCCCAGCTCAGTGCTCTCTGCTTCCTAGATCTTGGGCTTTCACTGTCTGTGTGCCTTCTGTCAGCCTTGCTCTATGCTTTCTCCTATGTTCTACACCCCCTGCCCTGCTATATGTGGAGTCTTGCTCACTATGATGTGACCAGACAGTCCATTTCTTTCTTTCAAGGAGAGAGGACCTAACATTTTTTAAGGCTTGTACCGTGTGCCGGATACTGTGTAAGTCGTATCAACATCATTATTTTTTCTAATCCATAAAACAACCCGACGAAGCAGGCATGGAGGTTTTCATGTTACAGAGGAGAAAACTTGGATTCTGGAAGGTTGACTGATTTTGTTGTGAGTGAGGGAGCGAGGGGTCTGGAACACAGTCTGCTCAGACCCCAGAGCCCATGGTACCGGGGATCCAGACAGTTTATGGTACCAGGTTGCCTTCAAAGGAGTCAGAGAGACCCGAGCTCAAATGGGCATTCAATTAACAGGCTGAGCTGAACCCACCTGTCCCCAGGAGATCCTGGGCACCCTTCCCACTGAGGACCCAGACTCTGGGAGCCTCTCGCTGGGAAAGCTCTGTAAAGAGCGTTTGGTGGACTCTGCCCATCTACCACCTCTGTTACCTCTGCTTGAATGTTTGCAAAGATGGGGAACTCACTCCTCCCAGCAGACTGCATACTATATAGTGCAGCGGTTCTCAAAGTATGGTGCATGCAACTTTGTATGGCAGCTTCAGCGTCACCTGGGGACCTCTTAGAAATATAAATTCTCAGGTACCACCCCAGAATCAGAATCAGAAACTTTAGGGGTGGGCCCAGCAACCATGCCTTCTGGGTGATTCTGATGTTCCTCAAGTTTGAAGCCCATTGGCTTAGTGGAAAGGAAAACGGCTTTGGGATCAGGGAGATTGGGGCTCCCAGCCCTGGTACCTCCCATTTGTGTGACTTTGGGCAAGTTAGCTGGGAGGACTTTGTCATAATTACTCACGTTTAGTGAGCCCTGTGGTAGACTGAATGACGCTCCCTTCACCATCAAAGACGTCCATGTGCCAATCCTCAGAACCCGTGAATATGCTACCTTATACAGCAAAAGGGACTTGGTGGATGTGATTAATTTAAGGATATTTAGTGGGGAGATTATCTGGGTGGGCACAATTTAATCACCTAAGTTCTCATAAGAAGAAGAGAGAAACATCTGAGAGAGGGGAAGGTAATATAATAACAGAAATGGAGACTGGAGTGATGGGGCATGAGGCAAGAAATAAAAACAGCCTCTAGGAGCTGGTGAGGAAGGCATGGATTCTCCCCTGGAGCCTCCAGGATGAAGCAGCCCTGCTGACACCTTGGTCTTAGCCTTGTAAGATTCATTTCATACTTCAGACCTCCGGAACAGCAAGAGAATAACTTTCTGTTGTTTTAATCCATGAAGAGTGATCAATTTTTTTTTTTTTTTTACAGAAGCAATGGGAAACTAATACAAGCACTTGCTAGGTGCCAGGCTCTGTTCAAAGTGCCTTAACTATAGAAACTTATCCATTATTTCTGTTCACTCATTTAATCCTCACAACAACCCTGTTCTGTGAGCACTGTTATTAAGCCCTTTTTGCAAATGAGAACACGCAGGCACAGAGAGGTTAAGTCACTTGCCCAAGATCATACAGCTAGTGAGCGGCAGAGCCTGGATTTGGTGCCTGTCTCTAAGTTTTATGTCACATGGTTGGATTCACCCTTTATCCTAGGAGGATTGCCTTTGCACATTTCACCTGTCTGCCCCTTCTCTATTCTCAGCAAAGCTTCAATGCTTCCTTGTGGCTGTTTTATTCTATCAGCAAAGCTCTGCCTGTTGCTGGGGCCAAATTGCCCAAGTCAAAGCCTTGATCTTCTTGAACTCTATTCTAATCATCTTCTCTCTGACCTGGAAGAAGCTTAGCTTTGGGGCCTTTCCCAGAGGCAGGGGCTCAGGCTGCAGAGCCCCCAGCTGAGTCCTTCCTGCATGTAGTAAAAAGAACTCCAGTTCTGCTAGGATGCTGAGCCTCCTAGCAGGCAAAACACAGAGGGCAGCCTCGGGAGAGCTGCCTGGAAGCTATGCCCAACCAGAATACCCTTCCTGGCCAGGTACCAGGGCTCTCTCTCAGGCTCCCATCCATCCCACAGCGAGAACTACATTCTGGCTCTTGTTGCAATGGATACACGTGTGTGAGCTGCATTTCTGCCAGAATTTGACACATGGGCAGAATTTTTGTAGCAAGCATATGGCTGGGAACCCTCAGATAACATGCTCAGTGGGGACCCATTTTGAACCAAGATTTCAAGTGAAAACATAAGTCTGCAAAGAAGTGAAGGCTGGGATAGGCACAGAAGAGCCCTTAGCCTCCAAATGTAGAACCTCCAGTGTGTGTGTGTCTAAGTGTGTGCAATGCATGCTTGACCATGTGTGTTGGAATATGTCTGTGTGACCACAGGTGAATTGCACAACTACCTGTGTATTGTGAGGTGTGTAAAATCTGAGGATTATGTGAACCTCTGAGTGGGTGAATGAATGGTTTTGGAGTGTGAGTGTGTGCATAGGTGTGTTTGAGTGTGTGCTGAGTATGCTTTCATGAGTGCAGGTGAGTGTGCGTCATGCATGAATAGTGGGGTAGAGTAAAAATACATGTTTCTGGGAGTGAGAACACATGTGTGCGCAGTGAGAGGATTTATGTGACTGTGCTTGCCCAGGTGTGAGCTTACGTGTGTGTGCAATGGTGGGAGTGAGCAGGGGCGTATTCCGCATCTCTGTGCTCTGTATCTCAGTGAATGGTCCTGATTAAACAGACTCAATGTTGTCTCTCCGGCTCCTGTTTGCAGAGTCTGGTGTTTTATGACCAAGCCTCCCGGGCACAATTTCAGTGATGCCCAAACAACAAGGCTTTTCAATAAAAGATCCTGATAGATGAGCCACAAGTTTCTTATATCCCACCTCCATGGTCGTGCAGCTGAATTTAGACCCTTAACTTGGCCAGAGTGCTCTCAGCAGCCCTCCCCCAGAGCTTTCCGGCCTGGGAAGCCACTGTGCACACCAGATCCAGGAAGGTTGCATATCTCAGCTGGTGCCTCCTGGCGAGCAAGGGAACATGGTCTATGTAGATTCCTTCTGGATTTGGTCACCAGGGACTGAGCCTGGGATCCTGCCCCTCCATCACCACTGTCTTGCTCTGCAACTTTTTGAAACACACTAAACCATTTTAGTGTGTTGCAAATAGGGTGGGCACAGCAAACAGGCCACATGTTCTCCAAAGGGGAGCATTTTCTCCATGCTGTAGATCTGATGGAGAGTTGGAGATTGAAGCTGAGGTGACTTTGAGAAATCCCAGGTGGAGAGTGTGAAGTAGAAGAAAGTGATGGAATGGAACAAGTGGTATGTGCCCACAGGAGCAGCTGGACGGCGATTGTTCCTCAAGCTGTGGTTGTAGCTTATAAAGTGCTTTCACATACATCATCAAATTTTATTCTCACAACAATCCTGGGAAGCAGCACTGTTCATGTTTTATAGGTGACAAATCCAAGACTCAGAGAGGTTAATTGTCTTGTCCAAGGCCACACAGCTTTGAACTGCTGGAGCAGGCTGGCAATTTGGAGGAATGACTCTGATTTGCATTGAACAGGTGAAGTCTGAGTAAGGTCTCAGCCTGAGGTAGCTTGTAAAAAGTCATTAGTAACTTGAGTTGCCATGTTCTTCCTCCGCAGACACATCCACAGTCAAGCCCTGGTCTTTTCCTTCTAGCATATGTTTTACCTGGTAATCTCTCCTTAGCCATGGTACTTTTGACTCCAATCAAGGGCAAACAAATCCAGACAAAAAGTCAAGTCAGGAGTTACTGATGGAATCGCTGCTGTGGGCCTGCTCTGTGCCAGGTATTGTGGTGTGATATAAAAGAAACAAAAATGTAGCCTTTGTTTATGATTTGCTACAGGTGGCAAGCCTCAAACACCTGTCACTTTCTTGCTGGGTGACAGTGGGTAAGTCATTTGCTCATTCACTCACTCTCTGACAGGGCCATCTGTTACTTTGGCTCTCCAGTGGCTACCTTTCCTTCATAACTACACCCCAGATTTCTTTGGGGAACTCACTCCTCCCTCCCCATATGGCACTCTCTGTGGTGCTTTATCCCCTGATACTCTGGATAGAGCGTTTGACTCAGACCTGGATAATCACAGCACTGTGTTTACAGGCCAGAGTGACTGGCCCGAGGATAGTCATGTGCCCCAGACAGAACCAATGAGATGTAAGGAGACTTGGATGGAACTGTCAGAAGTGGATACTCAATTTATGACTGGTGAAACATGAAAGAGTGGGAATCTGGGGCTGCATGAGCAGTTTGCCTCCAGATGGAGCCTGAGAAAGGAGCCAGTACATGGGGAGGGCCAGAGTCAGGCTGGAGACAGAGCTCAAGTCCTGGCATTGTTGAGCCTCTGAAACCAGCTATGCTGAACCTGAGCTGGCATATTCATTAGTGTGCAGACTAAGCTGCTGTAATAAAGAGGCTGACATATGCAATGGTGTCAACAAAATACATTCCCCTCTCAGGTCATAGCTGAGAGATAAGTGATCCAGGGATCCATCCTCAATTCATGGTTTCTCTCCCTAGGTCCAAGGCAGCTACTCCAGTATTTTGTCTTCTTACTCATTGGAGAGAGAAAGTGAGCAGGGGAACTTTAAAAAATGTTTAATTAGCTTTATTGAGGTATAAGTTACATCCAATAAAATTAACCTATTTTAAGCGTACAAATCTAAGACTTGACAAATGTATACTGTCATGTAACCACCACTACAATCAAGATATAGAACATTTCCACCCTGTACAGTCAATCCCATTCCCCAACCCCGGCCCCAAGTAATACCAACCTATTCTCTGTAACTATAGCTTTGTATTTTCCAGGATTTCATATCAGTGGAATCACACAATATGTATTATTTTTATCTGGCTTCTCTGATTTAACATAATACTTTTGAGACTCAGCCATATTATTGCATGTATCATTCATTGTTTGTCTCTTTTTATTTCTGAGTAATAGTCCATTATAAACATCTACCATAAGTTATTTTTCCTTTCACCAGTTGATAATCATTTGGGCCATTTCCAGTTTCTGACCGTTATGAATAAAGCTGCTATGAACACTTGAGTAGAAGTCTTTGTGTGGATATTTGCTTTCATTTTTCTTGGGTAAATACCTTGGAATGAATTTACTCTGTCATAAGTGTATGTTTAAGTTTGTAAGATACTGCCTTACTGTTTTCCAAAATGGCTGTACAATTTTGCATTTCCACCATCAATATATGAGTGTTCCAGTTGCCCCACGTTTTTGCCAGCACTTGATATTTTCAGTTTTTAAAAATTGTTATGATTTTTTTTAGCCAATCTAATAGGTATGTTGTGGGGTCTCATTGTGGTTTTAATTTTGATTTCCCTAGTAATTATATTGAGCATCTTTTCATGTTTTTGTTTGCTCTCTATATATCTTTGGTGTTCAAATCTTTTGCCATATACAAAAAATAAAGCTTCATCCATACTTCATATAATATATAAAAATTAACTCAAAAACGGGTCATATGGATTTTCAGTTTTTCTAGCACCATCTTTTGAAAAGACTATCCTGTCTCCATTGGATTTCCTTGGCACTTTTTTTGAGAATAAATTGATCGTATATTCAAGGTTTATTTCTGGATTCTCTTGTGTTCCATTGATCTACATGCCTATCTATTTACACACCATAGTTCTTGGTTAATGTAACTTTATAGTAAGTCTTGAAATCAGGTTGTATGAATCCTCCAACTCTGCTCTTCCTTTTTATTATTGCTTTGGCTATTCTGTTTCCTTTGCTTTTTCATGTAAATTTCAGAAAAAACTTGTAGATTTCTACAAAACTATGCTGGAATTGTAATTGAAATTGTGTTGGCTATGTTGATTAATTTGGGAGAATTAAAATTTTAATAATTGAAACTTCTAATCTATGAACATGGTATATCTCTCTATTTATTTGTCTTGTTTTTCTTCCATCAATATTTTGTAGTTTGCAGCATGCAGATTTTGCACATATTTTGTTAGATTTGTATTTAAATATTTTAGATTTTATGGTGCTATTATAAATGGTACTTTAAAAATAAATTTCCATTGTTGGTTACTACTATGTATTATAGAAATAAGATTGATTTTTGGTGTATTTTTCTTATATCTTTTAACCTTGCTATACTTGCTTATTAGTTCTAGTAGCTTTTTCTGGTAATTTTTTGGGAATTTTCTACATAAATAATCTGTGTAGAAACAGTTTTGTTTCTTCCTCTCTATTCTTTTTTTAAAAAAATTTATATCTATTTTTTTTTTTTTTGCTGTGTTGGGTCTTTGTTGCTGTGCATGAGCTATCTCTAGTAGCAAGCAGGGGCTACTCTTCATTGCAGTGTATGGGCTTCTCATTGTGGTGGCTCCTCTTGTTGTGGAGCACAGGCTCTAGGCACACGGGCTTCAGTAGTTGTGGCACGTGGGCTCAGTAGTTGTGGCTTGTGGGCTCTAGAGTGCAGGTTCAGTAGTTGTGGTGCATGGGCTTAGTTGCTCTGCAGCATGTGGGATCTTCCTGGACCAGGGATGAAACCCATGTCCCTGCATTGGCAAGTGGATTCTTAACTGCTGCACCACCAGGGAAGCCCCTTCCTCTCCTTTCCTTTATTTGTTTTCTTGTTTGTTGATTTTGCCTAATTGCACTAGCTAAATCTCCTGTACGAGGTTGAATAGAAATTGTGAGAATGACCATCCTTGCCCTGTCTCTAATCTGAGAGGAAAAGCATTTAATCTTTCAGTATTAAGTATAATGTTAGTTTTTGGTTTTTAATAGGTGCCCTTTCTCAGGTTGAGGTAGTTCTCTTTAATTCCTAGTTTGCTGAACATAAAAAAAAACAGGATGTGAAGTTAAATTTTGTTGAATGATTTTCTGAATCTACTGAAATAATCATAATGTTTCTTCCTTTGTCTGTTATATGATGAATTATATTGATTGACTATTAAACAAATCTTGCATTTCTGGGATAAACTTCACTTGGTCATGATGCTAAATGGATGATGATCCTTTTAAATATTGTTGAATTAGATTTGTTAATATATAAAGGATTTTTACATTTATAATTATAAGGGATATTCTATATTTCCTTTCTTGTAATATCTTTCTCAGATTTTGTTGTTAGGATAATGTTGGTCTCATAGAATAAGTTAGGAAGTGTTTCCCATTTTGTATTTTCCAAAGGAGCTAGTGTAGAATTAGTATTATTTCTTTATTAAATGTTTTGTAGAATCACCAGTAAAGGCATTTTGTCCTGGAGTTTTCTTTGTGGTGAAGTTTGTAATTACAAATTCAAATTATTAGATATAAGGCTTTTCAGGACACACATTTTCTCTTGAGTGTGCATTTGCAGTTTGTGTTATTCAAAGAATTTTTCCATTTCATCAAAGTTGTTGATCTATTGGCATAAAGTTGTTTGTAATGTTCTCTTATGCTTTAAATGTCTCTAATGTTTGTAGTAATACCTCTCTTTCATCTTTGATATTGGTATTTTTTGTATTCACTCCTTTTTCTTGATCATTATAGCCAAAGTTTATTAACTGTATTCTCTTTTAACCAAACAAATTTTAGTTTCATTGATTTTTCTCTATTTTTTTCTGTTTTATTTTTGTTTTTGGCTCTTCTCTTTTTTGTTCTTTTTCCTGATATCTTGAGGTAATGGCTTAGATTGTTGCTTTTAGACCTTTCTTATTTTCTAATATAAACATTTTTTAATATGAAAATTTCTCTATGCACTACTTTATCTGTATCCCACACTTTTTGATATATTATGTTTTTAAGTTCAAAATAATTTCTATTATCCTTTGTGATTTATTCTTTGACTGTGTGTTATTCAGATGTGTTGTTTAATTTCCAAGTAGTTGAGTTTTTACAGATATCTTTCTGTTATTGATTTTTAGTTTAATTTCAGTATGGTCAGATTCTGACCATTTTAAATTTATTATGAATTGCTTTGTGGCACAGAATGTGGTCTATATTTTGAATATTCGTTGTTCACTTGAAAAGAAAGTGCATGCAGCTGTTGAATGGAGTTTTCAATAAATGTCAACTAAATAAAAATTTTGATGGTGAGGTTAAAATCTTTATGCTTTTTATATGTGGTCTACTTATTCTTTCAATGACTCAAATTGGTGTGTTGACATCTCTGACTATAACTATGGATTTGTCTTTTTCTCCTTTCAGTTATATCTGTTTTGCATCATGTATATTGAAGCACCACCAATAGGTGCATGAACATTCAATATTATTATATTATCTTAATGACTTTGTCCCTTTATTACTATGAATTGTCACATTTTGTCCCTGGACTATTCATTGATCTATTTTTATCTTCTATTAATATAGCCACCCAAGCTTTATATTGATTAAAGTTTTCAGGGTCTAATTTTTTCCATCTTTAATTTCCAACCTATCTGTGTCTTTACAATTAAAGTGAGTTTGTCTCAGGCTGCATATCATTGGGTCTTACTTTTTTCCTTAAGCTGACAATTTCTGCTTTTAATTGGAGTGTTTAGGCCATTTAAGTTTAATATAATTGTCAGTATGGCTGGATTTAAACCTGCCATTTTACTGTTTGTTTTCTATACATCCCATCTATTTTTTGATCTCCTTTTCCCACCTGTTTTTAGATCAAATATTTTTTTATAATTCTATTTTATTTCCAATTTTGACTTATTAGTATATGCCTATGTTTTATTTCATTTTACCAATTGCTTTAAGAGTGTACATATTTACCTATCACAAGCTAACTTAAGGTATTATATCATTTCACATATAATGTAAGAACTCTTGGTTTTTGTGCACAGTTGTTATATATTCTATATGTGATATAAACCAGAAATTCATTTTTATTGTTTTTGCTTTAAACAGTCAATTATCTTGTAAAGTGATTAAAAAATAAAAATAATAAATGTTAAATAATAAAATAAGTATTTTATATTTAACTATATATTTACCATTTCTGGGCTCTCCATTCTTTTGTGTAGATCCAGATTTACTTCTTTTACTTTCCTTTTGTCTGAAGGGTTTTCTTTAGTATTTCTTGTAGTGCTCATAAGTTGATGAATTTTTATGCTGTGTATGTCTAAAAAAGTATTTGTTTTACCTTCATTTTTGGAAGCTATTTTCACTGAGTATAGTGACATATTCTTCAGCATGTTAAAGATGTTTTTCCACTATCCTGTAGCTTGCATTTTTCTGTTGAGAAGTCTGCTGTTATTCTTATCTTTGGTCCTACACACATAATGTCTTTTTTTCTCCCTGTAGCTGATTCTAAGATTTTCTCTTTCTCACTGGTTGTAAGCAATTTGATTATTCTGTACTTCAGTATTGTTTTCTTCATATTCCTTGGTGTTCATTGATCTTCTTTATCTATAGATTTTTGGTCAAATTTAGAAAAAAAGGCTATTATTTCCTCATATATCTTTTGCCCCCACCATTTTATTTTTTTTTACTGAGTCTAGAATGTTAGACGTTTGCTGTTATCTCAGATTACTAAGCTATTTTTTTCAGTCTTTTTTTTTTCTTTCTTTGCCTCATTTGAGACAGTTTTTACTGGTATATCTTCAAGTTCACTGATTTTTTTCTTCTGCCATCTAATTTGCTCTTAATCCTATTTATTTTATTTTTTATTTCAAATACTATATTTTTTATCTGTGGAAGTTCTGTTTGAGTCTTTTTATATCTTATATTTCTCTTTTTATGTGTATTTTTCCTTTACATCTCTGAGCACATGCTATTATAAGATTTATAATTTATAATAACCATTATGAGTTATAGTTACTTGTTATTTACATGCCTGGTAATTTTTGACTGGATTCTGGATGTTGGCTATACTGTACTCTTTTTTTTTTTTTCTTTTTTTTTTGCGGTATGCGGGCCTCTCACTGTTGTGGCCTCCCCCGTTGCGGAGCACAGGCTCCGGATGCGCAGGCCCAGCGGCCATGGCTCACGGGCCCAGCCGCTCCGCGGCATATGGGATCCTCCCAGACCGGGGCACGAACCCGTATCCCCTGCATCGGCAGGCGGACTCTCGACCACTGCGCCACCAGGGAGGCCCTATACTGTACTCTTGAGTGCTAGATTTTGTTATTTTCCTTTAAAGAATTTTAGATTTTTTCTGATGCAAATTTAAGTTATTGAGGATCTGTTAGATCTTTTTGTGGTTTGCTTTTAAGCTTTATTATTGAAAGTCCAGGATAGCTTTACTTGAGGACTAATTTAACCTCATAATGAAGGCCTGAAACTTCTGAGGATTCTACCCATGATTTCTCCATTCTGGCTTTGGGAATGTGAACTATTCCCAGGCCTGTGTGAGTTCTGGCCGTTCGTTGGCCTGTTGATTACTAGTGGTTCTTTCCTGGCCTTGAGGAATCTTATCCCATGGATTCCTAGGTTAGTATTCAGCCCCAAACTTAAAAGGACCCTTTGGCTGACGTCTGGAGCTCTCTCTGAGTGCAGCTTCCTCCTTTCTGGTACTCTGCCTTAAAAAGTTTGGCTGCTTCAGCTTCCCCAATCTTTGTTCTGTCTTCTCAACTCAGCAGGACCACTGATCTCATTCTGATTGCCCCTCACTGTGCTATATCCTGGAAAATGCTTCTAGACAGTAAGTAAATGCCACTATTATGCTAAGCTTGCTTATTTCCCTTCTCTCAGGGATCAGAATCCTGTGGTGTCTGTTGTCCAATGTCTTATAAAAGTTGTCTTATATATTTTGTCTGTTTTTCTAGTTGTCTATGGTGATAAAGTAATCTCTACACAAAAGAAGCATAAGTCCTCCAGGGAAAAAACGTTTAAGGGCCAGACTCAGAAGTAGCCCTTCTCACAAGACTCAGAATTTTCCCTTCTCCCTTTTATTATCATTTGATTGTCAGAACTTAGTCACACAGTAACACCTAGTTATAAGGAGAGCTGAGTAATGAAGTCTAGCTGGGTTGCCATGTGCCAAGCTGAAATTACATCACTATGGAGGAAGGGAGAACTGTATGTTGTTATTACTTTTGGCCTTTTCAGTTATGTGCATTAGTCTGGGTTTGAGTTTTCTTCCCTTGTAATTTAGAGTTCTGGCTGATTTGTTTAGTCAATAGACAAAGGGAAACATACGTTCAAAAATAAGGAGATAGTTGATTTTTACTTAACCTCTTCGAAACTTAGCTTTCCTGTCTGTAAAACTGAGCTATGCTCTTATTCATCTCTTCATTCTTTACCCTTAGGTTTAATAATTTCATGAATGATCAAGCCCTTTGTAAGCTGTTTAATACTACACAGCCATATATTATATTAAACAATTTTTTTCAAACAAAAGTTTAGTTTGTTTTTTCACCTATTATATACTTTTAAAACATCTGGTTCTTATTCCTATAGTTTATCTCAATTGTAATAAATATTTACTTGCACAATTATTTGTTTCCAGGTTGTATTCCCCAATAGAATGAAAGATGCACAGGACGCTCAGAGTTGCTATTTTTCTTTTTTCTTTCTTTTTTTTTTTTTTTGCGGTACGTGGGCCTCTCACTGTTGTGGCCTCTCCCGTTGCGGAGCACAGGCTCCGGACACGCAGGCTCAGGGACCATGGCTCATGGGCCCAGCCGCTCCGCGGCATGTGGGATCTTCCCGGACCGGGGCACGAACCAGTGTCCCATGCATTGGCAGGCGGACTCCCAACCACTGCGCCACCAGGGAAGCCCGCTATTTTTCTTGCTTATAGCTATATTCCCCAGCCCTTTGCACAGTGACTGGCATTTATTGAGTTCCTAAGAGTATTTTATTTTTTTAATTTTTTTAATTTTTTTAATTTTTTAATTTTTATTTTTTATTTTTTGCTTTATAACAAATTTAATCAGTTATACATATACATATGTTCCCATATCCCCTCCCTTTTGCGTCTCCCTCCCACCCTCCCTATCCCACCCCTCCAGGCGGTCACAAAGCACCGAGCTGATCTCCCTGTGCTATGCGGCTGCTTCCCACTAGCTATATACCTTACGTTTGGTAGTGTACATATGTCCATGCCACTCTCTCACTTTGTCACAGCTTACCCTTCCGCCTCCCCATATCCTCAAGTCCATTCTCTAGTAGGTCTGTGTCTTTATTCCTGTCTCACCCCTAGGTTCTTCATGACATTTTTTTTTCTTAAATTCCATATATATGTGTCAGCATACAGTATTTGTCTTTCTCTTTCTGACTTACTTCACTCTGTATGACAGACTCTAGGTCTATCCACCTCATTACAAATAACTCAATTTCATTTCTTTTTATGGCTGAGTAATATTCCATTGTATATATGTGCCACATCTTCTTTACCCATTCATCTGATGATGGACACTTAGGTTGTTTCCATCTCCGGGCTATTGTAAATAAGGCTGCTATGAACATTTTGGTACATGTCTCTTTTTGAATTATGGTTTTCTCAGGGTATATGCCCAGTAGTGGGATTGCTGGGTCCTATGGTAGTTCTATTTGTAGTTTTTTAAGGAACCTCCATACCATTCTCCATAGTGGCTGTACCAATTCACATTCCCACCAGCAGTGTAGGAGTGTTCCCTTTTTCCCACACCCTCTCCAGCATTTATTGTTTCTAGATTTTTTGATGATGGCCATTCTGACTGGTGTGAGATGATATCTCATTGTAGTTTTAATTTGCATTTCTCTAATGAGCAAAGATGTTGAGCATCCTTTCATGTGTTTGTTGGCAGTCTGTATATCTTCTGTGGAGAAATGTCTATTTAGGTCTTCTGCCCATTTTTGGATTGGGTTGTTTGTTTTTTTGTTATTGAGCTGCATGAGCTGCTTATAAATTTTGGAGATTAATCCTTTGTCAGTTGCTTCATTTACAAATATTTTCTCCCATTCTGAGGGTTGTCTTTTGGTCTTGTTTATGGTTTCCTTTGCTGTGCAAAAGCTTTTAAGTTTCATTAGGTCCCATGTGTTTATTTTTGTCTTTATTTCCATTTCTCTAGGAGGTGGGTCCAAAAGGATCTTGCTGTGATTTATGTCATAGAGTGTTCTGCCTATGTTTTCCTCTAAGAGTTTGATAGTGTCTGGCCTTACATTTAGGTCTTTAATCCATTTTGAGCTTATTTTTGTGTATGGTGTTAGGGAGTGATCTAATCTCATACTTTTACATGTCCCTATCCAGTTTTCCCAGCACCACTTATTGAAGAGACTGTCCTTTCTCCACTGTACATTCCTGCCTCCTTTATCAAAGATAAGGTGACCATATGTGAGTGGGTTTATCTCTGGGCTTTCTATCCTGTTCCCTTGATCTATATTTCTGTTTTTGTGCCAGTACCATACTGTCTTGATTACTGTAGCTTTGTAGTATAGTCTGAAGTCAGGGAGCCTGATTCCTCCAGCTCCATTTTTCGTTCTCAAGATTGCTTTGGCTATTCGGGGTCTTTTGTGTTTCCATACAAATTGTGAAATTTTTTGTTCTAGTTCTGTGAAAAATGCCAGTGGTAGTTTGATAGGGATTGCATTGAATCTGTAGATTGCTTTGGGTAGTAGAGTCATTTTCACAATGTTGATTCTTCCAATCCAAGAACATGGTACATCTCTCCATCTATTTGTATCATCTTTAATTTCTTTCATCAGTGTGTTATAATTTTCTGCATACAGGTCTTTTGTCTCCTTAGATATTTTATTCTTTTTGTTGCAATGGTAAATGGGAGTGTTTCCTTGATTTCACTTTCAGATTTTTCATCATCAGTATATAGGAATGCCAGAGATTTCTGTGCATTAATTTTGTATCCTGCAACTTTACCAAATTCATTGATTAGCTCTATTAGTTTTCTGGTAGCATCTTTAGGATTCTCTATGTATAGTATCATGTCATCTGCAAACAGTGACAGCTTTACTTCTTCTTTTCCGATTTGGATTCTTTTTATTTCCTTTTCTTCTCTGATTGCTGTGGATAAAACTTCCAAAACTATGTTGAATAAGAGTGGTGAGAGTGGGCAACCTTGTCTTGTTCCTGATCTTAGTGGAAATGGTTTCAGTTTTTCACCATTGAGGACGATGCTGGCTGTGGGTTTGTCATATATGGCCTTTATTATGTTGAGGAAATTTCCCTCTATGCCTACTTTCTGCAGGGTTTTTATCATAAATCGGTGTTGAATTTTGTCGAAAGCTTTCTCTGCATCTATTGAGATGATCATATGGTTTTTCTCCTTCAATTTGTTAATATGGTGTATCATGTTGATTGATTTGCGTATATTGAAGAATCCTTGCATTCCTGGAATAAACCCCACTTGATCATGGTGTATGATCCTTTTAATGTGCTGTTGGATTCTGTTTGCTAGTATTTTGTTGAGGATTTTTGCATCTATGTTCATCAGTGATATTGGCCTGTAGTTTTCTTTCTTTGTGACATCCTTGTCTGGTTTTGGTATCAAGGTGATGGTGGCCTCATAGAATGAGTTTGGGAGTGTTCCTCCCTCTGCTATATTTTGGAAGAGTTTCAGAAGGATAGGTGTTAGCTCTTCTCTAAATGCTTGATAGAATTGGCCTGTGAAGCCATCTGGTCCTGGGCTTTTGTTTGTTGGAAGATTTTTTATCACAGTTTCAATTTCAGTGCTTGTGATTGGTCTGTTCATATTTTCTATTTCTTCCTGATTCAGTCTTGGCAGGTTGTGCATTTCTAAGAATTTGTCCATTTCTTCCAGGTTGTCCATTTTATTGGCATAGAGTTGCTTGTAGTAATCTCTCATGATCTTTTGTATTTCTGCAGTGTCAGTTGTTACTTCTCCTTTTTCATTTCTAATTCTATTGATTTGAGTCTTCTCCCTTTTTTTCTTGATGAGTCTGGCTAATGGTTTATCAATTTTGTTTATCTTCTCAAAGAACCAGCTTTTAGTTTTATTGATCTTTGCTATCGTTTCCTTCATTTCTTTTTCATTTATTTGTGATCTGATTTTTATGATTTCTTTCCTTCTGCTAACTTTGGGATGTTTTTGTTCTTCTTTCTCTAATTGCTTTAGGTGCAAGGTTAGGTTGTTTATTCGAGATGTTTCCTGTTTCTTAAGGTGGGATTGTATTGCTATAAACTTCCCTCTTAGAACTGATTTTGCTGCATCCCATAGGTTTTGGATCGTCGTGTCTCCATTGTCATTTGTTTCTAGGTATTTTTTAATTTCCCCTTTGATTTCTTCAGTGATCACTTTGTTATTAAGTAGTGTATTGTTTAGCCTCCATGTGTTTGTATTTTTTATAGCTCTTTTCCTGTAATTGATATCTAGTCTCATAGCATTGTGGTCGGAAAAGATACTTGATACAATTTCAATTTTCTTAAATTTACCAAGGCTTGATTTGTGACCCAAGATATGATCTATCCTGGAGAATGTTCCATGAGCACTTGAGAAAAATGTGTATTCTGTTGTTTTTGGATGGAATGTCCTATAAATATCAATTAAGTCCATCTTGTTTAATGTATCATTTAAAGCTTGTGTTTCCTTATTTATTTTCATTTTGGATGATCTGTCCATTGGTGAAAGTGGGGTGTTAAAGTCCCCTACTATGATTGTGTTACTGTCGATTTCTCCTTTTATGGCTGTTAGTATTTGCCTTATGTATTGAGGTGCTCCTATGTTGGGTGCATAAATATTTAAAATTGTTATATCTTCTTCTTGGATCGATCCCTTGATCATTATGTAGTGTCCTTCTTTGTCTCTTCTAGTAGTCTTTATTTTAAAGTCTATTTTGTCTGATATGAGAATTGCTACTCCAGCTTTCTTTTGGTTTCCATTTGCATGGAATATCTTTTTCCATTCCCTTACTTTCAGTCTGTATGTGTCTCTAGGTCTGAAGTGGGTCTCTTGTAGACAGCATATAGATGGGTCTTGTTTTTGTATCCATTCAGCCACTCTGTGTCTTTTGGTGGGAGCATTTAGTCCATTTACATTTAAGGTAATTATTGATATGTATGTTCCTATTCCCATTTCCTTAATTGCTTTGGGTTCGTTATTGTAGGTATATTCCTTCTGTTGTGTTTCTTGCCTAGAGAAGTTCCTTTAGCATTTGTTGTAAAGCTGGTTTGGTGGTGCTGAACTCTCTCAGCTTTTGCTTGTCTGTAAAGGTTTTAATTTCTCCATCAAATCTGAATGAGATCCTTGCTGGGTAGAGTAATCTTGGTTGCAGTTTTCTCTCCTTCATCACTTTAATTATGTCCTGCCACTCCCTTCTGGCTTGTAGAGTTTCTGCTGAGAGATCAGCTGTTAACCTGATGGGGATTCCCTTGTGTGTTATTTGTTGTTTTTCCCTTGCTGCTTTTAATATGATTTCTTTGTGTTTAATTTTTGACAGTTTGATTAATATGTGTCTTGGCGTATTTCTCCTTGGATTTATTCTGTATGGGACTCTCTGTGCCTCCTGGACTTGATTAACTATTTCCTTTCCCATATTAGGGAAGTTTTCAACTCTAATCTCTTCAAATATTTTCTCAGTCCCTTTCTTTTTCTCTTCTTCTTCTGGAACCCCTATAATTCGAATGTTGGTGCGTTTAATGTTGTCCCAGAGGTCTCTGAGACTGTCCTCTGTTCTTTTCATTCTTTTTTCTTTATTTTGCTCTGCAGCAGTTATTTCCACTATTTTATCTTCCACCTCACTTATCCGTTCTTCTGCCTCAGTTATTCTGCTATTGATCCCATCTAGAGTATTTTTTATTTCATTGATTGTGTTTTTAATCGATGCTTGATTCATCTTTAGTTCTTCTAGGTCCTTGTTAACTGTTTCTTGCATTTTGTCTATTCTATTTCCAAGATTTTGGATCTGGGAAATAGAATCTTGGATCATCTTTACCATCATTATTCTGAATTCTTTTTCAGGTAGACTGCCTATTACCTCTTCATTTGTTAGGTCTGGTGGGTTTTTATCTTGCTCCTTCTCCTGCTGTGTGTTTTTCTGTCTTCTCATTTTGCTTATGTTACTGTGTTTGGGGTCTCCTTTTTGCAGGCTGCAGGTTCGTAGTTCCTGTTGTTTTTGGTGTCTGTCCCCAGTGGCTAAGGTTGGTTTAGTGGGTTGTGTAGGCTTCCTGGTGGAGGGGAATAGTGCCTGTGTTCTGGTGGGTGAGGCTGGATCTTGTCTTTCTGGTGGGCAGGTCCACGTCTGGTGGTGTGTTTTGGGGTGTCTGTGGACTTTTTATGATTTTAGGCAGCCTCTCTGCTAATGGGTGGCGTTGTGTTCCTGTCTTGCTAGTTGTTTGGCATAGGATGTCCAGCACTGTAGCTTGCTGGTCGTTGAGTGAAGCTGGGTGCTGGTGTTGAGATGGAGATCTCTGGAAGATTTTCGCCGTTTGATATTATGTGGAGCTGGGAGGTCTCTTGTGGACCAGTGTCCTGAAGTTGGCTCTCCCACCTCAGAGGCACAGCACTGACTCCTGGCTCCTCAATTTGGGATGATTTGTTGTCTATTCATGTATTCCACAGATGCAGGGTACATCAAGTTGATTGTGGAGCTTTAATCCGCTGCTTCTGAGGCTGCTGGGAGAGGTTTCCCTTTCTCTTCTTTGTTCTCACAGCTCCTGGGTCTCAGCTTTGGATTTGGCCCCGCCTCTGCATGTAGGTCGCCGGAGGGTGTCTGTTCTTCGCTCAGACAGGACAGGGTTAAAGGAGCAGCCTCTTCGGGGACTCTGGCTCACTCAGGCCGGGCGGGAGGGAGGGGCACGGAGTGCGGGGCGAGCCTGCAGCGGCAGAGGTCGGCGTGACGTTGCACCAGCCCGAGGCGCGCCGTGCGTTCTCCCAGGGAAGCCGCCCCTAGATCCCGGGACCCCGGCAGTGGCGGGCTGCACAGGCTCCCGGAAGGGCGGTGTGGACAGTGACCTGCGCTCGCACACAGGCTTCTTGGCGGCGGCAGCAGCAGCCCCAGCGTCCCACGCCCGTCACTGGGCTCCGCGCTTTCAGTCGTGACTCGCGCCCGTCTGTGGAGCCCCTTTAAGCAGCGCTCTTAATCCCCTCTCCTCGCGCACCAGGAAACCAAGAGGGAAGAAAAAGTCTCTTGCCTCTTCGGCAGCTCCAGAGTTTTCCCGGACTCCCTGCCGGCTAGCTGTGGCACATTAGCCCCTTCAGGCTGAGTTCTCGCCGCCAGCCCCAGTCCTCTCCCTGCGCTCTGACCGAAGCCCGAGCCTCAGCTTCCAGCGCTGCCTGCCCTGGCGGGCGAGCAGACAAGCCCCTCGGGCTGGTGAGTGCCGCTCGGCACCGATCCTCTGTGCGGGAATCTCTCCGCTTTGCCCTACCCAGGTATGTGGGGAGTTTCTTGCCTTTTGGGAGGTCTGGGGTCTTCTGCCAGCGTTCAGTAGGTGTTCTGTAGGAGTTGTTCCACGTGTAGCTGTATTTCTGGTGTATCCGTGGGGAGGACGGTGATCTCCGTGTCTTACTCTTCCGCTATCTTACCCGGAAGTCCTCCTAAGAGTATTTAAGTGAATGAGTGGCTACTATATAAGATGACACATCATTCTCTGACCTCTAGGGAGAACTCAGGCTCCTCTATTTTCCCTGCACCTCACCCAAAGAAAAGCCAGGATATTTAGTGGAAGAGGATGCTTGAGAGCCTGGGGTAGGGGGGCATATGGGCAGCTTTCCATGAAGGTACATAAAGATTAAGAGTAATTGCAAACATAGGGCATACATTATGGGTATATGACCTCCCTTTGGTTTGCTCTTTGAGTATTTATCTCCTGTGGATATGCTGCACTAAGATGGACCTGGAGCTGTGTCCTGATTAAAAATATGTGTCCATCCTGGGAAAGACTCCTTTTCCAGGACTTTGGAAGAAAGCTTTCTTTTCCGTGGGTCCACCTAAGTGATTAGACTGTGAGGACCACAGTCAAGATTAGGTTTCAAATATAGGATGTGAGGTGAATTTCAGAGTATGTCCTCTCTTTGAATTACCACTTTCTCCCTCTCTATCTCATATCTCCTATTTACAAAACCATCATTTGATCCCAATCTCCCCCAATTATACTCCATTTATCTGCTTCCTTTTACAGAAGGCTTCTTGAAGGAGTTGATTCTGACCACTGCCTCCATTCATCATTTTCCTTTCCTTTCAACCTACACTTCTCAGCATTCTGTCCCCACCACTCAACTGCAATGGCTCTTGTCAAGGCCATTAATAAAATTCACTGGTCACTATTTGTTCTTTCTATCTTGTCCTCTAAGCAACATTTAACACAGTTGATCCCTCTCATCTTTGAATCACTTTCTTCTGCTACCTTCCATGATACCATGATCTCCTTGATTGGTTCTTCATTTTTTATTTTGCTTTTAAATGTTGGAACATCATAGAGATATGCTTCTTCATTTCTCTATTTACATACTGTCTCTAGGTGGGCCCATCTAGTTCCAAGGTTTAAGTTTTATCTATATGCTGATGACCTATAAATCTTTACTTGTAGTACTGTACTTTCGCTGGAACTCCAAACTCCTATATCCAACAGCGTATATATCCAAATGGATGTCTAATAAAGGCATTTCAAACTAAAAGTTGCCCAAATAAAACTCATGTTTTTTACTAAAACTCTTCCTCTTCTTCCTTATCTTGAAAAATGGCAGTATATCCCTCAGTTGTTCATATCCCAAATTGAAGTGTTATCCTTAACTCTTTTCTTTTACCCCCCAATCCAACTAATAAGCAAGTTCTGCAGACTTTACCATTCATCTATTTCTCTCCATCTCCAGTATCTCCCATTGTTCAAGCCTCTTTCATTTCTTGCCTGGATCCTGCAAGCATCTCATAACTGGTCTCCTTGGTAGTCAGAATTAGATTTTTAAAACACACATTTGATCATGTCTGTCCCTCTTTTAAAAATCCTTTTACATCTTCCCATGGCATGAAAACAACATTTGACATTTTATCTTCTTTTCAAAATTTCATGTGATTTGAACTTTTCTTATCTTTCTGATAAGGAAGTCATCCTCACATGACTTGCCTCTCTCCTTTTCCACTGTGCTTTCACTGTACTGGTCTGATTTCTGTTCCTCAAACTTGACAAACTTGTTCCCAATCTGGGGCATTTGTATTATCTGTCCCCTCTGCCTGGAATGATTTCACCCCAATCTTATCATGACAGGTTTCCATCTTCCTTTCTTACTTTAGTCTAAATATCAACAACTTAGAGAGATCCATCAGCTATAAATTAGGCATCTGGTTTCTATCTCATCACTCTATTTTACCTCTCTACATAACATCTTTTTACTATCTGGTATAGATGTTGCTATTTTTTTTTTTCCTGGATGTTATCTTCTTCCCACTAGATTGTAAGTTTGAGAGTGGGGACATTATCTCTCATTTTCACTGCTATGTCTTCAGTACTTGGAATCACTCATGGCTGATAAGTGCCTGCTGAGTCTATTAGTGAAATCAGACCACTCATTTGTTTTAATACAGGTATCCGAAGTCTGATCTTATATAAGAAAAATGGCTTCTTATAGCAACCTTGGTCCAGCTGAACTTATTGGAAGGTCATAATGAGGTCCAGAGCCATTAATAAAGACCATTATTTTGGTGATTTCTGACTTTTGTTTGCCTCATTCACCAACCTATGGAAGCACTAGGTCTCTGATGGAAGATTTGGAACCTCATCTTAATAAACATCTGGCAGAGTCAGGAAGGTTTAGAGATCCTGGTTCCTTGTCATCACACTCCAACCCCTGAGAGTACTCACCTCTGTCAGAATTGACTACATTAATAGTGTTGGAAGTATGGTGGATAATCAGAGGAAGGAAATACTAGCTTAGCTTGTAGTTTTCATGGACTTTAGCTGGGCCATGGTAGGATTAGGATAGATAGATGCAAGAGGGAAGAGTGTTGACAAAGGTGTGGGAACGGGAAAAGTGGAGCATTTCTGTGGGAGAGTGACGAAACTTCTGAAATCCCTGAAAATACTGAATCAATTTTTTAAAGTTTTGGGTGCAGGATTTAGGAATGTGTGGTAAATTATTGAGCTATGTGCAACACTTGATTTCTTTTAACAGCCTCTAAAAATCAAAAACAACTCCTCCTCCTCCTCCTCCTCCTCCTGCTCCTCCTCCTCCTCCTCCTCCTCCTCCACATAAGGCATCCGTGGAACTGAAAGTTGCCTTCTAAAGTACTAAATGATAGAGAACTCACTCTCACACAAGGAAGGCCATTCTAATTTTAAAAGTCTTATTACTAGAAATATATTCCTTATACAGAGCACAAATTACGCTGAATTGGCTGTTTAATGGCCCTTGTTTTTCTCTCTAGAGCATCACAGAGTGAGCCTAAAATTCTCTCCCACCTGACAGTCAGTCAATAATGAACTGAATAATGTCCCTTCTCCAAATTCATATGTTGAAACCCTAACCCCAATATGAGTAGACTTGGAGATAGGGTATTTAAGGACATTCTTAACATTAAATAAGATCATAAAGGTAGGGTCCTAATCAGATAGGATTGGTCTTCTTATAAGAAGAGGAAGAGAAAAAGGCCTTTTGAGGACACAGCAAGAAGACGGCCATCTGCAAACCAAGGATAGGAGAAACCAAACCTGCTGGTACCGTTGTCTTGGACCTCTAGACTCCAGAACTGTGAGAAAATAAATTTCTGTTGTTTAAGCCACCCAGAATGTGGTATTTTGTTATGGCAGCTGAGCTGACTAAGACACAGTCTTTGTACACCTCAGGTAACAGTGAGATCTCTTTGTAGGCTTCTCTTATTCAAGCCAAGTGGCTCTAGTTTCTTCAGCTGCTCCTCACTGGAGAAGAAATGCCCTTTAGATGAAGGGCGCTGGCTAGAACAAAACATAATACCATGGTGGGCCCTGGCCACAGCAGTGGAACAATTGCCTCACTTGTTATACTGATATTATTTTCATAATAATACAGCTGAAGACTAATCTTTGGCAGCTCTTGACTCAGATTAACTTCCAAGATAACCCACTTTCTCATAAGTTTGGATGCTATTCTGTTGGCTTTGTGCGTTAAGTGCCTGACTTAACCTTGATCTGGTTAGATTTCATCAAGTTAGGTGATGTACCTAATTTTTCAAGTCACCCAAATACACTCATTGTCTGCCCCAACTGCTTATTGTCAGAAAATCAATGTCCTTCTTCAGACATTTCATAAAGGCGTTGAGTGGGAAGAGGTCAAGAACTGAAACTGTTATTGTGAATGATAATAATAACAACTTATATCTATATAGGATTTACATGTTATGGAGTTTTGGCCAGTTTAGGGATCCTGGAAAAATAGGAAATGAGTTTCATCTTTCATGACCTCTTCTTTATGAGTGGCTTAGTATGATGAAAAGGGACGGGAATCAGGAGCACTAATCTTAGCTTTGAAGTCATGTTACCTCTCTCAAATTTGATGTCTACCTATGAGTGAAGGAAAAAACTTGGTGGTCTCCAAGGTCACTATAGCTTCAATACTTTCTGGCCTGGATAGCCACACCACATAAAGTTTTTCTTCGTACAACAGATCTACAGAAATATAAAGACCTGCTTTATATAAAGTCCCTTTCAAGGCAAACATCACTGGTTCCTGTGTTTGGTAAATCCACAATGATTCCCAGGCTTTTCGCTGTATCTCCAAAGTATTCATAAAACTTCTCACTAGTTGGTCATTTGAAGAATTCATCTGTTCCCTCTTTTCTAAATCAACTACCTTTCTCCATCTGCAGCCATAAGCATCTCGCCTATTCTCCTTGATACCTCATAGAAAATGAATAGTGGTTTTGTGACTGCAACTGCTAGTCTTCCCAGGACTGTGGGGAGCAATTCCTCCAGCTGAATCTTTTTTGGCTTCGCAAGAGCAGCCAGGTGCTCTCTTGCTCCCTGTTCACCCATTGTGAGTGCTTTCTTCAGCTTTTTCATCTGCACACTTGATATTCATGTCTGCCATATCTTTATTCAAGGTGCCAATAAAAATGCATTATGTATGACTTGATCTGCTCAGAAAATGATCATGTTTTGTATATTTAGGGATGTAAGAGCTTATAAAGAAGTAAAAAAAATTGGGGGAAAATGTGTTATTTCTTGACAAATGAAACATCTTCAGAAAAATAATATTTTGCTTTCACTTCTCTCTACCAACCCCTCCTCACCCAAATCTCCACTTCTCAATCTAGAGTACTTAGTGCCTGAGGGGAAGGAGAAAGTGTTAAAGCTAGATAGGTGGTATACGGACAGGCAAAGTTGCCTGGAAAACCATACCAAAACATTCAGGTTAAATACAGTGGGACATAGCTAACCATGTGAGGTTTTTAAGCAGAAACATAAGGCAATGGTAGCATGATTTCTATTTGTCTTTAGATGGCTCTGATCAGACCAGGGGACTGCTTTCCTGAACTCCTGCAGACAAAGCATATGTACGAACTGGCACTTGTCATTTGTTTATTGAACAGCAGAAGTTTTAAAAGCAGGTTTTTCAAACCTGTGTGTGTATGTGTGTGTGTGATCTGTTAAAATACAGATTAATGGGACCCACCCCCAGAGTTTTTGTTTCAGTAGGTCTGAGGTAAGGCCTGGAAATTTGCATAGTTAACAAATTTCCAGGTGATGCTGATGCTGCTGGTCCAGGGACACTTGAAGAACTACTGCTTTAAAGAATCACAAATGGGTCTTCCCTTGAAATTTCTTTATTACTGAGATGCAGGCAGCAGCACTGGGTTCATGAAAGGTCACTGAGAATAACCACATCTTCTTTGCCCATGGTGGGACTCAGGGCTTCACCTTGACCTACAGCCAGACATTTCTTTTTCCTGGGGAGGGCTGCTTTCAATGAATGAGTTTTTATAGCCAAAACTAGTGGAATTTAATATTTTGATCAATCTACAGTAGACTGAGATTTCCCTTCTCAATTGAATTGACCAGTTCATAGATATAATTCTCATCATATCATTTCCATCTTCTTAAGATGTTGAAATTATCCTGGGAAGGATTTAGATTAGGTACCAAGAAGAATCTACTGGATAATAAAAACTGCAGAATGTGCTCAGAGGACACAAGAGAAGTTATGACATCTGGGCAAAAATTGGAAACAAATTAGATTTTCCTCAGTGTAGACTAAGTTAGGGTTTGGAATCAGAGAAAACATGGTTTGAATAATTTTTAGGTCTCTCTTTTTAGATAATTTGCCTTGGATAAGTCACTCAACCTGTCTGAGCTTTTTCAACTATATACATAAATAGAGATTATCAGGGCTTTGGTAAAGTTTAAGCACAATGAAGTGTATAACTTGTTTAGCACCTTGCCTTGCTCAGAGTAGATACTCAACTAATATTAAGAATCTCCCTTCTAATGTCTTCTCCTCCTTGTAATAGAGTCAGTTTTCATCGTTGGACACTATGATTATTTTGAAATATATTAGGAAGAAAAATGAACCAGGTTGGGAGGGGAGAGACATTTTCAGAGTCAGCATCATTTCTGCCGGTTTAGAGATTAAACTTTCTTAGTGGCTTGAGAAGGAATATCAGCGTGGTAAAGGATTTACTTACAGGCTGCAGAGAGAAATTGACTCTTCAGGGGGGCAGCTGGTTCAGTGCTGTGTGCTCCCACGAATCTGCTTCCTGCAGACAGAGAGGGGGCCAGCAGTAAGCATGGTGGGCTTCAGCACCTTGGACAGGGCACCAGAGGAACAGGTTTGTCAGCTGGGCACTCACTAGGCCTGGGTAATGATCCATAGCAGACTTGCTAATGGCCTTAGGGCTTCACATATTTCTGTAATTATTCCATCATTTGGAAGTTTTGAGTTTCTAATTATTAGGCATGAATTAAAATATTCTATGTAATTCAGTTCCCTCTAGGCTGAGAGCTAGTGGTGTCGGGTTCCTGTCGGGTTATCCTTCCTGTGAATGGTGGATGGTAGTAGTTACAGTCACCTTTCTCATCCTGTTTCTATGTATTTTACCTCCAGGACTTCCTCTTTGCCATCAGGTGCCTAAATCCTCACACCCATGTGCCCAGTGATAAATACCAGATGCTCCTCGTTCTAAGCTTAACCCCTTAGTCCAGGGTAAGAGTCTCAGCCCTGGCTGCATGCTAATATTATCTCAGGAACCCTTAAAATGCCAATGCAAAGCCCCACCCCAGAGAACATGATTTAATTGGTATTGAGTGAGGCATGAGCATCAGTATCTCTTTTTAAAAAATTTTCCATTATGGTTTATTACAGGATACTGAATATAGTTCCCTGTGCTATACAGTAGGACCTTATTGTTTGTCTATTTTATATATAGTAGTTTGTATCTGCTAATCCCAAACTCCGAATTTATCCCTTCCCCACTGCTTTTCCCCTTTGGTAACCATAAGTTTGTTTTCTATGTCTGTGAGTCTCTTTCTGTTTAGTAAATAAGTTCATTTGTAGCATATTTTAGATTCCACATATAAGTGATATCATATGGTATTTGTCTTTTTCTTTCTGATTTACTTCACTTAGTATGATGATCTCTAGGTCCATCCATGTTGCTGCAAATGACATTATTTCATCATTCTTTTTTATGGCTGAGTAATATTCCATTATATATATATGCCATATCTTCTTTATCCATTCATCTGTGGACGGACATTTAGGCTGCTTCCATGTCTTCGCCATTGTAAATAGTGTAAGCATCAGTATTTCTTAAATACTCCTTAGGTAATTCTAATGTACAACCAAGGGTTGAGAATCACTGGTCTGGAGATGGACCTTTCTATCTCCTAATGCCCCAACTCCTGCCCCTGGAGTTGATCTCAATTTCCTATGCATGCTTATGTTGGGACATAGACTGACTGAATCTCTAGCTTATTGATTTCTGGTATAGACATTGCTAAGCCCAGCATTGCAACCTCATTTCCCCCAAATTCAGTTGCCCTGGTTATCTCAAAAAGTATATCACAAAATTTAAACAAAATAATGTAAATATTGAGAATTGCATATGAAGATACTTAACATTAATATATGATTGGAAGACAAACAAAAGAAAAGATCTCAATTCTGGTGCAGCTGCCCTAGAGTTCGTTTAATGATGTTAAATGTGCACATGGCCCATGACCTGCCAATCTCAGTCTTGTGTATATACCCAGAAAACTTTAGGTACAGATTCACCTTGGAACATGGACAAAGATGTTCATAACAACATTGTTGGGGTGGCAGAGAGTTTTAGGCAACCAAGATACTTGTCACTAAAAAATTGATAAGCAAAATGTAGAGGATGCATTTTTGTAATATAGCATAGAAGTTAGAACAACAAAATGGGTATATACACAGCAACATGAGTTGAACTATAAACCAGAATGATGAAAGTAAAAAGAAACAGCATGAAATATGTAGCACACTGCTTCTTATATACATTTAAAACAAACTCATTCATGAAGCACTATTACAGATTTTTCATGGATACATTTATATCCAAGGGCATTTACCAAACACCATATAGTAAGTGCCTATGGGAAATGGGACTGGGGAGTGAGGGTGAAGGGGAAAAATAATGAAACAAAATTTAACAACAGCAGAACCCTAAACAAGCATATGCTGATGGTATGTGTTGTGAACTGAGGAGTATGATTAGCTTAGCCCTCTGCTCTTTCCAAAGGCAAAACAAGAGAGCAAAAGAGAGGGGGTGGCAGGGAGTGAGCCCTGACTGGTTTACAGTAGGAGCAGGAGAAGCTAGAGAGAAAAATGAGAACTTGGGAACCAGGAAAGGGAGCCAGGAACCTTCCCTGGGCTGGAAAGAAAAATCTGGCTTTATTGCTCCCTATAATGGATTTCAGGAGGAAATAAAAAGGCTTTCTAGGTTTGAAATAAAGGCATTTCAAATCGCTGAAGTAGAGGGGGAGCAATTTTAAGAGTCATGCTGAGAAATTGCACTTCTAGACCTGGAAGGGAGCTTTATGCTGCAGACTCATGGATGTTGCTGCTTCCCCCGGTGAGGGATGGGTTGTTCCTTCTAACACTGAGTTTCAGAACAAAGGAGTTTCCAGAAAAGGAATGATGTTCCCCCATTAATGACTGACCCTGTTTCATTTTCAGATGTCTCCAGATAGTGATCTAATCATTGAATCATCCAACGAAGATCCATACAATGAGCCTCTACCATGTACTGGGAAATGAGTGTGCAGAGAAGAGTGAGACCAATCCCTGGCTTAAGATGGAGCCCCTGTAGATGCTGAAAACATCCTTTACTTTGCTCTGAACACTGAGCTGGGGCTGTGCAGAATTTTTCTCCCTGAGAGTAGGGGATTATCTGCGTATAGAATTAGAAACCACAGTGATTCATTCACTGTCAATGCAAGGAACACATGCCTTAACAGGAAGCCTCTCCATCTGTGCCACTGATAAAGAATAATGAATATATTAATTAATACATTAAGGAATCATGTTTGAGCTTTTCTACTGGGAGCCTAAGAAGAACAATACAAATACCATCAACTTACAGTTGGGAACAACTTGTACATCTGATCAGACTTGTGTGACAGTGAGATCAGGTTCAGATGTAGGTGTGTTGGATTTTACAGTGGTGGGAATCATGGAGCTGTGACATCACATTTGAACCCCAAAGGTAGTGCAGAAAGCTGGTACCCTGCCTGGCCCCCGAAAGTCACACTGGAGTGGCTTTGAGAGCAATTATCCTGGTAGGGCAGCTCTTACTTTGCATTTAAGATTGTCCTCCTGAAAAGGTCATGTGTAAATCAAATTTAATAAATCAAATTCTACACTTCATACCTTGGGGAGGCTCTCTCTTCAAAAGAAGCTGTGAGTGAATCATCCCTTTTTAATAGAAGTAATCAGCTCTTCATTTATCCGATTTGTAAGGTAAGATTTTTATACATCAGATTTTCTTAAAGTGATCAGCAGAGTTTTTCTTTTGTCAGTGATAGAAAACTTAACACAGTATGGTAAGTGAAAAACAAGAGCAGACAAATGAATTATAAGCATACATAAGGAAAAGTTTAGGGGTGTAGTGGCTTTAGATAAGGCTGAATTCAGAACCCAAACAATGACAATAGGGTTTTGTTTTTTTTCCATCTCTTACATCTGTTTTCTCTTTGCTTTATTCTCAGGCTCTACCTGGGTGAAGCAGCTGCAGCATCTTATCTGCCAGGTTCAAGGCCAACAAGGAAGATTACTTGCTTCTTTTCCCAGTAGTCACAGAATTGGCTCTGATTGGGTCACCTGCCTATCCCTGAATGAGTAAGGAGTGAGGAACAGGTTAGCTTAGGCCTGGTCACACAAGGCACTACACAAACCACATGGACAGAGAATGGGGAAATGGCACTTCCCCGAAGAAAATCAGACAGTTGTCAGGAGAAGTGGGGAGCAATGTCAGGAAAGGGTGACATAAACTCAACTCTTCCCTCTCCCTCACCCTCATACCCAATCCATCACTAATCTTGTCTAGAAGTAGATCACAAGGGGTTATCTACACACACCTGCATCAGAATCTCCTAGGGTTCTTGTTAAAATGCAGGTTTTAGGGTCCTACTCCAGATGTAGGGAATTCTATTATCTTGGGGTGGATCTCAGAACCTGCAATTTTAGATCATTTCCCAGGCAATTAAAAAAAATGTACACTGACATTTAAGTACCACTTCCCAAAGCTGTTCCATCCTTCCGTCTCCACGGTAGCTGCCTTACTGCCTTAGCTCAGGACTTAACCGTTTCTCACCTGGACTATCCCACTTGCCTCCTTACGGGTCCTCCCTCTTTGATCTCTCCTTTGAAAGCCACAGTCCCCTTCCCCACTATGTCTGCTTGTGCTAAACTGCCACGATTTCCAAATTCTTACTCTGTTTAGCTCTCCAGCTTCCTGGCTTATGAGACCTCCTCACTTACCTTGGATCTCAGCCATTCTCATGCCCCCCTCATCCCTTCTCCAAACATTCCAGGTCCTTTCCCCACATTCAGCTTGACTGCACACGATCTTCCCTCTGCCTCTAACGCCATTCCCTTTTTCTTCACCTGGTGAACTCAAACCCCAGCATTAAGTACAGCTCAACTGATAACCTCCTATGTGAAGCCCCTCCATCCCTTCTCTCCACCCCCCCATCCTCCCTTAGAACCCTGTTTATATCTCTTCTACAGCTGAGATACAACACACTATGTGGGGCATAGGAATTTACATGTCTGTTGTTCCCTCTGGCCCTACAAAGCGGCTCAATAATATTTAGCAAGTGTTAAAAGCAAGTCTTTGGAGAAAGACAAACTGGGTTCTCATCCAGCTTGAGATATTTACAAGATGTGTGACTATGGGCAAGTCACCTCACTTTCCTGAGCCTTAGTTTCCTAATTTGTAAATGGGGATATTCATACCTCCTGCATAGGTATGTTGATGGGCTCAGTTGAGATAATGAACAGTAATCTCTTAGCATAGTGCCTGGCAACGTAATTAATGCCAATGAGTGCTAAATTTAAAAACTTAACCTTCAAGTCAAGGAAGCAAAAGTCCTCAATAGTACACTTAAATTCATATTTATATAATGCTAAGCAACTCTTTCTTAAAACCACATTACTTGAACTAATCCTGTGGTGTTGTGTGGGTCAAATCTGGAATGGTGCAGGTGGACTCAGGCCTTATAGACCATTTTCCTATGTCCCCTAGACCTTCACAAGCCTCTTTATCTTCTCCTGGACATTGGGCAGCTTTAAGTCCATCCCTCTGAAATAATCACTTTCATTCTGTGGAATGCTGACATGAGAGTAATGCAGCTCTCCACAGTGTGATTTCTCTGGACCATGGAAATATTTTGGCTCCTTGAGAATGAGGAAGGCTAAGGGTGTCTGGTGGTGGACAGCCAGTTCAGAAGTGACAGGCTTGAGCTTGCATAAATGAAAGCCATTTAAGCCTCCTGAAGTGACAAGATTGGTCCAGGAATCTGAATGAACTGATGGTAAGTGTGGAAGAGATAAGCATTTCATTTAAGTGAGCAGTGGGATGAATTTAAAAAAACTTAACCCCTTTTCTAGTGACTACTTCCTGCTTGTTTTATAATCTGCCTGAAATTGTCTTGCACTTGGCATGCAAGAGGATATGTAAAAGGGATCACAAACAGAAATTGGGAAAGCATAGACAGTTCAAGAAAAAATACTTGAAAATCCCTAATTATCTGCCATGCCCACTGCATGAGGAATATTTACATGCTGTATATTTGATGTATAGAAAGTACCCAGCACAGTGGCTGGATAGCTGTACTTTGTAGCTACTCACCAATGTTGATTTTCTCCTTTCCTTCCATCCATGGAGGTTAGTGGACAGGGAATGTGTGTGTGTGTGTGTGTGTGTGTGTGTGTGTGTTATGTGCACTTGCAAGAGGATGCAAGAAAATGACTTCTATGTCTTTGTGGGTTGCTCAAAATTTAGAGTATATATCACAGCACGAACCTGATTGTGTTTGTCTAGTTAACATGTTAGATACTATTCTAAATGCAGCCCTGCTCTAGGTTCAGGGAATATAAAGTTTAACAAGAAAACAGAGGACAAATCCTTGCCTTCAGGGAACTCATGATTAGAACATAAAAATAGACAAGTAAACAAACAAAACATTAGATTAGGTTCCCTTGAAGCCAGAGATTAAGTTTTATGCATCTTTGTTTCCTAGCACCTCTAGGTTGTTTCATGACCTTCATAGGCTTATGATACTGTTAGTTTTAGAGGCCTGCCTTATTTAAAATCAAATATATTATAATGTCACTGCCACATTAAATATAATTTTTATAGCCATGTAGGAGATGTGTTGAAAGGCAGTTAACAGGTTGACGTGAGGTTAGACTTTGTAGACTTTCAAGTACATGTTTGTTGATTTAATTTTGCAGTCTTTGTATTATGGAGATGATATTAATTATTTTCAGGTCTCAAATATTTCCATGAACACTTGAAAATCTCATGGGTCCTGGAAACTGCTCTGATAGTGTCTAATAGATTACACAGCCCTAGAAACTCCACACCATGTCTGGCACACAATGGGTTCTTTGTGAATATTTAATGAATGAATAAATAAATTAAGGAAATCAAATAATGAATAAATATCATGTGTTACAGAGTCCAGTTCCATGAAGCAAGGAACCTGTCTGGTAGCTGTGGGTTCCATTCTGGATCCTAGTTCTGTTCTCTTTGAAAGTGGAGGTCTTTGGTTGCTAAGGGATTATGATTGGGGCCAAATATCTCCTGCCAATCAGAAAATTAAAAAAGCCTGGTCCTAATAGGCTTTTAGCAAAAGGCATGGAATGGTCCACTATGCAGAGAGTGAAGTTAAGCATTGTAGAAGTAAGCAGATACTTTTGTCTTAGTTCAAAAATGACAGGGGCAGTAGCGTGGTGCAAAGTCAGAGAACCTGAAGCACACAGAGATAACAGTTAAGAGCATGAGCTTGGAGTTAGATTCCCTGGATTTGGATCCTGGCTCCAGTACTCCTGGTTGTGTGCCCTTGAAAATGACTTAACTTCTCTGGAGTTATTATTATCAACATCAGCTAAAAAAAGAAATAATATAGAACCTATTTCACAGGGTGGTGGTAAGAATTAAATGAATTGTGTGAAACACTGATCACAGTGCCTGACGTGGTAGGCATCCCTCAATTTTAACCATTGTTTTTATTTGTTCCAGGGTTGTCAAATGTTAGCAGGATGACCTTGGACAAATCTCTTAACTACTTAGAGCCTCTGGTTTCCTTTCTTTGGTACAGGCTGAGAAAAACCTTTCCTAATGAATCAAGGTCAGGTAGTTAAGACTGGATGAAGTCACGAGAAGTGGTACAGAGTTAGTGGTAGCACAGGGTGTTATAAGCTAAGAACTGGGAGTGACTTTTCTGCTTATATGTGTATAGATGTTGTGGTTGATGGGACATAACAGGAAGAAGAAGTTCTGGAGAATTCAGGGGAGGGCAGGTGTGTAAGTCAGAGCTCTTAGTTGCAAATGACAAAAACCAATCCTGGCTAGTTAAGCATAGAAGGAATCCAAGAGGGGATATTAGAAAGCTTGGAGAACTTCCAGGGGGGGGCCTAGAGACTGTGTATTCAGGAGAAACACCCAAAATCATACTGCAGAACTAGTTCAGTAGACATACCATGGCTGCCTAACTGGGCGTGGACATGGCAGCCCAAGACCAACTCTACTGATGCAGGACATTAGACATTACCATTAGACCCCCTGCTGTTGACATCTTTGGAAACTCGATGTTACTGCTGCTACTAGATTCCACATAGTACTCTATTCAACAAGTCACAAGTTTCTTACTCAATGCTCAGTGCAGATGTGTCTGATTGGTGAAGCCAAGGTCATATCCCTGTGTCCCAGCTGCAAGGAAGTTTGCAAAAATATGGCTTCTATTAGGGGATTTGGAAGATGAAGAGCTCTCCAAAGATAAGAAAAGTGTTCAAAGATCTAGTCAACCCAAATAAAGACACATGTCTATTATAGTATGACCCTTTGGCTGAGTTTCGCAGGAAGTTTAGAAGTGTCAGACTTAAAAGGTTTTGATAGGGTATGGTAAATACAGTGGGCAATATATTCAAAGGCCTGGTGAACTGGGGAAGCTGGCACAGATAGGTGATTTTAAATATTTAAGTCTGGCTAAGTGGAAGTCCTGTGGGTGCATGCATGAGTGTAAGTGTATGTATGGGTCTTTTCTCTGGCTGCTTTAAAATTTTTCTTTTTGGTTTTCACTATGATGTAATTAGGTATGTATATGTATTTTTAAAAATATTCATTCTATTTGGAGTTTGTTGAGATTTTTGGATCATCAGGTTGATTTCTTTAAATGAAATTTGAAAAAAAATTTTGTCATTACATATTTATATCTCTCTCTCCTCTCCTTCTAGGACTCCACTTACGTGCATGTTGCATCATTTTATATTAGCCCATGGATGACTGATGTTCTGTTCATCCTTTTTCTCTCTGTGTTTCCAGTTGGGTAATTTCTACTGATTGATTTTATATCTCTAAAATTTTTTTTAAAAAATTGAAGTATAGTTGATATACAATATTATATGTTACAGATGTACAGTACAGTGATTCACAATTTTTAAAGGTTATACTCTATTTGTAGTTATTATAAAATATTGGCTATATTCTCCGTGTTGTACAATATATCCTTGTAGCTTATTTTACACATAACTGTTTATACCTCTTAATCCACTACCCCTATATTGCCCTTCCTCCCTTCCCTCTCCCCACTGGTAACCATTATTTTGTTCTTTATGTCCATGAGTCTGCTTCTCTTTTGCTGTGTTCACTAGTTTGTTGTATTTTTTCTACTAGATTGATTTTAAGTTTACTGTTTCTTCTTTTGTACCCAATCTGTTGTTAAACTCATAATATTAACTTTTAATTTCAAATAAATATGCTTTCTACTGGATTATTTCAATTTTGGGGGATTTCAATTTCTTTCTGATTTTCTACTTCTCTTCATGCATTCTATTCATTTTTTTCCCTGAAAATTTCCTAATATATTTATAAAAGTTATTTAAAGTCCTTGATTTTTAATTTCAACATATTGGTCTTCTGTTAGTCTGCTCCTATTCGCGGTTTTCCTCTTGATTATTTATCACATTTTCCTGCTTTTTTTTTCACCTCTTGTCAAATTTAAAATTGTGTGCCAGATATTGCACAGAAAAACAGGGATACTGAAGTGTAAATTTTGTATGTATATGTACATATATATGCAAGTATGTATATATTTATTGCAGAGTACACAAATTTTTTCTCTGTCAGGTAAAATTCATATTTCACTAAGAATTGAATTGAGCTAGGGCTGGGATGCAAAATTAATTAGACTGAGTCCACTTCTTGTTTCAAATGGGACCATGGATATATATATTTTGCCTTTCATCTGGCTCCTTGACCTTCCAAGGGGTGGATCTATTTGATATTTCAGAATTTCACTGGAGATAGGGAGTGTTCTAATCTCATACTTTTACATGTACCTGTCCTTTTTCCCAGCACCACTTATTGAAGAGGCTGTCTTTTCTCCACTGTATATTCTTGCCTCCTTTATCAAAGATAAGGTGACCATATGTGTGTGGGTTTATCTCTGGGCTTTCTATCCTGTTCCCTTGATCTATATTTCTGTTTTTGTGCCAGTACCATACTGTCTTGATTACTGTAGCTTTGTAGTATACTCTGAAGTCAGGGAGCCTGATTCCTCCAGCTCCATTTTTCGTTCTCAAGATTGCTTTGGCTATTCGGGGTCTTTTGTGTTTCCATACAAATTGTGAAATTTTTTGTTCTAGTTCTGTGAAAAATGCCAGTGGTAGTTTGATAGGGATTGCATTGAATCTGTAGATTGCTTTGGGTAGTAGAGTCATTTTCACAATGTTGATTCTTCCAATCCAAGAACATGGTATGTCTCTCCATCTATTTGTATCATCTTTAATTTCTTTCATCAGTGTCTTATAATTTTCTGCATACAGGTCTTTTGTCTCTTTAGGTAGGTTTATGCCTAGATATTTTATTCTTTTTGTTGCAATGGTAAATGGGAGTGTTTTCTTGATTTCACTTTCAGATTTTTCATCATTTGTTTATAGGAATGCTAGAGATTTCTGTGTATTAATTTTGTATCCTGCTACTTTACCAAATTCATTGATTAGCTTTAGAAGTTTTCTGGTAGCATCTTTAGGATTCTCTATGTGTAGTATCATGTCATCTGCAAACAGTGACAGCTTTACTTCTTCTTTTCCGATTTGGATTCCTTTTATTTCTTTTTCTTCCCTGATTGCTGTGGATAAAACTTCCAAAACTATGTTGAATAATAGTGGTGAGAGTGGGCAACCTTGTCTTGTTCCTGATCTTAGTGGAAATGGTTTCACATTTTCACCATTGAGAACGACGTTGGCTGTGGGTTTGTCATATATGGCCTTTATTATGTTGAGGAAAGTTCCCTCTATGCTTACTTTCTGCGGGGTTTTTATCATAAGTGGGTGTTGAATTTTGTCGAAAGCTTTCTCTGCATCTATTGAGATGATCATATGGCTTTTCTCCTTAGAACACTCCCTGACACCATATAAAAAATAAGCTCAAAATGGATTAAAGACCTAAATGTAAGGCCAGACACTATCAAATTCTTAGAGGAAAACATAAGCAGAACACTCTATGACATAAATCACAGCAAGATCCTTTTTGACCCACCTCCTAGAGAAATGGAAATAAAAACAAAAATAAACAAATGGGACCTAATGAAACTTAAAAGCTTTTGCACAGCAAAGGAAATCATAAACAAGACCAAAAGACAACCCTCAGAATGGGAGAAAATATTTGCAAATGAAGCAACTGACAAAGGATGAATCTCCAAAATTTACAAGCAACTCATGCAGCTCAATAACAAAAAAACAAAAAACCCAATCCAAAAATGGGCAGAAGACCTAAATAGACATTTCTCCAAAGAAGATATACAGATTGCCAACAAACACATGAAAGAATGCTCAGCATCATTAATCATTAGAGAAATGCAAATCAAAACTACAATGAGATATCATCTCACACCGGTCAGAATGGCCATCATCAAAAAATCTACAAACAATAAATGCTGGAGAGGGTGTGGGGAAAAGGGAGCCCTCTTGCACTGTTGGTGGGAATGTAAATTGATACAGCCACTATGGAGAACACTATGGAGTTTCCTTAAAAATCTACAAATAGAACTACCATACGACCCAGCAATCCCACTACTGGGCATATACCCTGAGAAAACCATAATTCAAAAAGAGTCATGTACCAAAATGTTCATTGCAGCTCTATTTACAATAGCCAGGACATGGAAGCAACTTAAGTGTCCATCAACAGATGAATGGATAAAGAAGATGTGGCACATATATACAATGGAATATTACTCAGCCATAAGAAGAAACGAAATTGAGATATTTGTAGTGAGGTGGATGGACCTAGAGTCTGTCATACAGAGTGAAGTAATTCATAAAGAGAAAAACAAATACCGTATGCTAACACATATATATGGAATCTAAGAAAAAATAGTCATGAAGAACCTAGGGGTGAGACAGGAATAAAGACACAGACCTACTAGAGAATGGACTTGAGGATATGGGGAGGGGGAAGGGTAAGCTGTGACAAAGTGAGAGAGTGGCATGGACATATATACACTACCAAACCTAAGGTAGTTACTAGTGGGAAGCAGCCGCATAGCACAGGGAGATCAGCTCAGTGCTTTGTGACCACCTAGAGTGGTGGAATAGGGAGGGTGGGAGGGAGGGAGACGCAAGAGGGAAGAGATATGGGAACATATGTATATGTATAACTGATTCACTTTGTTATAAAGCAGAAACTAACACACCATTGTAAAGCAATTATACTCCAATAAAGATGTTAAATGAAGAAAAAAAAAAGAAAAAGAATTTCACTGGAGAGGGAGTTGAGCTGCAACTTCAAATAAATTTGGATCACATTTGGATTAAACTCCATCAGGTCCCCAAAGTTTAAGAACCACAAGGCTACAAAGGCTTCTACTTTCCAGCTGTGTTTCTTCAGCTGGATACTCAGCAAAATTCCCAAGTGGGACCAAGTAATTTATTTTTATGTTTGGGGCTCTTCCCAGATTCCAGTATTTTCTACGTTATCACACTTGGTTGATTTTTACTCATCCCTGAAAATTCTGTCTCTGGAAGACTTGATTCTCCATCCACTTACATTAAGACAAGGTCCATGCCTTCAGGTATGGAAACCACCATTACTTTCTGCTCACCTATAAAGGACTCATTCCTCCCTTGGAATTCAGTTCATCAAGGCTTTTTTGCAACTACTGCTCTTTGATAGTTTCATAGTCTATTTTTTGTTCATTTTTTTTCTTGTTGTTACCATGGAGTTCTAGATCTTTTACATACATTTACATACTAACCAGAAATAAAAATGACCTCCCCCTTTCCAGAGTGCCATTTTTCCTTGGTAGTACACTCTTTGGGTTTCTGCTTTGAGATGGAAGGGAGGCCTATGACTCTGGACACTTAGAGATCACTCCCTTCCCATCTATCAGTCACTGAGGAAAACCCTTCTCCTCTCCCAGGTGTTCCTGAAAAGGCTGTTGCTACCTTGGTGATAGATGCTGTGGATTAGGCTTGGAAGATGCCTAATCTCTCATTGATTTCAGAACATCCACTTTGTACACTTTCAGACACTTCCCCTTTATACCCAACAGATACATTTATATAAATTTATAATTCCTTCTTTTGTTATTGAGTTAATTATTAAATGCCCTATAGGAGTTTTCTATTTAAAGGAAGCTTGTAGTTAATCCTTTCATAAAATGAATAATGAGAGTAAGAGGTCACCTCCCACTCCTACACACCCATCTCCATTCCCACTGTTGACTATAACACTGGAGTCAGATAGGTCTGAAATCAAACCCTCTGCCAACCACCTCATACGTGTGTGGCCTCAACCTCTGTTTGCCTCAGTTTCATCATTCATTCAGGTTGTTCTTATTGCTCTAAATATTTTTCCTTTCCATCTTCCATGGTTAGAGTCTGCTACTCCACCTGATCTCAACTGAAATGTCACTTCCACAGGGAAAACTTCCTTGACCTCCTTGACTAGGTCAAATCTGCCTATTTTATATTCTTAGAGCCCAGGTACTTCTCACTTGTAGCACTTGCCACAACAATAACTTTATATTTATTTATGTGCTTATTTGTTTAGCATTTTCTCTCAGTCTAGAATACAAGTTCCATGAGGGCAGGGACCATGTATTCCCAGTGCCTAGTACAGTTCTTGGCAAAGAGTAGGTATTTGGGGAATGGATTCTAATATTAGGAGTAATGATGCTTTCCTCTACAAGGTTGTTGTGAGGGCTAAATTAGCCAATGCAAGTGTGTTTTAGTTTGGACCTCCCCCAAACAAGGACTTAGACACAAGAAATTTATTTGATCGTAGATCCCAACTAGGATGGTGAAGGAGTGAGAGAGTGAGACAATGGAGGGAGTAAAACCAGTGAAGGGTGAGTTTATGAGTGGGTTACCACTGTGGGTAATGTGAGCTCAGTAGAACATACCTTGGAATTTTCCAACCAAGGACAGATGAACCTGGGTTATTTATTCACCAACTCCTATGCCTCATTGTTTGAGGGTCACTCCTGGAACTTCACCTCCCAAGCACTCACTCTCCAGTCTCCAGAGAACATCCTTAGGCAGAAAAGTGTAGGAAGCCAGAAACTGTGTGTAAAGGAACTGTCTGCAGGTGACCTCCAGGGTGGGTGGGACAACTCCAGTGACCACTACTAAGGGAAAGCTCTCTGTGCAGTGCCAATGCAGAGTAAAGTTACTTCTACAAATTCTACCCCTCTCCCCATCTCCCATGGTTTCATTGGCCCTGGAAGAACTAGGCACAATTTCAGAGCTTATGCCAGGGCTTCAGAGTATGCCTGTTTTACTGTTGACCAAAGTAATCAAGACAGATGGACAAGTATAAAGCTCCCCTGAGTCCAAGCTCTACCCTACTATGGGGAAGCTCACCTCTCATGCTGACCTTGGGGACAGTTGGGGAACACAAGCAAAGTCACCTTGGTGTGAATTATCTGGAAGCACTGGGGTATTGATCCAACTCTTGCCTGCGATACAATTACATAGCTTGTAGCCAAGGCAAGACCTACTATTTACCCATGGCATCAGTTCTGCACCTAGTAGGTGTATAATTAATGCCTATTGAACAAACACTGAATCCACCCCAACTGAGGCCCAACCAGAAGCAGGACTATCACGGTAAAAATACACCAATATTTTAAAGGGTTAGTGGCAATAGGGATGATTTGTGACAATAAAAAACCTATTTCTTTGAGAGATGAGATGGGATGATCCTAATTCCCAGAATATGAAATTAAGGTTTCTTTATTTTCACAATGAGATGAGGAGTTCTAGAACATTCGTGCTGCCAAATTTTAGCTCTGATTTAAAACACGTTTATCACAAATTCTGGCTGAGCATAGCCTTTTTAGAATGTGGAGAGCTGATTCAGCCCTCCCTCCCAAAGAGGAGCAGATAAGTGAGAGAGGAGAGAGACAGAGGTAGAGGGACACAGAGACACAGAGAGAGAGAGAGAGAGCGAGAGGGAGGGATGGAGAGAGGGAGGGAGAGAGGTTTCTTTTCCTTAGCTTTGCAAGCACCAGTGTATCTTCATAACTACATGTATGTCTTCATTCATGGAGCACATGTGCTCCTCTTTTGACAAGAAAGAAAGGCAGGTTTCTTCTCTGGCTTGCTCTCTTTCTTTTGGTGTCACTTTTTTACCTCTGTGTGTCTCTGGTCCCTGCTTATCTCTTTTGGGTGCTTTTTTGGTCACAGTCTGTTTATCTGCCTGTCACCCTTTTTTCTGCTTCTCTTTCTCTGGCATTGTTTTTCTCTCCTCGCATGTCTTGACATCTGTCTTTCTGTCTCTTTCTGTAGTTTATTCGTCTCTCTACTTCCGTTCATCCTCTTCTTTCCTTTCCTTTCCTCCCCCCCCCCACTTCTTCTCTCTCTAATCACACACACATAGACAAACACACACACAATTCCTTAAAACAAAAATATATTAAATTTTATCAGAATGGAAGTGAAATATCCTTAATATGGCTCCCTCTTAAGAAAAATAAAACAAGGGGAGAAGAAAACTAAATTTTTCCTTTAGCCTTGCTTCCTCCTTCTGTGGCCCTGGGTGGAGCCCTATGAGGACCAGTAGACCTCTTGTCTGACCTTGACTGGCGATTTCTGTGCCTGAGTTTTTAGGGAGTCTCGCTCCATTCCTGGCTCTGGACCAAGCTGTCGGTGGTCCCAAAGGAGCCTCCCTGTGACCGGGTTCTGCTGGGTATGTCCTAGGAGTTTTCTCATGTGGATGAGACAGCCTAAGTCTCAGATCTAAGACTTATTGCCTCCACTCTGTTCTGCAGAGCCACAGCACAGATCAGAAGTTGGTTTGGGGCAAAAATACTGAGCTAACTAAGGTGTTTCTAATTAGTTGTGTTACCTCCACCTGCCATCCATTCTGCATTTAAGTCCAAGTTCTAACAGCAACTAGCAAGTGGTGGGCAAATTCCTTTACCCCTTGGTGCCTTGGTTTTCTCAACTGTAAAATGAGGATGATACTTCTGTTGAAGTGCTGTTTTTAGAATTTAATGAGGTGATGGAGGTAAGGCGCTTGGCAGAGTGCTTACAGTGAAACAACAGGTTCAATAAGGGACATAATACTGCACTGTCTACTGCACACATTCGTTTCAAGTGTTAAATGAAGGGACAATGGAGAAGGTGCTTTGAAAAAAGGACCAGGCATTACATAATGTTTACTCTTGTTATTAAGAAGATAATTTTAGTAGCTAGCATTTATTGAGCATTTACAATAACTCATTTGAATAGCCCTCTGAGGTAGGCATTATCTCTATTTTATGGATGAGGAAATGGAAGTACAGAGAGGTTAAATGACAACCAAGAAACACATAAAATATTAAAACTTATTTATTAAATGCCTACCATGTGCCAGGCACTGTACCAAGGCTCATATTTAATTTTCACAATTTCATGAGGTAGATTTATCTCCATTTTTTTTTTAAAGATGTGAATACTGAAGTTTAGAGAAGCTAAGTAATTTGCCCTAACTCATGTGGCCAGAGGCAGGGTCTATTAGACTGAAACTTGTTCTTGAAACTTCTCACCGTCCCATCTCAAAACTCCTGGAGGGTAAAGCTGGGCTCAAGTCCAAGTCTTTGGGACCGTGTTCTGTCCTTTGACACCATTTCCTATGGGACGAGCAGGGTGCATGTGAGGGAGGGGTTCATGGTGTCCAAGGCTGCAGGCAGCCTCGCCTCCAGGGCCTGAAGGAGGAAATACTGTACAAGCAGTTCTTGGTCTTTCTTTCATGCATTCTACCTCCTCTTCCTCTTGTTCCTTCTTTCTCTTCCTCTCCAGGTACCTCCCCTTATTCCTCCCCCATTCCTTTTTCTCCTCCCTTACACTTCTTCGCCTCCTCTGACTTCTTCCCTTCCTCTGACTTGTCCTTTCCCTTTCCTCTTGTATTCTCTCTCCCTTCCATCTCCCCTCCTGATCTCTCTCTACGCCCTTCCTTCTCCTTCATCACCTCTTTCATCTCCCCCACCCCTTCCCCACCTCCTCCTCCACCAACTAGATGCCTAAAGAGCAAAGCTGCCTGCTGTTGCCATGGGAACGCCTCAGCCTTGTTTCAGCCTTTTCCTGGCTCTCAGCTGGCCTAGGACCAATAAGAGAGACCTGATGGAGTGGCCCTAGGATTTCCTTCCTCTCCTCCTCACAGAGACCCCAGAACCCCCCTGAACTCCCCAAAGACCTGAGCCAGCTGTCCCTGGAAAGGCCAGGGGCAGAAACGCAAAGTGTTATCAAGAGCTCAAGGGCAGGGCTTCCCTGGTGGCGCAGTGGTTGAGAATCTGCCTGCCGATGCAGGGAACACGGGTTCGTGCCCCGGTCCGGGAGGATCCCACATGCCGCGGAGCGGCTGGGCCCGTGAGCCATGGCCGCTGAGCCTGCGCATCCGGAGCTCCGCAACAGGAGAGGCCACAACAGTGAGAGGCCCAAGTACTGCAAAAAAAAAAAAAAAAAAAAAAAAGAGCTCAAGGGCAGGCTTGAGAGTGAGATTGGGCAGAGGTCACCTTCACTAACACCACAAACCCCACCTTCCAAAGAGTCTGCTGAACACCTTCAGACACAATACATCAAAGCAAAGAGTTACTCCCAGCACCCAACTGTGCACAGGGATCTCCATAAACCTGACTTGGACTAGCCCCCAGCTAAGTATCAAGTTGTGATCAAAAACTTTATTTGCCGGGCATTTTGTCTTGGTGAAAGATGTCCTAGCCAGAATTTAGCGGATCTATGCTTGTGGCCACTCTTGCTGGGTATCTGGGAGCTTCACTCCTTACCTGTCACATGGAGAGTCCCATTCACCCTACGGGCCTCCAGGACAGTGTGGAAGCCCATCTACAGGTCTGTGTGGGCTTTCCTGGCTCCTCCCTCCAACCTCCCTGCAGGAAAGCCCTTTCTGTGGACTCACTCTTCTCCAGGGCTTGTTCTCCGCATCCGCTGGAGCGATCACTGCCTTTTCTCACGGGAAATTCAGAGGACCTTGGCCACTTTCTACTTCTTCCCTCATGCCCCTGAGTCCTCTGTGGCTTCATTATTTTTATCTTAATTTAGAGAACTTATTTATTTATTTATTTATTTATTTATTTACTGCGGTACGTGGGCCTCTCACTGCTGTGGCCTCTCCCGTTGCGGAGCACAGGCTCCGGACGCACAGGCTCAGCGGCCATGGCTCACGGGCCCAGCTGCTCCGCAGCATGTGGGATCTTCCTGGACCGGGGCACGAACCCGTGTCCCCTGCATCGGCAGGCAGACTCTCAACCACTGCGCCACCAGGGAAGCCCTAGAGAACATATTTAAATCACCAGTTATGTGCAAAAATGCAGCCGGCTGGTATAAAGCCCATCTTTACAACTAAATGGGTTAGTATTTAGTAAAACAGGGAGCTTGGAATCTCCCCTCCTTTGCCTATTCCATCAGAGTGGAGCTTGCCCAGTCTATCCCCCTACCCCGGGGACCATGTCTGAGTTAGCCGGTTCCTGCTATGACAACAAACTTCACTCTCTCTTGCCAAATCTCAATGGCGTATACGAGCAAACATTTATTTCCTGCTCACATTATATGAGGGCTGCTGGTCGCTGGTAGTTATGCTGGATTCTTCTGGGCTCTGCTGGGCTTGACTCAGCTGCCTGGTCCTCTTATTCTGGGATCCTGGCTGAAGGGGAAGCCCCCCATCTGTAGCATGCTGCTCTCATGGCCCAGGGCAGAAGCTCAAGGGAGGAAGAGGTAAACCAGCTAGCCCACAGAAAGGTTCTGCTCAGATGTGGGGTAAGTCAGATCTGCTGGCACATTAGTGGGCAAAGCAAGTCGTGTGGCTTAGCCTAAAGTCAAAGAGGAGGTAGGGCTGCCTACAGGGAAGCACCACAAGGACAGGGAGGAAACAGACAATTATGAACAAAGAATAGCAGCTACTACAATGTTTCAACAATCCCAGACTAGAGTTAGCCTGTTGCTTGGACCCTTCTCATATTATATTGAACTATTACCTGAAAGAAGAAGAGTATGTGCAAGTTCAGTGTCAGCCAGACGTGGGTTGAAACCTGAATTCCTCTGCTTACTGCTGTGTGACCTCAGGCCAGTTGGTTAACCTCTCTGAGCCTCAGTTTCTGCATCTGTCAAGTGAGGATAATAACATGGATTTCACATGGTTGTTATGGGGATTAAATGGGGTTATACAACACTTGGTACATGGTAGGCACTCAGCAGATCACAGCTGTTACCATTATTAGTACACAAAAGTGAATAAATTATTTTTCTTCAAAATAGATAACTGAGATATACCTAGATGTCTCTTGCTTTTTCCTAGTTACCCAGTCTGGATCATAGTCCTTGGCCAGGTGATGTTAGGGAACTATAGTAATGCTAATGCTAACTGTTGTGTGACATTTACTGAGGTACTGTCTAAAAGACGACAGAATTTAAGGGGCTTCCCTGGTGGCACAGTGGTTGAGAGTCCGCCTGCCGATGCAGGGGACGTGGATTCGTGCCCCGGTCCGGGAAGATCCCACATGCCGCGGAGCGGCTGGGCCAGTGAGCCATGGCCGCTGAGCCTGCGTGTCTGGAGCCTGTGCTCTGCAATGGGAGAGGCCACAACAGTGAGAGGCCCGCGTACTGCAAAAAAAAACCAAAAACACAAAAACCGACAGAATTTAAGCAAAAGGAAGCACAGGGAAGGAAGCTAGACAGGTGGATTGTCCATAGCCACATATGTGGCAGAGCCAGGATTTGAACCCAGGCAGCTCAACTGAAAAATCCATTCTCTTAACCATTGTGCTATTCTGTCTTTCAGCTTAGTTGGTAGCCAGTGATTAGACAGGGTAGTGGTGGGGTTAAAAGCTATGTGACTGTGGATGTGAAGCTAAGTCTAGTTTATTGGGCTGAAAGAAAATTTGTGGAATTATCTGGATTCAATATCTATTTGGATATAAAATAAAGAAACTGGGGGAGTGTTGGATGTTGGTGGGCAAGAGTAAGATACAGAATCTGTGGCACAGCCTCTAGTCAATTCAAGTGGAGTGTGATCCCAGGCAGGAGGTAAGGTGGATTTCCTGGAGTGGAGGGTATATCTCCATTTCTTTTCCATTCAGAAGCCCCAGGCCTTTCTCTCAAGCTAGACCAGCTGCCTTTTGGAAGGAAGGTCTTTGAGACTCCAGTGTCCGGCAGTACTGTGGTTATTTGGTCCAGTTCTGCACACCAAGGTAGTAAGATGAAAACTTCCCTGGGAAGTATCTCACTGCCCTTTCCAGGACAGGTGAGAACATTGTCATCCCAGTGGACCCATAGTGGCTTTGACATCTGCAACAAAAGGGGAGAGCTGGTAACACTGCCAGAGATACTCCAGCCAATGAAGTCATTCAGGACCTTCTCCTGTAATACCAAGAGCTGACCATCAACGTGCAGCCCTGGTAACTGATGATAAGCAGGACAGCAAACTTCTGCCTGAGTCTGGGCCTTTAATTTAGGTCAGTCCACACTCCCATGACCCACGGGACCTTTTAGAGGGTGCTCATCCCGGTCTTGCTGAAAGCGAATGTTCTTAATCCACTGGTGACAACTGCTTCTTGCTTCTTGCTCTGCATCTTTGTTTGCTCAGCTCCTGACCTTTTGATTTCAATTCCCAACCCTCACATTCACTTCTTAGATATAAGAAATGCTTGGACTTCGTTTGATTTGATTCATGGACATGGTTTTGGGATCACCTTCTGGACCCAGCACGAAGCATCACCTGCTTGGCCAGAGCCACTGGGCTGACTTGGCTCCTGCAGGCCAAACATAGCTCCACTCCGAGTCAGGTACCCTCATGGATTTCACCAAGGTTTTCTCTGGTCATTGATAACGTGGGGAACAGGGCCTGCACTTCATGCCAATCCATGTGGGAATAGCATTAGCTCAAATTCGTTCCTTTCAGAACCTGGACTCCTCATCTTTGATGTGTGCAAAGAGCACTGCTGTGACCACCCTCTCTTCCCACCTCCAGACTGGAGGAGGACTTGATTGGGAGGAATCACCTGCATATTTTCTGGGGAGGGTTATCTTTTTGCTCCTTGCTTGGTAAATCCAGTTGTCAAGAGTACAGTCCAGACCTGCTTCTCCTCTACCACCTGCTTAGCCCTTGAGTCAATGAGGACTCAGCCTGGAAAACCATCAGGAAACCTTTGTCCACTAGTCAGTAGGGCTTCAAATCGTCAGCTGCCCTTACATCTGGTGTACCCAGTGCACAGAGTTATTTAGCTCCCTGGGTGCCCGGGGGAACATCAGACTGCGGCTTCACTAGCCTGCCCCTTGAGTCTAACTGTCCTCTGTCCAGCTCCCTGATTCCTGATTTTACCTTGGGGCTGGTTGTTCAATCCCCTATGTCTGTATCTTACATACTCTATATCTTCCATCTCTCTGACCTGTATGTTACTTCTGCTAGCCTTCATACTTACTCGGATGGCCGTTTCAGATCTAAGACTTTGATTCTAGTCAGATGTCAGAAAATGTTGCCATCTAAGAAACCCATCCAGACCCCTTGGGCATGATATTACATGAGCCAGACTACCTCTGACTATATCTCCTGGATTTAATGGTTTGGGCTGCTAGCCTCTTCTTTAAGGGAGCCAACTATCTTGTCCTGGGTGGTTTCTCCAAGAAAAGTCTCAGCAAGCTTTCCTCTCCTCCCCATGGGCTTTTGGAACTCCTCATGGCCCTGCCAAGCTGTATAGTGACCTCATCTCCTTAGATGGGGCCTTTCTTGGACTATTAAATTGACAAACTTAACAAGAATGAGACATCAAGTTTTACTCATCAGATTGGCAAAAACGAACATGACTGACAATGCTTAGAAAGGATGAAGGGAAACAGATACTCTCGGACAGCATTTGTGGGAGGGAACCTTAGCATAACTCTTTACTTTTTTGGAGGGCAGCTTGAAAATATGTATCAAAATTTTGACCTCAACAATTTTCCCTCTACGAATTTATCAGGGAGCTAATTGGGCAAATTTTCAAAAACATATATGTGAGAGAGTGTTCCTTGCAATGATGTTACTGGTAGCAGAAAAAGATATGAGATTTGTTAAACATTTTATGTGACATCCGTATAAAGGAATACATTGCAGCTGCTAAACAGCTTGTTATAGAGCAACATGCATTGATATGGAAAGATGCCCACACCATATTGCTGAGTCAAGAAGTAATTTACACAATAGCTTGTCTAAGATAATCCCGGTAATGGATTTCAGGTATATATACACTTACTTCAGGAAGCTCCCAGTCTAGTGGGGATGGTGGACAGAAATACAAGAAAAGACAAGTAGGGGATTGCATGGTGTATATGTCATGAGAGAAATGCAAGAAGGAACATCTAAGGGGCCCAGAGAAGCCTTGCCAAACAGTGACAGCTAAGCTGGGAACTGAAGGATGGAGTGGAGGATGCAGAGACCCAAGTGGAGGTGTCCAGTAAATGGTTGGGTCTATGGGTCTCAAAACATAGCCATGACCTAGACTTTCTGCTCTAACCACAAGGTCACAGGTCACGAACCACAGAGGATGCAGAAAACATCATTGAATGAGTCCCATAGATGGGCCATTGGACGACAGGTAGACTAGGATAGGAGCATTGAACTTTGGTCCAACACCTGTTGTCTGAGGCAGAGGGAAGTTCTGCCTTCTCTAAATGACTTTTTAACTTCTCCTTCTCTCGCCTGCCCTGCTGTGCCCTACAGCAAAATGACACTTGGTCACACAATCTATTCCATAGTTAAACTTGCACTTTATTAAAATTGCTCTGAATAACTCTGGGGGGAAAATTGTATCTGTCTCCATTCATCTTCAATGGCTTTTACACCTCACTCGACACAACTGTCTCCTTTGATTAAATCTCCATTAGAGCTCTGTTCCATATTCAGCAGTTCTATAAGCCAATTAACCCACCTTTCCACAGGTTAGGACAAAGAGCGGTGCTTCTTCAGAGAGAGAGAGAGAGAAGAGCGAGGAAGGGAGGGAGGAAGAGTGAGATAGGAAAGAGAAACATATCTCCTTGCTAGAGCTACAGTTAATCAGTGTTTATCATCATGCTCTCTTTTCTCCACATTTAATCTAAAGGAAATGGCAGGGATGTTGCCAGCAAGTTGCAATGTCAGGGCTGGGAAGTTCAAGTTTGGCTGATCCATTACACCAGGCTCCGTAGAGGGGATGCCTATGTCCTGAACTGAGTGATGCTTGGGCGTGTTCATGTACCTCTCAGTCCCTTCCTCTCCTTGCTCTGTCAGAATTCCCAGGAGTGCTCACCCCTGACTCTGCCCAGATCTGCATGTTAAATGCCCAGTCTCCACTAGCGTGAGTCTAATCTAGTCTCATGGCCCTAGGCCTTGGGTCTGGAGGTGGCAGTGGGGGCTAGTTATCCACAGATCACCAAGTTGACTGCCTGCCCATGAACTGCCCCACCCTCATCCTTACCTTACTGGAGCAAAGTATAGGACTGGCTTCCATCTGGAGACTTGGCTAGTGCCCTAAGCCTCTTGAAGGACTGGAACTCCTACAAACTCTGATTTCCAGATTGGGTGTCAGGGATCCTATACCCTACCTGGTTCTACTAATTCCTTCCCCTGGAGGATAGACCTAGTTCTCTGCTCCTGGCCATGGGATACAGTTCTGCCCTGAAAAGACAACATCTGCCCACATTTTGGTATTGTCTGAAACTGGAGAATCCAGCTGACTCTCAGTGTCCCATTGACTGTATAAACACCACTTATTTGGGAGCTTAAATGCCTCAACAGACTGGATCCATGGCTAGGCTGAATGAAGTGGCTTTGAACAAGAATTCATGTCAGGTCTTGCACTGAGGCCAAATGCTCATGATTAAGGTGAGGAGACTCAGAGTCAAAAGACAAAGGTAGGATTGGAGGTCAATCCAAGCCTAGGATGAGAGAACAGTTGATTCAGACCTGAGTCTGTCCAGCTGCTTGGAATGGATCCACCAGCTCCAGGCTCTACCTACCTCACATCAGGGAAAATAGGAGAAGGATTCACCTAGCAGGCTGTCCAAAGCTCTCTGTCCTCTAGCAAGTGGCCTTCAGAAAACGCTTTCAGCTGTTTTGGTATAGAAACGAGGTTTTAAGGAAGCCAAGGACCTGAAGGGCGAATGGTAGCATCTGTTGCATCTCCCTGAGCCTTCCCAAAGGGATTGTGTAGAGGAGGCTGGCATGAGCATCTGGAGTCCTTCAGCCTAGTCCTGTGACCCCATGGTGAAAGCCTAACTATTGTTCTGGTCCTAGCCCAGCAGGGTCTGTCTGTTCTTCCAGGGCTGCCCAGCCTTTTCCCAGCCCTCCCTTAACTCATACAGACTTGCTGCGGAGGCGGGGGTCTGCTTTTCATCTGCTTGTCACCTCTGCTCTGTCCCCCAGGTTCTGTTCCCCTGCATCAGTGCTCTTAGACACTGAACTTGTCTGCAGTTGAGGACTTGTGCATGGTCCTTTCCTTGAGGCTTGGCATTTTTGTCCCTTCACTGGGATAGAACAGAGGAACCCCTTTTTCATTTCAGCTTTAGCTATTTCCTCCCTTGCAGACCTGATGGATTCTAAATATCACATGCCAGACCCCTATGGCTCAAGTCAATATCCTTCTGGGACAGTTCTGTCTGCTGAGGCTGCCCTTGAAACCAATGTGTTGAGAGGCAGCATTAGTATAAGTACAGCTTCTGGAATGAAGGAGGTGCCTTTCTCCATGCTGAACCTTCCTGTTGATTGGCTTTGCTGTCACATGTACCTAACTTTCTGCCTCAGCTCGATATAAACTTCTTATATATAACCATACCAGTAAAAATGTATATACAGCAAATATTACAGAATAAAAAAGGAGAAGAATAATAGATGAATATTTTTTATTATGTTGATGTAGCTTTTGAGAAAGGGAAAACAAATATCTACAGCATGCTGCAGTAATAAATAATAACATTACAGTTTTATTTTCCTGATTAATTTCTTAGTTCAAAGACAATTGACAATGAAAAGAAAAAGATGAATTTCAATTTTAAAGATATTATTCAAATGCAATACAGATGATGTAAAAATTGCACTCACCAAGCAAAAATTATTGCACCTTGCAGTTTTCACTCTGTTTCACTGTCCTAAATTTTAAATGCAAATAAAACTTCAAGTAGTCATATAGAATGTCAGAACTGAAGTAACTCTGTTTTTCGTCTTTACCATTTCTGTGCTTGTTTCTAAAAATTTACCATTTAAACACAGGGATATGTGGTACCTCAGGGCTTGAAGACAGGAACTGTGCTTGAAGAAAAACCTGGGATGAGTTCAAACCCTAAGAATTTACTCTTGAAATGAACACATGTAGCCAAATTTGTGTGTGTTGGAGGCCATTTGTATTACTGGGACTTCTCCAAATTAGTGCCCATGCAGAACACAAAGTTTATTAAAAGGTACGTAATAAAAATGTGCTAAATGGAATCTTATTACATATATATCATTATTATTAAAACTCAACAGTAACATAACAACTGTTTAGAACTTGACCAATAAAGACTTTGTCAAAGACGCATATTTGACCTCTTATGTTGTTTGGAATTGCTGGTGAATGGTGACAATAAAATGCAGACGGTTTAGTCAGTTTTATTACTTTTTTTTTTTTACTGTTTATGACTGGATTTTGCTGTTTTTTCTCACTGTAAGCAATGTTCCCTCTTACTGTCTGCACTTGGGGTGAACTGCCCACCAATACCACCCTCCATGTGCTCTGATTAGAGGGGGGGCCCCAATGGAGAGAAGAGTTCACTTCGGGCTCAGTGTAAGGAAGAGATTCCAACTGTCACAGCTCACCAAGATGGAGTGGGTGGCCTCAGGAGGCAGGAAATCTCCTGTCATGAAAGGTGCTCAGGCATAAGATGACCTGTAAGGTCTTTCCAACTTGGGGACTAAGTGACACCATGAGTCAGGAATGACAGAGTCTCCTTCAGTCCGTGGGAGTGTTGGGGACTTATCTGTGTCTGAGGCATGAGTAGCAACCATGTCTCGAATAGATACAACCCCAAATTCTAGAGTCACTCCACACCCACCCCCATGCACAAGCTTTGCTACTGTCAGTAACTGGCCACATTGCCCATGGGCAGAGACAGACAATTACTGACTCCTAGTCAGAGCAAAGTGGGACAGGCCAGAGCCCCTGCAGGACTGTCCTAAGGAAGATGGTGAGTGGAATGGCCTGGATGAGGCTTTCTTGCTGACTTAAGTCCTTCCCTCAGTCTGGAGCTCCTCCTCCCAGCCTCAGCCTTGGGAGGGCTGGTGAGAACCCTGCTATTTGTACCTCGGGGAATAAAGCAATTTTGGAGAAGGAGTGTCGACCCTAAATTCCTGTCACTGTTTAATCCCCCAGTGGGAGACTCCCATTATCTCTCTAGTACAAGGTACATTATTAATGGATTATGCTTTCAGCAGGTAAAGTTCATTTTTTAATGCTTTTAATGATTCCAACCTGGATTGTCTTTTCAGAGATAGTATTTTCAAGACTCTGGCTGTGAAATCAGCAGGCAGGCAATGGGTCACAACCAGGGGAGGCACCTGAATCTCTCTGCCTCATCCTGGGGAAACACACCCATCTATGTATTCACTGGGCAAGTATTTGCTGACCCTGCTCTGGGTCTCATGCAGCACTGGGCACTGGAAGTCCAGAGATGCGGGAGCTGCCTGTACACTCAAGGCATCAACAGCCTGCCCAGGGCAGTCAGACCTGCAGATAAACAAAGACCACAGTGTAGGCTGATAAATGAATGCACTGATGGAGATGTGGGAAAATGCTACAGGAGCTCAGTGGATTGGTTAAGTTGGCTTTATTCACTGAAGGAAATGAAAACAGATTCTGGATAGAGTCAGTGAAGGACACTGGGATATCTTTTGGAAATCAAGGAAGATCTCCATCACCAAGCTTATAGGACAGAGTCGCTCTGGAGAACTCAGCAAAGGGAGTTTAAGATCTCCTCTTTAGAGAGCTGAAAGGTATGGATTCTTTTCCAATGACCCCTCCCTCTTCCAATCCCCTGTCACTCAGTTAAAATTTCAAATCCCAAGAGAAGGAATCTGATTAGTCTAGCTTAACTCAGGGTTTATCCCTTTTATATTGGAGCAGTTCCCAGAGAAACTGCCAGCATTGTGAGTAAGGCAGCTGTCACAAGTAAAGAGAGAGTAACTAATGCTCTCTGCAGGATCAGAGAAGGCCACTGGAGATTCTGCCGTTAGCATTAAACCTTGCTGGACTGTTCCAGGAGAAAGAAATAGTATGTGCAAACTCCTGGAAGAATTAAACATCGTGGCAGATGTGTAGAATTTTGCATACCTCTATATTACAGGCGCTACCACAGCTCAGTGCTTAAGAGTATAGACTCTGAATCAAACTGCCTGGGTTTGCATCCTGTCTCAGCTAAGTACTAACTTTGAAACTTGGGTGAGTTGCTCAATCCTTTATGCCTCAGTTTCCTTAACTGTGATAGGATTTATCCCAGAGAATGGTGGTGGAGATTGAATGAATTAATCCATGTAAAAGATATGGATCAGGGTGTGGCCCACAGCAAGGGTTCACTAAATGTTAGTTATTATTCTCATGGATGGAACATTGAGTAGGAGAGGAGGGGGAAGTGAGGAAGGTCACTAATAGTTAGGACTTGATCCCTGTAGGCTAGTGGTCTCCAAAGCACCAGATGTTCCCTGGAGTGTGGGAAGAAAACAGCAGAACCTTGTTTTGTTTTGTTTTATTTCTCATGTTGAAAATGACAAAGAAACTAAGCTTTGCTAGTATTTAATAAATGGAATGACATTATTAATCTCCCTTATCGACTCATCAGACAGTTGTTTGGCTCCTGGGGTGCATGAGGTCTCCTGAGGAAGGAGTGGGAGTTCCCCCACGCTGAAGACTGTGAGGGCAGTGCCCTCACTCACGTTTCAGCTTGATGAACCATATAGCAGTTGACATGGACTGGCAGAGTATAATATCTTAAGTGGTAGAATCTTTCAATATTTTGTAGGGAGAAGGAGAGTGATCTTGTGCCACCCAGAGGGTCTCTTGCTGGCTCACTGAATTTAACAATGAGAGATATAATTTTCTTTTACAAAAAAACAAGTTTTCCAAATTTGCTGGCCTTTCCAGGGATGACAGGTAGCTGTTGCTACTAGATATTTTCAAAAAGTAAACATCTGTAAGCTGCCCTTTCAAGACAAAGGCAACATTTTTAACAATGAGTGAGAAAGGAACTGTTTTTGGAAAGAGGTTTCCACAAAAGAAAGAACATTTAAAAGTGGATGTTTGAAGTGTTTCCAGCATTACGTGATCTTATTGCCTAAAATATTGTCAGTGTGTCATTTACAAAAACTGTCATATCTGCGCTTTATAAAAACTTAGAAACAGAATTTTCTAAAGTGTTAAAAAATCTTCCAAATAAAGAATTCTAGAGGATTTTGAACACACTTGTTCAAAATATAAAAATGCCACGCCTTCTGATTTGTTTGCAGAAACAACTGATTGTCATGTGGAATATGGAAATCTGCCAGCCAAACGCCTACAGCATCCTCTGTATAATTGGTAGGTGAAATTGGAAAATGAGTCTGTTATATAGAAAGTGCAGCCAATAATGCACTTCTTCTGTTTTGATTGCCATGTCTTTGGGATGCCTGTCTTTCAGTTTGTCAAGTCACTAAACCCAAGTACAAAATAAACATACTTTCAACTTAAATGATTATATCAAAAAGTGCTAAAACTAAGATTTTGAAAAGCAACAAAGCACTTACAATGAACAAGTACATTGCTCTCATTATTCTATTTAGTGGTCCAAGATTTTTATTTATAAAGTATATTTTATAATTTAAAACTTTACATATTTTATCCTTGAAAATTTTCTTCTTGTGCAAAATTTCCACAATACATTAGCACACCATAGGTACATAACTTGTAAATAAATGAATAAATATATTTATGGTGCAGTTGCAGCTCAGTAACTCTTTACTGATGGGGTGTTGATCATGAAATTTGGAAACTCCTATAAACAATGGGACATCTTGAGGAAATTAACATATGAGGGTGACATGAACACATTTGTGTTTTAGAGAGGTGAGTTTGGCAGCGTGGTGAAGGATGATTAGAATCAGAGAGACTAAGGAGAAGGCTGCTTTGATAATTCTAGTGCAAGATGATGAAGGTCTGAACTAAGGATGAGAAAGTGGCAAGGGAGAAGGACCAAGATTTGGAATGGCCCTTCCCCATCAGCTTTGCCCGCCTAAGTCAAACATATTCCATTCATCAAATCTCATTTCCCATCAACTACCCCAGGAAGCCTTCCCTGACTTCCCCAAACTGGCTTGGGTACCTCTCCTCTGCGCTGCCATAATACCTGCCCTTTTTACAGTATAGCTCTAATCACACTGTTTTGCAACGGTCTCTTTACTTGTCTGTGTGCTACTCTGTCCACTATAGAAGGCAGAGAACTGGTGTTTGACTTTTACTTCTGACTCATAGCAGGCACTCTATCAATACTTTTTTTTTTTTTTTTTTTTTTTGCGGTATGCGGGCCTCTCACTGTTGTGGCCTCTCCCGTTGCGGAGCACAGGCTCCGGATGCGCAGGCCCAGCGGCCATGGCTCACGGGCCCAGCCGCTCCGCGGCATATGGGATCCTCCCAGACCGGGGCACGAACCCGTATCCCCTGCATCGGCAGGCGGACTCTCAACCACTGCGCCACCAGGGAGGCCCTATCAATACTTTTGAATAAACAATGTAGAATTTGACAGGGGTGATTGGAAAGAGAGTTTGGAAATATCTGAGATCAAATCCTTCAAAACAGAGAGGTTACCCTGGGCCCATGGATACTTTTTCTTTGCCTTCATAATGTTTTCAAAATTTTTTAATTAGCTGCTAACTTCATACATTAGGAGCTCCATGTTAATATCTGGATTTTAAATTTCTTTTGAAAAGTGAGAAGAGCAAGCAACTGGATCCATATTCCTCTATGGCAGCATCAGCTGGAGTTGGCAAGATGCTGCTTCCTGTAGCTCTGGCATGCATGCTCCAGTTCAAGCCAGCGCTCTTTTCAGTTACTTGCCTGGACCCATCAGGCATTTTTTTTTTTTTTTCGGTACGCGGGCCTCTCACTGTTGTGGCCTCTCCCGTTGCGGGGCACAGGCTCTGAACGCGCAGGCTCAGCGGCCCAGCCGCTCCGCGGCATGTGGGATCTTCCCGGACCGGGGCACGAACCCGGGTCCCCTGCATTGGCAGGCAGACTCTCAACCACTGCGCCACCAGGAAAGCCCCCACCAGGCATTTTAGTTGTTGATGTCTGCTTTAAAGAAGTGTGCATTTTAAAAGTGGCAATGCTTGATCCAAGAAAGAAAATTATTATATGGGGCATTTCAGGCACCAGTAGAAAAAGGGAACTTCTGGTCCCTAAAATTGCACTGTATAGATGATCACTTGTGGATCAGACAAATCCACTGATGTATACTCCTTGTTATTTGTAACTATCCCTACTTCTCATGAAACCTCTAAAGTATAAATTGCTTTCTCATAAAAAAAAGTACTTTTATCTAAATTCCTGGGAGGGGGAAGGGTAAGCTGTGACAAAGCGAAAGAGAGGAATGGACATATATTCAGTACCAAACGTAAGGTAGACAGATAGTGGGAAGCAGCCGCATAGCACAAGGAGATCAGCTCGGTGCTTTGTGACCGCCTGGAGGGGTGGGATGGGGAGGGGGGGAGGGAGGGAGACGCAGGAGGGAAGGGATGTGGGAACAGATGTATATGTATGACTGATTCACATTGTTATAAAGCAGAAACTAATAAAAAAATAAATAAATAAATTCCTTCTCTCTGTTAGAGTGAGCTGGTTACGCTTTGAATCCTCTAGTGGTGTTGGATCTCCCAACTCCAGGATTCCCTTGTTTCCACCTTAAAATCAAAGAAACAAGGTCAGAGAACAGAAGAATGTCTTCTTCATCATTCTCTGTCCCAGGGAAGTTGGTGATCCAGTCTGGGTTTTCCAGAGTAGATAGGTAGGTTTTTGTATATGAGATATAGGTTTATGTGTATGAGTACTTTCTTGAGGAATGTGATCCCAGAGAGCAGAAGTGAAGGACAGGGGAAGGGAAGCAAGGAAGGAGAGTGAGTCAATATAAGAATGCATTATTGGGGCTTCCCTGGTGGCGCAGTGGTTGAGAGTCCGCCTGTCGATGCAGGGGACACGGGTTCATGCCCCAGTCTGGGAAGTGTACTGCAAAAAAAAAAAAAAAAAAAAAAGAATGCATTATTAAGTTGACCATCATCATGGTTGATTGGTGGTTGATTCCGCAAGATCATCTACAAGCCTTTTTAGGACCATGTGTCCAGGGATAGAAAGAGGTAAGTACATCATTTTCTTGTCCCCCATTGATTGAAAGTTGGCCCTACAAGGAATTAACCCTGCTACACTTTTGGGTTGCACATGCATAAATGCTGAACACATTCCCATGATATCCCATAGTGCAGCATCAGCAGAGAACCCCTGGATGGGAGGCAAAAAGTACATGGTGTGGGCCTGAGGTAAGGCACTTTTTAGTTGCCCTGTGTAAAGCTGGTTAGGGTTCTGTGGGACAAATAGGATCTCTTATATGAATGACCCTATGGCAGACAGCAAGAGGGTCAATATAGTCCTAGCACAAGTGAATGTGTACTGTTGTCCTTCCCATGTAAAAGAAAATGGCATTTGATCATCCTTACTGATAAATATCCATAATAATTAATAGGACAAGTCAGTAATCATATACAAATACTAAGTAATGTGTTGATCTGCTCAGTAAAGATATCACAAGACAGCTGTGATTGGGGCAACCACCTGGTTAAGTTTACGGTAGTTCACTTTCATCTGCCCTGATCCATTTGATTTCTGTATGAGTCACAAATTAGAATTGCAGAGGGAAACACCTTTAAGTCTCTTATGGTGGCACTGATCTCTGTGATTCCTCTAAGAATGCAGGATGGCATCTGGTTTACTACTGTAGTTGGAAGCATGGGATAGCAGTTTTAGGGACTTCTGCTTAGCCCTTCTTACCATAATGCAGTTTTGTAGGCCAGAGGACCAATATGAGGGCTATTTCTACTGCGAAGTATATCTATTCCAATTATATACTTGGGGACTGTGGAAATAACAAAAAAGAAGGCTGGGTCCAGAATCCAGGACCCATTGGATGAGACAGACTCGAACTCCACTGATCACCTGCCTTCTATTGTCCCCCACTTTAACTGGAGGGCCAGATTGTGTTTCAGATCATGCATCAGTATCATCTCAATCTCCATATCCAAATAGTCATCTGAAGGTCTATTTTTCTCCTTTTTCTCAGGGCAGGTTCACTCTAACAAATAGCCATAAGTCTTTTGGGAAAGGATCAGGGGTATATTTCCTGTATATATGTGCAAAAGCATTGCATCATCCTCTTTTAAAGGGACCAAGCCTCTTCTTCAACTAATAGGTCCTGGATCCATGAACTAACTTAGATCTAGAAACTGAGCTAAGATGCTTGATTTTTCTGTGATAGTGTCTCATAGGAGACTTCTGTTCTCAAAGCTTTGGGTTTAAAAAATATTGTACAGGGCTTCCCTGGTGGCGCAGTGGTTGAGAGTCCGCCTGCCAATGCAGGGGACACGGGTTCGTGCCCGGGTCCAGGAAGGTCCCACATGCCGCGGAGCGGCTGGGCCCGTGAGCCATGGCCACTGAGCCTGTGTGTCCGAAGCCTGTGCTCTGCAACGGGAGAGGCCACAACAGTGAGAAGCCCACATACCGCAAAAAATATATATATATATTGTACAGATGAAGGCATATGTTGTTTGTCTGTTCATATATCTTGGCCCTAAAATACCTTGATTTATTAGGCATCAGCATAGATCCCTGTGGACATATTAGACATATTAATTGCCATTCTGGTCTTGCTGCTCATAATGGAATTACATTCATTTTGCTCTGATGGTTAAGTGTTGACCTTGGCCTCTGGTATGCTGGGATCTCATTATCCCTATTGATCCTAGGGGTCCAAGTTCCATGGCATTCTCTCTCACCATCCACCGGCTTAAGGAGGAAAACCACAGTATCTCCAAGATGATGACTCTATCCTTGCCCCATGCATTCCTTATTGCTTTACTGGAAAAAGTACCCTCTGGCACCCCCTGGAGAACCAGTGGTAGGTTCTCATTTGGCACATCATTCTAATATTCCTAAATCCCTGAACTTTCTGACTCCTTCCTTGATATGATACCAAGGGAAATCCACAATCTCCATCTCATTAACTGTAAGCTATGGTCGTGTCTAAGCTTCAAGTAGTCACCCCAGGAGACTCCTAGGACTGGCTCCATGCTTCCTTCCAGAATATTGAATCCCAAGTCACAGGTGACTTCCTCCAAGGTCAATAAATTCTCCCCTGTTCCACCCTGTATTCCAAATCCTCCTCCAGTCTAACATTTTTGAGATCCCCACATGTCCCCAAATTCCTGCTTATACATATAACCTGGACCCTGATATTTCCTCCAGGAGCAAGGTTTGCACTCACAGAAGCTGTGCTAAGATCTGACCCTAATTATTAGTCTGGAGGCAATGAGAGGTGGAAGGGGAAGATCTTGAGAAGGATAAGTTTATTTTGTAAGCACTTACCTTAGGCGAAGTTATTGGAAGTTACTGAAGTTTCTCCAGACTGGGAAGGCTGTTCTCCTGAGACAGAGGAAGGGGGATACTTCTGCCATCCTAGAGAGCGCAAGGGAATATGGGGGTTTAAGATATTCTCAGGTCTGTCCACTCAGGTGTCCCCATTTAACATCTCAAGTTTCCATTGCTTTTCCATCAGGGTTTCAGTTTCAACACAGGAGACATGTGCATTCAGTTTCCTTTGCAATGCTGTCACTCTTTCAACTAGATCTTGGACAGACTTTTGGCCCATGGTTATAGGCAATGAAAATCTCCTCAAAGCTTCTGGTTTTCACAGCATTGCTTGAATCTAAGTTTGATATCTTAAACTTTTAATTCTCTTATTTCAAGGTGTTCAATGCAGTTAACAAAAGGCCACCACTCTATAATCTGTGTAATTATTATTATCTTTATATAGTCAAGTGCTGCAGCCACCATAATCCAATCTCAGCTTCTAACTGGATTCTCATATCCATCAGCCTCAGGTGGAAGTCTTGGTCACTGTGATGCTACTAAACGTCAGAGGTCATCACCTGCCACTTACCACAAGCATGAGAGTCCTTATTGCAATGTGACTGGTGAGTGATCCAGCCCTAACACCCCATCCTGAAGGTCTGCATTCCAGGCCCCAGGGGAGACAACCATCTAAGCCTGGGACCCTTGAAAGCAGAGCCTGAGACAAAGACTTATGTACAAGTACTTTGTGGGGAACTGATCCCAGGGAACAGAAGTGGAGGACAGTGGAGCTTAAGGGAGTGGAGCAGGGTAGGAAAGGAGTCATTGTCTCGGCTACATCCATGAGCAACTGGATGCTTAATCCCACAAGACCATCTGAAAAACCCTCTGAAATGTGGCTCGAACAGTGTTCTGAGGAGTGGGAGGGAGACATTTATCTATGATTTCTGTCACCCATTGGTCAAAGTTTCCTCAAGGGGTGTTAACATCCCTGCACCTCCAGGTTGTGCACGTGAAGGGTGCTGAGCAAGTTCCCCACAGTATCCCACACCAAGGTGTCATAGAGAAGCTCAAAGGAGGCAGGTGAGAGGTGCACGGTGTGGCCTGATCAAGGCACTGCCATTTTGTATCTGCATAAAGCTGGCAGAAGCCTGTACCTCCTGATTGCAGGAGCAGGAGCTGGAATCAGAGACAAGGGAGGCCAGGAGGACCTGAAGTGGTGCATGAGGGTGTCTATTACAGTCAGCTTGGTAGAGACTTGCATAACTGAGCACCATCTAGGAATGATGGTGGTACATCAGGCAAGTAAGGGTTGTCTATCATCTTGAAAGGAAAGAGAAACATGCAGGAAACCTGTGGGCTACATGTGTGTGTGTGTACATGTGTGTGTGTGTACACATGTACCTGTGGCTGAGAGGTGACGGCAGATGCAGAAGGCTTTAAAAGTGCATTTGCCATGTGTCTGGAAACCCAATCAGAAAGATACCTACAGAGGGATGATCATTTTGAGAGTCCCATCTCCTAGAAGCAGGATCACCCGATTGAATTCCTTTAACCAGCACAGGGAGAACCAGTTCTTGTCTGCTGTTGTTTCAGCAGTTTTCCTCCTGCCCAAAGCAATTAATGATAGTTGAGAACAGAACCTGGCTGAGGAGGATGGACAGAAGGTGGTCAGATGTTGATGCTGAATTGTTGGAAATGCATTTCCTGGAAGGGTCTTTGTGAGTCATGAGATCTGTCTCCTTTTCTCCAATGTACAGATGTTCTGGAAGGGTAGTGGACCTCTGTTACATGCCAGATACAATGCTGGGCTCATGGTGGGGAGAATAGGGGTGAAGGTGATCAGACACAGCCTGATGGGGTGTGTAAGCCCTGGACTAAACATCAGAAGCATGTCTTGAGCTGGAATATACTCTTATTCTGGCTCAACCACCCATCCTTCATGGGGACTTAAGTACATCGTTCTCTAACTTGTGTTGGAGTTTTCTCATCTATAAAAGGAGGGCATTGGGCTGTGTTGATGTCTTTCTATTCTTTCTTCCAAGTGGCACCATGTGTCACAAATCCTCAATACTCACATAATAATAATAGTCAGAGGTCTACCCATTGTTGAGTGCTTCCTTTGTTTGAAGCAACATTAATAACACAGCGTTGCTCATTTAATAACACAGCAACCTTCAGAGAGGGAGAGTCTGTCATCTCTACTTTAACATGAGAAGCCTGAGACTTTGGTAAATTAAATAGCCCAAGATCAGTGTCTTACTCAGTTCGGGCTGCTATGACGATAGACTGGGTGGCTTAAACAATATACATTTATTTTTCTCAGTTCTGGAAGCTAGAAGTCCAAGATCAAGGTGCCAGCAAATCCACTGTCTGGTGAGGACTCTTGCTGGTGTTCAGGCTGCCTGTCTTCTCACTGTATCCTCACATGGTGGAGAGGGATCATCTCTCTTGGGTCTCTCACATAAGGACACAAATCCCATTCATGAGGGCTCCACCCTCACGACCTAATCACCTCCCAAAGCCCCCACCTCCGAATACCATCACACTGGGGATTAGGCTTCAACATACAAATTTTGGGGGGATTCAAACATTCAGTTCATAGCAGTCAGGAAGCTGGTAAGTAATACAAATAGAATTCTCCACCCTCAAGTTTGTTCTCAGAGGCTCAAACACTTTGACACTATGCCAGACTTCTGGGTCTGATCTTTGGAAGGTTACTCATGATGTAATAGGGCAGTTTCCCAGTCTTTAAAAATCCACTATCCCTTTTTGTTAGATGTGCAAATCACACACTGCCCCCCAGGGATTCTTATATATCCTAAAATGGAGTGCTGACTTGGTGAGAATCTCTGGGCCAAATCATCTCTACAGTCCATTTTAAAGCTAATAATCCAGTGAGAGAGTTCACATAAAACACACAGTCCGTGGCACATGGTAGGTACTTAATATCCGGCCTTTGCAGCTGCCTCACCAGCATCTATTTCTTCCCTCCTTCTTCTTAAAAGGACCCCACATCTCCCATTTGTCCATTTGGGATGGATTTAATGTACTCCCAGCTGAGGAGTGGGCCCTCGTTGGTTGAACCTAATACCATGATCTCATTCACATCTGCTCATCACATTCAAGACACAGTCATTCAAAAATGGATATGTGACCCAAATTGGTCTAATCAGAGAAAATCCCAGAATTTTGTTCAAAATCTTATATTTGCAATAGTAATGAATATTATGTATTACCAGGTATATTATAAAAGCTCTGAAGGAATGACCTGGAAAACATTGGTGGCACCATTTTACTCAGATGGAAGGCAATAAACCCACGAGGAAATAATATGAGTCTTGTAGACCAAATAGGAAAGATTGATTTCAGAGGGGAGAGGTCTTTCTCCTCCTCCCTCTGTATGTCTGCCTCTGCCTTCTGGCACTCCTGACAGCTGAGCCCCCTGGTCCCCTCACCTAAAGCTGCAGTCCCCATCTCTCCCAAAGGTCCCAGACCAGTCTGAGTTGAAGCAGGAAATATTTAAGAAACCTCAGCTCCTCCTCACTCCTGGGGGTGAGGGGTTGGGGTGGGGGGATAATGATCACTCTTATCACTCTTAAGCCACTTTCTAGTTTGACTCACAGCATTCATCCAAAGCCCCTGAAATGCTCTAGAGTCACAGATCACTTGCTCTGGAGATCCCAAGTTCTCTGCAATAGTTAACATGGCCCTCTATTGCTATGATGTCTAATTAGGCTTCAGTTTGGTGCCCCCTTGAAATAAGTTTCCAGGGGTTTTCCCAGTTCTCCAGGCCCTGAGAGAACAGAGACCTGACCTTGCCTGAGGCCCTGATCCTGAACTGTGTCCCGTGATTGCTACACAGGGACTAAGCCCTCTGAAGGGGGCTGCCCGAGTGGATGTCACCAAACCCTGCCCAATGTCCCTGGACACAGTGAACCATGACTGGACATTGCTGTTCCATGGAATGTTGTGTTTTCTCTCCTTTTCCATCTCTGTACCCCCAACACCTGTGGTTCCAGACTCCCCCACCCCACCCCAGGCCCTGCAGGATCTTACTGTGGACAAACACACATGCTTCCTTGTGGTGCTGAGTGATGGTGACAGGTATAACCTGCCTAGGATGCTGAGATGGGTGTGGGGTCCAGGCATTGAGGCCAGCACAGGGGGCTGGCACTGGAAGGATGAAGGCTTTTGAAAAGAAGTGATAAATGCTGGTTTGAGGAGCCGGGGTGGGTGGGTGGGAGTCGGTCTGAGCTGACAGCAATTTTTCTTGTTCCCCTGGCTTCCACATGACATTCTTGAAACATGGCCTGACACAGTGGCTGGTTGGCTCGAGTGCTTTATTATTTTTTTTATTCCCAATCAACAATTGTACTGCTTTTATTAGCAATCAGTACTCCGACAGGAGTGCTCACGGCAAGAAGCCTGGCGGTGAGTTGCAGGGGTGGGCTTTCAGACAGCGAGTGGGCTGAGATAGGGAGGAGGATAAGAAGCATCTTTCCATCTCAGGAGGCTGAAGAGAGCTGAGGCAGCCAAGGCTGCTATGTCAGGAAGCTGGCCAGGGACCTGGAGAGTGAGGTGGGGTTGGAGGGGCAGGCTCAGAATCAACCCCCTTCCCAGGTCGCAGAGTCTCAGGCCATCATGGCCTCAGTTCCCCCAATTTTCTGCAGCTGGGTGATGTTTCTAGAATGACTCCTATTCTCTTTCCTAGGAAGGATGAAGGAAAATGGACACATTCTGATCAGAGGCAACAAAATCCTGTTCATGTATTTGAAATGGACAAGCTAGAGGATGAACGGGACATACCCCCCCTTCCAGAGCTTGGGGCCCAGATTGTGGCCTAAATCCTCCATAGGTCTGTGAACTTTATTTTGTGGTTATAAACTGATCCTTAACTTGTTACAGCTGAGAACTGGAGTCTGAGCAGAAATTTAAATTCCTATTTTGCTACAGAGCAGTTAAAAGAATGAAATTGGGGTCAGGCCCACTTGTTCTGAATCCTGGCTTTGCCCCTCAGTAACTGGGTGGCCTTGCCCAAATAACTTAACTTCTCTGACCCTAAGCTTCTTTATTAGAAAAACGCGAGATAAAATGAGGCCTAGGAGGCAAGCTGCCAGAAGGGGCCTGTGTGTCTGTGCTTCAAAGATGGGCAGAGCTCAAGCCCCCCGCCCCACCACTTATTGGTGGTGTGACCTTGGGCAAGTCACCAAGTCACTTACTCTCTAGGCCTCAGTTTCCTCCTCTGTAAGATGGGGTTGAAAATAGTAGTACCTCCCTCCTAGGGTCCTTGTGGGGTTAAATGTCTGTGAAGCACTTAGTACAGAGGCTGATGCCTAGTAAACTCTGGGTTTAGCCAAGTTAGTCATCTCCTAACATTGTGCCTGGTGCACCGGGATATATGGCGGGTATAACAGCAGCCATGAATCATTGTCTCAGATGCTATTATCTAGGCTTGGCATCAGGAAGGGAGAGGCCAGATGTCCTCATTATAATGTTCTAGTGGCAAAAAAAAAGAAAAAAGAAAAGTTTGCCGCCCTTGCATAGAGCCTTATGTAAGTGACTGTTAGAAATGGGGTTCTTTTAGAAATGCAGATTCTCAGGCTCCACTCCAGACTTATGGAATCAGAATCTGCATTTTAGCGAGATACCCAGGTGACTGAGTGGACATTAACTCTTGCAAAACACTGAACTGGACACACTCAGAAGGAAGGATCAGACATGCCATTTTCCAGCACGTGCTATGAGATGGGGCCCTCTGTGAACTCCCACAGCACCTTCCATGCAGCATTTATCCCCCCTGTTAGACAGCCTGTTTACTTGACTGTCCCCGCTGTGAGCGGGCAATCTGGGGGCAAAATCTGTCTCAGTCACACTGAGAGATGGTAGAGGGCCGTGGGCTAAGTGCACCAGCTTTGGGGCCAGACTGCAGGGCTCCCATCCCGGCTCTGCCACTAACTAGCTGGGTGAGCTTGGGTAAGTAATTTGACTTCTCTGTGCCTCTGTTTCTTTATGCATAAAAAGTGGGAAAGTGTCTCACAGGGCGGTTGTGAAGATGAAAGGATTAATGAGTACCGGGTACGTGGTAAACCTTCACAAGGGTTAGCTCCTCTGCTGCTGTTGTCATTGTGTCCCTGGGACCAAGCCCAGGGCCAGGCACACAGTAGACGCTCAATAAACATTTATTGAATGAACGAATGAGCTCAGCTGGGTGCAGCTTAATGTGTTTCACACCCTTGACATTGGCAAGACTCTTTCAGATATCAGACATTGAACTCTGCTTCTGCTGTGTGACTTGAATTCCCTTGGAAAGATGAGCAATTGGGATCAGACTCTCAGTGTCCTCTAAAAAATAACCTGCTGAATGTGCAAGACCATGTTGGCTTCTGTCTTCAGGGCAGGTCAAGGGAAGAATAGCACTTTAAAAAATATGGTAGTTTTGGTGTAAGGAGGCAGCCCTTTAGAGCCAAGCAAGTATGATCCAGGAAAAACAAAGGCTGCTCATTTATATTTAAGGAGAAAGCAGAGGGCAAAGTTTTTTTTTTTTTTTTTTGCGGTACGCGGGCCTCCCACTGCTGCGGCCTCTCCCGCTGCGGAGCACAGGCTCCGGACGCGCAGGCTCAGCGGCCATGGCTCACGGGCCCAGCCGCTCCGCGGCATGCAGGATCCTCCCAGACCGGGGCACGAACCCGCATCCCCTGCATCGGCAGGCGGACTCCCAACCACTGCGCCACCAGGGAGGCCCGAGGGCAAAGTTTTGACCCAGCTTGAAAGTGTCCTCTTGCTCTTGAACAAGATATTGTGCTTTCAAAATTTTCTTTATCACCCAGGATCAATGGCTGGAGGCGGGAAATGAGAGGATCTCCATACTGAGTCCTTAGCTTCTGTTTCCACTTCCCCTTCTCCAAGTGATTGGAAACACAGATTCCCGTGCCCTCCCAGAAGCTCAGTCTCCAGGGACATAGCACACAGTGTGTCAGAAATGCTGGTGGTTGTTTGAGGCACCTCCTTTCCAGACAAAACACCGGCTGCAGAGGGATAGTGAAAGCATCTCAGTGCATGCACGTCTATGCTCTTGAATTGTCCTTGCAAGCTTGGACCCCTCTGTTCCTCCAAACCTGAGACAGTGGCGACCCTGGGCCCGGTTTTCTCAAGAACTTTGAGCTGAGGTTTCCTTGCTGTGTCCTCTACCTGGCTGGGAGAGCTTTGAGGGTAATTATCCCATCTCATTCAACACTGTGTTCCCAGAGCCCTGGATGGGGCTTGACACATAGTAGGTGTCAGTAAATGTTGATGTGAATTGAATTTAGCAAGGATCTGAGAGGAAGGGACACTTCTTGGAAAACATGTGGGAGACACTGAGGGGCAGGGATGGGAAGACAGGCTTCCAGAGTAACAGCAATAATAGTTACTGCTTCATGAGCATCTCCACATGCTAGCCTCTGAGCCAGGCCCATAACATGTATCACCCCTCATCCCCACTTTACAGATGAAGAAACTGAGGCCTCAGAGAAGTTAAGTAACTTGCTGGAGATCAAATAATTCAATACATGATGGAGTCAAAGAAATGTGTGGGTTTTTTTTCCATTTCCATCATTTACTGTGCTAAAATAATAATACTTAAACTGTAGACTAGAAATTAAAATCGAGGCAATCTGAGTTGAGAGGCAGAATCCCTGCATTTGAATGCCTGAGAGTCAGCTGTGCGTAGAAGGAACAGTCTTTTTGTTTGTTTGTTTGGGTTTTTTTTTTGCAGATCTCTAGTAAATGGGAGAAGCCGTGAGCAGGTGAACGTTAACTCATTGTGAGAACTTTCCAATAATGAAAGCAGGTCCACAATGGAATCAATGGATGTTATTAATAAACTTTAAAAAAACTGTGTTCCGGGCTTCCCTGGTGGCGCAGTGGTTGAGAGTCCGCCTGCCGATGCAGGGTACATGGGTTCGTGCCCCGGTCTGGGAGGATCCCACATGCCGCGGAGCGGCTGGGCCCGTGAGCCACGGCCACTGAGCCTGCGCGTCCGGAGCCTGTGCTCCACAACGGGAGAGGCCACAACAGTGAGAGGCCCGCGTACCGCAAAAAAAACAAAAAAACAAAAAAAAACAACTGTGTTCCAGGGAACTCTAGACTTATCATATCTCTGACAAATAAGTATGCAGGGTGGGGTGGAGAATTTTGCTATCAAATAGTTTGCAAAGCTGCAAACACCATTCCCTCTTGAAGATTCACGCATTAGCTTGATAAGTACTCAGAGCTATGTTCTGCAGAAGAAATGAGTGTTTGACTTTCTTGAATCCAGTGTTTCCAGCGTTTATTTGACAAGTGAGCGTTTTTTTTCAAGTAACGTTTTTAAACATTTCATGGAAATTACTGTTCCACTGAACACATGGGGGAAACTGCTGTAGAAGGTTGGCCTGGAATTTGACCTCTGTGTTCTTTCTTGCCCTGCTGTTGAGCAGCTATACTGTCGAGCTCAGTGACAGAAAAGCCCCACTTGGCTGATTTGTAATGATTTCCTAAATTGGGCAAATAGCCTCATTTGAATGGCCGAGGTGATAAGCTCGCTGGAGGAGAGGACGCCACAGGAAGTGCTGTGTGCCAGGTGGCACATGGGCACTTCATCCCCTTCCAGCAAGATGGTGCTGATAGCAATGTTTTCCTTGAGTGTTTGAATTTTTCATCCCACAATTATGTCTCAAGCTGCAGATAAAAGTCACATCCATGTTTCACTCAAGATAAACCAAACATAATAATAATAGAAAAGATTAATTCCTTGGGAAAAAATGGCCTTGGCTTAAAAAGAACTCAACACTTAAGCCTCGCAGAAGGGGATTTCTTCTAGACCACACTCCACGCTGTCATGAGGATATGTGTGCATTCTCTTTAGCACATACGTGTCCATGTGTGTGCTACAACATGCTCCTACTGACATACCCACACGTGTGACTGACAGAAGTCCACTTTTAAAGTTCCTAACCTTTAAGTACATGCCATCATTTGGGATTCACTGCAGTCTTTTCTCTCTGAAGTCTTCCATGACCACTCAGGCATCACTAACTTTTCTATGATCATCTTGGGGAGTGTATCAGTTAGCTATTAGCACATTCATGATGCATAACAACTCTCTCCCCACCCCAGGAAAAAACCCTCAATGGCAAATAACGATAAACATTTATGACCTGCAGCATCTCATGTCTACAGATCAGCTGGGGTTTGGCTGATGTAGGCTGAACTTTGCTGTTGGTTCAGATTTGCTTCACGTGTCTCTCATTCTTCTGGTGCCAGGAGGCTACATCTGGCACGTTCTTCAGGATAGGATTCCTCTTAAGGCCTAGACTTTGACTGATACACTGTTACATCCACCCATGTTCCATTGAGCAAAGCAAATTTCATGACCAAGCCCAAGATCTGTGGGGAGGAGAAGTGCATTTTTCCCATGGAGGTCAAGGGGAAGGGAGCCAATGTTTGAGGAACAACATGTGATATACCAGAGAGGGCTTTTAGCCATGTCCCTGATTTAAGTGCTGGGTCAGTTACTTCCATAGTCTTGGGAATTGTGTCTCTGTGTCTGCTAGAGGTGGTAGGTAACATTGGAGCTAAGTCTTGAAGAAGTAAAGTTTCCTCTGACAACTCTGGGTGCCCTATGTTCCTCAGAACAATACTGAAGGAAGGATGTAATAAGATGAAAAGTACATGGACAGCTTGGTAGACATAGCCATGCGTCCTGGCTCTGCTGCATGCAAGAAAGATGACCTAGAAAGTCCTTTATTGTCTCAGTGTTGGAGTTTATGAGTCATAATTAATCATACCTCTCTCTCCTGAAAGTTTTGGACCAACTTGGAATTATACATGGGAGTTTGGTGGGGATGAAAATATTGACTTTTTAACAGGCAAAGCTGAATTTGAGAACAGCTTGGACCTGAAACTGAAGTGGTTTACTCGATACCTGCCTCTACATTTGGACTCTGGAGCCCACCTGAGGGCAGTTCTGGGTCTTCATAGCAGACATTTAGCTAGTTGCATGGGGAATTATGGCCAGGAGAGAGACCACACCTGGGAGGGATGTTTACATATTAGGGAAACATGGACCAATGGGTATAGCCTTCTTGTCATATTAAAAATCATGCCATAAAGTAGGACTGATATTACATAGAAGGGGCTGTCACTGAGTCAGAAGGCACAGGCCACTCTATGCCACTTGCTACAGATGTACCATCAGGCCATTTCTATCATGCCTGGAACAGTTCTCTCTTGCTGCTAAGTCCAGATGGGGAACATCCTACCTCCATCCCAAATGCTAACCCCAGTTCACCCATTTCCAACAGAACAAAGTTACTTCTGTTTGGGTGAGTTCATCTGCATGTGCTCACCACCTCTTGAGATGGAGCCAATACAGGTCAGGAGACTTGACCTGCTGCTCTCTTACACTTCCCTCTCTCATCTTGGATGCTAGTTTGTTCTGCAATCAACCAGAAGTTAGAAATACAGCATGATGACCAATCAGAAATGAGAGAACATGTGGCTAGTCTGAGAGTAAACTCCCTTAGCTTATGAAAAACTGCACTTGCCTGGGAGCTTACACTAATTCCTCCAGGCCAAAACACTGAGTGAGGTGGAGCTTGAGGGAGATACTGGGGAAAGGAGTTTGTATTCATAAGGGCCATGGTGTCATTATTTACAGCAACATATTTGATCCTCCCAACCACCTCAGGTTTAGTTGTTAAGAACACAGACCCTGGAGGGAGCTTCCAGGCTTCTTCATATGCCAGTTGTATGGCCTTGGGAAAGTCTCTGTGTCCCAGTTTTCTCATCTGTAGAATGGTGATAAAGGAGGATATTAATGATACAACCACATAGTGTTGCTGTGAGGATAAAGTGACAGTACATGTGGTGAGCAGCCTCTGGTGTAATCCCCTCCTCTTAGATGTGGGCTGGACCTTGTGACTTGCTTCTAATGAGAGAATGTGGCAAAACTGATAGGCTGTCACTTCGAGATTAGGATAAAGAGACTATGACTTCCATCTTGCTTACCTTCTCTCACCTCTTGCTTGTTCTGATGGAAGCCAATTGTACACGGGAGCTGCCCAATAGAGAAGCTCACTTGTAAGGAATAGCCAGCTAGGAACAAGGTCCTCAGTCCAACAGGCCTTGAGAAGCTGAATCCTGCCAACAGACACCTGAGTGAGCTTGGAAGCAGATCCTTCTCCAATTGAGACTTGACATCTCTGCAAACCCATCTGACTACTGCAGCCCTGCCTGACACTTTAACTGTGGCCTGTGTGATATCTTAAATGGAAGACCCAGCTAACTCATGCTCCTATTCCTGACCCACAGAGACTATGAGATAATAAATATTGTGGTTTTAAGCCTCTAAGTTTTAGGGTAATTTGTTAGACAGCAATAGGTAACTAATATAATAATACAGGTACAATTCTTAGAACAGTACCTACTGCATAGTAAACCCTCAATAGATATTAACTATCTTTATTATTAATACCTCCATTTCACAGATAAGAATGAGGCTCAGAGAGTGGTGAATTGCCCAGAATTACACAATTAATATGTAGTAGAGTGGGGTCTCTAGCATTGTTCTGACGCAGGGGTCAATGCTCTGAAAGCATCACTATTTGGAAGACCTAGCTCCTGGGGGTCCCTAGCAGGAAAGATTGAAGAAGAGAAGGCAGGTTTCCATGGGAAAACTTGGAGAGAAGAAAACCCCCCTAAAGATGCAGAGGGTCTAGCCCAAGACTGGGAGAGCTAGGGCCAGCCCTTCAGGGGACTCTACATGGGGGAGAAGGACTAACTCCTGCACCCAGACTTAGCTAGGGGCTAGGCACATGGGAGACCCAACACATGGCTGACTCTATCCCAAGGGTTTGTAAGACCCTCTGGACGGAGGGCATGGGGATGATGAATCATCTTAGCCAGTTAGAAGATTGTCATTACCACTTGGGACAGCATGTTCTCTGACCACAGTGACTGCTGGGAACATCTGTGAGATCGCTCAGGATACACGAGAAGCAAACATGGGGAACCCATAGGGAGGCAGGCGGTGCAGCTGAGATTTGCGGGGATGAGTGACAGGAAGGGTGCAGGTTCAAGCTTTGCCACACAAAGAATCAGATACATGGAGGCACACAGACTGTATTAATACAAATATACTCCCACAGACAGAGCCACACTCACAGACATATCACAGATATTCACAAAGACGAAAATGTTAAGATAAATGCCCAGATGTTAGGGAGGAATATTTATATCCCACCACTCATGTTTCCATGGAGGGGAGGACATTTCTATTGCACCATCCAGAAGGGGAAAGTATGGAAGGAACTCTTCTAGCTTTTGTCCATCCCGTCACCTATTTCTCCCCAGAGGAGAAGTGACTTATCTGATTGGTGAGCTTGGGAGAAGAGCTGAACACGCTCAGCGTGGCCCCTCCTAGGGCTTCCCTGTCTTCTTCCCTGCCCACCTGCAGAAGGGAAACATTCTCACCAGTTCTCTGGGACTGGGTAACCTCCTAGGGTTGGCTTTGCCCCTCTGGGGAGTTGTCTGGTATGACCACTGCCGAATGGATAAGTCTGTCTAATGCAACGGTGAAGGAATGCAAACCCATTTGTTTACAGATCTAAAGCCACATTCTCCACTTGAGTTTACCTTGTAGACTTGACATTCTGATCTCCATCTTCTGTCTCCTGGGTCTTATTTCTCAGCTGGTTTCAAAATCAGCTTTCCCCAGTCCCAATACCAGACATTCCCAACGATAGAAAAAAAAAAAGAGACATGTTCCAAGATACAAACATGGGGACATAGATGAGAGGGTACATTTGCCCTCCTAAGTGAAGGGGCAATGTTAAGAAGAGCATTTCTTGACCCTGGCTGGGCATTAGAATCACCTGGGAAGATTTATAAACACTGCTGCCTGGGTCCCAACCCAGACAAACTGAATCAGAATCCCCCAGGGTAGGGTCATGGCAAAGGTAATTTTTAAAGCTCTCCAGTGATTTACGGTCAGTTGTCCCACCTCCCAACACTCAAAGGCTCACACATACTTTTGCCTCCATGGGGATCCTTAGTGTTTTCCATGTCGTAATCTGCCACAGACCCCTCTCTGACATCGTTTGCTCCAAGGTGCAGCTCCAAATTTCCCTCCCGTAGACATTCTGGAGATTCCGGGAGCAGCTAAGGGCTGTTTATCAAGCAGGTGGCTGCAATTGCCTGTGGCTGCTGCTATTCCAACCCTTGTTACTCCTCTGCTGGACCATGAGGGTTTTCTCACCACCTTCAAACAAAGGACTCCCCACCCCTGCCCCGGGGTTCCCAACCCACGAATGCTCAGGAAAACTTGGTCCTGTGATATTCTGACTCTTGCTTCTGCTCTGCTTCTCACTGTACCTCTGCCTTGCTGGCCTTCGGCAGTGCAGGTGCTCGGGATGCTGAGCAGAGAGTAGCCCCAGTGGCAGTGTTTCAGCAAACGCTGCTCTTCCTGCAGCCAATGGCACTTTTCTTGCAATGGATGGAGACCAGACTTCTCCTCCAGCAACAGAGAGGGCAAGGCCAGGCTGGTGGCTGCAAGATGGGGAGCTTTGCTGGTACTGGGCCTAGAGCTGCCCAGATTCCTTTTCTGCCTTTCTCTATGCATCAAAGCAAGCCATTGGCATTCCAACTGGGAGTCTGGCCTTCTCCATCTGCCCCTTGCTCTAGGCACAGACTTCTCAAATTTGTGTGCAGCAGAATCACCTTGAAGGCTCGTTAAAATACAGATTTCTGGATCCTACCTCCAGAGTTTCTGATTCAGTAGTTTGGGGGTAGGTCTGGGAATGTGCATTTCTGACAACTTCCCAGGTGAGGCTGAAGCTGCTGGTCCAGGGCCCTGTGCTAGGCTGCTTCTTCTCCCACTCTTGTGCCAGCTTGATGATTTTTTTTCCCCTGTCACCTGAGGAGCCAGGGCCCAGGAGGGAAGCACTTAGTAACTTCAACAGCAATGATGCTCATAATCAAGCTCCTCTTACTGACCTCTTATTATAAGCCAGACACTATGCTGAGTGCTTTATAGGCATTATCTTACCAAATCCTCCCAACCACACTATACAGAAGGCACTATTACTTCCCCCATTTTACATGCAGGGAAACTGAGTTTAGGTAACTGACCCAAGGTAACACAACATAGCATTATTAAGTAGTTGGGCTGGGACTGGAACCTAAGCCAATCACATTCTTAAAATATTCATTTATTGATTCATTCATTGATTCACTGATTCATTCATTCATTGATTCCTTCATTAATTCATATATAACAGATATGTTTAACAAAAATATAGTAAAGAGCTTCTGTGTTACTGGCACTGTTCTAAGTCCTAATGACATAGCAATGAACAAGGCAGAGCAGAGGGCTGCTCTCAAGGAGCTTAAGTTCGAGAGGGAGAGAGAGACAATAGCTAGTAAATTAAAAAATGCACACGAATTTTGGCCGGCTCTTCCTCTGTGGTCCACAAGGAGGGAGGAACTGACTCTGAGTGCAGTATGGGTTTGGGGAGGGGCTTCTGGTGGGGAAGCAGGCAGCGGGGGCTTCAATTCCCCCTTGATGCTCCCAGCTGAGGTTAGTGGGCAGGAGCCCCTGGTTCCCGGAAGCAGGGCAGAGCCTGGGGCAAGGCCAGCTTTGGGATTAGCATTTATCACCCTCACACCAACCCAAGTCCACCCTGCTCAGAGAGCACTCAGTTCCCTCCAGACTAAGGGATACTTTGTCCTTTGGTCAGCTGCAGCCCCAGTCATGGCAGTCTGGCTGGGTCTGGGTAAAGATCCTCTGATCCTCCCTGGGTATAGAGAAATGGCTATTGAGCCGCGTCACTGAGCTCGTTCACAGGTGGAGCAGGTGAGGGGGCCTGACTTGTAGCTTATTTTGGAAAGCAGCCATCAGCCTAATCTTTATACAACTTGTATCGAATACCCTTGCAGATGGCTTGCTGTACTGTCTCCTATTGGTTGCCCACACCATCATCACAGCCACCCTCTGACTCTCCCCATTACTCAATGATACGTGCCCTCAAGCTTACTGCACACTGTCAATTTAACTTAGCGTCAGGAGTCTGCTGCTCGGGGGCTCCCTGAAAGCACTGAATGGATCTTAAAAATCTTAATTTCTGCAGTACCCAGCGGAGCGCCTGACACTTAGATTTCAGTAACTGATGGATGGATGGATGGCAAGAGAGTGGGTCAGTGAATGCATGAGCTACTACTTACTCCCTGCCCCTCTGCCCCAGCTGTGCTGGCCCAGGCCTGCTCAGCTGCAGAAACACACAGGTTCAGCCTCCTGACTCAGCCAGGCTGCATGCGAGGAGTCCCGTCACACCAGCAGCGGGATCTGGGGCAAGCTCTGCTGCTCCCAGGGCAGTTGTCTGGAGGGGAAAGCAGTGGCTGGTCCTGAGTCCCCATGGACCCTGAGCCGCTGCTCCCCTCATTCATTGGGCTCCCTGCCCCCAGACAAGCCCTTTCTGTATGCTTGCATGCCTGCCTCAGTTTTCCAGTTGCCTGCCAGTCCCCTGCATGAACTGGAGCTTGCCTTGAATCCCTACCTGTGCTTTTAGGGTCCTCACCCTGCCTGGCTCCTTGCAGCTCCCCCACTCAGGGGCTGAACCTGCCCCCTGTCATTCCAGCTGCTGGCTGGACCCTCTGGAACCACAGTGTCCCTGCCCTCTATGCACCACATTGGATCCATCAGACATTAACAACTCCAGCCCAAGTCCGCCATACTCCTTGAGGTCCCAGCATTGGGACTGACCATCACCCTCTGCCTGCCAAGTCAGGCGCCTGAAATACCAGCCCCCCATGGTCCAGCTTCTCCCCTTTTGTCCGTGACTCACTGAGGCATCAGTCCGCCTGGGTATGGAGCCTACACTGGTCAGGATGTCCTGTTTCTCATCTTTAGTCTCATTCCTGAGTCACCCTCTGGGCCTGGGAGGGTCTGATGAGCATCTCCTTCCCTCTTCTGCTCAGTCTGGGTCAAGCCTGCTGCCCACTCCCTTGGCCCTCTAGCATCCTGGGGTCGTAAACCATCTTCTGCATCCCTTCCCTCTCCTCCTCACGGCAGCTTCTTTTTTGGCCGCACCGCGCAGCATGTAGGATCTTAGTTCCCCGACCAGGGATTGAACCCGTGCCCCCTGCAGTGGAAACGTGGAGTCTTAACCACTGAACCACCGGGGAATTCCCTTCAAGTCAGCTTCTGACCAGACCACCATGACCTCCCCACACTATTAGCCTTTTCAGACAAGAATATAATCTGCCAACATCTAATGCATTCTACTAATCTGCTCACAGGTGCCTTTGGCAATCCCAGTGAGAAAACTTGCTTTCAATATTTTAAGGAGCAACTAATGTGTTAGTTAACAGTTCAACTTCTGGTGTCAGACTGCTAGGGTTCAAATCCTGGCTCTGCCATTACTTTTCTAAGGCAAGGTAATAAACCTCTCTGGGGATTGGTTTCGGCACGTATAAAATAGGGATATAATGCTCTTAGGGCTTTTGTGAGAATAAAGTGAGTCAATATATCTAAAATGCTTCAAAGACGATCTAGTGCATAATAAGCCCTCCATAAATGTTAACTAGTATATTACGTACACTGATTGTGGCCAAGAACCGTTTATTCATTCACTCATTCAAGATACTGTTTTTAAGAACCTACTATGTATCAGGTCCTACAAAGCAGTCGAAGATGAATAAGAAATGTCTGGAGCTCCCAGTACAAAGGGAAGCAGGCTCAGAATGTTCAAAGGGTGAGTGTGGATGTGTGTAAGCAGGGTGAATTGGGGGCAGGCATACCAGCCACTCCCTGCCAAGGGCTCCACTCCCTGCCAAGGTTTTCTTCTAAGGGACACAAATGGTGATTTTCCCTCCCTGCTCTCACCCCTTCCAGCCCCAAACCTGAAAAGGGCTTTCTTTTATCTGCTTCTCGTCACCTTTGTTGAAGTTTCAGGTCTTAGAGGGTTTTTTGGTGTTTTTTCTCAGAACTTACTGGGAAAACTATGACCACCGTTTGTGTCTCTCTTCTGTTCCTGATTTAAGGCCAATCCCTTTGCAGCTTTGCCTTTCCCTGGCCATTTTTTCTGCTTCCTCAAGTCAGCTCACTTCTGTTTCCCTCTCATGGCACCCCGACCCCTGGATCCCTTCAATGGGCTGGTTCATCTCCAGGAGGGTTCCCAAAAGAGCTTTGGAAAGTTAGTCCAACCTTAGGGTTGATTCCAGTCACCCAGCAAAGCAGTCTAACTACCAATGATAAATTGCTACCTCCACTTATGGGGAAGATATGGGATGTTCTGCCACGCAAATAAGCAGACAGAAAGAAGATGTCTCCACAGAGAGCCCACCAACACTCAGGGACTTCATCATCCTGAGATGTCCCCGAGAGATACGACATCTGGTGGGAAATGGTGAAAGCCTGCAATCACCACACTTTCAGCAAATGAAGCCTGTGGTCAAGGGTAGACCACCCGTTTTAGAAGTTCCCTAGTGGGAAGAGGAGGAGAGTAAGGTGGGTTTTTTTTGTTTTGTTTTGTTTTTTTGGTTTTTTTTTCTGCGGTATGTGGGCCTCTCACTGTTGTGGCCTCTCCCGTTGCGGAGCACAGGCTCCGGATGTGCAGGCTCAGCGGCCATGGCTCACGGGCCTATCCGCTCCGCGGCATGTGGGACCTTCCCGGACCGGGGCACGAACCCGTGTCCCCTGCATCGGCAGGCGGACTCTCAACCACTGTGCCGCCAGGGAAGCCCGAAGGTGGTGTTTTAAAAAACAGATTGAATATGATTTTCTTTGTTTGGAGAGCTTGAGCCTGTCTGGAGACTGAGGGGCAGCGTCCAGAGGAGAGGAAGATGCTGAAGTTACATGAATGGGGTTGGGGGTGATCAAGGGATGAGCTTCCTCAGGACCCAGGGGGCACGTGCTCGAGGCCAGCTCTGGAGAGGGGAAGGGGGGGCAGGCCATCCCCCTAATAAGAAACCCTATTTATGGAGAACTCATCAGGCCCCAGACACCATGCTGAGAAGTTCACATAGATTGTGCCCTTTCATGCCTCCCACAGGCACTGTCATGTCCTCATTTTCCAAGTGAAAAAATCCAGTGTCAAGGAGGTTAAGTGACTCTCCTCAAGGACCCAAGGCTAAAACATGACACAGTTAGGACTTCAGAGTTTGTGTCCCCAGCACTGCTTTATACTTGTTTACACAATGTGCTTCTTACGTAAAAACAATAATCACTGCTTACATTATTCAGTACATACACTGTGCTAGACACTGTTTTTTTAAAAAAATTTTATTTATTTTTGGCTGTGTTGGGTCTTTGTTGCTGCGTGCGGGCTTTCTCTAAAAATAGAGAGCGGAGGGCTTCCCTAGTGGCACAGTGGTTGAGAGTCCGCCTGCCAATGCAGGGGACACGGGTTCGTGCCCCGGTCCGGGAAGATCCCACATGCCGCGGAGCGGCTAGGCCCGTGAGCCATGGCCGCTGAGCCTGCGTGTCCGGAGCCTGTGCTCCACAACGGGAGAGGCCACAACAGTGAGAGGCCTGCGTACCACAAAAAAAAAATAGAGAGCGGGGGGCTACTCTTCATTGCAGTGCGCGGACTTCTCATTGTGGTGGTTTCTCTTGTTGCGGAGCACCGGCTCTCGGTGTGCGGTCTTCAGTAGTTGTGGCGCGCGGTCTTCAGTAGTTGTGGCACGTGGGCTCAGTAGTTGTGGCTTGTGGGCTCTAGAGTGCAGGCTCAGTAGTTGTGGCACACAGGCTTAGTTAGCACCAGGGCTCAAACCGTGTTTCCTGCATTGGCAGGCGGATTCTTAACCACTGCGCCACCAGGGAAGTCCCTAGACACTGTTTTATATATGCTAACTCCTCAGATACTCCTTAGTAGCTCTATAAGGTAGAGGATACTACTGCTATCCCATTTTGCATACGAAGTGAATTACCTAAGGTCACACAGCTAGTAACAGGCAGAACCCATTCTTGATCCTGATGGACTGACCCCAGAGCCCAACACTGACCCATGCTTCACTCACTGCTCTTTTCTTTCAAAAAGAGAGACTAGTGTGATGATGGGAGCAGAGGTGGGGAGTTACCATCTAGTGGCCTCGGTGTTGCCTTGTAGATGGAGGTGAGAGAATCTGCTGGAGATGTGGGGTTGGGGATGTAGGCTAAGGGGGAATGGAGGTGGTAAGACTTCAACAGAGTGAAAGAGATATGGAGAACCCACCCTAGGAAATAAGAGCAGGGCTAAGGGACAAAACAAAGGGAGACCCAGTTGAAATTGCTCTGACAACTCTTACACCTTGAAGTTCCCTTCAAGCTCAGCCAAGATGATGCCCTGGACCTGAGCTGGAACTCATGTGGTCCTGAGTCTCAGACACTGAGAGCTGGTGAGCCTCCTGGAGGTCCCATGTTAACTTTGAGAGCATCTGATGGATAAAAGGGGCTCCACACCAAGAAGAGACATTCAGCTATGGACTGAATGTTTGCTCCCCCTCATTCATGTGCTGAAGTCCTAATTCCCAATGTGATGGTATTTGGAGGCAGGGCTTTTGGGGAGGTAATTAGGTCATGAGGATGGAGCCCACATGAATGGGATTAGTGCCCTTATGAGAAGATGACTCAAGAGGGATGATCTTTCCCACAATGAGAAGTCAGTAGTCTTCAAATAAGAAGAGGGCGGGCACTCACCAGAACCCCACCATCCTGACACCTTGATTTTGGACTTCCAGCCTTCAGAACTGTAAGAAATAAGTAATTATCATTTAAGCCACTCAGTCTGTGGTATTTGTTATAGCAGCCCAAGCTGACTAAGACAAGAACCCATGGAATACAGGAGGCTATTAGTTCAGGAGGGAAACCCCAAGAATGTGCCTTTGGTGGCATTAACAGTAGAGTGACTGAGGGGATGTTTATCTTGGCACCACTGACCACTGGTTACTTCCAGCCTCCGGGAACCACCTGTTAGAGCCTTCCTAAGGAGAAGAGTCCCAGGAGGGCTCCCTCATTTTTGAAACTGAATGCTTGCGGTGCTCAGTGTGAAACATTCATGATCTTTAAACTCTTAGGAGCAAGAACTGACCCCTCAGAAAAGGCCCAGAATTAGTCAGAGGACCATGGACCCACCTCCTATGTCCCACCCCAGTCTCTATCTTGGCTTTTTCTCCAGGGGCTGACCCCTGGCTCCTGGCCTTCACTGGTGTACCTCTTGGTCAGTCTCTCTCTCTCTCTCTTTTTCTCTCTGGTGATTTTCTCTCATTGGCCTTGGTGGCTCCATGACCCTGTTTCTGTTATCATGAACTGAACCTAGTTCAGGATGGGACACTTCTCACATGGGCCTGGTCCACCCATGCTGTGGCTCTGTACATGCTTTGCACTGGTCATTGCACTTGAAACTCACTCCCATCAGTGTTCAGTGTCCAAAGAGACCACAAGGCTGTGGGGCTCCAAGAGTGCCTTGGGCAAAGTTCGATCCAATAAGACACAGCCCGTGGACATGCTCTGTGGACAGACGTGGACAGATGCAAGGGCAGCGACCTTTCATTCATAGCTGTCCCTTCAGGTAAGAGCCTTGGGGGTCTTGCTGAGCTCTTGCCAGCTGCGAGGAGAGCAGAGCTCAGCTATATCCTTGAAAGGAATCTCAGATGTAATAGCCAGCGGAAGCCATGCTCAGGGATGCATCCGGAGAGCTCCGGGGAACTCATTAGAACATCATCTTGCTCTGATAAGTTGCTAGTTAAAAGTTCACCTGGAGGGGCTTGTATTGCACCCCACTAAGTATTCCTACCTCCTGCTAGGAGTGCACCTGGGGAAGGAAGGGTTGTCTAGAAGGTGTACATGGCTGAACCTTCTGAGTGTTAATTCAAGCCTCACGTAATTGTGCTCTTTGGACCTATGGAAACCCAACCCTATACTGACTGAGTGGCGATCAAGGGAATCACGTTTGGGCAGAATTAGAGGGCACACACTGTAACGAATAATCACAGTAATAAGAATAGTAACAGTAACAGTGGCATCTGTGCACCAGGTTCTGCACTGAGCACCGGCAGCAGGCTGAATAACAATTCCAAAGTATCCAGGTCCTAATCCCTGGAACCTATGAATGTCACCTCATATGGCAAAAGGTACTTTGCAGATGTGACTAAATTACGGATCATAAAATGAGCGTATCCTGGATTGTCTGGGTGAGGCTTATGTGTAATCACAAGCATAGGAAGACAGAGAGAGGTTTGGCACAGAAGAGAAGGAAATGTGACAACAGAAGCGGAGATTGGAGTGATGTGGCCACAAGCCAAGGAATGCTAATAGCCACCAGAAGCTGCAAGAGGTAAGGATTGGATTCTTCTCTGGAGCCTCCAGAAAGAACCAACCTTGCTGACCTCTTGATTTCAGCCCTGGAAGACTTGTTTCAGGCTTCTGGCCTCCAGGACTATAAGAGAATACATTTGTGTTGTTTTAAGACACTATGTTTGGGGTAATTAGTTACAGTAGCAATAGGAAACAAATGCAGCACCTTAGGTCATTTAATCCTCATCCATCTTATGAAGTAGGTGCTATTATGATCTCTATTTATGGATGAGGAGACTGTGGCTCAGAGGGGATGAGGGGCTCACTCAAGGGCACGGAGCTAGCAAGTAGCAGGAAATCAAACTCAAGTCTATCTCTTGAGCTCATGTTCTTCACCACAGGTCTCTATGACTTGTAGCTACAACTCAACATCAGCCACAGCAAATGTGGCAAGGAATCAGGCAGACTCTACAAGGCTGGGCTAAGAAATCATGTAGTCATGACTGAGGCTACTTAGTGGAGGGTCCTTGGGCATGCCACTGTCACAGGAGAAGTCCCCAGAAGGGAAGGAGGAGGAGGAGTTATGGGTGTCATAATCAAGATGTTGCAAGGGGTGGGGGAGAAGTGGGTGGGAGTTAGGTTCTGGGATAAACATGGTGCGAGCTTGGCCATGGGGAAGCAGAGGAAGTTGGGGGGCCAGGCAGAGTGAGGCGAGGGGTAGACATGCTGATCTGGAGTTTGCTACCCCTTAAAAGAGGTGCCAAACATAACAATCTCAGTGGCATCTCAGTTACAATTGAGCCAATGTTAAAGACATTATTCCCGGGTAGAGCCCACCACGGGTTGGGGTGGGCCTGTGTGTGACTGCAGCCCTCCAAGTCAGACAGGCACAGTGTTCCTCATCCAGAGGGGGCATTGCCTGGCCCCTGCCTGTGGAGCAAAGGAGGCAAGATGACAGGTCCAAGCACTTGGTAAGGGGAGGAATGGAGAATGGCTAGGTGAGGTGTCAGGACCTCAGCCATGTGTTATGGGGCTGGGAACAGGGCTCCAGTGGCAAGGGAACTGGTGCTGAGTTAACAAACCAAGGTTGAACCCAGGTGCTTGGGCTGAACAACCCCTGCAGGGGCTGGGGAAACTGTGACGCACTGGACAGGCAGATGCACGGGATTTTTCTCAGGCCACCGGACTCCGCCAGTGCCCAGCCAAGTTCAGCAGCAAGCTCAGCCTGCAAGGATGGGGCTGGAGCTGAGGTTCCTCGTGGGTTTCCAGCTGTGCTCAGGACCAGCTCAGAGGAGGCTGCTGAAAATGAGTAGGCAGGTGGAGGGCGGGGAGGAGACAGGCTGGCAGCAGGGTCCCTTCAGGGTGAACTCCTGGGTGTGACCATTCAGGAAGGTCCAGGGCACGGCTTCTCAGTGTGTGGTCCCCAGACCGGCAGCCTCAGCATCACTTGGGAATTTGATAACAAATGTAAATTCTCAGGCCCCACCCACATCCACTGAATCAGAAACTCTGGAGCTGCTGCCCCGCAACCTGTGTTTTAAAAAGCCCTCCAGGTGATTCTGGTACATGTTGAAGTTTAAGGACAATTGGCCTAGACCACCAACTAGGATATCATTGGTCCTCCTAGGAGGATTGGAGTCATAGCCCAATCCTTTGCATTTTCTTCTCTTCCCACCCCCATCTCCTACTGCACAAGTGGCAGATTTTCCAAGATGTTCACAGCTGTATCCAAAACAATCCTCTGTGTGAAAGGAGCCCTTTTTTTCTCCTTTCAGGGATGTGAATTCCTATCAGCAGATAAGTATCTCCTTTCACAGGGACTTTTGAATTATACAGACTGTGGGAGGAATTCAGAGGATCAGATATTAACTAGACCTTGAAATATATTTTTCCAAGTGGATGCATAGCCTTTATTTAAATAGAAAGCATTTCTGGCTAAATTTGGTGGCTCATTTGTAGGAAAACCAGCAAAAATCTGACTTCTGGGAGTCTTGATGATTTAAGCCATGTTAATATTAGCAGCTGGTTGAATCACAGGGAGAAAACTGACAGATTCATTCTCTTGGGGGCAGGGAGGAGAGGGAGCTCCCAGCTGAGCCAAGAATCCGCAAGTGCACGTCTGGGTGATTAATGGCCTCAGACCTTGGTGCCCTCTTTAGCAGTCCAGCCAGTGGCCTCAGGGAGGCCTGCAGCATTGGGCTTGTTTGTGTGAAGCAGCTCCAGAGGGTTGGGGACAGGAGGTAGTGGGGTGGGACTGTCAGAGAGGAAGCGTGGTGAAGGAAACCATCTCCATGTTCCCTCCCCAGCCCAGCCGCCAGCCTGCAGCCTTGTGCCATGAAAAAATGATGACTTGACTTCATTAAAGAAAGCCTTGTCATCTTTCCCCTACTGACGGCTTGAAAAGAGTGCTCTTGCCTGAGCAGAATGGGATTCCAGAGGCCACTGGGGGCATGGAAATCACAGACTGAACTTTCAGAAAGAAAAATCCTTCTGCTCATGTTAAGCAAATGCTGATTATGAAAATGAAGGGGGTAGGTGAAAATTTCCTCTGAATTTAGGCAGTTCTGGGGTATGTATAATAGCTAAATGAGCTTAAGTATGTCCAACCCAAGGGAATACCATGCTATCAGGTCCCTCCTCTGTTCTGGCCACTTAGTGGAGGTTCCTTGGGCATGGTCACTGTCACAAGAGAGACCCCCAGAAGAGAAGGAGGAAGAGCAGTTACAGGTGTCATAACCAGCAAATACTTGACTTCTGGCTGTCCTGGCATCTCAGCTTTCTGAAACCTGACCCTATCTAACCTGTTTTTGTCTGATTTTCCTCCAGCCCACATGGTTCAAGTCACTGATATCCATTGAGCATCTAAAAGGCCCTAGGGTGGGCACACTCCACATGTGATCCTTTGATGTCCTCTTTGAAGGTGGTATCATTACCTCCATTTTGCAGAAGCTGGGAGAGGAAGAAGAGAGGTCATTTATTCAAGGTGATCCAGTGATGGGGCCAGGTGTGGAGTCCAGTCCTGTGGGCCTGTAGGTCATTGAGACAAAAGGAAGCTTAGAGAGTTTCTGCCTTGCCCTGAACCCCAGAGAGATTCAGTGCCTTGCTGATGACCACTCAGCTGATTAGTGGGGGAGACCAAAACAGAACCCAGATCTCTGATGCATGTAGCCTGGTGATCTTCCCATTCATTCATTCATTCATTCATCAACTCAAAAATACTTTCTTATCTTAACTTTTAAAAAAATATTAATATATGTATATGGTTAAAAACAAATCAAATAATAACAAAAGGCTTATAATGAATAAGAGCAGTCCCTGACCTACCCTACAGTCTCCCCAGAGGAGATCATTTTAAACTCTTTTTGGTTTTTTTTGTATTGACTTTAATTTTGTATCTCTACATTTATGTCTATATTCTAGTTCTTGATTTGTGGAATGGGAGAATGTAGCTTTCTTAAAACAGCTCCCTCCCACCTCATCATCCCATTTAGACCTATTCTCATTTTTACTTCAATATGGGATCAGAGTCTACTGTAATTATATTTCCTTTCTTGAACAGATTTTGTTTTTCCTTGGAGTTAATAAGTGCCTAGTTATTTCACTTGCATAAATTTCTACATATGTGTCTTTAAAGTTTTCTTTTAAATCAATCAGACTGATCATCCTCCTAACATTAGTTTCACAAAAATTCCATTTTATGCTGTATTTTATCATTTCCCCCATTTTTATTCCTGGAGAAATCCATTGTAAAGAATTCTTTCCTCACTTCCGATTGTTCTGCTTAATCTGTAAACTTCTTGAACCACTCTCCCCAGGGAATTCTTTTGCCCCTGTCTTGGGTTGGAGCCACTCTTTCTTGATCCTTTGTCATCCTCTCTCTTGGATTACTCCTTAATTTTGCTGGAGCACACCTTCTAGTAGCTTTTTTTTTTTTTTTTGGCAGTATGCGGGCCTCTCACTGTTGTGGCCTCTCCCGTTGCGGAGCACAGGCTCCGGACGAGCAGGCTCAGTGGCCATGGCTCACGGGCCCAGCCGCTCCACGGCATGTGGGATCTTCCCGGACCGGGGCACGAATCCGTGTCCCCTGCATCGGCAGGCAGACTCTCAACCACTGCGCCACCAGGAAAGCCCTCTAGTAGCTTTTGAAAGAAAAATACATGAAAAGTAATTTTTTCTGAGTCCTTATGTCTGAAAATATTTTAATTTTATCCCCATACAATTTCTGTTTTGGCTGAATATAAATTTCAAGGCTAATAATATTTTATTTCAAAATGTCTCAGCATTCATTGCTTTGTTGTCTTCTAGCTTCCAGTTCTGTTCTTGGGAAGTTAAATGCCAATCCAATTATCTGTCTGTTGCACATAATATTATTTTTCTCCTCGGAATCTTTAGGATCTGTTCTTTATCCCTGGTGTTCTGAAAATTTATACAAGCCCTGAAGTAGAAGATGAAGTCTAGTCCCAGAAAATATTCTTAAATTCGTTCTCTGACAATTTCTTCCCCTCTCTTTTGCTCTGTTATTTATTTTCCTATTTGTCAGATGTTGGATTTCTTAGTTGGTTATCTAAGATTCTGGGATTTTCTTCCATATTTTCTACCTCTATCTTTTTGTTCTGCTTTCTAGTAGATTTCATTATCTTTATCCTCCAAATCTTTTATTACATTGTTTTATTTTTTCTCTCCTTATTTTCTAATAGTCCTTTCTTGTTCTCTTATTTTTCTTATTTTTTAATGAAACTTATTCTTCCTTAATGGAAGCATTATCTTCTCTTCCAGCTCTGAGTGGACTCATTCAATGTTATTTTCAAGTTTTCTCCTTAGTCCTGCGTTATCTCTATTTTCTTTTGTTCTTTTTCTTTTTCCTGTTTTGATATTGGTGTTTTATGTTGTTTATTTTATTCTTTCTGTGTTATGTTGGAGTCTTTTCTCAAGTGTCTAGTGACTCTTTGTTGCCCATTCATGAAATAGGCACTAAATAGATGATTGAAATCCCTGTATGGGGGCTAGGGCAGTAGGTTTCACTTTAGGGTGATCAGACACCAAACTGTTTCATTTGGAGAGTTTCAAATAGCAATGTGTGACATCTTCTCTTTGGGCCCATCCCACTGACCCAGAAAAGAACCTTTCAATCTCTTGCCTGACTGGCATAGTCCTGGCTTCTAAAAAGTTGAACATAAGGCAAGAGAGGGAGCCAGGGGCTATGACCTTTCCATGTGCAACTTAAAAAAATATTTTCTATGGAGGTATAATTTATGTATAGTAAAATGTAAAACTCAATTTTATGTTAAGTGAATTTTTATATATCTACCACCGTGAAAACTTCTTCCTGCCTCATTAATGTGCAGACTGTTAATACCTATTTTTGGTCTTATACTTGGGTCCCAGCTTCTCTTATACCTGATGTTCCTGAATCCTGATCCTGTACCATTTTCCTTCGCCAGAGGATAATCCTTGTCTACTGCAGGGTATAGCTGTAATTGACGGAGCCTTGAATTTTAGTGGCTTAAGCAACAATATTAACCCATATAACTGGAAGCTCCAAGGTAGGGGGAGCTCCAAGTGTGGTATGGATCAGTGGCTCAATGATGCCATCTCGGATACAGGGTTTTTCACGTTCTTCGCTTTTCTCTTTTCAACATCTGATTCAAATAAATTGGTTCCCTTCATCACCGTAATATTGTGCCAATAGGAATTAAGCTATGGCTTTACTACTCTAAGTGTGGTCCTTGGGCCAGCAGCATTAGTATCACCCAAAAGCTTGTCATAAATGCAGAATCCCAAGCCTTGTCCCAGACCTACTGATCAGAATCTGCATTGTAATAAGACCCCCCCAAGAGATTCATATGCACATGAAAATTTGAGAAGCACTGGGCTATATACACTTCCAGATTCATATTCAACTGAAGAAAGAGGGAGAAAACCTCTCTTCCTGTACTTTTCTTCTATCTGATTGGGTCAGTTGGGCCACGAGCCCCTGTCCTAGAGCCCATCCGAACTGTCATATGCTGACTGACTTGAACTGATCAAGTTTCATCCGCTTGATCTGGGGATCGTCAGGTCTTCCCCTAAGCACACACTCTATAGAAGAGGTGTTCATATTCTAACAAGGCATGGTTCTGCTGGGAAGGAGGGAGATGAGTGGAACTGAAGTGTGGGTGAACGGTCTACACAATCCACTAGAGAGTTTAGTCACGCCGTTTACTGACTTGCATCTCTGTTCGCAGCCCTGAGCTGCACTCCTGCGTGCCATAGTATCTAGTGCTTCCAGGTCCTGAACCCTTAAGTGTCTCTGGAGCTTAGAAAATCCGCTTTTTTTCTCCCTGATCTTGTCAGTATCCACCTCTGGAATGTGTAGCTTTCTCCCTGATAAAATAGTTACCACACCTCCCTTTCTGCTTTGCATCTTCTAAAAACGATTGAAAATCTGTTACTGTTTCTCTCCCTATTTTCTTTGTCCTTGAAAAAAATCTCCTTACTCTCATTTTAGTGGAGTCTGGGGAAGTAGAGGAGATGGACTTGGTGGTCAATTCACCATCTTCAACTGAAAGAATTCAACATGCATGTTGTTGATAGAGACACCATGACACAGCATCTCTTCCTGATTAAAATAAAAAAGGGAGAAAGTGTGTGTATTGGAAGGGGGTGGGATGTGAGGGTGGGGTGGAGAAAGCATAGAGAGAGACATAGAGAGAAAGAGAGAGAGAGAACCAGGAGAACAGGAGAAGGTCTGAAGCTTGCCTTGCAGGAAGTATGGGGTATTCCATGAGCAGAAGAGATAATATCCTTAAAATTGAAAGTCTAACTGTCTGGAGGGTTTGCCAAGCAATCAGGGCTGTCAGGTGCAGCTGGCCTGTGTGCTGATCTCTTCCCTATAAGAAGAAACCAGGCAGAGATTGGCATATTACCTAACCATAAACCAGCAGGGTCAGAATCAGAGTGAGGAAGGGGCATGGCTGAGAGTGGTGACCTGAGTACCTGGGCATGAGTCTGAGATGAAGCCAAATGGGCACTGCCCCAGGAGCCCCAAAATCACTGCCATTCAAGGCCAATGCTCACCTTTCTCCACATCCCTACCCTGCTTATCTCAAAACCACTACGCTCACAAGTTGCTTCACCAAAAAGGAATGTATAAATAAATTATCGTTATGCCATGTAAAGAGGAATATGTTTCATCTATTAAAGTGACAATGTCCATCTCTACTGATACAGAAAGTGACACACGATATATCATTGAGGTGGTGATGGGGAAGCAGACTTCAAAATGGCAGATCGAGCACATTTCTACTTTTGTCATGTGTCTATTTGTAACCAGGATGTCTCAGATGTCACCAGCCTGTGAGAACATATTTCAATAAATACCATAAAGTACAAAGGCTCCAAATCTTGGTGCTGCTTGAGTGTAGGAACAGAGCCTCCCTCAGAGGGTCGTCTGGTCATTTCTAAGAGTCCTCCAGGGCACTGTCTGCTCCCATTGTCCTGCTTCCACTCCTGAGCAAACGTCAGGATACAGGCTCTGTGTCCCATGATGTTCCAGAACTGGTGACCTTCTGCCAGCTGGAGCGGGCACCTCCAGGCTGGCTTTAAGAGGGTACCACAGCTCCCCTCTTCACCATCCTAACTCAAGCACCAAAGAGGCTCTTCCCTTGGGTACTTGGTTACTAGTACTGCCTTGTCACTAGATTTGGAGAGAACCAAAGGAAAGAACCACCTAGAGCAAAACTGACAAGTCCCATCCAAAAGAACTGCTTTTGGAGTTTCCAATCCCAGGTCCACTGCTGGGGCTCCCCTGGGGACCCCCACTGCCTTGCTGCCATCTCTATCAGTCTGGAGGCCAACACCTTCACCAGAAATCTTTTAGGATGTCTGGGTCTCTGAGGTCTGGTCCAATTGCCACAGGACCTGGTGAGAGACAGGTATTTCTCTTCTCGCCCTGAGGCTCACCTGCCCCAGCCTTGCTTGCTTTTCTGGGATCATCCTTTTCCTGGTCATGGCTGACGGCACACATGCTCATTTCTCCTTCAGTGAACTGAGGGGCCCTTTCTGATGGCCTCCAAGTGGACAAAGGCATCTAGTACAATAGTTCAATATCACTTCATTCCCCCAAAGCTGCAGGAGGGAGGTATTTGCTTAATGGTTTGTAACAAAAAGCCCATTCAAAGGGTTTTCCCAAAATAAACATTCTATTCCTAAGGTCGATATTAGTTTCTTTCACTTTCAGGACAAAACCTGTTTACATCAGAGCTTTAACCATCCACGTTAAAAACAAAAAACAAAAACCCCTTATGTCCAGAATTTTGGCTAGACATTTATTTATATCTGTGCATCTAGGTGTGGAAAATTTGCACAAAAATGTTAAAAACACTATTCTGTCACTTCAGAATAGTGGGATGAAGAGTAATTTTTCTTAATTTTCCCTTGATTTGTCTGCTTTTTCTATAATAAACATGTATTATTTGTGAAATATTTTAAGTTAAAAAAAAAGTTTATGAACCTCACTGTTCATGTTCCTTCAACCAGGTCCTTAATCAAGATGCTAAGTGCAGCTGGCATGGGCACTGCCTCTCATTGGCCACGTGCCCCTAAGAGAATCCATCACCCTTTACATTCCCCCAACAGACAACTTCACAGATAATTTCAGTCCATTATCATGTCCCAGCAAATGTGAATGCATTTGCAAAGAAGACTAGCATCAGCAGACACGTATTCTAAAATCTGAAGAGGAAAAGGACCTCTGGGATGGAAGCAGTACTCTGTGACAGTGCCCCAAGCTTGTCTCCCTGTCTCCCTGCCACCACGGTCCCGGGAAGAGCCACTATGGGTGTCCACCAAGCCCTAAGGAGAGGACCAACCCCAGGGAAGCCCAACTCAGGTAGGCTCAGGGCTATTATGACTTGGGAATCAAAGCAGAGGTGGCTCATATGCCGGGAACAGAGCTGGGCCTTGTCAGGTGTGACTCACAGGAAGCTGGAGGAAGTGTCCAGGACCGCAGAGCGACTCACAGGACCTGGGGCATCAGAAATAGAGCCCAGGTGGCCTCTGTGTAGTTGGGGGCTTCAGTCATGGGGTCAGAGGAAGAGGCTGGTGCTCAGAGGCTCATGCTGGGTCTCCCTCTCCCAGTCCCTTAGGGTGGGTGGCTCAGGAAGGTGTATCCTTGTGCTGTCACTGGTGCCTCAGGACCTTGACCCCTTGGGGTCTCACACCTGCAAAGAGGGCAGCTTCCCAAAGCCCAGTGCTGGTATCCAGAGAGGTGTGGATGGTCCCTGCCTGCCAGGCTGCCCCTGCTCCCCTGGGCTCTGTGAGGTGGGCAGAGTTGGTTGACATGGGATCAGCTCGGGACTGGGTCAGCCAGTATCCTCACCCTGGGCTTTCCATGCTGTCCAGCCCTGCCTTTGCCAAGTCATAGGTCATTGCTGGTCTCTCTCTCATCCTGCTTGTGTGCTTTTGGTTTGGGGCTCAAGTGTAAAAACTTTTGTGAATCCTTGTTAATCATCCTTGCACTAAATTCACTTCATCTATTGCTCATCTATTCCTTTTGGGTCCCCTGCAAGAGGGACCAGGGTGGGGTGATATGAACAAATGGGATAGCTACTACCATATGATACTAAAGGTAGATGGGTGCTGTCTCCTTGGAACAGGACCCCAGCACAGCCTGGGAGTGGATTCAATGTTCAGCCCCCAGAGGAGGGGCTGGAAGAGCTCAGGGTCCTGCCCATCAGGCTGGGGGCAGGGGTACAGGGCAAGGCTCCAGCCTCAGGAGAGAGGTGTAAACACTGGGCAGGACAGCAAAGGAGAAGCTGGTCCTAGAGATGCTCACGGGAGTGGTAGTTAAGGGAGGGGACATGACCAGGAGGTGTCTACGAGGTGAGGCCCATGCAAGAGCTTGAGGTCTGTCCAGCTTAGCGAGGCAGGAGTCCCCAGGGATTCTTGTGCCCAAGCATCAAGGTGTTAAGAGTGATTCCAGTCTCTACATCATGGGTGGGGATGGGGCTTCCAATATATTCTCAACCGTGGACCAGGCGGAGCTGAATTTGTTGAGCACTTACTATGTGCCAGACACTGTTCTAAGTGCTTCACATATACTAACTCATGTAAGCCCCCATCAGCCTCATGGGATAGGGAATGTTCTTACTCTCATTTAACAAATGAGGAAACAGGTGCAGAGATGGTGGACTTCCTGCCCCAAAGGACAGATGGTCCCATCTTGGTCCTCATAGTATCTCTCTCTCTCTCCTCACTTCCCTAGACCTGGAACTAATGCGGCTGGAATGGAACACCTTGGGGTGGCAGACACAGCTGATGCCCCACCCCAACCCCTGGCAGTCATCATTCTCTTCCCCGGGAACAGTTTTCCACTGCAAGCCCCTGCTCCCTCTAGCCAAAAACATTCTCTAGTCAGAGGATGCTTGGCCAGAGGGCAGGACTGCCCAGGAGTTAACACCCCTGGGAGCAGCCCTCAACCAGCCCCTGGAAAGGATTAGCAGATACATACCCAGCTCTTGGTCCTCAGGTGTGACAACTCTGAGGCATGTTCTACACAGTCACCAGAGGTTCCCCGCAGGGTGGAGGCCCAGTTGGCCACAAGGGAAATGCACTGGCTTCCTTCCCAGAGTGGGAAGTGTGACTTCCCACTCTTTTTATCTGTAATCACCTCCTGTGTAAACTCCTTGCTCTTACATCCTTGTCTCAGGGTGGAGTTCTGGGAGAACCCAGCGCCATCCATCTGCTGTTATTCAGCCTGCCCGTCAGGACTTCTCAGGTCACACCCATTGGAGTTGGCCTCTTTCTCTCCAGGTGAATTCTCTGGGGTGTGGAAGGATGGAGGAGGCACAGCTCCTGGGGACCTGTCTGCTCAGTTCCTGGGTTGAAAGGAACCATGGAACCTTCTGTCTCTCTCTGTCGGAGAGAGCTGCTGCTTTACTCCTCAAAGGACAGATGCAGAAGTATCCCCTGCTTCCCTTGTTTCTTAGAAATTCCAGTTCACGTCTGATGGAGGCTGTCTGTGAAAGATGTGGAAAGATGAGGGTGCAAAAGTTCTGCTCTGCTGTTAGGCAATTTGGGAACTGTGTGCCGCCCCTCTACTGTACGTAGCTCAGGGCTCAGAATGACGCAGCCCATGGGAACTGGGGTCAGTCCTCCTCTTCTGATTTTAATAGGAGCTGTGGAATCATAAAGCAGGAATTGCAGTGGGAATCAGATTTGCTCAGTTACTCCAAGCCTCAGGTTTCTCACCTTAAACGTGGGACTAATGACCCACCGTAGAGCTTTCTTTGGTGTAAGCGTGTGAACTTATCTGGCACACAGTGTGTGTGTTTGTTCCTGAGGTGATTAAACAAGGTGGTCAGTTTATTTCTGAGGTCATCACAGGAGCTCAGGGCCAGCTGGAGTTGGATGGGTTTGAAGCGTGTGAGAGGAGGGCTGTGAGACTGAGACAAATGCTGTTGAGAAGCTCCGTGGCTGCAGGCAGATCTCCCGCAAGTTAGTGATGGCAGTGCCCAGTGGAGTCACTCGCAGGGTTCTCACACTTTGCTGTGATTGTTATTTGCAAGGTCAAACCAACAGGGTAGCATCAGTGCATGTGTGTGTGTGTGTGTGTACCTGTGTGTGGGGGAGTGGGGTAGCGTGAGCCTGGCTGTGAGCTCCCACCCATGGATTGTCTGCTTCCTTAAACTCCCCTATCCCTCCTCTCCCCCAGAGAGTCCCTGGTGGCTCATACTTTCTCCTCAATGGCCATGGAGTTTTTCCCACTGCATCCTTTGAGTTTACGTGATACTTGACCCATCATGACCTTGAGCTGGTCCTCAGGCTTCTCTGCTCATCCCCTCTGACTGCCCATCTTGTGCTCAGTAGTGGGAGTGCCCCTTATGTTCCAACATTTCTACTGGATTTGAACTCATAGGTCCAGATCAGCCCTTTTCTTCAGGAACTTGGGGACATTCTGTTCAATTGGGGCTTGTCTGAGGACAGTCTGTGTAGTACCACACCAGATTCCAAATACTCTCTCCAAGTTTAGCCAGAAATAGCTAAATTTTATTTCATTTTATTTATTTTTAAAAACTTAAGTATAGTTGATTTACAATGTTGTGTTAATTTCTGGTGTATAGCAAAGTGATTCAGTTACACACAGACACAGACACACACACACACACACACATATTCTTTTTCATATTCTTTTCCATTATGGTTTATTACAGGATACTGAATAGAGTTTCCTGTGCTATACAATAAGACCTTGTTGTTTATGCATTTTATATATAATAGTTTGCATTTGCTAGTCCAAACTCCCAATCCAACCCTCCCCCACCCCCTCCCTCCTGGCAACCACAAGTCTGTTCTCTATGTCTGTGAGTCTCTTTCTGTTTTATAGATAAGTTCATTTTTGTCCTAGTTTATATTCCACATATAAGTGATATCATATGGAATTTTTCTTTCTCTTTCTGACTTGCTTTGCTTGGTGTAACAATCTCTAGGTCCATCCATGTTGTTGCAAATGGCATTATTTCATTCTTTTCTATGGCTGAGTAATATTCCATTGTATATATATACCCCATCTTCTTTATCCATTCATCTGTCAATGGACATTCAGGCTGTTTCCATGTCTTGCCTATTGTAAATGGCACTGCTGTGAACATAGGGGTGCATTAACTTTTTGAATTAGAGTTTCCTCCAGATACATGCCCAGGAGTGGGATTGCTAGATTATATGGCAACTCTATTTTCAGTTTTTTGAGGAACCTCCATACTGTTCTCCATAGTGAATGCACCAGTTTACATTCGGATCAACAGTATGAGAAGGTTCCTTTTTCTCCACACCCTCTCCAGCACTTGTTATTTGTAGACTTTTTAATCATGGCCATTCTGGCTGGTGTGAGGTGGTACCTCACTGTAGTTTTGATTTGCAAGAAATAACTAAATTTTAAATAGCTTCCTATTAAAATAAAAAGTACATATCCATTTGCAGATATACATTTCTAGGTCTGGTTAGTATTTGACCCTTGAAGTCTTATAGAAATCAAAGCCCCTATGAATGAAAATACTCTGTCCTGAGATTCCCAGCTCTGTACCTGGGAGGGTGACCTGTATGGACCACGAGGGTTTTTGCCTTCTAACTTCCACTTGGATCTGGTCAATGGGGAATGCCAGTAGGAGAGCCCAGGGGAGGAGAGAGGGAGTGGGTATTTTCCTCTGCTTCCCCCCTCATGGGGTCCTCATGACCTAGGTGACACCATGGAAGAAAACCACAGCTATTTTTGTCCCCAGATTCCTGCAAGTGTTCCCTCCCCTCATTCTTTCAGGCACAGGGTCCTGCACCATCCTTTATGGTGTCTTTACACCCTGCCCACCCCTTTATAAACTCTGCTCACTTGCCCAAGCTCGGTGTGGCACCTATTTCCTCCTGGGACCCCAACTGGTATGCGGAGCCCAGGTATTTTGACTGATGAACAATCTTAGTCACAGGACAAAACCTTGAGTCCCAGTGAGGACACTGTTTCTTCCAGAAGATTCTTTATAAAAAGATCACACCTCCTCTGCCCCCAGTGGCTGAGATGGTAAGAAAATTAGACCGTGGCTGCAATGTTAATGGGATTGTATCTTTGCCATTTCATGATCATTCAGTTCATGATCAATGTTCATCAATTTTTTCTTTATTTGTATTTTCTTCCTTATAGCTGCCAGTTTTCCGAGAAGGAATGTCCTAAGCCCTAGAACCCAGGAATAAGGGTGCACTTTTGGGCATTTTTATAACACTTAACAAAATGAATGGCTCTCTGTCAGTATTTTCAATTGATTTTATTTACTTTCTTGTATGTCTGTATGATAAACTCCTTCTTTCAAGATTTCTTTTCTTCTTTTTCTTTTTTTTTTAAACCAGAATTGCTGTGAGCTATCCCAAGGGCCCAGAATCTGGCAGGAGGTTTCTTGTGACATTGATATTTTTCTTTTTAAAATGTACCATTTCTTTTTAAAAATCAATAAACCCATTGTGATACCTTTACTAGAGATTAGATCCACTTTTCTCTCATAAATATTAGCTTTTATCTCAGGATACCTCAGAGGATATTTCAATGTTGTGAGGGACTTGGGTCTTGACGTACCCTGGTCTGCAGGTCTTGAAGAGTGCTGTTGGGTTTCCTGCTTTGAGATGGATGGTGATTTAGAACAGTGGGTCCTAGGCACCCTCTGTAGATTCTTGTGGGGCTGGGATGAAGTCTCACCTGACAGCAGCATCCTTTCCTGATACACTCCTGACTGTTCTGGGTTGGCTGATCCAGGCTCCAGGAGGTACTGCCCTCAGTGTAAACTGGGAGGGCCCCTTCCTAGAGCCCTCATGAGGCCACATACGGCAGCCTCCATCAAGGAGGAGGTAGGAGTCTCAGTTTCCCCATCTCCATATTGGGGCTAATGTTTCTACTTCATAGGTTGTACCTTAAAGAGGTAAGACTTGAAAATTGCTGAACACGTGGTCTGAGTTAATACTCATTGAATGTTTTCTATCGTTACTCTTGTCCCTGTGTTTTGAATGTAGAGCCTCAAGCTGACAAATTTCTATCAAGAAAAGAATTTGCCATGTGACATCGTAAAACAAAATTCTACATTGTCATTTTTCTGAATTCAAAAAATTTGAAAGCCCAACTTCTGGGGGGAATATGTTAATCTAAGTTGGCCAGCTGTTTTTCCTTAGAAAGGACTGTATTTACTCTGGTAATATGCCCTCCTGATTTTGTTGTTCAAACGTCCTTTCTTTCATGAAATGATAGCAATAGTAGATTTTAATTTAATTGCCAAAGTAAAATTTGCAAAGTCACCCTATTCTTTTTTTTTTTTTTTTTTTTGCGGTATGCGGACCTCTCACTGCTGTGGCCTCTCCCGTTGCGGAGCACAGGCTCTGGACGCGCAGGCTCAGCGGCCATGGCTCACGGGCCCAGCCGCTCCGCGGCATGTAGGATCTTCCCAGACCAGGGCACGAACCCGTGTCTCTTGCATCGGCAGGCGGACTCTCAGCCACTGCGCCACCAGGGAAGTCTGTCACCCTATTCTTAAACTCTTGTTTGGAAGGTGGAGGACTCTGGGCCTCAGTAGTTTTGCATGGAGGGTGGCAGTGAGGGAAAAGAAATGAGGAAACGCACAGGCTGCTGGATGTGGGTGGCTGTTCTCAGCGATAAGTATAAAAATCCCACAAAGCATTGAGCCAAGCCTCCTGCAACCTGGGCATAAGGGACATCCCAAACTGTTGTAGAATGTGCCTAACCACAGTGGGGAGGAGAACAGAAAGGAACCAGCATTACTGCATTCACTCATGCCACATGTATTTATTGAGCACTTACTACGTGCCAGCACTGTCCTAGGGCTACAGCAGTGAACATAACAGGCAAAGTCTCTGCCCTCATGAAGCTCACATTGTAGTGGGCCTGTCTGCCTGAAAGCTTTACAGTTTTATCCTCCAACAACCCCGGTGAGATGGGTTTGAGGCCTCCATTCTCAATGTGGGAAAACTGACATTGAGAGAAATTGAGTCACCCAGAACAACAGGAGCTCTGGTTTAGTGCCCTGGTCTGTCTCCAAAGCTGTGATCTTCCCAAGGAGCCAGGTTCCTCGCAGTGGTCACCGCTAGGGGCGCAGTCTGCCATCTGGACACATTCCTCTGTTGAGTATGGAGCTGAGCTGCATTAGGTACTATTTATTCCAGAGCTGCTGCGTCAGCAGAAGACATGGGCCCTAATAAGCGTATACTCCGTCCTTTAAACCAGTCTTGGGTAGCAGCAGAATGATGAAAAAATCCTGGCTCCACCCACAGATCTGTCATGGATAGCTGGGTGACCTTGAGGATGTCACTTACCCTCCTCATCTTTACTCTGGCCACCATAATATTACTCCCTGGCAGAGCTGTTCATAAAATAGCATATGTGGAAGCACTGAGCTCACTCTCTGACAAATATAGTTGCTCAATAAATATTAGTTGAATTGCAATCTGAAATATTGAGGCAGAGGCAGTGAACCTAATTCCTGAGCCTAGAGAACTCATCTGGCTCATCGATTTGCCTTTAAGAGGTTGATTTTATATGCCAGGGCACACATCAGGATGGTGCAGGGAACCCAATTTAGCAAGCTGGTTTTAGCTGATGTGGATGTGATCTGTGACTGAAATTAGGAGCGTCTGCACATGGGCTATTCAAAAGCTCTGTGAATGGGCAACTCAGAGTTCACACCTGTGGACTGTATGTATCTCAGTGCCGACCTCAGTGGCACTTCAGTGCCAGGTGGGCCTCTCCCACCCCTCCTTGAGGAATCGAGCACCTTCTTGTTTCTGTTGCCTCTGCCATACTTCGATGACAGCTTGATGCCCTCGCTGAACAGGGAGCTCAGTACCTTTAAAGACATTCCTATTTGGATCAAGGAGCAGGAGAAGCCCCCTCTGGCAATTTTCTCCAATGTCAGTGCGGATGGTGGTGGTCGAGCTGTGGGACTCCCAGCCAAGACAGTGGACATCATTGTCTTGATGCAAAAAATAGGTGGGGTTACCACTGGCTCAACCAGGTGTGGGCTAACGGATACTTTCTTTGGAAAGAAGGCTGAGCCCTCTTTCCCAACAGTGAAGCAGAGAGAAAACAGGCCCAGCCCTTCAGTTCTTCAGGCTGAGGAGAGAAGTGCCTCTTACGCAGAGCTTTGGAGCCGGGGAGCAGTGCCAGCATGGTGTCCCTGGAAGGAAGGGCTAAGGCTAGAGACAGGTGTCCAGATGAGTCAGCAAGCAAGCGTGTTGGAGGTGGGCGTCAGGAGCCGAGGGAAGGAGCTGAAATAAGAGAGTGGGCGAGGGTGCCCGAGGCGGCTCTACACCTGAACGTGGGCTGCATGGGAGGTGCCCATTCCCAGCTCCTGTCAGCCCCGGGTACCAGGTGGGGCAAAGGTCTGACCACTGACCTAGATGTGGGTCAGAGTGGGCATGGTGGTGACCCAGGCTGGAGGCGAGGCCCCTGAGCTCCTGCACTGAGGCCCCTAGATTCCTCCTGATGGAAATCAGGATGCAGTGTGGGAGTCAGTCTTCTCACGGGGGCTTGGCCAAGGGGACCCCAGGGAGGTGAAGACCTGACAGGTCAACAAGCACAGCGTAGGCTGAGGTCCTGTGAGTCGTGGGCCTGGTGCAGATGGGGTAATGTAAGACAGCTCAGAGCCCACTCTCTGGGCCTGGCTGGCAGCCACTGGCTCTGGCTCCTGGGCGGTCTCACCCTCAACACACCTCTTGTCTTCCAGTCTCAACTCGTGAACCCAAATGACTGAGTCTCATGCCGCCGGGCAGTGTGTCTTGATAGACTCTGACACACACACACAGCTGGTGGTTTGGGGAAAGTCTATGGCAAGAGAAGCAGAAGGGGGTGGCTGTCGGTAGACTCATCATTTGTCTCCTGATTGCAGCCGTGACAAAATCAGATCCCCTACCCTGGAGGACCCAGCAGGATCCTCACCCAGCCTGAAGCAATTACCCAGATTATTCAGGCAAAAGTCCCACAGTGCAGCTACTAAGATGGAGAAATTGCAAGTGGCAGCTTCCCATGAAAAATCCTACCTTCTCTATTTCAGTTGCTTATACAAAAAGACTCAAACCTGTCGTGTTAAAGCTACTTACGAAGTTGACCCAGCTGGGATCTCACTGTGCTCCCCTCAGGATTCTAGCCTTCCTGCCACTCCCAGGATGATTGCAGCATTGAGTGAAAACTGAACAGATTAGTAAATAGATTCCCATCTTTGTGCTATACAATAAGCAGCATTGAAGAGAACGCAGGAAAGGATTACTGGATAAAAAACCTAATCAATCCTACCAGAGGGGAAGGAGTCTCCACTATGATAGCAAAGGAGTGTCAGCAACCACCTGAGGAAGAGGAGTGGCTGGAACCACTGAAGTCCCCACTGGGAACTACTGGTCACCCCTCCATGAGCAGAGGTTTTTTTGGTTCCTGCTCCTCACTTTTCTGCAGAGCAGCAGACTCTGATGACCTGTTCCCAGCAGACAATGTCCTCGCTGACCTTGAGCCCACACTGACCCATTCTGGTTCCTGGGTGAGTCACATGGAAGCCCAGCAGGACCCAGTGGGGTTCCTGGGCACGGAAACCTTTCTGTGTCTTCGGTTTCTTTTTTTTCTTTTTTTTTTTTTGCGGTACGCGGGCCTCTCACTGTTGTGGCCTCTCCCGTTGCGGAGCACAGGCTCTGGACGCGCAGGCTCAGCGGCCACAGCTCACGGGCCCAGCCGCTCCGCGGCATGTGGGATCCTCCCGGACCAGGGCATGAACCCATGTCTCCTGCATCGGCAGGTAGACCCCCAACCACTGCGCCACCAGGGAAGCCCCTTTCCGTTTCTTGTTTGTAGGGAACAAACTCCAGCCTCCATGACCTTCCCTGAGTTCCAAAGGGCAGATTCTAACAGTTGCTGATCAGGGAAGGGAGGGGATGCAGAGACAAGGGAGGAGAAGCCAAGAAACAATGGTGCAGCCTTGGGGCAGGGTCCTGGTTCCGCCTCAAGGGATACACATGACAATATCTTTGAGCTCTTTACAGAACTAAAACCCCCAACAAATGGAAGATGTCAGCATCCTTCATTCCAGAGAAGACCACCTGAGGCCAGATTAAAGGAACCAGAGAAGTTTATCAAGAGATTACTTGAGACCAGATTAAAGGAGTGCAGGCCCTACACATACCCTAATCTTATCAGCAATCCCACGCTTGAGCCATTGCTATCAAACTCCTCACCCAATCCTCCCAGGTTGGGACACACACACAGGTTTTGAGGCAGGAGCCTGCTGTATCCCTCTTTGCCTGGCAATGCAATAAAGCTATTCTTTTTTACTTCACCCAAAACTCTGTCTCCAAGATCCAATTCAGCACCAGTGTACAGATCCCAAGTTTTCAGCATCACCACTAGCTAGAGAGGCCTGAATCAGGCTGTGTTTCTGGGCCTTGTATGCAGCACTTGCCCATGTGCCCACGTGCCCATGGAGCCACACTTTCTCCTGACCCTCAACCCAGCCTGTGTGCCTGGCTTGCACAACTGGCTTCTGCTTTGGGTTGCAGTAGATCACCCAGCACAGGTTAATTTTCTGTTTTGGATGAGGGAGGGGTATGCATTATTAGGGGACTTCTCTGGGTCCCTATCAAGCCCTAGCACAGTGGTATCATTACATTCCAAGCAGGTAGGAGGGGTGTTGGGCTTAAAAATCCATCCTAGGCACACAGAATCCTGGGCTATTGATAGTGTGACTAACTCTGGATCCACCTGCTTGTGGGGTTCTTACCCAGGCTGGGTTGGGTCAGGATGGGCTCTGCTCAGGGCCTGAGTGGTCAAAGCCTTCAGGGTTATCTGAGTCAAAGATAAAGTGGTGGGCAGGAAGAGCCAGACAAGAAGGGCTGCAGACCTGCCTGCTGATTATTCCAGGGTGACCCTGTGGGTTTAGCCAGCGTCAGCAACCCTTCCCGTCCCAGCCTGTGCCAACACTTACTTCATGTCATATCCTCATGACACGAAGGAGTCCTCCCAGACTCCTTCCTGCTTAGAACTCGACAGACTGCATTGGTTGAATTTATTTCCAGCCATCTTTTTGTTTGCTAATTCTGGAGGTATCCATTTTCTGGTACAAAAATCAAATCCTTTTATTAGTGTGATCAAATTTAACTCAATATGACAATCAGCAGCCCAGTGTAAGCGTTTCATCTCTCTAAGCCACGAGGTCTCATAAGACATTGATTTGGAAGCATGCCGTGTCTTTGGAGTCAGATGCTCAGCTGGAGCACGTGCACTGGACTCCCAGGAGACCTCCCCATGGGCGTGGTGGGCAGTGGACAAACAGGGAGGAGGATGCAGTGTCAGCAGCAATGAGGGGACACTGGGCTGGCGGGAACCGCTCCCCTGGTGCTCTCAGCAATGTGATCGCAGATCCTGGTCCCTGGCCACCAGCACTCACACCTGTTCGAGCCCTGAAGTTGGTGTCTCCGCCCATCTCTCTCTTTGTGTTTCAGAATTCAGCTTTTGCTTTGTTCTAGGCTTTGCACAGTCTTTCGGTTTTGATATTCTTTGGGGTTTCAGGTAAGAAATTCCATTTTCCTCTTGCATTCACCACAAGGTAAGAACTGCTCAGACACTTGTCACAGAGTTGCCAATAGCCCTCATGCTTATGTCTGTACATGGCGCTTCTGGGCCGTTAGAGTAGCAGAAAGTGCCCACACCTGGGAGTTGAATGAGCCTGACTCTGAAGCAAGGCTATGCCTCCTTATTGCCTTGGCAACTGGGCACACTCCCTGCTTCCTGTGGGCACTTGAGAAATGTCGTGCCTAAATGATGACCCCACTGTTTGGCTGTCCAGCATTCACTCTGGTGGGCAATGGGGCTAGGGAGGAAGGATCCTTGGTTTTCTTTATCTGACATAATGGACATCTTTTTTTTTTTTTAACATCTTCATTGGAGTATAACTGTTTTATAATTGTGTGTTAGTTTCTGCTTTATAACAAAGTGAATCAGTTATATATATACATATGTTCCCATATCTCTTTCCTGTTGCATCTCCCTCCCTCCCACCCTCCCTATCCCACCCCTCTAGGTGGTCAAAAAGCACTGAGCTGATCTCCCTGTGCTATGCGGCTGCTTCCCACTAGCTATTTATTTTACGTTTGGTAGTGTATATATGTCCATGCCACTCTCTCACTTTGTCACAGCTTACCCTTCCCCCTCCCCATATCCTCAAGTCCATTCCCTAGTAGGTCTGTGTCTTTATTCCTGTCTTACCCCTAGGTTCTTCATGACCTTTTTGACCCACCTCCTAGAGAAATGGAAATAAAAACAAGAATAAACAAATGGGACCTAATGAAACTTAAAAGCTTTTGCACAGCAAAGGAAACCATAAACAAGACCAAAAGACAACCCTCAGAATGGGAGAAAATATTTGCAAATGAAGCAACTGACAAAGGATTAATCTCCAAAATTTACAAGCAGCTCATGCAGCTCAATAACAAAAAATCAAAAAACCCAATCCAAAAATGGGCAGAAGACCTAAATAGACATTTCTCCAAAGAAGATATACAGACTGCCAACAAACACATGAAAGAATGCTCAACATTATTAATCATTAGAGAAATGCAAATCAAAACTACAATGAGATATCATCTCACACCGGTCAGAATGGCCATCATCAAAAAATCTAGAAACAATAAATGCTGGAGAGGGTGTGGAGAAAAGGGAACCCTCTTGCACTGTTGGTGGGAATGTAAATTGATACAGCCACTATGGAGAATAGTATGGAGGTTCCTTAAATAACTAAAAATAGAATTACCATATGACCCAGCAATCCCACTACTGGGCATATACCCTGAGAAAACCATAATTCAAAAAGAGTCATGTACCACAGTGTTCATTGCAGCTCTATTTACAATAGCCAGGACATGGAAGCAACCTAAGTGTCCATCAACAGATAAATGGATAAAGAAGATGTGACACATATATACAATGGAATATTACTCAGCCATAAAAAGAAACGAAATTGAGATATTTGTAGTGAGGTGGATGGACCTAGAGTCTGTCATACAGAGTGAAGTAAGTCAGAGGGAGAAAAACAAATACCGTATGCTAACACATATATATGGAATCTAAGAAAAAAAAAAGGACATCTTTTTTTTTTGTCTACTTATTTTTCCTTTTCCTCAACTGCTTCTTTTCACTTATCAATTACTATATAACAGATCCTCCCCAAACTTAGTGGCTTAAAATAACCATTTTGTATTATCACTCATGATTCTATGGGTTGACTGGGTTCTGCTCTGCGGTTCTTCTATTCATCTTGGTATTAGCTGGGCTGCGGTCATCTGGGGCTTGACTGGGCTGGGATGCCCAAGTGCTCACTCATATGGTGGTTGGTTGTGGCCAGAAGTTGGGGCTCATGGGGGCTGTTGAGCCAAGCCCCTCTGTTCTCCTCCACAGGCCTCTCTGTGTGGCTTAGGCTTCTCCTGGCATGGTGGCTGGGTTCTAGGAGGGAGCATTCCACGTGCACGAAAGCAGAAGTTGCAGATTTCTTAAGCCCAGCCTTGGTAGTAAAATAGCACCACATCTGCTATATTCTATTAGTCAAAATAGGTCACAAAGCAGCCCAGATTCAAGGGGAGGAGAAATAGCCTCCACCTCTCCATGGGAGGCATGCCAAAGGAGTTTTGACCCTTTGAGTCTGCAATACTTTCCTTTCAAAAACTGCCTGGTGGGGCTGCCAGTCGGAGCTCTAGCCCCGTGGCCAAAGAGACGGACAGCCGGCCCAGGCATGGACAATCAAATTTCCTTGTTAATACTCCCATACCCACATGCCCTGCCATGGCAGCTGGCCCAAGAATGGGAGTCACCTAGACTCCTTTCTTGGGATCTAATATATGGGCAATGGAAGAGACAAGTTTCCCCCTTTACTGTGGGGTTGGGTAGGTGGGATGGTGTAAGCCACTCTGTTTACAGCTAGAGTGCAGCTGCAAGCCACCATCATGAAAGCTCATCTGCCTAAGACAATAATGAAGCAAATGTTCAGAAAGTAGTAGTAGGAGAGAGAGAGGGAGAGGGAGAGAGAGAGAACGGGGATGATAAAGGGGAGAATGGCACTGATGATGACAGTGTAATTTGTTGAGACCTGGAAGTACCAGACTTCCAGTTACATAAAGCCAACAAATTCTCTATTTTGTTAAAGCTAGTTTGAATTAGTTTCTATCACCTGTGATCAAACAGAAGGACTCTGGCTAGAAGGAAGTTGCTCATTAAGGTTTGGTTTCTCATCTAGAACACAGTAGCAATTGCAGCTAGAATACATTGAGCTCCTATTGCAAACCAGGCACTGTGCTAGGATTGTATACTTTTCTTCATTTAACTCTCACAGGAACCCTGGAGGGTTCCTTCAAAATGAGTATTACTGTACCCATTTTATAGATAAGGATATGAAGCTTAGAGAGATTCAGGCCCCACTCAGCCAGGAAATGGTGTAGCCATGCTTCTAACTCTTTAGAACAACCAAGCCTCTGTCCCGTCCGCTACCGTGCATTGCCCCAGGTGAGGTATGCAGATCAGCCAGAGAAGGCCTGGTTAAAGTGAGGGTCAGCATGACTTTTGGACGAGCGTGCTAACAATACAAGGCGCTTATGACAAAAGGGGGTCCCTGGGTCCCTTCACATACTCCTTCTTCAGGGCATCTTCCTGGAATCACCAACTCACGGTCAACAGCAAGCAAAATCAGGCCATAGGTAATTCTAACATTTGAGGAGTGTCTTTCCCAAAGACATTTCAGATGGAGCTTCCGGTCCTAACAAACTCCAATTCTGAGGAAGGGGAGAGGGAATCAGTGGCGTGAGAGGCCTCCTGCCCTGGCTCCGGGGGGCGTGGGGAGCATTCCCAAGGTTCTGTACAAACCCCTGGGTCTCCTGCTCTGCATTCTCAGCCCTCCTGTGGGAGTTAGCTCCCATCTGTTGTTTGCAAGTCACTTTAACAATTGTCAACCAGATGGGAGTCTAACAAGGGAGCAAGCATAGCAGAGCAGATTAGGGCAGTTTGGGGACTGGACTGTTTGCCAAACGTAAAAACAACTCTTCCACCCCAATCCTAAACATTTGTTTCAATACCCATTACCCAGGGGCTCAGCTCAAGGCCAAGATGCTGCAGCTGGCAGATGTCTGGGTGAAAAGGAGAGGCATGCACTTGGCTCATATTTACTGAGCACCTACAATGCACCAAACCTGACCAACAGTGAACCCTTGATGCCACTTCCTGTATGAGGGGCTTATCCAAAAATCTCATCCCTAGGCTGCCTGACCTCTGGCCCTAGGCAGCAGTTCTGCAGAATTCTGTTGGCTTCCTGATGGAAACAGACTTGAGGCCCTAGTGAAATAAAGAACTCAGCACACACCAAGGCATGCAACCCACTTTCTCTTGTCCCTCTGCTCTGCCTGGGCCTCTCGCAGGCTGCATAGTTCGAGGTGGTTTTTAAAATGACACATGCCCATCCTGAGACCCCTAACACCTCACTGGTAGGGGAAGCTTCGGGCACTGGGAGTGATAGTCTTGTGGTAACTGTATATATAGCCTGGGTCTGCCTCCAGATTCTCTCGCTGCCCTTCAGAGTAACCTTCAGGGATGCATCCTCTGGAACCTGTGAAAACTCTTACTTGCCAAGAGATGTTAAAGTCTTTCTCACAGGACCCATCAGCAGTAACTGACCATGTGTCCTTTCCCCATGTGGGCAATGGGAGTAGGGACTGGTCTTCTCTTAAGATCAGCCTAGGCAGAGGAAAGGGCCCTTGACAGGCAGTTTGGGAAAGGAACTCTCAGACCTACTCTGCCCGTACAACTGGGTGGCTGGGGTGTTCCATACCTGCTGCCCAGCCCCTGCTGCCTGCCATAACCAGACACAGTTTTATCCAGCCCACCCAAGAGGATAGCTGAGAAGAACTCCTTTAGTAAGCAGGTTCTGGAATATCCAAGTGTCTGTGGTCAAGCCCATTCACTATTAAGCCGCAGCCTCCTAGACCAGGTGTGGCCGGGCTGCCCGTCAGGCCTTCTGGTAAGATCCCCGTGTGCTGCCTCCTATAGGAATGGGTCCCGGCACTTACCCAATGCAGACTGGGATGCCGGCCGCCTTCTGGATTCTGGTGGCCTCTCTGCTGGAGTTGGAGTCTGCTTTCAGGCCTTTCCTGTTACTCCCGGTACATGCTTAGCAAAATGGAGATGGTCTCTTAACCTACAGTAAGCCCAAACATTGCTCAGAACTCTGGAAGCCATCCATCATCTCTCTTCATCCCATTCTCTTTAAGCCAGAATCCTTAAAGCCAAGGCTGAACTTCACCTTCCCCCTGTCCCTGAACATGTGATCAGGAGGATCTCAGCCATCTCCACCCTCCTGACTCAGGTTCCCCTGCATCCTGAGCAGCTGTGCAGGAGCCCCCTCAATTCCTCAGCCACTTCACACACACCCCCGCCCAGCCCACACCTGCTCCAGCCTAGGGCTGGGTCATGTGTGCCAGTCAGGAAGGTGCATCAAACCTCAGGAGAATTGTTTTCTATTGGCCAAATCGTCTCTGGCACTTCCACTCGGGAGTCCCTGCACCACTGGGGTGGGGAGAGGGGCAGGCCAGGAAAGGAGGCCACGCAGGTAAGAGGGGGAGAGCCTGGGGCAGCGGGAGGGGAATAAGCCAAATGACCTCTCAGTGTGGGTTCGTTGAGCCCGGGAGGAAAGAAGGTCAAGCGGAGGTTGAGAGCAGCCGTGGTAGGGCTCCCCGGGGAGCTGGAGCGGCTTCATGTGGGGAGAGCAGCCGCCGTGGCAGAGAGATGCAGCGGGCAGCTAGGCAGGCTGGCTTTGCCCACGTAGAGAGGGGCTCACTCTCATCTGGGTGTTGGGGAACTTTCTCAAGCCAGCAGCCGTGCTAGGCTGCAGGGCCTCAGGGAGTGTTACTGCTGAAACACAAGCCTGCTTCAACTCCTTTGGCCTAAGCTCTCACAGGTACCAGAGGGAGACACGCCTGCAGGCCCCGTGGGAGTGGCTTTTTCTCCTGCATCTAGGACCATACAATCTGCCTAGTATGTAGCTGCCCCTGAGTTGCCCCCTCTGCAGCCCTGCCCTCCTGCTGGCCTCCTGCAGCCCTGTAGGGGTCCAGAGTTCCCTGGAGAGCCATGAGGCCTTCCTGATCTTTCTGCCGCCTCCCACCCCATCCCCGTTTTGTTGCCGCAGCCTTCTCTCCTTCCTGCTGGTTCATTCATCCTTCATTCACTCAACAAACGCAGCACATACATTCTAACTATGTGCTGAGGCTACAACATCGAACAGGTCGAATAAGGTCCCTGCCCTCATGTAGCTTGTTGACTGATTCGTAGCAGACAAGTAAACCAGTAGAAACATAAAGGGTATATACTCTGATAAGGAAAGCAAAGGGTGCTCTGGGAATGCCTAGCTGGGGCCTGCGTTAATTTCCTAGGACTGCTGTAACACACTGACACAATTTGGTGGTTTAAAACAACAGAAATTTATTCTCTTGTAGTTTTGGAGGCCAGAAGTCCAAAATCAAGGTGTTGGCTGGGCCATGCTCCCTGGCAAGGCTCTAAGGGAGGATCCTTCCTTGTGTCTTAGTTTCTGGTGGTTGCTGGTGATCCCCAGTGTTCCTTGGCTCTCAGCTACATCTCTGCGTCCGTGGTCACATGGCGTCCTCCCTGGGTGTCTGTATCCAAATTTCCTCTTTCTGATAAAGATACCCTGCTTTGGATCAGGACCTATCCTACTCTAGTATGCATTCTTTTTAACTTGATAACATCTACAAAGACTGTATTTCCAAATAAGATCATATTCGTAGGTACTGGGGATTTTTAAATTTTTATTTATTATTTATTTATTTATTTATTTATTTAATTTTTTTTTTGCGGTACACTGGCCTCTCACTGTTGTGGCCTCTCCCATTGCGGAGCACAGGCTCCGGACGCGCAGGCCCAGCAGCCATGGCTCACGGGCCCAGCCGCTCCGCAGCATGTGGGATCCTCCTGGACCGGGTCACGAACCCGTGTCCCCTGCATCGGCAGGTGGACTCTCAACCACTGCGCCACCAGGGAAGCCCAGTACTGGGGATTTTGGTACATTATCTTTTGGGGGGACACAGTTCAACTCAACAGCACCCTTAATATGCACTTGGATCATCAGGGCAGGCTTCCTAGAGGAAGTGAAATTAACCTTTGAAAGCAAGTAGGAATTAGCCAGGGAAAGAAGGAGGAGGGACAAATATGTGTGAGGTCTGGGCACAGGAGAGAGCTAAGAGCATCTGAGGCAATAAAGGGCATGCAGCCTTGCTGGCACATTGATTGGCAGTAGGATTAACATGGGATGGAACTAGACAGGGGCCAGATGGTGCCGGGCCCTGCATTGTCTGTTAAGGGGTTTGGATTCTATCCTCAGGTTAATGGGAAGACACTGAAAACTTTTATGGAAGAGACTGACATGGCCATATTTATATTATAGAAACATCATTCTTGCTCCACGGAGAAGTGATGGGAGAGCGGCAGCCTGGGGACCAGGAGACAAGTAAGGAAGCCTTTGTCATGGTTCAAGGTAAAGATGTTGGCTTAGGAAATGGAGTGAAGTGGGTGGAACGGGGAGATATTTATAAAGTGGAATCAAATGACTGTATGATAGAAGGGGGATGAAGGAGAGGGACAAACAAGGATTTCAGTAAGGCCTCTGACCCATCAGATTCCCAGATCACACCTCCCAGGGGAGCTTATGCAGAGAAGAAAGGGGTCCCCCACATAAGGAATGCACAAAGATGTTTCAGGCTTTGATGTAAAATGCACAGAGCATTTACACAGTATGGAGTGAAATGCCCAAAGGGCAAGGGTTCTGTCTTTCTTCAGAGAAAACTGTAGTCAGATTTCCACCGACTGGGAAACAAACAAACAAACACAAATCGTGACATTATTTGAAGGAAGCAAGATTAGAAAGGAGATGGCCCAGGGCAAGGGCCTTTACCACTGCGGCTGGGGGCGGGGAACCCTGCAGGGGCAGGTAGGGGTGAAGCAGGTTGTGGCAAAGGTTAAGAAGAAGGGGCTCTGGGCCTCCCTCTCAACTCATCTCTCTCAGATCTCTTGAGCTTACGACGTCTTCCCATCCCCCAACCCTGACCCCTCCCCGCCAATGCTCTGGGTGGATGATCTCCACGTTCCCTGCCCCCAGCTGGCCTGACCTGTCTGTTTCTGGACTGTAGCTTCCAGGTCTGCCCCGCTCCTGGGAAGGCTTCCACCAGGCCTCCCAACCTGGTTACGGGCGTTCCCTCCTGTCCCACGAGTGGCCCTGGCAGCTGCTGGTGTAGCCTCTCCCAACTGAAAGCAGCTGAGCAAGAAACATGGGACTGAAGTTACATTTTAGATTCTGAGAATTAGTGGGATTTGGGGACATTGGGTGAAAAACCCAAGAGAATAAGAGTTGCTATTTATAAAGCCAGGCACTGCGCTAAGTAATTCGTAAGCATCAACTCATTTGATCTCCATGACCTGGGTAGGATTATCTCCGTTTTACAGATGAGGTGGTTTGGAGAGTCAAGTGACTTGTCCACCGTCACACAACTTGCCCAAGGTTGCACGATTAGTGTGTGGCAAAGTCAAGATTGAGATCCAGGTCTGTCTGATTTTTTTTTTTTTTTTTTTTTTTTTTGCGGTACACGGGCCTCTCACTGCTGTGGCCTCTCCCGTTGGGGAGCACAGGCTCCAGATGCGCAGGCTCAGCGGCCATGGCTCACGGGCCCAGCCGCTCCGCGGCATCCTCCCAGACAGGGGCATGAACCCGTGTCCCCTGCATCGGCAGGTGGACTCTCAACCACTGCGCCACCAGGGAAGCCCAGGTCTGTCTGATTTTAAAGCCTGTGCCGATGACCCCCCCATTCCCTGCCTCCCGCACCTGAGTGTGACTGTCTCTCCCGGGGATCTTTATGGCACCTTGCCCTCCACAATCCCAACAGCCACAAGTGTGATGGTCCTACCCCCATTGGCAGGCTCACATGAAATTTAAAAAACCCCAGATCTCAGAAACAGAAATTATGTTAATCAGTGACTTCACATCATACTCATTATCTGTCTGTGCAAGGCCTTCCCTTGTTTTATGGGCTTTTTCCCACTTCATCCTCAGTCTTCACTTCTGCTCCTTTCCTCCCCTAGGTATTCACTTCAGTGTGTTTGATATATGGCCTCACATACTCATGCAGCCTTGTTAAAATCTAATGTTGTTTTGTGGTGTGTATGTGCTTTTAATTTACACTAATGGTATTGTGTTATAAATCTTGTTGTGTTTCTTACTTTTTTTCTCCCACCCTGTACTCTGTTTGTAAGATCTATTCCTGTTGCTCTTTACATAGCTAGTCCATTGCTTCAGATGCATCCACTGCCTTTTTCCTATCCTTTCTGCGAGGCTTCAGCTAACCAGACACGGCGCCAGGATGATCATCCTGGTACATGTGCCTCGTGAATCTGTTCAGGAATGTTTCAGGCTCTACACCCAGGAAAGGTTTGTGGATTGCTAGGTTATAGACTTTAAACAAACTGAGTTTCATTAAATATTTCCATAACACTTTCCAGAAAGCCTCTACCAAATAGCAAGGGTTCCCAGCTCTCTATTTTTTCTCCAGCACTTGGTTTCATACACTTTTCTAATGGTGTAACTCTCTTGAGATTGGTTGGCATCCAACAGAGGAAATTACATGGCCCTGGGGCTGAGCCAGTCCCCTACTTCAGGACGGCAGCTCCTCCTTGGCTCCTGGCTTTAAGACGTATCCACGCTCTGGCCCTGCCCCTCCCTACCCTGTGGCATCTGTGAATTCTCCCCATTCTCTGGCTGCCCCAACTTATCTGGCCTTGTTTAAGCAGAGTCACCCATCAGCACTGAGTAGAACTCAGAGGTAGGTGTACTGTTCTTGTGTCTGGGGATGTTCCCCGCCATATCACTTTTCATCTCAACCCTCCCTAAGTGGGCTACAAATGTAGCTCCTTCTTTATCTACAGTGTGTCCATCAGGGCCAGACCTACAGAGCCCTCAGCTTTCCTAGTTCCCTCAATTTCAGCTACTATCCCTTCCCACCTCCGCACCAGCCTACCGAGGTAGAAATCCCAGCATGCTCCCCTCCCTAAGACAGACAATTATTTACATGAGTGTCAGAGTAACCCGCTGAGAGCTTGTTTCGGGTTTTCACTGCTGTAGCAAGACATTTCCCTAAATTTCCCCAGGGGTGGGGAGGACTCATAGGAAGAAACAGTGCTCCCTCCCCGCCCCACACCATGCCCTGGCAAGCCTGGAACACTCTTCTGTGTTTCTCAGTTTGGCTTTTTCCCTGATTGGCCATCAAGCTCTGGTGTGGAGTAGAGAGGGAGGGTTAAGTCCTCTGTGTCTCAGAATTTGAAAAGGAGATGGTCTGATGTTGATAGTGCATTCTTTAGAACCAACTCAGACATCTATGAGGGAATCATGTATAAGAGGAAGAGAAAGCGAAAAAGCTGATCTTTAGGAAAAGAATAGATGAAGCAGAAGAACAGAGGAAAGCAGAGGTGAGAGCCTGAGGAATCTGAAAGCAGAATCAGAAATGGGTAGAGTCACTGCTTGACCCCTATATTGGTTGACGATTGTCCCAAATCGCTGCAGAATCTCAGTGTCAGATGACAAGTGTTCATTTCGCCCATGCATCTTTTGATCCATTGGGATTGGCGGATCTAGGCTGGGCTGGGGTGGTGGTGGCTCAGTCCCACATGGCTCGCATTTTCCTCCCAGAACTAATGGGCAGCCCAGCCATGCTGTCCTCGTGGCAATGGAAAAGCACGAGGCAAGCCCAATTCAAAGCTTTGGGTACAGGACGCTTGTTGTGATTTCATTGGCCAAAGCAAGTCACCTGGCAAAGGGCACAGAAATAAGGGAGAGGTGAGGATTTGGGGCCACTGATGCACTCTACCATCGACAATTTCCATTCCTCTAAGAGCCAGCTGTGCTCCCTTTTTTTAGTTTATTTGAATAGTTTTTTTTTTTTTCCTTACCATCAAATAATTCCCAGTCAAGATGAGACTTTAAGATATAGGTTAGGTGACCAGCTTGACTTCTCCTTTGCATCTTCTTTCTTATGGCGGAGGGCCTGAGGCCAGAAGACATACATCTTGATAAGGAGAAAGTGATGAATTTGAGCAGCCTGAGAGAAATGACCAAGGAAGGGTGGTTGCCCCTGGCAACTTGACCAAATCACCACATCCGAGGGGGTCTGCAGACTCTGCTCCTCCTGGCTAGAGCTGCTTTCAGTGAGATTGTCTGCAGAGCTAGAGGGCAGTGGGCACAGCAGTGGGGCTTCTGGGTGTGGTGGTTCTCAACATCAGTTATAGTGTCAGACAGGGAGTCTATATGGGCCAACGTGAACTAAAAGGAAACTTGTCTCAAGGAAGGTGGAGGGACTGGTGTGAAGTAGACCATGAGTTAGAAGCCAGCTGATCAAACTGGGAGTCAGCTTCAGGCCCCAGTCCAACAGACAGCTAGAGTGGGAGCCAGGCACCAGGCCCAGGCACAAGGGCAGTCACAGCAAAGGGAGGAGCATCAAGAAAGGATCTAGCTCTGAGCCCCCATAAGTACCAGATGCTTTGCCTACCCAGCCTTAAGAAATGAGACAGTATATGATTCCCAGTCATGGAGCAGCCCCTGATCTCCTTCCAGACCTGGCTCCCACTCTCCCAGGACCATGGGGTGGAGCCTTCATGTGTGTGTATGTATTTTGATCATGGTGCTTCAGTGAGCCTGGGACAGGTGGGTACTACTGAAGCAAGCATCCAGAGGCCTGGATATCCAGGAGAGAGCTTCCTCTCCCTTCTTCCCTTTCTCCCACCTTCTAGGAGGATGGAAGCAGTCTGGGCTGCCCCTGCTGCCTGGTAATGCTGCTGCAGAGTTACTGGTGATCCCAGGGATCCTATCCCTCACTTACAACAACAGCTCAGAAGCCAGATCCTTGGGACTTTTATGGGTGATGAGGATGTATGAACCAGAACAAGTTTGACTCCCTGACCCCCTATTGAACTGGCAACAGGAGAAGTGAAATCAATTCTGGTAACCTAAGCAGCAGGAGAAGGCAAGCAAGAGTAACAGGAAACTGTCAAGGTCATTTTCTCACCTGCACAACAGGGAAGAGGAGAAAAAATGAACCAATAACAACACAATGATTGTGTATTGATGCCTGCTATGTGGCAGGCCCTGGGCTGAATAATGGGATGCAAAAGCGCATGAGATATGGTTTCTGAACTAGTTCTGGTCTAGTTGACGTTGAAGGGACACACATGAAAACATGTGAACAAAACATGCAATGATGGGAGAAAAGACTGAGTGCTGTTGGAGTCTTGAGAAGGTAAGACCAGCCAGCTTGGACAGGGAGTACATGTCTGCCAGCACAAGCTGGGTTATGCTGCAACAACAAACAACCCCTATATCTTTTTTAAAAGAAAATTTTATTGAAGTTTAGTTGATTTACAATGTTGTGTTAATTTCTGCTCTACAACAAAATGATTCAGTTATGCATCTATAGATTCTTTTTCATATTCTTCTTCATTATGGTTTAGTCACAGGATATTGAATATAGTTCCCTGTGCTATACAGTAGGATCTTGGTGCTTATCCATCCTATATATAATAATTTGCATCTTCTAATCCCAAACTTCCAGTCCTTCCCTCCCCCACCCCCACCCCCTTGGCAACCACAAGTCTGTTCTCTATGTCTATGAGTCTGTTTCTGTTTTGTAGATAAGTTCATTTGTGTCATATTTTAGAGTCCTCATATAAGTGATATCATATGGTATTTGTCTTTCTCTTTCTGACTTACTTCACTTAGTATGATAATCTCTAGGTCCATCCATGTTGCTGCAAATGGCACTATTTCATTCTTTTTATGGCTGAGTAATACTCCATTGTATGTATATACCACATCTTCTTTATCCAGTCATCTGTCAAATGGACATTTAGGTTGTTTCCATGTCTTGGCTATTGTAAACAGTGCTGCTATGAACATAGTGGTGCATGAATTTTTTTCAAATTATAGTTTTTGTCTGGATATATGCCCAGGAGTGGGATTGCTGGATTATATGGCAGCTCTATTTTTAGTTTTTTTGAGGAACCTCCATACTGTTCTCTATAGTGACTGCACCAATTTACATTCCCACCAACAGTGTAGGAGGGTTCCCTTTTCTCCACACCTCCTCTAGCATTTATTATTTGTAGACTTTTTAATAATGGCCATTCTGACCAGTGTGAGGTGGTACCTCATTGTGGTTTTGATTTACATTTCTCTAATAATTAGTGATGATGAGCATCTTTTTGTTTGCCTATTGGCCATCTGTATGTCTTCTTTGGAAAAATGTCTATTTAGGTCTTCTGCCCATTTTTCCATTGGGTAAACAACCCCTATATCTTAGTGGTTTAAAACAAAGTTTTCCTTCTCCACTTTAGGTTAGCAGGGTTGTCATTACCATTCTTACTCTGGGATCCATGTTAACAGAGCAGCTGCTATCTGGAATGATGCTGGTTGCCATGCCACAGGGAGAGGAAGATGCTGGAGGGCTTCACACAGCAGGCAGATGCTCAGGTCCAGAATGCACATGTGTTATTCTTGCTTATGACCCATTGGCCAGAATTCATGACATGACCTCAAACACAAGAGGTCCGGAAATGCAATCCTATAATGTGACTGGTGTGTGGAAAAATGAAATATCTGATGAACGGCATTCATGACTGCCACAGAATGTTGGAAATACGTCACAGAGGAGGAGAACCTTGAGATGGGACTTGAAGAAAAAGGAGGCAATGAGGCAGAGAACAGAGAAGGATGTTCCAGGTTCACAGGCTTCCTGGAGACCTACAGATGTCAGGCACGCTCCAGGAAACCTGAGGACCTGGCAGAGTCAGAGCCCAGGGTGGTGGGCACTGGAGGCAGCTGAGGGTGAGGTGGCCTCCCTAGGAAGCTTCTTGTGAGGCTTGCTTGGAAGTTAGGAATTTATCCTGCAGCAACATGCCGGCAGCAGGCCCCTTTCAGCAGCACAGTGCTGGGGATGCTCAAAACGGAAATCTTCCGGAGGGTTTGGGCAGAGCTATATTGGGCACTCAGCTTCCCAGGCAAAGGCCTGCAGTCAGCTGGCCTCAGCCTTCATTGTCTTTGTTTCCCTGGATAATGTTTTTTATAACTCTGAAATATCCAGCACTTGCTTTTATTTTAAAGATTTAAAAAATCCGCTGTAGTGACTGGGGTGCAGTTAGACTGCCTGAGCTGGGATTCTTAGGATGAGTGAAATCATGATTTTGTTGGACTTTGGAGACCACATATATGAATGATATCATTGATGCCAAGAGTTTGGGGGCTCCCAGATGTATTGGAGGTTGTTCCCAGGGCCCCAGATAGGGCTGTACATCACAAGTCACCACAAGACAAGAGGGGGCGACGTGCCTTGATGAAAAGACTTCTGAGGACAAATGTCTCTGTAAAGTATGTACAGCTGTGTTTTCAAGTTGCCATCTCCCAACCCTCTAGATAATTCCCATCAACATAAAGGGAGGACGCTGGACGGGAGGGACCTGTGAAAGACATTGCAAAGTTGGAAGGGCTCAGCCTACAATACCTCTGTCAATGTGGCGTCCTTGGAGCCCTATTTGAAGCTTTGTGCTGAGACAAATGTGTGTTCACGGATGGCGCCCTCTGTTGGGGGAACCCTAATCATCCTCCCTGTCTCCTGCTCCCACAGAGAAGAGAGGACTTCATTCCTAGATCCCAGGAGGGGTAAGTATTGGAGAAAGCACTCACTCTTGGTTTCTCTCTGCGCTACATCGGCATGCTCCCTCTGGGAACTGTATCCTTTCTGTTGGTGAGCTTGACTCCCCCTGGCCATGCTGACTAGGGAACAGAGCTTCTGCATCACACAGCAGTGCCCATCTCTCTCTCCTCCCATGATCTGTCACACAGACACAGCCTGCCTCAAAGATAAGCAAGGAAAGCTAGGGTCCCCTCTCTTCTGCCTCCATGCCGTCAGCTCAGCACAGCAGGTCTACCCCTCAAGGAATGCCATCTTTCCTTCTGGAACCAGATGGAGAAGTCAGAGGGGTCCTATGATGGGGACCTGGCTATTTTCAATTCACAGGATAGGGAGATGGACGTTTCATGTTGACCTCAGGTCCAAGCCATCTTCTCCAATGCAGTTGCGACAAGAAAGCCCCAGATAAAGCTGACAACTGGCTCTCCATTTGGCAATTTGTGTCCCTTTTCTAGAATTCAGAGGGAGGAAGGTGGGCTGTCGGCACTTTTAATCACCAATATGCAGTTTAACAAGTTTCCTGAGGCCTGCGAGCCACAGGAGTCAGTCTTTTCTACATGGACCCTGGTGACACTGACCATGATTATGGTAAGAGGGTCTCAGGACTGAAGACAAGAAACATCAGATTTGTGCTTTAGAGTGGACCCTCTGTCAGGGTGTGAAGGATGGGTTGGAGGATGAGGGTTGGAGGCGGGAGCCTGGTTAGAAGACTATGGCAGTAATCGAAGTCAGAAGTGATGCCTGGAAAAAGTGTGTATCCATCAGCATTCAACAAGAAACAAAGAACCAGTAGGAGATATGTATGAAGAGATGCATTGTGAGGAACTTGCCTGTGTGATTGTGGAGGCTTCCTAGGCAAGTCCAGAACCCACAGAGCAGAGCATTGGGAAGGACTGGCTGAGCTCTCAGGCACGGGGTGAAGCTGCTGCCCACAGGTAGACTTTCTTCTTCCTCAGGGAAGCCTTGACTGCTCTTAAGGGCTTTCAACTGATTAAGCCAGGACCACCCAGATTATCCAGGCTAGTCTCTTACTTCTAGACAACTGATTATGGACTCGAATCACATCTACAAAATACCTTCAAACAACACCTCAATTAGTGTTTGATGGACTAACTGGGGACTGTAGTCTAGTCAAATTGACACATAAAACTGGCCATCCCCTAAGGGCTTTGTGTATTTTCCTTATACCAGAGACTGATGTTTTAGAAGACTCGCCAGAGAAGCTTGCACAGGCCTTTGGCTTGCCTTGTTTGTGGCCACAATACATAACAAGCTCTAGAACTGGCTTTTTATCAATTTCCACCTGAGGTAAGGAAGAGCCTGGCTGAGGGAGCATAAATGGCTGTTACGAATTTCCCCAGAAGTTCCAGTAGAAGGATTTATGTAGCCTCCAGGCAGAAGCCCCAAAGAACTGAGCTCAATGTTACTTCCAGTGTAACATGGGGATCCTGATACTTACTTCAGAGGGTGTTTTTGAGGATTAGATGAGTTGGCAATGACCTGTAAGCTGTAATGTTTTGTACAGATATATTGGAGTTTCTTTCTCATACAGACTATGAAACAGTTTATAAGTACCAGCCTCCAGTTCTAAATGTCTTCACTGATAAAACTGGTCTCCTCACCTATTACCAATCATCTGTAGCCGTGTTAAGATGCCAGATTCCAACAACATAACAGCAAAGTTCAACTTTGAAAGGCACAATGTTGTATTCTAGAAAGTTAAGTGAAACTACTTTAAGAAATGTGGGAGAAATGACATTGTGTGACTTGTTTTGTACATAATTTTGGAAAATGCTTACTTATCTTCTTACATCTAAATGAAATGTCGCTTCCTGGGTGAGGGCTGCCCTGAAGTCCCAGGCCTGGTTATGTGCTTCATCTGAGGATGACCCCGGTGATGGGCGTCCAAACATGGATGTGGTCGCTTGCTGCCTGCCTCTGCCACCCACCACCTACCCTTCACCTCCAGGCTTCACACTCATCCGACATCCATATTCCTGCCTGTTTGGAGCCCCACACCCTTTGGTGAAGGGTGTCTGGGAACCTGTTCCCATCATGCCTCATGTCTGTTGTCCCTGAGGAACTGAGCCCCTGGTACCCAGGGTGACATCGAACTGCGTCTCCTTCCCTCCTATGCGTGGTCTTTCATGTTTTAGGTACTGTGCAGAATGATTAACATAGATTATTTCAGTTATTCTTTAATACAGTACTGATAGCAACTGATGTGCTATTTATCTATGGCCTTCTATGTTTCAGGCACTTTTCTAAAAATTTGGCATATATTAATTTATGTAATCCTCATGATAACTCTACGAATAGGTACTAGTATCTCCATTGTACAGATGGTAAAACTGAGTTTAAAGGACTTGCTCAAAGTCATACAAATTGGTAAGTCACAGTCAAGTTCATCTGACATCACAGCTGGTGTTCTTTTTTTTTTTTTTTTTTTTTTTTTTTGCCGTACGCGGGCCTCTCACTGTTGTGGCCTCTCCCGTTGCGGAGCACAGGCTCCGGACGCGCAGGCTCAGCGGCCATGGCTCACGGGCCCAGCCGCTCCGCGGCACGTGGGACCCGGACCGGGGCATGAACCCGTGTCCCCTGCATTGGCAGGCAGACTCTCAACCACTGCGCCACCAGGGAAGCCCCACAGCTGGTGTTCTTAACCACTACTCTGTATTAATTCCATGAAAACAGCCTAGAAGTTCCTGTTTCTATTTCTGTTTCCTCTTTCTATTTTTGCCACCTTCAGCTCCCCAAACACATGCGTGTGCACGTGCACACACACACGCGCACACACACACACACCTCCAGACAAATACTCAGGCCCCTAAGATATAGATATTATTGTTAGTTTGGCTTCAGGGTAACTTAGACTTTGCAGTCTGGGCTCCTGAACCTCCTTATCTCCTGTTACCATCTTAGCCCCACTCTCCACTCCATCAGCCCTTCAGGAGCCACAGAATGTCAGTAACTCCTACAGCCAAGTCCACATGCCCTGTGATGGCCAGCCCAGGCTTCTTTCCCTCCTTTATACCACTGCTCTGTTTTTATCTGTCTCTGTCTCTTCCCTGGTCTGTGAACTCCTCTAGGGCAGAGATTGCATCTTATTCACCTTCTTTCTTCTCTTCAGATCCTGCCTCAAAGGAAGTAATGGAAAAGTGAGTAGATCTGTAGCTTTCATTGGAAAACCCCGTCTTTGGAGCAGGGTGGAAATAGGATTAGAGGGGGCTGGATGAACCGCCACAGCTTCTGGCTGAGTGGAGAGCAGCAGTCGCGTTTCCACTGAGAGCCAGAGGGGCTTAAGGGGCTGAAGAGTCACATTAGGACTCTGGCTCTGCCCAGAGCCAGGGAAGCGATGAAATGTTTCTGCCAGGGCACACCCCCTGCTTCTGTCCAAGTATCACTGTCCAGATTTCTCTGCCATTTGCATTTATTGAAATTCACTGTTCTTTCCAAGGAAAGAATGACAAAAATACAGACAGCACCACGTTACATAGGTTGGAGGAAGAAAACGAGGGAAGGAGAACCAAAAGGAGAAGGGAGAGGGGGCAAGAGGAAAGGAAAGAGGGGAGAGAGAAGATGGGGAAGCAGCAAACACAGGGAGGAGAGAATATTTCAGGACAGACTGAAGCTCCATGGCGTGGCTGTTCAAACCAACAATCACAGGTTAGTGGGTTCTAATCACATCTCCACCATCTGCCTCCAGAGCCTCAGTTTTGCCTCCTGTAAAATGGGCAGTAAGAAACTCCTCCTCCACCCCCACTCTATACTCTGCCATGAAGAAGGACTTAGGTATGATCTCAAGAATGTGATGATTCCCTCAGACCTCCCTCCTTTCCCAAGAATGTCACGGATCTTGTCAAGTTGCCAGATTCAAGAGCTTTGAACTGAGATGGAGGATACCCCCACCAGACTCCCAGGGAGCTGTGGAAGGCAGATCAGCTTCATGCTGCTCTTGGTTTGAGAAAGAATTGGAGCATAGCTCTTTGGAACTCACTTCCAAGGGGTCTGCATGAAAGGGTGAAGGTCTCCTGGCGGGAACAGCAGCTTTGAAAGAAAGCAGGGCTTGAGGGGATGCAACAGAGCATTTTGGTCTCTTAAAAATTATTGAGGAGCCCAAAGAAATTTTGTTTGCGTGTGTCGGGTGTATTGATATTTACCATGTTAGAAATTCAAACTGAGAATATTTTAAGACATGAGAACACACGAGTACACACTCCATCAGCCCTCAGAAGGGTGACATCATCAGACATTATGTGGACACTGGAGAACTCCACTGTACACTTCAGAGGGAGTGCCAGTGGGAAGGCAATTGACATCTTAGTGTGGTTAGGAAAAAAGTTTTGATCTCCCAGATACCCTGAAAAGGTCTCAGAACCCCCATCGGTCCCTGGACCACACTTGGAGAACCTTTGAACGGGGGCACGGAATGTTGTACATGATGGAATTCCTGCAGTAACTCCTCAAGCCCTCAGATAAGACGCTGAATGATGGAATCACAACCGCGGTTGGATTTCTTGAGGTACATCTACCAGTTAATGTGCAGACAAGTCAGAATGGTTCACCCGGCCAAAGGAGCAAAATCAGAGGAAGCCAGGAGGAAGCATAGTCGAGAAATTGTAGAAATCACGGGGAGGGCCCTGAGTCCACATGAGCTATGAAATTTGAAGGTTTGGATCCAATTTGCGTAAATCTGCCAGAAGCAGAAACGCCCCATGTATCATCTGGGTTCAAGCTTGTTGTGAGGTCAAAAATGTAACTTGGCTTGAAGACCTTGAACCCTAAGGCAGCACCTGTGCCCCCTGCCGTGAGGTCAGCGTCTGCCCTCAATCTTCTACCCGCTTCGCTTCCCCAGTGCTTGAGGAAACAGGAAGCTGCTGCAACCAAAATGAAACATCCAGGTTTTTTTTTTTTTAAACCTGAGGAATAGCTGCAATTTGCAAGGAGAGAGAATGCAACGAGCATACACTTGTCAGAATGGGAGAAGGTTCTCTGCGCCCCGTGTTGCTTCAGTTTTAAGACTGGACTGATTCCTGCAATTCCGTTGGCTTTTTGCCTCATCGAGAGCCAAGCCAGTACCATAAACGGGAAGTCAGTGAAGAGCATTTGTGGGTAGCATGGCCTGGCCCTTGAGCATCTGTCTCCAGGGAGGAGAGAGAGGACGTGAATGCCTGCTGTGCCTTTTTGCTCAGCACAAGGGAACTGAGGGTCCCAGCCCAGGGTCTCTCAGTCCCCTGGCCTAGCAGCACTTGATGTAATCTTTGTTTTCCCGGGTCACAGTGCTTCCTGAAAGACGGCAAGAAAATCAAGGCAGGTGGTAAATAATAACAGTGTTAGCTTGGTCATCTAGATGAGGCCCTGCGGGGAGAAGGGAGGTTACCCTTCCTTGGCAGGTTCCAGGATGGCCTGTAAAGTGTTTCTGCTGGGACCACTGTTCTCTGTGATGTGACATTTATCTGACCCTGCCCGGCCTTGGGGTTGCAACTTGGGGCTGCCCCCAAACCCACTGCTTCTCTGGTCACTGCTGCAGCCTCTTCCCAGGGGCTCTGCAGATCCTCGAGTCAGGCCAGATTCTCTGGCAGGGGCTGGGGGCAAGGATTGCCTGCCTTTCGGGCCCTAGTTTGTGTCCACAGTCCTGCTGGATCTCTTCCCTGGGCTCCATTAAAAGACGGAATCTGTGTGTTGAGCAAGCATGACCCGTGGATACGACTGAAGTATAATTTTATTTTTGCTCCCATTCGCCCTTTAAATTTATTCACTGCGGTCCATTTCTCCCTTGCCTGAGGATGAACTCTCTGTCTCAGGCAAGCCCCATAACTTTCTCCTGGCTTTTTGGTAATAAAATGATCTCTGAGGGCTTCCCTGGTGGCGCAGTGGTTGAGAGTCCACCTGCTGATGCAGGGGACACGGGTTCGTGCCCCGGTCCAGGAGGATCCCACATGCTGTGGAGCGGCTGGGCCCGTGAGCCATGGCCACTGAGCCTGCGCGTCCGGAGCCTGTGCTCCGCAACGGGAGAGGCCACAACAGTGAGAGGCCCGCGTACAGGAAAAAAAAAAAAAAAAAAAAAAAAAGACCTCTGGTCACTTTACACCACAAATACAGTCGCAATTCAGTAATTAAAATGGTCTAGTCCTAGATAATAAAAATTCTGAACTGGTTTCAATGCCAGCTTCCCCTCCCTGTCCCAGCCTGGCCCATGAAAGAGGTCTTCTGCCTCTGGAGAAGGGCAGGGTCTTTGTCCAGCTTCTGACCCAGAATTTCTCCTTCTCTTCCAGCTGAGCTGGGAATTTCTGAGGTTTCTAATCCTTGAGAGTTTGGCTCCAGGGGGAGGTGAGATTAGGGGAAGGGAATGGTTTTGGGGGGTGGGGGGAGCAGTCCAGCCTCATGTAGACCCCCTCAGTAGTCTCTGCCACACAGTATCAACTCACTGGGGCCCCTTTGCCTGGGTTTACATGGTCCCTTGGCAAAATTTGGACAGCTCCAGGCCAGCATACTTTGCTTAAGGGATGGGGCCCAGACATTTTGGGGAAGCCACCCTACCTCTCTCTTTAGACATGTGCCTTGGTGGCTTGACTTCATCCCAGCTCCACAGCGGGTCCTCTGGGCTTAGGTCAGTCAGCTTATTCTGTCCTTCTTGTCACAGGGACTGGCTATGGGCACATAGCCGATCCAAGCAGGGAGGGGAGAGGAGACACAGGCTGGGGATTCTGTTCTGGAAGACACAGTCTTGGTTCTGTGGGAATGGCCAAAGAGACCACCTCTCTCCTCCTGGACAGTAGCGTATGAGGCTGAAAGGGCTGGAGCTGTGATAACCATTTTGCTACCATAAGGTGAGAATGTGGTGCTGCCGGGGACCACAACAAGGGCCCTGAGGATGAAGCCGAGACTAGAGAAGGCATGTGCTTTGATCGTGAGAAACCAGGTGCTGGTGATGAGGTCAGCTTTCCCTAAAGCAGTAGTTCTCAATGAGGGGGTGAGTGTGGCCATCCCCTCCCCGCCCTCTTGGGCACATTTGGCAATGTCTGGAGGCATTTCTCATTCTCACAACTTGGAGTTTACTACTGGCATCTAGGGGTAGAGGCCAGGGATGCTGCTAAACATCCTGCCATGCACAGGACAGTGACCCACAACAAAGAATTATTTGGCCCAAAATGTCAGCAGTGCTTGTTGGTAATCAGCTGAGAAACCAAAGCCAAAGTCTGACGCCAAAACTGTATCTGGACTTTACAATTATATGAGCCAATGTGTTTCCTTTATTTTTTGAATCAGTTTGAGTTGGTTTTCTTGTGATTTGAAATGGAAAGAATCTTAACTGATAGTTTTCAAAACAATGCCACCTCTTCTTCCCTCCCCCGAGTGCCCTCCTGCATGCCTGTCCTCAGCCTTGCATCTTTCCTCCTAGGTGTATTGACAGACCTACTCCTCTGTCTCCTTGTTAGCACTTTTTAGAAATAGTGTCCTGCCCATTCCTGTGCCCCTGTCAAGAATCCCATCTCCTTCAGTCTTAAAGATACTTGGGTGAAAGCATTTACGATTTTGCTTAAAATTTTCAAGGTCACTCTTTAAAATTTTTATTATGAAATATTTCAGACCTACAAAATGAGTGAAATAATGAGTGCCCTCTTGTACTCAACTTCCACTTAATAAATAGGTCCCCTTCCCCAGAACCTTCCTCTCTTCCCCAAGAGAAACAACTATCCTCAATTTGGTGTTTACCTTCTCGTGCAGTGTTTTTGTATTGTGTCACCCAAACTATATATTCCTAAACAATATGTGTTTTTTTTTTGTTTGTTTGTTTTTTGCAGTACGCGGGCCTCTCACTGTTGTGGCCTCTCCCGTTGCGGAGCACAGGCTCCAGACACGCAGGCTCAGCGGCCATGGCTCACGGGCCCAGCTGCTCCGCGGCATGTGGGATCTTCCCGGACCGGGGCACGAACCCGAGTCCCCCACATTGGCAGGTGGACTCTCAACCACTGCGCCACCAGGGAAGCCCCTTTTTTAGTTTTTTATATGCACTTGTATAAATGATATTTTATGTATTCTCTTGTGACTTGTTTTCTTTGTTATGTGTCTCAGAATCCTCTAGGTTGTTTTAGGTAGCTTTGGGTCTTCCAGTTCTGTGTGATGTTCCATTGTGGGAATTTCTAAATCCATTTTCATGGAAAAACACTAATTTTTCACAAGTAGAATGGATGCTGCTCTGAAGATTCATGAGCCTGTGTCCTAGAGCACAGAGCCTCTAGTGGATTCCCCTAGGAGTGGAATTGCTGAGTTGTAGGGTATGTGCACTCTCAACTCTACTAGCTGTTGGTGTCAAAGGTCATTCGGATTTTACTTATGCTGAATACATTGTATAAATGTGTTGGAGGACACAAACATTTTTCTTGGCCTCCATCTCTCTTGATTACTCCCAAGATTCACAGAGTTTCTGTGTACAAAGTCTACATGAATAACTGTGGCAGAAAGATTAATGGCCCCCCAAAGACATCCACATTCTAATCTCTGCAACCTGTGAATATGTTACCTTATGTGACAAAAGGGACTTTGCAGATGTGATTAATGATTTTGAGATGATTACATTATCCTGGATTATCTGGATGGGCCTAATATAATCACAAGGGTCCTTATAAGAGAGAGGCAGGAGGGTCAGAGTCAGAGAATGGGGGTAGAGTGATGTGAGGGAGGGGCCATTAGCCAAGGAATGCAGGAGGCCCGTAGAAGCTGAAGAAGACAAAGAAACATTCCCCCATAGAGCCTTCAGAAGGAACACAGCCCTGCTGTTTTAGACTTCTGATCTCCAGAACTGTAAGATAATAATTAATGTTGTTTTAAGTCATCAAGTTTGTGGTAATTTGTTACAGCAGCAAATAGGAGACTAATACACAATACAAACTCAGAACAAAACTGAGACGGCAAAGCTGGTCTCCAGCGACCCCACATACCCACAACAGTGCCTGACTTATAATAGACATTTAACAAATGTCCTTCCCTCACTTTTCCCCTTCTCCCCACTTTCAGTCCATCCCTTGCTCAGTCTTAACATTAGGTTCTATCAAAAGGGAAACCTCCTAATACAGGTTCTAGTGTGAGAAAGTCTAAGAGATCCCTTAGGTGTTCTAACCACAGAAAATCGCATTTATGACATGTCAGGAACTGCCCACGGTGCTTTCACGTGGTAACTCATTTAAGCCTCCCAACAACCCAGGGAAGTAATGATAATAATAATAAACAATGACTTATCATTATTGAGACCTTATTGTTGGTTCTAGGCTGCATTCAAAGAATCAGTTTAACCATATACCTAGGCATGGTTGTCTCCTTTTTTGCTGAGGAGGAAACTGAGAAAGGCTAAGTGACTTGTCATGGAGCAGAGGTTTGTAACCCAGAACCATGTGACCTCAAAGTCTCTGATTCTTTTATGATGAATTCCTGAGAACATTGCTGTAAGACTTTCCCTTCAGAACACTAAGCTCTAATCCTTCTCCCCACTCCAGTCAATGCGACATGGCCCCTCATGAATCCTGTCCCCTCAAATCCCAGAGAAACGTGTGTTCTGTTTATCTATTATATTTGCTGAAAGAGGAACATGAACCTGCTATTACTAGCGTATGTCAATAGGATATCCCCAGACAAACACAGGTGTGACTGTAGAAGATCGAAGACCTCTTCTGCACTTCCATTCCCCTGCAAACCTTTCCTCTTCCATCTGCTGCTGCTGATTTTCTGGCTTGCCCCCTCTCCTATCAGGGGCAACTATCAGAGGGTACCTATAAGCAAACTCTGATGGGTTGCAATCAACATGTTCCTAAATACATGTGTGTGGCGTGTGTATGGTGTGAGTGTGCTTGTGCATGCACACATATAACTGCTTGATTCCTGTGTGAGCCCACGTCCGGTCTCTGGGTTTGACCCAAAGTGTCAAGCATGGAGATCACTGTAGTCTTCGGTCTACTGATGAAGCCTGGGGATAGGAATAGGGCTGTGCATGAATGAAGAAGCTTCAGTGGCCATTAAATTTTCCTGGCAGTGGCAGTTATGAGGGCCAGGAAAATATCCCATCTCTGATCAGGAAGTAAGTGGTCTTAAATGGCAACTTAGTTTCCCCCAAAGATATTAGTTGTATCCCCCAAATCCATTGTCCTCTCCCTGCAAACTTCATTGCCCCCTCCCACACATTCATTCTCTTCTTCTTCCTGAGCACATATGCCCTCAGAGACTATCTACCCACCCTCTCCTGCAGGTAAGTGTGATCACATGACTAAGTACAGGGTAATGGCATGTGAGCAGAAGTGATATGTGTAGGTTCTGGGTAACCTCCAGCGGAAGGCAAGTTACCTTTCCTGACTGTGGCTCTGTGTTTCCCTTCCTGAAATCGAGAATGCTGATGTGCCAGGGAACCTGGCCTCAGCAATACAAACCAGGGGAAAATCCCAGGGAATAGAAGAACAACAAGGTGGAAGGGGTCTGGGCTCCTGACTGACTTCATGGAGCAGAGCTGCCCATCAGGCTAGACTGTCTGGACTGTTATACGAGTGGGAAATAAACTTCTACTTTATTTCAGCCACTCTGTCTTGGGGTGTTTTTGTTAAAGAAGCTGAGTAGTTTTACCTTAATTAATATAACTACACTGTACACAACACCAAGAGAGTGATTACTCAGGCTTTACACTTGTAGAAAGATTAACGTTATTTAGGAGAATAAGCCTTGGTTTTTGACTGCATGGATTACAAACCGGATCATTCTCCCATCTCTACTGCTCTCTTGACTATAGAGTGAAATTGCATCTTAAGTTGGGGTTACTTTCTGAAGTTAGGGTATAAGGTAAAAAAATGATTAATATTTAAAATATGCTTTAATATTCTCAATAAGTCCAATGCAGTAGTTTTTTCTTCCAGCATTGAACCATGGCTGTGTCTTTGGTTGAGCTCTTGATGAGGACTGACGTTTAAGGACCTTATTTTGAAAAACATGTTTTGATATATGCTTAATTTTTCCTCTCCCATCCCAACTTTTTCTTTCTGGTGGCCAGTAGATAGAATTGAATTTACCCAAGTTTAACATGTATATGAAGCCATTTAGTATAAACACTGGTGGCCAGTAGCTTGGCTGTCAGGAAAGAAGTGGATTCTGAATGCCGGTGCCCAGTGAGCTCCCAATCCATCTGATCTGCTTCAGGTGCAGTCTTGCCTTGGGTTACGGAGCAGTGATTTAATGAGATTGCTTTGAGCAAAGACAGGCAGCCCCCAGAGTGACAGAGGAAGCAATTGCTTGCATAGGTAATTTTTTCTGTCTCCTTTCTCATCCTCTCCAACATCTATTCTAAGTATATACTAACCTACACTTAAAATTCCACAATGAAAAATCTCCTTTTTCTGACTTATTGCTTTAATAGATGCTTCAACACAAATCCTCAAAGTATTTTTCACTTTCATCATTTACATATCATTTTTGCAACCTCAGATTATTTATTAAATGTTCACTGTGGACATTTGGTAAAGAAAAAGTATTACCCATATTCCCATCACCTTGCCATAACAACTGTCTTCATTTTAGTGTAGTCCCTTTTAGTTTTTATCCAAATGGATACATTTTTCCTTATTTGTAATTATATCAAGAATACTATTTGATATCTGGTTTTTTAATTTAAAATTTATTATCAGAATCTTTCTATATAGTTACAGCTTTGTAATTATAATTTTAAGAATTTCACAAAAGCCTATTGAATTTATAAACTATATTTTACTTCACAGCTGCCACAACCTATAATGAAGATAATATCCACTTCTCAGAGTTGTTGAGAAAATTACATGGACATGTGGTGCTTAGCCCAATGTCTGGCATATCACAGGATTGGTGGAGAGCATTATTTTTGGACTCAGACTTCTTGCCTTGGAATCCCACCTTCACCTCTACCTAAGCAGTTTAACCCTTGAGAAGTTACTTACCCTCTCTGTGCCAGTTTCCTGAGCTATGAAAAGGAGATGATAGTAATCTTAGCTCATAGGTTTGTCATGAGAATTAAATAAGTAGGTACTACGTGTGTCAATTGTTGTTGTCATTGTTATTATTACGATTTTAATTCCTCTCCAGTACACTTGGTCTTGGCCAAAGTCTGAGAACCAATGTTTTCATGTAATTCAATTTCATGTCTTATTGCTTTATCTAAAACTCCCACCATAATGATAAATGATTATAAGGTTATCTGACATAATTTTTCTGTTGCTTATTTTAAAGTTGTGTTTTTAGAATTATCATTAAGTATTCAGTAGGGTTTTTGTATACAATGAATATTAATTTTTATATAAAAGTGGATATTTCTGTCCCTTTCTTTAAAATTCTTAACATAAGGTATAGCTGTTAGATTGTATCAAATGCTTTGTTTCACCCATTGAAATGATTGTGTTGTTTCTTGCTTAACTACTGAAGTGTTGAGCATTTGTTCTTACTAAGATCTGCTAGGTCAGGTTTCTTTCTCTTACAATTTAATTATTATCCTCTTCTTTTTTTTTTTTTTTTTTTTTTTGCGGTACGCGGGCTTCTCACCGCTGTGGCCTCTCCCTTTGCGGAGCACAGGCTCCGCGGCCACGGCTCTCGGGCCTAGCCGCTTCGCGGCATGTGGGATCTTCCCGGACCGGGGCACGAACCCATGTCCCCTGCATCGGCAGGTGGACTCTCAACCACTGCGCCACCAGGGAAGCCCTTATCCTCTTCTTTTTGATGTTCTTTGGGTTTTTGTTCTTGTTGTCATTTCCTACCTCTCTGCCCATAGCCTCCATACACACATTAAAGAGTAGGAAAGTTTTTTATTTTTTTAATTATTATTTTCTGGTTGTGCTGTGAGGCTTGTGGGATCTTAGTTCCCTAACCAGGGATCAAACCTGTACCCCCTGCAGTGAAAGCACAGAGTCCTAACCACTAGACTGCTAGGGAATTCCTGGGTAGAAAAGTTTAGATGAAGTTCCTCTGGGCACTGCAGCCAGTGAATGAAGAAGGGCCAAGTGGTGATTGAAAAGCACTCATTAATTTTTAAACATTGACATTGATAGACTAGCAACAGGTGAATATTTAAAAGAATGTAATGCATTTTGAGTGCTTATTTACTTAACATTTGAAAATTAAACTTAACACTTCAGTAATGTGTAATGTTAACTATTTCACTTATTTTAAACTTAAAAGGATTTCTTGTATGTGGTTCTGTGCTTGTTACAAGGGCAGATGTTTGACAGAATCACCTTATAGTCTTGGAAATCTGTGTTTAGTCACAGGCAACTCTGCATGACTCTCTCAAGAATTTTTTCCAGGATTCATGAAGTGTTGTATCTACTAGCAATATGATTGTTAATTGTGTTTACAATAAAATATGTGCATAAATAATAAAATAGACAATATTAATAACTATTCAGATCTTCTAGACCAGCATACATTATGCCAAGTATGGTTGATATAAATACATTTCCTTATTTTGCTGGAATAAATCATATATGCTTCTGCTATATTATTCTTTTAATGTAGGACTGATTTTACTCACTGATATTTTATTTCAATACTTCATATCTGTGTTCAAATATGATGTTGGCATAGATCTTGCTTTGTTGTCCCATTTTTAACAGACTTCAGGCTTTGTATCATACTGACCTCATAGACCTATATGGGCACCCTGAAATTCTTTTCTTTGTTTTAGAACAATTTATAGCACACAGAAATCATTTGTATTAGGAATAATTAGCAGCACATCTTTAAGGTCCTTGTAAATAATCTCTTATGTAAGCCTAATACTGTTTTCCACTTTTCTTTGCATGAAGTTTGGAATGCCATGTTTTTAAAGACATTTTCCCCTATTTTACTGAGCCTTCAAATTATCTGATAGTTTGGCATAATGTACCTTCATAATTTAAGAAATTATTTTATATTGGTTGTTATGTCAGATTCCTGATTTTAACATTGTTACTTTGAAGTTGTTTTGATTAGATTTACTAGTTTAGGTTTCTTTATTTTGTCATTTGCTTGTTTTCTCCTTTCTTTCTTCCTTTGGATTTCTGTTGCTATTACCCTTGGTGACAGTCTGGCTTGCCTGTATGACCCCACTTCCTTTCCTTAGTCATAGATATTTGGTTGATACAAGCATAGGTCTTCCAAAAGGTAGGGTTAACCATTAGATTCTTATTCACTATAAAATGCAATTAAGAGACCAAAAAACTGTGATTGGTAACTGTAGGGAGTGAAGCTGCAACATCAGAGTATGTATGAACCAATACTTTCACCAGCAAAGCCACATGCAAACTGAAATTAAGGGAAAGAAGAATACCAGTCTGAGCTATGGAGGCTGGTAGGGAAAAGAGATAAATATGCAGAGAGAAGCAGAGTCCAGGGACCATGTAACCCCAGGGAGAGGAAGATGGAGAATCTAGCTGCCTTTTGTCCTTCTAGTTCCCATGAGGTCTGACTATATTTCCTCACCATGAATTTCCATGAGGATCCTCCTCTATTTTCACATAAGTCCATTTTATCCTTAAGCTAAAGTTTGTTTCATGCAACCAAACAAGTCTTAAGATATTTCCTTTTCTTTTTAAGCTTAATGCTTATTTGACTTATTTGGCTTTTGTAAATAATAGAAGAATTTAAAATAATTTAAAGGCTAAAGTGAGGCAAATTCATTATTTCTCTCACTAATTATTATGAAATATTCAGGCCACCTGATTCTTTGATAATCTTTGCTTTGCCCATTTTCCCATATGCCTAGCAGCCAATACCATCCTGTATCCTACAGTTTATTCTCATAACAGTTGCCTTAAGTTTCTCCCAAGTAGATAAGGTACCAGATTCTCATTTCACTCTCCCTCCCAACACCCCACCCGAATTAAAAATCCAAATTAGTCAAAAATAAAATCCATGTCTCTGTGAATATATCTCTTACCTACAAGGGGGAAAAATTTTTATCAGTGGTTATCTGCAGTTTTCTTTTTCTTGTTTGTTCCTTCCTGTTTTCTTCAAACAATGAGAGTGCATTATTTTATAATCAGATAAATGCAATTATATGATACTAAAAAATGAACAATTGATTTTCTGAGTCTGACTTTGTGGTACTACAGAGGTTTTTATATATAGTGTTTTTATTTTTATTGATTTCCATATTTGTTATTAGTTGACCTAAATGCAATTTTGCAAAGGATTTTTTCACTTACAAGCTTTAAAAATGCTTTGAGTGTTTTAACTTATATTGCTAATAGAGCATTATTTACCTGACCACAAGCTTTGGAGGTAATAAGGTCACAACACTTTTTACCATCAACTCTGCATCTGCTCTCTTGACTGGTTCTGACTTGTCTTTCCCAGGCACTGGTAGAATATGTGGTTGATGTGGGTACATTTGCTCATTCATTGTTTTCAACAGTTATTTATGTGGGGTTTACAGGGTGCCTGGCACTGTTGTAGGGTCTGAGGATTCAAAAATGAGTAAAATGGGGCTTCCCTGGTGGTGCAGTGGTTGAGAGTCCACCTGCCGATTCAGGGGACACGGGTTCGTGCCCCGGTCCAGGAGGATCCCACATGCCGTGGAGCGGCTGGGCCCATGAACCATGGCCACTGAACCTGCGCATCCGAAGCCTGTGCTCCGCAACGGGAGAGGACACAACAGTGAGAGGCCCGCATACCACACACACAAAAAAAAGAGTAAAACACATAAAACCCATTTTCATGGAGTTTATTCTAATAGGGGAGACAAGAACATAAATCAGAGTATAACATGTAGAAATAAGAGCTACCCAGAAAAAACTTGCTTAACTGGGATATGATAAAAACTGGGTTTTTAGGAATGTATCTTTTCAGTGGCCATATTTACAAAGAGATCTGAAAATATGGGGAAATCACTCCAGGCAGCAGGGGCACAGGTGTGAATGTTCTAATGCAGAATGAGCTCAGATATTTGAGAAAGACAAAGAAGGTCAGTTTGGCTTCTTGCCTACTTCACTTGGGTAAGAAGTGTGGTAAAAGATGAGTCCAGAGAGGTGGGCATAAGACAGTTCATGAAGGTGCAGACCAGTGGAAGGAGTGTGGATTTTGGTTTAGGTTGGTTATGAAACCACTAGAGCATTTTAAGCAGGGAAGTGACATGATTTGTTTTATGTATTAAAAAGAGCTCCAGGACTTCTGCTATGGGCAGGTGGAATACATGCATTTTTTCCTATTCTTTCTACCAAGTACTACTAAAAACTCTGGACATTACATATTAAACAAATCTAAGAAAACTCTAAAAGGTGGAGAGAAATGAGGCTGGCTGGTGGGGCTCAGGACCTGAGGAATGACAATGGTGAGTTCCTTGTTTTAATTTTTTTAAATTTTGACTCATATATCCCTGATTTGAAGCTGAAGAAGCCAAGCAACTCATAAATGGGTCTGACAAAGATCAGGAAAGGGTCATGCTAGCAAGGCAGAAGACTTTTAGACAATAACCTCTCTATTCTAGCCAAACACTACAGAAAAAGTGTGGCCTCAACCAACACACACCAGCAAAGACCACGTGAAGAACTTAGACTTCCACCTTTTCCTGTCTGTAACAGGCACACCTACCCTTCTGCTCAGGAAGGTATTATTGAAGGCCACGTGGGGAGCAAGAACTCCCAACCCCTCCTGGCAATAATGAGGGACACACCCCTCTGGTGTTAATAGAGGTCAAGCTGGGAACCTGGACTTTTATCCCTACCTGACAGTAATGAGTTGGCCCCATCCCCCTTCCCCTGGAAAAGCTGTGTCAGAGGAAGCCAGCTAAAAGAAAAGATTTAAATAAGATCCATAACGTAATACCCATGTATTACGTAATACCCAATGTACAGGTTTCAATAGCAAATTATGTGTCATACCAAGAACTGAGAAAAGCTCAAACTAAATGAAAAAAAACAATCAATAGATGCTCACACTGACAGAGGTTAGAATCTGACAAAAATTTCAAAGCCACTATCATAAAAAAACACTTCAATGTGTGATTATGAACACACTTCAAACAAGTGAAAAACAAAGTTTCAGCAAAGAAATAGGAGATATAAAGTAAAACCAAGTGGAAATTTTAGAACCATAAAATACAATAACCAAAATTAAAAATTCATGATGGGCTCAAGAGAAGAATGGAAGGGACTAAGGAAAGAATCAGTGAAATGAAAGATACAACAATAGAAATTACCCGATCTGAACAACAGAGAGAAAATAGATGAAAACTAAATGAGCAGAGCCTCAAGGACCTGTGGGATTGTAGTATTCATGTCATCAAAATCCTGGAAGGAGTAGAGAAAGAGGGCAGGACTGAAAAGGTACTCAAAGAAACAATGGCTGAAATCTTCCCAAATTTGACAAAAGACATAAACATAAGAACTTGAACAAATCCCAAACAAGATAAATCCAAAACATCATAGTTAAAGTTCTAGAAACTAAGAAAAAAATTGAGAGCATTGAGAAAGAAATAACCTCTTATTTATAAGGAAAAAAATTAAATTATCCTGGATTTCTCAGCAGAAAACAGGGAGGCCAGAAAGAAGTGGCATAGCATTTTTTTCAGGTGCTGAAGAAAACAACCATCAACCCAGAATATCCAGTGAAACTACTCTGCAGGAATGAATGAGAAATTAAGACATATTCAAATGAAGGAAAACTATGAGAATTTGTCACGAGCAGACATACCTTTAAAAATGTCTAAAGGAGGTTTTGTAAATAGAAAAAAATAATAAAAGAAGGAACTTTGAAACATCTAGAAGGAAGAAAAAATATCATGGGCAAAAATATGGGTAAATACAATAGACTTATTTCCTCTTGAATGTCCAAAGTAATGTTTGACAGTTGAAGGAAAAAATTATAACACTGTCTGATTTATTAGAGGAAATATTTATATAGAGGAAATTTTTAAGAGGAAATATTATATAGAGGAAATTTAAAATTTATATAGAGGAAAATGTAAGATACTTTGTATACATTAGAGAAGGTAAAGAGATATAAAGGGAGGTAAGACTATACTTCATTTGAACTGGTAAAATGACACCAGTAGAATATATTATATAAATATAACACCTATAGCAACAACTAAAAAATCTTTTCAAAGAGATACACTTGAAAACAACATAAATAAATCAAAATAGAATTCTAGAAAAATGTTCAAATAATCAACAGGAAGATAGAAAAAAAGAATAATAGAAAAACAAAAAAGAAATAGAGAGCCAAGCACAAAATAACCAAAAATAATAATAATAAAATGGAAGACCTAAGCCCTAGTAGATCAACAATTATATTAAATGTAAATGGCTAAATATACCAATTAAAAAGGACAGATTGGCATGGTGTGTTAAAAAGTATCACCCAATTATATGCATCTACAAGAAACTAACTTCAGATATAATAATATAGGTAAGTTAGAAGTAAAAGACTGTAAAAGTATATATCATGCAAATTAATCAAAGGAAAGCAGGAGTAGCTATATTTATATCAGATAAAGTAGATTTAGAAAAAAGACAATTACCTAAGACAGAGAGGGACCTTATATAATGATAAAACAAGTCTTCATCCACTAAGAAAGCATAACAAATTCTAAATGTACATGCACAAAACAAGAGAACTGCAAGATATGTGAAGAAAAATTAATATAACTGGGAGGAGAAATAGACAAATCCACAGTTATAGCTGGCTTTTAACATTTCTCTCTCAATAATTGATAAAACAGCTAGACAACAGGAATATAGAAGAATTCAAAAATACTATCAAATACTAATTTGGGGCTTCCCTAGTGGCGCAGTGGTTGAGAGTCTGCCTGCCGATGCGGGGGACATGTGTTCGTGCCCCGGTCCTGGAAGATCCCACGTGCCGTGGAGCGGCTGGGCCTGTGAGCCATAGCTGCTGAGCCTGTGTGTCCGGAGCCTGTGCTCCGCAATGGGAGAGGCCAAAACAGTGAGAGGCAAAAAAAAAAAAAAGAAAAAACTTTCCCCCCAAGAAATCTTCAGGCCCAGATAATTTCATCAGAGACTCCTACCAATCATTTAAAGAATAATTAACACCAATTCTAAACAATCTCTTCCAGAAAATAGAAGAGGGAAGGAATACTTCTCAATTCATTTTATGAAGCTACTTGATAACTAGAGAAAAACAGCATAAAAAAGAAAATGTAGGCCAATATCCCTTATGAACATAGACACAAAAATCTTTAACAAAATAGTAGAAAAGTGCTTCCTTGGTGGCGTAGTGGTTGAGAGTCTACCTGCCGATGCAGGGGACACGGGTTCGAGCCCTGGTCCGGGAAGATCCCACATGCCACGGAGCAGCTGGGCCTGTGAGCCATGGCCACTGGGCCTGCTCATCCAGAGCCTGTGCTCCGCAACGGGAGAGGCCACAACAGTGAGAGGTCCACGTACCACAAAAAAAAAAAAAAAAAAAAAAAAAAATAGGAAATAGAATTTAGCAGTGCATAAAAAGAATTATACATTATGATTAGGTGGAGTTTATGATACAAAGCTAAACTAACACAGTATTGTGAAGCAATTATACTCCAATAAAGATCTATTAAAAATAAAAAAAACATCAAAAAAATAAATCAAAGTGATCTACCCATGCAATAGCATCAAGCATACAACATATCTGTAATGGTGGTTCCAAAAGGAGAGGAGAGAGAGAAAAGGGCATTATTTGAAGAAATGATGGTTAAAAAAAATTCCCATATGTAACAACAACAACAAAACACATTAATTAACATATTTAGGAGTTCTGCAAATCCCAAGTAGAATACAAATACAGAGAGGTAATATAATATACAAAATATGTCCAAATTAAGTACAAAGAGACCCACAGAGTACATTGTAGTCAAACTGTTTAAATCCAAACACAAGAGAAAAACTTGAAAGCAGCAAGAAAAAAATGACTCTTCACATGCAGGGGAACAACAGTAAGATTAACAACTGCCTTCTCATCTGAAACAATGAAGGCCAGAAAGTAGTGGAATGGCATATTCAAAGTGCTGAAAGAAAAAAAAATCGTTGATCAAGAATTCTATATCCCACAAAACTATTCTTCCAAAATGAAGGTGAAATAAAAATACTCTTATATATGCAAAGAATGAGAGCAGTATTATAAAATATAGTAAAGGAAAACCTTCAGACTGAAAGAAAATGACAGCAGACAGAAAAACACAAAGATATGGAGAGCACCAGAAATGGTAAATATGTGAGTTAATATAATAAAGTCTATAAATATTTTCTCATTTCTATTAATTTCTTTAAAAGAAATAAGATTGTATAAGGAAATAATTATAACACTGAATTGTTGGGTTGGAACATATATGGATGCAATATGTGTGACAGTAATGACACATAGAAATGGGCAGAGAATGGAGCCATATTGGAGCAAAATTTCTATATTTTACCAGAATCAGGCTAGTATTAATCTGAAGTAAACTGTGATAGATTAAAATGCATATTGTTGAGTTTTAAGAGTTCTTTGTATATTCTGGATAACAGTCCTTTATCAGGTATATGTTTTGTAAGTGTTTTCTCCCAGTCTGTGGCTTACCTTTTCATTCTTTTTATGTTATCTTCTGCAGAGCAGAAGTTTTTAATTTTAATGAAGTCCAATTTATCAATTTTTTTCTTTTGTGGGTTGTGCTTTTGGTGTTGTATATAAAAACCCATTTCCAATCCCAAGGTCGCCTAGATTTTCTCCTGTGTTATCCTATAAAAGTTTTATAGTTTCGCGTTTTACATTCAGGTCTATGATCCATCTTAAGTTAACTTTTATGAAAAGTATAAGGTCTGTGTCTAGATTCTTTCTTTTTTTCATGTGGATGACCAGTTTTTCCAGCACCATATTTTGAAAAGATTATCCTTCCTCTATTGAATTGCCTTTGCTACCGTGTCAAAGATCAGCTGGATATATTTGTGTGAGTCTACTTGTGGGCTCTCTACTCTGTTACATTGATATGTTTTGTCTATTCTATTGCCAGTATCACACTGTGTTAACTACTGTACTTTTTTAAAAATTGGAGTATAATTGTTTTACAATGTTGAGTTAGTTTCTGCCACACAGCAAAGTGAATCAGCCATATGCAAACACACATCTCCTCCCTGTTTTACCTCCCTCTCCACCTCCCCCATCCCAGCCAACTAGGCCATCACAAAGCACCGAGCTGAGCTCCCTGTGCTATACAGCAGGTTCCCACTAGTTATCTATTTTACACATGGTAGTGTATTTATGTCAAACCTAATCTCCCAATTCACTCCACCCTCCCCTTCCCCCTCTCTGTCTACACATCTGTTCTCTACATCTGCTTTTCTATTCCTGCCCTGCAAATAGGTTCATCTGTACCATTTTTCTAGATTCCACATATATGTGTTAATATACGATATTTGTTTTTCTCTTTCTGATTACTTCAATCTCTATGACATACTCTAGGTCCATCCACATCTCTACAAATGACCCAATTTCATGTCTTTTTATGGCTAATATTCCATTATATATTTGTATCACATCTTCTTTATCCATTCATCTGTCAATGACATTTAGGTGTCTTCATGTCCTGGCTATTGTAAATAGTGCTGCAATGAACATTGGGGTACATGTGTCTTTTTTTTTTTTTTTTTTTTTTTTTTTTTTTGCGGTATGCAGGCCTCTCACTGTTGTGGCCTCTCCCGTTGTGGAGCACTGGCTCCAGACGTGCAGGCTCAGTGGCCATGGCTCACGGGCCTAGCTGCTCCACGGCATGTGGGATCTTCCCAGACCAGGGCATGAACCCGTGTCCCCTGCATCGGCGGGCAGACTCTCAACCACTGCAACACCGGGGAAGCCCTACATGTGTCTTTTTGAATTACGGTTCTCTCTGGGTATATGCCCAGCAGTGGTATTGCTGGGTCATATGGTAGTTCTATTTTTAGTTTCTTAAGGAACCTCCATACTGTTCTCCACGGTGGCTGTATCAATTTACATTCCCACCAACAGTGCAAGAGGGTTCTCTTTTCTCTGCATCTTCTCCAGCATTTATTGTTTGTGGATTTTCTGATGATGGCCATTCTGACTGGTGTGAAGTGATACATCATTGTAGTTTTGATTTGCATTTCTCTAATAATTAGTGATGTTGAGCATCTTTTCATGTGCCTCTTGGCCATCTGTATGTATTCTTTGCTGAAATTTCTATTTAGGTCTTCTGCCCATTTTATGATTGGGTTGTTTGTTTTTTTGGTATTGAGCTGCATGAGCTGTTTGTATATTTTGGAGATTAATCCTCTGTTGAAAATATTTTCTCCCATTCTGAGGGTTGTCTTTTTGTCTTGTTTATGGTTTCCTTTGCTGTGCAAAAGCTTTTAAGTTTAATTAGGTCTCATTTGCTTATTTTTGTTTTTATTTTCATTACTCTAGGAGGTGGGTCATAAAAGATATTGTTATGATTTATGTCAAAGAGTGTTTTTTCCTATGTTTTCCTCTAAGAGTTTTATAGTGTCAGGTCTTACATTTAGGTCTTTAATCCATTTTGAGTTTATTTTTGTGAATGGTGTTAGGTAGTGTTCTACTCTCATTCTTTTACATGTAGTTGTCCAGTTTTCCAGCACCATTTATTGAAGAGGCTGTCTTGTCTCATTGTATATTTTTGCCTCCTTTGTCATAGATTAGGTGACCATAGCTGCATGGGTTTACCTCTGGGCTTTCTATCCTGTACCATTGATCTAGATTTCTGTTTTTGTGCCAGTACCATGCTGCGTTGATTACTGTAGCTTTGTAGTGTAGTCTGAATACAGAGAGCCTGATTCCTTGAGCTCTGTTTTTCTTTCTCAAGATTGCTTTGGCTATTCAGGGTCTTTTGTGTTTCCATACAAATTGTATAATTTTTTGTTCTAATTCTGTGAAAAATACCAGTGGTAATTTGATAGGGATTGCACTGAACTTGTAGATTGCTTTGTGTAGTATAGCCATTTTCGCAATATTGATTCTTCCAATCCAGTAACATGGTATTTCTCTCCATCTGTTTGTGTCATCTTTGATTTCTTTACTCAGTGTTTTATAGTTTTCTGAATACAGGTCTTTTGCCTCCTTAGGTAGGTTTATTCCTAGTTATTTTATTCTTTTTGTTGTGATGGTAAATGGGATTGTTTCCTTAATTTCTCTTTCTGATCTTTTTTGTTAGTGTATAGGAATGCAAGAGATTTCTGTGCATTAATTTTGTATTCTGCAACCTTACCAAATTCATTGATTAGTTCTAGTAGTTTTCTGGTGGCATCTTTAAGATTTTCTATGTATAGTATCATGTCATCTGCAAACAGTGACAGTTTTATTTCTTCTTTTCCAATTTTTATTCTTTTTATTTCTTTTTCTTCTCTGATTGCCATGGCTAGGACTTCCAAAACTATGTTGAATAAGAGTGGTGAGAGTGGACATTCTTGTCTTGTTCCTGGTCCTAGAGGAATTGCTTTCAGTTTTTCACCATTGAAAATGATGTTTGCTGTGGGTTTTTCATATATGGCCTTTATTATGTTGAGGTAGGTTCCCTATGTGCCTACTTTCTGGAGAGTTTTTGTCATGAATGGGTGTTGAATTTTGTGAAAAGCTTTTTCTGCATCTATTGAGATGATCATATGGTCATTATTCTTCAATTTGTTAATATGGTGTATCACAATGATTGTTTTGTGTATATTGAAGAATCCTTGCATTCCTGGGATAAATCCCACTTGATCAATCATGGAGTATGATCTTTTTAATGTATTGTTGGTTTCTGTTTGCTAGTATTTTGTTGAAAATTTTTGTGTCTATATTCATCGTGATATTAGTCTGTAGTTTTCTTTTTTTTGTAATATCTTTGTGTGGTTTTGGTATCAGGGGGATGGTGGATTTGTAGAATGAATTTGGTAGTGTTCTTCCCTCTGCAATTTTTTGGAAGAGTTTGAGAAGGATAGGTGTTAACTATTCTCTAAGTGTTTGATAGAATTCACCTGTGAAGCCATCAGGTCCTAGACTATTGTTTGTTGGAAGATTTTTAATTACAGTTTCAATTTCATTACCTGTGATTGGTCTGTTTATATTTTTAAATTCTTCCTTGTTCAGGCTTGGGAAATTGTACCTTTCCATGAATTTGTCCATTTCTTCCAGGTTGTCCATTTTATTGGCATATAGTTGCTTGTAGTAGTCTCTTATGATCCTTTGTATTTCTGCAGTGTCATTTGTAATCTCTCCTTCTTCATTTCGAATTTTATTGATTTGAGTCCTCCCTTTTTTTCTTGGTGAGTCTGGCTAAAGGTCTATCAACTTTGTTTATCTTCTCAAAGAACCAACTTTTAGTTTTATTGATCTTTGCTATTGTTTTCTTTGTTTCTATTTCATTTATTTCTGCTCTGATCTTTATGATTTCTTTCTTTCTACTAGCTTTGGGTTTCTTTGTTCTTCTCCTTCTAGTTGCTTTAGGTGTAAGGTTAGATTGTTTATTTGAGATTTTTCTTGTTTCTTAAGGTGAGTTTGACTTACTGTAAATGTCCCTCTTAGAACTGCTTTTGCTGTGTCCCATAGGTTTTGGATCATCTTGTTTTCAGTGTCATTTGTTTCTAGGTATTTTAAATTTTTTCTTCTTTGATTTCTTCAGTGATCTCTTGGTTATAAAGCAGAAACTAAAAAAAAAAAAAAAAAGAGACCAATGGACAGAAAAATCTCATTAAATAGAAAATTCTCACCTTCTTGTAAAAAAAAAAAAAAGAAAAAGAAAAAGAGGGAGAGGACTCAAATCAATAAAATTAGAAATGAAAAAGGAGAAGGTACAGTGGACACCACAGAAATACAAAGCATCATGAGAGATTACTCCAAGCAACTATATGCCAATAAAATGGACAATCTGGAAGAAATGGAAAAAAATAATAATAATAATAAAAAAAATAAACCACTCTTTTCACAATAAAAAAAAAAATCTCTTGGTTACTTAGCAACGCACTGTTTAGCCTCCACGTGTTTGTGTTTTTTACAGGTTTTTTCCGTAATTGATTTCTAGTCTCATAGTGTTGTGGTTGGAAAAGATGCTTGATACAATTTCAATTTTCTTAAATTTTCCAGTGCTTGATTTGGGACCCAAGATGTGACCTATTCTGGAGAACGTTCCATGTGCACTTGAGAAGAAAGTGTATTCTTCTTCATGTGGATGGAATGTCCTAGAAATATCAATTAAGTCTATCTTGTCTATTGTGTCATTTAAAGCTTGTGTTTCCTTATTTATTTTCTGCCTGAATGATCTGTCTATTGGTGTACGTGGGGTTTTAAAGTCCCCTACTGTTATTGTGTTACTGTCAATTTCCCCTTTTATGGCTGTTAGCAGTTGCCTTGTGTATTGAGGTGCTCCTATGTTGGGTGCATAAATATTAACAATTGTTACTGTACTTTTATAGTAAGTTTTGAATTTGGGTAGTTTAAGTCCTCTAACTTTGTTCTTCAGTACTGTGTTGATTATTCTGAGTCTTTTGCTTTTTCATATAAACTGTAGAATTAATTTGTTGATATTCAAAAGATAATATGCTGGGATTTTGAATGGGTTGGCAATGAATCTCTAGGTCAAGTTGGGAAGAACTGACATCTTCCTATCCATGAACATGGAGCATCTCTCCATTTATTTAACTCTTCATTGATTTCTTTTAGCAGAGTTTTGTAGTTTTCCTAATATAGTTCTTATACATGTTTTGTTGATTCATTTCCAAGCATTTCATTTTGGAAAGGTGCTAATGTTAGTGGTATTATATTTTAAATTTCAAATTCCAGTTGTGCATTGCTTACATTTATGAAAGCAATTGACTTAGGTATGTTAGCCTTGTATTCTTGCAACCTTTCTATTATTACTTGTTAGTTCCAGTTTTTGTTGAGTCTTTGGGATTTTCTACATAAATCTTTGGGATTTTTTCTATGAACAATGAAAGTTTTATTTCTTCTTTCCCAATCTGTATACATTTTACTTCCTTTTATTTCTTTATTTTATCAGCTAGGACTTCCAGTATAATGTTGGATAGGAGTGGTGAAAGAGAGGGAAATATTTGTCTTCTTTCTGATCTTAGGGGGATAATTTATTTTCTTACCATTAAATATGATATTAGCTGTAAAATTTTTATAGATGTTCTTTATCAAATTGAGGAAATTCCACTTTATTTCTAGCTTTTTGAGGGTTTTAATCATGAGTTATCATTGAATTTTGTTAAATGCCTTTTCTGCATCTATCTCTACGATCAAACAAATTTTCTCTAAGCCTGTCAGATTACTTTAATTTATTTTCATATGCAGAACCAGCCTTACATACCTGAAATAAGTCCCAGTTGGTTGTGTTGTGTAATTCTTTTTATACTTTTGAATTTGATTTCCTGGTGTTTTGTTGGGGATTTTGCCTCTATGTTCAAGAGATAAATGTCTTTGGTTCTTTAGCTGGTTTGTAGTTTTCTTTATCTGGTTTTAGTTTTAGGGTAATGCTGGTTTCATAGAATTAGTTGGGAAATGTATTCTCTGCCTGTGTTTTCTGGAGGAGTTTATAGAAGAATGGTATCATTTCTTCTTTAAATGTTTTGTAGAATTTACCAGCAAAACTATCTGGGCCTGATGCTTTCTATTTTGAAGGTTTTAATTAATCATTTAATTTCCTTAATAGATGTGGGTGTATTAAGGGCTTCTATTTCTTCTTGTGTGAATTTTGGTAGTTGATGTCTTTCAAAGAATTGGTCCATTTCATCTGAGTTATCAAATTTGTGGACATAGAGTTTTTATAATACTCATTTATTATTCTTTTAATGTTCAAGAGATCAGTACTGATGGCCCCTCTTTCATTTCTGATATGAGTAATTTGTATCTTCTCTCTTTTTTTCATGGTTAGCCTGGTTAGAGGTTTATCAATGTTATTAATCTTGTGAAAGAATCAGCTATTTTTTTGCCCATTGCTTTCCTGTTTTCACTTTTATTGATTTCTGCTCTAATTTTTATTATTATTTTTTCCTGCTTGCTTAAGGTTTATATTACTCTTCTTCCTCTAGTTTCCTGGAGTGGAAGCTTAGATGAAACTTAGATATTTATCCTTATGTAATATGCATATAATGCTGTAAATTTCCCTCTAAGCATGGATTTTGCTGCACTCTACAAATTTTGCTGTTATATTTTCAATTTAATTAGTTTATATTTTAAAATTTTCTCCTTTTTTTATAAACAACACCATGACTTATGAATTCTCCAGGTTTTCATCTGATCTGTCACAGTTAAGTGAATAACTTTGATGATGTCATTTACAAGAAGTGAAAGGAACAATAAATAAAGAAAAGTTGTCTTAATGTTCCTCTCCAATTAGGTAGGAAGAAATAAAATGTATTATCTAAACAAAATCAACTCAATATGCTCACTGGGGAATTACTCCCATCTTCAAATCAATTTCTCAACACCATTAAATATAATGAAAACTATTCTTAAAATCCCCGAGCAGGTCATAAAAGCAATAATTCATGAATGTTGGACAAATATCACATAAACTAGATTTTTCATGATTAACAGGCATTTGCATGGAGAGCAAAATTTTTCTCTTGAGTTTTCTATTTTGATCCATATGTTACTTAGTGTGCTGCTTAGTATCCAGATATTTTGAGATTTTCCAGCTCTCTTTCTGGTATTGATTTCTAGTTTAATTCCATTGTGATTTTGGAGCATACTATGTACGGTTTGTATTATTTTAAATTTGTTGAGGTATGGCCCAGAATGTTGTCTATGTTGGTGAGTGTTCCATGTGAGTTTGAGAAGAATATGTGTTCTGCTGTTGTTTGATTAAATATTCTATACATATCAATTAGAGTCAGTTGATGGTTCTGTTCAGTTCAACTATTTTTAACTGATTTTTCTGTCTATAAGATCTGTCAATTGCTGATAGAAGTGTGTTGAAGTCTTCAACTGTAATAGTGTCTTTGCCTATTTCTTCTTACACTTATATCAATTTTTGCCTTGTATACACTTTGTTGTTAGGCCATACACATTAAATATTGTTGTATCTTCTTGAAGATTGACCTCTTTATCACTAAGTAATGTCCTCCTCTTTATCCCTGGTAATTTTCCTTGTTCTGAAATCTGCTTGCCTGAAATTAATGTAGTTACTTCAGCTTTCTTTTGTTAACATCGCATATCTTTCTCTATCACTTTACATTTTTCCCCTGGCTTCTTTCAAGATTTTCTCTTTGCCTCTGATTTTTTTTTTTTTTTTTGCAGTTCTAATATGATATGAGACTCTGTGTGTGTGTGTGTGTGTGCGCGCGCGCATGTGTGCATTTGGTATTTATCCTATGTGTCATTCCCTGAGCTTCCTAGATCTGTGGTTTTCTGTCTGTTATTAATTTTGGAAGATTCTCAGTTATTACTTCAAACATTTCTTCTGTTCCTTTCACTTTTTCTTCTCCTTCTTAGATTCCCACTACCTATATGTTTCATGTTTTTTAATTGTCCCACAGTTCTTGGTATTCTGTTAAGTCTATTTCATTCTTTTTCTTCTTTCCATTTCAGTTTTGGAAGTTTCTATTGACCTCTCTTCAATTTCACTGATTCTTTCCTCAGCTATGTCCTGTCTATCAATAAGACTATCAAAGGCATTTTTTATTTCTGTTACAGAGTTTTTAATTTTTGGTATTTCCTTTTGATCTTAGAATTTCCATTTAACTGCTCATATTATCCATCTGTTCTTGCATGATATCCATTTTTTCCTTGAGAACCTTTAGCATATTAATCTTTTTTTAACATCTTTATTGGACTATAATTGCTCTACAATGGTGTGTTAGTTTCTGCTTTATAACAAAGTGAATCAGCCATACATATACATATATCCCCATATATCCTCCCTCTTGCATCTCCCTCCCACCCTCCCTATCCTACCCCTCTAGGTGGTCACAAAGCACCAAGCTGATCTCCCTGTGCTATGTGGCTGCTTCCCACTAGCTATCGATTTTACATTTGGTAGTGTATATATGTCCATGCCTCTCTCTCACTTCATCCCAGCTTACCCTTCCCCCTCTTCATGTCCTTAGCATATTAATCTTAGTTAAAATTTAAAATTCCTTGTCTGATGATTCAGAAGTCTCTATTATATCTGAGTCTAATTTTGATGCTTGCTTTATGTCTTCAGACTGATTTTTTTTTCTTGCTTTTTAGCATACTTTATAACTCTTTGTTGAGAGCTGGCCATTACATGTGGGTAATAGGAAATGAGGTAAATAAACCTTTAGTGTTGTCACTAAAGATTTATTTTATCTGGCTAGGAGTTTTACTCCTACTCTGTTTACTATTTGCTGTAGTTGTGGGTGATAATGCTTCAATTTTTCTAGTGTCCTTGTTTTTGTTTCCACAGTTCTCTTTGTGCTTCCCTAGAAACTTATTCTTAAATAGGGTTTGAAGCTGGCAGTTTTCTGCTATAGTCCTCTGTTTTTATGCAGGAGCTCTATCATGGTGGTGAGGTATGGGGGGAAGGGGAAGTATCTTATAATCCTGTGATTAAGTCACAGTCTCTTAGTGGCCTGTGTTCCAAGGCTGTGTCCTTCACAAGTGCTTCTCAGTACCCTCTCCACTCTTAGGCAAGACAAGAAGTGTAGAAGTACTGAAGTTGGGTATTTTCCTTCCTCCAGGTAGCTGAGGCTGTTAAAGTAGTTTCCCTTGAGGGAAGGTGAAAAATAAAAAGCTCTGGGCATATTTTAAAATGGTTACTTTCCACTCCACCTCCTAGAAGTGAGGCAGAGGATAAATGGGCCCCTGGCTGAGCAGCTGGAGTTTGTCCCCTGTAGACAGATACTCCAAGATGAAGATAATATCAGGAGCAAGGAGGAACTGAGCCCTGCCCAAATAAAAGGTAAATAGACTACACATTTCTCACTCTCAAGGTCAAGGAGACCTTCCCGACTACACATGTGCAGAAAGGCTCCTCGGGGGTCAAAAAGGGAGGGGGCACCACCCCATAGTTACTGATGTCAACCTACCCATAGGCCTCTTTACCAGAATCCATTTTGGCTAAGAGATGCGCATGCACACAGGGGAGGACCCTGAGATAAACCAAATACAGACTCAGAACCAGGCAAAGCAAGATGATTGGCCAAAGAAAACCCAGAAGAAATGCCCCTTATAAGTGATTTAAACTACCATGAGCACACGACTCTCTCTGAGCTCACCTGTGTGTGTCTATTCACACATGCTCTTTTCCTCCTCATGAACACTTCAGTTGTTTCACTACTTTCCGTCTCTTTGTGGAAATTCATTTCTACAAAACTGACGGGCCAGGGGCCTTGTCACTGGCCACTGTCCCCTCTGGTCTAGTGGCTGTGATTCAGTGCTCTCACTTCCATGGCTTGACTTCAATCTCTGGCTGGGGAACTGAGATCCTACTTTAAGACTCTGCAGGCCAAGGCCACCCGAAGTCAGAAGCAGAAGGGGATGTTTCTATGATCTTCACAGTGAGAACCTGGTGGGGCTCCTGGATTTAAAACACACAGATGTGTGGGAGCTCCCTAAGACTGGCCCCCAAGAGTATAAACTCTCAAACTAGATCCCACTAAGCCTCTAGGAGTGTATAAATCACATTTTTTCTACCCTTCCTTTGCTCCCACAATTTCCACTTCCAGTAAGTTGTGTTTTTCTTTATTTTCCTGTCTCTCCAGTTTTGAGGGGAGTCAGTTTGTCCTGTGATCTTAATTCTTTGATGGATTTAAGAGGAGTTGTTGATTTTCAGTTTTGTTAGCTTTCTTCTTGTTGTGAGAACATGAGTGGCAACCTCCAAACTCTTTACATGTTGGAGCGGAAAACAACATCCCTGGGTTGTTTTTTAAAGTTAAGTTTAAATGATTAAAAATAATATGTATATAGCCCATGAAAATCAAAAGGAAAATTTTAAAAAAATAGATAAAATTAGTTCTGATTCATTTAGTCAACAAGTGTTTATTGAGTGTCTACTAGGTTCCAGACTGTTCTAGGCACTGAGGAAACAATGGTTAATTAAAGATCACATTTATCCTCAAGGAACTAACATTTAAATGGGAGAGGTGCTGTGATGAATCAAATTACATTTATTTAAATTATAATTCCAGGTATTGCTAAGTGCTCTAAAGCAGAATTAGAGGATATAGAGAGAGGGTGGGTGGGTAGGGCCATGCTATTTGCAATTCATTGATCAAGAAAGGCCTTTTTGAAGGAGTAGTTTAAGCAGAGGTGTAGGGAAGTTTAGGCTATGAGTTTAAGCTCTTGAATTTTATTTTATTAACATCTTTATTGGAGTATAATTGCTTTACAATGTTGTGTTAGTTTCTGCCTTATAACAAAGTGAATCAGCTATATGTATACATATATCCCCACATCCCCTTCTTCTTGTGCCTCCCTCCCACCTTCCCTATCCCACCCCTCTCTGATGAACCTAGGAGCAGGACAGGAATAAAGACACAGATGTAGAGAATAGACTTGAGGACACGGGGAGGGGGAAGGGTAAGTTGGGACAAAGTGAGAGGGTAACATGGACATATATACACTACCAAATGTAAAATAGCAAGTGGGAAGCAGCTGCATAGCACAGGGAGATCAGCTCGGTGCTTTGAATTTTATTGATATTATAAGTATGATGGAAAGTCACTGAGGGTTTGTAGCAGACAGGATACATGACTTCACAAACATATTGAAAGAATCACCCCAGCTGCTGTGTGGAGAGCAGACTGAACGGGAGCACCAGTTAAAAGTTACTGCAGTCATCCACTCCAGAGCTGATGTTAATTTGGACCAGGCTGGTAGCCACAGGCGTGGTGAGTGTGGTCAAATATGGGATATATTTGGAAAGCTGAGCCAGTTGGAAAAATACAAAAGAAGAAAAAATTTTAAATACTTCTAATCTCTTCCTCCAGAATATCTATCTTGTTTTTTTTACATATATTTAATATTTTATTTGCTACTTTATCATATATTACAAATATTTTCTACATAAATAAATTCTATTCTAAAACATAATTTTAATAAATACATAGTTTTGATTGTGGAATGTACCAGAATTACTTCACCCATCCTCTACTTTAGGTTATTTTCAATTTTTCACTGTTTTAGAAACATCTATTATATATGTTTATTCTATTAGTTAAATGCACACATTCTTATTTCTTTAGGATACTTTCCTAGATGCAGGTGAAGGGTTTGCATGTTCTAAAGGACTTTAATATGCATTTATTAATCATTCTCCAAATTATTCTCTGCCCAGCAGTTTATTAATATCCTTTCCACAGCACTCTTATTAAGCATCATCTATCTACTCACCACAGAGCATTATCTTTGCATTTAATCTTTGCCAGGTTTCTAGGCAAACAATGTTATCTCATTGTTTTAATTGGCTATTCTTTGATGATAAGTGAGGTTGAACATTTTCTTGACTACATGGTTTGACTCTTCCCACGTCATTACTACGGTCACAGTTCACCTGTGCTGCCATGAAGGAGATACTAGTCCAGGGGGGCGGGGCATGTCTACTGCAAGTGAAGAACAATCTGTCTCACAAAATTGAAAAGTCCAGGGGTAGAAAAGTCATATCCAGGCCTAACTGGATTCAGGGCCCAGAGGATGTTGTCTGGGCTTTGTGTCTCACTGTCATCCTTAATTCTTCTTTCTACTGGGTTGTGTTTTTGATCTTAAGCTCCTAATGGTACCTCCATGGTGGCAGTCACTCCAGACCTTACTCCTATCAGTGTCAAATACACCTGGCAAATGCACCTGCCGTTGCCCAGAAATACAGCTGCCGATGCCCAGAAATCACACCCAAAGCCTCAGGCACCCCATTGGTTCTGAGGGCTGAGCTGCAGATCCCAAGCCAAGCCTGGGGAGTGTGGGGCTCTTGTTGGCTTGGGTTTGGGTCACACATTCTGTCCCTGGGACTAGGGGTAGGGTCAGCCTCTTTCAAAATGGACTGAGGAGGAGGAAAGCAGGGAGCTTCAACTGAACATTGAGACACCATTATCACTTTGGGGCAAAAATGGGAAACTTTCACCACCAATTTCCACCACAAAAGAAGTAAATAACCCTTCTCTCTCTCCACCCTCTCTGGTTCACTGAATTCATCAAGGACTCTTTTTCTAATATCTATGGCCCTTGGCTGGGCAGAGCTGAGAGTGGCTAGCCATTTCATCTTCAATGGAATGCCACATGGTACATATTTATTGATTACATACAATAGGCAAGAAATAGTAATAGTGCTGGAGAGGAATGGTGCCTCTTTCACTGAAAGAGGCAGAAACAAAGAACCATAATTCAAAGTAAAACTGAAGTGAAGGCTAAATGCAGATGAAATGACCCGAGGAGACTAGATAAATGGGTGGAGGAGTGCATCATCCTGGGAGGGCTCTTTGGATGCAGCACTTGAGCTGAGCCCTCAAGACTGAGCCGGTTTTCCATAGGTAGAGAGAATAATGGGGACACCCCAGAGCCCACAGCATACAATATATGGTTTCCAAACCCTTTCTTGCAGAGCTCTGTGCAAATGATGACTTGTAAATTACAGCGATTTAATTGCATCATTTATATTCCCTACAGATCCGAGGCAGATCTGATCTCAGCCTCTTTAAAGCAAACAGTACGGCCACATTTCTCCCTTATGGCAGATGCTAGTTCCTTCAATTATTTAAGCTCATTTGGACCCAATGCTATGGTTCAGCTGCCCAGACAGGTACTCAGGCCCATGCCTCAGGTCACCAGGGATGACAGGAAGGCAGGTCAGGCAGCACCGGGCTGGCCCCAGCTGTGTTCAGTCTGATTCTGATTGGGAAAGACTTGTTAGTACACAAACTTCCTAAGAGTTACCATTTTTAATTTCTCCTGAAATACTGGCAGGAGAAGGCCCTGTGGAAGAAAAATGAACCTTGAGAGATTATTCACTGACACAAGGTGCAGTCATGCTCACCACCAAGCCAGGTTGCCTGATCAAGGGCTGCTCTATCCAGTCTCTCTTCCAAATTCCCATCAATAACCCACTAACAATAATACATTGCTACATGACACCCTCACCATGCTATTGGGACTAAGCACCTGATGAGGTGTTTGCAATAAATTCCCCTCCTTTCCTTTCCTGTTCATATTTCGGAGTCCACAGATATTTATGGAGTTCCCACCTGGTGCCAGGTTCATGGTGAAAAAGACTGGGAGGGGTCCTCTCTATAGGGTACTCATATTCTATGGAGGGAAACAGACAAACAAAGGAAAATAAACTCACCATTTCAGACAGTGGGAACACTATGAAGGAAACAAAACGGGCTAATGTGATAGAAGGTGATGGGGGAAGGGGACTACCTCTTATTGAGTGGCCAAGGATGGCCTCTCTGGGGAGGTGACTTTTTTTTGTTTTTTTGCGGTACGCGGGCCTCTCACTATTGTGGCCTCTCCCGTTGCGGAGCACAGGCTCCAGACGCGCAGGCTCAGCGGCCATGGCTCACAGGCCCAGCCGCTCCCGGGCAAGTGGGATCCTCCCGGACCGGGGCACGAACCTGCGTCCCCTGCATCGGCAGGCGGACTCTCAGCCACTGCGCCACCAGGGAAGAAGCCCTGGGGAGGTGACTTTTGAGTCATAACTTGATGATTCTTCAGCTATGTGAAGAATCAGGGGAAGAACATTCCATAAAGAAGAGACAAGCCAAGACTGTGAGGGATGAAAGGAGGCCTGTGGGGTCAGGTTGTCATGAGCTGGGGGAAGGGTGGAGGCATCTAAATACATGCTGTCTCCTTCTCTGCTCTGTCCTTCTCCTTACCACCCCCCTTCTCCCTGTCCCCATCCCTTGCCCAAGCCTACAGGATTTCTCTCCGTCAGCTTCTCAGTCTGCACCTTCTAAACTCACAGACCTCTGGGAGTCCAGGATATTGTGTTTTTTGGAAAGTTTGGCTCTTGGCAAAGAGCCAGTTCTATTTCCATCTTGTGTGGAAAATATAGAATTACCGTGAATTATATTGAAAAATTAGATTCATTCACTGCTGTGATAATTTATCTCCCAATCTGTCTCAGAGAGTTAGCAGCTGGTGAGAAAATAAAATGTAATTTAGGCAAAAAAATAAAATCACTTTTAATCTATGTCTGTCGGGGGAGAGCCTATTAAGTGAGTTTACTCTTTGCCAATCAGGTGATTTTCTTTAGCACACCCTCAGATGAAACGTTGTGATGGAGACTAATGGGTAGCTTGCCCTCCTTGGATGGGCCCTGCTAACTGTGGATGAGAAGTCAGACCCCACTTAGAATTCAAAGCTTCCTAAGCTGGGCCTCCTCCCAGGTCTCATCTCCCTGAGAGCCCCATGGACTTGCTCCTGCTAACAGGACAGGCTTTACAGCATGGGTTTTCCATGACAGTTTCTGCCTTGAGAAAGGAGAAGAAACAGCCTCCAATTTTAAGCCTTATCAATTTAAGGTGTTTGAAATATTCCTCCCCGATTGGTAATCATGGCCATTTTTCTTCTACGGAGTGTTTGATTATGTGCCCTGGAATTGTCCTGACATCATTGCATGAGTCAGAACACTGAGCTAATCGTGCTCTGCCCAGAGTTGAGTCCAAAGTTCCCTGCCCCTGTGAGTCAGCCCCTCACATCAGCAGGTCCAGGCGAAGCCACTTGGGAACAGCAGGCTTTAGGCTGCACCTGCTTAGATGCTGACCAATGCCCCTCCCCGCTGCTTCCTGCAGTGTCCCAGCAGCATTCTCCCCCTCCTTGCCAGGGGTCCTGGCCTCCCTGAGCAGAGGTGCAGCCCGCCTGCTTCCTGGGAAATGGATTCCCTGGGTGGCAAGGCTGGAGGCGGGGGCGGGGGGAAGGGGAAGTGTGGCAGGCACTTGCTGCTTTCCATTCTCCCTAGATTAGAATCCTGCATCCTTGGGGAAACTGAGGCACAGGGGAGTGAGAATGTTCTGGACTGGAATCAGGAGACTAGGGATGACGTGGGGGTCTGCCAATTGCTTGTCATATGAGCTTGGGAGGAAATCTCTTCCTTTCTCTCGGCTGGAGCTGCCTCATCTATAAAGTGAGGATCCTGGGTGAGATGGGTATGTTTCCTCCAGCTTAGAGTTTATTAATCTATAAACTTGGAACGCAGGCTCCACCGAGGCCTGCCCAGCTCCACTCTGTGCATGCTGGGCAGAGCAGGGACCTCGCATCTGTGCTCAACCCTCCCTGGAGTCCTTGCTCAAAAGAGGATGTGTCAGGTGGCTTCAGGGAATGGACGGGGGCTCTCATTTAGGGAGTAGAGGGGAGCATCAATTTCTCACACGTGTACATCTGATGGGATGACCTGCTGTGTGTTGACAGTTGATATCCTCAAAGCGACCTGGAGACTGCTCTGCAGCTGCTGATGGGACCCTCCTGGGTGGGAACAGTGAGAGGGAGCCGGGGTATGGCGGCCCCTCCTAGTGTTCACCAGGTGTCACTCCAGGCAGAACTGTGCTTCATGAAGTTCCCCAAAGGTCTTGCTGACTTCTTGAACATGACCTCTGAGGTCAGGCAAAGAGAGAAAGTATTTGCTTTAGATTCAGTTTGAACTTGCAGGAAAGCCAGAGCTCTCATTAGAGATTCCACCTGCCCCACCTCCCTTCCTCCACCTCTGGTCAGGTTAAAATTACCAGGAGAATATAAACACAGGGAGGGCGTGCTCTGGTGCTCTAAAGTAAGCAAAGGTGATGGAAACGTATGTGGATGTTTGAAAGATAGAAGGCAGGCTGGCCCAGATGGAAGGAGGGTGGCCTCTCCCTGCAAAGGAATGGGCTACATCCATTCACACATTTAACAAATACCTACTATGTGCCAAGCATCGCTCTAGGTGTTGGGGACATGGAGGAGAGGACAGGAAAGACACATTCTCTGCTCTCATGAAGATTACATTCCAGTCTGGGGAGATAGGAACAAGATATTTCAGAGTAAGAACCGTTGTGGGACTCCATGGAGGGCGTGCATGTGTGGATGGGGGCAACAGGTTATCTCTACAGGGCGTCAGGAAAGCCTTTCAGGGGAGGGGAGCTTTGAGCTAAGACCTGAATGATAAGAAGGAGCCAGTTGTGAGAGAGCTCATGAGCAGATTCCCACCTGGTTCTGGCCTGGGAGCAGCCTGGCATGCTGGAGGAACAGGAAGAAGGGCAGAGTGGCTGCAGCGTGCACAGGGAGGGCTGGAATAGTGCAAAAGGAGGCCAGGAAGGCAAAAGGCGCAGATCATGGAGGGCCCTGCAGGCCATGGGGAGGAGTCTGGATTTCATGTGAAGAGTGCTGGGGACACATTGAAGGGTTCATGCAAAATAACATGAGCTGGTTTCTATTTTTAACAAAGCACGCAGTCTATGAAGAATGGACTTCGGTGCCCTCCTAAGTTAAAGAAAGAGATCCCGGCAGAACTCCACTCTTATCAGACCCTTCCCTTCGTCTCAAAGGGAAGGCCTGGAGGTGGGGGGTGGGCTTTGGGCATGTCAGGGACATGTATGGATTCAACCAGGGCTTGGAGAAGCATGCCAGGGGCACAGGGTCTCATGAGTGACATCAGTTCCTGATTGGGCCAGGGAAACAAGAGCCACTGCCCCAGTGCTTTGGGGCACCTCACCAGAAACAGCCAGGTCACCTCCTGGTGCTTAGGTCAAGAGTCCTAAAGCCCTTGCCTCCCTCCCTCTCTGCCTCCCTCTCTCCCTGCCCCAAACTGCTTGGTCTCTGATCGTCCATAACATTTACAATAAATCTGTTCTTTCTTCTTCTCCTTTTTGCCTGAACCCAACAGATAAAAAGAGGGGCCCATCCTGACCATCTCAGCCAGAACTAATTTCAACTTTCAATACCGAGTGAACTAACTTTGGCCCTGGGAGGGTGAAGGAACAGAAATAACCAGACACCGGGTAAAAAGTTAAAGTTCAAAAGACGGGGTCCATCTGCGACATCAGAGAACACATCTTCTTAAATAGTAAAATTATGGGAAGGAGCAGGAGATAATTTTAGACAACTTTTAATATTCCTCTCAACAAGATTCAGAATGTCATTGCATCTATGAATTTAAAGCAGAAAGTCAGCCATGAAAATATGAGGAGACGGCAAATTAGGACACACTAGGCTAGAAGACTGCAGGGTGAGGGTGAGGGGCCTTAGCTAAATACTGGCTTCGCACTTGCTGCTTCTGTGCTCACGGGCAAGTTCTAGAGCTCGTCAATTTCCTACAAAAAGGGGATTTAAAAGAGTTCTTCTTCCAGGAGGGTAGCATGGCTTAACCAAGATACCAGTGTATGATCAGTACTTAGTACAATGCCAGGCACTCAAGAAGCACCCAATATACATTATGCTTCTTGAGAACGTGCATGAAAATGAAATGTGGAAATCAAGTTTGGGAAATTCTCCCTGATTTCAAAAGAAAAAAAATAAAAAGTGAAAATAACAAGGCTTTAAAAAAAAGAGAGGCATAGGGCTTCCCTGGTGGCACAGTGGTTGAGAGTCCGCCTGCCGATGCAGGGGACACGGGTTTGTGCCCCGGTCTGGGAGGATCCCACATGCCGCGGAGTGGCTGGGTCTGTGAGCCATGGCTGCTGAGCCTGCGCGTCTGGAGCCTGTGCTCTGCAATGGGAGAGGCCACAACAGTGAGAGGCCCGCGTACTGCAAAAAAAAAAAAAGATGTTTCAGGGGTAAAAAAAAGGATATAAAGTTCAAATTCATCAGACAAGAAGAACAGAGAAAATTCATTTCCCGACACAACAACAACAAAAGCAGAACAAAGAAAATAATAAGTAAGCATAAAGACAAAAGCTTAAAATAACAGAAATAAAACTGCCTAGTGTTCATTGTGAAAACAGATGCGAATGAGCTAAGCTTCCTTGTCAAAATTAAGTCTCAATTAAATGACGAATTGAAATCCAACAAGTTTATATAACAGGAAAGTTAAAACCCTACTCTAGAACATAAAAGAAAGTGAATTAATGTCAAAATACACCATGTTCCTTGATAAGAAGTTTCAACATTTTAAAGATTTAATTTATTTCTAATTTACTCATAAATACAATTCTAGTAAATGTTCAAAGAGAATTTTTAAAACTTAGCAAAATGGTTTTTAAATCTGGAAGAATAAACATAGGAGAAATCAAAACAAAAATTGAAGCAGTGGAATAAAGAAGGCCCTTACTTTTAGACATTAAAATATATATTAAAGGTACATTAATAGAGGGAATATGGTATGGGTATAAAATGAAGGTATCACTGCAATATACTAGAATTCCCCAGAAAAGACCTGCATAAATAAGGCAGCATTTCATGCTATTGGGTAAAGAATAGATTATTCAGAACTTTGTGGTGAGGTAACTTGTTAATTATTGGAAATTAATAAAATTGTATCACTACGTTATAGCACATACCTAAATGAATACCAAATTGATTAAAATGTTAAATGTAAAAGATAAAACCATAAAACAACTAAAATAAAATAAAGATAAAACAAGGCTAAATATTTGCTTGATCTCTGGACAGAGAGGGATTTCTAGACCAAAAGGCACAAGAAGAAAAAAACACAACTGAAAAAAAGGTAGGGCTTGACTACATAAATATTAAATAATAATAATAACTTCTCTTTTTCAAACAATCCATAAATCAAGTTTAAAGGAGAATAAACAAAACTGGAAACTGATCTCTCTCTCTCTCTCTCTCTCTCTCTCTCTCTCTCTCACACACACACACACACACACACACACACACACACAAGGTTAAGGTCCTGACTATATAGAAATTAATAGCAATTAGAAAAAAAAAAAAGCACCTAACTGGAAAAACTGGGCAAAATGCACAAACTGATAAATTACCAATGAAGAAACACAAGTGGCCAATCAACATATGAAAAAATGTTCAACCTTATTAGTTAACAAAGATATTCAACATGACTGTTAAATTGCAATAGATTAAAACATACACAATTACCGAGTGCTGGAAAGGGTCCAAGAAACAGGCACTCTTATGCACCTATGGGTGGAGATGTTAGCAATATACATCAAAATCCTTAAAAATGTTCATAATCTTAGGTATATATATATCCCATTCCTAGGAATTTATTCTAGGGAAACTTTCAAGGATTTATACTAAGATTTACCTGCAAGGATGATCCTTACAGCATTTTAAAAGCTGGTCAAAATTGATGATAATACATCTAATATTTATACATTATTTCAGTTTATCCTCAAACAGCCATGTGAGGTCTATCCTGTTATTATCTCTATTTTAACAGATAAGGAGATAGAAGATCAAAACAACTCGAATGCCCAACAAAAGAGGATGGCTACACATGTCATGGAAAAAAAATAATGTGAATGTAGTAAAGTCATGCAAAATCATGTTTCTCAGAGGATATAAAGGGACATCACTAAGTGCTCACAGTACGTTTATAAACATGTGTGTGAACAGGGTACCAAATATGTGGCCACATGACTTTGGGAAAAAACATATAGAACATATGTATCTCCCTAGGAAAACAAGGATAGATGGTGAAAGAAAGAAACAGAGTGGGGGTGGGGAGGGTGGGGATGGGCAAGAGAGAGAGAGAAGGCTTGTAAACAGTGGTTTCACTATGTAGGTTATAGAATGATGATAATCTTAATTTTCTTTTTCTTATCATCCTTTGCTTCAAATTTTCTTCAACAAACACGCACTTCTGGAATAAAATAGAATGTTATTTAAGGGAAGGGGACAACAATCAATGTCATTTCAAAGGTCTTCTTTTGATTGTTTTCAGATTTAGAGCTGAACCCTAATGGTTTATCCAAGGTTGTTGGGGTCACTAAAGTTCACAAAGCTACCTGATCCTGTAAGAATAGGACTGATTTATTTACTTTGGAATAATTCCACCCTTTGGTCCACGGAGTCTCTGGCTTAAAAGACACTCCTTAGATCACTAAGTCCTCCTTCTGGCTAAGGGTTTTGTTCTAAGCCTGAAGTCCCTGTGTATTTTCCAGTAAATATATATGTACTGATGTTTGTGCTTGCATACTGACGTGTCTGCATGCTTTCAGCTCCATGCTGGCCCGGATGGAGTGACAAATTCTACTGCCCTGTTGCCTGAATTTCAACAAACTAAGCTCTCCACTTAATCAGAGGTCCCGATTAAGTCACTGCAGCAAGGTGATGAGGGCTGCAGAGTGAGGTCGTCAATGTAGAAGGGGGTGTTAGGGTGTCTGTCAAGTCTGGCTGGTTTCAGGAATGCAGCCACTATGGTGACCACAGGTAGATGGGTCACAGTTCTACCCAAGGCCAAGGCCTACAGGTGGGAGGTTTCCTTCCAGAAGGGCAGAGCTTATAAGAGGTGGGTTTTCACATCAGCGAAATAAGAAGCGGCCTTGGATGACAAGCTACTATATATAGAAAACCTTAAAGTCACCACCAAAAAACTATTAGAACTAATAAATGAATTCAGTAAAGTTGCAGGATACAAGATTAATATACAGAAATCTGTTGCTTTTCTATACACTAATAATAAACTATTAGAAAGAGGAAGCAAAAAACTATCCCATTTAAAATCTCATCGAAAAGAATAAAATACCTAGGAATGAATTAACCAAGGAAGTGAAAGACCTATACTCTGAAAACTATAAAACACTGATGAAGGAAACTGAAGATGATACGAAGAAATGGAAAGATATCTTGTGCTCTTGGATTGGAAGAACTAATATTGAAATGGCCATCACTGTAGAATGAGTAGAACTTTGAGTGAGCAAGAAGGGAAACTCATCCTAGGCACAGATAGGGAACAGTACAAGCAAAAGCAAAGAGGCACAAGAGAGCTCTGGAGCTAGAGTGCCAAGGCTGGATCCTGACTCTGCCGTTTACTAGCTGTGTGACCCCAGGTATGTTACTTAACCTCTCTGTGCCTCAGTCCCTTCATCTATAAAGGAGACAATAATACTAGTACTGACTTCATAGGATTGGAGTGGAGATTTAAAAAGTTAATATACATAACGTGCTTAGAAGAGGATCTGGCACAGAGTAAAGCTCTATAGATGTGCTAGCTGTTGTTACTATTATTGCTGCTACAGTTCTTGTTGTTATTGCTATCAACTCTGGATGGTTGTCCTGTGTGGACTCCATGAGGCTGCAGGTGGACGAGTTGTCAGATACGAGATTGCAAAGGGGAACTGGAGCCAGATTGGGAATGGCAGGCCCAGTTGGGATTTCAACCCTTTTCTTCTGTGGGTGAATTTTCGCAAGCAGAAGGCCTGCAGCTCAGTTAAGGGGATGCTTACACATGCCCATGCCCAGGACCCATGGAATGGAAGCTCTCTCAGAGCCTGAGTCCCAGGTTCAGCCCCTGCTCTGGCCATCTAGCAGGCTCAGCCTGTCCTCCAGAGATGAGGAGTCAACCTCACACGCCCCTATCTTGGTCACTAGGGCCTGAAGGAAAAGGCACAGATGGCTTCAAGACGGGAATGGGAGTGGTCACCCAGCAGGAGGAATTCTAGGCTATGGATGTGAAACCTAAAGGGAGGCATTGGTAAGAAGTGGCCTGGACGCCAGGGCCCCAGCCAGGTGGAGTTTAACATGGGCTCGGTCAGTGGGGGAGTGAATCACTTAAGGTGACGCCACCGAACGAGCAAGATGCCACTGAAAGCAGAAAACAACTGCTTCTCACACCTGCCCTTTCATTTATTTTTATTTATTTTTATTTTTTTATTTTTAACATCTTTATTGGAGTATAATTGTTTTACAATGGTGTGTTAGTTTCTGCTTTATAACAAAGTGAATCAGACAGTATGGTACTGGCACAAAAACAGAAAGATAGATCAATGGAACAGGATAGAAAGCCCAGAGATAAACCCACGCCCATATGGTCACCTTATCTTTGATAAAGGAGGCAAGAATATACAGTGGAGAAAAGGCAGCCTCTTCAATATGTGGTGCTGGGAAAACTGGACAGTTACATGTAAAAGAAGGAAATTAGAACACTCCCTAACACCATACACAAAAATAAGCTCAAAATGGATTAGAGACCTAAATGTAAGGCCAGAAGCTATCAAACTCTTAGAGGAAAACATAGGCAGAATGCTCTATGACATAAATCACAGCAAGATCCTTTTTGATCCACCTCCAAGAGAAATGGAAATAAAAACAAAAATAAACAAATGGGACCTTTTGCACGGTAAAGGAAACCATAAACAAGACCAAAAGAAAATCCTCAGAATGGGAGAAAATATTTGCAAATGAAGCAACTGACAAAGGATTAATCTCCAAAATTTACAAGCAGCTCATGCAGCTCAATAACACCTGCCTTTTTAATCTCCACTTTCCTACCTCTGCGGTGATCTCATAATCTGGGCTGGTCACACCTTTATAATAGATTCCTCTGGTCACTTTCAGGCACCCCAATTATCTCCATTTAGTCATTAAAGCACCCAGTCCAGTACAATAGTTAAAGCTCAAAGCTTCATTTAAAGTAAACACTCTTCCCTTTCCCCAGCTTGGGCTTCAGCAAAGTAGGGGAAAAAGCAAGAGGTTGTCTTCTCTTTTCCTCTCTTTGCACAACTCCTCTGCCTCATCCATCTCACCAGGCTGCCTTTGACTCCTCTGGGGATAAAGCAGGAAGAGGGAGAGAGAGTTGGGGCAGGCAAGGCCTTACTGGACTTGCTGTGATTGTTATGGATTCTCTTTGGGCTTGATTGATGTTCAGTGTAACTCAGGGACCCTTCTTGGCGACACTCTTCCTGGGTCCACTTGGCTCACAGGGACCCTGGCCTCCACCTCACTCTGCTCGGTTGGTGGATGTGTAGCAAGACCCAGTACAGCCTGGCCTGTCCCTGTCTCCTTCACCCAGTCAGCCAAGCCTTGACATCTTGCTTTATATTTCTCAGATGAGTGTCAGGCACCAGCTCTTGTCTTCCTCTATTTCCAAGGGGCACATATCAAACTCTCCAAGAGGTTCCCTCAAAGCCCCCTTCTCCACTTGGCTTAAGGTGGGGGGGACGTCCCTCTCCTCCTTGCCGGGTGTGGTGGATGCACAGTGCACTGACTGCCCTCTCCAATAAATTGCTCAAGCTCTCACCCTGCAATATTGCAAATTGGACCCTTTATACCTTTGACATGGATGATGAACTAACGTTCTCAAAGCTGGTTTCGGCCACTCCTTCCCATTTGTAAATCCCATATGGGTGGTCAAGTATGTCATCTGCCTCTTTTCCAGCCTGAGAGCTCAGGAAGGCCAGGGTTGTATCTATTCACAACTATTCACAACTCAGCTCCTCAAACTGCATTTACCATTTAATTGGTGTAGCAGGCAGAATAACAGACCGCCCCCACAAATGTCCATGTCTTAATTCTTGGAACCCATGAATATGTTAGGTTCCATGACAAAGAGGAATTAAAAGTCTCAGATGCAATTAAGATTGCTAATTCCTTATCAGCTGACCTTGAGAAGGGGAGATTACTGGACATTGTAATCCATGTATAATTACAAGAGTCCTTATAAGTGGAAGAGGGAGACAGAAGATCAGAATCAGAGAGAGATTTGGAGATGCAGCTGGCTTTGAAGATGGAAAGAGACCATAAGCCAAGGAATAAGGGTGGCCTCTAGAAGCTAGAAAAGGCAAGAAAATGGATTCTCCCCTAGAGCCTCCAGAAAGAAACACAGCCCTGCTGACTCTTGATTTTAGCCCAGTGAGACCCATTTAGGACTTCTGATCTCTTCTGAACATCTGTAAGATAATAAACTTCCATTGTTTTAAGCCACTAACTTTGTGGTGATTTGTTACAGCAGCAACAGGAAACTAATACAATCAGCACTCAATACAAACTGGTTGAATTGTAAGAGTACATTGAATTGGAAGGTTGCTTTACAGATGTGGGAGGAAGGACAAAAATCTGGCGGATTATTTCTTTCAGGCCCTGGTGAGTCTGTTGAACCATTCCTGGATGCTCCCTCTGCCCACCTCTGTAGGGACGGGTATTCAGGTCTGCCATGCTCTGAGGTACCCCCCATGGACAGTGCGAGGTTAACAATGCCAATTCCTGGTGTGCAAATTTCTCCCTTTCCAGTCTGCTTGCAGACCAATCTCTTCTGAAATTTTGTTGTTGTTTTTCAAAATTATAAATTAATATATGCACTTACTAAATGTTTTTCTTGAAATTCAGATGAGTATTATAACATGAAAATAGAAGTCCCCCCCGCCAACTCCCAACCCATCATTTCTGATCTTCAGAGATAAACTACTGTTATGTCTGTGGATCTTTTCAGACTTTTCCACACATAACCCAGCAGGCATTTACATATTCATTTGTGTACACACACATACATGAAGTATTTTAACACCAAATGAATCATACTGTAGACATTGTTCTACAGTTTGCTTTGTTCATGTAACAATATATATCTCGGTTCTCTTCTCCTATTGGTACATACAGATATACTTTGTTCTTTTTGAATGTTTGCATAGTGGTCCATTGTTTACCATAATTTCTATAACCACTGCCATCGTGATATTTATGTCTAGCTTGGTACAAAATATAACAGATTCTTTAATAGTTAATCAAGAAATCCACAAACAGTAAAATGCTAGAGAGGGTGTGGAGAGAAGGGAACCTTCCTACACTGTTGGTGGGGATGTAAGTTGGTACAGTCACTATGGAGAACCATATGGATGTTCCTTCAAAAACTAAAAATAGAGCTACCATACGACCCTGCAATCCCACTCCTGGGCATATATCCAGAGAAAAACATGATCTGAAAGGATCCAGGCACCCCAATATTCATTGCAACACGGTTTACAATAGCCAAGTCAAGGAAGCAACATAGATGTCCATCGACAGAGGAGTGGATAAAGAAAATGTGGTACATATATACAATGGAATATTATGCAGCCATTAAAAACAGAAAGAATGCCATTTGCAGCAACATGGATGGACCTAGAGATTGTCATATGAATGAAGTAAGTCAGACAGAGAAAGAGAAATATTGTTTATGTGAGGAATCTAAAAAGAAATGATACAAATGAACTTATTTACAAAACAGAAACAGACTGACAGACTTAGAGAATGAATTTATGGTTACGGGGTATGGAGGGGGGAAGGGGGGTGGAGGGATAGTTAGGGAGTTTGGGATTGACATGTATACACTGCTATATTTTAAATGGATAATCAACAAGGACCTACTGAATAGCACAGGGAACTCTGCTCAATGTTATGTGGTAGGCTGGATGGGAGGGGAGTTTGTGGTAGAACAGATACATGTATATGCATGCTTTGCTGTGCAACTGAAACAATCACAACATTGTTAATTGGCTATACTCCAATATAAAACAAAAAGTTAAAAAAATAGTTAATCATTTCTTCCAAGGCCACATACTCACAGGCATTTTATGACGTTCATAGGCCCTGAGCCTATGAAACTCATTTTTGGAATTTCTACCTCACATCACACCAAACATGTGTAAGTATGCCCACATTATATATCATATACTTTTTGTTGTAAAAAATTAAGAGGGGGGCTTCCCTGGTGGCGCAGTGGTTGAGAGTCCGCCTGCCGATGCAGGGGACACGGGTTCGTGCCCCGGTCCGGGAAGATCCCACATGCCGCGGAGCGGCTGGGCCCGTGAGCCATGGCCGCTAAGCCTGCGCGTCCGGAGCCTGCGCGTCCGGAGCCTGAGTGTCTGGAGCCTGTGCTCCACAACGGGAGAGGCCACAACAGTGACAGGCCCGCGTACTGCAAAAAAAAAAAAAAAAAAAAAAAAAAAAAAAAATTAAGAGGATTTTTTATGATTTTGCTTTTGAAATAATTTGGGTCTAACATTTAATTTATGGTTGACTACAATTTCTCAGCAATCATCATGCATAGTCAGGAATTCTTGTAAAGTGGGACGATTTAACCTGCAAATAGTTTGTAAATGTAATGACATTTTTATGAATATGAAATCTGACGATTAATGAATGTGAACTAATGCTGCACTTCACAAACATTTAAGCAAATGCCTATTAATTTTGATTATGCTGCTTTCTTTTTGTGTATTGAGGCCAGGAGTCGTCTTTTTCGGACCTCATATTTTTCTTAGGGCTTTGAGGAGATCGCAATTCCTAGAGACGGTGAATAGAGCACCCAAGGGGTAAAATAGCCCTGTACCCAGTGCCCCCTGGTCGATGCCTGCACTCACTCTTGAGGTGAGTGGGTGAGAGAGTTGGGTGTGCCTGGACACCAAGTTCACCAGGGTGCCCAAGATGGGTGTTTCACAAGGTGGTCTGAGGCAGCAGAGTGGGGCTTGGAACTGGAATGGGTCATAAGGAGGGACCAGAGTCACAGCTAAGGAGACAAGGGTCATAGCCCAGGGCTGGCCTTTTATAAAGGCAACAAGACTGGTCAGGAATTGGGTGCCCCCAAATTCCTTATCCACGTGTTCCAACACTGTCTATCTCTCAGGGGCTTGATTTTATTGTGGGGAACGTTTCCCTTATTTCTCTTCCAAAGGGTAGCCGAACCTTCAAGGTCTGGTGATCTTTAACTCTGCCTCTATGCTCTACCTACAGTAAAACCAGAGCAGACGATGGCTGCTTAAACAGAGCTGATGAATGGGTAAATGAGGGGTCTCCAACAGGAGGTAAATTTCCCCATCTGCCTTGCTACATGTGAAAACGTCATACTGATCAGAGCAGTAAGTGCTCAGGAGGGAAAGGCAACATAATGACAGAGATAATTTGGCATCTCATTTGATTTCCTCACACACAAAAAAAACATTAACAATTTTGAAAAGATTGACTTTCTCCATGGAAATTCCTCTCCAATGTAAGCACTTGCTCGATGATGGGCTATTATAAATGCTTATGATCATGAGGATGAAATTTCTATAGTGTCAGATGCTGTTATTACTTTGAATGAAATCACTGTGAGGACAATTTCAGGTCCCACAAACAGCTCTTAGCTTTAAGAAGTCCCTGTGGATCAGAATACAATTTCCATAGCTCAGTAACATAGGCAGCCAAGAAGCAGGGGCAGAGCCACATGGCAAGGAGGGAGGCCAAGGGCATGGGATGCCATGTGACCAAGAAACCCATCAACAGGACAAGGAGAAGGCTTGTAACCTTTGTCTCTTTGGTTATCCCACTGGGATAGGGAAAAGCTCACAGTTTCAGGCACACATGGTATTTCTGTAGTTTGGTCTTAACAGACTCTGTGGGATTTCCTGGAGGTCTCCTGCGAGGTCCATGTGTGCCCTAGATATTCTTTTTTTGGCCACCATCAATGTTCATCATCTTCCTCTCACCTGCTGTAGGTCACTGTGGAAATTACTTCTGCCACCAAGAGTAGCAAACATGTCCACACTTGCAGGGATGCTGAGGACATCAATATTGCAAGAGCTGCCAGGATGGCTGCCAATTCAAGATCATGGTTGATGCTGCCCTGTATCAAGGGTATCTACACTGATGTTTTCTCCTTGTGGAAGCGGATGCCTATTATACCTATTATATTTTTTTCTAAGTAAAAGAAATCTGACTTTTAGCTAGATGTATTCCCATTCGGCAGAAAGACTATATCTCCCAGCCTTCTTGCAGCTACATGTAACTGTGAAAGTAAGTTCTGACCAATAAGATTTAAGCAGAAATGCTGTGGGAGACTTCAGAGACTTCTCATTACAATGACGAAGGTATGAAGGTACTTCCCTTCCCCTTCTTCCTTATTTGGCCCAGAATGCAGCTGATGTGATTGTTGGAGCTCTAGCAGCCATGTTAAATCACGAGATGGCCTTAGAATGGAAACCACAGTCTGAAGATGATGGAGTCTTGCTTCCTAAAGGCCCCAGGAGCCACCACACCAGCTTGTTTATGCCAATTTCATTTTGGGTCTTTATGTTTTTGTTTTTTAAATAAAAGCCAAGCTAATTTTCTTCATATTTATTAAATAAGTTCTTAGAAAATGCAAATAGCTATTATCTACTATAATGTATTACATCATCTTCATTGAGTTTTTTTAAATTGAGATATAACTGACATGTAACATTGTGCTAGTTTGAAATGTACAACATAATGATTTGATATATGTGTATATTGTGAAACAATAAGTTTAGTTAAAATTCATCGCCACACATAGTTACAATTTTTTTCTTGGGATAGGAGCTTTTAAGATCTACTCTTTTAGCAACTATACAATACAGTATTGTTAGAGTTATCATGCTGTACATTACATCTCCAGGACTTATTTGTCTTGTAACTGGAAGTTTGTACCTTAAGAGGCCCTTTTCCCACCCCCGACCCCTGCCTCTGGCAACCACCAATTTGTTCTCTGTATCTATGAGTTCTTGGGTTTTTAATTTTTTTTTTTTTAGATTCCAAATATAAGTGAGGGCATACAGTATTTGTTTTTCTCTGTCTGACTTATTTCACTGGGTCTTTATGTTATATGCAGTCAAACCTTATGCTGATACATACCAGTTGCTGTAGAAACCCTGGTTCCAAAGCTTCTGGAAACCATATAGCAATAGTTCTCTGAGAGTTTTCTCACTGTCCATGGAAATCCTCTTACCCTGAACCCAGACTGGAGCTCATGGCAGCTGAGGGACATTGACTAATAGATGAAGCACTCTGCTAAGGTCTCCCTCTCCTGATATCTCCCCCTGACAACCCATCACAACATGTACCTCCACCCAATCTTTCCTGGGGTGACTCACTTCTCTATAGGCTCCTCTGCCTCCCATCAAAATAGACTCCTGGTCGACCAGCCCCAGGCAATGCCTCAATCCCAGGATGAATACCATTCATGATAAAGTCATGACTTCTACTATACTCTTTCCCCTGTAAAATGCATGTGCTCTCTGCCTCATTCCTGACCTTCCTTTGAGATGGCCTCCTTGAAAAGACTGAGAGATGGTTAGACTTCTTGTAGGCATGCTGGTCTTCTCCAGCTGGCACAGTGAAGAGTACGACTGTGTGTGGTATTTTTCTCTGTTGTCACCAGGCAGGTTTGTCCTTGGGTCAGACTTGTGCTTCTTGGTAGTAACTGTGAGAGTTAGATATTTGTTCCACAGGTAATTTCTCCCTGCTACCCCGACCTTCATGAGAGGTGTATAGTCCTCCACCCCACTGATGTTAAGCTTGGCCATGTGACTTGCTTTGACCAATGGAATATGGGCAGAAGTGACATTATATGAGGTCGAAGTCTTAAGACAAAATGTCTTAGGAAGTATCCCACACTCTGCTCACCCCTCAGAGAACATCCAACTTACAGTAAGAACATTCTGGGCTCCAGAATGAGACACATGGAAGAAGAATTCTCCAGCCAAACCATAGTCCGAATCAGAGACACCCCCCACCCCGGGCTATAGACCTGTGGGTTTGAAAATAAGTGAGTCCCATTTTAAGTTACTAGATTTTTGGGGTGGTTTTAATGTAGCATTATTTCAGTTAAAGCTAATACCTAAGAAGCCCCTCTTGTGCCTTACAGCATCTCTCAAGTCCTTGGTGGAAAAATCAATCTACTGGGCATGAACTCAGACCTATGAATATGGACAGACAGGGCCCCAGCCTCTCCTCTAGGAGGCTTTAACTCTTGATGTCTCTTTTTCCTGAAAACTAAAAGGGGTGGACTCAGACACCTGCCTGGAAGGGCCTCCTCCATCTGATCTGTGGCCAGCTCATTCCAAGCCCACTGCCCCCATGTTCTCTCACCAGCAGTAGATTCTTTTCAAACCACCTTCTAAAAGGGAGCCAGAGCTGTTGTCCTAGCTGTTCTTTAGAACATCTTAACTGACCATGTCTGCCCCATGTTTACAAGCCCTCAGCGGCTCTTTATAAGTATTTAGTGCAAGTTCCCATTTCGTAGCTGAAAGGACAAGGCCTTTCTTGATGTGGCTCCTGCCACGTCTGCCAGCTTCCCCTCCCCATCCCTCTGCCCCTGACTCTAGAGAGCACCAGGAGTTCCCTAAGGCATCTTGCTGCCCACACCAATGCGCATGCTTTCCACTGCTTGCATGACCTCCCCCACTCCCTGGGGTGTGACTGTCCAGGTGACAGTGATGTGATTGATGGGAAGAAGCCAACAGTCACAGGAAAAGGAAATGAGTTCCTTTAATTTAAAGTGAAGGATACAACTTACTACACAGAGCAGAAGATACAGCAGCAAGCGCAGTCCAAAGGGGCATTATTTAGGATCTAGTTTAACGGCAGTTACAGAGAGACCCAAATTCCTGATGCATCCTTCAAAACCCAGCTCAAGCCTCACCTCCTCAAGCCTTCCTTGGTCTTATTTTCCACCTGCTGCTCAAAACCTGGGTTCCTAAGGGACTTACCACACTATGGCACCATTGGTCTGTCCAGGTCCAAGAGCCAGTTTGGGAGCTTGGGGAGGGCAGGTAACCTGTCATGAGCTTTTTTATTCCCCAGACAGCACCTGGCACATTGTAGGTGCTCAATGCCTACTTGGTGGGCAACTGGGCTGCTTGGGTTGGAGTTGGGAAAGGTAGCAGCACACCTGGTTGATACATGCTACCTGGGTGATAGGGCCTTGCCATGGACTTGGAAGTGTGTCCTCGAAGCTGCCTTCCTGCCTCTGGGCTTGTGTCCAACACAATTCTCTACAGCACAGAGCTGGCGGTGTCACTCCACTTTTTAACACCTTCCAAGAGCCCCCATTGCTCTGAGGTTGAAGTCTAAGCCTTTCCAAATGGCCTCCAAAGGAAGAAGGTTGCCATATTTAGCAAATGAAAATACAGGACTCCCAGTAAAATTTGAATTTCAGGTAAACAACAAACACTTTGTTAGTGTAGGTATGTCCTGTGCAATATTTGAGACATACTTACGCTAACACCAAACTTCTTATTTATCTGAAATTCACACCGGGTGTCCTGAATTGTATCTGGCTGCCCTGTTTACAAAGCCCTCTACCGCTGGCCCTGTCTTCTTCTGCAGCCTCTGCTCTCAGTAAGCCTCTGCCCCAGGCCCCTGCAGTCCCTCCCTTCCTTCTTCTGTACTTGCTCCTGTGAAGATTAAATGAATTGATACACAAAAGGTGCTTCGAACAGTCTCTGTTCTAAGGGACTGATGTGGTCCATGGAAGGACACGTTGAATTTTCAATGTTATTACCCACCCTGTCAGGCATACCAGCCCCACGGCACCCTCACTGTCCCACTTTGCTAGGCTAATTCTTACCCATCCTAGAGCAAGGTGGTGACCTTGAGAAGTCTTTTCCAACCACCCCTCAGATGAGATGTTTGGGATATATGCTCCCAAGCACCCTGCACTTACCGTATTATAGCTCTTATCACCCTTTGTCATGATCTCTTAGTTGTCTGTTTCCCTACCAGACTGTAACATCTAGAGAGAAAGGGGTCATGTCTGCCTTATTCACCTCTTTTCCCTCTGTGCCCAGCACAGTGCCTGGAATCGGAGGTGGCACTCAGTACATCCTGAATGAATAAACAGCACCCTGAGACCCCTATATTACTCAGGAGCTGGTTTCCTAGATACTTTGATCTCTTTGTGGTCAAGGTGAAGAGAGTTTTTTTTTTTAATAAATTTTTATTTATTTATTTATTTATTTATTTATGGCTGCATTGGGTCTTCGTTGCTGCACACGGGCTTTTCTCTAGTTGCAGTGAGCTGGAGCTACTCTTCATTGTGGTGCGCGGGCTTCTCATTGTGGTGGCTTCTCTTGCTGCAGAGCACACGCTCTAGGTGCGTGGGCTTCAGTAGTTGTGGCTCGCGGGCTCAGTAGCTGTGGCTCGCGGGCTCTAGAGTGCAGGCTGGGTAGTTGTAGCACACAATCTCTGCTGCTGCGCGGCATGCGGGATCTTCCCAGACCAGGGCTCAAAGCAGTGTCCCCTGCGCTGGCAGGCGGATTCCTAAACACTGCGCCACCAGGGAAGTCCCAAGAGAGGTTGTCACGCTGTCTAGTTGCAGGTTCCCATTCCACTTGGGGTGCTCACTGCCAGTCCTGGTAGAGAGGAGGCAGAATAACAGAGTTCCCACTTCAGTTCTTCGTTCCTGCCTGCGAACCATATTTTCAAGTTACTTCTCTGCCCTGAATCCAGTGTGCTCATCTGAGATGTGAGGCCAGTAAAATCTGCCTGGATGGGACTGGGAGCAGAATTAACTCTGGTGATGTAGTGAGAGGCCCCAGAGCACAGCGGGCACTCAGGAAATGTTGGTTTTCTCTCCTTCCCTCCTCGAAGGCTCCCAGGGCTTCTTTCCTTCAGAACAAATAAAAAGTTTGGTAGCATGGGACCAATACCTTGTCAGTAGGCATAAAGCAATGTATTTTGGTTTCAGATCAGAACCAGGACACCCCACACTTTAAAGATGAGAGGGAAATATATGGAAGTAAGAGAGAGGTCACGTCCACGGACTTGAGAGAGAGAAAAAAGGGGCTGGAAGCAGCGGATCAATCATCCAGGTGAAAACTTAAAAGACGATTGATTTTCCTCCTTGATGTCCACGTTTCAAGGGCCTTGTTGGATTCCTCCTGGGAAATCAACTTTGAGGCTTGTCTGCCGCAGAAAGGCATTTCTTCTGAGCTCTTGTTTCCAGTGGCTCCCTGGGCTCCGGGCAGGGAGCAAACACCATAGTCCTTGGAGATGAGCAGCCTGACCTTGGGGCCAGCCCTTGCTCTTTCCGCATAGCTGAGAGGGTGTCCAGACTGCTGAGCCTGGACTGCCTGCATCTGGACTCATCCAGATGCCCTGGCTGTGCGGCCTTGGGTGAGCTCACTCACCTGTCTGACAATTGCCAGACATCATCCAGGAGACATGAGAGGGGGGTTCTTGAAGATCAGGGGTAAATGGACAGGATGAGAGTGAGCCTGATGATAGGAGTACATGTCCTTGGAACACGGAGTCAGAATGGGAGAGCCAGTGTTTCCAAGGGCAGAGTTCAAGGAGCAAGCAGGGTAAGAGGGGTGGAGGCAGGTATAGAGTGAGAAAGGCGTGGAGCCAGGTGAAGACATCCATGTTTGCTGGGAGCCTGGGTGGGCACGTGGAAGAGGGTCTGGAATGCCCAAGACCCAAATGTATCTGCGCCTGATCAAACTGGGCAAATCTGGTTTAAAAGACCGGGGTCAAAGTTGACTGCTGTGACTCTAATCCCGCAAGGATGGCATGAGGATTACACAGGGTAATGGATGAAAAGCTCTGTCACGGAGGGCTTGATAAATGGGCTGAGTCAGAAGAATATGAATCAGACAAAGGATAAAAAAATCAAATTGAAATGTCCCTCCCCTGCCTCAATGACCTGGGCCCTCAGCTGGACTCCTGGCCACCTCAGGGCTCCCACGACAAGTGTCGCCAAAGTTGATCTGCCCCAGGCAGCAACACAAGCAAAAGCCTTACCCATCCACAGCCCATTCAGCAGATGCTCTTTCTCTGGTTTCCTAAGGGAGCTAAGGCCCATGGACCAAATCTGGTCCAATGTTTATTTTTGTCAATAAAGTTTTATTGGGGCAGAGCCATGCTCGTTCATTGACGTACGGTCTGTGGCTGCTTTCATGACAAAACAGCAGAGCTGAGTCATTGCAGCAAACACCGTATGGCCCACAAAGCCAAAAGTATTTACTATTTGGCCCTTCACAGAAAATGTTTACCAGTCCCTGGATTAGATGCGTAAATGTTTATGGGTGAAACCAGACTTGAGTCTTCCTTTATGGCTCAGGTAACACCATCTTTTCCCAGAAGACTTCAGGAGACTGTAGCCTGGACTTTGTTGTTCAAATCAGAGGAATAAGGCAACAAGGAGAATTTCAGGGCCTGAAAGAGGGAACTATAGAGGAGGTGGAAGGATGGATGCTGGTCTGACAGAGACTTTCTAGCCTGCTCCCCAAGCGAGGAGCATCTGGGAAAATAAGCAAATGGAACATACAGGTTAAGAGCAGGCTGACCCAAGTTCAGTTCAGTTCTGCCTCTTCCTTGCTGTGTGACCCTGGGCAAGTTACTTAACCTCTTGGAGCCTCCATTTCATTTCCCATAAAAGAGTAAAGAGCAAGAATAATAACTCTCACAGGGAAAAATCTAGAGAGGTCGCACTCGTAAAGTATTTATCATGGAGCCTGGTATATGGGAAGGATTTATAAAATATCATTATTCTCATTACTATAAACAAGACTTAGGATGGACCTATGTCCCCTTCATTCCCAAGTTCCCAGAAGGAAACAATTTTTACGTGTTGGAAACATAATACAAATTTTCCTGGGTACAGGAAAACTGCTGCAGAAATTACAAAGCAGAGATCATCATTCTATAGATTCTGCAATAGTGTAAATATTAAAAACTGTCCACCATATGCCAAAATAAAAGTTACTTCCACTTCTTTGGTATCACTTCCCCCACCCCATTAAAAAACTGACCTATGAAAATTATTCAACCAAGTTCTCCCATCTTTCTGATGAGCACCAAGAGAGCTCCTTCAACTTCTCCTCCAGCCTCCATTCCAGCTCCAAGTGGAAGGCAAAGTTTTGTCCAGCCCACCCCGTTTGTACCAGAGTCTGACTGCTATTGAGAGTTCTTCCCAGGCCTGTTTCCTTTCCCGTGACACAGCCTTCATTCTCTGGGGTGGAGGCAGTTTCCAGGGCCTCTGAGTATGAGTGGAGGATACTGGGTCTCTGGGAAGACTAGTCTGGGGTCATCCTCTCTCTCTTACTCCCCAGTGGTATGTTGGCTAAACAACTCTCTGGGGAAAAGAAGAACTCTGATTAGTAGCATTTGCCGATTTCTGTGGTGTAAATACTCCCGCCATAGCCAATTTCAAGCTCCCAATGGCTTGCAAAATCCCTGAGCCAGTATGAACCAGCTCCAGTTTACCAGTGCCTCCATCCTACATGCCATACCTATCCTACCTATCCTTGTTCCCCAGCTCCAGATACCCTTTTGGAGGGCAACCCTTAGCTCTGCCTCTGGGGGACTCCCTCCTGGGCCTAGAGCCCCCAGTGAGTTCTCCCAAAGGGTCTGAGCCATTAGAGAGTATGAGTTCATCCAGGCTCTGCCCCTTACAGCACCTCTGCCTCGGAATGTGCAGGTTCATACTCCTCCTTACACCAGAACTAGCCTTCTCTGTGACCCACTAGGTGACATACCAGGTCACAAGCCAATCCCTTTCTTAAAGGTTCACCTGCCCCTCCCCATCTTTGACCCCACTCCATCATGACCTTCATTCAGACTTTACCATTTACCCCTAGACTTGGCTGCAGCCTTATCACTGGTCTCCACAGCCCCAGACATTCTCTCTCCAGTCCATTCTCCACAGAGCCACCGGAGCAATTTTTCTAAAACATAAATAAAATTTTATTTCCCTCCTGCTTAAAAAAAACAAAAAGAACAAAAAATTTTCCCTATCACCTATAGGGTAAAGCACGAATGCTTTTTGTTGTTAGTGTGGGATTTTTGATTTGTTTTGTTTGGGGATCATATTTGGATCTCAGGTACAAAGGGTCAAGTTTTCACACACCTTGTTCCACAGGACGCTAATGTCATGATCTTTACAAGACCCCTCTGATTTCATTTATTTTATGTGTATTCTCCTTTCTCACTACTCCTTTTATTATAGGCAACCACGCAAATGTATCTTATGTATATTCTTCGATTTGTATGTATCTTTGGAAAGTAAGGATTGTTTTAATCTCCATTAAACAGATCTCTGCTCAAGATCTGCCATGTTCCTTATCGCTTTACTCAGCACTGTGTTAACTCTTGTCCACTCTGTTGTGTGTGTGTCTGGTTCCATTGCTTCCACTGCTTTGCAAGAACAGCTGGATTACCTCTGACTCCCTCCCCACACATCATTCCACTATGAGTATTCCTGGCATATCCACTGTGGACTGGTGTGAGAATTGCTCTGCAGAATTGTGGAGTCATGGGACATGTGTTTCCTCAGTTGACTAAGTCCTGCCACGTTGCTCTCCAGTATAGCTGCACAATCCATATTCTAGCATCATCACCTCTCCAACCCCATCTCCTGCCGCCCCCCTCTCATCCTAAATTCTCGCCACCTGATGTACTCATTAATGCACTGAAAGTGAATGTTTTTGGCAACCAACCCCCTAGTTTTACAGATTAGGACACTTGGATCCAGATAGGAGACGTTAATGACTAAAGTTCACATAGCATAGAATGGCTTAACTAGGAGAGCCTGAGTCTCTTGATGATTCAAGACAATTTCACTTCACTCCACGGTCAAAATTTTCACCCATTTTTCAGGAGGGGAAAAGGGAGTTCCAGAATTATGAAGTCACAAACTCAAGGTTACATGGAAACTTAGAAGAAGAGGGAAAAATCATGGTGGTTTTGTTTGTGAAATCCTACTTACAAAATAAGCAAGAGCTCCACGGGGTTGTACTGGGCTCACTCCAAATCATGCAAAGCAGTGACAGCAGGGGCTCAGATGGCCCACCCCATTGTGTTCACCTGTCATCTGGCACCAGCCTCTGATGCCTGGATGATCGAATGGGTCTTTTATCAGTCTGATCTTCCTGAGGCTTCAGCTAGGGACAGTGCATTTAGAGTGAAGTTTGTTTCCATGTAATTGTCAATTATTCCAATGGATCAAAGCTGGTTTATATATATACACTGCCAAACATAAGGTAGATAGATAGTGGGAAGCAGCCGCAGAGCACAGGGAGATCAGCTCGGTGCTTTGTGACCGCCCGGAGGGGTGGGATGGGGAGGGTGGGAGGGAGGGAGATGAATGAGGGAAGGGATGTGGGAACAGATGTATATGTATGACTGATTCACTTTGTTATAAAGCAGAAACTAATAAAAAAAAAAGTCAGTTTAAGCTTATGAAATTGTTTGGGGGAAATAATAATGTAAAGAAGCAGGCTCTTTAATACATTTTAAATGAATTCATTTCATTTTTCATGGGGTTTTAATCTGCTGTCCCCCCTCCACCTTCAGGGCATCATTCCTAAACTGAGAAAAGGTTTGGGAGGGAGAGGATGGAGTGGAGAACAAAGCAATGCTGCGTCTGGCTTCCCCAGGGTTCTTCTTCAGTCAGACCAGTCCACAGGTGTCCCTAGAGAGTGGTTCCCACACTGAGTGTGGAAGGGAACTCCCCATTGGGACTCGGGATCACTGAGTGCCCATGGTCCGCAAGTCCAGACTGTATCACTTTCCAGCTTCTGCAGCAAGAACCAGGAATTTCCAGCTTCTGCAGCAAGAACCAGGAAAACAGTCTCCTCCAGTGCCTGTTCTTTATGCAAGAACAGTTCCCTCCTGCCTCCACTCTCTGCCTCCCCTTGGTTCCCCAAATCCACCCACAAGTTACAGGCAATTTAACAGGTAGATCTAATCTCACCAAGATTTCAAAGCCACCCAGTCAATGCATCCTAACTCTGCTTTTCTCTCCTGTCCTCGCCCTCTTCTTCCTCATCCTCCTCTTCCTCGTCCTCCTCCCAAGCTTCTCCACAGCAGAGACCTGCCAGAGGGATCAGAGGCTCTCTTCCATTTGGCTTTGGCGCCTTCCAATGGAACTCAGGATGGAAGAATGCAAAGTCTTCAGCATTTCTGATACAATGTAGAGAATGGCTAAGAGCATGGGCTCTGGAGGCAGGCAGCCTGGATTTTATGCTAACTGTGTGGACTTGAAAGTTACTTAACCTCTCTGTGCCTAGGCTCCTTGGGATAGCAAAATGGGAGTACTGATGTCAACCTACCTATTACAGGACCTACTTCATTGGCTTGTTTGTGAGATTTAAATGTTTTAATACCTTGTTAATATGCTAAGAACAATGCCTGGCTTACAGTAAGTGCAGTGTAAGTGTTTGCTAGAATGAGGATGATTGATGATAGTGACGTGAGCAGCTTCAGGAAGGGAAGAGAGATGGAAATTGGTTGAATTGATTATTTCTGGGTCATCTTTCCTTCATTGTCCTTGGAGCTGAGATTCTACGTATATGCAAAGGAGCCTCCAGGAGAACAGGACTAAGCTGACTGGAATGAAATCATTCCCCGGATCGAGGTCAGTGATAGGAGAAAGTTCTCGACATTCAGGAGGGTGGGACTCACCAGCAGATGACTACTGATACAACGTTGTTGCCAAGATGACTGGGCTTTTATCTTCTTAGGAAGGAGAATGAGCATCCTGCCACATGAGGTGTTCTAGCTTCTTGCTATTCAAAGTGTGGTCCAAGGATAAACAGCATGAGCTTCCCCCTGATATTTATCAATATGCAGAATCCCAGGTTTGTCCCAAATCTACTCAGTCAGAATCTGCATTTTAATAAGATCCCCAGGTGATTTCTATGCATATTACATCTTGAAAAGCACTCTTGCTGTCCAAATGCCAGGGAGTAGATTCAGTGGCCCTCCTCTGAGGTCCCACTGGACTGTACATGCCATGCAGGCAGGGACTGTGTCTGTTTTATTCTCCACTGTATCCTTAGCATTTGGCATCGTGCCTACCACATAGGGAGCATTTGTAAATATTTGACAGAGAGATGCATGAATGAATAACTGAATACGTGAACGAGGGAATGGATGACTGCTGGGTTCAGAAGCTCTGTTGCCTTGTTTGGGGTCCTCAGTGAATAGGGCTGGGATATCCCAGCAGGAAACAAATGGGTGAACCAGACAGATGCTTCCGCTGCCCAGATTGAGCGAGATTGGCTTGAGGGACTTAAAGACTTTCCGTTTCATGTAGCTGGGTAGAGCTGGGGCCTGCAGGGCCTGACCTTGTGTCTATCACACGTCCCTGCTCTCAGCCTCGAGTGTCCCTGACAAAGAAAGAAATCAGGTCAGTCTGACATGAATTGTTCTAAGTGTGCTTGTGCAGCCCGACAGTGCGCCTGAGTCCTCATCTGGGCACTCATCATCCAGCCCCTACAGACCCTGGAGGTGCTTTCCTGGGTGCAGACAATGACTTAAGAAACACACCCTCTCCAAGGCTTTGAAACTATAAATGACATTTGCCTGTTTCCAGACTTGCAGCCACTACCAGACTAGCACGATTCCTCAAAGATCAACAAATCATCGTTGGGCAATTGCCTTTGCAAGTATTTTTAAATACCCTAGCACATTATTCGTCCGGGCCAAGAGGCAAGGGACAAACATAGTAACTCGGTGTTTGATTGCAGTGACCTCTTCCTCCTCTTTTGGATGTCTTTTATCCCTACTAATATTTGCTCTAACCTTTACAAGTCTAAAGATTATGCTAAAGATCTGTCCAAAGGACTGGGGGCCGTGTGTGATAGCCCCAAGGCTTTTGAAGATCTGTGAGCAGCTCAGTGAGAACCCCGCTGTTGAGGGCTCTCTTTATCTCATTTCCTGCCAGCCCCTTCTCCTGTGATTACTCAACTATAGGAGAATCTTTAAGAACAGCGGCAGAGGGGAATGTGCTCAAGGTTTGATGTCAAAGAGACCAGGGTGTGGATCCCAGCCAGTGAGGGGGATGGGGAGAGCTCTGGAAACAGGGGATAGCAGCTTCCTGGGCACAAGGACATCCAGGTCCCCGCACACCCCTCCTCATACCTGTCCACCCTTCCCTTTTCCTCTCCCCTTCACTGCCTCGAAGCAAAACATTCCTGCTCCCCCTTTGCCTTGTGAGCTGGTAAGTGTGGTAGGCATGGCGGTTGCCTACTCCCAATATCCAGTCCCACCTCAGGCCTCCCCCCTTCCCAGTGGAGCCCTATTTTGTTGGATATCCACTTTTCTCATCTTGCCCTGAGCCTTGGGAGGAGCGGACACAGCCTTGGTGGTGCTTCCTGGTGAGTCTAAACCATTCTTGGTTATTCCTATTTGCACCACTGGTGACTAGACATCAATTCTGGACAGTAAATTGTGAGGAAAGCCTGCAGAGGAGCTTCTGGGAGGGATTTACTTGCTCTTGCAAGTAGACCCTCGGGAAAGAAAGTATTACCTTTTTCTCAACGTCAGCAGGTCTAGACGTTGAGACCTGGAAATGGCTACAGCTATGGGAAGAACGAGACTTAAGACAAAGCCAAGATATTTTTGGTGGCAGAGAGAAAATATAAAACAAGCCTTGGTCCTTAATGACATCTATGGGTCACTGAATTAATCAACCCGGGAGCTGCCCTACCTCTGGACTGGTTGTAACATGAGCTAATAAATCTTCCCATTGTCTGGAGTTGTTGAGTTGAGTTTGCTGCAGCCAAAAGTGAAAAAGCAAAATGCGTGATTAGATGTAGCCATCTCAGGAGGAGCTGTGGTGCTCCTGTCTCCTTTGTGGTGATTGATCTGAAGAGAAATCTGGACCTCAGTGTCCAGCTTTATGCCTCCTGTAAACATACACACCCACATGCTTCATGACACTCACACAGATATACGTTCCAACATCAGCCAAGAAATGGAAGCAATTATGTGAATATTCTTAAGAGAAGAACCTAGTTATGCTTAAAGCCTAGAGAACAAGGGCCTAGATTTGTTCAGATCAGGGAAATGCAGCACGACCAGGTGGGATTGGGTGAGAACAAGCCAATTAAATTGTGGCATTTATTAGTATCTTGTCCTTGAGCTTAGGGCCTAATTGGTGCAAGTTTTCTAGGAGAGGGCTTTGGCAACCATAATTCTGCTGTTAAAACTGAAACTCATAACTTTGATGCTAAATGGTCCCTCTCCTGTTCAGAGCTCATTATGTAATTCAAGAGATACACAATATCTGATGTATAAAGTTCTTCTAAGGAAGACAATGCCAAGCCTGTTCAGTTGAGCCCTGCCCATGCCAGCTTGCTGTGGTCCCAGGAGTCACCCTTGTGCCCACCCATTGTCTTCAACCAAGCAGAAGCTTGGGTCTTGCACCTGTCTCAAGAGATAGAGATTTGCATACAAGAAGTTCATCGTCCCGGAGTGGGGCATGAGGGTGTGGGGAGGTGGCTCTCAGGAGCACCCAGAAAGGGACGAATGAGAGAGACAGGGTTGGGCAGAGGGAGAGGTTGAGCTGAGATGTAGTAGTTTTGACAGCTCTTAGCAGATCCCACAGGGAGCTCTGGAACTCGGGTGGCCCTTCAGAGCTGCCCTGAATTAAGGTAAGGGGGCTGGGCCTTTGACCCTATTCATAGACTAAGGATGTGTGCTGTATATAACCTTGGGCAAGGCAGCACCCTTTGAAGGAAGGAGGGTAACTTCCAGGGAGGTAACTGGGGGGGCTGTCAACAGCCAACATTCTTGACCACTTCAGGAGTAAGGGCCTTAGTCCTGCAGGAGGGCTCTAGGTGGCACACTACAGCATCCACTACACACCTGATGTGGATATTGGAAAGTGCTGAGCAGAAATGCTCTCTTACTCTCTCTCTATTTCCAATACCGCCCCGAATGCACATTGTAGGCATTTTGTAAATATTGCTGGATAAATGATGATGGACATGCAGGACCAACTGAAGCAAAGATGAAAGCATCATGCTTCATTATCTCTTTTAAACTACTTCCCCATTCACAGAAATCACTGCTACCTCCAAATTGTCAGATATGGTTTAAATTGCATAGATCTGTTTCAAATAAGGGAAGAAAGGATGCCATGGGGCTGGGAGGGTTTGTTAACTACTTGGGAAAAAAAAAGTTAAAGCATTACTGCATAGCATACAACAAAATAAAATTCAGGTGGTTAAAGAGTTAAATCTAAAGGCATTATAAAAGAGTTAGAGGAACATTCTAGAGGAATGTTTATATAAACTTGGGGCTGGTTAGGCCTTTCTAGGTATCACTAAGCATTCAAGCATTTCTAAGCAAAAATGATAAAGGAAAAGATTGATGAATTCGATTACTTAAAAAGAAAATCTTCACTGTGTCCAAAAAAACCCACCATAAGCAAAATTAAAAGGCAAATGACACACTGAGGGAAATATAATAAATATATATTACAGACAAAAGGCTGATGTATATGAAGAGCTTTCAGAGTCAGAAAGGAAAAGATAAACACCCCCATAAAAATGGGCAATTGACATAAGTAGGCAATTCACTAAAGAAAAATTACAAATAAACATATGAGAAAACGTTCAGCCTCACTGGAAACAAAAGATATGCAAATTAAATCAACAATGAGTGTGGGAATTGGGCATTCTTGTACCCTGCCGGAGGGAGTGCAAGTTGGTGTAACCTTTTTAGAGGGCAATTTGGCAATATTTATCAAAAGTCTTAAAAACGTGCCTACAGATCTTTGACTCAACAGTTTTATTTCTAGGAATTTATCTAAATGATCGAAGCAAATACACCTGCAACTATTTATATATGGATAAATATATTCTATAAAGAATTATTTATATTGATGAAACCAGGAAATAATCTGCATATCCATAGGCAGTTGGTTAAATGATGGAATATCCATACTATGGGATGCTATGGAACCATTAAAACAACGTGATAGAAGAATATTTGCTGACATGTTTGTAATGTGTCACTAAGCGAAAAAAGCAGCCTACAGAACACTATAGATAACACCATAAATGTGTGTGTGTGTGTGTGTGTGTGTGTACCTAGAAACATTTATTTTCCAAATATTTACTTTTCATTTGACGGTAGATTACTGGTCTTTATTTGCCTTGTGTTTTTCTGTGTGCTGTCCAAATTTTCTGAATTAGCAAAGAACTACTTTTGCATTTAGAAAATAAAATGTCACAAACAAAATAATTGAATTTGGTAGAATTAGCAAGAATAATGTAATTGATAATATTAGGAGTATCAGGAATGGACCCCTAACTCCAATCTGGGTCAGACTCAGACCTGTCTCACTTCTGAAGTTGAGGACTGACAGCCAGAACGAAGCTCACCTGAGTTCCACAGAAGACACCCCGTGTGAAGGGATTGGTGGTATAAGACCATCTGCGGTTTGATTGCAGGGGTGATTCCTAAGCATCCCTGTGACCAGAACAGGCCTGGTGATGAGCTGAGTGAAGATATCAGTGAATCCATAATTAGTAAACCTGCCTTCTACCTCTTCCCTCTCATGAGAAGTTCACTGCACGTGAAAAGGAGAGCCCCATTCCTTGCTCCTGCAGGAGCCAGCAGGACGCTCTTGTCAAGATACCCTGATTCTGAGCAGAGGTTGTGGTCCTATGGAGGCCACCTTCCACCTTGGTTCTCTTCCCCATGCCTGTCCCCTCCATCCCACTCTTGCCTGATTCTCTCTCCAGGGACTTTCTGTCTGTCTCACTGTAGAGACAGTGGGCTGCTCTACACAAAGACATTGTGTGTTAACCTTGGACCCCAGGTACAGCTGTTTGAAACTCCCAAGGGCCCCCAGTACAGATTGTACCGACTCAGCTTTACTACTGGAATAGACGGTGAAACTGGAGCTAAGCTTGGGTGCGTGGGTGGCGGGGGGGAGGGGGTGGATGGGTGGATGGATGGATGAGTAGATGGATGGATGGATATTAGGTCTGTCTTAGATAAAAACAGGAAGTAGAAAAGGTAGAAATTGAGAAGTAGGATAAGCTGGGAGTGACTAGAAACACTGACAAGTGAGAACAGAGGGGTTCTCCATTCATTCTCACCTCCCCCGATGTGCATGCGTCAGCCCTCCCCTTTCTTCAGGAGTGAGTGACCCCACACCCTCAACACACAGCCCTGGGAGCTCTCACGGCCCTCATTTGTATCCACGAAGAAGCTGCCACTGTGTCATAACTGTCGACTTTCTTGTCTGCCTCCCCTTCTAGACAATGAATCCTCTGAAGGCAGTGACTTTGCTTCAGTCAGTTCTCTTTCAGCTGCAGGTTAGAGAAAGCCCAATCCAAACTGGATTGAGCACAGGGGAATTTGTCTCTTATAACTGTTAAGAATAAGGGCATAGGACTGGTTTCAGGTATAGTTTGGTTCTGGGGTTCAGGCGATTTCACCATAGAAGACCTGATTTCTCTCTCCATCTCTGTGCTTTTTTCTTCCAGGTTGGTTCCGTTCTCAAATAGACATTTCCCTTGTGGTCGCCAGAGGGCTGCAGCAGCTCCAGCAATCACATTCTCTCTGCTTCAAGCTCAGATGAGAAAATATCCTAGAAACCTCCCAAAAGTCTTATTTCACCCTCAGGTTCTGATGGGGACTTGGGCTCTTCCCTGATCCAATCACCATGGCCAAGCGAAGGCAGAGCATTCTCACTGGCTTAAGTTTAGACTAAGAAAGGGGTGGCTGCCCAGAGAGAAGCTGGGTATCTTACAAGAAGGGTGAGGATGCTGATTTGCACAGTGCTGATTGGCACTGCTCATGGAAGTGCCAGGTCCCACCACCTGACATGTAGTCACTATCAATACATGCTACTTCCATGACCCCATCCCAACAGAGAACACAATGTGAGTTTGTCACGGAAGCCCCCCAAAACTTCACTAGCCCAGCAGGGGCTCTGTGTCCATGAGTCCCATCCATCAGCCACTCCCCTGCATTTCCTGTGCCTCCTTCCTGAAGCCCTCAGCTTGTTATGCCTAAGCCACAGGCAGCTGTCAGCAGGTCAGCCCACCTCTCCTCATTCCAGACCACTGGGCCGGAAGTGTTTGGAATTGATGCAAACCTAGAAAAATGCAATTTGGGTTTTTCCCTCTTCTTCCCAGCATGGATTTTGCTCAGCCAGAAATAGTGGCCACTGACACTACTGCCCAGATCTGCGCAATAATAACGATCCCACTAGCAACGATAATAGTCACTGTTATTACCACTTCCACTTTAAGGGTCTACAGTGCACCAAGCCCTTTAAACATATCACTGCCTGTCTATACCGTAGCTTTGCAAGAATGTGCAATTGAGACCACCACAGTCTTTGCCCATCTCTAGGTACAAATGGGATCACTTTGCTAATAACTACTCAAATTTCAGACTTGTTGCCTCCATGTGCTGGGGCATAATCTCCCGCCCCCTTCAAATATTTCGGTGGGTTCCCATCTAATATGGGCTCATAGGCTCTGCCAAGCTCCATGGTCTCTGTGCTGCTGCTTACCTGTACCCAGGTCCTTGTCACTGAGCCACCAGGCACTGTCTTTCCTGCCACTGCATGGTGGCAAATTTGGGGAAGATGCCTCTCTCCTCCCCTCCACTCTATGCCACGTGCCGTTAGTGGGGCCCTAGAGCAGATCTGTTTGTGCCCTGATACACAATACAATTACTGAAATGGCTCCATCGGCACCCCACTCCCCATCACACAACCTTGACCACTGGACGCTGGTGTGAGACCGGTGGGGACTAAGCAGCGAGACAAGTACAAGTGATAGAAACCATGCTGAGCTCAAGAATCACACCTCCCAGCCCTGCCATCCTTTTCCTCTTTCTCCTTCTTCCCCTCTCTACCTCACGAACTCAACCTAAGACTGTTTTATTGGGTCGAATCCTGTATGTCTGATTCTCCTTTCTCAGGAGGGTTTCTCCTAACTGGCTGAGAGTACGCATTCAGTAACTGTATGTTGAATGGTTGGTTGGTTGAATGGATGAACTACTGCATCAGTTCTCATGCCAAATAGTTTCTGGTGAGCTCACTGCACATATATCTGGATTTCATTTAGACTCAATCTGCCATCCTTGTTAGTTAGACTGGTATGATTCTCCTCCATTTTACAAAAAACTGAGGCCCAGAGAAGTTAAATCACTGTTCTGAGTCACACAGCTAACAAATGGCAGAGCTGGGATTCAAACCCAGGCCTAACTGCTGCTCAAGTCCTTTCCTCTTTCCACTCCACTCTCAACACAGAAAGACATTGGATCTCTGGTTAAAGAGGTGCATGGCTCTACCTTGTGCAGGAACTACATCCCTGGGTGCCGCCTGTGGGGTAGGGCTTCCCAGACAATGCTGGCACTGCCTGGTTCTCCATCACGCCTCTAGATGTAACCAATCCAGGCTAAAGGTCCCCATGGACAGCCCACCCCAGCCGCTGGTTTGCCTGCCTGTCCTGGGGAAAAGGATGGCAGCTCCATCAGCTGAGCCTGATTCTTCCTGCTCATCAGCTACTCACACAGTTGCATCTCAGAGGCCAACTCTGTTCTGTGAGTCCTCCTGACCCCACTGGCTACCACATCTTTTCCCAACTCCCTCTGGCTCAGAGGAGCAGCAGTCCTGAGCAATGTCTCCAGAGCTTCCGGAGAAGATGGGTCAGCCCTTTGGGGTCAGTTCCACTAGTGGACCAGGAAACCTTTGGGGTCAGAGGTTCCCATCCCACTAGCAAAACAGAGTCATGCCTGTCACATGGGCTGAGATAGGTTTCATAAATCTCAAGCCACAGTCCCCTTGTCCTGGGCGTGTTCTCTGCCCCACTGACAGGCTTCTGACCCAGCCCCTGGTTTTCCCTTCCAACTCTTAACTCTCTCATCAAAGCAGCTTTGTTGGCTGGGGCCTTGTCTCCCATCCACTAAGATGCCTCCATGCCTCTCTCCAGATGGGCCTTGATCCCTGTGCTTTTAGCCTGTGATTTTAGCCTACAGGCTCCTATAGTGTATTCTCAGCCTGAGATGACCAGTGCCTTTTTCCTGCTTCTGGGGCCAACACTTTGGATATTGATTTTCACCCAGATCAGACAAAGTTCACTGGTTGAACTTTGGAGTTTGGACTGCTGGTCCCTCTCTCAAGCCTGAGTAGTCTTGGCCTTAAATCACTGCCTGGCAGAGTCCTCATCTGGACTTTTAAGTGGAGAGAGCTGAAAACCATGGAATTGATTTCCAGTGGGCTAGTTTGGAGATGTCCTGTTACAGTGGCATAGGTGGGGCTTCTGTAAACCTACAGATGCAGTTCTGTAGACTGGTGCCAGAAAATGCACAGTAGTAATACCAGACTAGCATCTGGACTCTGCCCTGCAAGAATCAATAAACGAGAATTGGAGATTAGTTTCACGAGATTGTACACATATGTGTGTGCCTGTGTGCATTTTAATAGAGGCATTTCTATCACTTTTGTTAATTATAACAAACATTTACTCAAATTTATTGTGTGCCAGGCACTGTGGTAAGCACTGATGCATTTGCATGAATTAACTGTTTTAATCCTTATCACTATAGGTGATAACCCTACAAGACAAGCACTATTGTTATCTTCATTTTATTTATGAAGAAACTAAAGCACAGAGAGATTGAGTAATATGCTCAAGATCACACAGCTGGTAAGAGGTGCAACTGGTATCTGAACCCAGTCTTTGTGAATCCCATTTACATTTGATTATTAAAGTCTCAAAGATACTTGTGACCCAACAAGGCTAAGGGACTTCACCCAAGGAAAAGAAGCCCAAAAAGTGGAAAAGAAGCTTGATTGGGTCAAAGTACAGGGCAAGGGAGCATTAGGGAAATTGGCCTCTACTACTGGCCAGCAGCACTCGCTCTCAGGACTCTGTATATGTTTTCATTTCCTCCTCATGAGAACCGTGTGGAGCAGCCTCACAATCCCCATTTTACAGATGAGTAAAGTGTGGCTCAATGAGACTCCATCATCTGCCCATGGACACTTACATACTAGCACATGGTGGTCCGAGTTTCAAACCCAAGCCCTTTTGAATCTCATCTGTGAGGGATGAATCTTCCTATCACGGACTTGCCCACCATGGACAGCGGCGGTGGTGTGAAAAGAGACCCTGTGCTTCTCTTCCATCTCATCCTGCCTGTCTGCTCTCCTCCCCCCGCCCTCCACCCCACCCCATCCACCACAACTATCCCTCTTCACTTGCTGAGGATTAAGTTAGGAAAACAAAAATGAAATGAACACCGTTCTGCTGTCCCATCCCTGGAGACGCCGACTTACAGAGGTCTGACGCTGTTGATGATGTTCTATCGATTTCCCCTCTAATTGCTGCAGCTAGATCTATATTCATTTTCTGTCTCAAACTTCCCTTTTGTTGGCTCAATCAGCTAAATGAAGGGTCCATTTCTCACTGCTCCTGTCCTGAAAAGCCAAAGAAGTTTCAGATGAAGATCTCTCTTCAGTGAGATAAGTCAGTGAGGTCAGCAGACCAGGGACAAAGAAATTGGTCGGAATTGGATGACCCCTTTTGAAGACTTGGCAAAGAACAAGACTGGAAACAGAAGGCTCAAGAGACAGACCCAGTTGGCAAGAAGCAGAAATGTTCCACATTGAATTCACAGATCAGGAATCCATTCATTCATTCAACACTTTTATTGAGACCCCATGGTAGGATCTAGAAATATTCAGGACACAGGCCCTGGCCTTATGAAGTTAAATGTGATTTGAGTGGACAGATATTAACCAATGGTCTCATAGATAAATAATTTTTACTGTGAAAAATGTCTAAGTCAACCTCAAGTCCAAGGAATGAATCTCAGGGAAGAAATCAGAATTGGTTCAAGGTAGACTCACCTTTCCCTTTGTTAACTCGGCAACCTTTTCTGATCCACTCAACTCAAGACATCCAATGAAGAGAGCAAAGTACTGAGGAGGATCTCCAATCTGGGCATGACTTGGTGCCTTTCTCCCAGAAGCTCACCACATAATGGAAAAGCCAGATACTGCAGCAATTGCACCTGCTTGCCTAGGACCTAGGGTGGGGAGTGGGATGCATGCAAAATCAACTCTCTTCCTTGATGATCTGCTTCTGGCTTTGGCCTTTTGGGTAAACCTGGCACTCCCCTTTGGTGTTTACTCCTGAATATTCTTTCCTTTCTCAAGAGCCATTTGAGACTGCTTAGTCCCCATTCTTGGAATCTGACTACACCTTATCTTTCCAGCTCAGCCCATTGTCATTTGCTGACTTACACCAGACCATTCTTTCCCCAACCCTTTAATAATCAGACCAGGTGAGTGTACAAGGTACTCTAGGGCATTAGTCAGGATAGACTAGGTTATGCTGCAATAACAAATAATGCCCAAATGTCAGTGGCTTAACACAACAAAAATTTGTTTCCTATTCATGCAAAGTCTGAAGCAGGTTCAGTGGCTCTCCAGAGCAATTCCCTTCTAAGCAGTGATTTGGGGATTTGGTGGGCTTCCACCTTTTGACTCTAGCATCTTAACACATGTTTGCTGAGGCAGGAGAGAGGGCTGGAGAGCCATTTGGGGTTTTTTCACTGCATGTTCCCTAAAGTGCCATACATTATTTCTGCTCACAGTCTTGACCAGAATTAGTCACATGGCACCACCTCATTTCAAAAATTCCCAGGAAGAAGAAAAGAACCTGATATTTATAAGTTCTAGTAATGTCTACCACAATGGTTCAGCCTCTGAAAAGAGGGTTTATTTACAGACATTCTTATCTGGGGCCCCAAATTTTCAACCCATCATAGCCCATCTTCTTATATCTTATCTTTATTCCTTTGATGCAAGCTTAATTCACAATCCATCTCTGTCTTCACTAGATATACTTCTCAGCCAGTAACTGGTAAGCTATGATTCAAGCTCATGACTGTCTCCAAAAGGAAAACTCACATCTTTTCCTGTACATTAGACTACCGCCATGGGAAATGTCCATGTCCTCAGTGCATTTCTGCTATTGTTGGGACAGAATATTGAGGCATACATTAAAGTTAGAATGGCTCAACAGCAGTAGTGAAGAGCTTAGTTTATGAAGTGAGGCACACATAGTTCAACGGTTGACTCTGCCGTTTGTTATTTGGGTGACCTTAATTAAATGGCTTAACCTCTAACTTGCACATCTGTAAAATGGGAATTGTAATAGTAACAATTCAGAGTAGTTTTGGTGCCAAATGCACTAATGTAGTTAGTAAAGGCTCAATAAACAGCAACTTCTATTAGTATTACTATAGATGTCTAGAAGTCAATATCTAATCAAGAGTTTGATAATGTGTTTCAGACTCAATGCGAGAGATGCTAGGAGAGGAGGAAGGGGGAAGCAGAAGCATTTGGAGATCTTAATTTTCTGCAAGCTCCAAATAAATTGCTGGGCAATTAAGCTGTCAAGAAAGCCATCCTTATCTCCAGGATAGCGAGAATATTTAAGCATGCACCTCAAGAGTAATGGGGCCTGGAGGCAGGGGTAGATAGATCTCTGAGTACAAGGAAAGGGTTAGGGGTATGCAGAGATAGCCTCTTTGTTCGGAAACCTTGAACTTGAACTGGCTCCTGTGTTGCTTGAATTAAATATTCGCCATGCTTGTAAAATGCACAGCATAGTCCCAGGCCTATAGTTGATGCTCAATAAATAATAATAATTATGTTGATTATAATTATGATTATTATGCTACCCCCAAAATTTGACACATTGATGTGGGAGACCATAAGAAGGCAGTTATCTCTGAAGAGACTTATTCTATGAATTGTTGTTTTCCACCTGCATCTTGTTAGAGCACTCTATTCAGAAGCAAAATCTCCCTTAAATAGTGTGAGTTTAAAACTAAAAAATGCACTGCTCCAGATCTTGAGGAGCTTATAGCCTAGAAAAGGAGTTGGATATGGTGCAATGGCAAGGTGTGTAGAACACCTTATCCTAGACTGTGCACATCACTAGCAGTATCTCCAGACCTCACAGTAGCCACTCAAGGTAGGTCTTATTCTCTTCAGATGAAGAGAGTTGAGCCTCCCTTTCTTAAGCCTTAAAATGGGTACAAGAAACTTCACTGATTGCTATGAAGATTAGACACAGCAACTATACAAAGCATGGGATAATTCCGGGCACAACGATGTTATGGAAGGTGATAGGTGAGTCTGCAGAGAATGACCAGAATGTGTCTATTTATTTGCTACCTGTACTAGGAAGGTATGTGGGAGGGGTGGGTGGTGACCCAGAAGTCTGATAGCTGGAGTACTGTATAGAAGCGGTGTGTCCAGTGAACTCATAGGCACTGGAGGAGGATGGGGAAATGAAGGAGAGAATGAGTGAGTAAATGGGTGGGAGGGAGGCAATATGAAATGTGCCAGTTCATCCCCAGGGAGATGAACCTCAGACCCTTCAGGGGTGTGAGTTGAAGCTGCTGCAGGGCTAGGGCCTGGTAGGGTATGGGACACCTTTCCCTGTTTCATACCTCCACAACCCCCAACCATGACCAAGATAATCCAAAATTTACATCCAGTTCCTAGCCTGAGATATAAGGACTGTCTGCAACTTTGGTTTCCTATGATTCCCTTAAGTCTCCTTCGTAACCAACCAGATCCAGAAGTCAGTGTGCCAGATATAAGCCTTAGGTGGGACAACTCCAAGTCTCCCCACAACCTACAACTTCCTCCTTCTGTATCATTTAAGGCTGTAAGACTAGGATCCTGCCTATCATTCCCGTGAGCAGAACTCTGGGACACAACACACTGAGTGTGAGCCAGTACCATCAGCTTCTCTGCACACGTTCTGCTACATGTGCACATCTCCTTCCTCTCTGCTCCCAAATATTTGACTCAAGGTGACATATTTATAGGATCACAGGAAGACCTTTGAAGGAATAACAGGAACATATGCTTCTCAGGGTTAGCTGGAGATAGCTACCTGTAGGATGGACTTTTTGGAAGCCCCTTCTTCCAAAATACTTCCTTTTGTCTGTTAAAGGTCTATAAATTCCACCATTGAGGATATTTTAATTTGAATTAAGAATCCTTTAAAGTGAAAATATTTCTAATAAGGGTAACACATTATCAAAGTTGAGGCAACCCTTAAAAGGGGGAGCTGCTTGATGAGGTGCCTATGGCAAAACCGAGTCAGAACGCGGGAGGGTGGAGAGAGAAAAGTCAGTTTAGCTTTCATAAGTCCAGAACCATGGAGAGTTCCTTCCCAGCTAGTAGCAATTTCAGGGAGATTTTTTCAGATCTGCTCCATCTCCTGCAGGCACCATTGCCTTCAGGCCATTGGACTCTCTGGAGAAGAGTTCTCTAACAGAGATATTAGACATTGAGGTCTTCATTCCTGAGAAAATGCAAAGGTCTCTCCTCTGGATAGAGTTAGAGATTGGCTTGGAGTTTGTGCTTGAGAGATCAGATTGGGACATGAGGACACAGAACCCCTCCCTTGATTTATCCTGATGATGATGTTGATGATGCTAGTGACGGTGGTGATGGAGATGGTAATAATATTGAGAGCTAACATTTATTGCATATTTACGATGTGCCAGGTACAGTTTTATGCACTTCACATGGATTAATTGACAAAACACTCAGAATAAGTCTAAGAGGTGGGGACTGTTATTATCCTTATTTTACAGATGAGGAAGCTGAAAACACAGGTTCAGGGCTTCCCTGTGCCACCGCATCACACAACTCCAAGGATGCCTCTCATTCTCACTTGGTCTATGCGAATGGTGCCCCCTGGAGGTATATCGGGCACAAACTGTACAGTCAGTCTGCAGAGAGGTTAATTAACTTACCCAAGTTTGCAAAGCTTAGAACCGAGGAAAAGTAGTTCTAGAGTTCCAGTTCTTAAGCACTGTACTTGATGAGACCCTCTTTATCAGAGACTTCAGGTAACTGTATGGTAGCTTGATGGATCAGTGGTATGTTAAAATTTTATTTTTAATCTTCATTTGTTACTAAAAGATGAGACATACTCTATTAGCAATTCAAAGCAATTCAAAGTCAAATTTTCCTCCCAACCCACTCCATCTTTATATTCTCCCTTGTGGGTGTCTCTGCTCCACACACTTCCATCAGTGCCCTACTGACAAGAGATAGGAAGGGAGAAGACAACGCTAGACTGACTTGATTATTATTTGGGGGGGGGCAGGTGTTGATACAGGAAGAGAAGACAATAAAGCTTGAATTTCAGAACAACTTTTTGGCACTCAGAATAGTTATCCCCCTGGATCTCTCCCATCTGGAGGGAGGAGATGCGGACTCCATTGTATACACAACTTCAGAATATATTTAAAAGAGTTTAAGAATGGGGCTTTCAGAGTCATTAAATATCACCATGACCTGGTCGACCCCTGCCAGGAGGACAAAGCAAGCATCAACATATTATATCAAGAGCATGATGGTTTCTGGTCTCATTTTATGGACTTTGAAGATTGTGTGGCACTTCTGAGAACTTCCATAACCATAACCATAGCAGCAACTGCAAAGACATTGCTAACCAAGGATCATTCAGCTTAGAACATTCCTCCTAATCTTATAAACATATGCATATTTTTCTTTCTTTCTTTATCAAAATGAGATCGTGTTATATTTTGTCCACAGTTTTTCTGCTCAACACAGTTACATATCATGTGTATATCCCACGTGTCAGCACAAAAAACCTACCACTTCTTTCTAATAAGGGTGTGGTTGTCCATTGTGCAGCTGCACTACAATTTTCTGTCAGACTCCTGTTGATGGATATTTAGATTATTTCCAATTTCTTTTATTTTATTGTTGCAAGCAATACTATTACAAGTGTTTTTACATACATCTTTTCACCTTGCACTAGTATTTTTCTATAAAGAGAAGTTGCTGTGTCAAAGGACATGCATTGGTTGGGTTTAATGATATAGTCAGATGGCATGAGAAACAAAAGAGATGTATTTTAATATGAGGGTGGAGGCATAGTGGCTTGAGAAATGGTCATGAGGAGCAAGGAGAATGCTGACCTGAGCTTTCATACCTTAGCAGAATGAGCAGCCTGGACTTGGGAAGATCTCAGAGGCAGCAGTGTCTTCTGGGGAGCGGCGGGCGGGGGGGGTGGGGGGGCGGGAATCTCATTCTCACTTAAGGCAGGAGGTGCAAAGAGTGTTCTGGGAAAAGTCTGAGCATATAGATAAATCTGTTTAGGAACCTGGCTGGGAAGGACTGGGAGAGTGGGAGTTATGAGGTTGGATCAGGCTTAAGGGAGAAGAAAGCAGTTTGGGAATGAGAGGGCAGAAGAAAACAGAGATAGGAGGTGAGAGAGGGTCTTTCATCTGTAAGGTGGACAGTCACAAATGACAAGGCTACAAGGAAGAGGAATCGTCTGTCTACAAGATTCAATGGATGTCAGGCAATAGTCCCTGAATGGTACCTAAGGTTTAATGACATTTGCAAAATTTGGATTTAACACAGGGTTTGTCTTAGGTCTGATGCCCTGGAAACAGAGCCTGAGCAATTTGGATGCATATGATTTGTTGAGGGAGGGCTCTTGAGGAAAACCTGTAAAGGAAGGAGGGATGCAGGATAGGACCACAAGGAGGCAGTGGGGACAGGGGAACAGAATTCTCTCATTCCCATGAACCTTGCCCCACAGTGGAACGGCAAGAATGACAGTGTGTGGAAAGACTCAGGTTTCTTCAGGTGAACAGCTTGCCAAGGCCTGGCTTGGGCACACATTAGAGAAGCACTTGTTTTGTGGAGGAGTGGTTGTTCTAAGAACCGAAGGGCTGATGCTGATGTGGAGCATCTAGACAGGCTATCATTGGGACAGGTCACTGCTTCAGGGCTGTGGAAGCAGATCCAAGAGCCCTATGGAGCCTAGAGAGTGTGCAGTGAACTGCAGACAAGGTACAGTTGGGCATTCCCTTTCCTGCCCTGCCCATGTTTTATATCACTGGAGTATCTCACACCTACTGATGCCCTTGCTCCATGGAGGTTAAATCCATGAGCACTGGAGTCAGACAGGCTGGTCATGCATTCAGACTCTGCCTCTTTCTAATTAAGTGAACTTAGGTGAATGCTCTTACCTCTCTGAGCCCCATTACTCTCATCTGAAACATGGATGAAATAGTAATCACATCATTGAGTACTTGTGCAAATAAGCTGATGACTACGAAGCACCAAGCACATAGTGGATGCTCAATAAATGCCAGTTGCATTTACAGTTGTATTTTAAAATCAGTATTATTGTCATGCCTAGAAGTGTCTATGCTGGCTCTCTTTTTGCCTATGGGCTTAAAAACAAACACCCCATAAAAGGGTTTCTCTCCCTCTATTCCTCTGGGAATCTTCCCAAGTTCTGCTTCCTGATTCTGCTGGTCCAACTTGCCTGTTCCTTATTTATGACTTATCACAAAAGATTTGCATTTTTATGATCCACCCGGAGTTGGAAGCAGATAGGACCAGATGGGACGGGGACTGAGCAGGTGGCTCTACTCTGGAGCTGACCTCCCAGAGAGGTTGCCATCCATCCTGTACGTAGTGTTCATAGGGGCATGGAGAGGTCAGGCTGGACTCCTACTGGCTCCTGTATAGCTTAGAAATGTGTACAGCTTCAATTAACAGAAAAATTGAATAAAGTTGTTTAAGCAAATAGGGAGATTTTTTTCTCACACCACAAGGAGCCTAGAGGTAGGAGGCTTCTGGAAATGGCTCGGCAGCTGAATGATGTCAGAGGCAGCATCTCTGAGATGCTCTTGGTCTTTGACATGCTCTTGGACTTTATTTTTGCATTTTGCTTCATGGTCACAAGATGGTTGCTACAGCTCTGGACATGGCACCCATGCTCAAGGCAGGAAGAAGAAGGAAGGGGGAAGAGGCAGAGACTGCTCTGATCCTGTCTTTCTCCCCTTTTAATCAGGGTAATAGAAGCCAGAAGCATTCCAAAGACTTCCATGCAGGCTCAATTGGCCAGTGTGTATGAAAAATGCACTCCTGTGTTTCTTCTTTAGTCTCGCCTACTGCCACACTTCACCTCTGGTCACCAAATATACTGTTATTTTTTTTTTCCATACATCAAGCAATTCTCCAACACCAGTTGGGTATCCTACAATTTAACTCAGTTCTGACACTATCCACCTGGAGATAGCATTAGATCCCACATGTTAATTGCTCAGCCCAAGACGGTCCTTCCCCACTTCAGATGTCAATCGCGAGTCCCAGGTTGTCGTCTGTACTTCTAACCAGCTAACTATGAATCAGGCTCCCCATGACCCCCTCCTTAGGTTTGGTAATTTGCTAGAATGGATCACAGAACTGAGGGAAACAGTTATTCACATTTACTGATTTATTATATAATAAAGGATATGATAAAGGATACAGATGAACAGGAAGATGAACAGATACATAGGGCAAGGCCTGGAAGTGTCCTGAGTGCAGGAGCTTCTGTCTCCTTGGAGTTGGGGTGCATTAACCTCCTAGCACATGGATGTGTTTGCCAACCTGGAAGCTCTCCAAACCCCAACACATTTGGAGTTTTTATGAAGGCTTCATCATATAGACATGATCAGTCATCAGCTTAATCTCTAGCCCTTCTCCCCATCCTAGAGGATGAGAGTCAACCATGACCTGGTCTTTCTGGTGACCAGCCCCCATCCTGAAGCTATCCAGGAGTCCATCAAGAGTCACCTCATTAGAACAAAAGACACTCTTATCACCCAGGAAATTCCAAGGGATTTAGGGACTCTGTCACAGGAAATGGGGGCAGAGGCCTATGTACATGTAATTTTGCAGCCCCAAAATGTCAAAAGTCTAGCTCTAATTGACAGGAAATCAAGGATTAATATTGTCATGTTTGGGTTAGAGACTAATCATGGCTCATCTCCAAAGACTAGACACATTGCTGATCTGAACAAAATAAGGAGTCAGTGGGCAAGGAAGAAAGAGGGAATGGATATTTAGTAGGCAATAAACAGAGTCTGCCCACCTTCACACCCAAGAAGGTCAACCACTGGGAGTATGGATGGCAGCAGAGGATCTATGGCCAACAAAGGGCTGCACCAAAAGTCCAGTGAGCAAGACAAATTCCATCACAGCTCTGCTTCAACAACCTTGAGCCATTTTGTACACCCAGCTCCCAGCATGCCTTCACTCCCTCCCCAGCTCCTGTGTCTCTTTGTTGGAGGGTGGCAGTGGGCTACAGGAGCTCACTTTGCCTATGCATACAGAGAGCCATGAGACTCCTTTGCCTCTGATAGGGACAACTCTGAAGTGTGACTTGGGTTGTCTTTGGAGCTCCCTTATGGAATTAAGGCCAAGTTACCCTATGTGGGATTTTGCTTGAGAGCACACATTGCCTGGCTTCTTCTTTCACTTGTCTCACTTCCCCATTCCCTAACTGGAAACCACTCAAAACAAATCGTTTTCACATGAATCTTTGGGGTCTTCTTATGGGGGACCAACCTTACATCCTACAGTGTGATTCAAGTAGTCTGTTTAGAGGAGTACTTGAGAAAAGACTGGGTCCTGGGAAGTTGCTGAGCAGTGCCTTGGGGCCACACTGAGCAGTGGCTGGGATTTAGGACAAGGCTCCAGCTCAGTGGTACCTATGGAGGAAAGAAGGAAATGGAGGCAAAAGCTTGAGTAGAGGGATAGGGACAGCATCGCAGGTACTAGGGTACTGTTGGGCTGCCCTGGGAGGACCAGGTTCTCATGGGCTCTCCAGCTCTCCAGAAAGAAGACTAATTCCAGGCCACACCTCCTGGTGGCTGAGGTGCCCAGTGCCCCTTTAGCCTGGGTCAGGAGATGCAGGGCTGGAGAGTGCTAAGTCTGTGGAACCAGATACCTGTCCCAGAGCTCTTGCTGGACAGTATGTACAAGAGGAGTGATGACACATGCCATCTCAGACTTCCCCTCATTTCAGAGGGCATCCCAGCCAGGAGGATCTCAACTGTCTTTTGGACAAGAGTTTTTCACACTGTGATCCTGAGCCCTTCTTCAGCCAGAGCAACTTTGTTTTCAGCACTGAGCTTCCTTATGAGATCATGTTTGGACAAAGGGTCCTGCAGATTAAGAATAAAGGTTGACTCTTGCACTGTTGGTGGGAATGTAAATTGATACAGCCACTATGGAGAACAGTATAGAGGTTCCTTGAAAAACTAAAAATAGAACTACCATACGACCCAGCAATCCCACTACTGGGCATATACCCTGAGAAAACCATAATTCAAAAAGAGTCATGTACCACAGTGTTCATTGCAGCTCTATTTATAATAGGGAGGACATGGAAGTGACCTAAGTGTCCATCCACAGATGAATGGATAAAGAAGATGTGGCACATATATACAATGGAATATTACTCAGCCATAAAAAGAAACAAAATTGAGTTATTTGTAATAAGGTGGATGGACTTGGAGTCTGTCATACAGAGTGAAATAAGTCAGAAAGAGAAAAACAAATGCCGTATGCTAATACATATATATGGAATCTAAAAAAAAAAAAAAAGTTGTTCTGAAGAACCTAGGGGCAGGACAGGAATACAGACATAGACGTAGAGAATGGACTTGAAGACACGGGGCGGGGGAAGGGTAAGCTGTGACAAAGTGAGAGAGTGGCATGGACATACATACACTACCAAACATAAAATAGATAGCTAGTGGGAAGCAGCCACATAGCACAGGGAGATCAGCTTGGTGCTTTGTGTCCACCTAGAGGGGTGGGATAGGGAGGGTGGGAGGGAGAGAGATGCAAGAGTGAAGAGATATGGGAGCATATGTATATGTATAACTGATTCACTTTGTTATAAAGCAGAAAGTAACACACCATTGTACAGCAATTATACTCCAATAAAGATGTTTTTTAAAAAAAGGTAATGATTAGGTTAAGAGGGTAGCAAAAAAAAAAGAAAAAAAGAATAAAGGTTAAAAATCTCCAGACAAGTCCATTTTGTCTTAATACTCTCAAATTTCCCCTGCACATGTGTTCCCAGCATTTGCCAACCTGATATGTGAAAGTCAAGATAACAATATTACTTTGAACCATGGCTCAAAGAGCTATAAATTCAGAGTGGGGACTGTTCTACAGAAGTGAGTAATCTTAGGTAACTGAGGTGGGATAACTGAGCAGTGAAGAGTGTGGGCTCTGGGTTCAAATCCTGAGTCCACTACCCACTAGCTGTTCTACTAAGGGACAAGGAACCAACCTCTCTGAACCTCTGTCTCCTCATCTATGAAGTGGTAATACATAAAACTCGTAAAATAAGACCCATACCTAATAGATATTTGTTTAATGAAATCTGTAAAGATTAGATGAGATGATGTCTGTAAAGCACTAGGCAGAGCGCCTTACACATAGTAAATACCGATGAGATCCAAAATATTTACCAGCTGATATGGCACTAGTGCCAATCAATCAGCATGTTGCACTGGCCAATCAGAGTAGATGCACTGACCCATCAGTGCAGATCCACTGTCCAAGAACGGATGACTGCCTGAACAGACTTACAAAACAACACCCTTGGGTTCTTCAGTGCAGATCCACTGTCCAAGAAGAATGGATGACTGCCTGAACAGACTTACAAAACAACACCCTTGGGTTCTTCAGAGCAGATCCACTGTCCAAGAAGAATGGATGACTGCCTGAACAGACTTACAAAACAACACCCTTGGGTTCTTCCTATAACTCTTACAGTGGTTTTATAAATTGTGACCAGCTAGCATGAACTCCTAAACAATATTACTTTGCCTCTTACTCTGGAAACTCTAAAATGCTCCAGTTAATATCTTTACTGTAGTCACTAAGGACAGACACCTGCTCTGCCGAGTGAGGGTGATTTTCTGCCTCCCCTTTTCCCTAATATAGGCTCCTAATGAAGATGGAGAGGAGGGATCTGAATCACGGAGTCTCAGTCTCAGGCATGCCCTTGGCTGAACCAGGGCAGAGAGAGGAAGATTGGCCATAGTCACATTCCCCCAGGGACCCTGTCAGTTCTCTGCTGGGAAACCGACATCTGGATTCAACATCTCACCAAGAACAGTGTGTTCTATCTTGTGGCTTTGCTCATGATTCAGAGTTCAGGGAGACAGAGTCTGAAGAAATGGGTTTTATTCATGGGTTTACTTTTGACTATACCAAAGCCCTGAGGGGGCAGATCCACCAGAAGGAGATAATTCTCAAAAAAAAAATAAATTGAGAAGGTGTTAGAAAAGGGTGATGAATGAGAGAGAGAGAGAGAGAGAGATTGTCAACTAAAGAAAGAGACATATGATTCACCCTTTAATGTTCATCTTCTAAGTCACGACAAAGCCTCAATTTGCCAACTCACTAGAAGCCTTATTAAATATACTGTACACAGTTCAACTTCATTTATTCCAGCAGTGGTGATCAGAAGAAGGTGGGGGAGGTGTCTGCCACCAAGATTTCCTAGTGGTGTCCAGATACTGCCAGTTCCAAGTGTGATTTTTTTTTTCACCTCCCTTTCCATTTGCGGCACTTTCACCCCTCATAGGTTTCTAATAGATGCCCTTTTGGTTTAAGTTAGCCCACAGACCTAAACTAAAAGGATTGTAAATAGCAGGTTACCTTTGTGCATATAAAATGTGACAAGATTAATGGATAGTCAGTGTACGTGTCACAGAGATGGCACAAAAAAGTAACAACAAAGTCGCTGTTTTGCCACAATCACACCATGTACCTTTTTACCTCTGTGCCTCAGTGAGTCTGCCAACACGGCTCTCTCCAAGCAAACATCCTCTCTCCTTGCAATAGCCATCTCCTGGGGTGGACATTAAGCCCATATGATGACCCCTCTTTAGGAAATGCCCTAGATTCAGTGTCTGGTTCTGAACTATCAGAGCTCAGTTTTCAGGTCCAGCTAAATAAACCAGGAATGGACCTGTGACTCAAGCTGGGCCAATCAGATTCTTCGAAGAATCTGAAATTTTGGACTAAGACACCCAGAGGCTAGGAGCTGGTGAAGGAGAGTTATATTCAGATCTGCTCTCTAGAAAGAAGGATCATAGATTCTTGCTGCCATGGTCTCCCAAACTTCTGGGTTCTTGCCACTTTTGAGATTTACTTGCTCATCTCTCCCTTGGATTCTTTGAAACGATCAGGACTCTTCCAATAACCCTCTTTTATTTTAACTAGCCAGTTCATTTTTGTTACTTGCAACCAAAATAACCTTATTCAACACACTCCTGATTCTCTCTCTGTTTCTTCAAGTCTACTGTGTCCCTTTTTCCATGAAGATGTGTCTGACTCGCCCTCCCCTGGCAGGAAAAATGTGTCCCCTTCCTCATCCGTGTTCCCATAATACTTGATGCTCACCCCTGCTGCAGCATTTTGTACACTATTATGTAATCTGCTGTGTATTTAGACCATGGGTTCCTCAAGGAAAGAAGCAGCCTTATTAATACTAGTGTCCTTAATGCTGATCTTAGTGCTTGCAACGTAATACGTGTTTATTAAACTCTTCTTGATGAACGGATTAAATGAAGAATTAGAGCTAAATTGGAGACAGGCTCCATGAAGGGTTATTGCTTTTTTTTGTGTGTAGGTGAATGTTGCAGACGAAGTTGGTGGCAAACCAGCTCTGTTCAACTTGCAGCTTCACCACAATGAACTCCACAAGCTGTCAAAATCCCTTTGTCCTGTTGGGATATCTGTTGCATGCTGATTGGAATGAAAGGCCATTAGATAGGGGGCTAATGTTTCCCTTGGTTGTACAGAGATTTCTTGTTTCCAGAGCACCTGACCTAGCAGACTTTCTGGCAATCCTATCGACCCCTGTCTGTCTGGAGTAAGTCCCCGAGGAGCAGGGAAGGATGCCTGGGAGGAGGGCCAACAGAGAGCATCAGAGAGCCTGGCCACGCTCTTCTCCTCATTCATGAGGGTTTGAATCTGACAGGCTTCAGAGAGACTCATGGCTCAGACTCTGAGCTGAAATTTCAAGACAACTGAAGCATGGATGAACATGAAACTCCTGGCAAAGTCAGGATTTCCAGAACAACTGATCCAATGAATGTAACTCTGACCCAAGCTGCACAAAGCAGGGCAAGAGTGGACAGATGAATCTTATGCTGATCGAAGTTCAAGCACTCAGGACACATGCCATCTGAAAAGTAAGGCCACAAGGCCAAAGCGTAGATTTCAATTGAACGGCAGCATCTGTAAGAAAAATGCAATCTGCCCCAAGGGGCTGTAGTTGTGCCATTTGGGCACTGGATTAGAAAGGTGGAAACTGCCTGGAAGGAAGAGTTCTCTAAACCAAGGACCCAGGCAAAGGAAGGTTGTTAATTATGATAAAATACTGGTGATATACAACAATAATAACAGCTAAGAAACCAGACACTGTCCTAAGTACTCTGTATGTGTTATTTCATTCAATCCTCATAATATACGTATGAGATCAATGCCTCTATTGTCCTAGTTTACAGAAATGAAAACAGCCCTGGACATTACATAACTTGTCTAAGCTCACACAGCTAACTGGCCAGAGGTGGGCTCAAGGGCTGATTCAGACAGCCTGATATGGGTGCCCTCACACAGAGCCTCCAGGCCAAAAATGCTCTTCAGACACCCTGGGCTCTTTCCTGCCTCAAGGACTTTGCATATGTTGTTGCTTCTGCCTGGGACACTCTCAATAACTGATAATAATAGTGTCACAAGATGGACATTTGTTCCAAGCCTCCATGTAGCAGATCTCAGATATCAGGTTGAATTGTGAGATAGGCCAGTCAGTAGAACCTTAAAAAGTGAAAAACAGCCGAGTAGTAGTCAAATAAATATTAAACTCTTCACCCTCGAGGAGGTCATAATAGCATTTGGAGAAAAGGGAATGGGGAAGAGGATATTCTGGAGAGAGAAAACTAAGGCATTGTGATTTTAATTTAGCCAAGGTTATCCAAGAAACAGAATTTGTTGTTATGTGGCCTGGGGCAAGCTAACGTTGACTTTCATTTTCCTTTTGTGGCAGTGACTAAACTACTGTTCATCAAAACCATTTCCTTTTTCTCCAGCCCACTTGGCTAGAGGCTCTCTCCCAGCATCCCTTGCAGCTAGGTGTGATATAAGTTGTGGCCAGTGGAATGAGAGTGGGCACATTTGCACTTCCCCTTTTTAAAAATCAATGTTTGGATGCTTATAAGAATGGTCCAAAAGAAAAAAGGAAATTGATACGAGGAAAATAGAGGCGATATTTTCAGGTTGACGGACATCCTTCAGAGGAAGGAGGGGATGAGATCCAGTGGCACAAGTGGTGGGAAGGTGGCCTAAGACACATGCGTGTGCAGGTCAACAGGAGGGCAGGTAGCACTTACGGGCAGACACAGGTATCAATCAGGCTGTTAGCTGAGGAGCTGGAAACCTGTGAAAGTTATCCTCTGAGAGTTTCCATTTTCTGAAGGAACTAGGAAGCAAGATTATAGCTAAAATTGAGGAGGAGGAGGAGGAGGAGGAAGGAAGTGTGAAACAGTTTCCTAGGATAGGGGGAAGCAACCCAAACCAGAAGCATGCAGGGTAATTACCAGGTTGCACTAAAGGCTTTTCTGAGGTTGGGAGACATAAGCTGAGAGAGAAAGAGCAATCAGCACGATGTGGGGTTTTCCTCCAGCCACATCCAGCCAGCTGTAAGGGTGCAGGCATGAAGCTGGGCAGGAAACTGGGTTTAACCCAAGCTGGTTAGGATGGATGCTTGTCACAGGGCAGCCACTTGTCTGAGAGAGAGCTCACCGATGCCACATTTGCCTTGTGTTGTTCCAAAAGCTTTCTTGTACTAGGATGCCTCTGTACTCTTGGAATTTTATGAACTTTAATTGTAGTAATAGAGCTTGTTAATGTTTACGAAGTTCTTCTCTGCCAGATGGCATCCTAAGCACTTTACATGGATGATCTTATTAAACTTCGTGACAACTTTATGAAGCAGGTGCTCTTATTATTCCCATTTTGCTGATAAAAATACTGAGACACACAGAGAGATTTAAAATATTTGCCCAAGGCCATGTAGGTAATAAATGGCAGAGTTGGAAGAGGCATCTCGGCAGTTACTACAAAGCCCAGAGTTTCCACCACTACTCTATACCACCCAAGCACCCGTAAACACCACAAAACCCTGGGCTTTGATGTAGATCTCAGTGCCTCACACGAAATCACAGATTTCATAAGGCTGGATACCAGATGGGGAAACGTATTCTAATATATTGCCTAATTTATAAAGGGCTCTGACTTCGCTCAAGTTCTGGAGGCATGCTTGTTTCACAGAGGCTTTCTAACCCAATTACGGGAGTTGGAAAAGGAAAAAATGATGGCTGGTAATTCGAAGCCAGCCTGCCTTAATTGTCAGCAAATGGAGGTGGGAGAAAGTTTGCCTCAATTCCTAAACTTCCTTGTAACTAACAATATTGTGACAACATCACATCCACACACGCCCACAAACGTTTGCATTTTGGCATTCCAAGGGCGGATGCCATATCCACCATGCTTCCTGGTGAGTAACCAGGGAAATGGACGTCTTGATCTACCCGGAGACTTTTGGGAAATGCCTCCGCTAAATGTTCTAAAAATCAGTATATTCTTCCCCTAAACTCTGTTCTCTTTGATTATCTTAATCCCCTGGTTCCCATGCCCCTTGAGCCCCCAGTCATTTTGCCATTTCAGCAGCTGTTCCCAGTCTTTCTCAGCTGCCAGAATCCAGCCACAGCTGCTTCACCAAGGTAATCCACCTTTACCGGTGCATGTTTGTTCCTGATGTGACAAATACCTTTTTGGTAAAAAGCATCCAGTCTTCTCTTGTGGTGGTGGTTGGAATTGTTAACTTTGCTTTCAGTAAATGCTTAAGAGGATAAACTGACTCACAAGCCTTCTCCAGGAGAAACTAGGTCAGTTAGTAAGAGAGAGACCTACTGGGGATGGTTCAGGGCCCAGGAAAGTACACAGAACCTGGGAGCAAAGTCAGCAGGGGATTTAGGTGAAATGGGGAGAGACAGTGCTGCCCAGAGTGGACCATTCATTTCCTGAGGGCCTGAGGGCTCTTCTGGTGAAATGATGGCTAATGGACATTCTTTTTTTTTTTTTTTTTTTTTTTTGTGGTACGCGGGCCTCTCCCTGTTGTGGCCTCTCCCGTTGCTGAGCACAGGCTCCGGATGCGCAGGCTCAGCAGCCATGGCTCATGGGCCCAGCCGCTCCGCGGCCTGCGGGATCTTCCCGATCCGGGGCACAATCCCGTGTCCCCTGCATTGGCAGGCAGACTATCCACCACTGCGCCACCAGGGAAGCCCTGGACATTCTTGATTTTTAAATAGCTCAGTCCCTCTACATAGGGTGGCAAGTGCCATCTCTGTTCCTTTCAGGTCTGTAGGGTTGGTAGTGCTGCTCTTGATTTGCAGTGAAGGCAGGGCAGGAAGCTGGAGCCCTCCTCCCCATATGTTCCAAGCCCTCCAGCCTCCATCCACTGCCATGGCCTGGGCTGCAAGCTTGGGCACCTGGGTGGGTCCAGTCCTTCTCCTTCCATTGCCAGGCTGTTTGGATGGGGAAGGGGCAGCCCCTGAGGACAGCCACCCCATCTCTCCCCCAGCACTAACTTCACGGGGACTGTTGGGACATTGCAAGGAGCAGGAAGAAGAAGAAGCAGCTATAGGTGCCCTCAAAAAGAAGCCCCACAGTGAGGGTCAGGCGTGGACTGCTGTAGCCCCTGAGGAGCTTCTGGGGAACACAACTTAGAGCCTCATGGAGGCACCAGCTTCATCATACCGGGTGCCCAGCAAAGGACCTGACATCAGGCTCAGAAACTCCCAGTGTCAAGTTCAAAGCCTGGCACATGGCAGTGGTTCTGCAGCCTGCCTTCATGGTGACCCAGAGCGGCTCTCCTGTTGCAGTTTTTTTAAAGTTTAGTTAAGTAACACATTGCATTGTAGAGCAATTAGAAAAACTAAAGTAAAAGGGGAAAAAAGTCTATATTCCCGCTACCTGAAGATAGACATATTAACACTTTTACCTTTCCACCAAGACTTCCATGTGTTTATCTACACATAAATATATTTCACTCAGATGGGTTTGTACTATATGTACTATTTTGTAACCTTCTTTTCCACTTGACAATACTTCATGTTCAGCTTTCAATGTCAGCACACCCAGTTCTATATCATTTTTAATGACTACACTGCAATCCTTTGGGTTAATATTCTAAAATTCATTTTACCAAGCCCCTGTTGTTGGCTATTTATGCTGCTTTCAATTTTTTTCCTGTTATAAACAAAGTTGCAGTGAATATTTTTGTACGTACAGCCTGCTCCCTTGAGGAACTCGCAGTATAAGAATTTGGGACAGGGATTGCATCTCTTCCGCATATGGCAGGGCAAAAATTGATTACTGTTGTTTTTAACCATAATACCGATAATAAAAGCTACTTCCGTTAAGCATTTGCTTCGTGCCAGGCATTGTGCTAAGGGCTTTACACCCCAGCTCTGCTAGGTTGGAATTATTAATACACTTATTTTTCAGAAAAGGAAATGGAAGTTCAAAAAGAGCACATGACTTGCCCAACGTCACACAGTAGGTGTGTGGCAGAGACAGAATTCAAACCTCAGTCTGAAGATTCCCAAGAACAAGCTCTAGGCTAAACACTAGATTTTCTCTTGACAGTTACTCAGAGCCCATGTTCCTGGATTTCAGCCTCATACCTCTTCCTTATCAGGTTCAAGCTGAGATAATGAAACAGCAATAACAGACCACTTAAGGCAGATTTTGTTTTCCTCCCTATATGCACACCTCTTTGTGATGTCCATTTGAAACGCCACCCTTTGAGAGTGGAACGTGTTTCCCTGACCCTGCAATCAGCACTGACCTCTGTGGTTTGCTTTAACCAATAGAACGGGGCAGGTGGGACATTGTACCAGTTCCAACCTTAGGTCTCAAGAGGCCCCTCATCTGGGAACCTGCCTCAGTCATGTGAACAAGCTCAGGCTAGCCTGTTGGAAGATGAGAGATATTTGACTCAGTGGCCCCACGTCCCCAGCCCACAGAACCTAGCAGTCTGGCAGGTGATCAGAGATGTAGCAGTCCAGCATAACCACCCACCACTCACAGCACTTAACGTTTTTTGTTTTTTGTTTGTTTATTTATTTTTGGCTGCGTTGGGTCTTCGTTGCTGTGTGCGGGATTTCTCTAGCTGCAGCGAGCCGGGGCTACTCTTTGTTGTGGTGCACGGGCTTCTCATTGCGGTGGCTTCTCTTATTGCAGAGCACGGGCTCTAGGCATGCAGGCTTCAGTAGTTGTGGCACATGGGCTCAGTAGTTGTGGCATGTGGGCTCTAGAGTGCAGGCTCAGTAGTTGTGGCTTGCGGGTTTAGTTGCTCTGAGGCATGTGGGATCTTCCTAGACCAGGAAACGAACCCATGTCCCCTGCATTGGCAGTTGGATTCTTAACCACTGCGCCACCAGGGAAGTCCCACTTAATGGTTTTTTTTTGTTTTGTTTTTGTTTTTTTTGCGGTATGCGGGCCTCTCACTGTTGTGGCCTCTCCCGTTGCGGAGCACAGGCTCCGGACGCGCAGGCTCCGGACGCACAGGCTCAGCGGCCATGGCCCACAGGCCCAGCCGCTCCGCGGCATGTGGGATCCTCCCGGACCGGGGCACGAACCCGTGTCCCCTGCATCGGCAGGCGGACTCCCAACCACTGCGCCACCAGGGAAGCCCTCCACTTAATGTTTTAAACCCACAGGTTTTGGGGTGGTTGTTACGTAACAAAAGCTAGTGGGTGCCTGGTTGGGTTCCGTGTGGTGGATGCAGTCTGGGAGACAGGGGCTCCAGTGGGGCTGTGAGCCAGGTGGCTGGGAAGGCTTCACAGAAGAGGTGACAGCTCACACATTGTGGGATGTACAATAAACAGCAAGGCCTCCTGAAACCGAACAGGGAGGTGGGCCTGCATGTACAATTAGATAAACCTCACCGCTGGGGCTGCGGGTTGCTGGAGACGTCTTCCCAGAGCCTGAACTAAGTAGAAACCTCGCTCTGGCCAAAAAGGCAGCTAGATGTCATTTACACACCGATGAGAAACAAAAGACACCTGGCAGATTCCCTGGCAGCCTCTCGTAGGTTTACCCTGAGGGCTGGAGTGGAGCAAAGTTGAATGTTGTTCTCCCTTTCAAATGGAGAATTGGAGTCCCAGTCTGGGGCCACAGGAAAATGTTGCTCTTTCTCCAGCTTCTCCTCCCCACCACCCCCCAACCCCGACTGGGGTGGCCCTGAGGTGTCCTGTGCCCTGGGAAGTCTTGAAGGAACAATTTGCCTGCATAGAGTGCAAAGTACTTTACAGTAACCCTCACGCACGGAATCCAGCAGGGCTGCTCTTAGCAGTGTCTTGATGAAAGCATTGAGCCAAATAATCTGCCCAGGTGAGCAATTCAGCAAGTCATTCATTCATTCATTCCATAAACTTTCCCAGTTGTTCTAAGATGCCCTGGAGAAGCTCACAGCCTAATATGGTGGGCAGACACCAGCAGAAGCCTGGGGTCCACAAAACCCTACCTTTTCTAGCCACCTCTTTCTTCTTTGCTTTCCCTTCTTGCTCAGTAAAGGCATCTATTTTTTCCTCTTTATTAAGGAAATGGTGATAATGGAATAAGATAGTATAAAATTATTAATATATTTTAAAATAGATATAAGGAGTGTTTGAGATTGAGTGACTTCCTTATATTTCTTCTCCCAAACCTTACTTATGATTTAATCAGGGTGGTGATACTCCAGCACCCTTTTGACCCAGGATGTCTCATTAGTTTTAAATGCAGCTCTTGAAGATTCTGATTCCTGTTTTAACTAAAACTAGGTGAGAAATCAGGAGGTCCTAAAGGTGGACCAGGTGGGGACCCAACCTGTGCTGGTTTGGTGATGGAAGCAGTGAACTCTGTTTTCCAGGATGGGAAGGAGCCTGGGGGGCTGGGATAGTGATAAGAGAAAGACAGATGAAGTGATGAAGTGGGGGTGTGTCTGGATGCTGAAACCCATGCACCTAGGTAGAGCTGAGGAACACAAGCAGAGTTGCCAGAGGCTGTGTTCTTGTAGGAAGCCAAGGTGTTAGGTTGGAGTCCTGAGGTCCTTGTTACCTGTATTGTGCCAGCATAATAACAGTAACAGTTTTTCATACCTAAAAGTACTTTTTAGCACTTATTTGTTAATGCCCTATTGTACTGGCTTTGTGGGAGGTGTTGGGGAGCTGAAGAGGATTCTGTCTCCAGGAATTCATGGGCTGTTGGGAGAGATAGGTCAGCAGACAAATTGTTGCATTCCAAGGTGATGACACTAATGGGGAGAAGCCTAGGATGTGCAGAGAGCAGAGGCAAAGGGCCTGGGTGGGAGGGCTTCATATATGAGTTGGATGAGCAGGAGTTTTCTGTTGATGATGAGGCATTTCAGAAGGAATAAGGAATGAATACACCAGAGTGTTGCAGGATGAAAAAGCAGAGAACACTCCAATGTCCCTGATTGTAGGATGAACAGAGTTCAGTGCGAAGCAGGCTGAAGTGAGGCAGGCAGAAGACAGACCGTGCAGGGATTTATGGGTCAGCTGGAGGAGCCTGGACTCCTTCCAGTGGAAAAATGGGGAGTCCTTGAAAGGCTCTGGCCAGAGAGTGATGTGATCAGAACTGTCTTTTGGAAAGAGTTCTTTGGTAGCTATGTGGGGGATGGTTTATAGATGGGGAAGACCAGGGCAGTTACACCGGCTAAGAGATGCTGCAGGAATCTTGGCAAAAGACGATGGTGGCAGTTGTGGTTGGAGAACATTAGTGCAGTGCTTATGTGCAAAAGCTCTGGAGTCAATCTCTGGGATTCAAAGCCTGCCTGGAATCCTTACCAGCTGTGTGATCCTGGACAAGTTACTTAACTTCTCTGCACATGATTTTCCTCATCCGTAAACTAAGGATAATAAAAGCAACTACCTCATAGTAGTTGTTCTATGAATGAAATGAGTTCATCCATATACAGCACTTGAACCACCCCTGGTACATTGCAAATGCTATAATTACTGATTATTCTCATGTAATCCGTTAGACCTGTGATGATTGCAGGTAGACAGTGAGCTAGAGGGTGAGCCTCAACTTGCTTCTACAGAGCTGGCTATGATGCTGCCATTCCCAGGGGCAAGAAATATGGGAATATTACAAAGTCTACTCCCCTACAGGAAGATGGAAGTGGTACCCAGTGCACAGAGTGAAGCTTCTCTCTGAGAACTACCGCGGATGCTGTCCCAGTTTTGTATAAGTAGACTAGATTCTTGCCCAAGACTAACAGCAATAATGGGAATCAGCAGAGACTGTTATACCTGCTTCTTTTTTCTAAGTCTCACAATAAGCTTGTAATACCGACAAGACAGGTATACTATTGTTTCCATTTTTACAGATGAAGAAACTGAAGTTCAGTGCCATTGCCAAGGAGAGATGGATAAAAAGGGAAAGACTCTCAAAGCCAGTACTCTTCCCATGACCCCAAGTGGCTCCCTTTTCCTTCCTCATAGGCTTCCCAAAGTCCATGTGATAGCACAGAGACGCACTGAAACTCCAAATGCTGATCTTCCTGTCTCCCAGGGGAAGGGGGATTTCTGAGTACCCCAGAAAGGGTGGAGCAGGAGGGTGCCCCCAGCTTAGTTTGAGTTTCCATAGAAGGAATTCAGCCCCTTGAAGCCCTTGCTACAAGCCTGCAGATCTCTGGTAACAGTGAGAGGAGAGAGGGAGAGATGTCATACTTAGCTGTGCTTCAGAGAGTGGCCCAAAGAAGAGCAGAGGGGGAGAGGGAGAATTATTCTTCTTCTCTAAGCTCTGTGTTCTAGATGCCAGACATTCATCATCTCATTGACTGCTCACATCCACTGTGAGGTCGTCAGTATCATTTCCATTTTTTATCTGAGGAGACTGAGAGCCAGAGAAGTGAGGTATCCAAATTCTTAATCATTCTGTTAAGGCAATCCTGTCTTTAGGTGAAGAAATAAGGAGGTGGGACCTTGTGTCAGGATAGTGTCCCCTCATTTTGGGTGTGTTTTCTTACCACCTGGGGAAGGTGATCTACCTTTTTTTTTTTTTTTTTTTTTTTTTTTGCGGTATGCGGGCCTCTCACTGTTGTGGCCTCCCCCGTTGCGGAGCACAGGCTCCGGATGCGCAGGCCCAGCGGCCACGGCTCACGGGCCCAGCCGCTCCGCGGCATATGGGATCCTCCCAGACCGGGGCACGAACCCGTATCCCCTGCATCGGCAGGCGGACTCTCAACCACTGCGCCACCAGGGAGGCCCTACCTTTTTAATTATTTCATTTATTTATTGTTTTTGCGGTGCGTGGGCCTCTCACTGTTGTGGCTTCTCCCATTGCGGAGCACAGGCTCCAGACGCAAAGGCTCAGCGGCCATGGCTCACGGGCCCAGCCGCTCCGTGGCATGTGGGATCTTCCCGGACCGGGGCACAAACCCGTGTCCCCTGCATCGGCAGGTGGATTCTCAACCACTGCGCCACCAGGGAAGCCCGGTGATCTACCTTTAATCACTGCTTTTGTGAGGACAACCAGGTGAATTAAGTACTGTTAGAGAAGCTAACAGTATGGAGTAGTAGGAGTGGGGAGAGGGGCTTGTTTTTTCCATCAGACTCAATGTGTATCTGTCTCTAGCCTGGAGGAACGTTTATATGAAACATATCAACAGCCAGGAAATGTGGTAAGTATTTTATATACATTATTTCATTGAACGCTTCAAGCACCCTTGTGAATTAGGTTCTATTATCATCCCATTTTCTTTTTTTTCTTTAATTGAAGTATAGTTAATTTACAATGTTTTGTTAGTTTCAACTATACAGCAAAGTGATTCAGTTATATATATGTACTTTTTCAGATTCTTTTCCATTATAGGCTATTACAAGATACTGAGTATCATTCCCTGTGCTATACAGTAAGTAGGTCCTTACTGTTTGCCTATCTTTTAAAAAAATTTTATTTATTTATTTATTTTTATACAGCAGGTTCTTATTAGTTATCTATTTTATACATATTAGTGTATACATGTCAATCCCAATCTCCCAATTCATCCCACCACCACTACCACCACCCCCAGCTTTCCCCCCTTGGTGTCCATATGTTTGTTCTCTACATCTGTGACTCTATTTCTGCCTTGCAAACCAGTTCATCTGTTTACCTATCTTATATATAGTAGTATGTATCTGTTCATCCCAAACTCCTAATGTATCTCTCCCTCCCACCCCCTTTGCAATCCCCTTTGGTAACCAAAAGTTTGTTTTCTATGCCTGTGAGTCTATTTCTGTTTTGTAAATAAGTTCATTTGTATCATTTTTTAAGATTCCACAAATAAGTGATATCATATGACATTTGTCTTTCTCTGACTTATGATAATGATAATCTCTAGGTCCATTCATGTTGCTGCAAAAAGCATTATTTCCTTCTTTTTCATGGCTGAGTAGTATTCCATTATATATATATACATGTCACGTCTTCTTTATCCATTCCTCTGTCAATGGACACTTAGGTTGCTTCCATATCTTGGCTATTGTAAATAGTGCTGCTATGAACATTGGGGTGCGTGTATCTTTTTGAATTAGAATTTTCTCTGGATATATGCCCAGAAATGGGATTGCTGAATCATATGGTAACTCTATTTTTAGTTTTTTAAGGACTTCCATACTGTTCTCCATAGTGGCTACACCAATTCCCACCAACAGTGTAAGAAGGTTCCCTTTTCTCCACACTCTCTCCAGCATTTGTTATTTGTAGACTTTTTTTTTTAATATGATTTTTTCTTTTTGGTCACTCGGCTTCTGGGATCTTAGTTCCCTGGCCAGGGATGGAACCCAGGGCACCAGCAGTGACAGCATTGAGTCCTAACGACTGGACTGCCAGGAAATTCCCTACAGACTTTTTAATGATGGCCATTCTGACTGGTGTGAGGTGATGCCTCGTTGTAATTTTGATCTGCATTCCTCAAATAATTAACAATATAATCATCTCTTTTTCTAGCTGAGAAACCTGAGGCCCAGAGAGGGGGAGTAACCCCTTGTTCTAGGATCATACAGCCATTAGTGGCAGAGCCCAGTCCATGTTCTTAACCATCGGTTTATGCTGTCTTCTGAAAGGAGAAGAGAATACCCCTGCTAGTTACAGGACAGGGTGGGCATGGCGCATAGACAATCTATGGCATGTGAGTCCACCTTGGAGGCTAGAGGGCAATCCCCGAAGTTAATCCCCTATATGACCTTAGAACAGGAGCTCTTAGCCTTAGGATCCATCCCTGAATGGGGTCCATAAGCTAAGAGCCTTGTATCATCCCCATAACCAGGCTGCACAGACAATTGCTTAATAGCTGGACAGTGACGGCGCACAGGCTAAGTGGTGTGAAAGACCTAAGATTCCGTCCTTACCTCCTATTAGCTCTTTGATACTTTGGTCCCAGATTCCTCAACTGTAAATCAGGGCCATACCAATATCTATTGTTTTGGTTACTATTGCTTTGTAACAAACTATCCCAAATGTATCAGTTTAAAACAATTGCCCATGAATTTGTGGGAAGGCAAGGTTGGGCAGATCTGTCTGGAGGCTCTCATATGATCAGTCAGATGTCATCTGGGGCTGCTGCTTTCTGAAGACTCAACAAAGCTGGACATCCAAGTTGCTCACTCCATGGCTGGCAATCAGTGCTGGCTGTCGGCTGCGAGCACAGCTGGGCCACTCCTTGGAGTGCTTACAAGTCCTCTCCAGCTTAACAGTTTTATGGTTGGACTCCTTACACTGCAATTCAGAACTCCAAAAGAGTCTCAGCTAACAGGGGAAACTGAACATCTTTCTAGGATAGAAGCTCAGAAATCATTCAGTCACTTCCACTGTATTCTATTGATTACAAGTGAGTCACAGGACTGCCACGTTCAAGGGCAGAGAATTAAACTCTGCCTCTGAATGCGGGAGTGGAAAGGGTCTAGAAGAACATATAAAACAGGAGATATTGTGGTAACCTTTGGAAAACCCAATCTGCCAGCCTTGTATTATGGTATTACACACTGATTAAATAAGGCATTTTGTGGAAAGCATTTAAGACAATGCTTGGCATAAAGTGTTCATAAAGGTTAGCTATTGTTATTAGATACAACACATTTGGGAGATGTCTCTCAACATATCAGGATGGTGGAAAGGGTTGAGGCAAGAATAAAAGGGGTTACTGGTGGTAAGATATTGGCAGCCATTAATTTGAAAGAATGACAGAAACAAGATTTCCTCAAGAGACAGAGTCACTTGACCATTTAGCAAAGGAATGGGGAGAGAAAAGGGAAGGATCTCTGGGAGAGTAAAGGAGTATCAGATTTGCACTGGCTGAAAGGCCTAAAGTCTTGGTCAGGGGAGGAGCAATCCAGGAGCCATGCAGGAAGGGGTGACAACATGCACAAGACTAACCAAGGCTGAGGGGAGTGGGAACAGCACATACTAGGCTATACGTGCTCGAGAAGAAGAGAAGTTTTAGGAGAAAAACAAAGCCTGGCATGGAGAACAACATGCAGTTCAAGGTAGTAGAGCTTGGTCCATGAAGGCTAGATCCTTTGGACCTGTGTCTGGGCTGGTCCAGAGGATGAGGAATTTAGCCTGCAAAGCTGTTCATTTCGGGGACAAGGGAGGGACTGGAGGTGTTTCCCCCTTTGCTTCCTACAACATTTCTCAACCTAGGCATTCCCAACAGGAGATGAAGTTGGCCATATCTGAATTTCCTGAGAAAATCTGAGAAAACACTTAATTATTTTACTATTGTTCTTACAATAAAATCCAAACTCCATAACTTAGCCTACCAAACCATGCATAGTTTGGCCTCTGCTGTTTCTACACTCATCTCGAACTTCTCTCTTCTACTCACTAGACTTCAGTTCCATTAAGCTTTCTTCAGGTGCTTAAGCACTACGATTTTTCTTGCCCAAGGGCCTTTGCACCTGCAGTTTCCTCTGCTTAGAATGGTCCCCCTCCTCCCTTTACATTACTGGCTCCTTTTCATTTTCTAGCTCTCAGCTGGAACATCACCTCTTCAAAGAGGGTTTTCCCAATCACCCGATCTAAACTGACTGCTCTTTTTTCTCCCTGTTGGTTCCCTTCATATCACTTATTGCAATTTTTGGATATTTATGTATTGGACCATTTCCTTATTTATTGTCTCCTTCCTACTATACTGTGAGCTATATAAGGACACATATAGCTGTTAATTTCACTCTATATACCCAGCACTTAGACAGATACCTGGTACTCAGTGTCTATTCGGTAAATATTAGTTGTGGGAAAGTCTGTAACCTCAGTGTGATTGAGTTAAGGGATATGGACTTTGTCTACCCTAAGGCCACAAAGCCAGGATAGGTTAGAACTTACTGGAATGTTGGGAGTGGTGGTAGCCATGACCCCTTAGGTAAGAACCTGTGGGATTGGGGGGCTGAAGAGGTTTTGTTCCTGAGGGTCAAGACCCGTTGAAGGTGGTTGTGTACAAAGTGATCTCCCTTCCTTAATGTGTTCCATTTGAGATGGTTTTCTAGGAAACATGTTTGTGTGTGTGTGCTGCCAATATTTTACCACCAGTAACCTCTGTTATTCTTGCTCCAACCCTTTCCACCATCCTGAATCTCAGTGTTTTCTGGTGTCAGAAGATGAAAACTGTATCACCCAATGTGCTGTTGCTACCAGAAACAAAGTCTAATTTATGGTCTGACACTTGAGATGGGCTCTGCTGGGGGCCTGCCGTCATCTGCACACTGTTTAGGCTGCTCTCCTTGGTCCTGAAACGAATTGTCTTTGCAACGTGTCCTTGCAGAAACCTGCATCTCAAAAGCCCTAAAAGAACACAAATTCACATGTACGTGCACATACACAGCCCTACAGACACTCATACATCATAAACTCATCCACACGTACTCTCATGATTAATGAGATGGCAAAACTCACTTGGTATGTATGCATTCAACTCCTGCTATATTTATTCCAAAAAACTAGGATGGTTTAGGTCTTTTTTTGGAAAGAAGAGGCAAGCATAGCTCCTGGGGTAGGCTGTTTGCAAATCCACAATTATTTCCCTTCTTGTGTCCATGCCTCTTGAAATGTGAATTTGCCCTTTTCTTTTCTAGAAGTAGAGTCTATTTCCTCATCCCAGGGATCCAGGCTGGCCTTATGAATTGCTTTAGCCAACAGAAAGGGATGGAAGTGAGATAACACCACTTCCATACATCTCAAGAAGCCTTGAATGCTCCCATTCTTTCTCTTGGAAACTTGCCCAGCTGCTTTGTGAACAAGCCCAGGCTTTCCTGCTGGAGAATAAAAGACTACACAGGGTAGAGATGAGCCATCCTAGCTGAGCCTTTTCTAGACAAGTCAGTCCCCATCAGACAGCAGATACGTGAGTGAACATTGCAGCAAGTGACCTGACCCAGCCCAGATCAGAAGAGTTGTCTAGCCCACTAATGGACTTATGAGTAGTAAATGATTGTTGTTTAAAGTCACTAAATTTGAGGTAGTTTGTTACCTTAAAATAGCTAACAGATGTACTTCCTTACATGAAGGACTAAATCTGAACTTTTCCTGTAATAATATGTCCTTAGAAGTCAGATGCCCATGTCAGATCCTGAAGCAATTCTACTGCTAATTCTAAAGCCTCAGAGGGATATGATCAAAAGAGCTTTGGAAGCAAGGAGACCAAAATCTTCATCCTGACTCTGCCACCAACTGACTGTGTGACCATGGGCAAGTCACTTGACATCTCTGGACCTTGATTCCTTTATCTATATATTAAAAAAAAGCAAGTTTAGCTATTTTTAGACCCTTCAGGCTCTGACACATTCTGTGCTCCCATGATTCTCAGCCTCTGTTACTTTCATCTATAAAGAAAGAAAATATAATTCACGGTTCTTTCTGTCTTGCAGGATAATCCAAAATGATGAAGTACTATTTCCTTGGTGGCACTTCTGCTTTCAGACACTTTCAAGAATTTGAATGTCTATGCAGCAGGAACAGACACTCTGAGATGCTGGCTTTGTGATAATTCATTGTGTTTTATCAACATATGTGAACACACAGATTTTTCAGCTAATATTAGAAGTTGAGATGGAACTGATGAATGTCCAGGCAATCTCCATCACATCTCCTAAAAGAAGTACAAGCATCCTACTAGAACACGCACCCTGGTCCTCTCTTCTTTTCTCTCAGGTTCCTTCTGGAGAAAGTTGCTTGGAGTTGTTTGCCTAGTTCTGACCACCCAGATATCAGTATAAATGTTGAGTGGGGTAAAATTATTCCTGTGCATAGTTCTGAATGAATTCTAATAATCTTAATAAAATTTGTTCCAGAAAAGGAATGTAGGCAGTGTCAGGTTAGAAACCAAAATCTGGAATCTGGCTTAAGATAGTGTCAGTGACTCAGGAAATAGCATCGTGGGTGGACTGCGGGATTGTGGAATCAGGATCAGGCATTTGCATGAGAGGACACCAAAATCAAGTCCATCAAAGAGCTATAAATCTAAAGTCCATGGGAAAATCAGAGTTAAGGACCATGCACCCACGATCAGCATCAATGCCAGCACACAGCAAAGGATAAAGCAAGCAGGGAATGTTCTGTGGCAAGTGTTTAAAGACAACATGAATAGTGTGTTGTTCAGGAATTGGGAGCTGCAAATCACAGAAAATCCCATCTAACATGAGTTAATCTGAATGGAAATTTAGTGGATCACAAAACTGAAAAGTTCATGTGTAGGATTGTTTTAAGGCATGGCTTTATGCAGTGACAGTGTCACCAGGACTCAATTTTCTCTGTCTCTTTGTTCAGCCCTGCTCTCCCCCATTGTTGTCTTTGACAGGTTCCTCCTTTACAGGCATAAGAAAGCTGCAGCTGCACTAGATCTTTCATCTACTGCAATCTAAATCCAGCAGGAAGAGAGAGCCTCTCTTTCAATAGTGTATACAAAGCCCTGGTTCTGACTGTCTTTGGTCCAGCTAGGCCATTTGATCATACTTGACCAATCCCAGGGCCTAAAGCCATACCATACACTAATTGGCTTAAGCTGATTAGAGCTTACCCTGAGAGCTGGCAGGGCTCAGCCCTTTCCAAACACTTAGAGAGGAGAAAGAGTAATTCCCCAAAGGAAATTCAAGATTCCTTTTTTTAAAAATCTGAAGATGGGTCAATAGATATGGGGGAACACCCCCAGGTGTTCACTATAAGCAGCTATGGGTAGAAATATGGAACAAGAATCAGAAGCCTTCCAGCCTGAAAGTTGAAAATTTCCTGAAAACGAAGAGTAAAAGCTGTTGCAAGCAGGCAAGGGACTAGATGATAAATATTAGTAAAATCAGTCAAATTATGGGTAGAGATGAAGGAAACAGGCTTTTGGGAGAACCTGTGGATTGGAAGGGCTCTGGTGTTATAGGAGTTCACGCCTTCTGGACATGGGATCCCGAAAAGGGATCTTCCAGCCAATTGGGTACTGTTGGATGATACATCTGAAACTTGGAAACCAGTCAAATGGAACTAAGGTTTCTGGGGACCATAGGACTCAGAAAGATAAGCTTCTCTGAAGAGAAACAGGTTAAATTTTTTTAAAAATCTAGACATATTTTAAGGCATATCAAGCAGAGCTCTGATTCTTTTGTACATTGTATATACCTCAAATGCAGGCTGCAGATGCAAAGGACGTCACTTTTTTTTTTTTTTTTTTTTTTTTTTTGCGGTACGCGGGCCTCTCACTGTTGTGGCCTCTCCCGTTGTGGAGCACAGGCTCCGGACGCGCAGGCTCAGCGGCCATGGCTCACGGGCCTAGCCGCTCCGCGGCATGTGGGATCTTCCCGGACCGGGGCACGAACCCGCATCCCCTGCATCGGCAGGTGGACTCTCAACCACTGCGCCACCAGGGAAGCCCTAGGAGGTCACTTTTAATGCTCAAATTCATAGCTCCAAGTTCCCACTTGCTGGATTACAACGTTTATAAAACATGATCATAGTCTTCTTTACAACTCTGTCATACTCTGTCTCCTGGGCTCAAAGCAGTTCTGCTTGTTCCTCGAGTCCATGATATGTCTCAACAAAACAATTCAATCAGCTGTTGGCTTTAGCCCTTCAACCAGTGAGGCTTAAACTTAGCATCTGGAACTAAGAGGAGTGGATATCATGGCATCTCTCCCCTCAGTTTTTTTCCATCTCTATCCTGCACATGGAGTCCAATAAACTGCCATCCTCCTCCCCTAGCTTCTCCATAGATACAAATAAATATAAGTGGGTGGTAATTCATTCACTCAACTAATACATATTGAATATATAATATGCTAGGGGCTCAAGTTTACAGTTTACTGGAGATGATAAAGAATAAAGAAATAAACACAAGTGTGTGTGTGTGTGTGCAACTAGTGATAAGTGCTATTAAAAACTAGATGAAAATTAATTGATGTCATTATCACATCAACAGGCTAAAGAAAAAAGTCATATCATATCAATAGATGCAGAAGAAACATTTGACAAAATCCAAAACCCGTTCATGATAAATACTCTTAGAAAACTATAGAGGGAAACTTCCTCAACTTGATAAAGAACATTTACAAAAAACCTACAGCTAACATCGTACTTAATGGTGAGAAACTAGATACTTTTCCACTAACATCAGGAACAAGCCAGAATGCCCCCTCTTACTGCTCATTTTCAGTATCATACTGGAAGTCCTATCTAATGCAGTTAGACAAAAGACAAAAATAAATTGTATACAGTTTGGAAAGGAAGATAAAAAAATTTGTTCACAGATGATATGATTTTCTATATAGAAAATACCAGAAAATCAACAACAACAAAAAACTCCTGTAACTAATAAGTAATTACAGCAAAGTTTCAGGCTACAAGGTTAACATACAAAAGTCAATTGCTTTTATATAGACAAGCAATGAAAAATTGGAATTTGAAATTAAAAACAGCATCATTTACATTATCACCAAAAAATGAAATACCTTGATATAAATCTAACAAAGTATGTACAAGATCTACATGAGGAATACTATAAAACTCTGGTAAAAGAAATAAAGGAAGATCTAAGTAAATGGAGAGATATTTACATACATGGAAAGGAAGACTCAATATTGTCAAGATGTCAGTTCTTCTCAACTTGATGTATAGATTCAACACAATGCCAATCAAAATCCCAGCAAATTATTTCATGTATATAGACAAACTGATTCCTAAGCTTATGTGGAGAGGCAAAAGACCTAAAATAGCTAACACAACATTGAAAGAGAAAAGTTGGAAGACTGACACTACCCTACTTCAAGTCTTAGTATAAAGCTATGATAAACGAGATGGTGTTGGTACTGGTGGAAGAATAGAAAACAGACCAATGGAACATAACAGAGAAACCAGAAATGAACCCATACAAATATAGCCTGGGGTGAAGGAGCAAAGGCAATACAATGGAGAAAAGATAGTTTCTTCAGCAGACAGTGCTGGATCAACAGGATACCCACATGCAAAAATATGAATCTAGGCACAGACCTTACACCTTTCACAAAAATTAACTCTAAATGGATTATAGATGTAAATGTAAAATGCAAATCTATAAAACTCCTAGAAGATAACATAGGAGGTTGTGACAAGTAAAAGGTGTATATTATAACTTCCAGGACAACCACTAAAAAATGTTGCAAGAAGACATAGATAAAAGCGAAGAGAGTAATCAAAATGGAATACTAAAAATATTTAATTAACCCAGAAGAAGACAGGAAATAGTATCAGGGGAACAAAAAAATGATGCTGGAAACATTGTATATGCTTAGACAAGAAAATGAACTTAAACCTAAGTCTCACACCTTAAACAAAAATTAACTCAAGCTGGATCATATACTTAAATGAATTCTGTAAAACTACAAAACTTTTAAAAAAAACATATGAGAAAATCCTTAGGAACTAGTGGCTAGGCAAAGAATTCTTAACACTTGACACTAAATGCATGATCTCTTAAAGGAAAAAACTGATGAATTGAATCTTATCAAAATTTAAAACTTTTGTTCTGTGAGAGGTCAGGTGAAAAATATGAAAATACAAAACTGGGAGAAAATATTTGAAAAACACATATCAAGCAAAGGACTAGTATTGGGAATACATAAAGAACTCTCAAAACTCAGCAGTCAGTAAAAAATTTCCAATTAGAAAATGAATGAAAGACATGAACAGATATTTCATCATAGAGGAAATACAGATGTAAAAGAAACAGGTGAAAAGATGTTGAACATCACTAGCTACCAAACAAATGCAAATTAAAACCACATGAGATATCACTGTATACCTATCAGAATTGCTAAAATTAAAAAAGAAATAATGGCAATGTCAAATGCTGGCAAGGAAGCAAAGATCGCTCATACATTGCTAAGAGGAATATAAAATAGTGCAGTCACTCTAGAAGACTGTATGGCAATTTATTTAATAACTAAACATGCAATTGCCATAAGACCCAGCAATTGTACTCTTTGGCATTTATACCAGAGAAATGACATTTTATGTTCACATAGAAAGCTATACATGGATGTTCATAGCAACTTTATTTGTAATAACCATAGACTGGAATTAGCCCAGATGTTCTTCAACAGGTGAATGGTTAAACTGTGCTACAAGCGTATCATGCAATACTACTCAGCAATAAAAAGGAACAAACTATTAATACATGCAACAGGTTGGTTGAATCTCCAGGGAATTATGCTGAGTGAAGAAAGCCAGTCACAAAAGTTTGCATACTATGATTCCATTTATATAACCCATTTGAAATGACTAAATTTTAGAAATGGAGGACAAATTTGTGGTGGCAAGGGCCTAGGAAGGGGAGGTGAGTAAAGTGGGAGGGAGGGAGGTGTGGTTATAAAAGGGCAACATGAGAAATCTTGTGGTGTTGGAGTTGTTCGATATCTTGACAGTGGTGTTGGATATAGAAACCTATACAGATGATAAAATTATATGGTGCTTAATAAACACACACACACACACAAGTAAAACTAGGGAAATCTGAATGAGATCGATGGATTGTGTCCAGGTCACTATCCTGTTTGTGATGTCACATTATAGTTTTGCAAAATACTACCACTGGGGAAAACTGAGCAAAAAGTGCAAGGAATATCTCTGTATTATTTCTTACAGCTGCATGTGAATCTATAATTATCTCAGTAAAAATTTCTATTAGAAAATCACATAGCAAATGGTAGACCTAAATCTAGCTTTATCGATAATTATGTTAAATATACATGAATTAAACATTTCAGTTAAAAGACAGAAACTTTTAGAATGGATTAAACAAAATCATGACCTAGCTATATGCTGTCTACAAGATACAAACTTCAAGTACAAAGACACAAATAGTTTTAAAGTTTTTTTTTAAAGAAAACAATTTCCTGTGCATAAACATATTTTTAAAAGGTGAAATGATGTTATAAAATATCAGACAAAATAGATTTTAAGACAAGGAGTATTACCAAAGATAAATAAAAACATTCTGTAGGATTAAAGTGTCACTCTTTTAGGAAAACATAACAAGCACGAACATACATGAATATAATAATAGAACTTCAAAATACAGGAAACAAAAATTCATAGAATTAAGGATAGAAATAGCAAAATACATAATCATAGAGCAAATACACACACATACACATACACACACACACACACACATATATAAAATCTGTAAAATTTTAAAGAAACTAGATGATACTGCCAAACATTTTGTCCTAATGTGACGGAAAACACATGATCTTGGGAGGCACATACAGTGTTCACCAAAATAGTTAATATGTTGGGCTATAAAACAAGTCTCCATAAAATTTTGAAATATTGAAATCTTACCAAGATTATTCTCAAACTCAAATTAGAAATAACTAATAATAAGATATCTAGAAAAGCCATACATACTTCCAAATTAATTAATACACTTCAAAATTACCCATAAGTCCAAGAAGAAATCATAAGAATAATTAGAAACTATTTCACAATGAATGATAATAAAAACCACATATGAAAATCTGTAGCATGCAGTTAAAGCAGTACTTAGAGGGAAACCCATAGCTTTAAGTGCTTATATTAAAAAGGTCAAAAATCAATTATATAAACTTACACCTTAAAAAGCTATAAAAGGGGTACCAGTTTGGGATAAGATTAAAATAGATTTAGCACCTCCACCATGCATTTCCCATGGAATGCAGTTATAAAACCTGGAGTAGCTATTTGAGTATTCTGAAAAGAAATTAGTAATGAGCAGATCGGTGAAGGGACAAGAATGCAAGGTACCACTGAACTGGTGGTGAGTTTACCTGACTTTTCACTCTTCCCAGTATCCCTTGACCTAATCTCAATGCAGTTCCCAAACCCAGAAATGAGCGGTGAGGTGCAGAAAAGAGAGCTCCAAGAGAATACCTCTAGTTCTGGCTCAAAGAGTGGGAAAGGGAACTTCTAATGCTCAGAATAGTGCAGAGAGCCCTGGTGTAGTCTCAGAGGATGAGCAAAATCCCATTGTTTTCTCTCCTTCACTCTCTCTCTCTCTCTCTCCTCACGTAGCTTGGCCTTGGATGCTGATGCAGTTACAGAGCATATGGTAGAGTAGGGTAACTAAAACTCCAACTTGCTGGACAGAGAACCAAAACGTAGTGCCCCAAATCATAGCGAGGGGGGAAATAAAGAAAGCAATTCCATAAAGTTGTTTTGAACTCCTGGGTTCACCCTCAAGCTGCACATGTATGATTCCAATCCTAATCAGCATATCAAAGAATTTGAGAATTAAACTAACAGACGGCCCAACATCCAGACCCAAGACTAGTGTCTAGGTGGCACACATGGGGGAAACATTAAAATAGCATGGTGAGTCTTTTGAAAGTTGAACTGTCATTGGAACAACAATCCACAGAAGGCCTGAACTTGAAGCCTCTTGCTAACCTGCTTGATTGCATGCTAAAACAACAATATCAACATCTGCATAGTATTTAAATAAGACTCAGAGTATCATAACATAATATTCAGAATGTCCAGAATACAGTCCAAAAATTACTTACCATACAATGAAACAGGAAAATCTTAACTTCCATGGTAAAAGACAATGAACAGGTCCCAACAACAAGATGGCAAGATGTTGGGATTATGACAAGGCTGTAAGTAGCTCTTACCAAAATGCTCCAACAGGCAATGTAAACAAATGGAAAAATAAAAAGTCTCAGCAAAAAAAAAAAAATTTGAACTGTGTTGAAAAACACAGTAACGGAAATGAATAACTCAATGGATGGACTCAATAGTAGAATGGAGAGGGCAGAGGAAAGAAGGAATTTGAGGATAGAGCAATAGAAATGACTTAATCCAAACAATAGGAGGAAAGAGCCTCAGGGACCTGTAGGACAATAACAAAGTGTCTAACATCTGATAATGCAACAACATACTCATCAGAACAGCACGAATTCAAAAGATTGACAACAAAATATCACTAAGGATGTGGAGCAACCAGAACTATCATATATTGCTAATGGGGATATAAAATAGTACATTTACTTTTATTTTTTATTTTTTTTTGCTTTATAACAAATTTAATCAGTTATACATATACATACGTTCCCATATCCCCTCCCTTTTGCGTCTCCCTCCCACCCTCCCTATCCCACCCCTCCAGGCGGTCACAAAGCACCGAGCTGATCTCCCTGTGCTATGCGGCTGCTTCCCACTAGCTATCTACCTTACGTTTCGTAGTGTATATATGTCCATGCCGCTCTTTCACTTTGTCACAGCTTACCCTTCCCCCTCCCCATATCCTCAAGTCCATTCTCTAGTAGGTCTGTGTCTTTATTCCTGTCTTACCCCTATGTTCTTCATGACATTTACATTTACTTTTGAAGAAGTTCCATCAGTTTTTTATAAAGTTAAGCCTAGAACTACCCTGTGACCTACTAATTCCAGTTCTAGGTATTTACCCAAAAGAAATAAAAGCAAATGTCCAATCAAAAAATTGTTCATGGCAATTTTATTCCTAATAACCAAAACCGGAAACAACTCAAATGTGTATCAGTATGAGAATGGGCTTTTAAAATTGTGATATATTCATACAATGCAATACTAATCAACAATAGAAAAGTATGTCATTGATACATACCACATGGTTAAATGTCACAGGTATTATGTTGAGCAAAAGAAGCCAGACACAACATTTTTCATATTTTATCACCTTATGTAAATGAAGTTCTAAAACACACAAAACCAATGGTGAAAAAATTCAGAACAGAGGTCTGCCTTTGGGCTGGGGGTGTGAATTGACTGGGAGAAGACACAAAGGAATTTTTTGATAGAGATGTGGATAGCAAAGATGTATCCATTTGTCAAAACTATACAGCTTATATTTGTGTCTTTTAATGTGTATATACATTTTATTTTTAAAGTAAGAACTATTTTTAAAAATATAGATAAAACATAAAATAAGAAGGAGCTGGCCACACATAGTGAGGGGGAGAATGTCCTTGACAGATAGAACAGCATCTGTAAAGCTTGATAGTAACAAAATGCTTGTTCTGTTTGAGAGGGTAGAAGGTCAGCAGGACTGGAAGTGTTGATGAGATAAGCATGGAATGAGAAAACCATTGAGCTAGATATGGTCCAGATCACTCAGGCCCAGTTAAGCCAGAATAAGCAGTGTACATTTTATTTAAAGTGTAATGGAAAGCTATTGGGGTTTTAAGCAGGGAAACATCATGGTCCAATGTTTACTTTTGCCATCGTGTGGGGAATAAATTGGAGCAGCCAAGAGCCAAACCAGTGAAACTAGGAGAGGCCAGTGCAGTTGTCTTGGCAAGAAGTGAAAGTGACTGGAACTAGGTGGTAGCAGCAGTAGAGGGAGTAAAGTATCTTGTTTCAAGCTATATTTAAGAGATGGAAATAATTGAACTTGATAATGGATTGGATAGGAAGGAAGAGATTAAGGGAGAGAGAGAAGCGAGGATGGCATCCAGATTTCTGACTTGAGAAATTGAGTAGAAGGTGGTGCCATTCGCAAAGGTGGGAAAGATTAGAAGTTCATGTGTGAGGAGAGACAGGAGCTTGAGGACATTTGGATACGTTAAATCTGAGAATCAAGTGGAGAGGTCATTGAGGTAGTTGGATACGCATGTGTGGAAGTCAGAGGTGAGTTTCATCTGGGGGTATGGATTAGGGAGTCATCAGCCTATGATGCCACTCAAAGCTCTGGAAATGGATGAGAGCGTAAGAGAGTGAAGAGAGAGCAAAGGTCCCAAGGAGTCCTGGGGAACACAGAGAAGTCCATATAGAAGTCCAACACACAGCAATTGGGCAGAGAAGGGGACACCTGTGAGAAGACTGAGAAGTGGCCAGAGGAATGAGAGAAAACCAGGAGACAGTGATGTCATGGAGAGTGTTTTGAGGAGAGGGGAGCAATCAACTGCGTCCAAAGAAGCTGAGAGGACTTTCCTGGTGATGCAGTGGTTGGGACTCTGCCTGCCAATGCAGGGGACACGGCTTCCATTCCCGGTCCAGGAAGATCCCACATGCCGCGGAGCAGCTAAGCCCGTGCGCCACAACTACTGAGCCTGCGCTCTAGAGCCCGCGAGCCACAGCTACTGAGTCCGAGTGCCACAACTACTGAAACCTGAGCGCCTAGAGCCCGTGCTCCGCAACAAGAGAAGCCACTGCAGTGAGAAGCCCGTGCATCGCAACGAAGAGTAGCCCCCGCTTGCTGCAACTAGAGAGAGCCCACGTGCAACAACGAAGACCTAACGCCGCTGAAAAAAAAATAAAATAAAAAAGTGTCTGCAGGATTTAGTAACAAGGAGGTTTCTGGTAACCTTGAGAAAATCAGTTACAGTTTGAGCAGGGGAAGCTAAATCCAGACTGCACTGAGTAAAATGAAACCTGGAAGATGAGTAAGTATAGTGTAGATGTGGTCCTCTCCTTCTAGAACTTTTGCCATGGAGGGAGCCAAGAGACTTGGGGTGTAGAAGGTTTTCGAGAGTGAAAGCATGATGTAGACTTTTTAGAGAGTGGTATTGCTGGCCACTGATGAGGGTGCTCCTACAGACAGGCTAATTTTCATGTACTTTCAGTATGATATTTCTTAGTGTAGGCCTCAGTGAAGAAAGGGGTCAAATTAAAAAATGATACAAAAAGAAGCTGATCAGCTTGGATGTGTGATGTATTTAACTTGCTTGGATGCAGGCATGGAGAAGACAAATGGTTGAGTTTATCCATAGGTGGAGTTTTTCAAAAGAGTATATGCAAAATGAAGAGAGGAGCAAGGGAGTTGAGGCTCTTTGCAAGGGCGTGGCTATAGCAAATAGACCCCAGAATCTCAGTGATAATAGAAGGCAAGTGATGACAAAGGAGAGCTGATGAGGGAGGGAAATTATGTGCATTAGGGGAGATGGGAATCAATGTGTATTTCAGAATGATTAGTGGGGGCACTTGAAAAAGTGAATATAAGGATAAGTTGTAGTCAGAGGGCAGGGTGCTGGAATTATAATTTTGGAGATATCAGTCCCATTTGGGGTGATATTTTGGAGTCCAGAGGAAAGCCTTGGACATCATTTTTGGAGTGGAAGAAAGTATCCTTGGAGATGAGGAGGTACAAAAACCCAAAAGATGGATGTATTACAGCAAGAAAAAGATAAACACATTCAGTCATTCTGACAATATTTGAAATTAAAGTCCTCGGTTTTTAGTTCTCTAAGTCTGTTATATTGTTTTAAGTAGAATGGTTTTAAATGTGTGTAATGAACAAAATCAAATGACTCCCATTTGTTTTTGAATTGCTAATGAGAATAAATTGTATATAAAATGTGAAAAAAAAAGATGGGCCTATTAGTTTTCTAGGACTGCCATAACAAAATACCATAAATTGTGTTACTTAGCAGAAATTTATTTTCTCAGCATTCTGGAGGCCAGAAGTCCAACATAATGGTTTGGTTTCTTCTAAGACCTCTCTTCTTGGCTTGTAGATGGCTGTCCTCTCAGTGTACTCAGAGAATGGTCCCTCAGTCTTATGTGTACCTAATCTCCTCTTCTTGTAAGGACACCAGTCATATTGGATTAGGACCTACCCACATATTCTCATTTTACCTTAATTACCTTGTTAAAGGCCCTATCTTGACAAAGATCCTCTCTTTGACTAAACTCTAGTCAGGATCTCTGAATTCTCTTCTCAAATATGTCCTGACTTTTGGATTTTCTTGTATTACCCAATTTTAGCAAGAATCCTGATAAGTCACTTTAACCAAAATCCCCTCAATATCTAATCAGACTTCCTCATCCTTCACCACACCCCTGCTGAGTCTGATCATCCTGGCCTGCCTTCAGTAAGAATTTTGTTAGGTCAGTTTGGCTAGAATCCCCCTTTACTCCGATGCTTCATCTTAGTATTATTCTATCTACTGACCCCCCTACCTGGCTCCTTGGCTATAAAATCCCCACTTTTCCTTATTGTATCCGGAGTTGAGCCCAGTCTCTCCTCTACTGCAGAACCCCAGTGGGGGAGTCCCTATACCTATTGCAATAGTCTCCTGAATAGTCTGCCTTGGTGTTCTTTAGCAAGGGTTGTGAATAAGTTTTTAACAGTCTTCAAATACAGCTGTATTCCAAGGTACTGGGGGTTAGGACTTCAACATGTGAACTTGAGGGGCACAATTCAACAATGGCAACAGGGTATTAGATGGGTTATTTATGTGGACCTTAGGGTACTCAGCAACTGAGACCTAAAGGAAACTAAAGAACCGCAGACTAAGTGTTCAGTGAATGGGGAATGACCAGGCCAGTGGTGGCAGCAATGGAGGTGTGTGTATGAGGGGAGCTGAGTCTCAAAGGAACAGCGGCTTTTGAAAAGAGAGAGGTGGTCGGGAAGCAGCCACAAGGAGTAAGGAGAATAACCAGGCCTCCCTCCCTGGTCCCGAGGCATTTGGAAATACAAACCTGAAGATGTTGTTTCCGTCTGAGAGGCTGTCTGAGCAGTGATATCGTCAGGGGACAGCCATGTTTTCACAAGGGCAAGAGGTGGCTAGGATACTGGGAGAGGAGGCTGAGGATCCAGGGGAGTTTGCCAACCAGAGCAGGAGTCTACATGAGTAGTGTCTGGGGCCCAGCCCTACAGCATCTGTGTGTGTGTGTGTGTGTGTGTGTGTGTGTGTGTGCAGTTCCATTTATTTCAAGACCACCATTCAGGCTTTCCCATCTCCAAAGCAATACTTCTCATTGTCTACTACCCTTGTGGGACATTTTCACCACTTTATATTTGTGACTGGAAGAACCACACTTACTCAATGGTAAGATTGGGCCACCTGTGAAATGGCAGGTGACTCTTCAATTGAACTTTCAAATTCATTTGTCAATTTGTTCCTGGTGAGTAGTACCCCCAAGAGTTCACACAGCCAGCTTTCTCTCCATTATTCCAAGGACAGCCTGAAGCTGAAGAATCATATCCTGGGATTTGGTGTCTCTGTTGGCCTTTCTCGTCAAAAGGATCCAATTAAAGTGCTAAGGGCTGAAATGCCTCTTTATTTCATTCACGTAAAACCAGGTGATTCCTCGCTTCAGATTTGTACATTAATGTTCAAAATACAAAGTCAGCTTGTGCGGTGGCTTAAACTAATCCAGCAAGATACATTTGGCCAAATAAGCTTGTGCAAATGCAGAAATTTGAGTTTTGAGCTGGAACATCTAAAGGACAGGATGTGCCTGCACATTTAATACGTTTTACTCAGTGGAATGAGCTGGCACTTTACTAAGATGATGCATTGCTGAAGGCTGTCTAGAAACAGAAAAATGAACCTGAGCCAGGGCAGGCTCCCTCGGCTTAAATAGACAGGAATCCAAAAACGAGGACCTAAAGGAAACGGGTTGAATTTGAATGATCTTAATCGCTAGGAGGAAAGAAAGCAGGACTTTTTTTAAAAAAAGAATTAGAATATGTGAGAATATCTGGGCATCTCATTTTAAATAACAATAAAATCATCATGTAAATAATTCTATGTTCATTCATTTAACTGTAATTTTCAAAAACCTATTTTGTCTCATGTCTAATGCTAGATGCTGGGGATATAAAAAAGGCAGGACTCCTCTCCCTAAGGATCTCCCAGTCTAGGGGGGAAGACAGACAGTCACAGATGGTATCAATGCCATTAAAAGATGGTCTAGACTAGATCCTGATTCCCAACCTGTAGACTCAGGAGCCTGGGGCAGAAGGCATTCAGATTTGCAAAGTTTTATTGCACTAGGCATTCTCTAGAAAAAAAAAAATCATTTCACATATGTACATGCTATTTTAAAGGAGAGTGGATAAAATTGTGATTAACAGAAAGAAAACTCATTTAAAAGATTTTCTGAACTCATGTTGCTTCTTGCCATTATGTATTTTCTCAATCAACGGATATTAAAATATAGCTACATTCAGGAATTCAGGAAATATTTTGAAGTTCAAAAACAGCTTAAAATAAGGAAGAACTGGTAACCACAGGTCTAGTCACCAGCATGGCATCACTGTCTCCCAGTGTAATCCCAGCCCACTGAGAGTGCAGGACTAGATGTTTCCTCTGATCCAAGGTTGACCCTCTGCCTGGGTTCCAGATTCTATGCCCCTCTCCTGCTTGGGAACCTCCCTCCACCAATTACCTCTCCTCTTTGATATTTTTACTCTCTCCCTCTCTACCAGATTTTTTCCTTTAGTCCATATAATGCTCAGTTCTATTCCGTCTTTACAAGAATATTCTCTCTATCATGTCAGCTCCACAGACACTTATTGGGTTTCGGTATCACCTTGCCTGGAATGTCAGGGAAAGACTCTCTGAGGATGTGGAAGTTGACCTCAGAATAATGAGGAGGCACTAGCCAGCAAATAGAGGAGCAGGGGCGTAGGGTGGGTGTTCTAAGCCTTTCACTTTATCTCCTAAACTATCTCTCAAAGCCATTTGCTTTTCTCCATCTCCAACTCCAGCTGGTCCAAGCTGTCATCACCTCCTGCCTGAATATTATAATGTCCTCATAACTGGTCTCACTGCAGTCCTTCTTGTCTCTTCTCTGTCTGGTCTCCACCCTGCAGACAGAATGGTCTTTTCAAACTGTGACTTCCCCAACTTCTTGCCGCCACCACCTCCAAGACCCCGGTGGTCCAGCCTCTGCCTAACTCTCCAGCCTCACGGAACGTCCCTCATTCCCTGACACCTTCCTCTCTAACCCACCTTGGCCTCGCAGCACCCCGTATTACTCTGTTCCCTCTCATCACCGGAACTTTTCACTGATTCCTTGGCCTGAACTCACTGGTAAGGAATTTCATTTCATTTTAAGAGCGATGAGAAATCTTTGAAGAGTTTTTAGGCAGAAAAGTGACTACATATGATCTGACATATTCCTAAAAGAGCACCCTGGCTATTGTGTGAACAAGGAATTTGTGGGGGCAATGGGTGAAGCAAAGAGACCAGTGGGAGGCTATTTCCGAGGTGCCGGTAAGAAATAATGGTGGCTTGGACCCAGGTGACAGCGGTATAGATGGCGAGAAATAGACACAGAGATAGATTGGGAATTGGAACCAGTGGAATTTGGTGATAGATTCAGTGGCAGAGAGTGAGAGAGATGAAGGACTGAAGACTGACTCCTAAGATTTTGACTTGAGCAATTGAGTAGGTGCTGGTTTCATTTACTGAAAGCCTGTGGAAGGGTCAGATATGGAGGCTTACCGTCCTATCTTTATTGATCACCTGCCCTTTCCAGCTCTTTATGGGATGTGAGTCATTAAAGTAATTGGGGTGTAGAGTGCTTGATGAGGAGCAAACTGAAAGATGTCAAAGTATGGAGAAGACTGAGGAGCATGGCCTATACAAAGCATTGTGAAATTCACTCCTTAGAGATGAACTTGAAGTGTTACCTTGCTGGGCCATAACACCAGCATTCATTCCTCTCTGTATACCAGCCCCTCCTATCTTTACTTCCTTCCCTATCCAGCATAGATACTATTTCTTATCACTTCAACCTCTCTTTTACCAATACTCTTGCCCCAGTGTTCCCCCAACTCAACTTCTGGCAAAACACTACCTTTGGATGAATCCAATTATCACTCATCTCTGGTTGCTAAGCACTGCTGGAAATCCATACAGACTGGTGGCACTCTAAACCCTTGGTGCCACTCCAAATTTATGGTCTCCGACTTCAGATGGACCCTCAGTGCTGCCTGGCAATCCTCTACTTCTCTTGCCAGTTCTCTCTTATTCTCCACAGTGGCCATTGCAGAGTTTAACCCTTTCTTAGACCCCACTTCCCCTTCTCTCTGAGCAGATGAATCCACTCCTACTTCACAGAGAATATACAAGCTATCAGAAAGTAGAACTACCTCAGTCTTCTTCTGTCAACTTTACTTCAGTCTAAAACTATTCTTTCTTATCTCTCTCTGGTTACAAAGCTCTCCTTCTGTATAAAAGTAATATTTCTGCTTGGATCTCATTCCCTTTTACTTTTCAGGAATCTTCTTTATTTATCCCTTCTATTCCCTATATTGTTCACCCACTCCCTTACCAGCTCCTTCCTAACTGCATTGAAACTTCTCAGGTTGCCCCCAACTTTAAAAATTTTTTAAAGAACCTAGCCTTCTCTCTTCCCCTATCTAGTTACTGCCAGATCCCTCTCCTATTTTCTTATTAAAACTTTCTGAAAATTTTGTCAACACTGTTTGTGTCTCCAATTCTTACTGAACAGTCTCCACAAACCATCATAGTCTTGCTTTCATCGTGAACCTGCCCTCATCATTGTCCTCTGTTTAAATGACCTCCGTTTGAAATCCTAGTGGTCATCTTTCAGTCATCATGCGCCTTGGATTCTTGGCAGTCTGATGCTGTTAACCACTTCTCCCTCCTAGAAACTCTCTCCTCCCCTTGGCACACTCTCCTGGTCTTCCCATGAACACTGAAGTTATCATTTAGTCTTCCTCTTCTTGACCTTGAATGACAGAGTTCTGTGCTGGGTTTCTTCTCTTTTTCTTGCTATACCTTAATATTGGATGCATTCTGTGGTAGATTATTTGCAAAGATGATCCCAATTTTCTACCTTTCCTTGTATTCTATGCTCTTTATAACTTTGCAACTCCTCCTATCAAGAAGTAGAGTTTATTTCTCTACCTCTTGAATTTGGACTGGCCTTGACTTACTTTGGCCCAGAGAATATGGCAAAGCAGTGGTGTACCAGATCCAAGCCTGGGCTAGCTACCTGGATGATAAGAGTCTATGGCTTAGTCACCTCAGCCAATAACCAACCAAGCAGCTGGTGAGTGAATTCCCCTGAGACCAACCAGACTCAGCCAACCTGCCAGCTGACTATGGACACATGAGCAAGCTCATTTGAGATCAGCCAAGCCTGTCCAAGATGACAGAATTTACAAACTCATGAACAATAATTCATCGTTGTTTCAAGCCACTAAGTTTGGGGATAATTTACTATGCAGCAAAAACTAACTTATATAGTTTCACTCCCTCTCATGCCTCAATGGTCATCTCTGTGTTGATCATTTTCTAGACTATGTCCCTAGCATAGATCTATCATCTTAAGGCCAGACTCACATCTATACTTGCCTACTAGATAATAGCATTTATCTAGGTTTTCGTATGGTCCAGCTGCAATGCTACACACATCTTTCTCTTTATCCTCTCAACCACCCTATGTGGTAGATTTTTCCATTACCCCATCTTACAAGTGAGAAAACCAAGGCAAGGAGAAGTTAGTGATGTGCCCATAATCACACAGCAGCAATTGGTGGATTTAGGATTTGAATCCATGTCTGTCAGACTCCAGAAGCCTATGACAGTCACCACTCTAGTGCCTTTCCTCACTACTTGTGGTTCCAAGTACGTGTCATATTCTCACATCTCTAACTTTACTGATGTTGACTCTTCTTCCTTACACATTCCCTCCTTCTGCTCTCCTTGGCTAACTCCTACTTATCCTTTACAACCCTGTTTGTATATTACCTCCTTAGAAAGTTTCTCTGACTTTCCCTTCTTCCTCCAGAATGGATTAGATGACCCTCCTCTCTGCCACCATAGCATCCCCTGCAAACTTCTACCTACTCACACTGCATTATATTGATGCTATGTCTCTCCATAGACTGTAAACTCCTTGAGGACTGGGATTCTAACCTCAGGAATGGGGTCAGTGGGTGCGAGTATCACCTCACCCAGTCAGGCACCATAAGCCAACATACACCAAAAGAATGTTGCTTAGATACTGCTATGACATTATGCAAAGTGAGATAAGTAGAACTGGAATACCTAAAACCGATAGAAATGCCAGCTACTCATACAGAAATGGAAATTTCAGTCCACTTGGCAATTTTTAAGGCAGTGTGTCTTAAAATGAACTTTTCACAGACAGGGAATTTGCAAGGCCACTCACCCTAAACTCTAATATGTGGGCTTGAAGAGAAAATGCCAGATTATAGGGTAATTGCTCTTTTTTAATTTCACTGCTCAACACTTTCTCATGAAAACAGACTCTAAAAGGTGCTGGAAATGAGAGATTTAAGGAATGGAACCCATCTCTCTGGCCATATCTCAGGCAATGCAAAATTCAAATGGCCCCAAAAGGACATTTCTCTTTTGACAGTGAAAGCAAACCCTCTCTAGATGGGCGGGGCTTCCCCATAGCCCCATCTCAGCAGTTGTTATCATCCAGCTGGGGAAGGGAAGGTGTCATATGGTACAGGGCCATCAACTCCACTTCAGCCATCTTTGATGTGATGAGACAGTGATGAAAAAAGCTGCCTTCAGGAGAGGAGAGTCTTTAGAGCACAAAATCCTGGGTCCTAAGAAGCGACCCGAGCAATTAAAAAAGCCATTACGAAGTGTGCAGGGTGTGAACAGTGATATGGTGATATAACAGGTCTAGAATACATTTTGCAAAGCTTCTCAAAGAAACGCCAAGTAATCTTTTGCCACCTACATTTTTACAGCCTTCTGTTAAAAGCCCTTGATTCTAAAACTAAGTGCATACCAGTGAGGGCTGTGGAGCCAGAGTGATCACGTGGGGCTATGGGCTAGTTTATCCCTGAGTTGGTAGTGTTTGCACTGTAATAATGGCGTGGTACTATTTTGGAATGTAAATACTGTTGTACATAAGTATGTATTGTTTTTCACCCAAAATCCATGGCTTCCTCTTCTCTTGGATACACAGGTAGACTACACTTTCCAGTCTCCCTTGCTACACTCTCCACCTCCACTCTCATAGGTGTGGCTATGAGACCAAGTTCTAGCCCTTGAAATATGAGAGGAGATGATGTATACCACTTCTAGTCTTGGCCCTTAGAAATTCCTATCCATCAGTTTTGTAAGATGAAACAGCTCTACAGATGAATGGTGGTGATGACGGGTACACAAAAATGTGAATGTACTGAATGCCACTGAACTATGTATTAAAAATGGTTAAAATAGTAGATTTTTAAATTTAATTTTTATTTTTTATTGGAATATAGTTGATTTACTATGTTGTCTTAGTTTCAGGTATACAGCAAAGTGATTCAGTTATATATATATACACATTTCCATTCTTCTTCAGATTCTTTTCCCATATAGGTTATTACAGAATATTGAGTAGAGTTCCCTGTGCTAAACAGTAGGTCTTTGTTGATTATCTATTTTATATAAAGTAGTGTGTATTTGTTAATCCCAAACTCCTAATTTATCCCCCCCCCCGACGTTTCCCCTTTGGTAACCATAAGTTTCTTTTAGAAGGCTGTGAATCTGTTTCTGTTATGTAAGTAAGTTCATTTGTATCTTTTTTTTTTTAGATTTCACATATAAGTGATATCATATGATATTTGTCTTTCTCTGTCTGACTTATTTCACTTAGTATGATAATCTCTATGTCTATCCATGTTGCTGTGAATGGCATTGTTTCATTCTTTTTTACAGCTGAGCAATATTCCATTGTATATATATACTACATCTTCTTCATCCATTCATCTGTTGATAGACATTTAAGTTGCTTCCATGTCTTGGCTATTGTAAATGGTGCTGCTACAGTAGATTTTACGTTATGCATATTTTATCATAATTTTAAATTTTTAAAAAAATTCTCATACATGCTCCATCACACTCTTGTTCCTTTCCTGGGAACTGGCTGAAATGGAGACAACTTCAGGGCATTCTTGGAAGCCATTGAAAATGTGGGAAATGACAGTCTCTTTAAGCACAGTTACAAGTACTAGACATAAATTTCTATTGTATTTGAGCCATTATTCACATTGGGGTCTGTATTAATTATCTATTACTGCATAACAAATTACCCCAAATTTAGTGTCTCAAAACAATGACATTGGGCTTCTCTGGTGGCGCAGTGGTTGAGAGTCTGCCTGCCGATGCAGGGGACACGGGTTCGTGCCCTGGTCTGGGAAGATCCCACATGCCACGGAGCGGCTGGGCCCATGAGCCATGGCCGCTGAGCCTGCGCGTCTGGAGCCTGTGCTCCGCAATGGGAGAGGCCACAACAGTGAGAGGCCTGCATACCGCAAAACAAACAAACAAACATACAAACAAACAATGACATTTATTATCTTACAAGTTCTGTGGGTCAGGAATCTATGTATAGCTTAACTGGATCTTCTACTTCAAAGTCACTTTCAGGCTGAGATCAAGGTGTCAGCCAGGGCTACAGTCAGCTTAAGCCTCAACTGGGGAAGGAAGTATCTGCTTCGAAGTTCACTCATGTGATTGTTGGCAGGATTTAGTTCCTCGAGGGCTATTGGCCAGAGGCAGCCCTCAGCTCCTGGCTATGTGGACCTCTCCATGGGGCAGCTCACAACATGGCGGCTTGCTTCATCAGAGCCAGCAAGCAAGAAGAGCCAGAGGGAGAGCGGGCAAGACAGAAATCACAATTCCTTGTAACCTAATCTCCAAAGTGACATCCCATCTTTTTGCTGCATTCTATTCATTAGAAGCAAGTCACTAGGTCCAGCCCACGCTCAGTCAGAGGGAATTACACAAGAATATGAAAGCCAGGAGATAGGGATCATTGGAAGCCATTTCAGAAGCTTCCTATCCCAGGGTCTCTTTGTTACAGCAGATAGCCTACCCTATTACCATAAGTCTAATGGAGCAATTTACATCTTTGGTGTTGCTGAGAATTTTGAACAATTCCGTTTGAACATTTTACCCCATACTTCCTGCCTATTCCTTGGAGTAGATGCAGAAGTGCCCAATATCACGTTTTTCATAACTGAATAGATGAGTGATGACATTTCAAAGAGGACTGAGTTCTCCTGGCATGATTCACATCAACTTCATGATGACAGCTGACCAAATCCAAGGCCAAATGGAGAATTAGTTTCTCCTGGTTGTCAGACGCTCTCTTTTTCCTTCCCCCAGTGACTAAAAACCATGACAGCAGAACCTTCCTCACAGTGGTAGCTGTGCCGCCATGTTCTCTGAAGGGTCTGACTAGTTCCTGATACTTTAGAAGGTGGAGAACAGCACCCTGGTCTGGCTTTCACAAACCCTGTATTGAGGAAGCGCTGGTCCGACAGCTGTCAGATGCAAAGATCCTCGCTATGTGTATAGCTCAACTTAATTGCTCTTCTGGCTAGGCCCCATTCTGCTCCAGAAGTTGTATCACAGCCCTGCTGGATTTGCTGCTTTCAGCCTCCTCTCATCACCTTAATTAAGCCAAAATAATAAGGCAGCATGTTAGACATGATGATCAAGTTTTAATTAGACTTTGATAAACCAATGTGAATTTGATCTCGTCAGGTGCAACATTTCTGACAAGCAGTGAGGCCAGTGAATCATGAGATGGTTTGGGTATAAATAGCAACGATAGTCTCAATCTCATCTGTGTGGAGGAAGGTCAGGGGTTGGGTGTGTATGTAGCCATCATAACCCTTTACATTTGAGGAAGACTTTATAGTGTGCGAAGTCCTTTCAGCTCATTGTTATGTGATTGTGTGAGCTGGGACTCATTTGGCAACAAGACATCCAGGCCCAGATGGGGAGAAGAAGGCAGAAGCTCACATTTAATCAATTTATAAGACATGCCAGAGACAGTGCTAGGAGCAGCATATATGGAGTAGAAGTCAGTGTCTCACCCGAAGTCTCAGGACTTAAGAAGTGTCAGAGCAGAACTCCCATCCAGGTCTGTTCATTTCCTTTATAGAACCCTCTTCAGCACTTCATGCAAATAATCTTCCAAAGCCATCCTGAAAGGCAACTAAACTAGAGCTGAAAATGCCCTTAGAGATAGATCCAAATCCCTTCATTGTACAGATGTGGAACTGGGGTTCAGGAAACAGAAGACATTCCCCCCTGTTAGACAATAATTTGGTGGCAGAACCAGATAAGAACTTAAGTCTGACACAGCCACTCTCTCTAATTCACTTAATTCAGTTTGATTCAACAAATATTTGTTGACCATCTACTCTATTCTGAGCACTGTTTTAGGGATGTATCAGTGAATTAAAAGAGATAAAGATCCATGCTCTAGTAGCTTTCCATTCTGAGAAGAGGGGAACAGAGAATGAACAATAGTTAAGTATATAGTATGTTAAGAGTGAATAAGTGCTATGGATAAAAACAAACAAACAAAAAGATAAAGCAGGATAAGCAGGATAGAGAGCTGTATAGATGGCTGAGCTTAATTTTAAAACATGACGGTTAGGGTAGGTCTTACTGAGACCGAGAAATCTTCCTAAAGGCAAAGGTTTCCATTCATTCATTCATCCATTGAGAAATTACTGAACACTCACTGTGTCCAGCCTTTTGATAGAGGTGGGCAGCCAGCCATCTCTCTTAGGGATCCCAAGAGCACCACTGTGGTCTGAGCTATTTTTTTTCTAACAAATGGCATTCCCCACGCTCATGACCAGCTAAGTGGCTGCAGTGCTACTGACCACTTCCATGTGGCACAGACCATCTAGATACAACATGAAAAGTATGATAGCCAGGCAGTGGTCAGGCATGGAAGTGATAAGGCATTCCCTGGTCATGCTTGGGGGCAGGCAACTTATCTGCAGGAGTCTTTCTCCCCTCCCACTACCTCACCACACATGGCAACCCTACAAATCTCCCTCTCTGGAAAATGTCCCACCTAATTTTTACCAACCTTCAGAATTTCCCCAGAGTAGCGCTATTCCCATGATCAAAGCCTTGTGTGAAACTCCCAGGGGTCAGTTAGTCACCCATGTAAGCTAAATGAATCTATGGACTCCTATGTCTATTCCAGTCTGCTAATTAGAGTCTACTGACCCCAGACCATTCATTTTCTCCCTCCTTCTAATTTGTTGAAACAGCATTCTAGAGATGAGTGGTCTCTGTCAGAGGCCTTCATATTACATTATGTGGGAGCAGTAATGCTGTGCGTTTGGATAGAATTTTAGGATTGACAAGGGCACTCTCACATCCATCATGTCATTTGAGCCCCATAAAAGTGCTGGGTCATTGCTCCCACTTTTTTTCAGATTAGGAAGCTCTTAGGAGTGAAAGATCTGTCCAACATCACACAGCCATTGAAACACAACTAAATGCCCAGGGCTCTTTCTAGAACTCCAAGCTGGCTGGCCTTGTGGATAACATCTGGTAACAGAACAGATGGATGAAGTAAGGTGATCCAGCCTCAAGTTAAGTATAAAAATAATAAAGATAGCAGCCTGAAACCCAGGAGCAGTACAGTATTCCCCAAACTTCAGTGCATACAAAAATCAGCTGAGGAACTTGCAAAAAGCAGATTCTGAATCTGTAGGTCTGGGGCAGAGCCTGAAATTCTGCATTTCTTTAAAACTCCCAGGTGATGCCAATACAGCTGGTCCTTGAGCTGAGCTTTGAATAGCAAGAGGATGATGCAAGTCGATATACCGAGTCATCTGATTGGAAGGCTCCCAGATCTCAGTTCTGCCCTTTACCAGCTGTGTGACTTTGGGTAAGTCTTCACCAAGCTCAAATTCAGGGTGGTTGTTGCTTTTTCTTTCCAAACTCAGCAACAGAGAAATGCCATGGTGGACACTCACATTTGTCCCTAACAAGACCTCAACTGACCAACTTCCTGAAACAATCAGGTAGGGTGAAACAAGATGCACCCTGCACAGAGGCACTGACACATGGTGGTGGGTGTCAATTGAAATCCAGCCCATCCTGAACTCACCATGCAGAGCCCCCTGCACAAGGCTACATCCTCCTAGACTTAGGGACATTATTTCTCTCATTTACACAAGGGCACCACATGGGCCAGTGGAGGTCTTGACCTTTCCACCATCCTGGACAACTGCTCTTAGTCTAATCGATCTGCCTTTTCAGGGTTCGATCTAGTGGCCAAGCTTCTCCTCTACACTTTTTCTTTTCATTCAGGTAATGACCTCTTTGACTCCTCTTCCAGGCCACTACTGATTCCCACCCCCATCCCTAGGTTTGTGGAGAGGCCATGTTCACTCATAACCATTTGTTCACTCAACAGCAAGTATTTATGTGATGTTCACTGTTTGCTAGGCATGGTCCCAAACACTAAGAATACAGTAGTGAACAAAATAAAGCTCTTATGGAGCTACCATTCTCAAAGGGAAGAGGCAATCCATAAATAATGTATAAGATAATGGCAGGCAGTAATGCGTGTAATGAGGAAACTAAGGCAGGAGGTGACATTTGAGCAGAAACCTGAAGGAGGTGAGGGAGTGAGCCTTGTGGAGTGATGGAGAAGTGCAATTTGGGTAGAGGGACGACCTCTGCAACAGGTCCTGGAGCAGCAGTGTGCTCAGTGTGGTCAAGGGAGATGCAAGAAGACCAGTGTGGCTGGAGCGGCATGTGTCAAAGGGAGCATCTAGACCACCTGGAGACCTTTGGGTTTTATTTCAAATGTGACAGGATAATGCTGGAGAGCTTTGTGTCATGGCCATTGTTGCTGTTACAGTTGTCCCCCCACCCTTTTGTTTCCCATTCAAGTATTTTAAGGGAGTTGGGGAACAGAATAATTCATTCAACAAACTCAACATATATATCTTGAGTCCCTACCATGTGCCAGGCACTGTTCTAGGCTTCAATCTAGGTCCTGGGAATATTAGCAGTGAGCACAATAGGCAAACTCCCCATCCTTGTGGGGCTTACATCGCTGTCAATGGGAAGATGAATCTCAGCTCTCTTCTTGCTGAGATCCACGTGGAGATGAGAGAGTGATTGCACTGCCTATCTCTCTTTGGATTTGCAAGTTGGGCTGGAGATGGAACAAGCCAGAAAGTTCTGAGGGACCCACTGCTATCTTCACACAGATGCTTTGTGTTGGTGACTCTTGTGGAAATCAAGAGCAAGAGGTTGATGTCATGTTGAGGGAGGTCAATGTGAAGCAGAGGGGAAGTGGAGCCCCAGGTAGGAAAAGCCTGTGGGGCTGAGCTTTGTGAGGGAGCTGGAATTGACCTTGGGAATGAATATAAACTTTGAGAATGCACATAAATTCTGGGGAAGAAAGGAAATGAGCTGGGAGGCTTGACCTTGCTCATATTTTACAGGCATGGACATAAGCATTCTGCCCGAATTGTACTTGCCCTTCAAAATCCAGCTTAAACAGCATCTCTTTTACAGGACCATCCTTAAAACCTTCATCACTTCTGCCTTTTAACAGATGCTTTGCCTTGCACCTAGCTCAGTACTTCCAGTGCCTGTCACAGAACCTGGCTCATAGCAGGCACTTAATAAATACTTGCCGGGTGAGTAAATAGATGGAAGGGTGGATGGATGGATGGATAGATGGATGGGTGGATGGATATACAGATGGATGGTATGATACCCTAACTTGTTGGCAGGTATACGCATGTGGCAGTGAGAGAGCCTCCAGGAAAGATCTGAAACTGATTAATTAATCTCCTTTTCTCCTATACCACCTAGACTGTGGCCTTGTACATAATAAGAGTCCGACAAATGTGTACTGAATGAAGGAAGATAAGCTTTGACCAGAAATATGAGTCCAAGGGTTCAGTTTTTCCCATGAAACTTTAATGCCAAAAAGGATTTCTGCATATAAATTCACCCTTCTCTGCTCACCTTTACATAATTCAAGGAGCATGTGTCTCCTTGGGGACTTCTTTGGACATTAACTTCTCTCCCAACAGTCCGAGGATTGAACAGTTGCACTGAAGCAATTACCATCGATTTGTCATTACGAGGGGAGTATGGGAGGAAGGGCATGGAGCCGAGAGACGGAGGTGCGGAAGAACCTGGGACAGAGGGACCCAGGGACCAAGAAACACAGGGCCTGCCTCTGTGGAGGCAGGCAGCTTGGAGAAGTCAGTGTCTGTGGAAGAACGGGAATGCCAGGCAAGGCCATTAACACATCCCAGAGGCATGGAAGCCTTTAAGCTGCTTCCTGGCACGTTTGTTTCTTTCCCCCTGAATGGTATCTAGCTCATGCCCCTCAACATCAGCTTGACAATCACACCTCAACTCGGCAAGTCAGAAAAGGGAAGAGGTCAGAGAGGTTGTCTTTGTTTTGCAGTGAAGACCCAGGAGATGATGAGGAAAAGCCTTGAGTTACTCTTTGAAGATGGGAGTCTCCTGGGAGCTGTCAGAGAAGTGAGAAATGGCTCAGGCAGGGTCTGCCGGCTCACCCACCCTCGGGTCCTGGAAACATCTGCACTGATGACTTGATAAGGAGAGGTGTCCTGATAAGGAGAGGTGTCTTGATAAGGATAGATCCAGATTGGAGATGACCAGGACTGCAGAGGAGCAGCTGGTAAGGACCCTCTGGGAGGAAAGGTAATAAAGGTCTCCTGCAGGGGCTCCGAATTCAGAAAAAGGAAGCTCTGAGAGAAAGAGGAGGAGTAATTCCCCTTCCCTGACTCTTCACTTAAAAGGAAATTCCCTCCAGTGGAGGTGGGATGGGAGAAGAAACCCGTTGGTCCCTTCTGCTTCACTGTGAATTAGTCATGCTCAACCCTCTCGAGAACAGAGACACCTGGAGAGGGAGAAGCAGGGAGCAAACGAACATTTAGCATCCATGCCACTCTGAGGCAGGCAACTGCACATACATTGCCTTGTCAAACCCTGACAACAGTTCTCTAAAACGAGTTCTCTGATTCCCATCTCTGGTGAGTTAAACTGTGGCCCCCAACCAGATATGTCCTGGAAACTGACATTGCGATCTTATTTGGAAAAAAATTCTTTGCAGGTGTAATTGAGTTGAGGATCTTGAGATGAGATCATGCTGGATTTTCAGATGGGCCCTAAATCCAATGCCAAGTGTCCTTATAAGAGACAGGGGAGAAGACACTGACTTAGTGGAGAAGGCCACATGATGATGAAGGCAGAGGTTGGAGTGATGTTGCCACAAGCCAAGGAATTCCTGGAGGCACTGGAAGCTGGAAGAGACAGTGAAGGATCCTTCCCTAGAACCTTCAGAGGGAGCGCAGCTATGCTGACACTTTGATTTCATGCTCCAGTCCCACCGAACTATGAGAGAATAAATTTTTGCTGTTTTCGGCCACTGAGTTTGTAGTAATTTGTACAGCGGCCATATTACACCATTTTATAGATGAGAAAAATGAGGCTCAGAGAGGGTGAGCAACTTCTCTAAGGACACCTGGCTCAGATGAGACAGATCTGGGTTATAGAACTCAGAGTGGAGCAAAAGGTTAGCATTTTCCAAAGAGCACCTGCCGAGATGCACCCAGAAAGGCCAGCTGAATAGAATTCCATAATCAAAAAGCTGGGAAACGCCCTGCTTTGGAGGTCCTCTCTGCTAGCGTGTGTGGTGAAACTCCACAAAACCTGCTTAACCTTCACTTCCTCAGCAAGACCTGTCCTCATGCTCTCAGCCCAGCAGTTTCTTCTCATAGCCCCTTCCCTGGGCTTCCTTCCTTTGCACTTACAATCACAGCCCGAGAAAATGTGTATTTGGAGTTATTTTTTAATTTTTATTTTATATTGGAATACAGTTGATTTACAATATTGTGGTAGTTTCAGGTGTATGGAAAAGTGATTCAGTTATACATATATCTATTCTTTTTCAGATTCTTTTCCCATATACATTATTACAGAGTATTGAGTAGAGTTCCCTGTGCTATTCAGTAGGTCCTTGTTGGTTATCTATTTTACATATAGTAAAGTGCATCTGTTAATCCCAGACTCCTAATTTATCCCTCCCCCACCCCGATATTTCCCCTTTGGTAACCATAAGTTTGTTTTCTAAGTCTGTGAATCTGTTTCTGTTTTGAAATACTTTCATTTGTATCATTTTTTTTAAGATTCCACATATAAGCGATATCATATGATATTTGCTTTTCTCTTTCTGACTTACTTTGCTTAGTATGATAACCTCTAGGTCCATCCACGTTGCTGCAAAGGGCATTATTTCATTATTTTCTATGGCTGAGTAATATTCCATTGTATATATGTACCACATCTTCTCTATCCATTCATCTGTCAATGGACATTTACATTGCTTCCGTGTCTTGGCTATTGTAAACAGTGCTGCAATGAACATTGGAGTTTGTCTTTTGTTTAATGTCTTTCTCCCCAGCTAGACCATAGCTCCATGAAAGGCAGAATGTGTCCAACTTCTTCTCCACAGCATTCCTGGCTCTGGGCCCAGCACTTGGTACATGGGAGGAACCCATTAATATCTGCTGAATGGATGATCAAGAAAAAATTATTTAACTTTATTTAATCCAAGGTTTTCCAAACTTATTTAACTGTTTTTTAATAGGTTTTAAAATTTTTTATTGGAGTATAGTTGATTTACAATTTTGTGTTAGCTTCAGGTGTACAGCAAAGTGTACAGCAAAAATTTAAAAATTTTTATTGGAGTATAGTTGATTTATAATTTTGTGTTAGCTTCAGGTGTACAGCAAAGTGAATCAGTTATATGTATACATATATCCACTCTTTTTTTTTTAGATTCTTTTCCCATATACACCATTACAGAGTATTGAGTAGAGTTCCCTGTGCTATACAGCAGGTTCTTATTATTATCTTTTACATATAGTAATGTGTATATGTCAATCCCAATCTGCCAATTTATCCCTCCCCCACCCCCTTATCCCCTGGTCAAAAACTTATTTAACCATAAAACCCTTCCCCCTATAGCACCTGAGAAAGTCAGGTTTGGAGAAAGGTGGGGGTTTCTGCCAACAAGTTGGGCTGATGACATTGTTTTCCCCTGAGGCCAGTTTGACTACAGACCTCCCTCTCCTCCTGGGCCAAAGGAGTCTGCTTCTCCTTGGGAAAAGGAGACAATCATGGGCCAATGTAAACCCAATGAACATACCTATGGGATTTGAAGAGTGAGGAGGAGCAGATGAACTGATTTAAAGTCTACCTGGAGAGGACACAGACCAGCCATGAGCAGGCCACACCAGCCCTCCGCTCTAAGCCTCCTCCAGTACCTCCACAGGGCTTACCGCAGGACGTGGGGCCAATCAGCTGGGGACACCATTCCCAGTCATCGAGATGCTGCACTTGAGCCACGTGGAAGTTGCTCCAACTCCATCTGAGGCCCTGAGGCAGAGCTGAGGCTCCAAGCCCACTGAGCCTCACTGACGCTCACACCATCATGGGTGGGCACTGACAGCAGGCTCCCAGGAAGGAACCCCGGGAAGCTGGACAAGCTGGTTGGGATTTGATGACTCAGAATCACAGAAATTTCTCTCTTTCTTTCTATGGAGCAGCAAGAGCAGAAAATTCTAAGAACTGTATGATGAGAGCAGTAGGCAGAATGAATGAGATTTCCTGGGAAAATAACATTAAAAAAATACTTTATCGAAAGTTCTCCAAACAATTAAGTGGACAAGTCATTACTGTCAACGATGCTTTATGAAGAAACATGATTGCAGAAATATAGACTTTTAAAACCACAATATTTAATTTATCAGAAGGAAACCTGAGGCTCGTGACAGATCAACACCCAGAATATCCATGGCCGTGTGGCTGACAGGGTCTTGGTGCTCCGGCCAGGTGTCAGGCCTGAGCCTTGGAGATGGGAGAGCCAAGTTCAGGACATTGAACCACAAGAGACCTCTCAGCCCAATGTAATATCAATTGGCAAGAGCTCTCCCAGAGATCTCTGTCTCAACGTTAAGACTCAGCTCCACTCAATGACCAGCAAGTGCCAGTGCTGGACACTCCATGCCAAACAACTAGCAAGAAAGGAATACAACCCCATCCATTAGCAGAGAGGCTGCTTAAAATCATACTAAGTTCACAGAAACCCCAAAACACACCACAGAATGCAGTCCTGCCAACCAGAAGGAAAAGATCCAGCCTCATCCACCAGTACACAGGCACGAGTCCCCTCCACCAGGAAGCCTACACAACCCAGTGAACCAACCTTACCCACTGGGGGCAGACACCAAAAACAACAGGAACTATGAACTTGTAGCCTGCAAAAAGGAGATCCCAAACACAGTAAATTAAGCAAAATGAGAAGACAGAGAAATATGCAGCAGATGAAGGAGCAAGGTAAAAACCCACCAGAACAAACAAATGAACAGGAAATAGGCAGTCTACCTGAAAAGGAATTCAGAGTAATGATAGTAAAGATGACCCAAAATCTTGGAAATAGAATGAAGAAAATACAAGAAACGTTTAACAAGGACCTAGAAGAACTAAAGAGCAAACAAACAATGATGAACACACAGTAAATGAAATTAAAAATTCTCTAGAAGGAGTCAATGGCAGAATAACTGAGGCAGAAGAATGGATAAGTGACCTGGAAGATAAAATAGTGGAAATAACTACCACAGAGCAGATAAAGAAAAAAAATGAAAAGAAATGAGGACAGTCTCAGACACTTCTGGGACAACATTAAACACACCAACATTCAAATTAAAGGGATCCAAGAAGAAGAAGAGGAAAAAAAGGGACTGAGAAAATATTTGAAGAGATTATAGTTGAAAACTTCCCTAATATGGGAAAAGAAATAGTCAGTCAAGTCCAGGAAGCACAGAGAATTCCATACAGGATAAATCCAAGGAGAAACACGCTAGGACACATATTAATCAAACTATCAAAACTAAATAAAAGAAAAAATATTGAGGGCCTCCCTGGTGGCGCAGTGGTTGAGAGTCCGCCTGCCGATGCAGGGGATACGGGTTCGTGCCCCGGTCTGGGAGGATCCCATATGCCGCGGAGCGGCTGGGCCCGTGAGCCATGGCCGCTGGGCCTGCGCATCCGGAGCCTGTGCTCCGCAACGGGGGAGGCCACAACAGTGAGAGGCCCGCATACCGCAAAAAAAAAAAAAAAAAAAAGAAAATTGAAATTGTATCAAGTATCTTTTCTGACCACAATGCTCTGAGAGTAGATATCAATTACAGGAAAAAATCTGTAAAAAATACAAACACATGGAGGCTAAACAATATGCTACTAAATAACGAAGAGATCACTGAAGAAATCAAAGAGGAAATAAAAAAATACCTATAAAAATGACAATGAAAACACGATGACCCAAAAACTATGGGATGCAGCAAAAACAGTTCTAAGAGGGAAGTTTATAGCAATACAATCCTACCTCAAGAAACAAGAAAAATCTCAAATAACCAACCTAACCTTACACCTAAAGAAATTAGAGAAAGAAGAATGAACAAACCCCCAAAGATAGCAGAAGGAAAGAAATCATAGAAATCAGATCGGAAATAAATGAAAAATAAATGAAGGACACAATGGCAAAGATCAATAAAACTAAAGCTGATTCTATGCGAAGATAAACAAAACTGATAAACATTAGCCAGACTCATCAAGAAAAAAAGGGAAAAGATTCAAATAAACAGAATTTGAAATGAAAAAGGAGAAGTAACAACTGACACTGCAGAAATACAAAGGATCATGAGAGATTACTATAAGCAATGATATGCCAATAAAATGGACAATCTGGAAGAAATGGACAAATTCTTAGAGGAGCACAACCTTCTGACACTGAACCAGGAAGAAATAGAAAATATAAACAGAACAATCACAAGTACTGAAATTGAAACTGTGATAAAAAATCTTCCAACAAACAAAATCCAGGACCAGATGGCTTCACAGGTAAATTCTATCAAACATTTAGAGAAGAGCTAACACCTATCCTTCTCAAACTCTTCCAAAATATAGCAGAGAGAGGAACACTCCCAAATTCATTCTACGCTGCCACAATCACCCTATAACAAAACCAGACAAAGATGTCACAAGAAAAGAAAACTACAGGCCAATGTCACTGATGAACATAGATACAAAGATCCTCAACAAAATACTAGCAAACAGAATCCAACAGCACATTAAAAGGATCATACACCATGATCAAGTGGGGTTTATTCCAGGAATGCAAGGATTCTTCAATATTCGCAAATCAATCAATGTGATACACCATATTAACAAATTGAAGGAGAAAAACCATATGATCATCTCAATAGATGACGGAAAAGCTTTTGACAAAATTCAGCACCATTTATGATAAAAACCCTCCTGAAATTATGCATAGAGGGAACAACATAATAAAAGCCATATATATGACAAACTCAAAGCCAACATCCTCAATGGTGAAAAACTGAAACCATTTCCACTAAGATCATGAACAAGACAAGGTTGCCCACTCTCACCACTGTTATTCAACATAGTTTTGGAAGTTTTAGCCACAACAATCAGAGAAGAAAAAGAAATAAAAGGAATCGAAATTGGAAAAGAAGAAAAACTGTCACTGTTGCAAACACACACACACACACACACACACACACATGCAAAGCTTTGGAATAATTTTAGAAAAAAAAGAAAAAAAACTGTCACTGTTTGCAGATGTCGTGATACTATACATAGAGAATCCTAAAGATGCTACCAGAAAACTACTAGAGCTAACCAATGAATTTGGTAAGTAGCAGGATACAAAATTAATGTACAGAAATCTCTGGCATTCCTATACACTAATGATGAAAAATCTGAAAGGGAAATTAAGGAAACACTCCCATTTACCACTGCAGAAAAAAGAATAAAATATCTAGGGATAAACCTACCTAAGGAGACAAAAGACCTCTATGAAGAAAACTATAAGACAGTGATGAAAGAAATTAAAGATGATACAAACAGATGGAGAGATATACCATGTTCTTGGATTGGAAGAATCAACATTGTGAAAATGACTACCCAAAGCAATCTACAGATTCAACGCAATCTCTATCAAACTACTAATGGCATTTTTCAGAGAACTAGAACAAAAAATTTCACATTTTGTATGGAAACACAAAAGACCCCAAAGAGCCAAAGCAATCTTGAGAAAGAAAAACAGAGCTGGAGGAATCAGGCTCCTGGACTTCAGACTATACTACAAAGCTACAGTAATCAAGACAGTATGGTGTTGGCACAAAAACAGAAATACAGATCAATGGAACAGGATAGAGAGCCCAGAGATAAACCCATGCACATATGTTCTTATCTTTGATAAAGGAGGCAAGAATATACAATGGAGAAAAGACAGCCTCTTCAATAAGTGGTGCTGGGAAAACTGGACAGCTACATGTAAAAGAATGAAATTAGAACACTCCCTAACACCATACACAAAAATAAACTCAGAATGGATTAAAGACCTAAATGTAAGGCCAGACACTATAAAACTCTTAGAGGAAAACATAGGAAGAACACTCTTTGACATAAATCACAGCAAGATCCTTTTTGACCCACCTCCTAGAGAAATGGAAATAAAAACAAAAATAAACAAATGGGACCTAGTGAAAACTTAAAAGCTTTTGCACAGCAAAGCTAACCATAAACAAGATGAAAAGACAACCCTGAGAATGGGAGAAAATATTTGCAAACGAAGCAACTGACAAAGGATTCATCTCCCAAATATACAAGCTGTTCATGCAGCTCAATATGGAAAAAACAAAAAAAACAATCCAAAAGTGGGCAGAAGACCTAAATAGACATTTCTCCAAAGAAGATATACAGATTCCCAATGAACACATGAAAGGATGCTCAGCATCAGTAATCATTAGAGAAATGCCAATCAAAACTACAGTGAGGCATCACCTCACACCAGTCAGAATGGCCATCATAAAAACTCTACAAACAACAAATGCTGGAGAGGATGTAGAGAAAAGGGAACCCTCTTGCTCTGTTGGTGGGAATGTAAATTGATACAACCACTATGGAGAACAGTATGGAGGTTCCTTAAAAAACTAAAAATAGAACTACCATACGACTCAGCAATCTCAGTCCTGGGCATATACCCTGAGAAACCATAATTCAAAAATTGTCATCTACCACAATGTTCATTGCAGCACTATTTACAATAACCAGGACGTGGAAGCAACCTAAGTGTCCATCCATAAATGAATGGATAAAGAAGATGTGGCACATATATGTAATAGAATATTACTCAGCCATAAGAAGAAACGAAATTAAGTTATTTGTAGTGAGGTGGATGGACCTAGAGTCTGTCATACAGAGTGAAGTCAGTCAGAAAGACAAAAACAAATACCATATATTAACGCATGTATGTGGAACCTAGAAAAATGGTACAGATGAACCGGTTTGCAGGGCAGAAGTTGAGACACAGATGTAGAGAACAAATGTATGGACACCAAGGAGGGAAAGCCGCGGGGGGGTGGGGATGGTTGTGTGATGAATTGGGCGATTGGGATTGACATGTATATATTGATGTGTATAAAATTGATGACTAATAAGAACATGCTCTTTAAAAAAAATAAATAAAATAAAATTCAAAAATTAAAAAAAAAAAAAAGGAGAAGAACAAATACCGTACGCTAACACATATATATGGATTCTAAAAAAAAAAAGAAAGAAAAATTTCTGAAGAACCTAGGGGCAGGACAGGAATAAAGACACAGACGTAGAGAATGGACTTGAGGACACAGGGAGGGGGAAGGGTAAGCTGGGACTAAGTGAGAGAGTGGCATTGACATATATACACTACCAAATGTAAAATAGGTAGCTAGTGGGAAGCAGCCGCATAGCACAGGGAGGTCAGCTCCGTTCTTTGTGACCACCTAGAGGGGTAGGATAGGGAGGGTGGGAGGGAGACGCAAGAGGGAGGGGATATGGGGATATATGTATACGTATAGCTGATTCACTTTGTTATACAGCAGAAACTAACACACTATTGTAAAGCAATTATACTCCAATAAAGATGTTAAAAAAATAAAAGGAAATTAAAAAAATAAAGTCTACATGGAGAAACAAACATGTGATACTAGGCAGAAAAATTCTGAAATTAAAAAAAAAAGAATAAATGAAAATGACAAGACTTAACCAGATGTTAAAAAAATAATAAAAATCGATAATACTTAAAAGCATTTGGGAGTAAGACAAGGCAGTCAAGTAAAGGAAAATAAAATCCAGATAAAAATCCAAGAAGACACAGGCATTTTGTATATAATGAATATGGTATTTCAAATCAGTTAGGCAAAAGGGATTATTCAACAAGGGGTGTTGAGAAAACCAGCTTGCCATCTGGAAAAAAAGTAAAATTGGATCTTGTCTTCACTTATCACATCCAAAAAATTCCAGATGGAGCAAGGATTTCTACATAAAAAAATAAACTCATAAAAATACTAGAAAGGAATGTGGAAGACTTTTTATGACTATGGAGTGGAGACAGCCTTTCTCAGTAAGACACAAACTCTGAACAGAAAAAGTAAAGAATGGATTCATTTGAATAGAAAAATAAAACTTTCAGAACTTCAAAAAATACTGTAAGTTAACTCAAAAATCAGCGAACAAACTGGGGAAAATATCTGCAACTCATATGACACACAAAGGCCGAATGACTTAATATATCAAAAGCTCTTGCAGATCAATAAGAAAATGGCAAATAACCCACCAGCAAAAAAATGGGCAAACCCAAACCAAAATAAAAACCAGAAACAGGCAACTCAGAGAAAAAAGGCCTGCAGGGGGTTAATGATATGTTTTAAATATGTTTGTAGCATTTTTCATAATGAAAGAAATGCAAATTTAAATGATAAATTATGTTTCATCTTTCAGATGGGCAAGATTCAGAAATCTGATAAGACACAATGGTAGCAGGAGGTGGGGAAACAGGTACTCTCATGCCTGTTGGTAGAAACTAAATTAGTGCAGGCTTTTGCTGGGGAATTTGGTGACATCTATCAAAATGAAAAGAGTGGGTCAGACGCTCAGTGGATGCAGATTCCTGATTCAGCAGTGGTTGGGCCGAACCTTGACCAGTTCCTCAGGGTCCCCAAGGCCACCTCTTCTCAGCTGCCTGCCAGGACCTCACATCCCCCTGAACCACCACAAGCACTGGGAGACCTCCCTCAACCCCAGACCAACCTGGAGCTCTGTGCCTCCTGAATCTACTGTCCATGGCTTACCACATTGACCAGTATGAAGTGGCTTTGGAGAACTCTGCCAAAGGTTTTCTTCTCAAATCCCATTAAGGGAGGAACATGCTTAGAAACCAAAAGCACTGCAGAAGCAACAAGGTGGCCATCCTCCTTCAGAACCAAGAAAGCAGCCCGTGGCAAATAAGAGTGGGACTTAATGCAGGGAAGTGTGCATTACACTTGAACAAGAGTGTGAATTTGTTGTTAAAAGGAATTGCACAGACCGGCTGTTGACCCAAATGATCCTCACTTTGTGAATTCTGAGGTCCATTACCTGATGTGTACTTGTTATCCATCAAAGAACGGGGTGAATATGGAACCAACTTCTCCACCATGTATAAGCTGTACCAAAACATCCTCCATGTTTTCTTTGAATATTTCCACTATTCCTTACAAAGGGAATCTTGTAGCTCTCCCCAAAGAAATACACATTTTAACCCAGCAACCTACCTTTTAGGAATTTATCTTTCAAGTATGCTGATACATGTATTATTATAGGCTTGGTAGTAATAGCAAAAGACAGAAATAATTTAAACATCAATCAATAGAGAACTAGTCAGATTATAGGCCATCATGCAATGGAAAATCAGGCAGTAATGAAAAAGGGTGAGACAGCCGATATAGATGAATCCACGATATATTAATTTTTTTAGAGCATGGTACTGAATGTTCCGTCATCAATGGGAATAGGAACATACATATCAATAATTACCTTAAATGTAAATGGACTAAATGCTCCCACCAAAAGACACAGATTGGCTGAATGGATACAAAAACAAGACCCATATATATGCTGTCTACAAGAGACCCACTTCAGACCTAGAGACACATACAGACTGAAAGTAAAGGGATGGAAAAAGCTATTCCATGCAAATGGAAACCAAAAGAAAGTTGGAGTAGGAATTCTCATAACAGACAAAATAGACTTTAAAATAAAGACTATTAGAAGAGACAAAGAAGGACACTACATAACGATCAAGGGATCAACCCAAGAAGAAGATATAACAATTGTAAATATTTATGCACCCAACATAGGAGCACCTCAATACATAAGGAAAATACTAACAGCCATAAAAGGGGAAATCGACAGTAACACATTCATAGTAGGGGACTTTTAACACCCCACTTTCACCAATGGACAGATCATCCAAAATGAAAATAAATAAGGAAACACAAGTTTTAAATGATACATTAAACAAGATGGACTTAATTGATATTCATAGGATATTCCATCCAAAAACAACAGAATACACATTTTTCTCAAGTGCTCATGGAACATTCTCCAGGATAGATCATATCTTGGGTCACAAATCAAGCTTTGGTAAATTTAAGAAAATTGAAATTGTATCAAGTATCTTTTCTGATCACAATGCTATGAGACTAGATATCAATTACAGGAAAAGATCTGTAAAAAATACAAACACATGGAGGCTAAACAACACTACTTAATAACGAATGGATCACTGAAGAAATCAAAGAGGAAATAAAAAAATACCTAGAAACAAATGACAATGGAGACACGACGACCCAAAACCTATGGGATGCAGCAAAAGCAGTTCTAAGAGGGAAGTTTATCAATACAATCCTACCTTAAGAAACAGTAAACATCTCGAATAAACAACCTAGTCTTGCACCTAAAGCAATTAGAGAAAGAAGAACAAAAAGACCCCAAAGTTAGCAGAAGGAAAGAAATCATAAAAATCAGGTCAGAAATAAATGAAAAAGAAATGGAGATGATAGCAAAGATCAATAAAACTAAAAGCTGGTTCTTTCAGAAGATAAACAAAATTGATAAACCATTAGCCACACTCATCAAGAAAAAAAGGGAGAAGACTCAAATCAATAGAATTAGAAATGAAAAAGGAGAAGTAACAACTGACACTGCAGAAATACAAAAGATCATGAGAGATTACTACCAGCAACTCTATGCCAATAAAATGGACAACCTGGAAGAAATGGACAAATTCTTAGAAATGCACAACCTGCCAAGACTGAATCAGGAAGAAATAGAAAATATGAACAGACCAATCACAAGCACTGAAATTGAAACTGTGATTAAAAATCTTCCAACAAACAAAATCCAGGACCAGATGGCTTCACAGGCGAATTCTATCAAACATTTAGAGAAGAACTAACACCTATCCTTCTCAAACTCTTCCAAAATATAGCAGAGGGAGGAACACTCCCAAACACATTCTATGAGGCCACCATCACCTTGATGTAAAAAAAATCTATATATGCATAGAATATATCTAGAAGAAAAATTGCCAGTACAAAAAGTATACAGTAAAATGGATCATTCTGTTCCACTGCAGACCAACCTCATCCTAACTCTAAAGAAGGAAAGAGCTATTCATCATCCAAAATCTGCTTGATCACCAGCCCCCGAGCAAGGATGGAGTGGGTCTGCATGCGGCCGGTGCAGTGGCCAGACCCCTAACTCAGAGCCTTGAGGCAGAAACCCATTCCCAGGATACGTGTCTTCATTACCAATTGCCCCTGACGTGTGGAGTACAGTCTGAACAGAATACCAAGCACAGCTCCTAGAGTCCTGAGTCGTACCTCCTGCATGAATGCTGACTCCTGGAGTATTTACGACTGCATCTGGAGTACCAGGCACTGCTTCCTGAAATGCTGGACTCTCCCCTCAGGTAAACTAGGTACCACACCCCACCTTGAGTCATCAGCCCCAACAGATGCTCACAGTGCTCAGTGTTGCCTCCCAGGGTCCTGAGTTCTCTGCCTGGACTGCTGATGGCTTGTCTTTTTTTTTTTTTTTTTTTTTTAACTTTTATTTATTTATTTATGGCTGTGTTGGGTCTTTGTTTCTGTGCGAGGGCTTTCTCTAGTTGCGGCAAGTGGAGGTCACTCCTCATCACGGTGTGCGGGCCTCTCACTATCACGGCCTCTCTCGTTGCAGAGCGCAGGCTCAGTAATTGTGGCTCACGGGGCTAGTTGCTCCGCGGCATGTGGGATCTTCCCAGACCAGGGCTCGAACCCGTGTCCCCTGCATTGACAGGCAGACTCTCAACCACTGCACCACCAGGGAAGCCCTGATGGCTTGTCTTGAATACAGAGCACTGCTTTCCTGGAGTTCAGAATGCTCCAGTCCTGATCACTTGCTGCTAGGGACCTGAGCAGGGCCTCCGAGGGCTGAGTACTACATGCATGGACCTCGGGGTTGAGTATGCTGAGAGTTTTGGGCACTGTCTCTTAGAGATGTGATGGTTGTGTCTGGCAGACTGGGAGGGATCCCTGCCCCCACCCCTACTACCTCATCATGAACCACTACTGTTTCAGACCAGGTTATGTTTCTTCCTGCCATCTGGCCTCCTGTTCAGCATCTTCCCCAGGGTAGCTCTACCCTGCAAATGCAGTAACATATTTATTGAACACCAACCATGTGCTGGGCGCAGCAATGCCTTGATACCGACTGTGTGCTGGGTACAGTGGAAGTCTTATAGGATTGGTAGTAGTAGCAATGGACAGGACCTGCTTTCTTGACCAGATCTCACTTAGATGCATGCAAGGTGGTCTGACAGTTTTCTAGGCTGCTCAGAGTGAGTTTAGCAACAAGGATATAGATCTTGGTTGGCCAAGCTCCCAGAAAGCTGAGGGCTAGCAAGATGGATTGACTTCATTTCAGGAGAGGTCAGAAGATCTGAGATTGGTTGTGAATACTGATAGATTGGAGCGGAAGATGTGCCGAGTTAGTCCAAGTGTGGGTCAGGGAAACCCATGCGTGTCCTATGGGTCAGAGGCTGGGGAGCCCAGGGTATGTCATAATACCCAAGACCCTTTCTCCTGTCTTGGTCCCTGCACAGCCCACCCCTTCCTCCAACAGTTTAGGCCACAGTTGTAATTAAACCGTTCCCAATCATGATAGCAGATTTTGCCAGGGGCAGCCTAGGAGATGGCATCAGCAGCTGGTTTGCCCCTGGGCTGCCAACCTAGGCACATGGTCAATGGTTAGTGCATGGCAAATTTAGTAGTCATTCTCTGCCAGGGGTCATTTTCTCTCCCACTCCTTTCCCATGCTAATGTGTATTCACAATGCTGACTCAGGCTTTTTGGAGAAAGATGGTTCCAGAAAGACTCATACCTGTTTGAGATACTTCACAAATTATAACACCAATCGGGAAGTTCTGCAGCCACAGCTATCATGTGTGGTACCCCCTATGTGTCCAGGGGTAACTCAGTGGATGAGCACTGAAGCAAGAGCACCTGGCTGCAAATCTCACTCACAAGCAAGTTGCTTTATTTCTCCGTGACTTAGTTTTTTTCACTGGCAAAATAGGATAAAACTCGTATTATTTCATACAGTTGTTGTGAAGATTAGATGAATTAATCTAAGAGCGCTTAAAACAATGCCGGGCACACATTGAATGCTCAATAAATATTAGCGAATATCACTACTAACAATGATCTAGTGAACAGCAGACATCATCCTTCACATGTGTTATCTTATTTAATTCTCACACAGTGCTCAGAGGCAGGTATTATCACCCGCCTTTGCAGATAAAATAACTGAGTCAAAGAGAACCAAAGTAACCTGCCCAGGGTCTGATGTCTAGAAACTGGTAGGGTGAAACGTGAACCCAGGCAGCTGGGTTCAGAGCCCTTTTTTTTTTTTTTTTTTTCGGTACACGGACCTCTCACTGCTGTGGCCTCTCCCATTGCGGAGCACAGGCTCTGGACGCGCAGGCTCAACTGCCATGGCTCACGGGCCCAGCCACACCGCGGCTTGTGGGATCCTCCCGGACCGGGGCACGAACCCGTGTCCCCTGCATCGGCAGGCGGACTCTCAACCACTGCGCCACCAGGGAAGCCCCAGAGCCCATTTTTTACTCTAAACCCTGTACTCCACTGCCCAGCAATGCAGCCTCTTCAAATGGGTTTTTAGAAGCAACATTGCACACCAGGTTTCTTTGGAGACAGACAGAGCTCCACTTCAGGTATGCTCAGGACCATTCTTTGTGGCACAGAAGGTTACTTTCCTGAGGTCGCTGTAAGGTCAGTCCTTGGTATCGGTGAGCTGGCTCCAGCGAGCGCAGGGAAATCAGGACAGGAATCAGCGCTCATAAGAGCTGATAACACTTACCCAGCACTGTGTCAAACCCTTCTTCCCCATTTAAGTGTCAAATGGCCCTATTAATTAGGTACTATTTTACCCCATTTTATAGATGATGAAGGTGAGGCATAGCCAAGTCAAATAACTCGCCCAAGATCACACAGCTAGGAAGAGACAGAACCAGGACTGAACCCCAGAAAGTCTGGTTCCAGAGGCTATACCTTAAACACCACCCTAAACTGTGTCTGAAGTTGGCAGCCCAGAGTACATCCACAGAGGGCAAAGGATGGACCCCCAGGGCCTTCTTCACTTCCACAAAGCAAGAATGTGCCCAGACCCTGGGAGACCCAGGAAAATTCGGCAGTCCATCAGGAGCATATACTTGGAACCGGTCAGGAGGTGCAAGACTCTGGTCACGCCTATGTGTTGCAGGAAGGAGGCTGAAGAGCACAGAAGGAGGAGCATGGCTCTGGGGGCCAGGGGAACTGGGCTCTGGTTCCAGATGTGTGAGCCACGGAACATCATTTCCTCTCTGGAGATATCAGTTTTCTTGTCCATAAATTAAGGTGATCCGTTGAAATGAGCTCTAAAGCTCTCTTTTGTGCTGACACTTTTTGTTGTATCAAGAGAATTATGGTCCATCTGGGGACGGCGACTTGTCACGGATTGTCATCTGAGGCTGACATCTCCCAGAGGGTGGAGACTACCCCTCTAATTATCTTTGGATGGGCCTCGCTGGGTACAGCAAACATCATTAACATTGGCAAAGGCTGAGAAGGTGATGGCTGCACCTCTGATGTGATGGTCCTTCAAAGGGCCCAAGAGGTGGAATGAATCCTGGGCAGCCTCCCAGGCCTAAGTATGAGTCGAGAGGAAATGTCAGAGAAGGACAGAACCCAGCTCTGTGCAGGAAAAGCAGTAGAATGAGTTATCTTAGGAAGGAAGGAACTCCCCATAGCTGAAAGTGTCTCTGAAGAGATGAATGTTCATCTACAGGGGCCTTGGAGAGGAATTTCCTTCCTTCCCCAATGGATTCAAAGTGTACCACATCTTAGTCCATTCATTCATTGACCATTTGTTCACCCAATGAGCACCTGCTATGTGTCAGACACTGGGCTAGGAACAATTGATGCAAAGGTGAACAAGACACAGCCCTTCCTTTGACCGCAAAGGTATATTGTGGTATCAGGGGTATTCAGAGGACTCTCATTCACTGAGTTGTAACTTTTTAGTGAGTCAAAGAAAGCTTTGGACATGCACACCTACACAATATTTTATATCCAAAATTGAAGTCCACAGGAGAATGAGAGATGGAGTCCTAGAGTCTGTGCTTCCAACCTCTTAGCTCCCAAGCTCACACAGCTGAGCAGGGACTGGCTGGCTGCTGGCCATGCTGGGAAGATGGCAGACACATCCGCAGACAAGGATACAGAGCTAGCAAGGATGCAGAGCAAGTGCAGACTGAACTAGTGTCCAGGGAAGCCAGCCATGGTGACAAAATCCAAACTCTAAGAAGGCATCAGCAGACCTGCTCCAGCAGATCAAGATCCAAGAGGAATGAATGTTTCTGGCAGGACGAGCAGGCAAAGATGTTTCTGAAGTGCAGTGTAGGGACTAGGGGAGAGGGAGACTCAGAGCCAGGGCTTTCCTGGAATTCCAGGAGTAAGACCAAACTAGGCTCATTCTGGCAGAGGGGAAAGGTGAAGACCCAGGCAGAAAACAGAGCACCCTCAGTCCTCTACCAGTGCTTTGAAGGATTAGATGAAGGGAAGAGAAAAATCCAAGAGATACTGTCAAAGAAGAGCCAGGCAGTGACACCGGTCTCCCACAGGGATTTCTGGTTTTGCTCTGCAAAGAGCAGTCAAGACTATTTCTAACTCACTGTTGTTTCCAGGAAAAAATCTCTTGCTGTTGGGCTCTATGGGAGGTCAGCGCTGGCCACAGCTCCAGAGGGGGGCGGGAACTAGAATGGGTGAATGCTGCCCAGAGCCCTCAGAAACGCCACCAGGATCCAAGCCCCAGGATCAGTCCAGGTCATGTGGGGAAAAGAGGGCTGGGGCCACTCTCAGGGTCAGTCCTGGAGAACAAAGGGGCTGGGACCTCCCCTGGAGAGGCCTTGGAGGAAGCAGAAAACCAGATGAGAAGTTGAGATTAGAGGGCCTGCCTCCGAGATGAAGCTGGCCATCGATTCATCTCCCATCAAGAAGGGGTTCAAAGAGCATCTCCCTGGGTGACCTTTTTCTGACACCAGTCTTTCATCATGAAAGTCTGGGGTGGCTGTTCTCATTGGCAGAAAGGTCCATAGGATGGAGACAACGTGTCTCCATCCACCCCTCTATCAACTTCAAAAAGACAGAGTCCACAGTCTCCCTCCTGCTCAGTGCCAGATGCTTCTGGCCACTTTGCACATGCCTCTCCCATAATCCTCGACAACCATCATTGTCTTTACAAGCCAAGTGAAGGGTCACTGGCCAAGATCACAAGTTAGTCATGGTAGAGCTGGGATTCAGACCCAGTCAGTCTGGGAGCTGTAGCACTGGGCAACCCTGCCCCCTTGTTACTTGTTCTGGCCTGGCTCCTCCAGTGATGCCCCCGGGTCATCTTTTTGCATGGCCTTTCATACTTTGGCATTTCAATAACCACAACAACCACACTCCTCCTTGGTGAGGATCTGGACTCTGCTTCTGGATGGTCAGGTCTCTGGCTTTCTTCCTCAGGGGGCAGCAGTAGCTCCAGGTGCCTGGCACCCCCGCATTTCCACCCTCACTCTGGCTTCCGCCACCTGGCAACTGGCACCTCCATGCTACTGACCCTTAATGCCAATGTTACTCCTTTAGTAATGTTTTTTCCAAACTTCACAACAGCACTATTGCTCTGTCTAATCCTCACTTGAGTATCAACCCACCCACAGCCCTGCCAGCTGAGGCACGAGGGGCAGGCCAGCTGGAACTGATCCCATTCGCTTTGTGTCCCCCTCAATGTGATCCCTCCCGAAATATCTTCTGATGATGTCAGAGGCTTTAAGCCTGAGCCTCACCCACATTTAGTCCAGTTTTCCCCAGCCAGAGAAAAGCATCTTTCTCCAAAACTCGTTCTGCCAGCTGAGATTTTCTATCCTCAAATGGTCTAGGCCAGGATGTCCAAAAAAATCTGTCTCTGAGTTAACTGAGGTCTGCTCTGTTGCATCTCAGCCCAGGATAGATCTGGACATTCAGTGGATTGGCCACAGTGATCAACAGGAGAGGCTGGACCAGCTGCTCCATCTGGTACATCTTTGAACAAGCCTGAGCATTCGGCCCTTAAACTAATGCCATCATGAGTCATGACTTCACTGCTTATCTTCTCTTCCCGACTAGATTGTAGTGTCTTAACATTAGTCTCAGACCATGTGCTCAAAATAACGAATTGAATCAATGATTGGAGGAGGAGGAGAGGGAAACTCTCATTTACTGGACACCTACTTTGAGAAAATCACTAAGGGACTGCCACGGACTCAGTAGTGTCCCCTCCCAAATTCATATGTTGAAGTCCTAAACTCCAATGTGATAGTATTTGGAGATGGGACCTTGGAGAAGTAACTAGGGTTAGGTGAGGTCATGAGGGAGGGGCTCTCATGATGGCATTAGTGCCCTTATATGAAGAAACATCAGAGTGTGCTCTCTCTTTCTGTCTCTCCACATACACACAAAAAGAGAGATCATGTGAACACACAACAAGATGGTAGCTGCCTACCACTCAAGAGAAGAAACCTACCTTGCTGGCACTTTGATCTTGGACTTCCCAGCCTCCAGAACCATGAGAAATAAATGTCTCTTTTTTTAGCCACCCAGTCTATGGTATTTTGTTACGGCAGCCTGAGCAGACTAAGACAGGGGCATTCTGCCTTTTAACTCTGTAACAACCCTATGAGGTAGAGCCAAGCCATTCCCCCTTCTTCCTTAGTTTATAGAGCCCTAATTTGGCCTCTGTATTCGGCAAGTCTAACATGTTCAGGAAGGTAGGTCCCTTCTCCAGTTTCAGCATCTCAGATTTCACCAGTCAGAGTGGAAGGTTGAACAAATGGACATGACCTTCATTCAACTCCAGTTACAGAGCCTGAGCTCTATAGACAAACTCCCTGGGTTCAAATGTAACCTCTGACAATTATCTGCTGAATAGCTTTGGGCAAATTTTTTAAACCTCTCTGAACGTTAGAAATAGCACCTATTTCTTGGGATTGTTTTCTTAAGTAAGTTAACCCATGTAAGTATTTAGAAGGTGCCTGTCATGTCCTAAGTGCTCCATAAATGTTACAATTGTTGTGGTGGTTATTATTATTGTTGTTTCTGCCATGAGCTACAACATGCAAGTCCCCTGGGAGTTTCTATGCAAGACTATGCTCCTTGATGAAAAGGGAGGTGACAAGGAAGGCAGCCCCCTTTTTCCTGTTTTGAATTTGATTGTGATAAGATTTGATACCTGGAACTGTCATGTTGGGATTTTGAAACAGTAACCTAAGGATGAAAAAGCAAACATGCTGGTGTGGCGAGATAGAAACTTAGAAAGCCTAGTTTCAAACTTCTCTTTCTGTGAGATGACGATTAACCTTTCTAGGTTATTATTAACCCATTGTGCCAGTGAGGAAACTGAGGCTGGGGGAAGGGTGGAGATTGGTTAAGTCATTTGCTCAGGATCACACAGCTAAAGGTCAGATCTAGGATTCAAACCCAAAGCCCAGGCTCTTCCCTGGGAACCTACAGGCCTGGAGGCTTGGAGAGAAGAGTACGTGCCTTGGAGAGGAGGTAAGGGAGGGTGTGCCTTGCCTGACTCCTCGCATCCTCTGGAAGAGGTGTATCAGAGCAGGTGCCTGCCTGCCTCCAGTGCCTTGCCTGTCAATAAAACCCCCAGCCTGGCTGTGGCAAGCTGCAGATTCATGCAAATTCAGGGCCTATATTTAGCAGTAATTTAGCTGTCATCAGTCAGAGGGAGAAGAAAAAGCCCTCCCCGATGTAATGGTTATTCATATCGACTACCTACTCCTCCGGTGCCTTATAAATCCAAAGGAATCTGACTCAGAGCAGTGGTGGCACAGAGGGGGCTGGCTGGCTTGGATTCTTCGACCCCCTACTCCCAGCCCTGGGCAGAGATGATGGGGCAGTAGCCTGAGCACAAAGGGAAGGAAGGTTCATTTTTCATGGAAGGTGATGATAAGGGAGAGATATGGAGAAAGATGAGTCAGTTGGAGAAATCTAATAAAAAACCCGAAACGAGAAGGATGCCGGTGAGTCAGAGGATGTCGGAGCTGGGACGGCCCTGGGAAGTCAAGCAGTCCAACCCTGAGGAAAGTGAGGCCAGGGAGGAGAGTAATCATATTAACAGATCTCATAATTACCGTGAATTGAAGGCTCGCTCTCTGTGCCAGTCACTGTTGTCAGCACTCCACGGTGTGTAGTCATTTGTTCCTCCCAATAACCCACAAGATCAGAGTTATTGGCCCCACCATACAGACCAGGGACCAGAGATAAGGAGAGATTCAGTCACTCGCCCCAGGTCCCAAAACAACAGAGCCAGAATTTGAACCCAGGTCTGTCTAATGCCATAGTCATTGCTTGTAACCACTAACAACACTGCCTGATTTGTCATCAGTTTCATGGTTGATAAATGTCAGAGCTGGACCAGACCTTGGCTTGAACAGCTATCCATTTTTTTTCTCCTGTATCTTCCAAGTAGAAAAGAGCAATGACAAAAGGATGGAAGAATGAAAAAAGGAACATGAGAGATAAAAGGCAGAGTGGGTTTGCGCTTGAGGTGGTTGGAATTTGGGAAGAAAATGAATTACTGTTTTCTCCGTCTAGTGATACACCCCTTGGATTTATTTGAGGGTGTTATGAGGTGCCTGGGAGATGGGAAGGAGAGGCTGATTTGGGAAGGGGTGCAGGAGGCATGTCTGGGGAGGCATGGTGATAGGGGCTTGGGGCATCCTGAGGGCACCCAGAGGATGGAGAGATGGGACACGGAAAGAGAAGGCAAAGAGGTAAACTCTGCCTGCTCGCACCAAAGATCTGCTCTCTTGCCTAAGCCACACCAGGCACCACTTTGTGCAAGGAAACTTCACGAAAAGAAACAACTCTGGAAAGGAGTGAGATTCGGGTTACACACTTGATTTCATAAGGGTTGGGCCAGAAAGGAGCCAGGTCCCTGCTCTCAGTCCACAGAACCTGACCACAGATTTCAAATGGATTCACAATGTACATCTCTACCTGGTGATGGAATCCCTCATATGTAGCCCCTCCAAAGAACATGGACTCTGGGACCAAGTTCGTATTAGCTGTGTGACCTTGAGCAAGTCAGTTAACCTCCTTGTGCTTCAATTTCCTCATCTATACAACAGGAATCATAATAGTCCCTACCTCCTAGGGTTGATGTGAGGATGAAATGAGTTAATATATAGAAGGTGTGCAGCATAGCGCCTGGCACAGAGGCAGTACTGGGTAAGCGTTAGCTTTTACTATTGCTTTTGTTATTGTTCATTCTGAGATGCTTTTGTCTGCCAAAGTAGAAAGTCTGTAGGACTGAACATTTTCCCTCTATAAACTCAGGATGATTAAATTATCCCTTAGCCATGCCACAGAATGTAAACACCAGTCACTCAGATGATATGCAAAGATATTATATCTCTAACCCTATCCTTTCTCCACTATTTCCCCCCATTTTCCCCCCCATCCCACACCCCAACATGCATGCAAACCACCTCCTCATAACTACCTTTATCTGGATAATAATAGAGAAATAAATCCTGCTTTGTCCTCAAATCGCCCAGGTATCTTAAGGCCAGCTCATTTGGGAATATTTTGACCCAGAGTGACTCTGGCCAGGCTCCTCTTCTGCCTGAGCATCCCCTCCCCCACCCCCAGGAAGCAGGGGCTGCTACTACATCATGTCCCCCCACCTCTGCCTCATGCCATTCTGGTCCCCTGGGTCAGAGACCATCCTATCCCCCCTTTCCATCCTGGAAGCTTCAAACAGCAAGTGTGACTTCACAGTCAGTATTTTATATCCTGAGCAGCCAGGAAGAGGAATTGCCACAAATAACCGTGCTAATGGAGGTAATGGAAGTGGGGAGATTGATGTCTCTGGTTCACAGGAGGGCTGGTGGCACGGGCTTGCTGAGCACTTCAGCCAGCTGCTAGCTCCTCAAAGAAAGAAGCGGTGAACCAGGCTGCCTGTAGTGACCGCATCTCAGGAAAGAGTCCCACAGTCCTCGGGTCTGGGAAGGGTGCAGAGAGGACATTCTGCCCATTTTTCCTGCCTGCAAAAGGCCTGTCCCATTTTCCCCTTTCAAAGCCCTTCACAGGAGGGAAATGCACAGAAAGCAAATGGTAGCATCCATCAATGCCTGTCAGTGAGCGGACCCTGGACCAGTGGCATCAGCATCACCTGGGAACTTGTTAGAAATCAAATTCCCAGGCTCTACCCCACATCTACGAAAACACTGAATCCGAAATTCTGAAGGTGGGTCCCTGCAATCTAGGTTTTAATAAGCCCTCTAGGGAATTCTGCAGCATGTGCAAGTTTGAGAACCACTGGTCCAGTCAACAGCTCTCAAACTTTGTTGAATATTAGAATCACCTGGGGAATTTTAAAATCCCAATGACCTGGCCACACTCCAGCCCTATTAAATCAGAATGCCTCAGGGTGGGACCCAGACATCAGTGTTTTTAATGGTGATTCTATCAGGTGATTCTGATATAGATGTTGAAAGCTGTGAACCACTGACCTAAACATTTAATAGCCAAATCCACAAACATCCTCTTTCCAATACGAATGTGCTTAGCAAAAGTGGTAAAGATAGTTTGTCTGTGCAAGAGAGGGAAATCAAGTTCACTGCACCTATTAGATGCCTAGATATTACTGTGTCTGTTTTACCAAGGAATAAATGAAGGCACATATTTGTTAAGTAGCTTGTCCAAAGTCAGAAGCAAATCCACCCACCATGAGGCAGATTCTATACAAATCATAACCTGGGGGTTCAGGCTAGACCCTGTGTCTGGGGCTAGACCTTGACACCACATGCCATATAAAATGTGCACACCACTCTTGTTTCCACAAAGAAGTTCTTTAAACTCAGGTCTTGTGAATGACATCACCAGGTGGCAGACCTCAAGTACATTCAATCAATAAGAATTCAGCAAGACCAAGATCACCCACCAGTCAGATACACAGAGTAGTTTGTATATATTAGCATCATGAGATGGAAATTAAACTATAGTTGTAGAGAGTGTGGCATACTATACAAAACATAAAAAATTCATTAACTCTATCTAGTACCTAAGAATATAAATTAGAAATTTTTAACCCCCACAAGTGGAAGATATTATGCTAAGAGTAAAAAATTGTAAATCAGATTATTGTAAATCAGATTAGCAATGAAACCAAAGCAGTGATTTAGTTCTCACTGATTTCACATACCTTCTGGCATTGGTTCCCCATTTGGTAAGTTTCAGAGCCAGAATTTGAATCCTTCTCTGCCTGATCCCAAAGCTTAGGCATTTAATACTACTTTGGATGATTAATTCTTAGGTAACTATTCAGCAGAAGCAAAGAACTTCTGCATAAGGCTATTCACCAAAGCACTACCTATCATTGCCAAAAAAAAATTGAAAAACACAATAACAATAATAATAATAACATTAATGATAGTGTCTACCCTTTAATGAGTGCTCCCTATGTTCCTGGGACACGGTGCTAAGAACCTCACATGTATGGTTCCATTTTAATTATATGTTGTGGAAATAAGCATAATAACATAGAATTCCACAATCATGTGTTGTGGAAATTATCAAATGCTTCTAGTTCTCCCTGTCTAACAAGGTAAGATTATACTTCTGGTCCCCTTCATTGGTGGGTGGTGCCATATAATTCTGTCAAGAGAGTTGTAAACAGGTGACACATGGTTTCTTTGTCGTTCTGAGTCCCTAAATAACTGCAATGAGCAGAACCACACCATCAAAAACCCCTCCCACCACCAAATAACCCATGATATGCATGTAACAGGAAGAAGAAAGAAACCTTTGTGTCTTAAACCACTGAGACTTGGGGTTGTTGGTTATGCAACATACAACCTACCTACACTGACTGATACATACATATTATCTCATTTTAACCCTGATAATGTCCCTCAGTATTAGTGTGGACTCCACTTTATAGATGTAGAAACTGAGGCTCAGGGAACTTAAATTGCTAACTTTCCCAAGGTCACAGAACAAGGTTTTGAATGAGGCAGGCTAACGCAAAGACCATTAATCATTACAGTAAGGAAATGTTATATCCACTCCAAAGGACTATTCTGAAATCAAGATCAATAATTTCAAAGATAATGTGGAAACAGAGGGGGAATATATATGATGAAATAATAAATGAAAGAAGCAGATTACCAAATGGTGGGAACATTGTGTTTGCAATTTTACCTATATGCATCTGAGATGAACCAAACCAGGAAGGAAATATGCAAGAGCAGAAACGTTGGTTGTATTAGAACAGTAGGATTATGTGTGACTTGTCAAAACTTTCTCCAGTGTTAGTTCATCACATTTTCATTAATAAAACAAATTGATCTTCCTTCTCAAATGCCTACATCTGCACGATGTCGAACACGTGGGTGGAAGGTAAAAAAGTGCCATCTGTCAGCAGCACACATCTCTTGCCCAACATCAGACATCTGGAAATTCTGAATGAGCCAAATGACTGAATTTTTCATGCCTCACTGAAGACTTTGAGGAATGGGGAGGGCAGATCTCTCTGAATAGCTTGGGAGCTTCATGGAGAAGCTGACTTGTGTAGAAATTCTGTGGAAGGCAATGTCCTTATTGAGGAAAAGTATGAGAGGGATGGATACAGGCTCCCAAGAAAATTGGATGAAAGATATTGCTCTGGTCAGTCACCTCTACCTCAGGTCCTGGTGAGAAACATGGTTCTTGGGGAGCGAACCATTTAGCTGGTGACAGATATTGAGTTTATAGGGCAGGAATTCTGTCTTGCCAGGCCCTGTGGACCCCCACCTCTGAATATGAGAAGCTCTGAGGATTGTTCCAACCCACCTGAAGGAAACAATGCCCAGGTCGGTATTCATCAAAATACAGAGTAGATGGAGTCTCCAAACAGGCATGCCCATTAGCCCATCACTCTGGAGTCCTTCTACAAAAATTGCCATGCTGATTGACCCAACCACTCTTACCCAGACCCCACAGATACCACACAGGAGAGCACTAGGCCAAGGGGTGGATGAGCTACAGGCTTGTGAGTAACCTCTGACTCAGTCTAGCCAGAAAGCTCTCCTCAAAGGAAAACTTCATCTTAAAAGTCGAATCCAACTCTCCATAGTGGGGGTAAGTGGGTAGCAAGGAGGTAACTCTCCTTAGTGGGGGTAATCTCTGCCTTAACACAAGGCAGAGGTTAGACAGTGGGTAGCAAGAATGGAAGCAGGAGGACACACGGGGAGAGCTGAGATGAGAGCGTATCTCAGTCATGGTCATGGTGGAGCACTGGACACACTCTTGCTTCTGAGGGTGGATGGGTGGGACTAAAATGACTGATGGTTAAGTGGTTTTGGATCCTAGAGGATCTTCCAAGTTATTGTCCAGTCTCGAGATCGTGAGGCTGTGTGGCTGGTCCTAGGGTACCTTGTCCAGAGGTGTTTCTTAGGGTCATTCCTACAACCTGGGGTCTGCTGGAAGGACAAGCAGCTTTGCCGAGGGAGCTGCTCTAGGACAGGGATGCCAAAGCAACAATGGAGGGAAGTGACCACCAAGTTCTACAAATATACTTTCCAGTCTAATTGGTTGGGCCAGGAGTCAGCGGATTTCCTCTGTGAAGGGCCATATAATAAATATTTGCAGCTTTGAGGGCCAAATAGTCTGTCACAATGATTCAGCTCTGCTGTTGTGGCTTGAATCAGTCATAGACAATGTGTGAATGAATGGATATGGCTGTGAGCAAATAAAACTTCACTTACAGAAACAGGTGCAGGCTGGATTGAGCCTATGGGCTATAGTTTGCCGACCCCTGGGTTGGGCTATCAGTTTTCTCAACCTGATGGTGACATGTCCAGGGGCATCTCAAGGATAGTGTGCTTGCAGCTCACTGAATGCGTTTCCTACACACAAGTAGCTGGTGATGGCAGTGGAGGAATTAGCTGGCGAGAACAAGGGCATTAGTCTCCAGCTAATGTCACTTTCTTCTGCTTCATGGCCTCTAAGTCTTTTGCAGCTCCTGGATCCCAGAGACAGCCTGGTAATGAGGAGATATAGGGATGACAGAGGGCCTGGCTCCAAAGCCTTGTCTTTCTTAACAACTCCTCTGCCTTTTGGGGAAAAACAGCTTCCTAAGGTGAGGGGAGATGGTGACTGTTCAAGAAAAGAAAACATCATCTGTGAAAATAATAAACCTACTTCTGACTCCACCCATCCTGAAATAAATTATCTTGCTCACGGAAAAGTAGATTTCTAACAATACCCAACCACTTCTATACTGATCATCTCTCCCAGACATTCCACACGGTCTGGTTAAAGCCACTGGCCTCAGCTCCAGGTACACATAGACGATTGTCTCCAGGTGGGTGTTCAGTCAACATCTCTTGATTTCCACTCGCCATGGGTCCAAGATCTGTTCTTCCCCCAGTTTTCCACAGCATTAAAATTTCACCTTCAATTACTCCATGGCTCGGACTTAAATCTGAGGAATCCTTGTTCTCCCTTACCTTGTACATCCAATCCACTGGCATGTCTGAATCAGTTCCACCTCCAAAATTTATCTCAGGTCTTTTCTCCTGCCTTCTTCCCCAATTCCACTTCCACATCAAGCCTGATCATCCTCCCTTTCAATAGCTTCCAAAGTACTCTTTTTACTTCTCTTCCTACCCCTCATAGCTCACTCTCCATTCATCAGCTGGAGTGAATTTTTTTTTAAAGAGAAAGATGGGGCTCATGTTTTATCCTGAAATTCCCTGCTCAAAATCCTCCCTTAGCTTCCTATGGCTCCTAGAATAAAGCTCAGAGTGCTGATGTAGCATACAGGCCTGGAATAACCTGACTGCTGCCCACTTCTCCAGCCCCATCCTGCAACACTCTCGTTGTTCACTATGCTCCTTCCACACTGGGGTCCTTTCTATTCTTTGAATACAATGGGCCTCGCCAACCTCCAGACTCCACATTTGCTGTTCCCTCTGCCTGGAATGCCTTGGTCCCGGTTCTTTGCACCATTGACTTATTCTCACCCCTCAGGTCTCAGTTCAAATGCATCTGCTCACAGAGGCCACCATATCTACAAGCCAGCCCCCAGTTACAGCCCTACCACAACATCTGTTTCCTTCCGCGCCCTTCTCTTAGTCCCAAACCATCTTTTTGGATGTTTGTTTACTTGTTAATTGTTGCCTCTCTCACTAGAATCTAATCTCCAGGAAACCAGGAATCTTGTCTCTTTGCTCTGCTGTTGCCCCTGTGAGAACCTGGCACAGAGTCTGTGTTCAATAAATACTTGTAGACTGATTGAATAAGTAACCTCACCCCACAACATATGGGGGGAAAAACCAGTGGTCCTCCTCTCCTTTGCCTTCTCCCCACTCATCAGGACTCTGGGTCTTAATTACCTGGCCCACATTTCCAGCTCCTGAGAGAATAGAAGGTACTCTTCTGTGTCTGTGTGTGTGTGTTAAGAACAGATAACAGGAGATCTACCTTCTTAACAAATCTTAAGTGTACAGTACAGTACTGTTAACTATAAGTTAACAATGTTGTACAACAGCTCTCTAGAATTTATTCATCCTGCATGACCAAGACTTTATACCCTCTGAACAGCAATTCCCCATCTCCCCTCCCCTTAGCCCTTGGCAACCACCATTCCACTTTCTTCATCCTGAGTTTGACTACTATAGATACCTCATATAAGTGGAATCATGCAGTATTTGTCATTCTGTGACTGGTTTATTTCACTTAGCATAATGTTCTCAAGGTTCATCCATATTGTCACATATGGCAGGATTTAAGAAGGGACCTTTTGAGGTGTGCAGGGGGGCCCACACAGACTTTATTTCACAGCCAAGAGCAGCAAGAATTAGAAAAGTAACAATTCTAGCAATCCCACTACTGGGCATATATGTAGAGAAAATTCTAATTTGAAAAGATACATGCACCCTAATGTTTAGAAAGGCACTATTTACAATAGCCAAGACATGGAAGCAACCTAAGTGTCAATCAACAGATGAATGGATAAAGAAGATGTGGTACATATATACAATGGAATATTACTCAGCCATAAAAAAGAATGAAATGATGTTTGCAGCAACATGGATGGACCTAGAGATTATCATACTGTGTGAAGTAGGTCAGTCAGAGAAAGAAATATCATATGATATCACCTATATGTTGGAATCTAAAATGTGACACAAATGAACCTATTTACAAAACAGAAACAGACTCACAGACAAAGAAAACAAACTTATGCTTACCAAAGGGGAAAGGGAGGAGGGAAAAATTAGGAGTTTCAGATTAGCTGAGACACATTATTATATATAAAATAGATAAACAACAAGGTCCTACTATATAACATAGAGAACTATATTCAATATCTTGTAATAATCTATAATGGAAAAGAAAAAAAAAAGAACAGTAAGGATGTGTCAGGCCCAAGGGCTCAGAGCAGCAGGGGTCCCCATCAGGCTTTTATATCCTTTACTCCAAGGAAATCCCTTGACCGTGAGTTTTGGTGTCCTTGCTCTGAGATGGGATCGGTAACAGCTACCTCAAAGGGGTAGCTATTTATCTCAGGATAAAATGAGAGAACATTCTTGAAGCTAACTTTGTACTGAGATCCTTTAGAATCTTGGAGCAGGGACAGAGTTTTCAGGTGCTGCCTTGTTGGGCATGTTTATCAGCGTCACTTAAAAGGAGAACATTCAGGGGCTTCCCTGGTGGTGCAGTGGTTGGGAGTCCGCCTGCTGGTGCAGGGGACACGGGTTCGTGCCCTGGTCCGGGAAGATCCCACATGCCGCGGAGCGGCTGGGCCCGTGAGCCATGGCCACTGAGCCTGCACGTCCGGAGCCTGTGCTCCGCAGCGGGAGAGGCCACAACAGTGAGAGGCCTGTGTACCGCAAAAAAAAAAAAAAAGGGAGAACATTCAAAGGCTTTCTAGAAGAATGCAAGCTCCATGGAGCAGAAACTTTGTTTTATCCTTGCTGTGTGTCCACTGCCTAGAACAGTGACTGGTAAAGAGCAGGCACTCTAGACCCAAGGGAAGTAGTCAGTGAAAGCCAAATGTTGTTACTTGTTATTAGTTAAGAATGAGAGAGACAGAAATCAAATGAGTCTGTGTTAATACTGCTGAAATCCTTTGCTCTCAGTTATAACAAAAGGAAAAAAAGGAAAGAAAAAGAAAAAAAGTGTTACTGAGTACAGTCAAGACTGTAATGAAATAGTTTGAACTTGTTTGGAGCTAATACAGGTTTCAGCACTTAGGAACCTTGTTCTTCTGAACTGTTATTTTGCCCCTTTCTCATCTCTCTGCTGTTTGGACTCAATATATTTCCCAGCAGCAAGCCTTCCATATTACTTTTCTACCATGCTTCACTTCCCTCAGACAGACTGGGATTAACTTGGGCAATCCATTCTGTTCAGATGAGGGAACTCTTCATTTGGGCTGATGAATGTGGAAACACAGGTAAATTATTCACTCAGAATCAGTCACTCTTTGTGACCGTGGTGAGAATGCAGCAGCCCAGGCTCCAGCTTCTCCCCCTCCTGCCCTGGTTCCTGGTGCCTGGTCGTGGGGCTTCTCCAAAACTGTTCGGTCCTGAGAGCTACCACTTTCCTCCTCTGTCAGTTCCCGAAGTGAAGCAATTCATGATTCATGGTAGTCATTGGGGTGTCTGGACGTAACCCCAGACACAAACCAGGAACGACTACGGACTTGGGATGTGAGTCTGAGCTTCCTCAACGAGGTGCAGGGATGGATGAAATTGAGGAGGGAGGGAGAAGGGTCTCAGAGGCCATCTGGGTGCAGGCCCATCCTAAGCAGCCCTCAGTGTGAAAATGTCATGAGCCTCTGCTGCGATGTTTCTTTGCAAAAAAAACTTCCCCCACCCTCACTCCTTTTTCGAGGCTTATTTCTTTCTCAAGATTTAGCATGAGTACTTCCAGGAAGTCTTCCATGATCTCACTGAGTCAGAGGTCCTCCTGACTCATGTGCTGGCCCCTCACACAGCCCTTAGCTCACTATCTCCCCCTCTACACTGAGAGCTCCCCCATGGTGGGGACTTGTCTTATTCCTCTTTGATCTCTTGTGTCAAAAATAGGGCCTATGGGCTTCCCTGGTGGCGCAGTGGTTGAGAGTCCGCCTGCCGATGCAGGGGACATGGGTTCGTGCCCTGGTCCGGGAGGATCCAACATGCCACCGAGTGGCTGGGCCCGTGAGCCATGGCGGCTGAGCCTGCGCGTCCAGAGCCTGTGCTCCGCAACGGGAGAAGCCACAGCAGTGAGAGGCCTGCGTACCGCACACACACACACACACACACACACACACAAAATAGGGCCTATCACATAAGCATCAGTGAATTTTGGGGTTGAATAAAGGAAGCAACTTTCTGATAATCACACACCTGAGAAGTGGCAAAGCCAGGTATATGAGTTAACTTGGAATTATAACAAACAATTCCCTATCTCAAGGCAAAAACAACATACATTTACTTTACACTCACATTGCATGTCATTAGCTGCAGGACAGCTGTGTAGCTGCTCTATGTATCTTCTCATTCTGGGACCCAGGTGAAAGAAGCATCCCCTGTGTGGGATACACCCATTCTCAGGGCAGAGGGGAAGAGCAAGAAGCTGACACAAAGCACACACTTAGAGCTTTTGCTCAGACATATTGTATGTCAAGTTTGCTTACATTACATTGGCCAAAGCCATGGCAAAGCCCTAAGTAGGTGGGCAGAGGAGACAAACAGCCGTCCTTCAGGGAACAGTTAAGTAGAATGAAACAGTCTACCACACCAGGACTATGTGACTGCAAATTGGCCTGTCTTTGCTTTGCACCTGCCTTCTAGCTTAGAAGCCCCTTCCAAGGCTTGACCCTTAGGAAATAAGGAAAAGGGAGGGATCCAGATGTAGAGAGGCAGGCTGGTCGTAAAGAATCATCATGACACCTTTCTGAAAAAGCTGTGTTTGTCTTCCATCTTTTTTTTTTTTTATGCGGTATGTGGGCCTCTCACTGCTGTGGCCTCTCCCATTGCGGAGCACAGGCTCCGGATGCACAGGCCCAGCGGCCATGGCTCACGGGCCCAGCCGCTCCGCGGCATGTGGGATCTTCCCGGACCGGGGCACGAATCCGTTTCCCCTGCATCGGCAGGCGGACTCTCAACCACTGCGCCACCAGGGAAGCCCTGTCTTCCATCTTGATGAAAATTGGCAACATTTACACCATCGTAGCACAAGTAGAACCAAGACTTAAGTGTGACAACTTCCATAACTGATTTCATGCATTTTTGGCAATCCTAGCACGTTTCATGAAATCATACATTTTCTTTCCCCTCTGGGAACCATGTCCTTAAAACACAATGCTTATAGAAATAATAGGAAACACACACAACATAAGCTCAATTCTCTTCCCAAGTCTACATTTATGAGCAACAAAATATAAAGTGATATAAAGAGCTGTACAGAGTTGATGCCTACAACTCAAGCCAAGATTATGACAATAACACCCAACTGAGAGGTGACCTGTCTCCTCAGGGATATAGCCCTCACTTTCCTTCTTCCCTCAATGGTCTGCCTTTTTGAGGTTCATGTGGTATCTGGGAGCCATTTTGACTCCCTAAGGAGTTGGGAAAAAGAAGAAAGTCAGAGAGGGACTAATGTCTGCAAACTAGACTCAGACTAGTGAAAGGCAATATGAAAAATATCTGGAGATATCACTCAAAAAATCCATAATTCTGGACCCTAGAAAAACTGGAAGGTGAAGCAAGGTTAGCCTGCCTTCCCACACGGCAATGGTTGGCTAGTGCTGAGCAATGGTGCAGCTGAGCAATGACTGCCCCTGTTAACTGGGACATAAGATCTGGTCTCCAGATGGACAGAACCACACCCCAATGTCTGAATGTGTAGTTACCTACACATTCTAGCTCGCTTCACTCATTTACAGTACCCGTGTGATCCTGTGGATACCTGTCATTTTCAACTCCTTATTTATTAAGTGCCTACTGTGAATGAAGGACTGTTCTAAATGCTATTTATTCTCCTTGTTCATTGACCTTCTCCACAAACAATGCAAAAGACTCACCCTTCTTTCCAAACTTCCCACTCAATTCAGTGCTGAGAGGGTCACATAATGACTTTGGGGCCAGGGTGACTGGTATCCCAAAGGTCCAGTGAATGGCCTTGTTTAGGCCGTTGATATCATTTACCTTTGGAGCATTCCTTATTAACTCATCCATGTTAACCCTCATTGTTCACATTTAGGATGATGTTAAACTTGCAAGAATACAGATTTTGAGTCAAATTAACCTGGACTCAAATTCTAGCTCCAAGTCATAAAATTCTCTGAGCCTGTTTCCTCATTTCTACAATGGGCATATTAATTTGATCTTGATGGGTTGCTATGAGGATGGAATAAGTGAGATCATGTATGTAAAAAGCGGACCACGCATTATAAAATATTCAGTAAGTTTTAGCTCCCTTTCAAAGTCCCATCCACTTTAAAGCCTCACAAAATATGAATACCAGGTACATGCAATAATTATACAGGGAGAACCTTAGCTAACATATATGAGTGGCAGTAGTCTCTCAAAGAGATAATGGAAAACTAGGTAGGTCCCTCCGTTTTAGGGAAGGAACATGCTGTTGCCCATGGACACCATGCCCTATGACATGGCTTCCTGTGGACAGGCCAGTTCTGTTTGCACGGTGAAGGTGTTTTCTTATTTATTGTTTGTGTTTTTATTTCTTACCATTGCACTTTGTTTTATGAAGTTGATTGGGCAGATGTTGTCCCATCTTACAGATACAGAAAGGTAAGTCTCAGGTGTTCTGGTTCTAGGTGTTATAGTTCTAGTTCTAGGATTCTTGGTTGCAGAAGCCAGAAGCCACTCAAGCTAGGTCTGGTTGAACAATCTAATGAACATGAGAGGCCTGGGTCTAGAGTACAGCTGAGTCTTGCAGGGACAGAAACTGGCCAATCAAGGACCCAGGCTGTTCTTTCTCTCAGCAGCCTCACAGTCCCTCTCATCTCTTTTTCTCTCTGAGTACTCAGCTTGCAGTCAGCCCAATATGACCATCAGCCTGACTCTACCCCTTATCCTCTGGACTTATCAGCTTCCCACAGGCCAAAGTTGAGCTTCTCTCCTGGAGTCTGAGGTTCTTTCCCTTCTCTGGGAATAGGATGCCAGATAAAAGACCCTACAATGTATATGGCACCTGTTTTATGGGTTTTTCTGCCCTCTGGCCATTTTTCATAGTAGAATGGAGGAGTGGAAATACTCAAAGTAATAGTAACTTGGGATTTTCCAGAATTGATAAAGGAACATATTAACATGTGGATAAACCCAAATAAATATTGACTATACAAATAATTATAATAATGTCTAATTTGGGATGTTAAAAAATACTGAACAACAGTAGCCTTTAGTCAGGAGGAGAATAATTGTAGTAAAGTGAAATGTAGTTAAAATTCTTTGAATTATTTTGGTGGAAAGCATATATTTAACTTATTCGGTTAAATATGCGTAATATAATTTCTAACATAACACTACAAGAACAAAAATAAAATGTGTAACTTCTATACTATTTGAGGAATGATGAGTAAGTTTAGGGAGAATCAATCTAAAAAAAGGCAAAAAAGTAGAACAAAGTGGGAGAAGATAAAAGGACAAGACCAATGGAAAGCATAAAATAAAATGGAAAAATAAACTCCAACTCTACTGGTGATCCCAATAAATATAAAATGACTAAATTTTCCAGTTAAAATTAAAAGGTTACCAGAATTTTTAAAGTGTTACCAGAATAATAAAAAGTTACCAGAGAAAATAATGTCTTATATACTATAATTAAGACAGAAAGTACACAGAAGTAAACAGAAAGATTAATGCATAAAAATGTGGAAAGATACATCATTTAAATACTAAACAAAAGAAAGCTCGTGGCTCTATTAGTATTATCTAATTTAAAAGACTTTAAAGTAAAAAGCTTTACTAGAGAGAGTTCCCTGGCAGTCCAGTGGTTAGGACTCTGCGCTCTCACTGCTGAGAGCCCAGGTTCAATCCTTGGTCAGGAACTAAGATCCCATAAGCTGTGTGGCACAGCCAAAAAAGCCCAAAAAACAAAAAACAAACAAACAAAAAGCATTGGTAGAAATAATAGGAGTCACTACATATTGATAAAAATTCAATTCACTAGGAAGACTTAAAAATTCTAAACTTGCATGTAATGTAGTGATATTACTTTGAAATAAATGAAACAAGAACTGATAGAACCACAAGGAGAGCTGATAAATCTGCCTCCATAATGGGAGAGTTTAAAATATTCTCATAGTACAATGGGAGACATTAAAATATTCTCATAGCACAGTAACAAATAGACAAAGAAAGCAAAAATCAGTAGAGATATAGAAGATGTAAATGCAAAATTTAAAAGTTAGATCTAATTGAAATCTATAGCAACTGTTGGAGAATAATAATCTTCCCTCATAAATAAGGAACATTAAACAAAATCTGAATGAATTTCAAACAATTTGTATTGCATAGACTGTGTTTAATGACCATAATGCAATTAAGTTAGATAACAAATGAATAACTAGGAAAATCCATTTGAATATCAAAAATCACATGTCTAAATAACACATATGTCAAAAAGTAGAACACAATGGTAATTAGAAAGTACTTAGAACTAAATAATATTGAAAACACGAAATATAAAAACTTGTGGGATGCAGCTAAAATAGTACTTATAGGAAAATCTGTGTAGCAAAATGCTTATATTCATAAAGATTGAAAATTAATGAACTAAGCTTTTTCCAACTTAGTTACTTAGAAACAGAAAACAGTAGAATAAACACAAAGACAGTGAAAGGGAGGAAATAATGAGAAAAGCAACGTTACTAAAATTAGAAATATATGCAATAGTGATAATCAGCAAAGTCAAAAGTAAATGCTTCAAAAAGACTAAAATGATTATCAAATACCTGCCAGGGTTCTTAGAGGAATTAAAATTATGAGGTATAAAAGATGGCACACAATGCAGATATAACAGAGAATAAAAAGGTAATAAGAAATTATTATGAACAACTTTATTGTAAACTAGAAAACATAGATAAAATAAGTACCTGGGAAAAATGCCTAAAGTTATTAAAAACAAAGAGATAATATGAAGAGTTCTATAACAATTGAAGAAACGATCACTAGTTTAAAATTGTTCTATTGCTATATAGAAATACAGGGCCCAGAAAGTTGCACCCATGAGTTCTACCAAACATTAAAAAAGAGGTGATTCCAATATCACAGAAATTCTTTCAGAGACTATGAAAAGAGGGAACACTTCCCAACTCATTTTATAAGACTGGTATACTTTGATACCTAAATCTAAAATCTCAGGAGATGAAGAAAAGCATACAGTAAAATTTAACATCCATTGAGTTTTTAAAAAAATACACTATTGCAAGCTACAAATAGAATGAAACTTCCTTAAGCTGACATAAAGTATTTACAACAACATTACAGCAAAGAGTATACTGAACAGTTTAAATTTTTAAAAATTCTCTTCAAAATTAAGAACAAGCAGGGTGCTTGCTGTCACTACTTGAATTCTATATTCTAGTTCTAAGCAGTTCGGAATACAAGAAAAAAATGGAAGTCATAAAGATTGGAAAGGAGTAAAGAAAGCTATCATTATTCATAAGTGTTATGATTATTGATGACAAATACACAAAAGAATATGCACATTACTCAAATTAAGATAATTTAATAAAGTTGATGGGTAGAAAATCAATATATATAGATGGTGAAATTTTTGTTTCTATACACAAGATTAAATTGCAAAAAAAAAGTAAAATAAATCTAAAAGAGCATACAAGACATGAGAGAAATGTACACAATGTTATTAAAATATATTAAAGATATCTAAATTAATGGATATAAATAATCTCTAATAAATGGAGAAATATATCTTATTCATGAATAGAAGGAATCAAAATTATAAGAAGATCAATGCAGTACTATTCCTATTGGAATTCCAATAGGGTTACTTTTCTTTTTTTTCTTTTTTTTTTTTTTTTGCGGTATGTGGGCCTCTCACTGTTGTGGCCTCTCCCATTGTGGAGCACAGGCTCCGGACACCCAGGCTCAATGGCCATGGCTCATGGGCCAAGCCGCTCCGCGGCATGTGGGATCTTCCCAGACCGGGGCACGAACCCGTGTCCCCTGCATCGGCAGGCGGACCCTCAACCAATGCGCCACCAGGGAAGCCCCTAGGGTTACTTTTTTTTAACATCTTTATTGGAGTATAATTGTTTTACAATGTTGTGTTAGTTGCTGCTGTATAACAAAGTGGATCAGTTATACATATACATATATCCCCATATATCTTCCCTCTTGCATCACCCTCCCTCCCACCCTCCCTATCCCATCCCTCTAGGCAGTCAAAAGCACCGAGCTGATCTCCCTGTGCTATGCGACTGCTTCCCACTAGCTATCTATTTTACATTTGGCAGTGTATGTATGTCCATGCCACTCTCTCACTTTGTCCCAGCTTACCCTTCCCCCTCCCCATATCCTCAAGTTCATTCTCTAATAGGTCTGCATCTTTATTCCCGTCTTGCCCCTAAGTTCTTCATGACCTTTTTTTTTTTTTTAGATTCCATTTATATGTGTTAGCATACGGTATTTGTTTTTCTCTTTCTGACTTACTTCACTTTGTATGACACACTCAAGGTCCATCCACCTCACTACAAATAACTCAATTTCGTTTCTTTTTATGGCTGAGTAATATTCTGTTGTATATATGTGCTACATCTTCTTTATCCATTCATCTGTTGATGGACACTTAAGTTGCTTCCATGTCCTGGCTATCGTAAATAGAGCTGCAATGAACATTGTGGTACATGACTCTTTCTGAATTATGGTTTTCTCAGGGTATATGCCCAGTAGTGGGATTGCTGGGTCATATGGTAGTTCTATTTTTAGTTTTTTAAGGAACCTCCATACTATTCTCCATAGTGGCTGTATCAATTTACATTCCCACCAACAGTGCAAGAGGGTTCCCTTTTCTCCACACCCTCTCCAGCATGTATTGTTTCTAGATTTTTTGATGATGGCCATTCTGACCCGTGTGAGGTGATACCTCATTGTAGTTTTGCTTTGCATTTCTCTAATGATTACTGATGTTAAACATCCTTTCATGTGTTTGTTGGAAATCTGTATATCTTCTTTGGAGAAATGTCTATTTAGGTCTTCTGCCCATTTTTGGAATGGATTGTTTGTTTTTTTGATATTGAGCTACATGAGCTGCTTGTATAGTTTGGAGATTAATCCTTGTCAGTTGCTTCATTTGCAAATATTTTCTCCCATTCTGTGGGTTGTCTTTTGGTCTTGTTAATGGTTTCCTTTGCTGTGAAAAAGCTTTTAAGTTTCATTAGGTCCCATTTGTTTATTTTTATTTCCATTTCTCTAGGAGGTGGGTCAGAAGAAATCTTGCTGTGATTTATGTCATAGAGCATTCTGCCTATGTTTCCCTCTAAGAGTTTGATAGTGTCTGGCGTTACATTTACGTCTCTAATCCATTTTGAGTTTATTTTGTGTATGGTGTTAGTGAGTTTTACATGTAGCTGTCCAGTTTTCCCAGCACCACTTATTGAAGAAGCTGTCTTTTCTCCATTGTATATTCTTGCCTCCTTTGTCAAATATAAGGTGACCATATGTACGTAGGGGTATCTCTGGGCTTTTTATCCTGTTCCACTGATCTATATTTCTGTTTTTGTGCCAGTACCATACTGTCTTGACTACTGTAGCTTTGTAGTATAGTCTGAAGTCTGGGAGCCTGATTCCTCCAGCTCTGTTCTTCTTTCTCAGGATTGCTTTGGCTATTTGGGGTCTTTTGTGTTTCTATACAAATTGTGAAATTTTTTGTTCTAGTTCTGTGAAAAATGCCATTGGTAGTTTGATTGGGATTGCATTGAATCTGTAGATTGCTTTCGGTAGTATAGTCATTTTCACAATATTGATTCCTCAAATCCAAGAACATGGTATATCTCTCCATCTTTTTGTATCATCTTTAATTTATTTCATCAGTGTCTTATAGTTTTCTGCATACAGGTCTTTTGTCTCCTTGGGTAGGTTTATTCCTAGGTATTTTCTTCTTTTTGTTGCAATGGTAAATGGGAGTGTTTCTTTAATTTCTCTTTCAGAATTTTCATCTTTAGTATATAAGAATACAAGAGATTTCTGTGCATTAATTTTGTATCCTGCTACTTTACCAAATTCATTGATTAGCTCTAGTAGTTTTCTGGTAGCAACTTTAGGATTCTCTATGTGTAGTATCACGTCATCTGCAAACAGTGATAGTTTTACATCTTCTTTTCAGATTTGGATTCCTTTCATTTCTTTTTCTTCTCTGACTGTTTTCACTAAAACTTCCAAGACTGTGTTGAATAATAGGGGTGAGATTGGGCAACCTTGTCTTGTTACTGATATTAGTTGAAATGGTCTCAGTTTTTCACCATTGAGGACGATGTTGGCTGTGGGTTTGTCATATATGGCCTTTATTATGTTGTTCCCTCTATGCCTACTTTCTGGAGGGTTTTTATCATAAATGGGTGTTGAATTTTGTCAAAAGCTTTTTCTGCATCTATTGAGATGACCATATGGTTTTTCTCCTTCAACTTGTTAGTATGGTTTATCACATTGATTGATTTGCGTATACTGAAGAATCCTTGCATTCCTGGGATAAAACCCACTTGATCATGCTGTATGATCCTTTTAATGTGCTGTTGGTTTCTGTTTGCTAGTATTTTGTTGAGGATCTCTGCATCTATGTTCATCAGTGATATTGGCCTTTACTTTTTTTGTGACATCTTTTTCTGGTTTTGGTATAGGGTGATGGTGGCCTCATAGAATGAGTTTGGGAGTGTTCCTCTGTCTGCTATATTTTGGAAGGGTTTGCGAAGGACAGGGTTTAGCTCTTCTCTAAATGTTTGATAGAATTCACCTGTGAAGCCATCTGGTGCTGGACTCTTGTTTGTTGGAAGATTTTTAATCACAGTTTCAATTTCAGTGCTTGTGATTGTTCTGTTTATATTTTCTATTTCTTCCTGGTTCAGTGTCAGAAGGTTATGCTCTTCTAAGAATTTGTCCATTTCTTCCAGGTTGTCCATTTTATTGGCATAGAGTTGCTTACACTAGTCTCTTAGGATCCTTTGTATTTCTGCGGTGTCTGTTGTAACTTCTCCTTTTTCATTTCTAATTTTAATGATTTGAGCCCTCTCCCTCTTTTTCTTGATGAGTCTGGCTAATGGTTTATCAATTTTGTTTATCTTCTGAAAGAACCAGCGTCTAGTTTTATTGATCTTTGCTATTGTTTCCTTCATTTATTTTTCATTTATTTCTGATTTGATCTTTATGATTTTTTTCCTTCTGCTAACTTTTGAGCTTTTTTGTTCTTCTTTCTCTAATTTCTTTACGTAAGGTTAAGTTGGTTATTTGAGATTTTTCTTATTTCTTGAGGTAGGATTGTATTGCTATAAACTTCCCTCTTAGAACTGCTTTTACTGCATCCCATAGTTTTTGGGTCATTGTGTTTTCATTGTCATTTGTTTCTAGGTAATTTTTGATTTCCTCTTTGATTTCTTCAGTGATCTCTTGGTTATTTAGTAGCGTATTGTTTAGCCTCCATGTGTTTGTATTTTTTACCGAATTTTTTCCTGTAAATGATATCTAGTCTCATAGCATTGTGATCAGAAAAGATACTTGATACAATTTCAATTTTCTTAAATTTACCATGGCTTGATTTGTGACCCAAGATATGGTCTATCCTGGAGAATATTCCATGAGCACTTGAGAAGAAAGTGTATTCTGTTGTTTTTGGATGGAATGTCCTATAAATATCAATTAAGTCCATCTTGTTTAATGTATCATTTAAAGCTTGTGTTACCTTATTTATTTTCATTTTGGATGATCTGTCCATTAGTGAAAGTGGGCTGTTAAAGTCCCCTGCTATGATTGTGTTACTGTTGATTTCCCCTTTATGGCTTTTAGCATTTGCCTTATGTATTGAGCTGCTCCCATGTTGGGTGCATAAATATTTACCATTGTTATATTTTCTTCTTGGATTGATCCCTTGATCATTATGTAGTGTCCTTCTTTGTCTCTTGTAATAGTCTTTGTTTTAAAATCTATTTTTTCTTATATGAGAATTGCTACTCCAGCTTTCTTTTGGTTTCTATTTGCATGGAATATCTTTTTCCATCCCCTCACTTTCAGTCTGTAAGTGTCCCTAGGTCTGAAATGGGTCTGTTGTAGACAGCATATATACAGGTCTTGTTTTTGTATCCATTCAGCCAATTTATGTCTTTTGGTAGGAGCATTTAATCCATTTACATTTAAGGTAGTTATCGATATGTATGTTCCTATTACCATTTTTTCATTGTTTTGGGTTTGTTGTTGTAGGTCTTTTCCTTCTCTTGTGTGTCCTGCCTAGACAAGTTCCTTTAGCATTTCTTGTAAAGGTAGTTTGATGGTGTTGATTTCTCTTAGCTTTTGCTTGTCTGTAAAGGTTTTAATTTCTCCGTTGAATCTGAATGAGATCCTTGCTGGGTAAAGTAATCTTCATCGTAGGTTTTTCCCTTTGATCACTTTAAATATGTCCTGCCACTTACTTCTGGCTTGCAGAGTTTCTGCTGAAAGATCAGCTGTTAACTTTATGGGAGTTCCCTTGTATGTTATTTGTTGCTTTTCCCTTACTGCTTTCAATATTTTTTCTTTGTATTTAATCTTTGATAGTTTGATTAATATGTGTCTTGGCATGTTTCTCCTTGGATTTATCCTGTATGGGATTCTGTGTGCTTCCTGGACTTGATTGACTATTTCCTTTCCCATATTAGGGAAATTTTCAACTACAATCTCTTCAAATATTTTCTCAATCCCCCTTTTTTTTCCTTCTTCTGGGACCCCTTTAATTTGAATGTTGGTGTGTTTGATGTTGTCCCAGAGGTCTCTGAGACTGTTCTCAATTCTTTTTATCTTTTATTCTTTATTCTGCTCTGTGGTAGTTATTTCCACTATTTTATCTTCCAGGTCACTTATCCGTTCTTCTGCCTCAGTTATTCTGCTATTGATTCCTTCTAGAGAATTTTCAATTTCATTTATTGTGTTGTTCATCATTGTTTGTTTGCTCTTTAGTTCTTCTAGGCCCTTGTTAAACATTTCTTGTATTTTTTCTATTCTATTTCCAAGATTTTGGATATCTTTACTATCATTACTCTGAATTCCTTTTCAGGTAGACTGCCTATTTTCTCTTCATTTGTTTGGTCTGGTAGGTTTTTACATTGTTTCTTCATCTGCTGTGTATTTCTTTGTCTTCTCATTTTGTTTAACTTACTCAGTTTGGGGTCTCCTTTTCACAGACTGAAGGTTCATAATTCCCATTGTTTTTGGTGTCTGCCCCCAGTGGGTAAGGTTGGTTCAGTGGGTTGTGTAGGCTTCCTGGTGGAGTGGACTGGTGCCTGTGTTCTGGTGGATGAGGCTGGATCTTGTCTTTCTGGTGGGCAGTACCATGTCCAGTGGTGTGTTTTGGGGTGTCTGTGAACTTAGTATGATTTTGAGCAGCCTCTGTGCTAATGGGTGAGGTTGTGTTCCTGTCTTGCTAGTTGTTTGGCAGAGAGTGTCCAGCACTGTAGCTTGCTTGTCATTGAGTGGAGCTGGGTCTTAGCATTGAGATGGAGATCTCTGGAAGAGCTTTCACCATTTGATATTACATGGGTCTGAGGGCTCTCTGGTGGACCAGTGTCCTGAACTCGGCTCTGCCACCTCAGAGGCTCAGGCCTGGCACCCAGCCGGAGCACCAAGACCCTGTCTGCCACACAGCCAGGTACGTGGGGTGTTTCTTGCCTTCTGCGAAGTCTGAGGTCTTCTGCCAGTGTTGACTAGTTGTTCTGTAGGAGTTGTTCTGCATGTAGATGTATTTTTGATGTATTTGTGGAGGAAGGTGATGATCTCCATGTCTTACTCCCCTGCCATCTTGAAGGTGCCCCTGAGAAGTGTTTTTAAATGTCCTATTTCTCACAAGTTTTTGTGCAAGCTTTGTGATTCTTTGCGTTCAGGTTCTCCTCCTGCAGCCTGGGGGTCTGGCTCTGTGAATGCCTCCAATGGGGTTTTTCATGGAACTTGACAAGTTGATTCTAAAATTCATGTGAAAAACCAGAAGATAATCCTGAAAAGGAAAATTAGTGTGGCAGGTTTATTGCAACAGATAAAAAATGTGTTGTGAAGTTATCATAATTATGTCCTTTTATTACAGGGACAAATAAATTGAACAGGACAATGGAACAAATTGGAGAGCCCAGTAACAGACCCACAAATATTTGGAAGCTTGATATGTAAGAACTGGAATTGCAGATGAGTAGAGAAAGGAAGGTCTTTTCCTTAAATCTTTTTGGGAGAATTATAGTCTTGCAGAAAAATTGTATGCTGAAATCTTGTCTCAAATAACATGCAAAAATCAATTCTAGATATATTACATATTTCGTATAAAGGAGAAACTATAAAACTTTTAGAAAAATAATAGAAAATAATATCTATAAGACCTCAGAGTTGCAAAATATTTCTAAGACTCCAAAAGCACAAATCATAGAGGAAAATATAGATAAATTCAACTCGTTGAAATTAAGTCTTTTGTTTATTATAAGAGCCCATAAAAAAGAAAAAATCACCAATTAGGAAAGCCTCAAAGGATTAGTATTCAGCATATATAAAGTAATTCCACAAATCAATAAGGAAAATTTAAAAACAGAGAAACCTCATAGAAAAATAGGCAAAGGCATGAGGAGTTAGTCACTTGACAGATGTGGAAACAAAAATGAACAACATGAAAAAGCAGATGCTCAGTTTCATAAGGCATTAGAAAAAAATTCTAATCTTACACCCTTAAGACTTTCAAAAAGTGAAGTTAACTTCTTTAAAAGGTAGTTGACTCTTTAAATTAAAATTAATAACAACATATTATGGGATTTTTAATCCCATAAAAATGAAATGTATGTCATAAGTAACACAAAGAAAGGGAAAGGAAAAATAAAAACATACTGTTTATATTTGTTTGCTGGGGCTGCTATGTGGCTTAAACAATAAAAATGTATTGTCTCACAGTTCTGGAGGCTAGAAGTCCAAGACAAGGTGTCAGAAGGATTGGTTCTTTCTGAAGCCTGTGAGAAAGACTCCATTCCATGCTTCCCTCTTGGATTCTGGTGGTTTGCTGGCAATCTTAGGCATTCTTGGCTTGTAGAATCATTACTTTAATCTATGCCTTCATCTTCACATGTTGTCCTCCCTGTGTTCATAATGACTGTGTCCAAATTTTCCCCACTGGTCATACATACTAGATCAGGGACCCACTCTACTCCAGTATGACCTCCCCTTAACTAATTATACCTGAAACAACCTTATTTCCAAATAAGGTCACATACTGAGGTCGTGGGAGTTAGGAATTCAAGCTATGAATATGGGAGGAGGGCACAATTCAATTCATAACTGCTGCCCTCTGGAGCTCCCCAATTCGTATCTTATGCAAAATACATTCACCCCATCCCAACATCTCCAAATGTCTTAACCAATTCCAGCATCTAAGTCTAAAATCTCATTTAAATATCATCTAAATCAGTTATGGGTGAAATGGGATATGATTCATCCTGGGACAAAATTCTTCTCCATCTGTGAACCTATCATCTGTTTCCAAACTACAATGGAGGCACAGGCACAGGATAGACATTTCCATTCCAAAAGGATGAAATTGGAAGGAAAAAAAATATAAGGTCATGGGTCCCAATGAAGTCCAAACCCTAGCAGGGAAAATTCCATTAAATTGTATGACTTCAGACTAGTCAACAGTCCTTTCTGGCCTGATGCTTTGCCCTTCAGACCCACCCTCTATCCTGGGTGGCAACTCTGCCCTGCTGTTTGGGCCTTTGGTGGTGGCAGTGGCAGCCTCACTGGCCTCAGCATTTGTGGCTCTGTCCTTGAAGTAATTCTTCCTTCAGTTCATCCTATCACTGTCTCTTTCAGTCCAGGTCTGCAGTGTTTCTGTTGATAAAAAATTGTTAAAACTCATGTTAGCCTAACATGAAATCTGTGAAAGATCAAGTCATTAGACAAGACAGTCTTCCCATATCCTTCCTGAATAACTACATCTCTATTCCTGGATTCTGCTGAGACGGTTGTTTGGATCCATGAGTCCCATGCCTAGTCTCTTTAGTCAACTGTTGTCCAGTCACACCCTTAGCTCCATTTCCAGAGCATCATATCTGAATAGGCTGAGATTCTTCCCAATTGTCAAGTGCTGGTTTGTTGTTGCCTATTAGTTCCTTCAATTTATTTCTCTCCACTCATAGCAAGGAGACAGCCTGCTTCACCTTCAACACTTTGCTTAGAGATTTCCTCAGCTAAATATCCAAGTTTATTACTTACAAGTGCTTCTCCAATTTTCAATAACATGACCTTCTTTTCTGTATGAGACCTCACCAAAAGCATCTTTAACATTCATATTTCTAGCAAAATTCTGTTCATGATGCTATATGTACTCTCTAAGACAATAGAATCTTTCTCTTCAGCTCTCCTCTTTTCTTTCTGACCTCTCAGAATCTCCTTTAATATCCATATATATACTAACAGTCTCCTTAAGGCAATCAACCCACAATGTGGAAAGGTCATGTGTTATATATTACTTGAATCAAGTGTAGTAAGTTAAAGAAGTATATTGTAAATCCCAGGGCATCCACTAAAAAACTTGTAAAAACATGGAAACATAGTTAATAAGCCAAAGTGGAAATTAAATAGAACATTTTTTTAAAAACTCAATATAAAAGAAGTTAGGAAAAGGAGAAAAAGAAATAAAGAACATATGGGACAAATACAAAACAAATTGCAAATGGTAAATTTAAACCCAGCCATATTGTTAATTACATTAAGTGTGAATATTCTAGGCTCTCCAATTATAAGATAGAAATTGTCAGACTGGATTTAAAAAACAAAGCCTGGAGTGACATCAGCAATACGGAGGAATAGGAGGTTCCAGTCCTTTTCTCTCCACAAAAATGTCAATTTAATAGCCATCCACAGGTTAAAATACTTTATGAGAGCTCTGGAATCCAGGTGAGAGATTACAGCACCCCAGTGAAGTACAGAATGAGAAAAGATGCATTGAAAAGGGTAAGAACAATTTCACTGCACCCACATCACCCCTCCCCCAACTTGGTACAGAGCAGCACCAAGAGAGATCCCTTTGGCTCAAGAATTCTCCCATGAAATAGATAGCAAGTCCACGTGTGGAGCCCTGTGTCAGTCCTGCCCACCTCTAGACCCCATTTACGGTTCTACCTTGCCCTTGGGCTCTGTCACCTGGCCCACCCAGAATCTCTGGCTACATTGACTGGTGAAGGGCTTTCCCTGCTGAAGCCATTCTGTAAAGACTGAAAGAAGTTACTCCCTCTTCAAATGTGCAGATACCAACAAAAGTCACCAAAGGGCAAAAATAAAGCATCAGGAATTTACCCTAAAGAAATGGACATCTATCACTGACTGAGAATGAATTCAAAATAATCATCTTAAAGAAGCTCAATGAGCTACATAGAACACAGACAACTAAATGAAACCAGGAAAATAATACATGAACAAAACGAGAAGTTCAAAAAGGAGATAGAAACCATTAAAGGAATCAAACAGAAATTTTGGAGCTAAAGAATATAATAACTGAATTGAAGCTCAATCAAGAGCTTCAACAACAGACTTAATCAAGTAGAAGAAAGAATCAGTGAATTCAAAGACAAGTCATTTGAAATTATCCAGTCAGAAGAACAAGACGAAATGAAAAAGAGTGAAGAAAGCCTGTAAGAGTTATAGAATACCATCAAGATAACCAATATATGCATTATGGAAGTCCCAGAAGGAGAAGTGGAAAAGAAAGGGGTAGAAAGCTTATTTAGAGAAACAATGGCTGAAACCTCCCCAAATCTAAGGAGGGAAATGGGCACCCAGGCCCATGAAACCTAAATGACTCCAAATATGTTGAACCTAAAGAAGTCTACACTAAGATGCATTATACTTAAATTGTCAACAGTCGAAAATAAAGAGAGAAGTTTGAATGTGGCAAGGGAAAAGCAACTCATCACATACAGAGGACTCCCCTCCATAAGACGATCAGCATATTTCTCAGAAGAAACGTTACAGGTCAGGAAAAAATGGGATACTATATTGTGCTAAAAGAAAAACCTGCAAAACAAGAATGCTAGACCCAGCAAAACTGTCTTTTTAAAACGTAGGAGATATAAAGACTTACCGAGACCAATAAAGACAGGAATTTTGTCACCACTACACCAGTCTTAGAAGAGGTGGTAAGAATTCTTCAAGTTGAAATGAAAGGATACTAAACAGTAACATGAAAGTATAAATCTCATCAGTAAAGACAAATATATAGACGAATACAGAATAATGTAATACTGTATTGGTGGTGCACAAACCACTTTGAACTCAAGTATAAAAGATAAAAGACAAAGGTATTAAGAATAACTATAGCCACAACATTTATTAAAGGATACACAATATAAAAATCATAGATTCTGACATAAATAACATATAATGTCAGGGGGAGTAGAAGTGTAGAGAGTTTTGCATGAATTGCTACAAATTGTTACAACTGAAGAGTTTTGGTATGTAATTGTTATCAGTTTAAAATAGACTGTTATAAGAAGTTTCATGAAAACCTCATGGTAATCACAAAGAAAAAAACCTATAGTACATTTAAAAATAATAATAAAGATGAAAGAACCAAGTATATCACTACAAAAAAAAATCATATCACAAAGGAAGACAGCAAGAGAAGAACAAAAGAACTACAAAACAGACAGAAAACAACCAACAAAATGGCAATAGTAAGGTCTAAATTATCAACAATTACTTTAAAAGAAAATGGATTAAACTCAATAATCAAGAAATATAGAGTGGCTGAACTGATTTTTAAAAAAAGCAATATCCAACTATGTGCTGTCTACAGCAGACTCACTTTAGATTTCAGGACACATGTAACTAAAAGTGAAGGGATGGAAAGAGATATTCCATATAAATGACATCCAAAGAGAACAGAAGTGGCTATGTTTATATCAAAGAAAATAGTATTTAAGTCAAAAACTATCATGAGAGACAAAGAAGGTAATTATCGATACATAGTGATGAAAGAGACAATTCAGCAGGCAAGTATAACAATTATAAATATTTTTACACCCAACTTCAGAGTGTCTAAATAAATAAAACAAACATTGACAGATCTGAAAGAAGAAAAAAAGTAGCAACACAGTAATAGTAAGAGACTTCAATGTCTCACATTCAATAATGGATAGATCACCCAGATCAAAAAGCAATAAGGAGAGGCTTCCCTGGTGGCGCGGTGGTTGGGGGTCCACCTGCTGATGCAGGGGACATGGGTTCATGCCCTGGTCCAGGAGGATCCCACATGCCACGGAGCGGCTGGGCCTGTGGGATATGGTCGCTGAGCCTGCGCATCTGGAGCCTGTGCTCCGCAGCGGGAGAGGCCACAGCAGTGAGAGGCCCGTGTACCACAAAAAAAAAAAAAAAAAAAAAAAAGCAAGAAGGAAACAGCAGACTTGTACAACATTATAGACCAAATAGGTCTAACAGACATAAACAGAGCACTCAATCCAACAGCAGCAGAGTACAAATTCTTCTCAAGTGCACGCAGAACATTCTACAGGATAGATCACATGCTAAAGAACTCTTAACAAATTTAAGGAGATTGAGAACATTCAAATATCTTTCACAACCACAATGGTATAAAACTGGAAATCAATAAAAAAGGAAAATGGAAAAACTCACAAATACATGAAAAGTAAACAACACATTCTTGAGCAACCATTGTGTCAAAGAGAAATCAGAAAGAAAATTAGAAGATATCTTGAGACAAACAAAAATGAAAACACAACATATCATATTTTTTGGGACAAAAAAAGCAGTGCTAAGAAGATTTATAGCAATAAAAATCTATATTCACAAAGAAGAAAGATCTCAAGTCAACAATCTAACTTTACACTGCAAGGAACTAGAAAAATAAAAACAAACTAAGCCCAAAGTTACCACAAGGAAGGAGATAATTAAGATTAGAGCAGAAATAAATGAATAGAAAAACAATAGAAAAATTGACAAAACTAAGTGTTGTTTTTTTTGAAAAGATAAAATCAACAAACCTTAGCCATACTAAGAAAGAGAGAGTACTCAAATAAATAAAATCAGAAATAAAAGGAGAACTTAAACTGACACTATGAAATATAAAGGTCTAAGGAGGTAAAGACCTGTACTTGTAAAAGTATAAGACACTGATGAAAGAAATTGAACATGACACAAACATATGGAAAGGTATACTGTGCTCATTGATTAACATGATTAATATTGTTAAAATGACGATACTACCCAAGACAATCTACAGATTCAATTCAACCCCTGTCAAAATACCAATGGCATTTGTCACAGAACTAGAACAATACTTCTAGAATTTGTATGGAAACACAGAAGACCCCAATAGTCAAAACAACCTTGAGAAAGAAGAACAAAGCTGGAGATATCATGCTCTGTGATTTCAAACTATACTGCAAAGCTACAGTAATCAAAACAGTATGGGACTGGCACAAAAACAGACACACAGATCAATGGGACAGAATAGACAGCCCAGAAGAGAACCCACACTTAGATGGGCAATTAATCTACAACAAAAGAGGCAAGAATATATAATGGGGAAAAAGCAACATCTTCAATAAATGATGTTGAGAGAACTGGATAGCTACAGGCAGTAAAACTGGACTACTCTCTCACACCATGAACAAAAATAAATTCAAAATGGATTAAAGACTTAAATGTTGTAATGCCTGAAACCATAAAACTACTATAAGAAAAGAGAGGCAGTAAGCTCTTGACATCAGTCTTAGTATTTTTTTAAAAAATATGTCTCCTCAGGCAAGGGAAACAAAAGCAAAAATTAACAAATAAGACTACATCTAACTAAAAACTATTTGCACAGTGAAGGAAACTATCAACAAAACTACTGAATGGAAGAAGATATTTGCAAATGATATATCAGGTAAGGGGTTAATATCCAAAATATTAAAAGAGCTCATGCAACTCAATATTTTAAAAAATGCAACCCAATTAAAAAATAGGCAGAGGATCCGAATAGACATTTTTCCAAAGAAGACTTATAGGTGGTCAATAAGCATATGAAAAGATGCTCTGCATCACTAATCATCAGGGAAAGTCAAGTCAAGACTGCAATGAGATATCAGCTCTCACCTATCAGAATGGCTATTATCAAAAAGACAGCAAATAATGTGTTGGTGAGGATGTGGAAAAAAAGGGAACCCCCCCTGCAGTGTTGGTGGGAATGTAAATTGGTGCCACCACTATGAAAAATAGTATGGAGATGCCTCAAAAAATTAAAAATCAAACTACCATATGATCCAGGAATTCCATCCCGGGTATTTACCCAAAGAAAATAAAAACATTAATTACAAAATATACTTGCATCCCTATGTTCACTGCAGCATATTTATAGTAAGATATGGAAGCAACCTAAATGCCCATCAATAGATGAATGGATAAAGACAATGGAATATTACTCAGCCATAAAAGAGAATGAAATATTGCCATTTGTGACAACATGGAAAGACCTGGAAGGTATTAAGCTTAGTGAAATAATTCAGACAGAGAAAGACAAATACAGCATGATTTCACTTATGTGTGATATTAAAAAAATGAAACAAATGAATAAACATAACAAAACAGAAACAGAATTATAGACACAGAGGACAAAACATGTCATTGCCAGTAGGGAGGTATGTGGGGAGAGGAAGGAAATAGATGAGGGAGATTAAGAGGTACCAACTTCCAGTTGCATAATAAATGAGCCACGGGTGTGAAGTATACAGTGTGGGGAATATAGTCAGTAACTATGTAATATCTTTTTATGGTGACCTGTGGTAACTAGACTTATTGTGGTGATCATTTTGAAATGTATAGAAATATCAAATCACTATGTTGTGCACCAGTAACTAACATATTGTTGTAGGTCAATTATACTTCAAAAGCAAACAGACTCATAGAAAATGGATCAGATTTTTGGTTACTGGAGATGGGGGTTAAGGGAGGGAGAATTGGATAAGGCAGTCAAAAGGTACAAACTTCCAGTTATAAGATAAATAAGTACTAGGGATATAATGTACAACATGATAAATATAGTTAACACTGCTGTATGTTATATATGAAAATTGCAAAGAGAGTAAATCCTAACAGTTCTCATCACAAGGAAAGTTTTTTCTTCTATTTCTTTAATTTTGGATCTACGTGAGATGATGGATGTTCACTAAACTTATTGTAATGATCATTTCATGATGTATGTAAGTCAAATCATTATGCTATACACCTTAAATTTACACAGTGCTGTATGTCAATTATATCTCAATAAAACTGGAAGGAAATAAATCTTTAAAACACTGATGAAAGAAAATAAAGCAGACACAAATGAATGGAAAGATGTTCCACTATGTTCATGAATTGGGAGAATTAGTACTGTTAAAATATTTGTACTATCTGAAGTTATCAACAGATTCATTGTAATCTCTATCAAAATCCTAATGGCATTTTTTACAGCAATAGAAAAAAACAATTCTAAAATTCGTATGGAATCACAAAAGACCCTGAGTAGCCAAAGCAATTTTGAGCAAGAAGAACAAAGTTGGAAGCATCACATTTCTTGATTTTAAAATATATTGCAAACCCACAGTAATCAAAACACTATGGTACTGACAGTAAAAACAGACATGTAGATGAACAAACACAATAGTGAACCCAGAAATAAACCCATACATGTACAAGGGTGCCAAGAATACACAATGGGGAAAGAACAGTCTTTCCAAGAAATAGTGTTGGGAAAACTGGATAGCCACATGCAGAAGAATAAAATTTGAACCTCATCTTACACCAAACACAAAAATCAATTCAAAATGGATTAAAAACTTAAATGTAAACCTGAAACCATAAGACTTGTAGAAGAAAACATAGCAAAAATTCTTCTTGACATTGGTCTTGCCAATGATTTCTTGGATATTACACCAACCATGTAGGCAATAAAAGCAAAAATAGACAAGTGGGACTATATCAAACTAAAAAACTTCTGTACAGCAATGGAAACAATTGACAAAATGAAAAGGCAAACTGCAGCATGGAGAAAATATTTGCAAACCATATATCTGATAAAGAATTAACATTCAAAATATATAAGGAACTGCTACAACTAAATAGAAAAAAACCAAATAACCCAATTTGAAAATCAGCAAAGGAACTAAAGAGACATTTCTCTAAAGAAGACAGGTACATGTAAAAATGTGCTCAAAATTGCTAATCATCAGAAGAATGCAAATGAAAACTACAATGATATATCATCTTACACCTGTTACTGTTAGGATGGCTATTATCAAAAATAATAATAATAAGTGTTGATGAGAATGTAGAGTAAAGGGAATGCTTGGACGTGGCTGATGGAAACATAAATTGGTGCAGCCACTATGGAAAACAGTATGGAGGCTTCTCAAAAAATTAAAAATAGTAGTACCATATGATCTAGCAAGCCCACATCTGGGTATATATCCAAAGGAATATATATAAAATGGAATATTACAGCCATTAAAAAAAATGAAATAATGCCATTTGCAGCAACATGGATGGACCTAGAGATTATCATACTAAGTGAAGTAAGTCAGACAAAGAAAGACAAATATCATATGATATAACTTACATTTGGAATCTAATAAAAATGATACAAAAGAACTTATTTACAAAATAGACTCACTGACAGAGAACAAACTTATGGTTACTGAGGGAGAAGGGTTGGGGAGGAGGGAAAGACTGGGAGTTTGGGATTGACACGTACACACTACTATATTTAAATTAGATAACCAATAAGGACCTACTGTACAGCACAGAGAACTCTGCTCAATACTCTGTAATAACCTAATGGGAAAAGAATTTGAAAAAAGATAGAAACATGTATATGTATAACTGAATCATTTTGCTGTATGCCTGAAACTAACACAACATTGTTAATCAACTTTGCTTCAATATAAAATAAAAATAAAAATTAAAATAAAAGGAATTGGAATCAGGATTTCAAAGAGCTATCTCTGCGTTCCCATGTTCCTTGCAGCATTATTCACAATAATCAAGATTTGGAAGCAATCTAAATGTTTCCTGACAAACAAATGGATTAAAAAAATAATATATACATACAATGGAATGTTATTCAGCCTTTAAAAAAGAAGAAAATCCTGCCATTTTCCAGCATGTATGGAGGGCATTATGCCGAGTGAAATAAGCCAGATACAGAAGGACAAGTACTACATGATGCCACTTATATGAGAACTCTAAAATAGTCAAACTCATAGAAGCCAAAAGTGGAATGGTGGATGGCTTGGCTGGAGAGAAGGGAAACAGGGAGGTACTAGTCAGAGGGTACAGTTTCAGTTATGCAAGATTAATAAGTCCTAGAAATCTACTGTACAACATAGTGCCTATAGTTAACAATAATTATTAATTAATACTTGAAATTTTGCTAAGAGGGTAGACATGTTCTTATCACAAAAAGAAAATAATAATAAATAGAGAGGAAACTTTTGGAGGTGATGGATATGTTTATGGCATAGATTGTAGTGATGGTTTCACAAATATATACTTATCTCTAAACTCATCAAGCTGTATATATTAAATATGTATGGCTTCTTAAAAATTTATTTACTTATTCATTTTTGGCTGTGTTGGGTCTTCATTTCTGTGTGAGGGCTTTCTCTAGTTGCGGTGAGCGGGGGCCACTCTTCATCACGGTGTGCGGGCCTCTCACTGTCGCGGCCTCTCTTGTTGCGGAGCACAGGCTCCAGACGCGCAGGCTCGGTAGTTGTGGCTCACAGGCCTAGTTGCTCCGTGGCATGTGGGATCTTCCCAGACCAGGGCTCGAACCAGTGTCCCCTGCATTGGCAGGAAAATTCTCAACCACTGCACCACCAGGGAAGCCCAATGTATGGCATTTTTAATGTCAAGCATACATCAACAAATTGGTGTTTAGAAACAAAAAAATTTTTTAAATAAAAAACAAGGCCCTATTATCTACTGTCTATAAGAAACACAATTTAAATATAAAAACACAAGTAGGTTAAACATAAAATGACAGAAAAAGATATACCATGTAAATACTAAACATGAAACTTGAAGTAACTATACTGATATCAAAGTATCAAAAATTATGACAAAATAAAAAGGATCATTTCTCAAAGATAAAGGGAACATTAAACAAGGAGCCATAGCAATTTTAAATGTGCATGCACACAGTAACAGAGCTTCAAAATACATGAAACAAAAACTGACAAAACAGAAAGGAGAAATAGACAAATCCACAATTACATTTGCTGATTGAGAAAGTATCAATTGTTTTCTCAATAACTGATATAACAAATAGAAAAGCAGAAGGATATAGAATACTTGAACAATACTATCAAAAAGCTGGAGATAATTGGGGCTTCCCTGGTGGTGCAGTGGTTGAGAGTCCACCTGCCAATGCAGGGGACACGGGTTCTTGCCCTGGTCCAGGAAGATCCCACATGCCGTGGAGTGGCTGGGCCCGTGATCCATGGCCACTAAGCCTGTGTGTCCAGAGCTCATGCTCCGCAACGGGAGAAGCCACAGCAGTGAGAGGCCCGTGTACTGCAAAAAAAAAACAAAAAAAAAACTGAAGATAATTGACATTTATAGAACATTCTTTCCAACAACAGCAGACCACACATTCTTTCAAGTGTACATGGATTTTTCACCAAGTTTTAACCATGTGCTAGACCATAAAACAAATCCTAACAAATTTAAAAGAATTGAAATCAGATAGAGGATGTTCTCTGAATACAGGGAATTAAATGGCAAGTTAGTAGTAAAAATATACCTGGAAAATCTGTAGATATTTGAAAATTGAAGCAACATTTCTAAATAATTCATATCAAAGAGGAAATCACAAGAGAAATTAGAAAGTATTTTGAGTTGAATGAAAACAAAAACAAAACATATCAAAATTTGTGAAATGAAGCTAAAAGTGTGCTTCAAGAAAAATGTATAATTTATATGCTTACATTAGAAAAGAAGAAAAGTCTAAAATCAGTTTTCTAAGCTTTCATCTTCAGAAAATAAAAAAGCATAACATATTAAGAACAAAGTAAATAGAAGGAAAGAAATAATTAAGATAAGAACAGAAATTAATAAAATAGGAAGCAGACTGAAAATTGAGAAAATAGTAAAATCAACAATATAATTGTTGATAAAACCATAGTGACATTGATCAAGAACTAAAGAAGAAGGTACAAATTACCAATATCAGGGATGAAAGAGGGACCACCACTACATACCATGTAGGGAATACTGTTATCAACTTTATGCTATCAAATTCAATACTTTAGGTAAAATAGGCTAATTCCTTGAAAGACAAAATATACTATAGCTCCCTTAAAAAGAAGCAAGGAATCTGAATAGTCTTATACCTATTAGTGAAATTGAATCCTTAAAGTCTTCCCCCAAAGAAAACACATGGTCCAGATGACTTTGAGTGCTATAAAATATTTAAGGGAAAAATAATACTAGTTATACACAAGACCTTTCAGAAAATAGAATAGAAGGAAACACTTTCCAAATAATGTTATGAGTCTGGAATTATCATGAACCAAATCTAGACAAAGATATTACAAGAAAAGCAAACTACAAGCTAATATCCTTTGTGAACATAGACACAAAATCCTTAACAAAACATTAGTAAATTTAATCCTGCAATATATAAAAAGATAATACATCTTGACTAATTGGGGTTCATTCCAGGAAGGCAGTATTGGTTAACATTAAAAAATTCAATCAGTGTAATTCAGCACATTAACAGAATAAAAGAAAAACTGTACTGTCACCTCAATAGATAGAAAAAAGCATTTGAAATCTTCAAGACCTACTCATGATACACTCTCTCAGCAAACTAGGAATAAAAAGGAATTTTCTCAACCTGAAAAAGGACATCTGCAAAAAATACCCTACAGAAAAAAAAAAAAAGCCTAAATCAAACTTAGTAGTGAGACTAAACGCTTTACCACCTAAATTGGGAAAAAGACAAAGAAGTCTATTATCACCATTTTTGTTCAACGTTGTACCGGCAGTCCTAGGCAGTAGAAAATGACAAGAAGAGGATTTTAAAAGGTTCTAAGTAGAAAATTCTAAGCAACGTACCCAAAAATGTCACCAGTACTAATAAGCAAGTTTAACAAGGTTAATATACAAAATATATTGTACTTATATATACTACCAGCTTTCAATTGGAAATTGGAATAAGCAAACCATGCCATTTACAGTCATATCACAAAACATGAAATACTTAGGGATAAATTTAATAAAATATATTCAGACCTATGCACTAAAAACTACAAAACAAAGACAGAAAGTGTAAAAGACTAAACAATGAAAAGATATATCATGTTCATGGATCAGGTTTTAATATTGTTATGATGTTGTCAGTTTTCCCCAAACTGATCTATAAATTCAATGCAATCCCAATCAAATCCCTTGTAGGCTTTTATACAGAAATTGAAAAGGGGATTCTAAAATTTATATGAAAATGCAAAGGAACTGGAATAACAAAGACTATTTTTAAAAAGAAGAACAAATGGAGGACTTTTATACTGTCTGATTTCAAGATTTGATATAAAGCTGAATATAAAGGTACAGTAAGCAAGACAGGGAAATGTACTGACCAGTGGAATAGTATGGCAATAGATCCACATATATATGGTCAATTGATAGCACTGTATTAATTTTTCATTGCTGCTGTAACAAATTACCACCAACTTAGTGGCTTAAAACAATATGAATTTATTTATTTATTTATTTATTTATTTATTTATTGCATTACATGGGCCTCTCACTGTTGTGGCCTCTCCTGTTGCAGAGCACAGGCTCCGGACGCGCAGGCTCAGCAGCCATGGCTCATGGGCCCAGCCGCTCCCCAGCATGTGGGATCTTCCCGGACTGGGGCACGAACCTGTGTCCCCTGCATTGGCAGGCAGACTCTCAACCACTGTGCCACCAGGGAAGCCCAATAAGAATTTATTATTTTATAGTTCTGTAAATTAGCAATCCAGCACAGGTCCCACTGGGCAAAAGTCACCGTGTCAGCAAGGCTCTGTTCCTTCTAGAAGATCTAGAGGAGAATGTTTCCTTACCTTTTCCAGCTACTAGAGGCTGCCGTCAATCCTTGGGTTGTGGCCCCTTCCTCCATCTTCAAATTTAACAATGGTGGGTCAAGTACTTTTCACATTTCATGTCTCTAACTTCTATTCTGCTTCCTTCTTCCATTTTTAAGGACCTCTGTGATTACATTGAGTCAACCCAAGCAATCTGGGATAATCTCCCTATTTTAAGGTCACTCTATTAGCAACATATTCACCTAACATATTCTTATGTTAGGTTAGGACATGAACTCCTTTTGCGGGGTAGGGGCATTATTCTTTCATAGACGCCAAGGTAATTCCATGGTGAAAGGGTAGTCTTTTCAACATATGGTGCTGGTACAATTGGATAGACATACAGAAAAAAATGAACCTTGACCATTACCTTACCCACCCACAAATATTTTCTTGAAAAAGATCATATATCTAAACATAAAAACTAAAACTATAAAAATTTTAGAGGAAATCCTTATGATCTAAAGGATGGCAAACATTTTTTTAGGACACAAAAGATTCAAACTATAAAAACAAAATTGGCAAGTGGGTCTGCATAAACATTAAAAATCTCTGATCTTCCAAGAATGTTATTAAAAAGTTAAAAGCAAGTGTCAGACTAAAAGAAAATATTCACTTGTATGTATCTGACAAAGGGTTTGTATACAGAGTATATAAAGAATTCTTACACCTCAGTAATAGAAAGACAAACAATAAAAAATGGGCAAATTATTTGAACAGACACTTCTCCAAAGAAGATGTATGAATGAAAAATAAGTACATAAAAAATACTGAATGTCATTCATCATCAGGAAAATAAAAATGAAAATCACAATGAGATATCTCTAGACATCCATTAGAATGGCTAAAACTAACAAGACTGATAATGCTAAGTGCTGACAAGGAAATGCAACAACAGAACTCTCATAGATTCCTGGTGGGAATGTAAAATGGTACAACCATTTTGGAAAACAGTTCAGAAGATTCTTATAATGTTAAACCTATATTTTCCATAAACATAGCAATTCCACTTCTACATATTTATCTAAGAGACCTGAATACATTTTCCTGTACAAAGACTGATACTTAAATGTTCATAGTAGCTTTATTCATAATAGCTATTAATTAGGAACATCCCAAAGACCCAACTTCAGGAAAATTGTAGTATATTCATACATCAGTACGAATGAATAACTATTAAAAGCATCAACATGAATTAATAACATCGATTTAAAAAAGAAGAACAGATTGGAGTCCATATTTAAAGTGCATAAACATATATATCATCTACATGCTTATGTATGTGGGAGAACTATAAGGAAAAGCAAGAGAATGACAAACATAAAATGCAATAAACTGGTTACTTCTGGGAAGGTTAGGAAGAAATATGGGTTTGCAGTGAGGCATGAAGAAAAAGTTAGAGGTGTTGGCAATATTCTACTTATGCTGAATGATGGTAACATCGATTTTTATTCTTCTTCTTTGGAAACATACATTATAATTATTCTTTTGTATGAATATAATATTTGTGAATATAAAATTTTAAAATCACATAGCATTTCAATGGCAGAACTGGAACTTGAACCCAAACCTCTTGACCCTTGAGACCCCTGAATCTATGGACCCTGAGCAGAATAGATCTTACCATCCTGCTTCCAGGTTGGAGTTGAATTTTGGGGTGGCAGGCAGTGCTGTAGCTGGCTGGGGAAACAGCCTTCACCCTGCCATTTCCATCATCCATGGATATTGTTAATCTCATCTGCCTCTTCTCTCCATCAAATATCTCCTCTGAATAGTAGGATGTTAGACAATAGATTAGATCCTACACAGGTTAGATCCCTGTCACATGGGGACTTTTCTAGTGGAAGTAATGGACAGTGAAGGTTCTGGCTACCAGCACGTGTTCATTTTATCTTGAGGCAGCTGGGATCTCAGGGGCAAATCCTCCATAAGATGAGGAGCAGTCCACTAGGTTCCTTTCTAAAGCCACAATCAGAAAATCACCTCTGATACAAAGGTGCCATGTGCCACCCATCCTCCTGGATGGCATGAGAGACCCAACATCTATTACTCCTCCAGGGCTGTATCAAAATGCACATCCTTTACCTTGGACAGCCTGTTGGCTCTCTCCCATTAGCACATCTGCACCAATGAGATCAATCTCTTTAGAGACTGTTCCTTCCTCCATTCATTAGTCCATCATTTATCAAGCACCTACCAATTGTAGGAGCTGTGTCAGTGAGTGAGGTGCAAATATGATGAAGCAGGCAAGGTATCTTCCCATAAAAAGTTTATAAAGGGAGAAAAAGATATATTAACATATAATTCCAACACACTAAGCTTGGTGCTAATGGAGTTTTGTATAGAGGGAAAAGTAGCAAAATGTCAGAGGAGATGACATTTGAGATGGGGTTAAAAGGGGTAGGGATTTGCCAGAGAGAAGGTTGGAGGCAGAGATCAAAATAACTGATAATGCTTGGGGGCCAGAAATGTTCTGTGATCTGGGACTCACTGATGCAGGAAGGGGAATTTACCATGGATCTTCATACCAAGATCACCTGCGGAGCCTGCACCTTCAATATCACTGTCACCCTGACTACCAAGACGCTAGTCCTGCTGATGGGCAAAGAAGGTATCCACGGTGGTACGATCAACAAGAAATGTCATGAAATGGCCTGCCACCTGCGGCGTTCCCAGTACTGACCTCGTCTGTCACTCCCCACTGCTTTTGCACCCCTCTCATTCCCACACACACATACACCATTTTTATTTTGGGGGCCATTACCCCACCCCACTCCCTTATTGCTGTCAAAACCACATGGGCTGGGGGCCTGGGCTGGATGGACAGAGACCCTTCCCCCAACCCATACCCCTCCTGTGTGTGGTTGGAAAACTTTTTTTGTTTGTTTTTTCCTGAATAAAAAAGATTATACTGACAAAAAGAAGGTAGCTGATCAAAATAACCCTTGTAAAAACATATGCTGGGGGACACAAAGTAAGCCTCTTTATGAAACAATCGAAGATAATAATGTGAAAGGTTTTAATGATGATGTTTTACTTCAGATAGTTCACTTCCTACTGAATGGACCAAAAGAAGACAAATCACAGCTGTTGGTAAACTAAGAAAAAACATTTGATTTGAGACTCTGGGAATACTTAAATTTCACTGAAGGAACAATAAAAAGGAATTTTGATTAAAAAAAAAAGGTTCTGGGGTGTTCTGAAGAAACAAAGAGATTCCCACAACTGGAGCTTGGCTGTACATGGGAAGGCAGTGTGCACAAAAGCCTTTTAGGAGAGCTAGAGGGAACAAGAGCTTAGAGTTTAAGTTCTAGGCCAACTATTTTTATCCTGTGAGCCCCAGAGAACTTTTGGGAGAATCACAAAGTGATGTGGAAGGAGTTCTCAAATTCTTATGTGCACCAAATATTGCCTGTGGAATGAATAAAGACTATAAATACATATGCTACTATTTTTAAATGTAAATAAATATTGCCATTATTTTTATAATTCAGATGCACTTAATGGTCCTAGTATGTTTGGGCATTTTGCATTTTCCCTTTTGACAGTGACTAAAAGTACAATCTCTGTCATGGGCTGAGGTGCAGGGTGGTGTTTAGAGACATTTTCAATGTGAAAGGTGGGGAGTGATGGTCCTCCTCATTGAAGTCTGGGCATTCTCTGAGGCAATGAGGAGACATGAGGCAGTTTTAAGTAGGGGAAGGACAGAGTCAGGATTCTGTTTTGGAAAGGTCACATGGGCCACCACAGAGGCAGGATGGATTGCAGAAGGGAAGCCCCATTGGAGACAAAGCCATCAGTCTCTGGGGACTTTTGCAGTGATGGGATGAGAGATACAGGTGGTCTGAGCTAGACAGATGGTGGTGAAGATGGCAGAGAGAAGCATATTCAGGAGGCATTCAGAAGTCAGACTTGGGTTGGGGGAGGGATGAATAGGTGCAGCACCAAGGATTTTTAGGGCAGTAAAACTTCTCTGAATGATAGTGATGGATACATGTCATTCGACATCTGTCCAAGTGCATAGAATGTACAACATCAAGAGTGAACTTTAGGTGATTACAATGTGTCAATGTAGGTGCATCAGTTGTAACAAATGTACCACTCTGGTGGGAGAAATTAATAATGAAGCGTGGGTAGAGGGGAAATGAGAACTCTTGGTGCTTTCCTGGCAATTTTGCTGCTCTTAAAAATTGTCTTAAAAAATTATAAATGTTTAAAAGTCCACATTGATGGAACTTAGTGACCAGCTGGATGTCAGAGGTGAAGGAAAGGGAGTCCAGGATGGCTCCCTGTTTGCAGCTATGATAGTTGCCGAGGCCATTCATCCAGGCTGCCTGCAATATCTCCTGTAATCCTATGATCAACCCCATTCGTGAGGTGGCCTGGGCTTTGCATTTGGAAATCACAAAACTCTGCATTCAGAAAAAAAAAACAAAAAACAGGCATGAAATCTTGACCAAAAGTTTGAGACAGACGGAGGCAAAAGGAATGAAGTATAAAAGTGTAGCTCCTGACAAATCCTTCAGGGAGAAAAGAGACTGAATGACACAAGTTACTAAATACAGGTGAGTAGTCATTATCTGAGTCATGGCCCAACCAATAGAAAACATTCTGAGCCTAGAGGACAAGGCTTGTCTGTTAACCACTCCTGTTTGCTCATGGGAATGAATGCGCGGCTGCAGGGGAACAAGGAAGTAAGTGTTGAAGCTGGAACTTAGACTAAATCACGTGCACGAGGTTTCACAGCTGGCACCTGGTAGGGAGAGGATTCAAATAATAGTATCTAACGTACACGGAATGCTTAATAGGTGTCCAAAACTGTTCTCAGTTCTTAACACGTATGAATTCATTTCATAAGCCCCTCAGCTCCCAGAGGTAGGTAACATTTTTATCCCCATTTTACAGATGAGAAAACTGAGGCTCACAGTTGTGAGATAACCTATCCGAGATATCACACTGATTTTATTTTTATGGTGGTAAGTGGGGGAAGCTAGGAATTAGACCCCGACAACCTGGCACCAAAGCTTGCCCTCTTGGCCACTACTCAAAACGCTAGGTCTGTCTGTCCAACGCCAGATACTGGTTGAGACGCTATGCTTAGCTATTGAGCCGCACTGCCCTGACACGGGAGAGAGTCCAGGTGTCAGAGGAGATGGTGATGCCAGTCCAAGTTCCAGGCAGTCAGAGACCAGGAGGGGTGGGTTGGCACACGGGAGATGCCTTTACTCAGTGAGGTGGGTCTGGTGGACCTCTGGCCCCAGAGGGCCTGGGATGGGGAGGAGGCAGCAGCAGGACTGATGGCCCCAGGCCACCCTGGACAAAGGCAGGTGAGGGATGGAGAGACTGCAAATTTCCACGGAGGCTGGAGCAAAGGCATGGTGGTGGGAGGGGTTAGGAGACTGGAGATGCCTAAGCTTGTTGAGATTCTATGAGGGCACTTCACAAGAATCAGGCTTTCTGGGTCCTGTGAAATTGATTTTATTTTTATGTCTTAAGTTTGTGCCAGGATGTTATTTCTCAGTTGAATTCCTTTGACTACTTCTATCTCCAAATTACACTCTCATCTTCCTCCTGTAGCTGTGCATTCATTTCCACGTGCAGACAGGGATGGCAAGCCGACAAGCCTTGCTTCCTGTAGGTGAAGCATGTTGTCTGCCTTTTGGCCATGACCCAGAGAAGGGGTGCTCCTGAGTCTAGTAACCTGTGTTAAGTCAGACTTCCTCCCTTAACCATCGGTCACCGGTTTTGCTTTTTCTTTCTTTCCTTTTTTTTTAAATTCCTATTTGCCTCATTAACTCTTCACTCCACAGTCCCTCTATTCTTTTTTTTTTTTCACGGTACACGGGCCTCTCACTGTTGTGGCCTCTCCAGCTGCGGAGCACAGGCTCCGGACGCGCAGGCTCAGCGGCCATGGCTCACGGGCCCACCCGCTCCGCGGCATGTGGGATCTTCCCGGATGGGGACCATGTGGGATCTTCCCGGACGGGGATACGAACCCGTGACCCCTGCATCGGCAGGCAGACTCTCAACCACTGCGCCACCAGGGAAGCCCAAAGGTCCCTCTTTTTTTTAACTGTCGAAGTTCAGTGACTATGAAAGTTTCAAAGTACACAGAGCACACGCCTTGCTTCCTGCCTTTGGCCTCAGCTAACAGGCTCCATCTAAACTTCAGTGCCCTTGGGCAAGGCTACATCCTACTTAAGACTCCACTTTCCCTGGAGGCTCCTTCTGATAGAAGCAGCCTCAGGAACAAGCAGAGGGCAAAGCGGGTGGAGATGCACACTTACTGAGCCCCAGTTTTGTACCTGCTACACATACTGGGCATTCTCCAATTTAATACTCACATTTACCAGGTGCTGGACTCCATGCTAAGTGCTATGCAAAAACCACAGTGGTCTTTAAAAACACAAATCTAGGCCTGCCACCCTCCTCCTCAAAATCAGTCAAGGATTTCCCATTGCCCTTCGGATGGAGTTCAAAATGGGGTTCTTACCAAAGTCTACAAGGCATCTGCAGTCTGGTCCCTGAGGACATCTGTAGCCTCATCACATTGTCCCTTCCTCCCTCATCTGCTATCTTTAACTCTGCTATTCATCGTTCAGCTCTCAGCTCAAAAGCCACAGTATATGGGAGAGAGGGGAGTACAGTGGTTTGGGGCATGACCTCTGCAGCCAAACTGCCTGTTTTCAAATCCCAGCTCTGGGCCTGACTGGCCTGGTTTGGATCAGGTGTCTATCTATAAGCCAGTCACTGGCCAAGGTGATGGAACACCCAGTGCTGTTCCCTGGGACCCAGGAATGAAATCAATTTTACTGAAAGCATGGTGGTCTGAGAGTAGGGGAGAGATGATTCACCAAAGCAAATCAAGAACTGTTCCCCTAAGAAGGGAAAGCAGATGCAGGAATAAAAATTGTCACTCCATTGTCATGCTATGTTTTCCAGAATTTGATCACTGTGCTCCTCCCTGACACTTGCCATATTCCTGTATCACTTGCGCTATTATTTAATGTGCATTATCACCACTCCCTTTTTGTACTCTCAGCCTTATTTTAAAATAAATTTATTTATATCCCTGCTGTAAATGAAAAATGAGTATTACTTACCATAAATAGGAGGTAATCTTAAACGTTTTTTTACAGTGAAAATAAAACAATATTATTAAATTCCAACGAGAGACTGTGGCCTGCAAAAATGCTTTGAGATTGTGGCCTTGTTCTCTTTGTTAAAAAGAGAGATTATCAAGTCTTAGAGAGGTGTAAAGACATGCTAACGCCAAACTGAGCCTTTCTCCCTGATGTAATCAAAAAGTCTAAGAAAGCATTGAAAAGGAAATTACTTTCTCACTCTGTGATTCAATGTGATGTGATGCCATATCCATATAGCATTGAAAAGTCATTTTCCGTGCTACTTGCAACCATCCGGTAAACACCTAATGCTCCCTGCCTGACGCTTTAAGCAGCACTGTCTTGGAGTGCTTGAACTTGGTCAAAATTGTTGAATGAATGGCCAAAGAGAGTGAGATTGAGGACTAGCTGGCTAGTGGAGGGATTGGGAGGCAAAACAGCACATTTTATTAACAGAAAATTACCTCTTGGTCTGCTTGGTCCTTTCCAATGAGATATGAAAGGAATTAGTCCAAGTCATCTTGTTTCTCTCCTTGCTTCCTGCAGAGCTGCCTCTCCTCTGTGTCAGACGCTGTCCTTCTAGGCTGGTGCCTACACCGTCTTTTCAATGAACAACCCCTCTTTCTGCCAGCCTCCATCCTGTACACCTCCTGTTCACTCATCCCCTTCACCACGACAGTTTCCCCCACATATTCAGTCATTTCCACCTCCTAAATATTTCCTCAAATCTGTCCATTTCCGTTCTTCCCCACTGGCATCACCACAGTTCACACCACCATTACCTCCATTCTGGACGAATACCGTCGCCTCCTAACTCTCATTCCGCTTCTCCTTTTGCCCTAATTCCCCAATCCATTTTCCTATCATCCAGAGGGCTCTTTTTAGAAAGTGAATTGGAATGCTCATTCTCCTGCCTTAAGACTTCAACAGCCTATTGAGGTTCGAATAAAAGCTGCAGCAAGGCTTACCTGAGCCCACCTCACAGCTAACCTCATTCTCCTCACCTCCTCCATCCCTGCTTTGGAGATTTCTCATTTTTCCTAAGGTCCTGAATAAGAGGTTCCCTCTCCCTGGAGCCCTCTTCCCCGCACTCTGCTGCTACTTCTCTTGCTGTTTCCTTTTCATGCTTCAGGAATGCCTTCTCTAGCCCCCAGTACAAACTATATCCCCTCATCACAGGGCTCCACGCTTTGCCCTTAAAGCACTCTTCACCGTTTTAACTCTACATATTTGTGTGTGTGTTTGCTTAATGTCATTCTCCTCCATCAGACTAAAAGCTCCATAAGAGGAGGAAGCAGGTCTGTATTTCTTATTCACTGATACAACCCCAACCATTAGCCCAGAGCCTGGCACTCACTCAAGCTTGTTAAAAAGCATAAATAAATACTTTCCATAAAGCAAATAATGTCCTTAATGTCTAAAATTGGCTAAGAGGGAAATGCATTGCATTAGAAGAAGAGAATTTGTAGGTTAAGCATTAAGTGTACTGAATACATTTAGTAAGAGGTTTGGTAGGGGATAAGGTATAATTATGTGACTAAATACGTTTAGGGATGATTTATGTTTTGTGTTTAGCTGGTGGAAACTTTTAAAATCTGTTAAGACAGGGAATTCAAGAAAACATGAAGAGTTCACTAAGGCATTGGACAAAACAGGTAGGATAGTTCAGAGGATGCTGTGTTTACCTCCTTGAGACCACAGGAGTGAAGTGAGCCACAGACATGGCTGGATTCCAAATAGGTAGAAAAGAGGACCTCAAAGCAGAGGCTCAACAATGTGGCCACCACTCCACTTGCTCTGCCCCTCCTGCTAATTACAACAGAAATGGAAAATCCTCCTTCAAATGGGCCCGCTACAACAAGAAGTCAAGCTAGCTCCACCCTGAAGAGGAATTGGGTGGAAATAGGAGGGGTTTAGGGAGAGGATGAAACATGAGAGCATATGGGGATGACACTGAGGGGTGATTAATAAAAGAATATACTAAGCCTTGAAATTGTCTTGAGGAGGTAATTTCTTGCATGTTTCTCCTGCAAGAATGTGGCAGCTGGTGTTAATATATTAAGGATTTGGGAAGCCACATTTCCTCCTCTGTCCTGCTCACCACTACTGCTGCCTGGAAGGGAACCCCACAGGGAGATGGGCAAGGAAAAGCCAAGAGTCTCCACCAGTTTAAAACAAAAGTCAGCTATCTTCTTCTTATTATGCTGATAAGGCCAACAGGACCGGCAGACATGAAATGGTGACAGGATGGGCTCCTATGTGGTCACTACATTCACGCTGTGTGTGTATAGTCAGTGTATGATCCCCAGAACTCAGACATAAGATAACTTTTCATGAGTGCATCTGTTTAAAGTGTTAATTAGAGAGTAAGCTTTACTATCAGCACAGGGCCCTAACTAGGTAATAAAGCAGAGATGTGCTAGAACCAGCCCATACCAGCTTCCAAAAGTCAACTGTTAAATTTTCTGGAATTTTGTGAACCGGTTGTTAAGCACAGACATTGTTAAAAATTCAATTCTCTAAACCTACAATTAAATACATTTTTATTAAAAACAAAGATAAATACTCAGGACTCATATACTTCCCAATTATTTTGCATTTTACTACCATCTATTCTTTTAAAGTTACTTACTTCTATTATACCTGTATGGTGGAAATACCATATAAAGGTGTGTGATTACGATCTCTTCCCAATTCGGTGACATCACGTTGATGGCTTGACATCGGCCAAGGTGAGAGTCTTTACACCCATGTAAATCAGAAAATGCTACAAATCAGGACTTGGTTTATTGTTCTGTTGATTGTCTGGACTTAAGAAAGTGATGAAGAAAATGTCAATAATGCAGATTAAACTTAAAAGCCTGTCATGTCTGTAAATGTTGCATTGTGAATGGCATAAAAATTGAGGAAATATTCTTCCAGTATTTGAAAATAATTATCTGGTTCAGCAAAGCAGTCGTTCACATCGTTGATGAACGAATGGCGTTCCGGCATGCCTTTGTGGTTTCACTTTCATCTCACTCATGAATGTAAAAGAAAATATCAGCCAGTATTCATGTCAGAACTACACCCATTCACCAAAGCTTCCTTAGGTTGGCTATAGACACAAGTGTTCAGCAAAAACGATGAAAGCATTCTATGAGAATCAATTGGCCCTATGGAATTTATGATAACTAGTGTTGTATATTAAATTATTTGCAAATTGTGTGAAACACATCCTTTATATCAGTAGAATTTTAATAAAGGTATGTACATATGTACAGTATATGTGTATCTTTTTGAGAGCTGGTTGTCAAATATTGACAAGTATACAACTTGGTACCTCCCAAATCAAAGCTGGGGACTGAGCATAACAGCACAAGAGGTCCACTGGATTCTAATCAATGACATTGATAGTATTGCCAAGAAATGCCAGTGGAAGGAAGCTGAACTTCACAAAGCCCTGAGAGGATCCAGCAAAGGGGAATTTCACTGTTGATCCTATCCTGTCCAAGTGAGAGGATAAAGGCATTAGAATAACAAGCATTAGAGAATTGTTTTCTGCTGGGAAGAGCAAAGGTTTCATCAGCTCTCACCATTGTTTAGATCATGGTTTCTCAGCCTTGGCACTGTTTTGGACCAGGTAATTCTTAGTTGTGGAGGGCTGTCCTGTGCATTACAGGATGTTTAACAGCATCCCTGACCTCTTCCCACTAGGTGCCAGTAACACCTCCCTAGTTGTGGCAACGAAAAATGTCTACAGACATTGGTCCCTGATTGAAAATCACCTGCTGAGGTGAAATATCATTTTAATTCCATTCAACTCAACAAAGAGTTATTATCACCGGCTAAGCACAAGGCACTCTTCTAGGCACTGAGTTACCTGAGTGAACAAAATCTCCGTGAGAGATGCCAATCACCATGCCTTTGATGACCCACTGAGTTGATTTCTCCACCAGACTGCGAGCTCCTTGAGAGCATCATTGTGTGTTATTTATCTCTGGGTCTCCAATCTGTCTCAGCACAAGACCTGGCACCAAGGTCCTCAGTAAATGTGGAACTAGAGTGATGTGAACACCTGGGCTGCTTGAACAGACTGCCTACCTCTATAGCTCCATTCCTTTTTCCAGCACTGTGTTTTGGCTGAGCTGAGCTATTTTCTTTCCTCAGGGTTCTCATGCCCTCTTTCTCTTCAAGATCTTCCTTAACCTTGTTCCCTAAGTGTGTTGGTGTCCTATTGATGCATCACAAATGAATACACACGTAGCAACTTAAGATGGCACTTATTTATCATCTCATGATTTACGTAGGTCAGAAGTCCAGGCTCTCTGCTCAGGTTCTCGTGAGTGTGAAATCCAAGTGTCAGATGGCTGCATTCTCATCAGACCTCACGGGTCTTCTTCCAAGCTCATTCAGGTGGTTATCAGAGCTCAGTTCCTTGTTGGCTATGCACTCAGGGTGTCACACTCAGCTCCAAGAGGCCACTCTCCTGTCCCTGTCACATGGGCAATTCCATCTTCAAAGCCAGCAATGGAGAACTTCTCACACGTCAAACACCTCACGTGCTTCGAATCTCTCTGACTTTGATCTCTTTCTTCAAGAAGAGCATTGTCCCTTTGAAGGGCTCATGTGATGAGGTCAGGCTCACTGAGGATAAACTTCCTTTCTCAGTCAACTGTGCCACGTAACGTAACCTAATCATGGAAGCAATATCCCATCCTATACACAGGTTCCTCCCACCTCGAGATAGAAGGGATTATACAAGGATGGGGTTCTTTGGGAATCATCTTAGAATTCTGTCCACTGCAGTTGGACTCCCCCAGCTCCCCTTCAACTTTACTACCCTGGCCCTCTTCCCTTTTGGATCTCTTAGCTTAGATGTCACTATTTGATAACAATAGTAATTTCTTTTTATGGAATTATTTCTAAAATCTGTGCACCACCCTTTACATATAGTTTTGTATTGACTTTTCACAACAGCCACATGAAGTACATATTATTTTTATTCTCTGCATTTAGAGTTTCCTCTGCCTCACACTCTTCCAGATAATCTTTTTTTTTTTTTTTTTTTTTTTTTTTTGCGGTATGCGGGCCTCTCACTGTTGTGGCCTCTCCCGTTGCGGAGCACAGGCTCCGGATGCTCAGGCTCAGCGGCCATGGCTCACGGGCCCAGCCGCTCCGTGGCATGTGAGATCCTCCCGGACCGGGGCACGAACCCATGTCCCCTGCATCGGCAGGCGGACTCTCAACCACTGCACCACCAGGGAAGCCACCAGATAATCTTCATGTTCATTCCTTTACTCCTTTCTAGTTTCCATTCAAATGTCACCTCCTCAGAGATGCCTTCCCTGATGGCTCTACCTAAACATAGTTCATCGAAGAGGACCAACTAATAAATGCAGAAGGAATGACGGAATGAGAACATCACCATTTGGCAACCATCGTATTAGTTATTGATTCAGGCAAGAATCATCAGTGGAGCTAAAATTAGTGGATAAAATTTTGTTGAGGAACAGGATAGCTATATAGGCTCAAAGTATCTCCACACAAAATACTTATTAATTATAAAGGAAAAATTAGAGCCGTTATGATGGAGAAAGTTGGGAAACACCACCTTATCTAAATGATCAGAGTTAATATCACCAGCAGTGGAATAATGCTACCGCACATGCCTCCTAACATGATGCACTGAGAAGGATATGTTACTTCCGTGGTTTTCCTGTCTTACCAGATAGGCCCCAATGGAGGGATCACTAGCCTGGACTCTTCAAAAATGTCAAGACAAAGAAAAGCTGAGCAGCTCTTCCCAATTAAAGGAGGTTAAAGAGACATGACAACTAAATGGAACATGTGATCCTGGATTTGGATCCGGGACCAGAAAAAGCAGCTTTTTTTTTTTTTTTAAAGTATAAAGGACATGATTGGTACAACTGTTAAAAATGTAATAAGGTCTGCAAAAAAGATAATAGTATTAATTTCATGATTTCAATAATTGTCTTGTGTGGCTATGTAAAGAAAATGTGCTTGCTCTTAGAATATATACATTGAAGTATTTAGGGGTAAAAGGGCTCCATATCTGCAACTTATTGTCAAATGGTTCTGAAAATAAATAATAAAATAAAATAAAATAGTAAAAGTTTAACAGTTAGGAGTCCTGAGGGAAAGGTATACTGGAGCTTCTTGTCAACTATTCTTGCAACTTCTATATATTTGAAATAATTTAAAAATAAAGCTTACCAAAAGAAAAGAAAATAGGATAAGAATAACTCACTTCCCCACTCTTCAACCCTTACTCTGTTTTACTTTTCTGCATGGCCCTTATTACCCCTGGTTATAACATGTATTTTATTTAATTTGACAACAACCATATGAAATATGTACTATTACTGTTCCTTGCCTTTATAATTCCTTCTGCCTGGAAAGCTCTGTTCTCCAGGTCTCTGCACCTTACTCCCTTGCTGCCCTCCACTCAGATGCCTCTGATAAGAGTAGTAAGGTTCATTCCTTCCCTCACTATGTTGCAAATCCCATCAGAGCAGGGACCTGGTTTTGTTCATTGCTGATCCTCATATCTCTCAACAGGTCTTGGCACATGGTAGGTATTCAATAAACGTATGTTGAATAAAACATGTCCGTTTTAGAGAAGAGACTTAGGAAGAGACTGTGAGTTTTGAATCCAGGCTTTGAATTCAAGTCAAATGATTCTAGAACTGCTACTAATGACTCTGTTTTCTGGCTTCATTGTTCCAGGAAGCTCCCTAGCCTTCGTGTGCTCCCTTCCTCTTGAGTGTGGGCTGGACCTTGTAACTCACTTCTAATGAATAAAATATGGCAAAATTACAGGCTGCCACTTCCATGATTAGGTTAGTGGACCCTTGCTGGCACTCTTTCTTGCCTTCTTGCTTGCTTTCTGTCTTTGTGGTATGCTCTATGGAAAGGTCCCTGTGGCAAGAAACCAAGGAAACCCCTGCAAGGAATTGAATCTTGCCAACAAATTCATGAATGCTCACTTTGGGGGTGGATCCTCCCCAGATGAGCCTTCTGGTGAGATTGCAGCCCCAGCAGACACTTGGATTGTAGCCTATAAGAGACGCTAAAACAGAGGACTCAGCTAAGCCATGCCCACGTTCCTGACCCACAGAAACTGAGATAAGTGTTGTTGTTTTAAGCCACTACATTTTGGAGTAATTTGTTGCATAGCAATACGAAATGAATACTTTGATCCTCTGTATCTCCACAACTATGTTCTACTCTTATAAAAAACATTTTGTGTTATATTTATTTATATCTTCCACCCTCCCCATCACCCACACCATAAGCTCTTTCTTCTTGGGCAGGGACTGTAATTAGTTTACCATTTTATCTAGGATTCATAGCATGGTGCCTGTCTCATATCTGGAGCTCAGTAAGTGATTGTCAAAAATTACTGAGGGGTTTCTCATTAGAAATAAATTTTAGTTGGGTTTATACATCAACCTAGGAATTTGGTCAGATCTAAGGGCCCTGATAATGTTCTTGAATTTGCAAAGCTCAGAAGCAGAGTCTGAACTGTGGGCTCTTCACCATAGCTGTGTCCCCCACTAGGCCCCATCTGGGTGACCAGCTGGTCCCCTAGATGGCAATTCCACCTCAGCTTCTTTTTTTTTTTTTTTTTTTTGCGGTACATGGGTCTCTCGCTGTTGTAGCTTCTCCTATTGCGGAGCACAGGCTCCGGACGCGCGGGCTCAGCAGCCATGGCTCACGGGCCCAGCCGCTCCGCGGCACATGGGATCTTCCCGGACCGGGGCATGAACCCGTATCCCCTGCATCAGCAGGCAGATTCTCAACCACTGCGCCACCAGGGAAGCCCGCACCTCAGCTTCTTTAACATCATAATTCTTGAAACCAATGTTTGTAACACTAAACCACACTAGAGGACAAAGCGAACTGCCCATCCACCTGTTCTAATGAATATACTTTTAAACCTCTCAAGGAAAACCATTTCTCCTCCTTCTTTTACACCAAACAAAGATTTAGCTCTAAAATTTCGGCTAAGAGTAATCACATCCTGAATCAATGGCTTATTTTTTGAGTTAAAAAAAAATCCCTCTAACATGCTCATTTTAATTTTAAAAATGCTCTTTTAAATGGTAGGGAGCCTTTTTATTCTGCACTCTGGCTTATAAAATATAATACATAGAAATGTGTTATTAAAGCTATTTTTCTTGGCGTTCTGGTAATTTAATAAACTGCTGAAGCTAAGCCTTGAGACTTTATGAAGCAGAAAGAAGACGATTGTTGATTAATAGTTCCTGATCATCCCCCAACCAACCCCCCTGCTTCCTGGGGTGATTCCTGAAGGACAATGGGTGATTTCTGAAGAATGAAGATTTGGAGAAACATTGTGCAAAAATGTCTTGTCCAAGAAAGCTTAATCTCTGGGATGACCCTCACATTCTTCTCTAAGACTTGGGGTGCTGGAGAACTGGTTGAGGTGAGTCTCAGAAGATAACTCTTGATGTGGTCACTTCCATATTTGACAACTTCAGAGCATTTCACCAACCTTGAAAAGTTTCCATGTCAAGGTCACTGCAGAATGTCTTAGTCTGCTTGGGCTGCCATAACAAATAATCATAAACTAGGTGGCTTGAACAACAGAAATTTATTTCTCATGGTTCTAGAGTCAGGGACCTCCAAGGTCAAGGTGCCAGCCAAGTAGGTTTCATTCTGAGGCCTCTTCTCCTGGCTTGTAGGGGGCCACCATCTGGCCATATGACCACGTGACCTCTTCTTTGTGTGCATGTGGAGAGGAAGAGCCAGCTCTCTGATGTCTCTTCTTTTAAGGGCACTAATCCCATCATGAGGGCCCCACCCTCTTGATTGCATCTAACCCTAATTACCTCCCAAAGGCCTCCTCTCCAAATACCTTCACATTGAGGACTAGGTATTCAACATATGGATTTGGTAGTTACACAAACATTCCATCCATAATAGGAGGTGTGTACCAGTTATTAGGCCTTCATTACCTGGCTTCAAATCCACTCCTAATAATCCTTAAACTCTGCAAACCACATTTCTGCTTTGCCTGCTGGATCACTGTTTGACTCTGTCAAGAAGGGGCACTAGAGGGAGACCCAAGGCTGGAGGAGGAAGAAGGGACTTGTTCATTCCTGTTTGGCTCCTATTCTGATCAGCATCACTGTAGCAATGACAATTTTGTTCAATAGCAGCAATTGCAGTCAGTTTACTATTTTTCCAATACTTGCAGAACCAGTCTCACTGTGCCTTCTTAGAATATCAACACCAGTAGTCTGATGCTTCCTTCTTAAAGGTCTGGGCTCCTACCCCCATGGAGCACCTTTTCTGGGCCCAGAGACACCAACACCAATAAAACAGTTCCTGTTCCCCAGATCCTTGTGTCTGAGTTTCACCTCCTCAAGGCTCCTCCTCCAGGCCTCTACATTTTAATAATTCCACCCTCTTCTCTTTGGATGGTAGCTGCTTTTTGTAGTTGCTACTTCTGTGTTACCCTTGGAATTATTTTTTCCCCCTTTCAGTTTTTCAATATAGATTTAACAATGATTTATTTATATTAAATTATTTCTATTAAAGTAAGTAATGTGGTTCTGTCTCCTCCTGACTGAGAATGGGAACTTGGCCCCTTTCATTTGACAGAAAGATGCAATCCCCCAAAAGTAGATAGGCCACTCTTGCACTCTCTAGGCCTATTTCTCTCCCTGTAAAGTGAAGCAAGTGGTAAATATGTTTCATGGGTGAGACTGACTCCATTAAGCCAATTTTTTCCTTTTCTTTAAGTAGCAGCTGGGCACTATGGTTATGGAAGGAAAACCTTCCTTGTTGAAAGCTTTTCTTTATAGGCAGCTCTGTGAGGGCAGAGAATAAAATTGTCCAACTATGTTACTCAGGACTTAATCCAATGCCTGGTGCAAGAGAGGCATTCAATAAGTGTCTACTAAGTGATGAATAAATGGAAAGATGGATGGGTGGATGGATGAGGAATGATGAATGGATGGATGGATAAATGGATTGGTAGATGGAAGGATGATGTTAGCGAATCTTGAGAACGTCTAGTAGTAGAAAGAAGAAGGTCTTCTTGAAGGAATGGTGTTATTTCATTTTTGAGCATGTCACATAGGATTAGGTTTGGTTATGTGTGAAAGAAACCCAAAATAACAGTAGCTTTTCAAAGGCGTTTGCTTTCCTCTCAGGTCAACAAAGTCCAGGGACAGGAACTCCAGGGCTGGCCTGGCACCACCATGGTCACCAGAGGCTCAGCTTTCTCCCTTGTTGCTCCACCAACTTCATAATGTAGCTCCGATCTCCAGAAATCACACATAACACTTCTGCCTACATCCCATCTGGCCAGAACTAGGTAGCCTATTCTGGGTGGTCACGTGCCAATCTGAAAAGGGGAGTTCTATTACAAGGGGGGAAAGGGAGAAATGTATATTTGATGCCAATTGGAAATCCCTGTCATAGTGAGGAATGAACGACACAGAACTGAAGGAGGGAGCCTTGGAGGAGAACTTGAAGTCCGGGAGGAGTTGCTCCAGATGACACCCCTTTTCTGTAGGGCTACTCCCCTCCCACTTCTTCCACCATGGCTTAATGCTGGAAAATGACCTAGAGGTCTTAGTTGCCTGAAAACTTAATAGTCATTAACCATGTGACGTGTGTTTCAACAAAGTTCATTCACTCTGGGCTGTGTTACTAGAAACAGGGAAGTGGGAGGAAAAAGGGGTAAGAATATTGATTTTGAGTCACTTACCACCTGACCTTAAATAAGTTACTTAATCACTCTGAACCTTAGTTTCTGCACGTGTAATAAATATATATATATATCACAGGGTTATTATGAATATTATTATTTTTTTTAACATCTTTATTGGAGTATAATTGCTTTACAATGGTGTGTTAGTATCTGCTTTATAGCAAAGTGAATCAGCTACACATATACCTATATCCCCACAACTCCTCCTTCTTGCATCTCCCTATCCCATCTCTCTAGGTGGTCACAAAGTCCTGAGCTGATCTCCCTGTGCTAGGCGGCTGCTTCCCACTAGGTATCTATTTTACATTTGGTAGTGTGTGTGTGTGTATATATATATATATATATATATATATATATATATATAGTCCATGCCACTCCCTCACTTCGTCCCAGCTTACCCTTCCCCTTCCCTGTGTCCTCAAGTCCATTCTCTACGTTTGCATCTTTATTCCTGTCCTGCCCCTACATTAGATAATAAAGGTGATGTTTACAGCACGGTGCCTGTTCCAGCATAAGTGCTCAATGACTAATAGCTGCTTTTATTTTATTAAGTATTTCTGGGACCCAAAATTTTGCTACTCCTCAGTTTTGTCGCTTAAACCATGCATAGACTATCATTAGTTTTAAGATTTGCAAATAAAGTATGTTCTGAGGAAAGAGACTGGGGGTGGGGGATGGGACTTGAAAACATATCAGATGAGAATTAGCTTCAGAGTCCAGGGAAGTTAAAAGAGCAGACATCATTCATCTGACAGTCTGAACTGGGGCGGCTGTCCTGCTCTCACATATCCCCTTAATAAACTCACCTTTCGTAGTAACTATGAGTTAATGTCTCAGCATAAAATGCAGGCACTATGTCTGCCTTGCTCATTACTGTATCTCTAAGAATAAGTTCCAATGCGAGTGTGCTGAATGGAGGGGAGAGTTGGTTGGAAGAAACACAGAGAAGAGATGGGGATTTTCAATCCCTTCCCAGACTTCAAGATCCCAGTTCTGAGTTCCAGTGCCCACCACTCTCTATCTGTTTCTGGAATTCTCTGAGAGGTGAACAGAGTCAGGAAGTGCAACATGTTAAAAAGATTTTGGGCTTTAGCTCCAGCCCTCCCTTAAGTTTCCTCCTAAGGAATTTCTTAGGGAAAAAAATCCATAGAGGCTTCTGAGAGTCTGATTCTTAGACATCCCAGGACAGGGGCTTGGGCAGTGAGCTCCAGCTGTGTCCGAATACAGCTCAGTACAGTTCAACAAACATTTTTGACACCCACTATGTGCCAGGCACCATACTAGATGGTGTTCTGCATGCCCTTTCTCATTTTTAAAATGAATGCTTATTTTTATTAAAGTAATACACACACATTTTAAAAGCCAAATAGTGCTATTCACAATAGCCAAAACATGGAAACAACCTAAATGTCCATCCACAGGTGAATGGATAAAGAAGATGTGGTACATATATACAATGGAATACTACTCAGCCATAAAAAAGAATGAACTAAAGCCATTTTCAGCAACATGGATGTAACTAGAGATTATCATACTAAGTGCGGTAAGTCAGAAAGAGAAAGACAAATACCATATGATATCACTCGTGGGAATCTAAAGTATGGCACAAGTGAACCTGTCTGCAAAACAGAAACAGACTCACAGACACAGAGATCAGGCTTGTGGTTGCCAAGGGGGAGGCAGGGGGGGGAGGGAAGGGCTGGGAGTTTGGGATTAGCAGATGGAAATTATTATATATCAGATGGATAAACAGCAAGGTCCTACTGTATAGCACAGGGAACTATATTCAATATCCTGTGATAAACCATAATGAAAAAGAATGTTAAAAAAAAGAATGTCTATATGTGTATAACTGAGTCACTTTGCTGTACAGCAGAGATTGGCACTACATTGTAAATCAACTATACTTCAAAAAAAAAAAAAGCCAAATAGTGCTAAGAGTCATAAACAAGGCAGCGAACCCCACACTTCCATCCCTCACAAACCAATCTTGCTTCTCATAGATAACTCTTCCAACTTTCTTGGCCCTTTAACTCTGGGATTAACCTCCAGAATTCCAGATAATTATGGGAATTCTGCTATCTCTCAAATCATCCATTTGGGATATCACCTACTGATTTTCTATTATGATAGAAGGATTTTAGCTCTATTCATACCCTTTTCTTCACCTCCATCCTCCCACTATAGTTATCACACTAATTTTGGTTAAATCCATATTTGGGCTTTTTACTATTATGATCACGTAAATATTGTTCACTGCCAAGTTAATAACAATTGTTTCATTTCTTATTTGAATTTATAGCTAAATCTTCCCTCCCCCACCAACCACTGTAAAACAATTCTCAACACAGTTTTCCACACAGTCAACTCTGTCAGAATAATCTGTCATTTTCTTTTTCTTTAGCCACTCCCCACCCCCCACCCCCAGACACTTCCTATCTGAGGTCTCCAACTTCCTGCTCTATTCTGGACTGGTGGTGGTAGTGGCTTTTCAGGCTTTGCTTCATGGTTCTTGAGCTAAGATCTTTCTTCATCACCCCAAGAGTTTCCTCGGCCTCCCCCCAACTGATGATACCTATTTTCTATATTCCACATCTTCTGTCTTGGTTTACCCTCTTGTCTTCGTGGGGCACAGAGCTTCTTGACAAAGGTGCAAAGAGGCAAATTTTTTGAGACTCTGCACATCTGAAAACATCTTCAGTCTACCTTCACAGATAAGAGTTTAGTTTTCGAATTTTCCATTAAAAGCCATTTCCACTCAAAGCTCTGACAGCTTTGTCCCAGTATCTTTTAGGTTCCAATGTTACTGTTGAGAAATTTAATGCCATTCTCATTCATGAACACTTGTATGTGAGTGGGATTTTCTGAAAACCTTAGAGTCTTGCCTTTATCCCTGATACGCTGTAATTTCATAATGATATGCCTTGATGGAGATCTTTTTCATTCATTTCTCTGAGCATGGGTCTGGACCACTCAATCTGGAGAATTTTCTTATGTTTTTCTACTGATACTTCCCTCCCCTCTCTTTTCATTGTTCTGCTTAGAACCCCTATTAGCCAGATATTTTGTCTCCTGGACTGAGCTTCTCATTTTCTTACCTTTTATCTCCTATAATCCATCCCTGTGTCTTTTAAAAATTCTCCTTTCCAGAAGATCTTTGATGTTAGCGTCCAACCCTTTCCACTGATAAAATTAAATCAGCTATCACTGTTTTAATTTCAAAAGCACTTTTCTGTTCTGATTTTTAAAAATAATCATAAGGCATATTGTCTTATTTTTAAAATAGAGTGGCTTCTCTTAGCTCCCTGAAAATGTTATGCTCTCTCTTTTTAGTTCTTTTTTTACCTTTGTTTTCTGTTTTTGTTTTTTTTGGCCACGCTGCGGGACTTGCAGGATCTCAGTTCCCTGGCCAGGGACTGAACCTAGGCCACAGCAGTGAAAGCCCAGAATCCTAACCATTAGGCCACCAGCGAACTCCCTTACCTTTGTTTTGATCTGTGTCTTTCTTGTTGGAGATTGTCCATTTCCATTAAACATTAAGTCTTAAAAGTTGATTGGAAGCTCTTTGTGAAAGGGCATAATCGTAGGGTAATTTTCATTGGTACCTCCAAGTGCCTTTGGGGCATTTCATTTTCTTCAGAGAACCCTCCAAATTCCTGCCTCTTGTGTAGAGTCTAGCTGCTGGCCTTGGGTGTGGATGTGTATTTCACTTAATGCCCATTTTCCATCAGTACCCTCATCTCCACAATCCTTATGCACGGTCTGTATGTTTCTCCAGAGAAAGTACCTCCTATCTCCTATAGAACTGTCTGTGGCCCCTGGCTTTGTGGGGCCAGGATAGGAGCTACTTCTCATAACAGCCCCTTGCTTTCATCTCTCTTCAGCCCCATCTTCCATCCTCAGCATCTGGCACCCCCTGAGAACTTCAGGCTCTGCAGGGGGAAATGGTTTGCTTCTTGTTGATTGGCAGACATTTCAACGTGATCTTCCCCTCCTCTGCTAAGGCATTACCATTCCTCCACCACACTTCTGCCCTTTTATATAGCAGATGAAATTGCTGGCTTCTCCTGATTTCATTGAGAATGGAGTTCGTATAGATGTTTTTACTCTCCTTCTTACTTGGGGGTAAATTTCAAGAGAAAAAGGGCAGAAACGTCTTCACCATCTTGAAACCACAAGTGTACATGAAGTATACATTAAGCCTCTATTAAGACTACATTTTCCTTTAATCCTCAGAACTATTAACATTACCATTAGTAGAACTGAGGTTCAGAGTGGTTAAATTCTCTGCCCAACATCAGAGTTGGAAAGTGGCTAAGAACACTTGTCTGGCCAAGGGCAACTCCCTTATTCTCTCCTGCCCCCAAGCACTCTGAGATCCAGAGAGGGTGGTAAACTATGGCCCAGCCTGGGTTAATACCTAGAGGTACAACATGAGGAAGCCCTTTGGGGAACAAAAGAGGTCCTGCATTGGTGAGAACTTCTAACCAGTGTCTCTCAGTCATTGGAGAGTCTAGACTGTTAACCAAGGATATCAACAAGAAACACGATGTGCTAGAAGTGGGGTGAGCCTTGGGGAAAGGGGCTGAAGAATTCAGGGGGAAATCTTAGACTTAGACCATGGAGAAAGGAGAAGGCATAAGTCCTAAGAGAACTTGGGAGAGAAATTGGTTTCCAGGGACCCAGGAAGAAAGGCCAATTGTGTCACACTGTGAAGGCAAGAGAAATGCTCTTGTGAGCCCTGGACTTAAGCTCATCCCAAGACACTGGTGGCTTACAGAGTCCTAGCCTCTTGCTGCAATCAGGATTGGGCTGCTAACATTCCCCAGACCTAGCCCTCACTGGCCTCAGCCAGGGTGGGCCCGAGCTTTCATGAGAGGAACAGGACTGGTAATACAGCAACTTAGAACTGACAATGTTGGTCCATCTGTACGTGCATGGCTCATTTTTTAGACCCAAGAGGAGGTCTTTACATTAAACCTCTGTTTAATTTCATCTTATGATGGTTTGCCTAAGGATAGCACATGAGTTTCATTTCATAGACTGTCCCTGATCAGTGATGGCTGCCGGGACCACCATAGGGAGAATGATTCTGTGACTTTGCCCAGGCTCAGGGGATCAGCTGCTTAATGATGCCTGCCATGGGTGTTGAATAGGAGAATTACGGTATATGTGCATCACTGACTCAGGCCACCTCCTCTTCCCAGATTTGTGTCCTCCATTAATGTGATCAAGATGCTCTCAATGTCCTCATTAAAGTCACTGATAAAAGCTGATTGAGAATGATCCAGGGACAGTGCCATTGGGAGCAGTTTTGAGACCGACCTCTAGCTTGGCATCGATCTACAATGACTGGCTATAGTCTATCACATTCAGGATTATTTTTAGAATTGATTTTCAGGTCACTTTTTCCCATCTCATGTCCAAGAGAGACTTTTTCTGTAATCGCCACCTGGATAGGGCAGAGCAGGATGCACTTCTTTTACATCAATTCCAGAGATGCATAAACTGGGCTCTTGAGAAGTGAGTGGATCACAGAAGAGAAGAGATAAGCCCTCTAGTGTATAATCCCTGGGATCCCTTATTTACAGAGCAGCACTTGAAGGACTGTAGCCCGTGGTGTCTCTTCATGTCCTCAGTAAACTTTGAGCCTCATGGGGGGAAAAGGAGCAGTGAAGATCACGCAGAACATTACAGAAAGTAACAGGCACACTCCATTTCAAGCAGCTCATACTTTTATCAGAAAATACAGACTTTCTAAATTAAGTGTCTTATGTCTATTTTACCAACAACAACAAAACCAAAAATCTCTCATGTTAGCTAAATACAGATGCATATGTGGATGAGCAAGTGAGTATGAATCCGAGGGGTGTGTGTGCAGACTGTGCTGTGTGTGAGGGCTGGCTGTGTGTGTGTGTGTGTGTGTGTGTGTGTGTGTGTGAGTGTTGGTCCATGGATGCGTCTGGCCTTGCTGTTTTCTGTCTGTGACCTGGTTGGAACCTTGGCTCTCCAAACTTCATACCAAGCTGTTGCAGAATCCAGAATTCCAGAGCCCTTAGCCCTGTTCCAAGGGCTAAGGTAGGAGGAGGGAGATGAGAAGGAGATCTAAAAATGTGTGTCATTCCCACTAGAGGAAAAATAGGGGCTGTTCATCAGGGGCCCATCGGATGTCGAGCCGAACCTGGAGGAGAAAGAAAATGACGTTGTGATAGAATTCCTGATGTCGGCAGAGATATTAGGGAAAGTAGTATATTAATTTTGGGGCTGTCAAAAACTGGGAAGATCATGACAGGCTTGGAAGCTGAAAGCTTTAGCAATAATGTAAAAAGTTTTGGCTCTGGGAAAATAAAATATTGAAATGATAAAATTGGAGGATAATAAAGAGTTTCTTCCTTAGGTCAGGAAAGCCCTGGCAGCCTGTAGGGGCTATTTCCACCCAGCCTATGCTCTCTCCATATCCAAGACCAAAGACTAAGGAGCCTCTCTGGATCTAAGCACCTTACCTATGGGTCTGTAGCCCCTCTACCTGTCTTAGAGGACCCTGTGTGTCCCTAAGGAAATTCCACAACATCAGAGAACTCATAGCCACGTCCTAGGGTGAGATCTCAGAGTCCGGACAATCCCAGGGTTCCTGATTCCCTTCTCAGCACCAAGCTAGATCAGACCCTCCATTTCACACCAATCTGGCAAGTAAGCCCTGAGGCATCCCTGACTGCCTGGAGCTCTGCTAGACCCTCAGGGAAGGAAGTGCCGGGAAGATTTGAGCCTCACCCTCCGAGAGCAGGAAAACACACCCTTCTGCTTTTTCTCCCTGGCACACTGCGAATTCATACTTCAAAAAAGAGTTCAAAAGCCATCTCCTCTGTGAAGCCTTCCCCAACCTCTCCAGATGGAATCATTTACTCACACTTGGGATCCTACTGCAATTTCTTTCCCCATCTGCTAGGATACTTTGAATGAATGGAACAGAGCTCAAGACAAATTGCTGCAGAGCAAATAGCTAGATATAGTCTAATCCAGGGATTCTCCGTCACTTTTCAGCTGGGCGGAAGCATATTACAGAAGATGCTCACATTCGTGGCGCCCTCCCATGAACTAATGAAACAAAAAAAGGGGAGGAGGGGAAGAAGTGATGGGAACAAACCAGTGCATTAATTTGTAATGCCTCAGCTGGTATGTGTATCTGTTGCTCGCTGTGAGCAGCCATGGACAAGTGAGGCTTTGGGTTGTTTGAGTCCTTTCTCACAAAAATAAATTTCATGAGAGCAGGGACACTGTCTGGACTGTTCACCATTTGACACTCAGCACTCAGGCCAGGACCTGGCACCAGGTAGGTGCCCAATAAGCAATTAATGTCAGTGGTAACCCCACCTCTTTTTCTTTTTTTCAAAAATCATATTGGAAAAGAAACGATTAAAAGTGATGTTATTATAAGGACACTCTGAATTCTACTCTGATTTATAAAATAAAGGCTGTAACCCATATTTGAGTATTTAATAATTACCGGTAACCAATTACTCATGACACACCTTGTATTTGATTGCCACACCCCACACATCTGAGCCCTTCATGATGAGAAATTCTGATCAGATCTACTGCCAAGGGTATGGTCTAGACAGGATGTAAACTAGAGGGCCAGGAAGAGAGGTAATCCATGTGGACTATAGTTATCCAGGAAGGCTTCCTGGAGGAAGAAGAGGGGCTTAACCTGCCTCACGAGCATGGTGAACGGTCCTGGTTTGCCTGGGACAGTTTCTACACTGTCCAGTAATAATTCCAGTGTAATTATCATTTGTGCTCTTTTTAACGCTCAGACTTATTGTTCTTTGGAAGATATATGGTATTGTTATCCTGCCCTGATGGATATATGCAAATGGACTTGGCAGAGGGCAGGAAGGACTCCCCTCCTCCTTTCCTGAGAACACGGAGGCCACCTACTCCTTCCTCTCCCACCTCATACAGTTTAGTCTCTTGGTTCCTGACCCAGAGGAAGCACTGAGGCCCCTGGTCTCCCAGACTAAACTCTCCACCTACGCCCTTCTACCCCTCCCCGACCCAGGCAGCCTCTCCCGGACCTTGTTCCATCCAGCACAGCTGGTAAACCTCAACTCCACTCCTGTGCCCCCTACATTCCATCCTACAGTGCCCAGGTTTTCTTGCCATACTGTCATCCCTCCCTCTCTTCTCCTGGCTCCCACACTCCACACTCTCCTGCTTTTCCTCCCACCCTTTAGATCCTTTGTTGGTGCCTCCCCATCTCCCCAACCCCTCTACATGTGGGAGACCCAGGGCTCAGTCCTTGGGCCTCCTCTCTTCTCCATGTACATGTGCTCCTGGGCGATCTCATCCCATGCCATGCCTTTAAGTATCATCTATATGCTAATGACTCCCAAATTTATATTATCAGCCACCACTTCTCCCCTGAGCCCCAGACTCAGATATCTACCTGCCTATCAACTGCTCCACGCAAGTGTCTAACGGGCATCTCAAATTTCACATATGCAAAACCAAACTCCTGATCAACAGATCCTTGCCATCATCATCTGGACCCTAGAATGTTGGCATTGCCAGTCATCTGGACACTCAAGTCAGAAACCTAGGAATCACGCCTGACTCCCCTCTTTTCCTCATTCCACATCCAACCATCATCAATTCCCATCAATGCTACCAAGAAAATAAATGCTCCACATCTTTTCTCTTACCTCCTTCCCATGGTCACTGCCCTAGTCTACACCACCAGCACCTCTTGCTTGGATAGCTAAAAAGGCGCCCATCCTGGTCCCCTCCATCAGCTCTTACCAGTCAGCCCACTCTTCGTAGGTCGATCAACACCATCTTCCTTACACGGATAATTAGAACATTCATGGCCTCCCGCTGCTCTTCCTTCCCTCGCCTCCCAGGCCCTGCCACCTCTCCGATGTCAATTCTCTCTCCTCCACTCTCTCTCCTCCACTCACTGTGCTCCAGCTACATTTCCCACCTCGGGGCCACTGCACTTTCGATTCTTTCTGCCCAGAGTGCTCATCACCCATATATACACATGGTTCATTCTCTCGTTTTATTCAGATCTCGGCTCCAGAGAGGTCCCTTATTCCCTCCCCGCTTATCCCTTGTACCTGACAGGTATGATGCTTATTTACTTCCATATTGTCTAGTTCTCCTCCTGGAATGATGGAAGTAAACACTTTGTCTTGTTCACTCCAGTAACCAGTGCCTAGAGCAGTGCCGGGCCCACAGAAGAGGCAACGAACGTTTTGTGAATGAACGAATCATCCCTTTGGGGGACACGGGCCTGCACTCCTCGCCTCGCTTTTCCGACCTCACTTACCTGGTCTTTCCACCCTCTTAGGCCGCCATTCCACCCTGCTGACTGCTGCTACTCCCCATCACTCTCCTCCTTTGCCCACCGTGTCCCCAGCTGCCCGCAGGCTCTCTCCCACTTCTAAGGCTGCTCCTTCCTCAGTCTCCTGCTCACTCCTTTTCCTCTCCTGCTCCTCGGAAGACAGCCAGAGACCAGGTCCCAACCCTCAGCTCTTATGGCTCCCAATCAGTGCTTCCCCGACCGCTGACTGGTGAGAACTTGGAACCACGCTGCCTCCCAAGGACATCAGGTCCTGGCTTCTGCAGTAACTCTCTCTTCCCTCGAGCCCAGAGTCACAGCGTGGAAGGGGCATGTCTGCTGGCCTGCAGGTAGGCTGTCTTCCCTCTGCCCTCTCATCTACTCTCACCTCCGGGGAGGTGAGAACCTCTCTTACAGACCCTGCAGTCACCTCCAGACTATGCCCTCTCTTCCCTCCTGTTTCTCTCCCCTCCAGCCTATCAATTCACTCCAACGTTCACAAATCTGCATTGGATCCCCAGGCCTACCAGTCAGAGCCTTTAATAATCCAAGCCCAGACTCCCTTTTCCTATTTTCCACCTTGTTCAGGGATAAATCTAATACCTCAACCAGACACCTTTATTCCACAGGCCTCAAGCCCACCACGCACCTTCCCACCTGAGGGCCTCATTCCCCTAGTCACTGCTCACTGGACCCTCCCCATCCTGCAGCTCTCATTGTCCACCCAGCAGGGATCCTCCCCCTGTCCTCGGGACACTCGGATGGTCTTCACTTTGTCACGGCATTAACATCGTTGTGTCCCCTCTCATCCACTCTCATCTCTGAAGGGAGGAACCATGTCCTATTCATGGACGGTGCCCCACAGGCTAAATTCACCATAACTATGTGAACTGATGCAGCGCTTTCCAGGCTGCATTGGCGGAACACACCATGATATGCTCTACAAGAAAAGGGGAAAAAGGAGAGGAAGGAGGGAGGGAGGGAGGAAGGGAGGAAAGAAGGGAGGGAGGGAGGGATGGAGGAAGGGAAAGAAAAAGAGAACTAAAGAAATAAGGGGTCATGGGTTTTATATTCAAATGACACTATTGACCAGCTTCTTGAATGTTCTCCATGAGCCCTAGTAAATTAAATAATCTGCAAATTCCAACAGTTAAGAAATCTGTTTATCTTTGTTTCTACCTTTCTTTTCCCAAACAGATCTGACTATGGAAACCTCTTTCCAGCATTTATCCCTCTATCAAGACATTCATGGGAAACACTGATTGAAAGGGTCCCAGTCCAGGACACCCGGCTGACACTACAGTGAGGGGCTGTGATGGGAAGGAAGGGAATCTATGTCAGGTTGGGGAGTTTGGTCCTAATCCTGTAAAGGGAGGTTCTCAAACTGGAGCACACGTTCCCCGGGATGTGCCTGGGACACTTGGATTCTCAGGACTGACACAGCACCACCCGCCTTGCAGGGCATCAGCCATGAAGGTTTGGTGGGTGGGAATGAGCAGCTGCGTGGTGTTACATTAAAACAACAAACACCAATTCTTACTGACCGGCATGAAAAGTTTGTATGGAGCCGTCAGCTAAAATGTTGAGTTTGTGTTGGCTGCTGGCTGCTAAGCTCCTCTCCTCTGCTGTTTGGGGTATTTTGGGGGAAAAGTGTGAGCAGCCTGATAAGCAGTGAGAGGCCCTTCAGCAGGGCCGGGTGCGAACTCACTGGGCTGTTGGAAGGATTAGCCCGGCAAAGAGCTCAGGAGGCAGTAAGTGGGGGAAAGAGCTGTAAGAAGATTACCTGGCCGTGGCCTGCTGGAAACCAGGCAAATGCGGAAAGGCATATGCGTCCCACTCCACTACCTGCCACCTGCTATGGGTGGTGCGCTCATCCACTACTGACCATGCAGCTGCATTTCTGCACCATGCTGAGGACCCCAGCCCTGACTGGGCCTGCCAAAGGGCCCCCCCAGGCCCAGATCAGGCTCACCTCCACATCAGCTCCACCGGGACCCACAAGGCACAGGGTCTGCCCTCCCCACAGCCAAGGAATATATGTACCAAGAGAGCAGCAGTGAGGCCCAGTGCGCCCACCTCTCCTCTCCAGCAGCTTTCGGGATACGAGGTGAATTTCCAGTGTGGGCTGAGGACTCACCCATTCGCCTCGGGGAAGAGGTACTGCAGCCCATCTCCTGCCATGGGGCAAGGGTCTCGGGGATTTCTGGCCAGCTTCTGAGGTGTCCTCTGAGGGTACGGATAGTTGGACTGGACGAAGGGGATGTAGCTCAGCAGGGGGGTGGAGGAAGAGCAGAAAATCTGCTGTCCCATCTGCTGTGGGTTGTATGGCATCACCTGCATGGCAGAGAGGAGACAGGGGCTAGAGGAGAGGACAGAGGTCCAGCAGAGCCCGCTGCCACTAAACTTCACAGTCCCCCAACCCTGACCCTAACCTGAGGCCCCACCCCTCAGCCCCTGTGCCCCTCAGTCACTGTGGGGTGCATAGGAGGAAATGTGTTGGACGGGGATGAAGCACGGGGCTCAGCTTCTATATGTGAGACTGGTAAGTTATTTAATTTATCTGTGTCTCAGTTTCCTTATCCATAAAATGGGCAAATGCCATCTCCATTGAATGGGGACTGAGTCAGCTGAAATAAGTAGAGAGACTGGCACATAATAAATAGCAAAGGAATATTATTTGCGTTATTTCCATTCTCTTCTCTGTCCCCTGCCTCACCCTCAGTCAATAACCATCTCAAAAGCCCCTGGTTCATTTTTAAGTCTTTTACAATCTCAGTAAAGGTTGCTGGGATTTATACATCCCTGGCTTCTAGCTCAGGATCTCAACAGACCCCAAGTCCAAGACAGCTCTTCCCAGTGGAAATTCCTGTGACGGATGATGGAAATCTTCTGGGTCTGTACCACCCAATATGGTAGCCACCAGACACAAGTGTGCCTACTGAGCACTTGAAGTGTGGCTAGTGGGACTGAATTTCAAATTTTACTCAGTTTTGATTTCAATGTAAACAGCCAAATGTGGCTGGTGGTTATGGTACTGGGCAGTGTGAGTGAGGAGAAAGGCCAAATGGGGGCACTGGGATTGAGCTCAAACCCTAAGAAAAGTAGGAACTCATTGGGTTTGAGACCACCTGGATCAGACTCCCACCAAGAAGCAGGGCTCATACTATCTTGCCCCTGATGAGGCAGGAACTCCACCTGTCTTATTTACTGATTTATCCTTGGCCCTGAGACGGGTGCCTGTCACACAGTAGCTGCTCGATAAATATATGTTAAATGAATAAGTGCAAGAAAGAGAGAGAGAGGAGGAAGGAGGAGGGAGGAAAGAAGAGACTACTAAGTGTCGGCTTGAATATCTAAAATGACAGGGAGCTCATTACATCATGAGCACTGCATTCCACTACTGACAGCTCCAAATGTCTTGTGTGGAGCTGACATCCACCCTCCTGTGTTTTTTTGTCAAAACTCGGGAAATTTCTGGATTTCCACTTTAATAGCATGTCTATAGTCCAAGCTGCTCAGGGGTTGGACGTACTCACCCTGCACACCCTGCACACCCTTATCTAATTTAAAAAGATGACAAAGGTTAGTGCTTATTAAGTGATTACAAGGGTGTGCCAGGCCCTTCATGTGGATTCTCTCATTTAAACTCCAAACAGCCCTGTGAGGTAGGACCATTAGAATCCCCATTCTAGAGATGAGGAAACAGGTTCAGAGAAGTTAAGCAACTTGCTCAGTAAGTGTTTCAAGCGTCTGAGTTTTGTTGGAATCCCCAGTGTGGCAAGCCCAGAGCCCATGGCCCTGGACCGCACTGCTATGCTTGCTCCCCCTGGAAGCCTGAGCCCCTCCCTCCTGGTCCTCCCCATCTTTCCCCCAGTGGACAGATAGGATCTGGTGACACTGGACATGGGCACCAAATCCCCAAGAGGGTGAGCTGAAGGTCAGAAAGTGCCAAGAGCTCACAGAGAGACCCCAGGAAGGCACCTCCCAAGACAGACACCAGAGGGTCAGCGTGGCAGAAAAAAAAAACCCAAGTTTTCACAGTGAGGGGACAGTCCTGGACCTTGGAGGAAACTGACATGAAAGAGAAGATATGGGTCCTAGAGCTTATACAAGCTTTATGCAAAACTGTATCTTAACTACATGTCACTGATAAAATGCATAAAACAAAGCTGGGTATAGGGCTCTGGAACCATCTCCAAGGTATCCTCTTTGCTGACAAAAGCAATGATAGAGCAGTGTGCCCAGAATGCCACATCTGTATAAAAATGCTTGTATAAATAGATATGACTGGAAGGATATCTAAGAAACCAATCACAGTGATTGCCTCTAAGATTTTTAAAATTTTGTACCAGGTTTTTATATTACTGTTTCAAATATACGCATTTACATAACTTTGTCTAAAAGCATTCACTTTGGAGCTAGGTGGATGGAATCACTGCTCGTGGGGTGGAGGGGATGAGACTGAGATTCTGTGAGCCTGACTCTCTCATCTCAACTTCATCGCAGGATGCAAAAGCTCCTACTGCTGAAAGAGCAGTCCCGGCCCACGTAAGAAAGTAACCTACACTTATGGGCCCTTCTCTACCTTCTGGAACATTCTATCATCCTTCAGAGGTCAGAGGTACAGTTTGCAGAGAAAGGGTAGGGCTCCCCGGGGAGAGAGGAGAGGCAGAGGAGTCTGTGGGTTTGAGTGTGGGTTTGATCTGTCCACCTGATTGTGGGGTTGCAAGGCCAGCCTGAGAATGTAGCCGGTCCTCAGCTCCTTTCCTCACACCCCCATCCCTGCCCCTAGATACTCAAAACCTCTGGAAGTGTTGTTTTGTGTTTTGTGTGTGTGTGTGTGGGCCCACACGCATGCAGTTTGGCATGCATGTCTATAACTGTATCTTTATTTGTGTCTGGGTGTGTGTTTGTATTTTTGTCTCTGCTGCTTTCTTTTGATACTGTATTTTTGTGTGTCTGTATACAAGAGGCAGTAAGGCACGGTTTTTGGGAACATGGACCCTGAAGCCAGGCGGCTCAAGGTCAAACCCCAATCTGCCATTGTGTTACTGTCAAGTAGATATTGACCCCCGACCTATCCGTGGGAGTAGAGGGTGCAGATTCAGCTAACAAAAATATGTAACATGCAGTTAAATTTGAATTTCAGATAAACAGCAAGGTTTTTTGTTTTTTGTTTTTTTTTAGTATAAATATGGTCCATGTAGTATTTGGGACATAGCTCTGCTAAAACATTATTCACCATTTATCTGAAATTTAAATTTAGCTAGGTGTCTGGTATTTTAACTGACAAACTGACATGGAAGGGATATGACTCCCAGCCCCACTGATGCTGGGCAGGCCATGTGATTTGCTTTGGCCCGTGGAAGGCAGGTGTGCATTACCACGCCCCAGCTCTGAGCTGAGCCCCTCAGAGACATTGGGTGTTTCTGCTCAGCCCTTCCGCCATCCAACATGGCAGGAGCAAAAGTGACTATATCTTCAGCACAGGCCCAAAAGGGGGACATGTGAAACAGGCTTGAACCCAATCCCAGTCCTGTTCAGCCAACCTGTAGATCCGTGGGTAAAAAAATAAATATTTTATTGCTGAAAGCCTCTGAGACATTGAGGCCATTTGTTGCCACAGTAAAAGCTAACTTATGTGTTAACTTTATAACTTTGGACAAATTATTTAATCTCTCTCCATTTCCTCATCTCTAATCCATAAGGTAGATTATAGGGTAGCTCTGAAGGTTAAATTAATGTGGGTAAGGCCCTTAGAGAAGGGCCTGGCACACAGTAAGGGCTCTGTAAGTGCCAGCTGGTATTATCACCTGGGGACACTAGTTTGTGTCCACATGCATGTTGGTGTTTCTGTCTGTACTGTGGGGTCAAGCACGGGCCGGAAAGTGTAGCTGGCGACCAGCTAGACAAAGACAGGGGAACAGACAACCTTCTGACCTGAAGGCCTTTGCGGAGCTGAGACAGAGGCGAGGAGGTCAGCTACTCACCTGTTGGGAGTAACACCCCAGCTGGGGGTACAGGGTCTGCTGGTAGGGCATCATGGCTGCCTGCTGCGGATACAGGCCCTGGGGAGAGAAGGGGGATGCTCAGTGCTGTGGGGCGGTGGGCTCCCAGCCAGAGAACAGCAGTCACTCAACTCAGCTTCCAGCTCCCTTGCCTGGACCTCCAGACACGTTCGAGTCCGTCCCTCCACACTACTGGCCAGACCCACCAGCTGCCTAGTCCAGCTGGAGTCAGGTCGAGCCAGCACGCCTCACACCACACAGGAAGCCCCTGGTTAGCAGGATTCATGGCCTTTTTGGTGAATATTTAAGGCAAGAGCTTTAGGAACCCACCTGCCTCTTGAATTCCAGATCTGCCCTCTTAGTGTCTGTGTGACCTTGAGCAAGTCACTTCACCTCTCGGAGCCCCTTTTCCCTTGTCTCTAAAATTATGTGTGTTCAAGCCTGCAAAGCCTGTGAAGGTAGCCAGATTATCTTTGTTGCTGTCTATACCCCTTTCCTAAGTGCCTTTCCCCAAACCCCATTCCTGCCCCAAGACGTGAAGTACCCATGTACGTCTGTGTGCATGTGTGTGCTAGTTTGCCTCCATGTTTATTTAAGCACATCTGCACGTGTGCTTCCATTTGTGTCTGCAGCTGTGTGTTTCTATGTACAAATGTGCAACTATGAACCTAGATGTATTAGTTTTGGTCTCTGCTGCTGTGCATCTATCTGCTCACACATACACCTGTGTCTGTACCTGATGATGAAGACTGACGTGAAGATACATGAATGAATCCATCTAAAGGGCTTAAAACAGTGCAGCACGTAGTAAGGATTCTGCCACCATCTCTCACTGCCACCCCCTGCCCCTGCTACTCCCACCAATTGAAGAGGCTGCCTGGCAGCTCAGCCCAACGGGAAGTAGAAACTTTATTCACAGCTCTGTCCGGGGTGGCCTTAAGTGTCCATGTGTACACACACACACACAGCAGAACTGCCACTGTGGATGGGGTGAGCCCATGACCCCTCCAGTCCCAGGCTGCCTCTATCTGCCAATCCAGAGTTACCCCCTAAGATGCAGTTCAAAACCCAACGTTCCCCTCAGACTGTATGTCTTTCCAGAAGATTCCATGCCCCAAGATGCTACCTCCATCCTGGGCTCAGCTTGTGCCAATCGTCTAAGTGTTGATGGCAGATGCTGCCCTTGACGACTTCCTCAGAGCCCATGGGCTCCTCCTAAAAGGCTCCGAATCCCTGATGTGGGGCCCTGGGGAAGCCCCCCACCTCTCTCAGCGCCCATCCCCCATGTCCCCGAGAGAGCACATCCTTTCAGGGCCCTCCTTGCTTTCTGCTCCCATGCACCTGCACTTGACCGTGGCCGGGCCTTTCCCACATCCACCAACCCCTTCACCTGAAACCAGTGCACCTGCTCGCCGTTTCTCCAAGCCCTGCTGCCAGGGCAGCCCCACTCACCACCACGACCAGCCTGTGACCCCAGGCGTGGCCTGAACTGGGACAGAGGTGTCAGCCGGATGGAGCCGCCCTGCCTGTTCCCAGCCCCCAGTGGGCTCCAAGGCCGCGTTCTAAGTGTCCCTCCTCTGCTTCACTCCCTCCCCATCAGCGCTCAGCTCTGTTTTCCACAGCCAACTCCCCCAGGGCGCCGTCCTCCCCACGCCCGCCTAGGTGAGGCTACCCCTAGGATCCGTGACCCGCCTGTCCCTGCTCTGTCTTGGGGTGGATTTTCAGGAGATGATGCCATATTCATCAGTATGAGCCACACTGTATGACTTGAAGGAGACTTCTAGTTGTTCAAATTGCAATTCTGTAAAATCACAAGCAAGGGTAAACACACATTCATTCCTCTTTGCTTGAGGCCACGGCCTCTTCCTACGTGCCCTCCCTCCCTAATTGGGAGCAGAGTTCCTTTGTGTCAAGCAGCCCAGGAGCCCCCAGAGTTCCCGTGCGCTGGAGACTTAGTCTTCCACGGCTCTGCGTCCGTCCACAGTGGAGCTCGGAGTAAATTGGATTTGGGCTTCATTTTTATTCTTAACACCGAGCAGGAAAAGAGGCTAGGATAGACTGTTCCCCATTTCTCCTCTGTGCCTTCTCAAGGTCTGCTGAGCTCCCTGACACTGTTTCCTAGGAAGATCAGGGCTGAAAAGTAATCATAACCAATATCTATATCATACTTGAGATTTTACAAAGCCCTTTCCCATGCATGGACTCCATTAACCTGACAACTGACTCAAGTGTTTGCTGCAGCAGCTGTAATTATTAGGAGACCATTTCATAGGTGAGGAGACCAGGGCTCAGAGCATTTGACTAACTTGCCCAAGACCACACAGCTTGGAAGCAGGGCAATTCCCTTAAACCCAAGTCTGACGATTCTAAAACCTGCTTTCTTTTTATCGTATCAGGCCCCTTGATCAGCCGACTTGAAGCCTGATGGCATTATGAGATCATGAGGACCTGGGAGAAGGTAAATTACCCTGTCCCTTGTGACCACCTGGGAGTGTCCGTGCGTGCAGCCAACTTCAGCTGGGCCTATTCAGTGTCTAAACTGCTGCATAGGACCCAGGGGCCCTACCAGCCAGGGCCCTTCTGCCCAGAGGCCCAGGAAGCTCAGAGTCAGCCCTGTGATGCACACATCAGCATCTCTAAAGACAAAGGACTTCATGCTGGAAAAATACGTCCAAATCTCACCCACTCCAAAAGTCATGTCAGAAGAAGTTAACATAGCAGAGAGAAACTAGCCCCTCTCTACAAAACAGACCATTGCAAATTAGCTTTACATGGTGAGCCCTGTGAGTGCATTTCAGAGTGAATCGGTTTACACGAAATAAAATTATGCAATTGTTTCTCTCTCAGGGGTGGGGGGCACACCATGCTGGCTTTTGATTTGTCCCTGACTTGTACTGGACTCCGAGCTTCCTAGTCATCTTGGAATCACCTCACCTGAGTCAAGGCCTATACTCAGTGTGAAGCAAGGGTTTTTTGTTGTTGTTCTAATTACTTAAATGAATGAGAAAATAAATAAATACAAATGAGTGCATCAGGGATTAGGTGATAAACGACTGCACAGTGAGTGAGTAAGGGTGGAGGGACATCAGTGAAGGAGTTGGTGAATCAATGAGGACGTGAACAGAGCATTTCTCTCGAGACCTCTGCCAGGACAACATATCATAGACATGGGGGGGATGCACTTGGATTTTCCCGTGGATCATGCTTCCTTAGGACGTCTCACCTCAGTGGTGGGGTATGAGGAGAGTGTGGCCACTTGCTCTGTTTAGCAAACAAGAAAAGGCTTGAAAACAAAACTTTGCAGAAGAAAAGAGAGTCCATGCTAAACTCCTTTACTTTAGTTCCTGTTTAAGAATCAGGGGCTTGGGGCTTCCCTGGTGGCGCAGTGGTTGGGAGTCCGCCTGCCGATGCAGGGGACACGGGTTCGTGCCCCGGTCTGGGAAGATCCCACATGCCGCGGAGCAGCTGGGCCCGTGAGCCATGGCTGCCGGGCCTGCGTGTCCGGAGCCTGTGCTCCGCAACGGGAGAGGCCGCAGCGATGAGAGGCCCGCGTACCGCAAAAAAAAAAAAAAAAAAAAAAAAAGAATCAGGGGCTAAGCCTGGTGGGCCAGCTTAGAGGGGCTTTACGTGGAACAGAGAAGATCCACCTTCTGCACAGGATGTCTAAGCTGTGAGGCTTGCCACTCTGTTGTAAAGGAGGAGATGACACGTGGGACCGGAGGGTCAGGGGGAGGGGGAGGGGCACAGAGACAGGACGAGTCGATTTTCAGGTGGATTTTCTTCTCTCTGCCCTCTCCGGGCTTGGCCAGGCCAGGCTGGGTTAGCAGGTTCCCAGGAACCTGGCCCTTTCATACACCTGCACACCATTCTGGAAAGGAGCCACGGAGGAGACAGAACACTGAGAAATATTAGACACTGAGCACCTTTCCTGGAGGAAATGAGCGTATCTAAAGGGACTATTTAAGCTCTTGGTTTAGACTATGGTTTAAACCAGAGTGAACATTTATTTGATTTTCTTCTTCTATCTACCCAGTGGGTGGCAGCTCTTAAGGAGATTAAATTAAATAGACAAACTAAAGAAACTACACTTTCCCCGCATAAATAAGTCTGTGAGTAAAATTTCCCACCCTGCAAGTGTTTCTCCATCCCATTGTGTCTGGCCCCTCTTAGCTGTGAGCCCAAGACCAAGAATGTGTGTCAAGCCATCTTAGCTGGTAGAAGCTAAGATTGCTGGGTTGTAGTTGAAATAAAATGGCCACATAATTTGTCATCGGCACCAGGACACTTGAGAGTGAAAGGGGGTGCAATTAATAATTATGCTAGGACAAAAGACCTAAACTGGGACTGTCCCAAGTAACCTAGGACACATGTCATCCAACTGTAAAGGAGGTGGTGGGAAACACGGACTATGCTATCACTCTCTCCCGGGAGCCCAAGTACTTCACAGGCCAAAACTAGCCAAGCTCTGGAAGACACGGCACGAGTGAACTGAAATTCAGACAAAGGAAAATGACAAATATACACGCACATGCACGTGCATGTGCGCACACGTGTACTGGGTGGTTGGTCTGATGTGGCCCCGATGAAAAAATTAACTAATGAGTCTGTGGCTCTTTGTGAATTAGGCTTCCTGCAAGCCAAGGCTCCTCCGTGGACGGTCACCGGAGAGCCAGGCCCAGGATCCGCTCACTCACCTGGTACTGGGGGAAGGTGGAAGGATTCGTGAACACGGGCAGAAGTGGATAGTTCAGGTTGAGCCAGAGCGGCTGGTTCAGGGTCGCTGAGGTCACGGTGGTGGCAAAGCGTGGGGTGAACACATTCCCTGTGTTCTTTAGGTTGTTCTTGTCGGTCCCCGTCACAGGCGGGTTAACTGTAAGTCACAGGAGAGGTAGAGCGTTTCCGTGATTGAGGAAGGGAGAGGCCAGGACCCCCTCCACCCCATGACTGCCTGAGGGGTAAACGTTCTCAGAGGTTAGGTCTTTTAAAAGCTCCCAGAGGGTTCTTCAACTTTTGGATGAATTTCCAACTCTAGGAAAACATTGTTAGTTCACACCTTGCCAATTTGGAAGGGGTGAAAATCCCAGCATGGTCTGGCAGGGAGCATCTGTCTCCGTCATTCACTAGCAAGGAGGCAGTTTAGCAAGAGTACGCAACAAACCAGATTGCTGGGGCTGTATCTCACCGACTTACAAAACTATGTTCTTTCGAGTGCTTTAGAAAAATCCAGTTTGGTATAAACAATTGCTATGCCACTGGAAGTCATTCTTATCAAATTATTAAAGCAACCCCCTGAGGACATGTACTTGGCAACAGCGAGGACCTGGTGCAGGTTGTTGTATATATGTTGGAATCATTTTTTAAAAAATACTTTAAAATATTACATAATTCAGTATGATGGGACCCAAAATTAGTCTGAATGAATGAGATGTGATTGAGTTGTTTTAGGATATGGATCCTGGATTCTTTCCTTGTACAATATGCTCTGTGGGCTTATACAGTCTGAGCTGGGGTGTCAGTTTCCCCTTATTGGCACATTTTTTGGGGAAAGACAGTTAGACTAAAACAGTTGTAGAAGTACAAGGGAGAGAAAGCCGGCACATGAATAATTTCAATGTAGAAATAATCTCAAAGAATGGATTTTTCTTTGGTTTGGGCCACTTGAGGGGATATAAGACATGCTGAGTGAAGGCTATATTCAAACTGACCACCAATAATGCCCATGTGACCCCTGAAAGTCAACTGCATTTCTCTAGCAATAGTATTCCCTGTAGGGGACACGGAAGTCATTTCCCCCATTTTATGGGACTAGGGAAAGACAGTAACTTGCCCATGGATGAGACAGCCCTTTGATGGCAAAGCCACTCCAAGGACATTTGAGGGTTTCTGAAATCCCTTCCTCTACAGATTTCCTCTGAGCAGGGTCAGCTTACGTTTCAGCTCCAGCTCGTCCACCTCCACCTTGCTGCGACGCTTCAGCTGCCTGCTTGGGTTCTTGGTGGCCCCAAGGAGCTCACAGAGCAGGTTCTTCTTGGCCGGCCAGGCAGGCTTCTTGGCTGGCAGGGCCATGGACATAGAACCCATGGGGTCACTGCCACCCTCCTTACCACAGGTATCCTTCCGTCTCTGGGACCACCGACTGAGAAAGAGGCTCTCTTGACCCTTGGTCAGCTCCTTGGCGCCAGGGTTCCATTCTACAGCAGAAGGGAAACTGAGTCAATGACTCTGGAAGGCCAAGTGCTGGATGCGGGGAGCACTGTCTTGTGGACTAAGTGATGGGTCCTCCAGAGCACATCTGAGGCCCCAACCACTCTGGGCTCTATCTCCCAGCCAAGTTCAATCCAAGTTCAATCCCTGAAGGCTTCACGGACCAATGCCCATTATGGTCTCCCCATCCCACGCACACATGCATGCACTCATCCATTCTTATCTTCTTGCCTTCCATCCACCCACTCATCCTCCCTTCCATCCACCCATTCTTCCTTCCTTCCATAATTCCTTTCTTCCTTCCTTCCTTTCAGACCTCCTTCCTTCCAGTTACCTCTCTTTTCTTATCTTCTTTTCTTTCTTTTCTTCCTTCCTCCCTCCTTCCCTAATTTCCTCCCTTCGTCCTTCATTTCTACCTTTTTTCTTTCCTTTCTTCTTTTTTTTCCCCTCCCTTCCTTCCAACCCTCCATAGGTTGGAATACAAAGGTCCCAGATACAAAGCTGACTTGGACACAGTTCCTGCCTTCAGGGAGCACCTGGCTTATTGGGGGAACACATACTCCTACAGAACACACGTCTGGTCCCTCATCATGGACTCTCCTCTTGCTAAATCGTCATGGCAATTTAGCACTCTCGTCAGCGCCAGGCTCTGACCTGAGTCCTGGGGACACTGCGATGAGTCAGAGCCAGACTTGGCCCTGCAGGAGCTCAAAACAAGGAGGAAGAGAAAGACAGACCCAGAAATAGCTCTGGGACAAGGCAGATGGGAATCATGAGGTAACAGAGGGACACTGTGGGAGAAGAAGGTGGCTAAGACAGCTTCTGTCTGAGAGGACCAGAGGGCTTCCAGAAGGAAGAGGGTCTTCAGCAAGGCCTTACACCAGTGGCTATGGGTGACTGTGGGCAAAGGCACAGAAGCATCGGAGAGACACAGTGAGGCAATGGATGTGGTCAGTGCCAGGCTCAGATCTTTCTCCAAACAGACCGAATGTCCCCCTAGTGCTAGGACACTGTCTGGACCACCATGGGATCCTCTACAGCAGTGGTTTTCATCCATATTTCTTTTTGAGCAATGGAACTCTTTCTTCCAACAAAATTAAGTATGATGGGGGGAAAATACATATATATATATGTATATGTGTGTGTGTGTGTATATATAAATGCACATATATAATCTATATACATATATAAATTTTTTAAGGCATTGCTTGGTTGAAGCAGGGAAGAGGGCCTTATCCTCAACATCTTCACACCTTCCCCAACCAGGAGGTCCTGGTCTCCATGGAGCTTGGCTGGGAAATGGCGCTGGACACACAGCAGGCACCTCAGATCTTTCTGGTAGTGTCAGGACCAGAGGACCTGTGCCCAGTATTACCTGTTAGGAGTGGATGTCATCCCACCCACTCTTGGCCCCATTAGCCCACTGGCCTTGGGGCTGAGTCTGGACAGGACAGGGCCTGACCTCCTAGTGCCATCCCAGCAAAGGAAACAGCTGCTCTAGCCTGAGCCAATTTAGGAGAAAATGACATTTTTATCAAACATGTCCCTAGAGTCTCTTCCAAGAGTTTGTCTGATTGTGAGTGTAGCCCCCAGCCCCCTCCCCAGAGGCCCCGCACCTGCCATCACACACATACACACCCAGCTGCCTGAAACAGGCTTGCTGCTCACTCATCTCCAAAGCTCCCACTTCCAACGTCTGTGTACACAGACCCACACACATTCCTGCCTGTTGTTCCTTTGGCTCACTCACACGCACACACAGCTACACACAGAGAATGGACACACACAAACACATACACACGGTCACAATCAGATGCACCCACCCTGCATTTTCTCTAACAAATACACTCATACCTGCAAAGCTCCCCTTGGCACACCTTTGCCCACACACTTGTACACACATACACACACAAATGGTGGGAGGGTGGAGGGGACAGGATGGCCTCCAGCCCAGCTGCCTCATCCGACAGAGAGACATCCATGCCTCTCTCCTGCAGAAGGAGGTGGGAGGAACGTCCCCTCCCCCAGGGAGGCCTCCATCCTCTCGCATGTACAGCCCATTTTCCCCAGAGTCCTCGGGCTTCTAGAGGCCTGCCCAAGACCCAGAGAACAGCGTGCTGTCTACAGCCCAGAGTCCTTGGCCTTCCTCCAATGCTCCAGAGCACAGAATGTTCTTTAGGGTGACCGTGTTCCCATTTTCTTAGGAAGATGGATCTGGGCCCTCCCAACACAGACATCTCTCCATTACCCGTCCATGCTCACAGCCTGGAGGGAGTTTTTCTTTTGGTTTTCTCCTAGTGACCGTTGACAGCAGGCAAATGACACTGCCATCAGTCTGCCTTCTTGGACCCATCCAGTCTGAATGGCTGGATCGGAACATGCACAAAATGCAGAATCCTGGGAGTGGGGTGGGGGAATCTTGGGAGGTGGGTGGATTTCCTGGGGAGGATGTGAACTCCTCAATTCAGGAGTGGGAATGCACTTTTCTAAAGCCCTGCAGTACCTGGGAACAAATCCCAGGGCCAGCAGTCTGCACTGCACCTGGAGAGTTTACACATTCACCCTCCTGCCCCACAGAGAGGGGACCAAGCCTCATGGTTGGAACAGGAGCCTCCATGAGAAGCCAATCAAATTTCCCTACTATCCAGCTTAAAGTCCTCACACTGTACTTTCACCCTGGACCCAGCGAGAATAAACGTTTCCTTCAGTGTACTCTGGGTGCCTGTGGATTTAAAAACCCAGTCAGGGGGTTTCCCTGGTGGCGCAGTGGTTGAGAATCCGCCTGCCAATGCAGGAGACACGGGTTCGAGTCCTGGTCCGGGAAGATCCCACGTGCCACAGAGCAACTAAGCCCGTGAGCCAAAACTACTGAGCCTGTGCTCTAGAGCAACAAGAGAAGCCATTGCAATGAGAGGCCTACGCACGGCAACGAAGAGTGGACCCCTCTCTCCGCAACTAGAGAAAGCCCGTGCACAGCAACAAAGACCCAATGCAGCCAAAAATAAATAAATAAAATAAAATTTTAAAACAAACAAACAAACAAACAAAAAACCCAGTCAGTTACCAAATGGGCCTCTCCCTCTTCCCAAACCACATTGGATTCAGAGCCACTGTATCTGCTTACAAAAGCTGTGCCCTGTATACAGGCATCCAGCAGAGGAGGCCTGTGGGGACTGAAAACAGCCTGTACCGGGGGACTGTGCTCGCCAGTGAGGCCACGCCGTCCTACTTTGCGCAAAGACGTTGCATGTGCCTGATGCAGCCCGGTGAGTTGTTTCTTCCCCTGCGGGCCCATTCCCTAGCCCTGCCCCCAGCCCCACTCACCCATCAATTTGTGCCCCTCCATGGCAGGGTCAGCCTCAGGCTTGGAGCAGATCTTGGAAAACACTGGGAGCTGCTTCCTCTGAGTAGGGAGTTTGGGGGGCTTGTCGAGCTTGTCGGGAGGCACTGGAGGAGGCAGGGAAGGCGGCAGCAGGAATGGGCCCAGCTCTGCGGGCTCCCTGGGTCCAGGGCCACTGAACATGCTGTTCTGCAGGAAGTCCTTGATGACCCTGGTGTCCTCCAACACCATCTTGTTGTCGGGGGCCTTGGACGTTTCCGTGGACTTCAGTGGGAACTGAGCCAGGAACTTGCTGATCTCCGAGTTGGAGGCCCCCAGGCTGTTGCCCCTGTCCTCTGTCCACTTGGCACTCTTGACCTTGGCAGTACGCAGGGTGCCTGTGACCGTAGACATGGCAGAATGGCAGTCCTGCCGGCTGCCGATAACGGACACTGCCACCTTTGGCTCCAGAAGCTTGTTACCGGCAATGATGGAGGCTTCTGGGCATTCACTGCTGCCCACCACCAGCGAAGGCACAAGAAGGCAGGGAGCCAGCTGCCCGGGCCCCTCGAGGGAGCTGCCGGGTGCCTCCAGCTCCCCGGAGCTCTCTGGGACCGGGATGAGGTACTCTTTGGTGAGGCTCAAGAACTCCTGTTCCACCAGCAAGGAGATCTCATCTCTGCCACTGGTGAGTTCCAGAGGCCTGCAAACAGGTCAGAAAGACAGATGGCTTGAGTGCCAGCTCCCTGAGGGTGGCTGTGCAGCAGGGCACAGGCCCCAAGGAAAGGAGATGGAGGAAACATGTCTCCAGCTGTAAGAAACCTATTGCTTTTTAAGAGAGAAAATGGATCATCAGTGGACTCCAAGGGGTTTCTACACCACACCAGTGGGATAGTACCGAGAGCTTGGTTCTGGGAATTGGGATGCCTGGGTCCTCTCCCAATACTACATCTTGCTGAGTGAGCTGAGCCTTAATTTCTGTCCATCTCTCCCTGTTCAGTCATGCTCAGGACCCGAAGCAATAAAAGACCAGCAGCAAAGGGGACAGGACTGAGCCGACAGCTCTGAGCGTGGCATCCAGAGTGCTGGGGCTGAGTCTTAGGAGGCCCCCAGATGCACTGTAGGATGGTTGAGTGAGAGAGGGGGACCTCAGGGCCTCACAGCCCGGCTCTGTCACTTCCCAGCTATGTGATCCTTGGCCCCTTGCTCAGCATCTTGGTCTCCTCTCTTGGTGAACAGGAATATCATAGAGACACTTCAGACCATGTCTGGCACAGTAAGGGCAATACAAGTGTCAACTAGTATGTTGACACTTCTGTCAGCCTGGCTGGGTCCCTGGTCCTGAAATCTGCACAGTGGCTCCATGGATGCCCATGTCCACCTTGGCTGGCATGGCCCTCTGACCAGAGCACAGACTGGGCCCCACTTCCTGGGAGCACCAACAATTTCTTGATCCCTGAACAGATTCACCAGCATCTCCCTGTATCTAAACACAGGCCTCTACCTGCACCTCAGACCCCGGGGGTTCCAGCCTGGACCCTTGACGGCCAGCACCAGCTTGATGGGGCCTGACGGTCCCATGGACTCTAGACTCCTGGTTGCTGGCTCTCTCCAGGTGTGGGAGAGGGTAGCAATCCTGCTGGCCCGGCTTGTGGCCCAGCCTGCCATGCCAGCATCCTTGGCAAGGGGGATGCTTCCTCCCTGGCACCCCCAGGAAGACCATGGTCACCCAGCTTAGAACCATCTGCTATCCCTCCTGGATGGGTCCCCATGAAGGGTGGATGAGGTGGTCTACACAGAGCATTCTGGAAACTGCTCAATGCTCTACCGCTGGTAGAAGGTGGTGAAAATGGCAAAAAAGAGGCAGAGGGAAAAACTAAAGCTCCCTGTGAGAGGAGCTTTGGGGAGGCCCTGCGCACATTCCTGCTCTGACGACCCATTCTGTGGGTGGAGTCAGCCCCTAAAATAATGACTAGGGAATGCGCCCAGCAGGGACGGGCCTTTCTGGTAATGCTCTGTGTATGGGCACACGCACGTGGACACACACACACACACACACACATGCAGTGCAGGCACAAAATGACTCAGTCATCACACGTAGAACCAGGGGACAGTCTCCACATCTGACGACCAGCCACTGCCTACTGTGCCGGGCATGAGCCCCTTAGTTGCTGGGTCCTGATGAAGTCCAGAGGGTCCTGGAAAAGGTTTTGGGTAGCCAGGGCACTTGGGAAGCACAGGGAAGAGTTTAAAACTTGGAAGTTTGTCACTACTCTAACAACCAAGGCAACCAATGCCTCCTGACCACCAGCCCCCCATGTGGTCTCCCCAGGCCTGGAGGCTGAGAGAGGTGCCAGGAAAAGCAGACTCCAGCCAAACAGACCGAGGTCAGAATCGGGCACCTCTGAGTATTTCACGTCAAATCCTGGAAACTCAGGGACTCCCCTGTGATGAGGGTATGACACCTGTGACATGGGTATGACACTACAAGTGCCCAGACGCTGGGTGGGATGAGAACTTGGTGCAGTAACCCCTGTGCGGGCTCAGCATGGACACGCACCAAGGAAGCCCTGGGCACACGGTGGCTGTGAGCGGGAGAGTGGGAGCAGGCTGGCCCTGGAAGCTCCCGGAGGCCATCAAAGCCGTGTATGAGGCAAGGCAGTCCACTCCGTTCTCGCCCTCTTTCCCTGCCCTCTCTCCTATTCCCAGCCTTTCCTCCTTCTCACTCTAGACTCGGTGTATAAACTAGCCCCCCTCTCCTGCCGTGTCCCTGGGAACACCTGGAATAAAGAGGCTGCCAATCAATCCATGGCCCCGAGTTATTGATCCCCTGTCTTCCTCTTCATCATCACCCTCAAAGGGAACAGGGGAGTCTCGAGTCACAGAAACCAGATAATTGAGGGACCAGTTTTTGTCTCTCCCGTGCCTGCCCCAAAACTTGCAAAGCAAGTTATGGACCAACAGATCTTCTAAATTGGAAAGACTCACCACAATTACGTTATTTATTTTTTGGTTTTTTTTGGCCATGCTGTGCCAGGCTTGCGGGATCTTAGTTCCCTGACCAGGGATCGAACCCGGCTGCTCGGCAGTGAAAGTGCACAGTCCTAACCGCTGGACAGCCAGGTAATTCCTCAACTATGTTAATTTTTAAAAATTGGGATAATGGTATTGTACTTATACTTAACAACAAAAAGGGTCCTTATCTCTTATAGATACATACTAAAGTATTTACAGATAACATTATGTCTGGGATTGGCTTTAAACTTAATCTAGCAAGGGGAGGGAAAAGATGGGGGCGGAGGGGAATAGATAAAATAAGACTGGCCCTATGTTGATCATGGCTAAGGCTGGGTGAGGGGTACCTGGGTTCATCACATACTAGTTGTTCTATTTTTGTCTGTGTTTGGTTTCTCATATTTTTTTCTAAAATAAAATTGTTCTATAATAGACGTACACACAAAAGTCTCACCACTGAATCCTTTAAAGTATCAGCTCCAAGGAGAAGTCAAAGCAGCTTCTAAAAGACCCACAGAGCCCGAGGTCCCGGTACCAAAATCCGTCCCACAGGCAGTCCCTTCTCTGCACCTGAGAGGATACTCCTACCCCTCCCCCACCCAGGAGCCAGGCTGGCGGAGAGGACCCAGCAGGGGCTGAGTGTGAACCCCTGTTCATATTCCCCAGTCATTCTCCTGTGGACACATCATGGGGGTCAATGGGCCTCTTAGGAAGCTGGCATTCCCAGAAGGGGCAGGGCAGTGCCAAGAACAGAGGGGCCCACCCTGGCTGTGGGTCCCCCATGTGTCCCTGAAAGGCTGGCCCAGAGCACCCGGCCCTCCCTGAGACAGCCCCTACAAACTCCTATTTCCTTTGCATCTGCCATGAATCCACTACAGGCCAGACTGGAAGCCAGGCATCCATATATATGCTTGCATTTAACCCTCTCCACGTCCCTGGGCAATATTTATTTATTTATTTATTTATTTTATTTTTTGCTTTATAACAAATTTAATCAGTTATACATATACATATGTTCCCATATCCCCTCCCTTTTGCGTCTCCCTCCCACCCTCCCTATCCCACCCCTCCAGGCGGTCACAAAGCACCGAGCTGATCTCCCTGTGCTATGCGGCTGCTTCCCACTAGCTATCTACCTTACGTTTGGTAGTGTATATATGTCCATGCCGCTCTTTCACTTTGTCACAGCTTACCCTTCCCCCTCCCCATATCCTCAAGTCCATTCTCTAGTAGGTCTGTGTGCTGACACATATATATGGAATTTAAGAAAAAAAAAATGTCATGAAGAACATAGGGGTAAGACAGGAATAAAGACACAGTTCCTGGGCAATAGACAATATCATTCTCACTTTACAGATGGGAAAAGTGAGCCTGAAAGAGGCGAAGGACCTTGTCGTTGAGAAAGTGAAGAGACTGGTGTGAGGATGCTGCCGGGTCCGGCTGACTTCCTGACCTCCTCCTACCCCAACCTGGCTTCTTTTCCAGGTATAGTTCTCCAGCGACGTCCACCGGCCCCTCCTCCGTGGCTGGGCTTTGTTCCCCAATCTGAATGCAATCAGGGATATTGCTAGGATCATCCCATCACTCCAGCCTGTGGAGGGTCATCACGGTGAATACTGAGCCTGTCATCTGTGGCATTAGCTTTCCCTGACAGCTCTGTGTCAGCTGCATGTCTCATGAGCACGCCTTCTGGGTCCCCCACCAATTTATGGATAGAAATGTTGAAGGGGAAAGAGTCCAGGTCTGAGCCTTAGGGACATTGCTGGAAACCCTCCCCCCCAGTCTGACAGTAATCCTGGATCAACACTTTGGGGGAATAAATCAATCCAGTCACTATCATCCCATCTCCACTTCTCCAAGACAGCCTTTATCAAATACCTTGCTGCAATCAAGATTCAGCACACAATTACAAGTCTCTGAGCAAGGGTCTCCCCTACCTGCCCTCTCCACCCCCAAGAAAACAAGATTCGTTTGCTCTTTTCTGTTCTAGAAAACTGCATGCCTGCAGAGCTAAGACATTCTTAGAATTTAGATCAAACCATTCCCCCACTTAAATCCTTATGTGAATTCTCACTACACATAGACTAAAAATCCAAACTCCTTTCTGACCCCCCAGGGCACCCCACAAAGTGGCCCTGTTACCCCCTCCTGCTTTGACTCCTCTTCTTCCAGCCACTCTGGTCTTATAAATATGCCTTGGCATGTCAAGTTCATTCCAACCCCAGGGCCTTTGCACCTCCTTTGGATGCTAGATCATCCCTTGACTGACTCTTACTAGGCACTCTACGCTCCATCAATCTGTTTATTTTCTTCCTAGTGTTTATCACCATCATATAGTACGTTTTTATGTCTTTACTTGCTACAACAACTCATCGTCCCTGAGGGCAGGGACTGTATCTTGTTCACCATGGAGGCCTCAGGACCTCGAGCAGTGCCGGGCACATACCTCCAGCTCAGTAAGGATTTGTTGAATAAATGAATAAACTGGCTCACGAACTTGTCTTTACCCTTGTCCATTTCTTTTTTTTTTTTTTTGCGGTAGCGGGCCTCTCACTGTTGTGGCCTCTCCCGTTGCGGAGCACAGGCTCTGGACGCGCAGACTCAGCGGCTGTGGCTCATGGGCCCAGCTGCCCCACGGCATGTGGGATCTTCCCGGACCGGGCCACGAACCCGTGTCCATCAGCAGGTGGACTCTCAACCACTGCACCACCAGGGAAGCCCCCTTGTCCATTTCTTGAAACTCTTGAAATCAGGCGTTGTGCTGCCAAAGACTGCCCAACTCCTTCAATGGTTGCAACCTGCCTGCATTTAATTCTATTTATGGCCTTCCATCTCATGTCCCACCTTGGGCCTGGCACCCCTGTGAGCTGACCGGATGACACTGACTAGCCTGCTTGGCAAGGTCCTAAGAACTCTCCACCCCTGTAAGTCAGTCCCACGGCAGAACCCACACAGACCCTGCCCAACTCTTAGCGGCCACTTTGGGGCTCACAGATTTTTCCCTCTCCCAACAACTTTGCAGGGTTCCACATCGAGCCTGCCCGCCTGCATTTCCTGGTATCTATCTTTTTTCCTCTCTTCTTAAGAAGTTTTGCCGATGCTGGCACCTCTCCCGTGCTATTTGCTTTCTGCTTTGAGTTGGTAAAAAGCATAAAATCTGCCACAGACTCTATCACAGTGAATCATTCAGGGCCGTTAACGCAACTCCCGGGTGCTGACAAAGGAAGCTAGTCAGAATTGGTGCTGGGGCTCCAGCTGCTGCCACTACCTCTGCTTTGCTCACCTCCAGAAATGATAGGTGTCTGATGGCGACTCTGTACACGGGCACCACACATCATTTCTGCATTTGCAGTGTATAGAGTCGTATAAAAATAAAGGCTATTGACTGGCTGGCACCCCTTCCCAGAATAATGACTAAGCAAGCATGTTGTTAGCTCCCCGACAGCAGTTCTGTGTTCACGATAACACAGAGCAAAGATGAAAACTGCTATTCATCTGAGCCAAACAACAGAAAAACGCAAGCAGAGAATTGTTAGTGCTGGAAGAGGACACCAAAACAACTATTTTCTTCCCACTACGGCATTTCAGATTGATGACAAACACGGTACCCAGGCCCGGTGCCCAGGCAACATGGTTGCTTGAAGATCGAAGCAAGGGAAGGGCTCTGGCTCCATCGGGAGACTGGCCTCGTGGCTGGGGCTGAGGCTGACTTCAAGTGTCTGTGTGGGTGGGGCAGCACAGCAGAGCGGCTAAAAAGCTCAGCGCCTGGAAGGAGGCAGAAACTGGATTCAAATTCCCACTGCTTAAAGGAGGCCAGCCCTCAAGCAAGCTGTCTAATATGTCTAAACCTCAGGTTCTAGTTCACAAAATCAGAAGGATGAGCATCTACAGAGAATGAACTAACCAGCCAGGCACTGTGCAAAATGCTCCCCACGCAAAACTCTCATTTTAATTCCCACAGCAGCCCCAGTGGGGTGGTGTGAGGACCAATTACAGTTTTGACCCTATGGTAGTTCCCAACCACCTTGGTTCAGTAACAAAGCAGAGATTTGGAAAGTGCTTGGGCATTAGGGCTTAACCTCTTGTTTCCTTGGGACTCAGCAACCTCCACATGGACGAACCCAGGAAAGTCTGCTGGAGGATAACACATCCTGTGGAGAAAAACCTCGAGGTCCTCAGCTGACTAGCCAGACCTGGGTTACGACAGACACTGCAGATGTGTGGGTGGGCACGAGGCACGTCCCGCCAAGCCCACCCAAGCCTTTCCCAGAAGAACCACCCAGCAGAACCCAGCCCAGACTGCTCAACTACGGAAATGGGAGCTACGTAGGAAGCTGTGGTGCTGAGCTGCTAAACTTTGATGTGGTTTGTTACACAGTTGGCCCTTCTTATTCACAGGTTCGACACTGGTGGCTTCAACCGACCATGGATGGAAAATACTCGGAAAAAAATTCCGGAAAGCTCCAGAAAGCAAAACTTGAATTTGCTGCACACTGGCAACTACTTACATAGCATTTACATTGTATTGTACAACTCTTTACATAGCATTTACATTGTATGAACTATTATAAGTAATCAGGAGATGATTTAAAGTATACGGGAGGATGTGTGTAGGTTATATGCAAATACGATGCCATTTTATGTAAGGGACTTGAGCATCCGCAGATTTTGATATCCATGGACATTCTGAAGCCAATCCCCTGTAGATACCAAGGGACTACTGTTTATCAAAAGCTAACGGGCACAGAGAGATACAGTTATCGCAGTTTTTAAATGAAGAAGCTAAAGTCACCATCTCCTGATTGGCCCCCATCTTCACTTGACCAAGGCTGGTGGACATTTCTGGGTCTTCCTGTCTGCTTGGGGAACAGGGACACATCTTCAATGCCCCTGGAGCATATGTCTCAGCACCCAGGATTGTCCCTGCCCAATGTGGAGGGAAGGGACACAGCCACCTCTGTCAAAGACCTCTGTCTTCATCTTTCCTCTCCTCCAGAGCTAGGATTCACTGAACTGCCCTGGGTACACACACCATACCATGCACACACATACACACCAACTTATGTGTGCACACACAGCAGTCACGTACATGCACATGCACATATGCCAATCCATATGTGCACACACACACCCATACCACAGCTGTGCACACATACACACTAACACATATGCATACACACACAAAGCACAGCCATGTACACACACACCAATGCACATACACACAGCCAGGCACACAGCTGTGCTACAACCACACACACCTGTGTGCACACACACAACCATGCACACACCACAGCCATGCACACACACACATGCTACAACCATGCCCACACACATACCACAGACGTGCACACACCCACACACACAAACACACCACAGCCATGCCCACACACCTCACAACCGTGCACATACACCCAGGCACACATGCACACACCACCGCCATAGCTTTGTAGAAACCCAGCAGGAAGAAAGAAAGGGGGAAGGAGGGCGGATCCCCCTATCTCACAGCCTGAGGGGACTGGGCCGACTGTTTTCAGTCTGGGGGGCGGCGGGGGAGGAAGGGGGCAGTTGAGAGAAACTGCAGATTCAGTCGCCATCCCAGGGCCTGTGCACCTGTGTCCCAAAGGTACCTGGAAAGCCACTGAGTTCCACCTGCCGGCCCTTCTCTGGTGGGGGTGTGGTGGGCAGCGGGCCGTCAGAAAACTGTGATTCCCACCCCGTCCCTCCGCTCCCCAGGCTTCGTGAGGATTAAGTGAGATGATGAATGTGAAAGCGCTCGGTAAACTGTAACGGGCGCTATGCAAATGTTAGCAGCTCTGACGGAGAGATGTGCGGTGCCCAGAGGCCCGCTGACCCTTCACAGCCCAGGGCTTGGCCGGCTGGGGGTGGGAAGCCGGGAAGTGGCTGAAACTGCAGTCACCTGCACCGTGGGGATGCTGACATCGCCCGGGGTTAAGGGAGACGACACTGTGAAATCCCTCAGCTGCCCAAATGCCACGCCTGGGCTAGACGTTCATCTCATTTCTTAGCAAAGGCCTTCACACAGAGTAGAGTCCATTTTTACAATGTCCCTGGCATCCTCTTAGAGCACAAAAACAGTCAATCTCCTTCCTTCATGCTTTTTTTGGGACACCTCTTTCACAAAGCGGTGTCCCTTTGAAGCCTAAGGTTCCATCATCTTTCACCCCCTAAGTATCAGAGAACTTCCTACAAATATGCACAGGAATCCCCTGTGGTGCTTGTTTCAAATGCAGATTCCCTGGGCACTCCTGGGGAAATGGCAGTTCAGTTGGTCAAAAAGGGGGCCCAGGCATCTGCATTCTGAGCCAGGATCCCTCCTCCACCCTCTGCCCCAAGGCCTGCAGTTCTGGTACAAATGACGCACTTGAGGACACACATCCAGGTGTGAATTTCCCTTCAGACACTTCAGCTCCCCTCCCCACCCCCGCCTGTCCCTCAGGGCAGGTGGGACAGTCTTCTAAGACAGATTGGCAGGTGGAAGTGAGACCTTCCACTCTGCTCCCTCCCTGACCCTCCATCTGTCTGGAGGGGAGAGAAGGGAGTACACAGAGGCGGGCAGGCGTTGAGCCTCGGACTGGAAGGGCTGGGGGATGAAGGATTCAGTGAGCTGGGGAATGAGACAAGAAATACTGGGGAATAAATACAGCAATAAAGGAGCTTCGGCTGGGAGCTACAGAGTGATTCTTATTGTTCAAATTATCTTTAAAACTTTTCATTTGAATCTGTTTAATAAGAGGAGGCTTACCCTAAGGAAGAGGTATTTTTTAAATGTGACTTGGGAGCTGAATTGGAAAGAACGTTGCAACAAAGATATTAAAAAGGGGATTAAACCAAACCACCGGTGGCCCGTCTCTGCAGGCTCCCACAACCTGCGACACGACTCCCAAAACCATAAAATTAAATTAAAAAGGGGGACACGGGACATGGGATGTTAATCATGATTCATCTTCCCTTCACTGCTCATGGCTCCCGGTATTAGCGAAAGGAGGAAGGGCTATTCTGAATGGCTCCTGGGGTAGGGAAAGAGCTCTGGTCTTAAAGCTTCACCAGGTCCCTATCCTTGTTCAGCCCCCTCCAAGCTGGATGACTCTGGGCAAGTTGCCTAACTTCTCTGAGCCCCAGCTTTCTCATCTGTAAAGTGGGAATAATATTGACCATCAACTGGGAAGGGTTGTTAAGACAATGTGATACACAGAAAATTGAAATACAGAGCCTGGCACATATTAGGTGCTCAAGAAAATGTCAGTTCCCTTCTTAAGCTTAAGGCAGAAGGAGGAAAAGACCTTGCAATGTCTTGGCTTCCTGATATCCTGTCCCTACGTCACTCAATGCCTCCTCTGATGATTGTGACCTCTGGTTTGGATCCTGGCAACCTCTGGGCCTCACTCTCCTTGTAGTGACATTTTTATGGTTAATCCATCATTCACTTACTCATTCATTCATACACATTGCATTGCCACTGAGTGCCAGGCACTCGGCTGGGCACCGGGGTGACAATGATGAGTAAGACATGGTCCTTGCCCTTGAGAAGCCGTGGTCAGGTGGGGGAAGAAAGACTGTTGCTACCGGCAGCGTACAATACATGCCAGATGACCACCTCATCAGAAACTCTATGCCAGAATGGCGTTGACGCATCCCACTGGAACTTTGTGTCCTCCACTCTGGCCAACGGTCAACAAAAGAGCTGGTTATAAACTGACTCTTCCATTCTATTACCCGCTTATAAAGACCCCTACTATTGGGTCCTCAGAGCTAAGGAAGGATTTCTCTCTCCTGATGACCTCTCCTGCTTTCTCTTCTTAGATGATATGAGTTATAGAAACTAACTGGTATATTCCCACTTTTTGCCCCAGCTGCCAAGAGTCTCAAAGCAACATGCTGGCCTCCACTGAATACTTTTCCTTAGCTTAGCTTTTCTGGTATATAAGTCTCCTCTCCCCATACCACTCTTGATTACTTAACCCTTGTCATTTTGTCCTTGAGAGTAATGATAATAGGGGGATGATGAAGATGATGAACTTGAAGTCCTTATTTTCTGCCAGGTGCTGTATGAACTTTGCACACATTCTTTCATTAACCTCCACAATAGTCCTTCAGGGTGGTCACTATGACTTTTTCCATCTTTCAGATGAGGAGAATGGGGAACAGAAAGTTTGAGCAACTTGGTGACAGGAAGTATACTGGGATACTCCTTATTTTATTGTTATCTGAGCCACCTTTAAACTCTTAGGAAAGAGAGGGGATATAATTGTTTATTTAAATTTTAAAAAAGGAACGTGGAAGAGGGAGGAAGGAGAAATGTTAAATGGGGTGAGCAGTGAAAAATTTACAGATTGATACACTAATTCCAGGTCTTTAAGGGTGGGTAAGGTTTCAGTAGACAGAGAGAGATGGAAGAAAGGCATTCCTGGTAGTGAAATAACCTGAGCAAAGGTAAGGGAATGTGCACCTGCTTGTGGCAGAGACTCTGGAGAAAAGCAGCCAGGTGTGCACCTAGAGATGTAGGTAGGGCCAACTGCAGAGACTCTTTCAAGACCAGGTCAGGGGGTTCAGAAGACAATGAGGAAGCCATGGAAGATGCCTGAGCAGTACTGTTGATGTGCTTCAGGAAGATGAAGCTGGTAAAGGGCGAAGGACATCCAAGAGGGAAAGGAACCAGGCACAGCAAGATGAGACGATCTGAAAATGGCAGAAGAGAGAACTGCAGGGAAGCAAGGAAACAAAAACCATCATGAAGGCAATTGACAGACGTGTAAGGAGACTGGAGGAGAGAAGGGTCAAGGGCCTTGAACCTCTATCTGCAGCACTATTTATGCACTAATTCACTTGACAACCGGGATGGACGATGCATTGATGTCAATGTGATTGGGGTCGTAGTAGTTGCTGAGACCCAGCCCTGGGAAGCTTAAGGGAAGGGGACCCTTAAGTGTCCATGAGAGAAGGATTCCAACCTGGGGCCTGGGGTTTTCTGACATTCTAAAATGTCAAGGGATGTGAGGATGTGTTTCAGGCAAAAGGGTGTATGGCAGCTTCCCTCAGATTCTCAAAGAGGGGTTTGACCCCTCCAAGGGGAGAAAATGCTAGCCTGGAGTGAGCATTAGACTCCAAGGGTCTCCAGAACTGGCTTCTGCTCTAGGGCATCAGTCCGAGTTTCCACGTGTGAGTCTTGCCTCATCACTCCCATCACTCGGTTTCAAGTTTTTTAAAAAATAAATTTTTTAATAAATAAAAGTGGGGATGTAGTCCAAGCAACTTTTCCAGAAAAGCAGGATTCATCCCATTTTTCCTGAGCTGGGTCTTGAGAAGAAAGCCTCCAGAAAGAGTCCTGTAAGCAAAGGGAAGAACGGGAAGCTCCCTGGGATGATGGGAAATCGCGTGGGGGTGGATGAGAGCGGAAAGGTGGCTCTCTTACTGTTTTAATAACTGTAGCAACAAAGGACTGGTTTGTTGGGAGAACCGTTCAAACAAGGCAGCACGTTGGGTTCCAAGTCCCAGTGGCTCTCCTGTCTGGAGGACTGGCCGATGGGTGCAAACAGTGAAAATTTACTGGAGCAAGTGCAAAACAGCCTTCTTCCTTCATGCGACAGATAATACCTCAGAAGGCTGCCAGTCAGGAAATCATTTCTGTTTTTTAAATGCTTAAATAGATTTCCTTTCTTTCTGTAGACTTATCCTCCTACTTGGGTCTGGCTCAGGATGACCTTCCAGCTCGCCTCCCCCAGCCTCCTCCAGAAAGCCTTCCCTGAGCTCCAAGCCCAGGCCATATGTCCCCTCGGTGTGCTCCCACAGCAGTGGCACTTCATCCTGACCTTTATCCTGATATGTGTGATCTGCTCTCCTCAAGACACTGAAGGTCCAGGTAGGAGCTCAGAGACTGTCCCCATCTTTTTCACCACTGTATTGCTTTCACACTTTGTCAGGCATGCACAATAAATATTTGTTGAACATCATTGCTGTCACATGGACCTGTGTCTATCCCACCCACTAGACTGGTAGCTCTCAGAGAGATGGGCTTCTGTCCTACTTAACTCTGTATCCCTGGGACCCAGCACAGGGCCTGCCACCCAGAAGGCAACTGTGAATGTTTGTTGAATGAATCCATAAATGAGGGAATGAACAAATGCCATTTCACAGTCAGGGCAATGGAGTCAACAGCAAATCCAAAACCCCCATTCTAAGGCTGTGAAGTTTTAGCAACAGGGGGATTGAATGAATAGGTAACCCTAGAATATGAGTCAGTAAGTGGCTTTCCACAATTCTCTCAGCCCCAATTTAAGACTAATTAAAAGATAACTGAACAAGAGTCTGGAGTTTAATTGACACTAGACAGAACTACTGATTTCTCTCCCATAGCCCATTTCTCCCCATTTCTTCCCCACCTCAACAAATGCACCACCGTCCAACCAGTGCTCAAGCCAAAAACCTCAATTCAGCTGTGATGTCACTATCTGTGTGCCCCAAACCATCTGCAGGTTCTTTTGACTCTTCTCAAAATACACGCCGAATCCCCCACTTTTTCCATTTTCACTGCAATTACTCTGGTCTAGCCACCATCACCATCATGCTCATCTGGACTATTATAGCATCTTCCCAGAGGTCTCCCAACTTGGTCTCTCACCTGTCTAACAAACCATCTCCACACAGCAGCTGGAGACATCTTTAAAAACCAGTGAATGTTGGGCTTCCCTGGTGGTGCAGTGGTTGAGAGTCCACCTGCCGATGCAGGGGACATGGGTTTGTGCCCCGGTCCGGGAGGATCCCACATGCCGCGGAGCGGCTGGGCCCGTGAGCCATGGCCGCTGAGCCTGTGCATCTGGAGCCTGTGCTCCGCAACGGGAGAGGCCACAACAGTGAGAGGTCTGCGTACCGCAAAAGAAACAAACAAACAAACAAAAACTAGTGAATGTGATCGTGTTACACACCCTTCCTAAAAACCTCCAAAGGTCTCCCATAACATGGAGAATCAAATGTGAACTGCCTACTGTGGTCCTCCAGGCCTTCTGAGACCTTGCCTGACTGTCTCTGGTATCATCCTGTGCCACGTCGCATCACTCACCACACCCCAGCCGCGTTGTCCCTCTCCAAGCCCACTCACATCTCAGAGTCACTGTGGTTTCTCTCCTTTCTGCCTGGACATCCTTCCTTAGATCTTCACCTGACTGGCTCTTTCTTGGTGTCCAGGTCTCAGCTCAAATGACCGCCTCTACTCAGAGAGTCCTTCCCTGACCACCCAGTCTAAAGGAGGTCCCCCTAGTACTTTAGTCAGTTTTATTTCCATCAGAGCACTCTCTGCTAGCTGAAATTATTTGGTTTATTTTTATGTGTTTATTATTGGTTTCTTCCAACTAGAATACCAGTTCTTTTCCCATTCTAAAGTGATCATACTCTTTTATTTACTTATTTTCTGTTTCTCTCCCCTACTTGAATGTAAGCTCTAGGAAGGCAGGATCTCATCTGGTTTACAGCTCTATTCCACTAGCTCTTAGCACAGAGCCAGGCACATAGTAGATGCTTAATAAATACCTGTTGAATGAATAACTGAATGAATGAATGAATGAATGAACTCAAAATGTGTCTATAGGCTGAAGTTGGCTTGTGGAGAAAAGTGAATGCGGTGTTAATTGCCATTAACAGGAATACAGAATATAGATCGGGAGAATCCAGTCTGCTTGGATTGGATCATACCTGGATTACTGTACTTGGTTCTGGTTGCTGCACTGCCCCAGGGACCAGCAGTGTGGGCAAGATACTGACCAAGTTGGTACATGAAGGGAAACTTAGAAAAACAGAGGTACTCAGCTTGTGAAAACAAGAAATCCTAGGAGGAGTGTTGTTGCCATCTTTTAATATCTAAAGGGTTATTGAGAGGAAAGTGGGGATAGATTTGGTTTGGAGCCCTAAGGGCAGAATCCAGATCAATGGGTATTAGTTTGATAGAGACAGATTTCAGCAAGGAAGAAAATGTTTTTTTGACAGTCAGCGTTCATAGCAAAGGAAGGAGCTACCTTAGGAAGTAGCGAGCTCTGCATCTAAGAAAGTGTACAAGTGGATAACCACTTGGCAAGGATGTCGAGGAAGGGATTCAAGCAACAGAAGATAGCCTTCAAGATCCCTTTCAAACTTGAAATGTCTGGGTTTCTATGATATATGGGGACAAAGTAAAAAAAAAAAATCTGGCTAACAAGAGTTCTAGAGCTTACTTATCTACCTTCCCTGATAGCAGTCAGCATCTCCAAAACCCAAACTGGGTTTACAAAATTAAACAGTAGGCAGGTTAGCTGAGAGGTTATCTTGTGGGCCTGAAGCCATCCCACAAATATGCTGGACAGCTCCCTGGATTTGAAATCTGTTATCTATGTGTGATCACTCAGAACATGGGACTGCCGAATATTCTGACTCTCCAAAAAGATGCCTTAATTTCTAGGAGAAGGCAGCTAACTCTATCACGTAGTGGCTAAGATGGTCCTGGGTTTCTTTCCTGAAACTCCACCACTTCTTAACTGTAGGACCTCGGACAAAGAAATGAACCCCACCAAACCTGTTACCTCATCTGTAAAAAGGATCTGACTGAAAAATAGGGGAGGGAGGAATCGAAACAAGAATGGCCCAAAGTTAATAATTAATGAAACTGATTGACAGACATTCATTATACTATTTTATGTGTTTGAACATTTGCATAACAAGCAGTAAAAAGAGGGGGAGTTTAAAATAGTACCCACTTCATGTAATAATTGTAGGGCTTAAGGAAATCATCATCATCTTTATTACAAGGAATTTTTACAAATCCTAGTTATTACCGGGAATGTTTAAATATCCCATTTAATCGTCCCAACAACCCAATGAAATGTATAGTAATCATCTCCACTTGGCAGATGAGGAAACTAAAGCTCACATAAATTAAACAAATCCCACAGCTGGCACAGGGCTGAAATGCGATCTGCAACCAGAGTTATGATTCCACCATTGCAGCTGCCTTTATTTCAAGAACAGCTCACTGTGCTCTACTTGGTTGATATCTGCACGATTATGATATCATTTATTCATCTAAGGCAATGGTTTCCTACCTCTTTTCTCATAGCAGAACCCTGTTTTCAAATGCAGCCTTTACTCAGAACTTCAGTAAGTAAAAACCCATAAAAGCCGAACAGCTCTGGCTGATGTGGGGATCGGTACCCAGCAACCAGGACACTTGACTCCAGGTTGCCCCTGAAGCACCCTAAGGTCTATGAGCATAATGTGAAAACCCCAGATTGAAGGCAACAAAAACAGCAACCAAAACCCCTGAACCCTGAGAATTGCATTTAGGGACAGCCTCACTGGAATAATGTAGCTTTCAGTTTCCTGTCCCCATTATATTTGATCCTCATTATCAACTCTGAGATGGACAAGGCAGGGCATATCATCCTCCATTTGCAGATGAGAAAATTAAGGCCAAATGGAGTTAAGCGACTGGCCAAAGGTGTGCCAGTTCAGTTTTCGGCCAAGTGCAGACTGGAAATAGAGTCTGTTTCCATTAACTCCGTGTGACCTGGCAGAGAGGGTGCAATCTACTGGAAATTGCCACTGACCCTTGGTCCACAAAGTGGCCAATCAGCTCCTTGGCCACTGAGAGCTGAGCAGAGCCCCACAGGCCCCCTCTAAGGCCCTGTCCCAGAGCAGATGGCAGTGGGCAGGGGAGAGGGTCTCAGTGCCGCTGGAGGGCAGGACAGCAGGATTTTGGCTGTAGACAGGCCATTCCCATCCCAGCTGTGCACTGCTGAGCAGGGGGCAGGGGAGGCAATAACAGCCAAAGTGCCTTTCGCCTTCATGTGTAGCAAGTAAATAAGCCCAAAAAGGGTCAGCATGGAGTGCAGAACTGGGGAGCGGTTACGCTTTGCCTTTCTTAGCTCTTGTGTAGAAATCCCTGAAACCAGACTCAGCCCATAATTGCCTGCAGGGTTCCCCCACTCCAGAGCATCTCTGAGCTGAGCTGGAGCATGCGTTGGAAGAGGTAACACTTAATTATCACTTAGTCTTTTATTAGCGCTTAATTATTAACACTTAATCCATCTGTAAAATGGGGATGCGAATACCTGCCTCATAGGGACTCTGGGAGGATTAATTAATGTTTGCAGCCCACTTTGAAGACGCAAAGCAGTAAACAAGTGCTCAATGGTGGCATTAATAACTCGCCGGATTTACTTGCTTTTTCTAACAAGGTCCTTTCTTCTTCTCTGTTCCTCCCTCTCCTTTCTAATATCCGTCCCCCAAAACATCTACCCAACTTTGCCCTGGTGGAGAAACTTTTAGCTCTGTGTTTCCCAGACACAGGATTTCCCATCCAGGAAATGGGCTATTTACAGCCATCTTCCTGTGCTTTAATTTTCTGTTATGTCCTCTGAATATGTCAGTGCCTTCCCAGTAAATATTTTGATGTGCGCTCTCGCAGCGGCTTCTATGGAGGCTGAATGGGACAGCTGCTCCCTGTATTAGGGAATTCCAGATGTGGTTTAAAATCATCAGACTCATCTGTGCCAATGCCTAGCCTTTGAGGGCGGCAGGGGAGAAGGATCTTCTAGTTGCCTCTGGGGAAAGCCACGGACTTCTAGCCTTCAGCCCCGGCTAGGGTGGTTTTTCAAGGTCCTCAGATCTACCTTGGAGTTGCCAATGCCTTTAGACAAGAAATGTCCCCTGAGTGGGCTGGTACAGAGGCAGCAGAAATACAGCCCTGGTCTGGCCCTTCACTCAGGTAACTTCAGCATCCCAATCAACGCTCCTATTGGACAGAGGACCATGGTGGGTGGAGGAAAAGTACACAGCCTTCAGGGTTTAACCAGACTGAACAACAGGTCAAAACACTCCCCCAGAGGGTTAGACCTCATCTTCTCCCTCCTCCCTTGGGTCACGTAAGGGGACACTCACTTTTCTTGGAAGCTGAGGCCATTGTCTCTTGGGGTGCCAGCCATGGGGGCAGAGAGCTGCTCCTTGGAGGTCCTGGGCTGCAAGGCCTCGGGCAGGCCCTGAACTCTCTTCCAGATTTCATGGCAAGTCTTGTCTAAGCTGTCTTGGGGTGTGTCCTGGTGGATCCAGATGTACCTGGGGAACGGGCCCAGGGCGGAGGGGCACTTGGCCACCAGGGCTGAGGACAAAGCCTGCCCATTCCCACTGGCCATCCTCTTCCTCTCTTTTCGGAAGCCCCTTTGTCCACCCAGGGCTCGAAGACAGGGGGACCGTCCACCACCTCCCCTCCTTCAACAGAAAGGGAGGTGAGGATGGGGCAGGAGGTCAGTTCTGTCCAGCTGTTGGTCCAGCAGGTGACTATGTCCAGAGGCCTTCGATTTGTGTGTAAGTGATGGATGGAGGACAGCTTTCTTTTGGGGAGGGGGTACTTATTTTGATTTGTTTTTATTTGTTCTTTCTTGACTTCTGCCCCCCACCCCCTTCTCCCTTAGAAGAAAATATTTAAAAGTCAACAAAATACAGTAGTTTAGTTACCGTGGAATCCCCCTGAGCTCAGGAACCAGGCCCCTGGGCGGGCAGAATGACATGTGGGAACAGCTGGAAGGGGAGGGCTGGCTCTCCCCACAGTCCCTGGCACTCTCCCGTTGCCACCGGCCCCTGACTCCTGGCAGCGCCCGGGGCTCAGCCCATTATCGCTGGCTAAGCCTGGGGGATGACCTGGTGAGGGCCTGGCACACTGCTAGGCACCGGGCTCCGGGATCCCACCATCGGTTTCTCACTGGGCCTTCCCAGGGACCCTGCGCCCACCAAGGGCCGAGGGCCAAGTGCCCCCGCCCGGCCGAGCCCCGCCTTGCTCGCCCCAACGCCCCCTCCGGTCCCCCTCTCCTGGCCGCTCAACCACCCACAGGAATAGTCCCGAGTGCCCGCCCCAGCGCCCCCAGCAGACACCTGGCACGGTCCCCTCCCTGGACTGCGGGGTGGACCGGGAAAGGGTCCCAAGGCCTTAAAAGGCGCTGTCTCCGCGGGGGGGCTGGGGCCGATTTGCAGCGCCGGTGGCTCCCACCCTCTTCCCGTCCAGCGCTGGAATTCCTCTCAACGGCTCCGGCTCGGTGCGCGGGGCGCTCTGCATCCGGTCTGTGCCCCAGGCCCCCCGGTGGGGTGGGGGCGGGGGCCAGAGGACCCAAGAGCGCTTTCCCCCATTAGAGGTCAAGGGCACCTTGCCCCGGCTCGCCCCGCCGCGGGCTCCTCAGTACCCACCTGGACGCCAGCCGGTCCCTGCCGGGGGATCACTGATTTCACCCCTAACTGCCCTTTGACCAGGCGCTTACCATGTGCCAAGCGCTCGGCTTTGAAGTTAGTACCGTTATGTATTATTGTTCTACATTTGAGGAAACCGAGTCTCAAAGTCCTAAAGGGGTGTGTCCAAGGCCCACTAGGAAGCGGGGAGCTGGGGTTCAAACCCAGGCACCCCAGGCTACTGATACAGACTGGTTTCTCCAGCGCTGGGCTCAGCGGTCCCCAAGGTGGGTGGAGGTGCAGAGAGGAGGTCTAAGCTAACTGTTTGCTGCTCAGTGGGCTCCGCCCCACACTGGAGGGGCTTCCTTAAACTCGGAACCAACATGGGACCTCCGTCTGCCCGGGCCTCTCTGGCCCCAGGAGTCAATGGTTGTTCCTCCAGTGTTTCCCCAGTAAAGGATGAGCAAGAGGATGGACGGGAAAGAAGAAAGAAGCCTGGACGCGAACAGATGAGATGGCAGTCTGTACATGTAGGGTTGAATCCTGACACTGCCCCTTACTTGCTGTGTGACCCTAACAACTGTCTTCACTTCTCCCATCCTTCATTCATTCCCCAGATCCTGATGAGTATCTGTGCTGGTGAGTAGTGGGACAGTGAGAAAGCATGAAGGTGAAGGAAACTGCCATGGTCCCTGCTCTCATGGACCCTATATTCTCCCGTGGAGGGAGATAGATCGCCAACTAGCAGAGCAAGTAAATAAGTACTAATTACAGATGAAATAAGGGCTCTGATGGAAACTAACCAACAAAGTGAGGCAATGGGGAGAGAAGAGGTGGCAGAGGGCCTGAGTTCCTGGAAATGTTGACTCTAAATTTTAAAATCCGAGCTTGATTCCCCTTTGATTTTCATTATAAAATTGAAGATGTGTTCCTTTGGGGAAAATTCTGAGGACCTAGACTGAATAAAATTATAGTTAAGAATGTAGAAACCTTTTAAGATAGTGCATTTAAAGGAAAAGTGATCACTTCTGATGAAATATTAATAGTTCTGAAAATGTCACTCAGTGTTTGTGCTGCTTGGCATTTGGTTGGCTAACACCCATGCTTAGAGCAGAACACCGACGACCCTGTAATGCCCAGGCCACAGGATTCTGGAAAGTTAGCCAGCTCACTCATTCCTTCTGTTCTTTCTCCCCTTCAGCAGGAGACTAGGCAACAGGGGCCAAGGATTGCAAAACAGAACAAAACAAAACACGAAATACACCAGGAATAGAGAGCAAAGACAGGGGTGTGTTTCTTGGAACACAGAGCTGAGGTATCTAGAAGAGTCTGCAAAAAACTTAAGTGGCAAACAGTATAGAGGTGTTTCAGAAAACTAAAAATAGAACTACCATATGACCCAGCAATTCCACTCCTGGATATATATCCAAAAAAACAAAAACACTAATTCAAAAAGATACATGCACCCTAATGTTCATAGCAGTATTATTTACAATTGCCAAGATATGGAAGCATCCTAGGTGTCCATCAACAGATGAGTGGATAAAGAAGATATCTATCTATCTATCTATCTATCTATCTATCTATATATAGTGGAATACTACTCAGCCATAAAAAAGAATGAAAATTTGCCATTTACAGTAACATGGATGGACTTGGAAGGCATCTTGCTAAGTGAAATAAGTCAGACAGAGAAAGAAAAATACTTTATGATATCTCTTATATGTGGAATCTAAAAAGCACATATACAATGAACTAGTGAATATAACAAAAAAGAAGCAAACTCAAAGATATAGAGGACAAACTAGTGGTTACCAGTGGGGAGATGGAAGGGGGGAGGGGTATTATAGGGGTAGAGGATTAAGAGATACAAACTATTAGATATAAAATAAACTATAATGGTCTATTATATGGCACAGTGAATATAGCAAATACTTTATAACAATAAATGGAGTATAACTTTTAAAAATTATGAATCACTATATTGTACACCTGTAACTTATATAATATTATACATCTACTATGCTTTAATGAAAAAATACTTAAGTGGAGTACTTAGAGCTAGTATAAGCAAACCACATCTAATCTGGTAGCCACTAGCCACATGTGGCTATTTTAATTTTAATGTAAGTAATATTAACATTTCAGTTCCTTAGTTACATTAGCCACATTTCAAGAACCATGTGTGGCTTGTGGCTACCATTTTGGACAGCACAGAGAACACTTTCATTATTGAAAAACACATAGACTCTAGAACCAGACTACCTGGGTTCAAATTCTGAGTTCATGTTTCCTGGCAATGTATCCTTAGGCAAGTTACTCTATGCCTTGGTGTATTCGCTTTCTAGAGCTGCCATAACCAAGTACCACAGACTGGGTGGCTTACTCAACAGAAATTTATTTCCTCACAGTTCTGGAGGCTAGAAGTCCAAGATCAAGGTGTTGGCAGGATTGGTTCCTCCTGAGGTTCTCTCGTTGACTTATATACGGCTATCTTCTCCCTGTGTCTTCATATGGTCTCTGCTCTGTGCATGTCTATGTCCTGATCTCCTCTTCTTATAAGAACACCAGTCATGTTGGGTTAGGACTCACCCTAAAGACCCGATTTTTACCTTAATCACTCTTTAAATGTCCTATCTCCAAATAGTACCTCAGAGTCTGAGGCACTAGGGGTTAAGACTTCAACATCTGAATTTGGAGGGACACCATGAGCTCATAACACTTGGTCTCCTCATCTGTAAAATGGGATGACAATAAAGAATATCTATTTTGTAGAATTATTGTAAATGTCCTATTACTACTTAATTATTTAACAAACGAAAGCCCCTAAAACAACACCTGGCACACAAGAGACACCTAAAAGTGCTGTATATTAGTTTCCTTGTTGATTACATCGAAGTGCATGCCACTGGAGTTTCTCAATAACAGCTTCTGTGCTATGAGTAGGGAGGGAGAACTTTAGCTGTAGTGGGAAAATTTGCTTTGTGATGGAGGAATGGACTCGAATCATCAACTAAGCCTTTCTAGGCTTTGTCCGTTTTTTAGCACCAACCATGGCCAAAATTGTGCAAGGCACAGGGCTAGGAGATGAATAACACCTCTAGCCTACACATTGTCACAGGAAGGGAGCAAAGCATTCCAGAAGTGCCTGCTACACAGCAGGTGTGGGGAAAACTGATATACTCTGTGCCCAGCACGTGAAATGGTGTCCAGGACCATTGACTGCTTCGCTTCAAGCTCTAAAATAGGCAGGCACCAGGTTTCACTATTCTACCTTCAGCACCTTGAACAGTGGGTTCAATTTGTGAACCCCTATTACCCTGAGCAGGTTGTTTCACCTCTTTATGCCTCAGTTTGCTCATCTGTGAAATAGGGATAATAAAACACTGACCTCATAGAGTTGTTTTGTGGCAACTGAGATAATACACGAGCTGTGCTTAGAATAGTGAGTCTGGCACATGCATTGTACCCAGTGAATGTTAGCTATCATTATTTATGATTCTGGGATTCTTGCTTTTCTATTTGAAACCAGGAAAGACTCAGGAGGAGACAACTCTCCCTACCTATTCTCTAGCCGAAGCCTCTCCTTCCATCATGGACACAAACACGGCTAGGATGGAGAACTCAGAAAGGTGGGCACGGCCTACGTTCTTTGGTGATTCACAGCTTACTCGTGGAGGCCCTGTCCGTTCTCTAACATAGTTTCAACACCCAGCTCTCACCATAAATATCTCTTTTTGGATGTAAAAGAAAATTGAAAGTTTTTTTTTGCCATTTTGCTTTTGCAAATTTTTGGCCATGAATAATTTATTTAATTTATGGTCAGCTATGATTTCTCACCAATCTTGGTGCCTACCTGGGAGATCTTGTGTGGTGAGAAAACTCCAACTTATCAATTGTTATCAGATGTAATGAAATTTTTATGACTACTAAATTCAACAGTTAATGAAGTTGACATAATGGTACATTTAGCATTTAATTAAATATTTACTGATTTCAATGTTGCAGTTTTCTTCTTTGTATTGTGGAGCTACTAATAATAACACTTTCAGGCCTCAGACTTTTTGCAGGACCCTGAAAAATACAGTGACATGATGCCTAAAGCAACATGTTGCCTAGAGTGGATTATGCCTAAAGGGTCAAACCGCCCAGAGGGGGCCCCATGCATAGGGAGACTGCAGGCAGGCTTCTTAAGGGACAAACCCCAGAACAGGAGGAAGAGAGGAGGGTGTAGCCATCTGTCACGTGAATGGGCCTCCCCTGGACATTGTCCCAGGAACTGAACCTGACTTCAGAGCAGCCAGCCCTGGGAATTCCCTGGTGGTCCAGTGGTTAGGATTCTGGGCTTTCAGTGCTGGGGGCCTGGGTTCGATACCTGGTTGGGGAACTAAGATCCTGGAAGCCAAGCATCGAGGCCAAAAAAGGAAAAACAAAACAAAAACTAGAGTAGCCAGCCCTTTCCAGGACTTTGGAAAGGACACCAGAGGAGGCTAGAAGCAAAGCTGTGGCTCTGGATTCCTCTTTCCTGGCAGCGTCATCAGCGATCCCTACCATTTCCACAGGGGATTTCATCTCTTATTATTGCCTCCAATCCTTGCCCATTTGTGAGGAGACTGTTAAGAGCTTGGGCGGTGGCGGCAGACACGTTTGAATTTGAATTCCTGCTCTGCTACTTACTGAAGGGTGGCTTTGCACATGCTCAACTTCTCTGGCATTTCATCATCTGCAAAGGGATGGAAACACTAGACAGGTGTGGAGGGGGAGAGTTTCAAAGAGGGACATCTATGAACGTTCCCAGCACAGTGCCTGGTGCACGGTGTGCCCTCCATAAAAGATATCGATTATTGTTCTTGTTATTAGCTATTAATGTAAAAATGGGGGCTGATGAGATCTCCATGTAAAGTCAGGGGAAAGGAAAGCCATAGTTGGAGGAGGAAAAGGATATGACTTGTCAGCAGTGGCCCAGTTAGGTGGCACCAGAGTTGGAATGCAATTGGTCTTCCGCTTCTGCTTTGGCCTTCCTGCCAGACCCCTGTCATGAGAGGAGCCCCAAGAATCCCTGGAGAGGCTCTGTATGGGGTCCCACTCAACTAGAAGCTTGGTGTTCTGTCCTTCCATCCCTAACTTCCAGGCCTGGACGTTGGTCACCAGTATGCATTCATTTAAGATTTAGACTAGAGATGATTTGAGGCAGCTTTCAGATTAAAAAGTAAAAATTACAGCATCGAAGGATAAAGCAAGAACTGACTCCATCTAAAGAAAGCAGAAAGAGTTGCTGCTCTCAGGTCCCTGAATTGGTCAGGAGGCATGGAGGTAATAAGGTAATAAAACTGGGTATCCCTATTTGTCAGCTAAAGCAAAAACGGAAACACGTCGGAAGGCAGGGTTTTTATTTTCTGACAGCAGAGAATACCCATCTTCATCTGCAGAGACAAAATGTTTCCTGGAAATAACCCCAAGCGTGAATTTATCATGAGTCCTTGTATAAAGGACACTGAGTGACATAGTGGGCCATATATTCAATTCTGTTTTCATAAAGACAGAAATGCCATTAAGTTGGTCAGTTTCTCACATCAGGGTTCTCTGAAGACAACATAACATTAAATCATAACCCAGAGAAGGCATTTCTTTAAGGAATTCAGATAATGGAGTCTAGGAGAGACACCTTTGGGTCCATTCCACAAACATTACCAAGCACCTACTCAACCATCCATCCATCCATCCATCCATCCATCCAGCAACCATCTACTGAAGGCCCACCATGACCAGGTACTCTGAATGGCACTGGTGAAGATTGCTTGTAAGAGCTGATGTCTGGGCTGGGTTTTGAAGGACAAATAGGAGAACGCCAGACACAGAAGGAGGGGAGAGCATTCCAGGCTGAGGGAGCCGCGTGCACAAAGGCCCAGAGTGAAGGGAGAGAGAAAGTACGGCTCATTTCAGGAGTGCAGGGGCCTCAGAATGGCTGGAGCGAGCATGGTGGGTGGACAGTAGGGAGACAGGAGGCACAGGAGAGAGGGGAAGCCAGGGGCAGGAAGGGAGGGTCTAGCAGAGAACTTGGATTTCACCCTGTAGGCCGTGGAGAAACATCCGGGGAAAGGCAGGGAAGCTGTGAAATCAGGTTAGTGTTTTAAAAGAAAAGCGGCACAACGGAAGACATGTTGGATGGGACAAGAGCGGAGTTGGGGGCCCCTGTTATGCGGCTGCTGTCAGAAACCCAGAAGAGAGATGTGGGGACCTGGCTAGGACCTGGGAGATGCTAAGGAGGCAGAATTTAGAGGACTTGGGAGCTGCCTGGATGTGGGGGCTGAGTGAGAGGGGAGGCCAGAATGACCCCCCAGGTTTCTGGCTCAGGAACTGGGTGGAGTGGAACCTGGTTCCTGAGATGGGGGACGGAGCAGAGGGGCAGGTTGTGGTGCAGGGTCAGAAGTAGGTGAGCTCAGTTGTGAGCAGGCTGGGGCAGAGCATCCTGCAGGACATCCAAGAGCAGAGGATGCCAGACACCACACAGGCACTAGGGACTCAGGCGACCTCTAGAAGATTTCTGCTGTAGGGAACTCCCAGTCCACTGCGGGGGCAGCCAAAGAGAAAGCTGTCAATTACAGAGAGACTGGGGAGTCGCAGAGCAGAGGTACGGTGCCCCTGCTGCCTGCCCTCCAGCACCCTGGACCGCTGTGAGAACTGCAGATTCTTCTTGCTGGGTCTACCTCCCTGCATTTGTCCACTCTGCTTTCTTCCTGGAAGGTGCCACTTCTTACCTGCCCCTCTCCCCAGGCTGAGCTAGAAGCCCTTCTCATTTCCATAACATCCTGTAATTCTCCCAGAGTCATTATGCTTTGCTGTTTAACTCTTTTCCCAATAAACTATCCATAGCCTGAAGGCGAGGACCAATGGTCATGACTTATTCTTCCTTATATTTGTTTCCTCAGCACCTAGCACAGAGCTTGGTGTGCAGATTAATGTTTGTGGCTACACAAATAAAAGAATGAGTGAGGAGTAAGCAAATGATACTGAAGAAAAAACATGGAGGGGTGTACGAGGGTGTTGCTAGCTGCTGTAACACACCTCAATATTTTGGTGTCTTTTTGCTGTTAAAGATCATTTCTCACCTAACAGTCCAATTCAGGTGTCCCAAACTGGTGGGTGACTTTTCTCTACAGGGTGATTTGGGATCCAGGCTTCTTCCATCTCATGGCCCTGCCATCCCCTAGGGACCCCAAACGCTCTGTATCCAGCCAGCAAATGGACGAATAAGGGTGGGAGGATTTTATGGGGTAAGCCTTGAAGTGACACACACACCACTTCTGCTTACATTCCTTGGGCTAGAACCCTTGTCTTATGACTGCACCCGACTGCAAAGGGGGCTGGAAAGTGTAGTCCTGGCTAGGCAGCCACTTCTCAGTGATAAATCGGCACTATTGACATTTTTGACCAAATAAACCTTTGGGGTGAAGGGGGCTTCCCTGGGCATGTAAGGTGCCCCCTAGATGCCAGTAGCACCCTACAGTGGTGACAACCAAAAATGTCTGTGGACACTGCCCAATGGCCCCTGGGGGCCAAATCACCCCTGGTGGAGAACGATTGTTCGATACAATGGAAGGGGAGGCATACCGTTCTGACGTCCAGCTAGCTGGCCATGCTGCAAAGGGCATCTAACTAAGCAGAGGGTGTGTGTTGCAGGTGCTGGTTAGGAGAAGCTACCTGAAGGAGGTGACACTTGAGCTGGGTGATTAGGAATCATCTCCTCTGCACAGTGAGAGAAGGAATGGTATTGCACTCAGAGGAAGCAGCGTGAGTGAAGGCGTTGGGGCTACAATAGCAGAGCTGATTGGAGGAACTTCAAATAGAGATGAGAGCCTAGCATAGCCCCTCTCCTGTGGATCATGGCCTCTGACAAGCGGAGGAAACATTCGACCTCTTTTGCCACTGACTCGAGTTCTGTCCCTTTGTTTCACAAACACAGGATTTTCTGCAGGAAATGCTAGAATTCGATGGTCCCAGCATTTGGTAGCACTGGAGGAATGGTCCAGACTGTGGGCCCTTCTCACATCCCCCTCCTGATTGTGGGGCTCTCACAGCCTCCCCCAAGTTTGTCCTGGGCTTTTTCTTCCTGAACCGTTTCTGTCACCTTTCCTTGGGAAGCAGATCACTGTCAACTCTACGGTGACAGCCTTGCTCTTGGGAAATACTAGTTTCTGTCCCATCGCGTTCGTCATTTTAAAATCCCCACCCTCCACTCAGACCCCAGGCTTTTCCGCTGAGCCCTCGCCTTTGCTCTGTAGCCCTTCTCTGCCATCCTACCCAGCCCTCAGCCTCCATTTCTGCCCTCGTTTCTAGAGCATCCATTTGCCGGCTCATTTTCTCTCTCAGCTTCAGCAGGTTCTTTTATTTTCTTCTTAGGTCAGAATGAAACTTTCAGGGCATCAAGAGTGCAGCCCCTACTTGAATTAGGCCAGGTTCTCCAGAGCACCAGGCCTTGTTTTCTTTCTAAAACCAACTCTGATCTTATCTGGATATTAGGCTTATCTTGGCGAGTCACCACACCACATTGGGCTTTTTGCAATGTGATATTGTGGAGAGGCCTTGACCCATGGCTGCCTCTTGCTCCTGGGGAGACAGGAGTGGGTAGGCAGGGAGCCAGCCCTGGGGGCTGGGCTGAGTCACACTCTCCTAGGCTAGACAGGGGAGGTCTATTATTATCTCTTGGACCCCTGCCTTTCTCTTGGCCTGCAAATGTTCAGGGTTCCCACCTTTAGTCTTCAGAGCCGTGCACCTTTTCAGACTACTTTTTTTTTTTTTTTTGCGGTACACGGGCCTCTCACTGTTGCGGCCTCTCCCGTTGTGGAGCACAGGCTCCAGACGCGCAGGCTCAGCGGCCATGGCTCACAGGCCCAGCCGAGCCGCGGCATGTGGGATCTTCCCGGACCGGGGCACGAACCCGTGTCCCCTGCATCGGCAGGCGGACTCTCAACCACTGAGCCACCAGGGAAGCACTCAGAGTACCTCTTGATAAAGCAGTCACACTCCACGCAGCCTGATGGGCATCTCTTTAAATCTATTTTCTGACTGTCATGCTTTTCTTCTCTCTCTTCCCTCCATCTGTAAAGACCTCTCCTCCTGTTATGTGCTAAATTCTGTCCCTCCCTATGTCGAAGTCCTAACCTCTAGGACCTCAGAATGTGACTATATTTGGAGACAGGGCTTTAAAGAGGTGATTAAGTTAAAACTAAATCTGTGAGGTGAGGCCTAACCCACTATGACTGGTGTCCTTATAAGAAGAGGAAATTTGGGCACAGACACGTACAGGCGGAAGACAATGTAAAGATGTAGGGAAAAGACATGCCATCTACAAGTCAAGGAGAGCAAACTCAGAAGGAGCCAACCTTGTAGACACCCTGATCTCGGACTTCTAGCCTCCAGAACCTTGAGACAATACATGTCTGTTGTTTCAGCCACTCAGTATGTGGTCCTTTGTTATTTGTTATGGCAGCAGCCCTAGCAAATGAATACACCTTGTACTTTCCCCTTTTTAAGACTAAAATCCAATCTCCTCATCATTCCCTAAAAGACCCTGCATGATCTGGCTCTGGTCCCATCCCCTCCCTCCTCTCTTAGGTGTCCCCTCTTATTCACCTTGACCCAGACCCAGCTGCCTTTCCCAGTCCCCCTCCCTTTTCAGGGCCTTGCCCTTCCTTTTCCCAACTCTTTGCATGGCTGTTTATCTTAATTTTCAATCCCACCTTCAAGGTCACCACCTCAGAGAGGCCTTCCCAGACCACCTATTTAAGGTATGCCCCGTGTAGTCCTTGTCACAGCAACTATGGACTTTTTCTTTATAGCATCTTTAATTAGTCACCTTATATATAATTGTTTATTTATCATCTGCCTTCATCAAGCCAGGGACAGTCCACTCAGGTGTATATATCTAGCGCAGTGTCTGCCATGTAGTGATGCTCAATTACTATTTGTTGAGTAAATCAATCTTCACCTCGTCAATGTATCCAGGCTTCAGGGTCCAGCCCAAATTCTACTTCCCTCCTTAAATCGGCCTTATGATCCCCCAAGTCCAAGAAAAGCTTACTGTCTTGATATGCCTTTGTTACTGTCTGTAACATGCCTTTTCTGTCCTGGCGATTAGCATTGCTGGGTTGTGGTGGCGGGGGGGGGGGGTGGGTTTCCATCTGGGCCCCGCATCCTCCCATGCAGGACCGCACGCTGTGCATCTCTGCACTGCCCACAGCACAGGCTGGCACAGGGCCCAGAACTCAGGAGGCCTCAGTAAGTATATGTGGACACAGATAGATCAGAGAGAGGGAGGAATGGTGGAGGAAGTGGGCCAGTGTCAGGAATTAAAAGGGTGTCCCTGCCCTCCACAGCCCCCAGGGAGAAGGATGACAAATGCCCCATTGCCAGGGAGGGTTCTGGGGTAAACATCAGCTGTGAGTTGCAGCCACAGAGCAAAGTTCTGGGGCTGAGGAGGGAGTGGGGGAAGCCCACTGGCCTGGAGCCCCAGAACTATAGAGCAGCCCAGACTCTCTCCTGCCCAGCTGTGGGCTGCAGGGGAGGGCTCTGCCCGCTGGAGCTTGAGGACCCCTCTGGCAGGAGAGGGGAGAGGCCCAAGCTTAGGAGCCAGGGCTTTCCCCCCAGGGAAGATCCCACCAAGAGCACCCCCAAGGCTGCCACCCACCTACTGGCCCAGCCAGTCCCTCCCTTCTCTCCAGCGCTGGCGGGAAGGCCAAGGCTTGGCTGGCTGAGCCCTCTCTTTTGGGGGCTGGGCCTGGACAATGGGAAGCAACAAGCCCCCTCCTCGCTGCTCCGGGGACATAAAGCAGGCCTTTCACTGTGGAGTTCTGGCTGTTTCAGTCGGTTCTTGGCAGCCAGCGAGGTGGCGTCGGGAGGGGCGAGAAAGCCAGTCTGTTGGCGGTGGGGAAGGGGCCCAGCGATTCTGAGGCCGCTCACCGGCCCGGGGCTACCGGGCTGGCTCCCCAGCTGCGGGATGAGCTCATACTGGGAAACCGGAACAACTTGAGGTGGAGGAGGGAGCCGGGCATCAAGGGAGCTGGGAGATGGGGAAATCGCGGCTCCGCACAGCAAGTTTTTCTTGGGGGGCAAGGACAAGCATCCACTCCTCCGGCCCTGTCCGCCGCCGACTTCCCCACTCCGGTCGTCAGCCCCATAGCCCTTTCCACGCTCTTTCCCGGAAATTCCCACCGACCGCGGGCCATTGCCCCCTGGGCTCGCAGATACTAGAGCTCCCGCTTGCCAACCCCCCTAAGCCCCTAGCGCAGCCTCTCCCGGGTGCCTCGGGCAAAGGGGGAGGGTGTTCCCCCGCTAGTGCCTTTCCACCCCGCGCGCCGGGGGGACCTCCTCCCCAGGCCCTGCCCCTCCTGCTTCCCCCCGTAGCGTCTGTTCCCTCTCGCGGAGAGTTTGGCGTAGACAGCTAAGGAGCCATCGTGACTGACGGAGGAGCCTAGGAGAGACGAGACAGAGACGGCGACCGAGTGGGGGTGGGGGATCGGGTGGGGACAGGCGCTGAGCCCTTGGGGCCTGGCGGCAGCGGCGGCGGGAAAGAAGTGGGGAGGGGCTCGCGCCATTGGGAGAAACTCGTCTGGTTTGGGGCCAGGGCTGGGAGGAGGAGGGTAAGGATGAGAAGAAGCCGGGTCCGGTTATTTAATTTTGAGGATAAATTGCACAAGTAACTCCTGCACCGTTCCTCTACCAACCTCACTTCCCCTCCCCCACCGCAACGGACACAAGCACGCCTCCCTCCATCCCGAGATTTTGCCTTAGGGTAGGGGAAGGACGGAACGGAGCCAAACCCGCGGGTTCCCCCACCCCCGCCCCTCCTTCCCTCCAGTTCTTAATCCTGGGTCTACGCACACACACCCTTCTCCTGGGATGGGGTAGGAGGCTGCTGCCACTGGGGCTGGTAAGCATCGCCCCACGCCCCAGATTGCAAGTTCAAAGCCACCACCCAAGATCAGCGCGTAAGAGCCGTGACTTGGGGAACCGCGTCCTTCTTTGGTTACCTTTTCCCAGACAGTATTCTAATTTCCAACCGTGGAAGAGGCGTGTGTGTACGTGTGTGTGTGTGTGTGTGTGCGCGCGCGCCTGTGAGTGCCTGTGTGTCAGTATCACTGTGTGTGTGCGCGCGTGTGTGTGTGTATGGGGGGGTGTATTACGGGTGATCTTATAAATGGAAACGAGAGAACTGAACTTAAAAGAAACTGGTCAATTGTAAAACAAACAGGAATAAACAACCCTTTAGATGTAATCTGTGGTTTCTCTGGAGGTGGAGGTGGCGCTGAAGAGGAACACCCGCCCCCTCCCAATATTTTCTCCTTTGCTGCGCCTCCACCCCCAGCATTTGGAGCGGCGGAGAAGCGGCTCCGGAGTGATTAATCCGGGGATAATTCACCCCCCCGCCCCCCGGCGCGAACCCCCCGAAGCGGGATTGGAGCGAGTCATTTCCGAGAGCGCAGCGCGCCTCTCCCCGGCCGGGCGGACACTTGGTTCATTCCAGCCGCAGAAGCTCAGAGCTCCCGCGTACCGGGATTTTTTCCGAGCAGAAAAAAGCTCCAGAGCTCTCCTGACCTCCTTTCTCCTCCACTGAGAGGGGAGCCTCTCCCTCGGCGCTGCCGGCCGCGCCATGCCGCGCTCGTGGGGATGGAAGCAGGGGCGCTGCGGCTGCCCCGCGGGGAGGTCTCGCGCCGAAGCCGGGATTTCGGCGCTTGTGCCGGGCGCCGGGAGCCGCTGGGGCCGTCAGCCGCCACCGCCGCCGCCACCGCCGCCGCCGCCGCTGTTGCTGCTGCTGGGCTGGGGGCTGCTCAGCGCCTCGGCCGCCGCGGGTAAGTCCGGCCGCGCCGGGGAGCCGGCGGCCGCCGCGCGCCCCACCCGAGCCCCGAGCCCACCCATCCACGACCCGGTCCCTGTCCCTTCCCCCCGCCCTCCGCCTTAACCTCCCGCCCTCCCAAACGCCGACCCTCCTGCTCAGCCTCGCCTCTGCCCTCCCTCTTTTCCCCCCACCCTCACCCGTCCTCCCCGCCACCCTCACCCTCACTGCTACCCACACCCCCAGCCGCAACTTGGCCGGATCCGGCCAGGGGGCCTGGGAGACAGACCATGCCCGCCCGGGGTTGCGGGGCTCCCGGACCGTGGCTTCAGTTTCTTAAGCCTCCCAGCCCCCAAGGTGCTAGGCTTTTCCCAGATAAACTTTCCTGGAGCCCTCCCCGTCTCCCGATCCTCGTTGGCACGCCCGTCCTGGGGGCTGGAGCGGAACGGCGCGCCCCCTCCCCATTTGCGCGTCTGCAGGGTCTGCCTTTCCCTGCCCCCGCCCATTTTCCTCGCAACTGAAGCCCGCGCCCCCGCCGGAGCCGCCCGGAGACTGCGGCCGCCACCCCCCTCCCCAAGTGTCCCCCTCCCTGGGCGCTCTGGGCTGGGAGGGGGGTCAGCTGGGCGAGGGCCCAGAGCACGCCGAGCTGGAGGACTCAGGTGGGGGCTGGAGGGTGCTGAGCGTCGGGCTGGCGGGGGCGGGGGTTGCGCCCGGGGGCAGGGGAGGGAGTGTTGCCGCCAGGCTCCGCGCCGCCACATTGCCTTCGGTTTTCACTCCGCGCCAAAGTGCCCTTTCCCGCGCCCTGCTGCAGCCGAGCGCCGGGTCTGCGGCAGCGGCGGCGCGGGCGGCGGGACCTGCTCCCGGCGACCGAGTCGGGGAGGGGACAGACCTGGCGGGTGTGGCGAGTCCCGGAACTTCGCCGATGCGTGGCTGCAGCTTGCGGACCGGGAAGGCACGCGGACCTAGGAGAGAACCCAGTCCCCACTGGGAACCACTGGCCTCGACTGCTGCCCTTCCGCTTTACCCCCTGCACCTCTCCGAGGCTCAGCTCTAGCCACAGCCTAGAAAGTTCTGTGTCCCCGTGTGGGGACGGGTCCTACGGGCGATGCCTGGGGCCGCATTTTTATTTAGCCTGGAAGCTGACACCCACGGGGGGAGAAAACCTGTAACACCTGCTGCCCACGCTTTGACTGAGAGCACCTCCGGCCTGGAGCTGTGTTGGGTTTTTTATTTAATTAATTAATTAATTATTTTTTTAAACCACCAATTGAACCTTTGAAGGCTTGGCCTCAGCCATCCGAGCCTCTAGGTGGTCCCTTTTTGGAAACTGCGACACTTCCCTGGCGAGCTCTTCTGTCCACTCTGGGCTCCAGCATCTTGTGAGCCGGTGCCCGCAGACCGTGTCGCCAGCTCCTTAGCCGGGAATGTTAGGGCTGCTGGTCGGGAAGGGCGCCCCGAGCCAGCCCTAGCTCTCCCTTGCCTACTTGACCGGACTTTCTGAGGTTCCCCTAAGAGTCATAGCGGCCGACACCCAGAGAGGGGCGCCCGCGGTGCGCGCGCCTAGGAGCTCAGGCCTCGCGCACACCCACACCCACTGGGTGGCTGCACAGTTCACAACGACGCCGCTGGTCACCAGACTTGCCACATGAGAGGTGGGGGTACCGCTGGTACCGGCTGTCAGGCCTCTCAGACGTGTGTCCAGGTGCGGCCCCTGCTCTGGCTTAGCAGACCTGAGATTACCCCTAATATGATCCAGCTGGTTTTCTGGCTCGATTTGTCCCTGCCCCTTGGGCATGTCATGCCCCCAGGGAAAGAAGAAGGCCGACTACGGGAGCTTGCACACTGCTGGGCTGTGTTGGAATCCTGCCTTGGAGAGATCGGTTGGCTTGCGGCTCCTTGGTTGGCAGAGAAGTTGGGGGTGGGAGTGCTGAACGGCTTGGGGGAGGGGGCGCTTGCTCTCTGGTGGGCGTGCTCTGGCTTCCCGTCCCGCATTTACATGTGGTGTTTGACCTTGCCAGCAGCAGAGATTTGGAAGTGGACTTGGTGACAGATGATGGCAGCATTTGACACATTAGAGGGGGAAGCACATTTATTTTGTGTTCTCTTCATGCCGTTGACTTTAAAAGGTGCTCAGGACTGCGCTGTCTCCCTTCCTTGGCCCAGTGATGACTGGATAAAATGAATATAGGATTTGAACCTGCCTTCGACTTGGACACTCACCCCTTCCATCTGTGCCCTCACACTTCCCCTACCCCCAGCCTCCCTAGAGACCTTCCAGCAATTACCTCCTCCCCCTAGATGATAGCTCAATCACTCTCCTGTCTTTTGTTTTCCCTAAACAACTTAATCTCTAACATAAAACAAGCCAACCAGACTTCTTGGCCCTATTGACCTTTTAGCTCCCATCCCATCTTTCTTTCTCGTTTACAAGTTAACTCTCTTCAGATGAGTCTTGAACTCACTTTCTCTGCGACCATTCACTTCCCTGCTGACTGGCTTCTGTCCCCAGGACTGGAACTCTCTAGGAAAGATCACTAATGACCACCTTAATCGCCAAACCCATCTGCTTTCTCTTTCTTTACCTCTCTGAACTGTGAACACTTTGGATTACTTCTTTTAAAATTTCTCTTTCTTGGGCTTCCGGCACACTGTGCTTGGCTGATTTTTCTCCTACCTCTTGGCTGTTCCTTCCCAGTTTCTAATAGTAGCACTTATTCCCCTCTTGAAAGTCTGGCTTCCTGCAGTGTTCCATTCCTTATGCTTTTCCTCATTTCCTTTCACTCCTCCCTGGGTGAGCTCATCCAGGCCCATTTCTTCCACTACCACACTCTGAAGCTTCCAGACAGATCTCTCCTGCCAAGATGCTTCTCCCGATATGTCTATTGGCTTCCTAGCCCACGGAAGCTCTGGATCTAGACAGCCCGTATAACCGGCTGACTCTTGGACATCTTCACACAGATGTTTCCCTTCCAAAGCAAACTCATTAGCTCTGCACCTAACCTCCAGTATCCTCCATGCAGGCTGGTGGTACTGGCAGCTTCCCAGTTACCTAGCCGGGAACCTTAGGATCATCCTCAACTCCTTCCTTATCAGGTGGCCGTCGAGTTCTGTCTCAAACCTGGCTACTTTTCTCTGAATTAAGCAGCTCTGAGCATTGAAAAGACTGTTATGCTTCCCATTTCCTTAATAAGTAATTTAAAATAAAGGCAATATTAAACCGTAAGTATAAGGATTTTTATACTTACAGTTTAAAGTTCTGATTTTTCCCATGCTAACCACTTCATTGCTTTAAAAGAAATCAAATATCAAATTATTTTAAAAAAATTTCTCTCTTCTTTGCTTGTTTTCAGAGCCCTCTTAAAAACTGGAGCACTGACCATACCCAGTGTTTGATGACAGTACTAACTGAATTGTATTCAAAGTAGTTATTTATCTGCCTCACGTATTGAACTGTGAGCTTCCTGAGGGCAGGGACAGTGCTTTATTTCTCTTGGCATCCCCAGCACCCAGCTCAGGACCTGGCATAGAATTGGTGGCTGATAGATGGTTGTTAATTCAGCAGATGATTTTTTAAAATATTTTTTTCTTGGACAGTTTTCTAGGGGCTGATAAGCCTAAAACAAGAGTTTTAGGGATCAAAGAAGCCAGTTGGTTTGCAGAGGTAATGCGACAACAAAGCCACCTGATCCCCAGTTGCTTTCCCTCCAGAATCAAATGTCACAGATTGGTAAGATAGCTCCTTAAGTTCTAGAACGAATGCAAGAACAAGCCGTAAGCATTACCCACCCCCCCACCCCCCCCAGGAAAGGCACCAGTGTATGGATTTGAACTTCCATTTGCAATTGAGCTGTGCGTTTATGGTTTTAAAAAAGAAACTGACCACAGCAGAGAGTGTTGACCATATCCTGGACTGGTGACAGTGTAGCTTTGTTGAAGGTGAGGCTAGAATGATGTGGAAAGGCACTGGAGAACCAGATTGCCAGGGCTCGGGCACTGCAAGGTTTGGGTGTGTCCAGAAGAGTCCAGCAGGTGGCTTCAGCGACACCAACTTGCCTCATGTGTCTCATCTGCCTCTGTTTCATCATCATTGTCATGCCAGCAGGATTTAGGGACTCTGATGGCTCAGCAGAGCCAGATGTTCCTTGTTGGAGAACTAGCTGATCTTCAGACCTCCCCAAGGCTCAGGCTGCCTGCCTGCAAAAGGGACAAGGCATCCCTGTGTTTTGGAAGGGATTAGAAATCAGAGATGCAACAGGCCCAGCACATACATATTGATTGTGCCCATTGAATGGAAGTTGGGGTTGGAACAGGAACAGTGAGGACAGAGGACTTGGCCAGGAAGTCTGTGCACCCTCCCATTATCCTCCTCCACCGCTCAGAAAGCTGTCTGTGTACCCAGGGGAGTGACACTAACAGCTGATGTCTGTTGAGTCCTCACCACGTGCTGACGGCAAGCCAAGCACTTGCATGTATTAACTCGACCCTCACAGCAACCCAGTGAGGCCAGTAATATTATTCTCCCCATTTTATCCACAAAGAAATAGGTTCAGAGAGGACACATACCTTAACCACACCACTAGTCAGCCAGAGATTGAACCCAGGCCCGCCTGACTCCAAATCCTTTATGGTACCCACCCTGTTGTCTGATGTCTAAGGAGACCCAGCTGGAATCCTTCCACACAGGCTGCCTTTCTCTGTCCTGCTTTTCCCACTGGGCTGTGCCCATCAGTTATGCTGTGATGCTTTTAGCACTTGAGCCTGGATCTCAACCTTCCAACTCCTCAAGCAGTCATGGTCCATCCATCTCCACCACAGCTCCTGGAGGGTGACTACAAAGCAAGCCGTCCTTGATTTGCTTCTAGTCCCAGGCACCAGTCTCGACTGAACTCTGCTGTGAACTCTCACAACCCAGGCTGTAAAACTCCTCGTATTGTAAAACTCATCAGGACATATCGGGATTTCTTGTTTAATGAGACAATGTCTACCGTTATTCCCTAAGGCTCTATGAACTCAGGTGAGCAGTGTAGCCCAGATCACAGCACATAGCAGACACTCAATAAATACCTGTTGAAGGGATCAGAGGCAGGTTCTCTGGAGCCCAGGGTTCCCTTTCTCTATGACTGTTCTTTTGGACATTCCCAAGGCAAGGGGCTTGGAGGAGTGGGATGCGATGGAGGGGCATCCCCAGGTGGGAGGCGGCCCTATGTCCTTCTACATATTACCAACGATAGCTCTCCTTTACCGAGTGCTGGCTTAGTGCTTTATAGACATTCATATTCAATTCTCACAACAATTCAGGTACTATAGTATCACATTTGAAGAGACTGAGACTCAGAAATTAAACAATTTGGCCAAGATTATAGAGCAGATAGGAGAGGAGACAGGATTGAACCTCAGGGCTTCCTGACTCTAGGGCCCATCCTTTTAATTCATGGAAAGCAACTGTCACAGTGCCGGACCTGTCGTTAGCATTCAGTGTATGTTAAATGTCCCACTACCTCTACTTCTACTACTGTTGTCCACTTGCTTTCTGCACCAGCCTCTTAGAATTATAAGAGAAACAGTTCTCACCCTATGCCACTCTAAGATGCCACCAGATGCATCAGCAAGAGTCTTTCCTCTGCTCCTCCCACTGAAAGCACACTCCTTAGAACATGGCAGACTCACCCACCTATCAGGCCATGGTAGTACACCTCTTCCTAGAGGGGTGAAGAGGGCGGACCCTCTAGCTCCCCCTGGAGGTTGGAGAATGTCACTGACACTGCCTTCCTTGGGTTTCACTCTTGAGTGGGATATGGCCTCCCAATCCCTCCTCTCTGTCTGCTACAGAGATTTTCCACGATAACGGGAACATCTGGGTGAACCTGAAAATGGAGGGTTACCTCAGAGTTTTCCACCTCACAGAGACACTGTCTCAGGATTCAGCGGCTTTGAATAGAATTCGGCTTCCCGTTGGGCCCACAGAAAGCAAAAGGTAGGCTATGCAATGTGGGTTTCTCAACTTGAAAATAGTGGTGTGGTTCTTAGAGCTCTTTCCTGGTTCTTGTAAGTTAAGAGAAACATGAAACTCCTATTTAGTTTCTTTCTGGATGTGGGAGCTCAAACCCCTGGGCTATCTTTTCATACCCCACCTTTAAAGATGAGATTCTTTTTTGGGGGGCCTGTACAAATTCAAGACATAATAAGAATTACATACTCTTTTTAGAGCATGCTTTTGATTCCCTATCAATAGATTAAGCATTTTGGAAGTTGTTTGAAAAAAAATAAAGATGAGATTCTGTATCTTTTTTCCCCTCATCTTCCACCCCAATACACACTTAACTCTTAGATCTCTGGGGTCCTTTGGCCTTCTCACATAGTTTCACATGACATGAAGAATGGTCATGCCCTGTATACATTAAAAAATGAGAACTTTGGCCAAGCAGGAGATGGGATGGGAGTGGATGGAATGGAATATGATGGGGTGGGATTGGAGACACAGGATAATTTTGGATGGACTGAGGTGAAGTAGGAAGGAGTGAGTTGGGGTAGGATCAAGCATGGGTTGGGATGTATATTGGGATGGAACAGATAGAATGAACTGGGATGGACTGAGATGGGTGGTGGAATGAAATGGAATAGGATTGAGTAAAATATGATGGTTTGAGGTGGAATTGGGAGATATAGAGTGTTCAGGGGATTGACTGGGATAGGACGGAGTGAAGTGGGATAGGATTGGGTCAGAATGGATTGGGACGGGATGGGTGGAGTTGGGTTGGGGTAGAGTGGACAATCGGGATATGGTAGAGTGGAGTGAATGAGTTGTGGTGGGATGGGGTGAGATGGGGGTGAGTTAGGATGTATTGGGGTGGCTTAGGTTGGGTGAATTGGGAGGGGATACTGGGAGATGTAGTGGGATTATATAACCAATTGAGTGGGCACTGTGAGGAAATGGGAGATTAAGGAGGGTACCAGAAACAACCTAACCTGCTTCACCTTATTGTAGCATCTTCATCTTCCTCCCCAGAACTCCTCAGTTCCTCATTTGCCTGAACTGTGAAATTTCTAGCAAATAGAAAGTCCCCGTCAGCCCTTGGTTCCACACTGGTGTAGATTCTAAAATGCCGGTGGCTCCACTCTCTGCTATTAGGGGTCATTCTTCAGGGAGAAATTGGAAGTCCTGTGTGGCCACCACCATGAACCCTAGCAGAGAAATATGCCAGGCACAAGGCAGGAGCCCCAGTGCAGCCCTTGTCAAGCCCAACATCAGAGAAGGGCCCTGTGCCCACCCTGGAGCTAGCGGGGTGGCTGTACCCACAGAAAGCAAAGTTCTGGGTAGTGTAGGGGTTCACCTCTGTGGTCCCCTCTTTTGAGGAGTTTCCCCACTGGAAACTGCCTTTCACTTTCTACCTATTTGTTTCTTACTGTTGGAAAATTTTAAACTGAATTGAGCTCGAAAGACATGTCAATTCTGCCCTTGAAAAATCATCGTTATAAGGAACTCTTGTGATGCTAAAAATAATGTCTGTGTAGTTAAATTACTGGCAGCACCAAGATAACTCTTAGAAACTTATTTGAGAATCTCCCATGTGGTCTGGAGCAGAAAATAGGGGCTCATATTGCGGCACAAATAGCCTTCCTCCCTGCCTATGTCTCATTTATACTCAAGTGCAGTTATAATCCAGAAACCTCAAAAAATTATGTGTCCATCTTCTTGGTTTTCAAATAGGCAATAGAATAAGGTCCACTCTTAAGTAGCTACATGTATTTATTGATTGAAAGTAAGCAGGTGTGACAGTTGTAACTTGAAAGGGAGAAAGCAGAAACTTGGAAATAGACCATTTGAGATACAAGCGAATTATCAGAGAATGTGTAGGCACTTTGTGCAGTGTGATTGATAACCCTTTCTGAGATGAGCAAGTGTGCTAGAGTCGGCTCAGGCCCCGTGAGGTTCGTCTGCTGGTTACTGCCTCACTCCCCACCCCAGCCTGAGTCTTACCACCTCCTGCCCCCATCACTCCTCCATCACCCTGTCAGGGGTAGGAGTCAAAGGTGGAGAGAGGCTCAGAGACTGGGTGAGGCTTGGTGATGGTGCATGGGACGTCTGGCACGTTACTTGGCAACAAAAAGGAGGTGAAAGTTTAATGATTTATTTTCAATCCATGATCAACAAGGACCTACTGGATAGCACAAGGAACTGTGCTCAATATTCTATAATAACCTAAATGGGAAAAGAACTTGAAAAAGAATAGATACATGTATATGTGTAGCTGAATCACTTTGCTGTACACCTGAAACTAATGCAACATTGTTAATCAACTATGCTCCAATATAAAATAAAAATTAAAAAATAAAATAAAATGTTCCTAGCATGAAAACTGCCCCTTCAAGGATGGCATCCCTCCCCCCAGGGACCTGTGTTGCCCTGCTCTCCTGGCCTTTGTCATTTGTGCAGTCCTAGAAGGGCTGAGCCATGGCAGATTCATAGCTGAAAGGAACACATTCTGATATGTTTGATATGTTTCTTGAACTTTGGCCTGAGAGTCAGGAAACTAGTCTTCCAGCCTCGGTCATTCCTCTACATCTCATTTCTTCTTCCTGGGCCTGACTTCCTTGCCTGTAAAGTGGAGATAATAATACCCACCTTGTCTATGTAATGCTGAACTTGGCATTATTTAATCAACAAAACAAAAAGCATCCAGAGATTTTAGAGTAGGTCACCAGTGTAAGCCCCATCCAATGGGAGATCCTGCCCAGTGGCCAGGCTGGCTTGGCATGCCAGGGATGCGAATCTCACTACCTTTGCAGACAGCCTGCCTAGCTATGCTTCAGGGCGCAGGGGTAGTGGATGAAGGAGGGTGAACTCACTCAGCTTCCTGGCCCTTATCCATTCTTACCCTCCAAGTGGCTGATCCTGAGAAATTGAAAGGGAGGACACCGCCCATCAGACATCTGCTGCAGCCTCTTCCCTTCCCACCCACCCACCTACCCCGGGCAGCATCACTGAGCTCAGGCTGGGAGAGGTGATTGCTAGGGCTTCATATTCACTAAGACATCCATCCAGGGGACAAGATTTGCCCCGAGGCCTTTTAACTCTAGCAAGATGGAAATTCCCTGTGTTTGAGGACCCCTGGGACTCACATCTCCTGTGGCATTTTGTTCCAAGAAACATGGAAAGAGGAAAATGTAACAAGGATAGTTTTCTGGTCATGTGGAAGGCACTGCTGGGTGTTTTTTGGTTTCTGCTTTTTTTTTTTTTCTTTGAGCATGACATGGAATTAACCTACCCTCACATCATGACACTTTATGATCATCTATCTATGAAAGGCTCCTTTCTTGTTTTACTTTAAAAAAGTTCCTTCCTTTATCCCCAATCTCAAGGCAATTGTTGCCTTCTCCCATCAGTACCCACTCTAATTAATCTTTTATGTATATCTTGAAATATGCATGGATCCTTATAAAATATGTAAGGTTGTTTTGTGTGCATATGTACATTTACATAAATGATAGTGAACTATAAATTTCATCAAGTGTCTTGCTTTATTGACTTAGCACTATATTTTATAGATCTAGCCCTGCTCCTTGTATGTGTCTAGTCCCTCACTGCATTATGAGTTGTGCATCCATCACATTGTATACATCCACTCCCCCTGGGGATAAACCCCTGGCTTGTCTGTAACTCCTCCTGACTACACATGGAGTTCTGAAGAACATCCTTGTACGTTCTCTCTTGGGACCCCGTGTAAGAATAACTCTGGACTATACAGAGTGGAAGATTGGGATCCCTGAGTTAACATGTTGATATTCTATGACATGCCATAATATTTTTAAGAACAGCTGAGCTAGGGCTCATTTCCACCAAGAGTGCACTAGAGTTTCTGTCTCCCCATGTCGTTACCAATACCTAATATTGTCCACCTCTCTAATTTTTGCCATTCTGATGAGTTTAAAGCACCATCTCGTTGTTTTATTTTGCATTTCTCTGATGACTAGTAAGTTTGAATATCTCTTATATGCTTGTTAGCTATTTGAGCTTCTCTTTTTGTGAATTGCCTAGTCATATTCTTTTCCTTTTTTTTTTTTTTTTTTTTTTTTGCGGTACGCAGGCCTCTCACTGTTGTGGCCTCTCCCGTTGTGGAGCACAGGCTCCGGACGCGCAGGCCCAGCGGCCATGGCTCACGGGCCCAGCCGCTCCACGGCATGTGGGATCTTCCCGGACCGGGGCACAAACCTGTGTCCCCTGCATCGGCAGGCGGACTCTCAACCACTGCGCCACCAGGGAAGCCCTCTTTTCCTATTTTTAAATGGGATTTCCTGTCTTAATTTAGAAAAATCTGGGTTTGATTTTCAGGAGTTCCTTTTATATTTCAGATATTGCCCTCTGTCAATTTTAGAGATTACAGATAACTTCTCCCAATCTTTCATCTGTCTATTTTGTTTATGATGTCTTTCTTTGGACAGAGATGCTTCATTTTGAGGTAGTCAGATTCATCAGTGTTTTGTGGAAGGCAGAAGTTGGGATATACGGCTGCACTGATGAGCTAAGGGGCAGGGTGGGCTCCCAGGCCCACCTGAGTCCATCCTTCTACAGGGCTGGCTCTCTGTATGGAGAGCTTTGAGCAGTCCCAGAGCCTTCCTGTCCATACTGGGACCCCAATTCCTATAGGAGGTCTTTATTCTGGCTCAAGGCACTGTGTTTTAGAAGGCGCCAGTTAAACTACAAATAAATTACTGGATGGGTGCCACACTTAGAGAATATGAGGGATTACTTAGCCCTTCAGCAGGCATTCATAGAGGGCCTGTGCTGGGCCTGAGCTCTCAGATGCATTGGGGATCATAGACAAGTTTCAAAGATAAGGGTACATAAGAGAGACAACTGCCCACATATTCATAGCAGCATTAGTCATGATATCCAAAAGGTGGAAATAACCCAAGTGTCTATTGATGGATAAATGGATAAACAAAATGCGGCATCTACATACAGTGTAATGTCATTCACCTTTAAAAAGGAAGGAGATTCTATATTCTACAACTTGGATAAGCCTTGAAGACATTATGTTAAGTGAAGTAAGCCAGTCACAAAAGAACAAATACTGTATGGTTCCAGTTATATGAAGTACCCAGAGTAGTCAGATCCACGGAGGCAGAAAGTAGAATGGTGGTCGCTGGGGCTGGGGGTTGGGGGATTGAAGGGAATGGGGTTTTTTTTGTTTTTTTTTTTTTTGCGGTACGCGGGCCTCTCACTGTTGTGGCCTCTCCCGTTGCAGAGCACAGGCTCCGGACGCGCAGGCTCAGCGGCCATGGCTCACGGGCCTAGCCGCTCCGTGGCATGTGGGATCTTCCCGGACCGGGGCACGAACCCGTGTCCCCTGCATCGGCAGGCGGACTCTCAACCACTGCGCCACCAGGGAAGCCCCAAAGGGGGGGGGTTGTTTTTTTAATGAATAGAGTTTCAGTTTTGCAAGCTGGAAAGAGTTCTAGAGATGGATGGTGGTGATGGTTGCACAACAATGTGAAGCACCTTAACGCCACTGAACTGTACACTTAAAAATGGTCAACGTGGTCACTTTTAGGTTACGTATATCTTGCCACAGTTAGAAAAAAAAGAGGGGTAACTATCCAGACTCCAGGGGTCAGGAAAGTCTCCTAGAGCAAGTGATGTTTAGGCTGAGACTCGCAGGATAGATAGCAGAGAGCAGCTGAAGAGAGGCAGCAGAGGGAAGGATTCCAACAATGGAAACATACCCGTACAGGCTCATGGCTGGGTGGAAGTGAGGCCTGTTCAAGGTCTGGAAGCAGCTCAGTGTGACGAGTAAGGGCAATGAAGAGTCTAGAGGGTTTGGAGCAGGGGTGTGGCCCCATCAGCTTGGTTGGCTGGTGCAGGTCTTCAAGGAATGCGGTGATGATGAGGGCAGGGTGTGGACCAGGGCACTGCTGGGGAAGGCAGGTCTTGGTGCCCCTCGGGGAGAGGTCAGCAAGGAGGATATGAGGGCATCCTCTTCCTTCCTCATTTTTTCCCCACCTTCCCAGAGAGGGTAAAACATCCACAGAGCTGTCAAAAGTCCATGAAACCCACGTAATAACTTGTGGATTGTAAATCACAGTTTTGTTAATCCTGCCTCAGTGAGAACGTCCCACAACTTTCTGCAAGAAAGAAAGTTAAAATTGTTCATCTACCTGCTCGGGGATGACTCCACAGGCCGTTTCAACATCCCACCTCCTGTGGAGACCTGCTGTACTCTATCTTGTCCAGGTCGTGTGTGCCCCTCCACATTTTGGTCATTCTGCGCCCCCTGGTCCACCTCCTCTCCTCTTCTGACCTCTCCAGTTATCTCCTGCCCCTTTCCTTTCCTGCTCCCTCCTTTTCCCAGTCCTGTTATTTTCCTGACACCAAAACTCTTCATTCTCATTGTAGAGTCATCCTTCTCCCACCCCCAGCCTCACCATCGATTTGAGCCTCCTCCTGACCTTTGACCTTGTTGCCTCCACCCCCTCCTCACCTAGGACCTGCCCTCTCCATGGCCTTTCCTTTAGCCAGGCTTCAGCCCACCAGCTCTGTCAGCAAGGAGGATTTTCAAGGCTTTTAGCTGCTCCCATCTGCTTAGGACCAGTGGGGCTGGGTCCTTTGAACATTCACTGAGCTCCCAGTGCAGTGGCCCTGGCCTGGGGGTCAGGGATACAAATACCATTTAAAACCAGTGCCTTCCTCAAGGACAGTTACAGGCTCCTAGAGGCCCAGGGAACTCTGAGAATAGAGGAGGGAGAGGTGCAGCAGGGCAAACTTCACCTAGGGGTGTAAGCAGGCTCTCCAAGAGTGAGCAGGTGTCCTTCGGAGGAGGATAATATGGGGGTAGGAGGTCCTAGGTAGAGGGAGTGGCCTGGACAAAGGCTTGAGGCAGGAAGCTGTGTCGGGGGATGTCAAGTTTGCATGCCCCTCCATCAGCATCATTATCATGGAAGCTGGAATCGGTTCTTTAGGGAGCACTCGGGAGATGCTGAGAGCTGTAGTTTCCCCTCCCTAAACCTTGTGGCACTCCTAAGAAGGTGATGATTTTGCAGTTGAGGAAACTGAGATTTAAGGAGATTAAGTTACTCACCCAAGACTAGACAACAGGGAGGGAGAGAGCCTGGATTTAAACCTGGTCTGATTCTGGCACCCATAGGCTTAACAACCACTGTTGTACCCAGGTTTCTCAGTTACAAATGTAGATTCCCAGGCCCTCCCTGGATCTTCTGAATCAGAGTATCTCTGAGCAGGGTGTGGAAGCTACATCCCTAATAAATTCCTGTTATTATTATGCACATTAAGTCTGTCTAGGAATCTCTTAGGCAAACAGCTCCGGACACCTGAAGGTGGAGCCCAGAGGAGATGGGCCTTCAGCCATCCACTCCTCTGCAATGACTGTGGCCTTGACCTCACCCAGGAGTCAACAGAGGAAGGGCTTCCTGCTTCCCCTCCCCACTCCTCTCCTCTCAGCTCTGCCCTAGTGGAGCTGGGACTCCGGAGGTGAGCAGATTAGTGCTGCTGAGATTCGGTGGCCCCCAAGAAGAGGCTGGGGAAGCATACTAGCCCCACAGGCCTGCATCCCATACCTGAACTGCTTAGCACACCTAACAAAAGGCCTGTTGGTCAGGGTGGGCCTGACAGCTCTGAGCTCCTGATTTACCACGTCCTTCCACCAGCCCCTGATTTGTTAGATGAGAAAGCAGGACACTCAGGGGAGTCTTATCCTCAACTTCCTTGTGTACTAACTCCTATTATTCCAGATTTAATACTTGAAGAGCAGACACAAAGCACTGAAGTGCCATTTTCCTGGGGCCTCTTGCTGGGAGCCAGCTGTATTTTAGGACAGGCGAAACAGGCAGGCTAAGGCGGGGTGGCCAGTCATGGTCAGGGTCAGGGCAGACAGGGAGGGCTCCCAAGGGTGAGGCCAAGGCGTCCAGGTTTGTTCCTGGCTGGAGCAGGACTCAGCTGCCAGGGGAGGGGCTCTAGCCCAGTGGATGGACATTTAGGGAGTCTGTTGTCCCTGTGAGGAGCCAGGGACTCTGCAGAGAAACCTAGGCAAAGGGCCAGTTATGCAAATAGGGATGCTAAGACAGGAAGTACAGAAGTACAGAGACTCTGGGAGGTCGGGGGGGAAGGGGGGTGGAGGGGGTCATTCATTCATTCATTCATTCGGCTAAGTGTTTCTTGGGTTTCAGGAAGTCGGGTAGGAACTATTAAATGAGTGCCCTGAGAGAGAAAGATTTCATGATCAGATGAATTTGGGAATCACTAGACCTCTGGTTTCCAATGTGTGGTCCAAGGCTTTGCCAGGAAGCTTCATAGAATTGCAGCTTCACTGTCCTGCCTGTAAAGGTCTGTGTTTGCCTGACTCTCAGCATGCAGCTTTCCTACCCCTTGTCCATATAAATCTGTGCCCCACTGACAAACGTTTGGGTTCTTTTATTCACCGCTGTGTCCCTAGCACCTAGGACCTTCCTGGAGCATGGTAGACGCTCAGTCAATATTGATTGAATGAAGGAATGCTCACCAGGTGATTGTCAGGTCCAACTGAACACCCTGGAAGCTGCTTTCTGAGCAGCAGAGACACAGTGCAGATTTCCTTTCTGTTTTCTGTTGCTGTATCAGATACAGCTGATGTCCTAAGGTGAAGAATTGCTGAGAGGCTTGGGCAAGGGGGTGGTGGAAATTTTTAATGCAGAGCAATGGGATAGCTGCTTTGTGCCAGCCTGTGTTTCAGGAGGATCCTGATGTTGCTGGAATCTTTGAGTTGGAAGCCATTGTTAAAAGTCAATTTTTTGAGAAGTGTTAGCTATTAACACCTTAGTAAAAAAAATGAACTGATCAGTCTGGAGCGATTAGGGTCAGATAAGGTGGTAAAGGGTAACTTTGTGTGTATCGGGACCCACCCCATGTCCCCAGGCCTCAGATTTTGAACCTAGAAGTTAATCTGACCCAACCTTGTTCCTCTCTTTTCTCTTGATCCGGCTCTTGCTGGCCTCTCCCACTCAGCTCAGTCCTGGTGTGTCCTTCCTTTGGCTCTGTGCCAGCCTGAACCACAGGCTCCATCTGGGACTGTTCTCACCTCTGGGGCAGCCTCACCCACTCATCCTCCTGAACAACCTTGTTTCCTACATCACAGAAAAATTGACACTAAAGGAAACAACTGCATGAACCTTGCTGCTGAACTTGGGTAGGAAAGCTCCAAGGATGCTGTGCCCTGCGCTACCCAGGAACGTTGCTGTTGTAATTGGCTAATTGGTGTCCCTGCTTCCCATTTCTCTAACCCCTCCCTCCTCTGTTTCCTTTCCATTAGCCCAGAAACACACTTTGTTTTCATCTTAAAAACACACTAGGGCTTCCCTGGTGGCGCAGTGGTTGAGAGTCCGCCTGCCAACGCAGGGGACATGGGTTCGTGCCCCGGTCCGGGAAGATCCCACATGCCGTGGAGCGGCTGGGCCTGTGAGCCATGGCCACTGAGCCTGCGCTCCGCAACGGGAGAGGCCACAGCAGTGAGAGGCCCGCGTACTGCAAGAAAAAAAAAAAAAAAAAAAAAAAAAACCACACTAAACACCACCCCTTCCTTGACTCTGCACCTGCTTTTGACTGTCACCCCGTCTCTCTCCTTCCTTTCCTGGTCTGGCTTCCTGAGAGAGTGTCTGCCAAGGTACTTCTCAACCCCTGTCATCTGGCTTCCACACGCCCCACTCCAGCGGAAGTGCTCCAGCCCAGGGCACCACATGACTTCCTATTTTCCAAATCCAAGCCTCTCTCTCCACTTCTAGACCTTTCTCAGTCTTTCCACAGCCTGCCTCTTGCCCTTCCATCTGCCTTCTCCCCTCTTCAGCATCAGACACTGCTCATCATTTCCTCCCATTTAAAATTGACTGTCATATTGGTGTTCCCAGGCCTTAGCTGACCTCTCTTTTTATTCTACGTTCATTTCTTCCCGTGGCTTTATGCCACTGTCCAAATGCTGATAATCTCCACATCCACATTTAGGTGAAGACCTTGCCTCTGAACTCCAGAGCCACATACCACCCGGCCAATCCATGGCCCCGCAGTCAGCATGCCATCTACTGAATTCTTCCTTTCTGTTGTCACCTGTGTCACGCCCCTTACCCCCAGCAGTCTCACCACCCCATATTCTTTTGTGTCTCACCTCCATGCATCTTCCTAAGCCAGAAGCCTGGGCATCATCCTTGAATTCCACCCCTACCCATTCCCTTTCACTCATCCAGTCTTGTGGATTCTACCTCCCCAATAGCTCTCCAGCTTCCCCACGGTCTCACTATTGCTGCTGAGGCACAGGCCTCAATCTTTGCTCCTGGACACTTGGGACCCAGCATTCTGGCCTTGACAGTGGCAACAATTTGGTCTCCCACAGCCATTCTTGTCTTCCTCCAGTCGATGGTGCACGGTTTGGTAAGAGAGACACAGGAGAGCGGCTTTACTCTCTGGATGGAAGGGGAAGGACAAGACAAAGATCAGTGAGAAGTTGGCGCTTCTTGAAGAAGTAGCAAAGACTCTGAAGCTCTTGGGATAAGAGTGGGTCTTGGGAGGAATTTAAGCTGATATGCCATGGACAGCTGTTTCGATCACCCCGTCCCTTCCAGGGTTCTGGCTGATGGGGTGTAAGGAAAAAGAGTGTCAGTTGAGAGGAAGGGAAAGTGCTGATTCATTTATTAATAGCTGGGCATGTGCCTGACACCCCTCGAGGCACTGGCCTTTGGTCCATCATGTTGGAGAGCATGGCTCAGGCCTGAGCCCAGTGGTGCTTTTCACGTCCCACTGTAAGGATAAGTCTTGGGAACTGAGCACTCAGGATCCTTGGCAGAATCAGGACTGAGAAAGGGTCTACAGCGTACACTCAGCGCCCCCTTTCCCAGCCAGCTCTCAGCATGAGAATGACGGGCTTGCTCTACGCAGGGGTTTTAGGTAGGACGGGGGGCATCTGGTGGACAGGCCTTGCCTTTTAGTCCAGTGCCCCTGCCCCCTGGGGGAAAGGGAGATCCCCCCTCCTCTGCGGGCTGAGGCTGCGTGGTGAGAGGCAGGGGACCAGGCTCCTAAACGCCTCCCTCTCCCAACACAGCCCAACTTTCTTACTGGGGACGCGCTCCTGTTCTCCGAATTCCTCCCAAGAAACTTGTATATCAAGGCACTGTTTCCACCAGTCTGCATTTATCGAAAGGGACATGGATTCTTTTCCTCATTTTTATTCCTAAAAGAAATATGTAACTGCCAGTTGTTTCGGGTCCGTTGGCCCTGATTGGCTCTCTCTCCACATCCCACCCACCCCGAAACAGTTACAGGGAAACTGTGCCATGGGGTCAGAACAAGTGCAGGAGGCCCAGGCTTCCCTTCCGTTCTGCCCGCACACAGAGTGGGGCAAAGCCACATCTAACCTGTGGAAAGCCCCTCCTTCCTACCTTTCAGCTCTCTGTTCCAGAGCCCCAGGCTCCTTCCCACCTTCTCGTGGCCTCAGCCTTCCTTCATTTCTCACACGTTGTCTGAGTTGACGCCCTGATTTCTAACATGGGTGGTTCTGATCTTCCGCCCTGGGAAAAGGCATCTTCTTGGGAACTCACTCTTACTCCCTTTATCTATGGTTGAGACACTCCCATTCATTCCCAAATGCACCTCATTGCATTTCTCCTTTCAAAGCAGCAGACAGCCCTGCCAAGGGGCTAAGGTTTCTCAGGAGGCCCTAGGCAGAGAGGCTGGGGAAAAACAACATCCCTTAATTGTCAAGCCTGTGGGCTCCATCCCACCAATCAGAATGGACAAAGGGCAGCGTGACCTCACTGACTGGGACGAGTTCCAGCCTGAAGCAGACACTTGGCATTTATTTGCCTGTGCATTTTGATGGTGGATATGGATAAATGCAGTTTCTGTTAGGCTCTTTGAAGTATTGAAAGTAGCTCACAAACTCTCATTACTGCCTTTGAAGACCCGTAGGGGTCTGGGAACCCCGGGCAGGGCCCTGATCTTGTCCAGTGCCTCCTCTGCATCCTCCCTGCCACGCCTTTCTTCCCCTCTCAAATTTGGAACCAGACAGAGTGAAAAACGACAAGAGGAGTCAAATGGAGAGATCAAAATGTCAGCTCATTACTGACGAAGCTGGTTGGAGAATGTGGCTTTGGATATGCAGCCAAAGTGGCTTCTTAATACATCACTCTGGTTTTTTTTTTTCAGTACGCGGGCCTCTCACTGTTGTGGCCTTTCCCGTTGTGGAGCACAGGCTCCGTATGCACAGGCTCAGCGGCCATGGCTCACGGGCCCAGCCACTCCGCGGCATGTGGGATCTTCCCGGACCGGGGCACGAACTCGCGTCCCCTGCATCGGCAGGCGGACTCTCAACCACTGAGCCACCAGGGAAGCCCTATACATCACTCTTGAATGGGAGAAATTTACCCACCCATTCAGGGGCAAAAGGGGACAACCTAGGACCTCCTTCACAGGGGCCAAGCCTGCTGGACTAAGTTTAGGGAGGTGCGAGGTGGGTGGGGCTGAGCTGAGCTCGCCAAATTCTCCCCCGCAACTCACTATTTAGACAAGTCCCTCCCCTCCTGCAGGGGGCGAGAGTGAGGGGTCAGGGAGACCAGAGAAATATACGTGTGCGGTACTTTGTCCTCTGGGGCATGGAGTGGGAACGTTCTCCCCTCTATGGAGTTGGGGCTTGGGCGAGCACGTGCTCTCCTACCTGGCCGTGTTGGATCTGGGCCAGAGCAGGTCAGCATCGCCTGCAGCTGAGGGGGGGGGGCAAGCATGCCTGTCCCTCCCACCCTGGAGGGATGGTTGGAGCCCCTTCCACTTTGGGCGCAGCTATGGATGCCAGCCAGCCTTGGAGTTTTCTCAAAGCCCTTACCCAGACCTAGAGCAGATGTTGACTAAGACATCGATCGTCTGGCCCGCTTATCTCTGTGACATATTTAAATAAGAAAATAAATTGTTCATTTTTCTTTTCCTTTCATCGTCTCCTGGCAGAGTAGATGGAGAATGTGCTTCATCCAGGTGAATTTTAGGGAATGGGACTGCTGTTTAAAATGCCTCTGCTCTGGAGTCAGACCTGATTCTCCTTGGTTAACTCCTTGATAGAAACTGATGTCAGATGAGGGCCAGGCACCATACATTTGCTTTGCAGATGAAGGACCAAAACTGAGTGGAATAATAGGTCCAAGGCGAGAGGAGCAGTTGGGGTAGGACGGGGAAAGTTACTAGCCTAACAGTAGAAATACCAAGACTTCTTCCTTGTCTCATCCTCCCTTCCCCTCCCCTCTCCTTCCCTCCCCTTCCCTTCCGTCTTTTTTCCTTCCTTCCACGCATCCAGCCATCTGTGCATCCATTCAATCATGCTGTGTTGAGCTCCCACACTGTTCTGGACTCTCTGGGGTTCTGGTACCTAGAGGTGATGACATGTATAGTTTCTGTCCCCCCAGCCCCACCCCCTAAGCTTTCATTCTTTCTAATGTATCACCACTGGGGTGGACAGATAACTAAGCATAACTTAAATGCGGTGTGATGAGTACCACAATAGAGTTTAGCATGGGACTGGGATGGGGGTAATGGCAGGAATCCAACCAGGGACCACTAGGGATAACTTCCTGGATAGATTTTGAAGGTAGAGCCGACAGGGTCCAGTGGGAGTTGGTCTAGGGAAGACAGAGGAGAGTAACCTGTGGCTTCTTGACCTGGTAGCGATGGTGGTAATGGGCCGGAGGCTACTTCTTGGGGGTGATAGTGTGTTGCCTGGGTGGGACGTCTGTGTGATTCTGATTCTGTGTTGGGCACATCGCTGTACACAGTCACTGGGCAGCAAGACCCCACTGAGCTAGGTCGTATAGTTATTCCCATTTTATAGAAATAGAAACTGAGGTTTGGAGGAATGAAATTACTTGTGCAAAGATCACATAGCGGGTAGAGGCTGGAGCTGCGACCATTGCTACCACATAGCGCCACCCATGCGGAGTCTCTTGACAGTGTTTCTACAGCAGTTTCCACCACAGCACACAACCCGGGATCCCTGGAGAGAGTCCTGCACTGGCACGAATCACAAACTGTTTTTATAATAGTAGTGGTGATAACATTATCTTCATGTCTGCAGTTTCTACTATGAGCCACTGTGCCAAGCATTTTATTTACACCATCTAATATACATCTAACAACAGGCTTGTAAGATAAAATGACATTATTACCCCCATTTTGCAGATGGGCAAACCGAGGCTCGGTGATGTTACTAATGGCTCAAGGTGATACACGGTTGGTAAATGTTAGAGCTAAATGAGAACCCAGAACTGCAGGACCCCAGAGCTCATGGTGTCGAGCAGCACATTATTCACTTCCCCCTCTGCAATTTCACACAAGAATGGAGGGAAGGGGCCGTTCTTGTCTTATTTCACTCCCTGCACATGTTCCTGCCACTTTCCAAGCCTCAGTTTCCTCATCTGTATTAAGGGGACAGTCATTCCTGCCTGCCTTGAACAGAGACGGTGGCAGGCTCACCAGGGCCTTGTAAAGGCCTATTTTATTGGACCTGTAAGACGCTTGTAGCTGAAGCTCAGGGCTCTCATCTCCCGAGGGCTGGATGTCTGTCTGGGGAGAGACTGGGGGTGGTGGTGGAGAGGAGCCACCTGTGGGCCCCGGCTCCAGGGATGAGTTCTCTGATCTGATCTGTCTGATCTGATCGTTCAGACCCATCGTTTCTTGGACGTGGACACCAGATGTGGAAGGTTAAGAACATCTTTGGAGGCAGATGGGGCAGGTGGGACAGGATGACCCCTGTCTCTTCCCCAAAGGCCACGGCAGCACAAGGAAGGTGCAGAGAGGCTGCTCGGGGCCACTTCAGGGCTCACACTAATGGGCCTGGCTCTGTGCAGTGTTGCCAAGGTGTTCGGATGCCGTTCCTGCCTTGAGGAGCTCACATCGCTGTGGGGAGGCACACGTGGAGCACACAGTGCAGCGTGATGCCCGGAAACCCGGCAGGCATCCTCCACGCCTCCCTTTCTTGTTGCCTTCCCCCCCACAGTCAAGCCATGGGCCACCAACCCTGCTGGCTGCACCTTCAAAATACACCCAGGATCCACCCCCTCCTACCATTTCCATCACAGCCCGGAGTCCGAGCTGGCATCTCCTTTGCCTGAACTCCTGCAGGCGCCCCCTCTGCGGGTTCCCTCCGTCCACTCTTGCCAGCCCAGCAGCTGGAACGCTTTGAACAGTGTCATCGGATCATTCATTCCTCTGTGCTGAACCCTCCAGTGGCTCCCATCACGGTCAGAAATAAGTCAAAGTCCTTCCCACATTCTTGCCCCGGCTTCCTCCCTGACCTCATCTCCCCTGACACTTGCCCAGCTTACTCTGCTCTGGCCAGTGGCTCCCCTGCTGTTTGTTAGACAAACTGGCTGTGGTTCAGTGGTCTTGGGCTCAACGTCCCCAGATAGCCACAGGGCTCAGTCCCTCGCTTTCATCAACTCCTGCTCAGATGTCACCTCCTTGGAGAAGCCTCCCTGATTCCCTTATCCTTTACTTACGCTGCCTTAGTATTCTTCATAGTCCTTTTAATTGCCTGACATATTGTATATGCATTTCCCCCCCATTTAGTGTCTGTCTCCACAAGTAAGTTCCATGAGATCAAGGAGCTTGTCGGCTTTGTCCAACTCTAGAATAGTGTCTTAAACATAGTCGGGGCTCAGTGACTATTGGGTATTGAATGAATGAATATATATAGAGAGAATCAAGGCTGACAGAAGCCCAGAAGATGGAGCAAACAACCCCATGTGTGGGTGGGTTGGTAGGGGCGTCACTGGGTGAGTGGATGGGGGTCACTGGGTGAGGTGACATGGGAGGTGGGACGTATAGGAGGAGCAGGCAATCTTCAGGGGAAGAAAGAGGGGATGCGACCCCAGGAAAAACCCCCAGACCTCAAGGGACTGGCTGTTGACAGGAGCGGAGGAGAAGTTCCTGTGGAGGGAGGACGCTTTGTGCTGTGGCTGAGGCCACGCATCCAGCTGGGAGCCGGGAGCGGGGCAGGTGGCAGAGGAGGGGAGAGTGGAGCCGAGCCCGGCCTCTGGAGCCAGTCTGGCTGGGTTCACATCCCAGCCCTGCAGGGAAATCTCTTAAGTCACCGTCTGAGGTGCTATTAAATCATCTCGCAGGATCTCAGAGCACAGTGCTGGCGTGTTCTCAGAAGCACAAGTTGGAGCTTCAGAGAGACCTAGGCTTCAATCCTGGCCCTGCCTGGTCCTAGCCTGCATAAGAGACTGAATAATCTCTTTCGGCCTCAGTTCCCATCTCTAAAATGAGAACAATAGCCCCTAATTCACAAAACCTTTGTAACGATGCGGTGAGATGATGTACGTGAAGCACTTACTTAGGCCTGGCCTGGTACTTGGTCATGGTTGCCAAGGCAACGAGCCTGCTGAACCCAGTGGGATCAGGAGCGTTGGGAGGAAACTTGCTCTTTAAGCTCTTGGTGGGCCTCAGGTGTTCTCCAGATACTTGCTCGCCTGCGAGGGCCCACGCCTCTGCTCAGAGACCCTGTCCTCCAGCCCGCTCCTCCCTTCAGGTCCTTAGAGGACCATGCCCCCTCCTGCCTTTGGGCCTTTGCACATACTGACTCCTCTGTCTGGACTACTCCTGCCCCCTTTCACCTCATTAACCGAGGCTCATCTTTGTTGTTTTTAAAGAAGATGTTGGGGGTAGGAGTTTATTAAATCATTTATTTATTTTTGCTGTGTTGGGTCTTCGTTTCTGTGCGAGGGCTTTTCTAGTTGTGGCAAGCGGGGGCCACTTTTCATCGCGGTGCGCGGGCCTCTAACTATCGCGGCCTCTCTTGTTGTGGAGCACAGGCTCCAGACGCGCAGGCTCAGTAGTTGTGGCGCACGGGCTTAGTTGCTCTGCGGCATGTGGGATCCTCCCAGACCAGGGCTCGAACCCGTGTCCCCTGCATTAGCAGGCAGATTCTCAAACCACTGCGTCACCGGGGAAGCCCTAACCGAGGCTCATCTTGGCTCAAGGTTCACTTCCTCCTCCTGGACCCTCCCTCTAGCTCATTTTCATAGAAGTGTGTTCCTTGCCCTTGGATAGCTTATCTTAGGTAATGATTATACATTGATCATAGTCATTCATTTACTATTAGCGCTCTCCTCATAGACCGTAGGCTTCAGGGGGGCAGGGACTGTGTCTGGCTTATCTCTGGGCTATAGACAGTCCCTAGCAAATAGTAGGTTCTCAGTTCAGATGAGGAATGACTCAGGGAAGGTGGAAGGGACATGCACAACTGTAGCGACCTTGTCTTATTCTTATCCTGTTCTTCCCCACACAAGACTGGGAAGACTGAGGGAGGCACCTGAGCCGTGAACCTCGCAGCATTAGGAGGAATCCCAGCTCTTTTAAAATTTACAACAACAACAAGAATAAACACATACTCAGCGCTCTAGCCGCTAGGCTAAGTACTCTGTAGACATTACTTCATTTAATTGAAACGTCATTATTATTGAGTGAGAAAAGCAAGATGCTGAGAAGTGTGTAGAATGTGATCCAATTTAAAAAAGATAAACAATGTCAGTCCCCCACTCTATGTGTAAATGTGTACATGGGAGTATGTAATTTTCTGTTTGCATATGGTTTTATGAGCAAGAGTAAAAATATGGAAACATGCAAACTGGATTGTTAATATGGGTTACCTAGGGGTGTGTTTTGGCTAGTGGGTAGTTTGAGTGGGTGAGGTGGGGGCGTGAGGGAGAAAAAGCCAAGTGAAAAAAGGGAAAGTAAAAAGTAAAATTGCACTTAAAAACTCAGTATGCATAATAAGATCATACTTAGGTATTCAGGCAAGATTGTATGTGAATGTGTATGTAAAAAGAAATAGAAAAATTGTTCCAGAAAGAAACGAGTACTAGATGCCGGCAAGGGTGCAGTATGGTGGGCACTTTCATAAACTGCTGATGGGAGTGTAAATTGTTACAAACTTTCTGGAAAGCAACTGGGCAACAAATTACCAACAGCCTTAAAAATATTTATATGTTTGGACTCAGTATTTGACTTCAAAGAATTTAGCCTGAAGAAATAATCAGAGTTGCAGTCAACCATTTATGTGTAAAATGCATAGCATTCTTGGTAAGAGAGGGAAAAATGGGAATGAACTAAATAGCCAACAATAAGAGAAAGGTGAAACAAAATGTTATGTCAAAAACTAAATTACAGTCTTACGACAGTCCTGTAGACAGGACGACTCTTACAGATGGAGGAAACAGAGGCTCAAGAAGGGGAAGCAAGTTGGCCTTAGTCACCGGCCAGTAGGTGGTGCAGCAGGATTCGAACCCCTATGCGTTTGCAAAAACGTGAGAATTCCTGCCTTATGGGTAGGCTTGCCAACAAGGTGCATATCTGCTGTTCAAGTCCTTCCCCTGGAGGAAATTGTACAGTTCATTGCTCCAAACACTTGAGCTGGGACCTGTTTAACCATGACGTGTAGAGGGACCCCCAGAAGGATCATCAAAGTGACTTCACTTTCTTTTTTTTAAATTTATTTATTATTTATTTTTGGCCGCGTTGGGTCTTTGTTGCTGCGAGCAGGTTTCTCTATTTGCGGTGAGCAGGGGCTACTCTTTCATGCGATGCATGGGCTTCTCATTGTGGTGGCTTCTCTTTGTTGCAGAGCATGGGCTCTAGGTGCACAGGCTTTTTGGTAGTTGTGGCATGCGGGCTCAGTAGTTTTTGCGCACCGGCTTAGTCGCTCCACGGTATGCGGGATCTTCCCAGACCAGGGCTCGAACCCGTGTCCCCTGTATTGGCAGGTGGATTCTTAACCACTGCACCACCAGGAAAGTCCTTCACTTTCTTTTTGATGAGATAATATACAGAAAGCCTTTAGTCAGCACCTGACGCAGAGTTAGCACTCATTATAAACTGTAACTTGTAATTCACGTCATCATTTTTCCTTGGTTAGAGAGGCAGTTAGGAGACTAGGTCTTTTTCTTCCTTGTCATTCTAATTTCTTCTCTCTGGGTTAGCTTGGAAATTGTCCTCTTAGTGGCAGCCCATGGGAGCGTAAATAGTCAAAGCTTTGGAGTCAGATCTGGGTCTGAATTCTGGTATTGCCTCTCAGCAGCTATGTGATTCCAGACAAATTATTTAACCTCTCTGAGCCTCAGTTTCTCCTCTGATCCTCTTTGCCTGACTCCGAGAATTGCAGTGACGATGAAATTAGATGTCAAATAGCAAGTGCCTAACACGGTTCCTGCCTTGTAGAGCATGTTTATTAAATGTTAGGATGCTTGCCTTTCCAATTGGAAGGTATGTTCTTCAGCTGAAGCCTTGCTGAGTGGCACTGCTTTGTGAATGGTTTTAGGCCAGGTTGGACCAGGCCAGAGCAAGATGTAAGCTGGGCCAGGGGTACAAACATTATGGCTGCAGCTTTAGAACCCCAGGCTAGAGTTGAAAGCGATGTGCAGGGTAGCAGGGAAAGGAATATGTGTTTACCTGGGCTCAGGATGGGCACTGGAGGTTGCAGGCAGGTTTTGAGTCTGACATTTTTGCTTTTGTTGGTACCTAGAGGTCACAGCTGATAAAAGACCAGTGAGAGAGTCTAGCATGAAAGAAAGAGGAGGGATGTGACATTTGGATAAAGACTTGCTGTTGAGAGTGCTCGGATATGTCCTGGGTGAAAAGAACTTATCAGGCCTTGAGGAAAGTAGCATGGTTTCAATCACTTTTTTTTCTTGTAAAGTCATTTGACTTTGGTTGACCCATTCTCTACACCTCCAGAGGCATAACCAGGTCCAGGCTATGGAGTGGAATGAAGAGATGCAGTTGATGAATGGATGAGTGGATGGATGAATGGATGGATGAATAAGATAGTAGGTGATGGTAGGTGGATGGGTGGATGAGACGGATAGCTAGATGGGATGGATGGGCATTTGGGATGGATGAATAGGGAGATGGGCTATCATATGGGGGTGGTGGATGAATGCATAGATGGCTAGGATGGAAAGATGAGGATTGACTGGTAGGCTGGTAAAGTGGAAGGTGGAAGGATAGATGGGCTGGTGAATGGATTGGATGAATAAATGGAAAGATGAATGACTAAATGGAAGGATTGACTTGATAGATTATACAGATGAAATGTGATGGTTGAATGAAAAGATTGAGGGAATGGATGATGAGTAGATTCATGGGATGGGTAGATTTAAGAGTGTTTGGATAGATGAATGGATAAAAGAAAGGACCCAAGGATGTGTGGATGGAAGGATGATTGGATAATGGTTGAATCAGGGTTTTTGTAATTTATTGTTCAAGCAAACCTGTTTGGGGACTGTCTGGTTGAAGGTGGAGATAAAGGCTGATGGGAGAATAAAATACCTTGGCTTCTTAGAGGGACTGCCTGGGGATAGGAATCTGGACTCCTCTGCATCATTCTCTTATCAATTCGCACGATGTCCTTAGTGAAGACTGTATCAGGCCTAGAACACCAACACAGACTATGTTCACATACCTCTGTGTCTCTTCTAATGCACACACACTGTTTTATTGACTCTGACATGCAAATACGAGATATGTCCACACTGGCGTTTACACTCATATATAATTTGTAATGGAGATGGTCTGTTTGTTCTCTGCTGGAAACCAAATGAGATTCAATGGCTAACAGTCCACAGCACACCCAGTTGGGTGGGATGGGCCAAGAAGAAGAAAAATCAAGTGGCCCCGGGGCCCTTGCCTTGTTCAATGGATGTGGGGTTTTATTCTTTGTTAAACAAGTAATTTATTTTGAAGGCCACCAGTTCAGCACAACAGAGTTTTTAGTTGTTCTTTATCAAAGCAAGCTGGGTGGCTAAAGATAAAACACATAAGAGATCTCCCAGGTTCTCAGTTGGGGGTCTGAATAGTCTCTAGGGTACAGTTACCCAAATAATCTACTTTTCCTCTTCTCCCAGCCATGCTGCTTACTTGCTCTTTCTCTTTGTTGTAATTTAATTACTTATAACTACTTTTCAATCACTATTAAAGTAGTGTATCCTCAGGGCAAAAATTCAAACAGCATAGAAGAAGGGCATTTGGTGAAAAAGGTCTTCTCCCCACCATAGGTCCCCTAGTCCCACTTATTCTAGAGATTTTCAAATTCATAAGTAGAAATATGACACAAACTCTTTGTATCACACACAAATGGGATCATTCTAGGTATATCAAATATACTATCCTGTACCATGCTTTTTCTCTTGACAATATCTCTCATACATCTTTCTGGGTAGGCATATATTAATTCATCTCATTCTTATTAATGATTACACAGTATTTCACAAATTACCATAAATGACTCAATCAGTCCCTTATTATTTAGGCTTTTTCTAGTTTTTGGCTCCCCCAAATAACACCACAATAAAATAGTTGTGTGTGTGTGTGTGAGAGAGAGAGAGTGATTTCAACATGAATGAACTAGTCTATAGAATGGATTTAGTGCCTCAATAGATATATGAATTTATTCTGATAAAACTGCTAAATGACATTAATTTAAATACTACAAATAGTATTGGAGAGTTCTTGGTTTCTCTACATCTTAGAGTGCATCAGAATCAGCTAGAGAGCTTGTAAAAGTACAGATTTCTGGGCCCAAGAGTTTTCTGATTCAGTAGATCTGAGATGGAGTATATCGGGTACAGTACTGAGAATTTGCATTTCCAACAAGTTCCCAGGTGATGCTAATGTGCTGGTCCAGGAACTACTGCTCTGTACCTTTCGAACAACTTTAAAAAACTTGCCAATCTGATATATATCAGGTATCTGATTATTATATTTCTTTAATTATAAATGGAATTGATCATCTTTTCATGTTTCTAAGTTACTTTATCTCTTTTCGTGCAAATTGCCTGTTCATGGACTTTGCTCCTCTTGCTAGTTTTCTATGGCATTGTTCATATTTTTTCTTATTGATTTATAAGAACTTCTTGCATATGAAGGACATTGGCTCTTTATCTGTAACAGTGTGGCAAGTCTTTTCCCCAGTTTGGAGTTTGTTTTTAGGTTCTGTGATTCATTCCTTCCTTCCTTCCTTCCTTCCTTCCTTCCTTCCTTCCTTCCTTCCCTCCCTCCTTCCTTTCTTCCTTCCTCTCTTTCTCTTTTTTCTTTCTTTCCTTGTACATATAGAGGTTCTACATTTTTATGCAATCAGATTTGTCAATGTTCTGGCTTTCTACGTTTGTGTTATACTTAGAGAAAGGTCTTTCTCACTTAAAAATTATATAAAAGTTAACAATGAATATGTGTTAATGCTTGTTTTCTTACTTCTAATCTAAAATAGGGCAGCAAGTGTTACTATGGCAGTGTAGTAATTACTTAATTAAAAATGAAAATGTGAAGTCTTCACATTTCTGAATTAACCTGAAGGGATCTTTTCAGCCTCTTCATCCCTTGGGTTTGTAAGAGAGAAAAGGAACTCCCATTTGATGATTTCCTCCTCTTTTGGCTATTGCTGTGATGAGATGAGATTAAAAAAAAAAGAGTTTGAAGTTTGAGGGCAAAGTGTGTAGGCTGTTTTCAGACAAACAGATGTTTCTAAAGTGATGGAGGCACAGAGAAAACCATGGAGGCCACAAGCATGAGGTAGTAGAGCAAACAAAATCTCCCTCCCCTTCTGACAGTCTGGCTGCTTTCCTGTGAAACACTCCTGTCCCCGGGCATGCCTGCTTCCACTGAGCTGCAAGGCTTTCCATTGGAAAAGAGGATCAGGAATGAGGGATTGTGAAACAGCCTTTTATACAACCTGTAATAACGTATGCCACGATAATCGTGGGCTGACCGAGTTCATGGAACCATCATGATTCGGAAAGGATTGCCTTTTCTATTTTTCACACAACTTCACATGCAGGGTTTTAGAACAAGGTCCTGGATGCTGAGACAACATCCTTAGCCAGCCACTGTACCAGCTTCAGAGGAACTGGCAGCCTAGTGGGCAGCTAGACATGGTCACAAGTGATACTTACAAAAAGGGAGAGAGGTGCTAATGGAAGGTGCTAGCTTGTACAAAGGCAGGAACCACATCTTATCTATCCTTCTGTCCCAGGACCTAGCACAGCACCTGACACGTAGGGGCTCAACCAATGTTTGATGACTGAATGAATAAGTTTGGGGGCAGAGAGGAGTGAGCAAAGAACTGCCCGGGGAGGTAACAAAGGAGGAGGTATTTGAGTCTTAACAGGAGGAAGTGTTACAGAAAGAAGTGGGTAATAAGCAAGGTGGGTCTCTGTGGGTGCCACCCCCTGCTCAGCAGGGCTCAGGGTGAATTCTATAATGTCACGTGGCAGGGGTGAAGGTATAGACTTTATTGGGGAAAGGGAATGTTGACAGAGTCAGGGTCAGCAAGAGGGGCCACTGTGCTGTGCCTGACATCAGTGGGGGCCTGTGTTCCAGAGGAGGGGGCCACCCTTGTCTGTTGCTCTTCCTCCTTACGGGCCAAGCACGTGAGCCACCTTATCAGTGAAGGGACAGGCTGCTTGTGAGTGGGCTGTTTATACGATTTGTCTAGGAAGGCCTCTGTCCTGCACCTGGGGAATTTGCGACCTGTAGGAAGTTGGAGTCCCCCTTGTCCCTTGGGAAGCCGAGCTTGGATGCTCCTGGTCCCAGCTAGCTCAGGGTTCAGGGGACCCCGAGTGAGCACCCAGAGATGTTGTCAGAAAATCCTGATGCTTGCGTCACATTGGGGAAGGGTATTCTGGGCTGAGAGATGAGCTTGTGCAAAGACGGAGAGACGCACCCTGGCCCATCTGAAAATCAGAAGGACGGTTTAGGCCTGAAAGGGAATGAGCAGCTTGGTGATGGTGGGCTTCCTGGACCCACTTTTCCCTGGGCTGTGCTCGCTCACAGGGAGGCCTGGGCCGGGCAGCTAGGGGTGGGGGCACAGTGAGTCTGTGATTTCACCTGCTCTTCACTTTCTGCTGTTCCTGGTGGTGGGCAGGCCGCTCCAAGCTGGGTGCTGGAGGTGGAGTGGAGGGAGAAAGTTCAGGATGCTGAGGCCAAACCTAGTCTAGGCGCAGTCCTGGAGAGGGCAGGATGGAGACATCCCCAGGCCAGGCTGACCTGTGTAAATAACTTGCAAGATATAGTCACTCATTTGTTTATTTAAAAAAATTTAAGACATGACCTCCCCCATCCCCCATCCCCCACCACTGCCCCAATGGAGCAGGCAGAACTTTGATTCTGGGTCAAGTACTGCCACTACCACACAGCTGGCAGTGTCACCCAGGGCAAGTTATTTACTCTTTCTGCACCTCAGTTTCCTCATCTGTAAAATGGGGTTATAAGAGCCCCTGTCTCATAGGACGGTTGGGAAGGTGAAATGAGAACGTGAGCTTGGAAAGACTCAGCACATGCAAGTGCTTACAGTGTTTGTTAACAAAAGCGGAGCATCCACTGGTGAGGTCAGAGGTAGGGGGACACTGGGGGAGGGGTGCAAAACTCTGGGCAGAAAAGGACAGGTGCCATATTGCAGATATGCATCCATTGAGCACCTACTATGTGCTGTATCTAGTGGGTAGGTACATAACGAAGAATCAAACCGCGCCTGTTCTTGAGTCTGAGGTAGGATGACATTTGTTTGTCTTTTACACCAGGAACCAAGCGCTGTGGATATGCAGAGCGGGGGCCCAGGGTGGGTCTCCTGGGGAGGTGGCCTTTGCAAACATTGCTCACTAAGAGTTGGAATGTGGCCTCTGTAGTCTGGCATCATCAGAGAAGGCCTCTTGAGAGAGGATCCTGTGAATGGGTGGGAGGGTAGGAGATAGTCCAGAGGCAGGGAGGGCTTTGGGGGTAGAAGTGGGGCAGCGTGAGTCCTTAAAACCCTTTTTGTCTCTCCCCAGGGAAAATAGCTCCCTGCCTGCTCTGCCTGCTTCCCCACTGTGCGCACCTGTGTTCATTCTTCACACAGCAGCCAGGGACAGAACCCAAAACATGCAGATCAGACTAGGTCACCCCTCCCGCCACGTGCACACAGTTAAACCCATCCTGAGTTGGTCTGGCCTTGATCTACCCCATCTCATCTCCCAGCACTCCTGCTGCCTTCTCTCCACCCAGGAGTGCTGTTACGTTGAAAACAACAAGCTTGTTCCTGTCTTCAGGCATTTCTGCCTGCTCTTCCCTCTGCCTGGAATGCTCTCCCCCCAAATCTGCCATGGCTCACTCGTACTCCGCCTTCGGGTCTCTGCTCCCGGAGTGATGCCCTCAGAGGTGGACCACTGCAGATGAAGCTCCGCCCACCGCCGTCTTCATAGCCCTGATCACGCTCGCTCTATCATTTGCTCACTGTTGACTTGCGTCCATCCGTCCGTCTCCGCACTAGAAAACAAGCTGTGTGAGGATGCGCATGGGGAATGTGCACCGCCGGCGCCTACAGCGGGCTTGACACACAGCGCTCAATAAATACTTATCAGTTGCATGAATGAAAGGCACAAAGGTGGGTGGAAGGGAAAAAGTGAGTGGTAATTAATGTCTATTGAGCTCCCTGTGCCTGGTGTTTCACATCCATAATCTCATTTAATCTTCCCAGCAGGCCTGTGAGGGAGCTATTATTATCCTCCCCTTACAGATGAGGGAGCTGAGGCTCAGAGAGGTTGAGCAGGGTGCCCAGTGTCACACAGCCAGTGTGGGAGAGTGGGGCTGTGAATTCAGGTCTGTCTGACCCCATAGGCTGAGCTCATCCTCACCGCTGTGCTGCGGGATGCTTGGTGTGTGCGTGCTGGGAGCAGGGAGTGGGCTCGAGTGGCCTTGGAAAGTGTGTGTGTCTGCGATAGTGGGGGGGCAGTGCAGATTAAATTGTAACTGTCATGGGCTCTTTTAAATTCCCCCATCCATGTATTCTCATCTATGTGTGTAAACCCAATTTCACCAGACACACACAGCCCTCTGCCACTCACAAACAGGGCACCAGGTGGAAGAGATGCACAGATTCTTCCAGAAGGCTGCGGGGGTTCTGGTGGAGGGAGGGGGCCCCCTGAGCCCTCCATCTGAGATGGTGGATAGACAGCCTGAGGGTGTGAGGTGTGCACCTGTATACTGAAGAGCTGTGTGCACATGGTAGAAACATGTGAGCTCCGAGTCCAAAGACAGTGTGGGAGAAAGGATGTCCACGCCCTGGCGTGGAGCAGAAGTGAGGCCAGGGAGCGGCTGAGGTCGGCTGCTGAGAAGGTGGTAAAACATGCCGCTTCCCCAGAGGGACGAACCAAGAACCGCAGCCAAGGGCAAACTGAGGTAACGGCCGGCCAGCCGGGGCTGGGCAGAGGAGAGCCTGGGAACCAGAAGGCACAGGAGGTGGGTGGAACAGTGGCAACGCTCAGCCATGCGAGGCCTCTTTAGAAGCTGGAGACCTCCCGCCCTGCAGCAGCCCCTTTCATTCCATGTCCAGCCCTTGAACGACGCTCCCCCGAGACCCTCAACCTTTAGTCCTCTCCCGCCTCGCCTGCACGTGCTCGGCCCGGGCTGAGTTGCACACTTCAGTTCTCGGACTGTAAATCCTGCTGCTACTGCGTCCAAGCCCTGAGCCCAGCCCGGCTTAGCCCTCCTTCCTCTGGCTGCCCTATCAGCTCCTGACTTAGTCCTGAGAGTGGATGTTCTAAGACACAAATTCCCGGGTCCAACACAAGATGCCCCGGCCAGTACCCTGCTGAGAACATACAGACCATCAAGGATGGGCTTCTCCCAAGTCCTGCCACCCTTCCTGCCTGTCCCCTGCCCCTGCGGCCACTCCCCCCCTCCCCCCACTCCCTGGGGAAGAGGGGCGTCGCTCCTGCTGTCTCCAGTTCCCAGACCTGTGATCCCACCCTTCTCTCTCTCTCACCTCTGGGAGTCCGCTCTTCTCTCCCCTTCACGGCTCCCATTTTATATTTCTTCTCCACTGACTTTACTCTTGAAAATATGTTCAAGATGAAAAGGGGGCTGTCTCTGGGCCCTGAACTCCTCTGGCTACTGCCCTCTCCTTCTCCCATTTAAGGCCAAGCTGCTCCCAACGGCCACACTCAGTCTCCAGTTCTCCCCAATTACCTCGCGCGGGGCCTGTGTGTTCGGTGACGCTGACAGCCTCTGTCATGAGGCTGGGGACCCGTGGCTCCTCTTGCTTCCCAGTCCACATCCCTCTCTTTATTGTTGTCTTTTCTGCCCCTGATTTGGTCTCCCTGTGCATTGTCTGTCTCTGTCACTTCCATCCTTTCTTGTCTTTTTCTCTCCTCTTCTGTCTCCCTCTTTCTCGCGCTCCCTCGCTGGGTCCGCCTTTGAGTCTTTTTTTCCATCTGCCCGTCTCTCTTCTACCCGTTTTCCCTTTGAGTCTCTGGTTTTCTCTGTCATTGTCTTTCTACCTTTCACTGGGGTGTCAGGCCATAGATGGTGTCGGGCCATAGATGAAGGGGGTCCCAGTGGGTCCTGAGATGCCCCCTCAAGAGACTCTCCTGGGGCCTGGACAGGAGCAACATAGGTCTGGCTGTTCTGGGGCCTGACACGGTGACCCTCCTGGAGGCAGTGCCCTCCAGGCAGCAATGGGGCCAGGAGAGAGTCCATCTCTGTGTGGCTCTGTGGAGGTGTGCAAACGGCGGGGGCCTGGAGCACTTCCATTTAGCGTAATTACATTCTTCCTGCTGACAGTTCCCACCGTGGTCTCAACTGGACGTGACATTCTTATTAAATAACTTCACCAGTAACTAGTAATAATAACACAGTCCTTGCTTGCTGACCTAAATTGCTCAATGCTATTTTGGTAAGCAGCAACGGTGCTGCAGGGCTTCTGCAGAATGGCCTGCCAGATCGCCACCAGCACCTACACACACATGCCCACACGTGTGCATGACTGGGACTGATGGGAAGTGTGCGTGCACCGCCTGGGCACAGCCTACATGCATGTGCCTGGGGGTGCCTGGGAAGGCTGCACGCCCTCTCCAAACCAGGGAGTCCTGGATGCCTGATGGCCCAACATCCCTGGCAAGGATGACTCTTCCTGCCTGGTTGCCACAGAGTAGAGATTCAGCTTCCAAAGGATCTCCTGATTCTCTGTCCCTTTCCCTACCCTGCTCCAGCCTCTGTGCATTCATATCTTTCCTCCCCTGCCTCTGGAGTCTTCTTCCCTCCCTTTTCCTCCAGGTGAAATTGTATTCATCCCTTAAGGCCCAGTGCTGATGTTACCTCTTCCGAGAAGCCGTCTCTGATTCCACCATAGTGGCATTAATCACCCCCCTGAGCTGTTCTCCTGCTTTACTGTGTCTGGTCTGGCACTATATTCAAGTTTGTTAGCTGAAGATAGAATTGTCCTTTGAGCAATAGACCATAATTTAGTTAAAGGCAGGGGTTGGGTCATAACCATTTCTGATGATGTACCCACCCACTCCCGTAGCAAGACTCCCTGAGTACTGAATGGAAGTGAATTCAGGTTTATGGGGAGAGGGGTACGGCTGGTAACTGAGAGGTAGTAGTGGTGGGTTTTTCCACAAAGATGAAACACTTGCAAGGCTCCTAGTCTTTGTTTTTATTTTCCATCCTGACAAAAAAAAAAAAAAAAAAAGAAAAGGTGTTCACTCTCGCAGAACAAATAGAACTGTGACTTCGGTTTCACAATTTACGGGGCTGATTTTGTCTGCTTTTGACAGTTCTGTCATGTTCCTGACAGTTACAATTTGGTTTCTCTCTGGGACCTCAGGATGATAAGTTGGGATGCCAAGCCTGCATTGATCCATTGAGGGAGCATATAGCCCCTTTGGGTTTCTCCCCATTCTGTGCTTTTGAATTTGGAGCTCTGAGCAAGCCAGGGGAGGATGGATGGGGAGGACATAAGGCCATGTGAATGTGTGTGGGTGACTGTGTGCTGGGGGAGGGGTGTCACACAGATCGTCTGACGCAGGTTGCATCGGAGGACATGAGCAGTGCCCACCTGGACTTCCCCAGACCTCCTCCCCACAGCTGCTTAGTATCCCAGAGGACTCCCCTGCCCTGCCCTCCTGTGCCCTCTTCTTCCTCCCCAATCCACCCACGAGTCTGCAGTGTGTCTTCCAAACTTGACATGAGCTTTCAAACAGAGCGCTCATGGCTGATTTTTCTCTGGATCCTTGACATGCAACATGTGACCACAAAAAGCATCAATACATGTGTACTGAGTGCATGATGAATGGATGGATGGGTGAATGGATGGATGGTTGAATGGGTGAAAGAATGAATGAGTGGTTCTGCCTTCTATAGCATGTTGTTTCCTTCCCTGACCTGAGCACGGAATGTTGTCTGTCTTAGATTTGAATCCTAGGTCCCCTGCACACTAGCTGAGTGATTTCGGAAGGTTCTTTTGCCTTTGAGAAGCTGGTTTCCATCTATAATATCAAGAACAGAATCCAAGCTTGCCTGGGTTGTTGTTGAGGTGAAATGCACGAGGGGCCATATAGTGTGTAGTGGTTAAACTCATAGGCTCTGGACTCAAACTGCCTGGGTTCACATCCTCACTCAGCTACTTCCTAGCTGTGTGACCTTGGGCAGCTTAGTTTGTGTGCCTCAGCCTGCTCATCTGTGTACATGGGGTAACAGTGGTACCTACTTCTCAGGGACGTTGGGAAGATTATATGAGGCAAAGCATTTAAAGCAGGGCCTGGCATATAGCAAGTGCCCAGGACATGTGTGACAGAGCATCTAGGCTGAGTCACAGCTGAGATTCAGATATAAAAGCATTTAGGAATCAGGCTATACCCTTTCTAGTGGGACTCTCTGTCCCCTGCTCAGATGTCTCCTTACATCTCATGGAGCTTTTCGGGTGACTGGCCACACTCTGGTTTGTGTGGGGTTTAGTAATTTCATGAGGAAGAACTTGAATCCTGAGCACAGATGGGGTTTAGAGATATGTAGCCCCCAGTCCAGTGGGAAGTGGGGAGCTCCATGAATATTGAAGTGCTGGGTTAGATAAAGTGGTACCAGAGAGAAAACTCACTGTGAATGAGTAAGGGAGCAGACAGGGACCCATAGCTTGAGGGTCAAGAGAAGGCAGGGGTTCTGGATCAAGGCCAATCAAATATGTCTCCAGACATTGCGAAATGTCCCCTGGGAGGCAAAATCACAAGCATCTGAGAACCACTGTTTTACTAGACCTTTAGAGGATGACAGCTCCCTCCCAGCTGGAAAGAGAAGTGAGAAGGGGAAGTCAGGAGGTGGGAAAAATAGAAAGGTTCCTTCCAGCTGCTTATGAGTGTTCACGCTCTTACACATCCCAGAGCAGGGTGGGCCAGTGTCAACACATGGCTCTCAGCAGACCCTCAGCAGCAGTAGTGAAGTTTCAGTGGCCCCCAAGGCAGTCAAGGGAGGGCACAGCAGCTAGGTGAGGACTGCAGGGTCCAGAGCAGTGGCTCTGCTTCCATGTGAGTTAGTGCCCTTGGAGAGTCCTTGAGCTCTGGTTCTCAGCCTTGGCTGCACATTGCTGGGGTCCCACTTGCAGATGTTCTAATTTACATGGTCTGGGTGGGGGGCCTGGGCATTAATTAGGAGTCTACAAAGCTTCTCAAGTGCCACAAGGTTGAGAACCAGCCACTGTAAGCTAGGCTTTGCATCAGAATCACCTGGAAGCTTGTTAGAAACGCAGATCCTCAGGCCCCACCCAGCCCTATTGATTGCCCGAGTGGTTCGTACATACATGAAAATTTGAGAAGCACTGACCTGGGGTATGAAAAGCAGGAAAACTGAGGACATTTCAGCCTGGCAGGTGGAGTCTGTTGATTCAGCACCTTTAAGGAAAAAACAGTTACGTCAAACTGGCAAGAGCTAGTGGGCGTAGTCTTTTTTCTTTTGCTGAACCAGAAGGGACCAGGGGCAGCAGACCCTTTAGTGGATGGGTCTTCCCCATCTCTCATACACTGGAAGCTGGTCTGGCTGCCTCCATAAGCCCAACCAGATAAGTAAACAGATAAGTAAGTAAATATATAACATTAGGTTAAGTGGGGATAAGCTCTCTGAAGAAAAATAAAGCAGGGGAAGGGTGGTTGGAAAGGCCGCTCTGAGCATATGGAAGGAGGAGGGCATTGCCTTTTTTTCTCTAGTTGGAAGGGGTGAAATTAGTCACTGATTGATGGCCGTCCTGCCTTCCTCACTGTCCGTATAAATCTTACCCAAACTCCCAAGCCCCCCACCTTTTCTATATTATGGTAAAAAACGTATAGCATAAAATTTACCATCTTAACCATTTGGAAAATGTTCAGTACAGTAGTGTTAACCACCTTGTTATGCAGCAGATCTCTGAACTTTTTCATCTTCCAAAGCTGAAGGTCTGTACGCATTGACCAGCAACTCCCTTTTCCCCCCTTCCCCCAGCCCCTGGCAGCCACCATTTTTAAGAGTTTGACTAATTTACATACCTCATATAAGTGAAGTCTTGCAATATTTGCCTTTTTGCGACTGGCTTATTTCACTTAGTATAATGTTCTCAAGATTCATTCATATTGTAGCATATTACAGGAATTTCTTTTTAAGGCTGCATATTTCATTATATGTATATACCACATTTTATTTATCCATTCATCTCTTGCTGGACATTTAGGTTGATTACATTTCTTGGCTCTTGTGAATAATGCTCCAATGAATATAGGTGTGCAAATATCTCTTTGAGATTCTGATTTCAGTTCTTACCCAAAAGTAGGATTGCTGGATCATATGGTAATTCTATTTTTAATTTTTTGAGGAACCTCCCTACTGTTTTCCATAGCAGCCGCACCACTTTGTGTTCTTACCAACACTGCACAAGAGTTCCAGTTTCTCCATACCATCACCAACACTTATTATCCTTTTTTTTTTTTCCCCCTAGTGGCCATGCTGATGGTGTGAGGTGCTATCTTACTGTGGTTTTGGTTTGTACTTCCCTGATGATAAGTGATGTTGAGCATCTTTTCATATGTTTATTGGTTATTTGTATATCTTTGGAGAAATGGCTATTCCAGTCTTCTGCTCATTTTTTTAATGAGATTATTTGGTTTTAGGTTGCTGAGTTTTAGGAGTTCTTTATATATTGTGGATATTCATCCCTTGTCAAATACATGGTTTGCAGGTATTTTCTCCCATTCTGTAGGTTGCCATTTCACTCTGTTGATTGTTTCCCTTGGTGTTCAGAAGTTTTAACATTTGTTGTCCCATTTGTCTATTTTTGCTTTTGTTATGTCCAGTAAATCACAGCCAAATCCAGTGTCATAAAGCTTTTCCCCTGCATTTTCTTCTGGGAGTTTTATAGTTTCAGGTCTTACATTATATCTTTAATTCATATTGAGTTAATTTTTGTATATGGTGTAAGGTTAGGGTCCAAAATCATCTTTTACATGAGGATATCCAGTTTTCCCAGCACCCTTTTGTCAAAGAGACTATTCTTTCCCCATTGTGTATCCTTGGCACCCCTGTTGAAAATCACTTGACTGTATATGTGAGGGTTGATTTTTGGGCTCCCTATTCTATTCCATTGGTCTATATGTCTGCCTTTATGCTAGTACCATACTGATTTGAGTACTGTAACTTTGAAATAGGTTTGAAATCAGGAGATGTGAAACTTCCAGTTTTATTTTTACTTCTCACAATTTTGGGGGCGGGTATTTGGAGTCCTTTGAGATACTATATGTTTAAGGATTTTCCCCCCTATTTTTGGCAAAAAAAAAAAACACTGGGATTTTGATAGACATTGAATTGAATCTGTGGATTGCTTTGAGTAGTGTGGTCATTTTGACAATATTAAGTCTTCTAATTCATGAACATAGGATGTCTTTCTGTTTATTGTGTTTTCTTTAATTTCTTTCAGCAATGTTTTATAGTTTTCAACACGTAAGTCTTTTGCCTCTTTGGTTAAGTGTATTCCTAAGTATTTTATTTTTTGGAGTTATTGTAAATGAAATTATTTTCTTAATTTCCTTTTTGAATTGTTATTTTATTTTATTTTATTTTATTTTTCGGTACGTGGGCCTCTCACTGTTGTGGCCTCTCCTGTTGCGGAGCACAGGCTCCGGATGCACAGGCTCAGTGGCAATGGCTCATGGGCCCAGCCGCTCTGTGGCATGTGGGATCCTCCCAGACCGGGGCACGAACCCATATTCCCTGCATCGGCAGGCGGACTCTCAACCACTGTGCCACCAGGGAAGCCCTGAATTGTTATTTTTAATGTATAGAAACACAATTAATTTTTGTGTGTTGATTTTGTATCCTGCAAATTTGCTAAATTTGTTTATTAGTTCTAACTTGTGTGTGTGTGTGTGTGTTTCAGGTCTTTAGGCTTTAGGCTTTGGTACATATAAGATTATGTCATCTGTGAACAGAGATAATTTTACTTCTTCCTTTCCAATTTGGATGCCTTTTATTTCATTTTCTTGCCTAATTGCTCTGGCTAGGATTTCCAGTACTACGTTGAATAGAAATGGTAAGAGAGGGTGCCTTGCCTTGTTCCTGATCTTGGAGGGAAAGCTTTCAGTTTTTCTCCATTGAGTATGATGTTAGCTGTGGGTTTTCCATATATGCCTTTTATTGTGTTGATGTAGTCCTAGTTATGTGTGTGTTTTTATTATGAAATATTGAATTTTGTCAGTGCTTTTTCTGCATTAATTGAGATGATCAGGTTTTTTTTAACCTTTGTTCTCTTAATGTGGTGTATTACCTTGATCAATTTTTGCATGTTCAACCACCCTTGTTTTCCAGAAATAAATCCCACTTAGTCATGATATATAAACCTTTTAATGTGTTGTTGAATTCAGCTTGCTAGTATTTTGTTGGGCATTTTTGCATCAATATTTAGCAAGAATATAGGTCTGTAGTTTTCCTGTAGTATATTTGTCTGATTTTTATATCGGATCAAAATCATAATAGGGCCTCATAAAATGAGTTTGGAAGTATTCCCTCTTCTTTTTGGAAGAATTTGAGGAGGATTGGTGTTAATTCTTATTTGGTAGATAAGAGTGTTTGGTAGAATGCTGCAGTGAAGCCACTGGGTCTGGCCTTTTCTTTGTTGAGAGGTTTGTTGATTACTGATCCAATCTCCTTACTAGTTATAGGTCTGTTTAGACTTTTTACTTCTTTATGATTCAGTCTTGGTGGCTGTATGTTTCTAGAAATTTATTCCTTTTTTTTCTAGGTTACCCAATTTGCTGACATATAATTGTTAAGTTTCTTATGATCCTTTTATTTCTGTGGCATCAGTTGTAATGTCTACTCTTTATTTTCTGATTTTTATTATTTGAGTCTTCTCCCTTTTTTCTTAGTCTAGCTAAAGGTTTGACAATTTTGTTGACTTTTTAAAAAAAAAAACCTCTTAGTTTTGTCAATATTTTCTATTGTTTTTCTATTCCCTATTTTGTTTTAATCTTTATTATTTCCCCCTTCTGCTAACCTTGGGTTTAACTTGTTATTCTTTTTCTATTGCCTTGGGATATAAGTTATTTTGTTGATTTGACATTTTCTTTTTTAATGTAGTCATTTACTCCTAAAAACTTCCCTCTCGTCTTAATACTGCTTTTGCTGCATCCCATAGTTTTGGTGTGTTGTATTTTCATTCTCATTTGTTTCAAGATGCTTTCTAATTTCCCTTGTGATTCTTCTTTGACCCATTGGTTGTTCAGTGGTGTGTTGTTTAATTTCCATACATTTGTGAATTTTCCCATTTTCCTCTTGCTGTTGATCTCTAGTTTCATTTCACTGTGGCCAGAAAAGGTACTCAATATGATTTCAATTTTCTTAAATTTGTTAAGACTTGTTTTGTGCCTCACATGTGATCTATCCTGGAGAATGTTCTGTGTGTGCTTGCAAAGAATATTTACTCTGCTGTTGTTGGGTGTGGTGTTCAGTATATGTTTGTTAGGCTTAATTGGTCTATAGTGTTGTAATTAAACACTTTCCTTATTGAACTTCTTTCTGGTTGATGTATCCTTTATTGAAAGTGAGGTATTGAAATCTCCTACTATTATTGTATTATTGTCTATTTCTCCCTTCAGTTCTTTCAATGTTTGTTTCATGTATTTGGGTGCTCTGCTGGTAGGTGCATATATATTTATAATTATTATATCTTCTTGGTGAATTGACCCTTTTATCATTATATAATATCCTTTTTTGTGTGTCTTGTGACAGTCTTTCACTTAAAGGTTATTTTGTCTGATATAAGTATGGTCACGTCTGCTCTTTTTGGTTACCATTTGCATAGAATATCTTTTTCCATAGTTTCATTTTCAGCATATGTGTATCCTTACATCTGAACTGAGTCTCCTAGACAGCATATAGTTGGATCTTGTTGTTTTCTTCTCAGCCACTCTATATCTTTTGACTGGGGAGTTTAATCCATTTACATTTAAAGTAATTGCTGATAGAGAAGGACTTACTATTACCATTTTGTTAATTGTTTTCTGTATGTCCTGCAGTTATTTTGTCCCTCTTTTCCTCTCTCACTGCCTTCCTTGTGTTTCATTAATTCATTTGTAGTGATATGCTTTCATTCCTTTCTCATTTTCTTTTATAGGTAGTTACCATGGGGATAACATAAACTATCTTATAGTTAATACAATTTATTTTAAACTGATAACAACTTAACTTCAGTCACATACAAAAACTCTACTGCTTTACATCTCTCTTCAACTTTATGTTATCAATGTCACAAGTTATATTTATTTACATTTTGTATCCATTAACTTAGTTTTTTTATGTTTATCTTTTAAATTCTATACCAGAATTTAAAGTGATTTTTTGTACCACCACTACAGTATTACAGGATTCTTTACTTTCTATATATTTACCTTTGCCTGGAGCTTTGTAATTTTGCACTGCTGTGTAGTGTTGCTTTGTAGTGTCCTTTTTGTGTGTGTATTTACTGTGTAGTGTCCTTTCATTTCAACCTGAAGTACTCCCTTTAGCAATTCTTGTGAGGCAGTGGTGATGATCTACTTCAGATTTTTTTTTTTTTTAATCTGGCAACGTTCTTATTTCTTCTTCATTTTTGAAAGACAGTTCTGTCAGATATAGTATTCTTAGTTGGCAGGTTTTTTTCTTTTCTTTCAGCACTTTGATTATACCTTCCCACTCCTTTCTGGGCTGCAAATTTTCTGCTGAGAAATCCACTGATAATCTTATGAGCACTGATAATCTTATGAGCGCCATTGTAGGTGACAAGTTGATTTTTGTCTTGTTGCTTTCAAGATTTTCTCTTTCTTTGTCTTTGACTTTTGACAGTTGATTATAATCTATCTCAGTGTGGGCCTTTTTGGGTTCATTCTAGTTGGAGTCTTTTGAGCTTCTTTTTTTTTTTTCTTGTGGTACGCAGGCCTCTCACTGCTGTGGCCTCTTCCGTTGCGGAGCACAGGCTCCGGACGCGCAGGCTCAGCGGCCATGGTTCACAGGCCCAGACACTCTGCGGCATGTGGGATCTTCCTGGACCAGGGCACGAACCCATGTCCCCTGCGTCGGCAGGCGGACTCTCAACCACTGCACCACCAGGGAAGCCCCTTGAGCTTCTTGAATTTGGATGTCCATCTCCTTCCTCAGAGTTGGGAATTTGTAGCCAGTATTTCTTCAAATAAACTGCCTGCCCCCTTTCTCTCTTCTCCTTCTAGGACTCCTATAATGCATATATTGGTCCAGTTGATGATGTCCCCTAAGTCCCTTCAGCCTTCTTCACTTTATTTTTTTTTTTGTTCCTCTGACTTGATAATTTCAAATGACCTGTCTTTGAGTTCACTGATTATTTCTTCTGCTTGACCAAGTCTGTTGTTGAAACCCTCTAGTAAATTTTTCAATTCAGTTATTGTATTCTTTAGCTTCTCACTACAGAAATTTTGGTTCTTTTCTTAAAAAATACTTTCTGTCTCTTTGCTGATATTATTTTATTCATGCATAATTTTCCTGAGTTCGTTTAGTTGCCTATCTGTGTCCTCTTTTAGTGCATTGGACTTCTTTAAGAAGATTCTTTTGAGTTCTTTGTCAGTAGTACATGGATCTCCATTTCTTCAAGTTCAGTTTCTGGAGATTTATTTTGTTCCTTTGACTGAGCCATGTTTCCCTGTTTCTCCATGTGCCTGTTTATTTTTTGCTGTGATTTGTGCATTTGAAAAAATAGTCACCTATCCTCATCTTTATGGACTGGCTTCATACAGGGGAAGACCTCCAACTAGCCTGGCTAGAGCCTCTGTAGGCAACTCAAACCTTCTCCAGGGATGTGTCTTCTCTGGGCTTGTGCCTGTAGCTTCTCAGAGAAGCTTGCCATTTTCTTTTGCAAGAGCTTGTAATTTCTTGCTCCCTCTGGTGTCTGTCTGTGTCTCTGCAGTTTCCCTGGTGCTGCACCAAGCACCAAGCTCTCTTGTTCTCTGTGGCTCCCAGGCATCTAAATTATGCTGATTCCCTGTTTGCACTCCAGGTCAGACAAGACAGAAACCAGTTCCTCGGGCAGTTCCCTGAAAGTCTGAAGCATTGGACTTATGTTCCCTTCTTCTCTTTCCTCCCAAGGGAAAAGCTGCTGGTCGGGCTATTCTTCTTAGTCTTGCTGAGCTATGCTAGCTTGGGGCTGTTGGGGTTGGTGTGAAATGGCTTTTCTCACCTGGTTCAATGTGACTGTTCTTGAGTTTGATCTTGCCTGGGGTACTGTGACTTCTTAACAGGTTCCTGGAATTCTCATAAAGAGTTTTTGGGTCACATGCTGTTAAGTTGGCATCTCTGTGGGGAAGTGAAGTCCAGAGCTTCTTATTTTGCCATCTGGCTGATGTCATTCCTTAAGCCTCTTTTTAATGGCACCTCTTCCATGCACCCTTCCCCACTGCCCCCAGCAAAGGCCACTGGACTGTAAGGGGTGTGGGGGCACCAGGACCTTTCTCCTGTAAAGGCCACACTGTGCCACAGTAAATGCTCTCCCACCCAGCAGTTGATCACGGGGCATGTGATGGTTGAACACACGTGTGTTTCTGCTTTTCCTGACCAAGTGCAGCGTGCATGGTCTTCATACTGCAGGTGAACATGTGCTCTTAGCTTTTTCAGGGACAGATGTGTCTTGAGAGGATGTTGTATCAGTGGGATCTGTCAGGAGTCAGAGATCCTGGGTCTCAGATCCGCCACCCCCAATCAATGTGACACTTCTGGTTTCTTTCTAGTCATGCATGATCAGAGTCACACATCCCTCTTGGGAGGCACAAGGAGATGGGTACCTCTAGATCCTAAGAATCCACAAGGAAAGTGTCACCAGGAGGGTACAGGAAACAGGGGCAGAACAGGTTCTCCAGCTAAGAGACTGGAGCTAAGGGGTGGCCCTGCCAGAGCAGAGCTTAGCTCACAGCAGTAAGGATAAAGCTGGCTTCCACCTCTACCTCCAGGTCCCTCTCTTTCTCCTTTCTATAAATGCTCTGTCCTTCCCTGTTACACATCTGCTTTCCAGCTGCCACTCAACCAACAGCACTGTCAGGGAAGGGTCAGGCTGTCTTGCAGAAGGTGCTAGTAAATATCCATTGAATTGGCTTGACTTCTGTTCTTCGCATAGGCCCATGCTACTCCTCAAGCCAGTGTGTTTCCTGCCACAAATCCCCAGCACTGGGACCAAGTAGATTCTAGAGGCCCCTACCTACAGATAGGGGCCTCTAGAATCTCCTAGGGGCCTTACAGATTCTCCTATTAGAAGGCCGATCCATTCATTCAACATATACTTTTGATTTTTATCAAGGCCACCCAGCTGATGGCCCTGGAAATTCCTGATACCATTTTAGTGTGTCCACAGGAGAAGGGATACAGCACTGGCAGGATTTCTGGAGGCCCTAAACTGTCTCCAGGGCTCTCATCCACAGAACTCTGCAGAGCAGTCCTCCGGGACACCCTTTGAGTGACCTCAGGTGCTGAGTGTCTGTGGATGGGGCTTTCACTGGAGCATGGATGCGACTGGGACAGCAGGCAAGTATATAGGCCGGGGCTGTGGCTGACAAGGTTGGAGGAGGCCCCGGGTGAATGAAGACCTCTAAGGCCAGCACTGGGCATCTGGGGAAACAGCCATAGCGATGTCTTCTAAGCAGAAGTCTGAGGTCACTGGGGTGGGTTCTGAATCAGATGCTTCCACATGACCAGCCTCGTCATCCTGTTCACCGTGGTTTGCATGTGTGTGTGTTATGGAGCAACAGTGGAGCTGTGATTTCCTTTTATAGAGATTTTAAGAGGAAGTACATTTCTCTATTACTCCCTGCCACAATTTTTACATTATCTGTCTCCCACTCAGATATATTTTTCCCTCAGTTCATTCAAGCTCAGAGAAACAGAGAGAAGATATAAAAGAATTAATTAAAATAACGTCTCTTCTAGGACAAGGTGTGTCATCTCTGTACTTCCTCTGGGGTGGGGGCGGGGTACAGGGCTGTAATGGAGTCGTGTCCAGCCAAGAGGGAAACTCGTTAGCCCTGGTCAGCTCTTTTAGACTTCCATGCTACCTATGGCATATGGCCTGCCCCCCCATCTTTCCCTCTTCTTTCCTTCCTCCTTCCATCCCTCTCTCCCTTTCTCATTCTCTCTCTCTCTCCCTCTCTTTCATCCCAGTGCAGTGGTAGAGCATATACTTTCAGATCTCAACCTCAGGCATCAGACAAACCTGCGTTTGTAAACCCGCTTAGTCATCTATTACTGTATATGTGAACCTGGGTGAGTTACTTAACCTAAACCTCATTTGCTAAATAAACAAGGTGAAAAATCATACCCACCTCTCTGGTATGTGGTGAGGATTGAAAGAAATAATGTGAGTACGGAGCTCAGCATTGTGTGGGGCACAGAGTCAGTGCTTGATAAATGATGGTTGAAATTCCTTCAACCTTGTGCTTACTGACCTTTGCTTCCTTTGGCAGCCCTGGGCTGGGCCCTCAAGAATGTGTTGGTGAAAAAGGCAGACTATGCTCTCTGCCCTCAAGGAGCTCAGTCTGGTGGGGAGGTGACCATGGCAGCAGTGGGCAGTGGCCCCTGGGAGGCCAATGGCATCCCATCCCCAGCTCTAATTCCACTGTGGGCTGGATCTGTGGGCTCTTCCACCCCAAACTGCTTTCAGACAGAGCCATACCAGCTGGTTTGGCTTCCTGAGCCTTTAGGGAGTTGGGTTTATATGAGCTGTACATTTGTGAGTGCACTGGATTGTAGTTCATTCATTCATTGAACATTCATTGCCTTACTCTGTACCAGGCACTGTTCTAGTCACTTAGGATGCATCAGTGAATTAAACAGGGACTTTGCTCTTGTGAAGTAAATGTTCTAGCAAGAGGAAATAGACAATAAACAATAAACAATAAACACAGTATATAAGTAAACTAGTAGGATGCTACAGAGTGATACATGCTGTGGGAGAAAGATTATATGCACAGGTGAGGGAGCTTGGAGGTGCTAGGGATGGAGGTGGGGAAGTGGGATATGATTTTCTAAAGAGTAGTCAGGGTAGACTCATTGAGAAGGGAATGTTGAGCAAAGACTTAAAGGAAGAGAAGGGGTTTGCCCTATCTGGGGTAAAGAACTTTGCAAGAAGAAGGTAAAGCAAATGCATGGCAGCTTGTGGGAAGAACAGGAGGGAAGCAAGCATGGTTGGGGACGGGTGAATAAGACAGGGAATCTCTATGAGAACAGAGATTGTTCCACCCTGTGCCTGGCAGATGGTAGACGTACAGTGAGTACTGGTTGAATGAATGAATTTTTACCGGCATCCAGGCTGGTCCAAGCTGCGCCAGGCCAGAACTAACCCATCACTAATTTTCTTGAACAGAGAGCTCTTGGATAGGAACTCTTGGATAGGAACAATTTTCAAATCACCAAACAGAGCTCATATAAAATTCAAATGTGCAGTTGCGGGCATCAAAACACAAAGACCTTTCCTTAGCATGTACAAAGAACAGCACATCTGCTGAAGAGTGGGAAAAAACAAAATGAAATTACAGATGACCTTTGAATGCCTAATTTAAAGGAAAGTCTGCTGCGAAAGTCTCCATGAGTGAGCCTTTTGGATTCCCAGCAGATGTCCAGTCTGAAGCTGCTGGAGGAATGAGGGGGCTAGGCCATCTACAGAGGAAGAAGAGGCTGTACCCAACTGCTGGTGACCACATGTCACATCTTCCCTTACTCTGGCTTTTAGGATGTCTGATTTTGTTTATTACTCTGTAGCTCAAGTCTCTCCACCCCTCATCTCCAGAGAGGTAGTCTCCCACCTGTCCTACTTATTGGTTGCTGAGGATTAAGTGTTAGGAACATCTCAGGAATACACTCCTAAGGGACCACCCCCCTTTCCATCACCCCAGGCCTCCTGTGGGAGACCATCTCTAGTGTGGCCTCTGCTCTGCCTGGCCTAAGGCTGGAGGACGTTGTGTCAGGCATTCAGGACCTGAGTGGAGCTCCAGTGCTCTCTGCCCTCACCTCTGCCTTGTCAGCCCCTTACCCCAGCTCTCCCTCTCTCCCTCTGCTTCTTCATCTCACCAACTCCTTTCTTCCTTTCTCATCTTGGGCAGAAATCCTGGGAGAGATTGGACAGGCATCCTGACCCTGGCCCAGGGCCAGGAGAAACAACAGTCCCTGAGGACATTAATGGTTCAGGACCATGGATAGGGCTCTTCTGCTCCAGGCAGCACCAACCTTTCACTTGGGTCACCTGACTCAGGGCATCTATGTGAAGGTGACCTTGAGACCCCCTTTATAAGATGGAGGGGTGGGAGCCTTAGTGACTAAGGGACTTGACCATATTCCTTGCTATGAAGTGGCAAAGCAGAATTAAGAACCCAGGTTTTCAGATTCTTCCCATTTCACCATGTTAGGTTCCCCCCGCAACCCACACACACATTTTAAAATTAATTTTCACATCTGGGTCACATGAGACCAAAGGGCTTGAAGTTACCTCTGTCTCTTAGAGATGAGGCCAGTTCCACCATGGGTGTGTGCATTAGAAAAAATAGCACCCATGAGCTTTTGATGGATAAAGAAACAAATGAAAAGCAAACCAAAACAAAAGAAGCACAGATGACAACTGGACAAGCTAATCTATTTACTCAACAAATATTAACTGAGTGTCTATGAAATGCCAAATTCTGTGCTGGAGATTTAATAGTGAATCAGATGTGGTCCTTGCCATCATGAGGTGCTCTGGTGGTAGAGACAGAGACATAAGCTTGGTTTCTCAATTCCACAACGCAGGCTTGGTTTTGACAATTCACTCCCATTTCCCAAGTTATTTTTTTTTCCTTCTGGGAAGTCCAATGTGTACAGAATTTCCCATGTGTCCTCTCTTCTGATGCCACACTGAGCCTCACCATAGTGGGCTCAACCCCCAAAAGGCAGGCAATAGGGCAGAAGCCTAGGAGTGTGAGCTGAGATGATTGATACTTAAGAAAAGGGCTCCCCAAGGTAACATTCTTTGTCTATCAGAGTGGTCTAGAAAGAGAAATGGCTTATCACATTGGCCAAAGTAGGCATCTAGCCACTCCCCTCATCCCCCCAAATCAATCCACCCATCCATGAAGTAGTGGTTAAGAAGACAGGATATGACACAAGATTGCCTGGGGTTGAATCCCATTTCCACCATTTATCAGCTGTCTGACCTTGGGCAGGTTACTTAACCTTCCTGGGCCTCAGTTTTCTTGCCTGTGATATGGGAATCATAATAGTACCTATCTAATACAATTGTGGGGATGGAATGACTTATTAGATGTAAAGTACATAAGACAGCCCTTGGCAGAGGAAAAAATGTTTAATGATCTATTATTATTAGACTAAGTCCATAAGGGCAGGGATAGTGCCTGGGACGTAGTGAGTGCTCAGTACTTTTTTTTAAATGAATAAATGAATGAATTTGCTAAGACCTGAACTTCTGTGTGTCATTCCCTGTACTCAGCCCCGTCCCTTGAACCAAAGCCACAGCTCAAGTGTCTTCTCAGCTGAGGAGAACTCAGTGATATCTCCCTATGTTTGCTCTGAAAGACCCAGCCAGGAGCACGACCAGCCCAGCAGAGGCACCTGTTCCCAGACATACCTGGCCTCTTCTCTTGGTGCTGATCCAGGGATGTAGCACAACCCAAAGAGTGAGAAGCTCTGCCGTCAGCAATGCAGAGATACCTCTGCTGGTCCAGGATTCCCTGTCAACATGATAAACAACCCCTGGCTGGTATTGGCTCAAAATGATGACAAAAGAGCTGCATCTGTATCACTAGGCAGGGAAAATCATATTTGGTCCACTGTGGTGGTTTCTGTGTTCAGCATGTCCTGGAGAATCAGAGAGCCTGGAGTTAGAATTAGGAAGCTGAACAGCACGGGATTATTCCCACAGAGTAATTGGACGTGGCACAGGGACAGGTTTGCTGCCTTACCCCGTCTGCCATGCATTGTTTTGTGCCTTTGCTGCATGCATCCCCAGCTTGAGAGGAAGAAGGAGACCCTGCTTTGTTTCCTTGTCCCTGCGGCACAGCAACTGTGCTAAGCTCTTTTCAATAAATCCCAGGCTTTGCCGCTAGAGCTGGGTGCAGAGTGGAAACAGCACCGTAGCTTTGGAAGTGTGTCCCCAGGTGGTGTGTGAATCTTGTAGCCTGGCAGAGGGAGGGGCCTGAGCTTTGCTTTCACACAGATCTGTGTTTGAATCCCAGCTCTTCCACTGCTACCTGTTTGACCTTGAGCACGTTCTCAAGCCTTGAGGAGCTTTGCTTCACCTATAAAGTGGTGGAGGTGGGGGCATGACAGCCATTTCAAAGGGTCATTGCTAAATTCAGGGAGGTGATGTTAGGGAAGCACGTGGATAAATGTTGGTCCCCTTCTTAGACCTGCCCCAAAGCACCCGTCTTTCTGGGTGTGTTTGTATGTGCTCTCCGCTGTGCCCCTGGGATCCAACAGTGAGGTGTCCTCAAACCACTCAGCAAGTGGAGACACGGTTAGGAAGATGGGCCATGTCTGTCTGTCTCCTATACTCCACTGTGAACTCCTTGAGGGCATGGATCGTATTATACACAATCCACCCCTCCCATTTCCCAACCCCCAATCCCACCCCCTGAGATCCACACACACCCATGCCCACATACGTAGAGCCTGGAACTAAACAGCCCTCCCCAGACTTGCTGAATGAAAGCTTGAATTTGGCTTGGACCTCTGAGGTTCTGGGTAGAATCCAGGGCATCTCTAACTTGGATGGAGAAAGTTGCATCTTTATTTTCACTAATCTTCTACTGAAACCTAGCATTTCTGTTCATCATGAATGTAAGCAACGAAGTACAGCAGTCCTGGCAGTACCTGTGAATTTGTCACTGATAAGATCACAGGTATTTTCATAGAGCATCACAGGAGTTGCAGCTACCTAGAAAGAACATTTGTGCTTTGAACTACAGTAGTTTTCAGGCCCACTGCTAGATCTTGTTCATAATGCATTAATAAAGGAACACCTATAATACTCTATGACAAACTTTTGAAATATTTTGAAAACTATATTCCAATATAATTGGTTTCCCTTGTAATTCTATGTATTTTGTTGTATGCATTTCAAAAGATCATTTGAGACGGCTTCACCAGGCTGCCAAAGGGGGCCACGGCACAACAAAGGTGAAGAACCCCTGGTCTAGGAGGTCCATGGGTGGGCTTCTTTGGCCTGCAGGTTCCCTAAAATGAATGAAAAAAGATGGGAGGCTAGGTTCTTCTGGATATGTGACTTTCCTTTTTAGTGAACATTTGGCAATGTCTGAAGACATTTTTGGTTGTCACAACGGAGAGGTGCTACTTGGCACCCAGGGGTGTTTAGCAGCCAGGGGTGTTTAGCAGCCTGGGATGCTGCTAAACATCCTGATGCACAGGACAGCCCTCCCAACAAAGGATTTTCCTGCCCCAAATGTCAATAGTGCTGAGTTGAGAAACCCTGGGCACATTAATGGAAATTTCTTGGATTGTTAAGACTTCTAGGGAAAAAAAAAAATCAATGCACGTCTTCATTAGAAATACCTGTGATAATTCTCTCATCTAACACTGAATGCACATCTACAACATATACCAGGCACTGGGCACCAAGGTTACAGGGAGGAGTACGACCCTGGAGGAGCTCTGGGTCTGCAGTTCAGTTGGATGTGTGACCCAGTAGAGTTGTGTGCAAGGTGCAGCCATTATGCAGATCTCTACGGGGCACCTGTTGTCCAAGCAACATGCTGGGTGCTGCGGATCAGTGTGAATGTGACAGAATCTGCATCTCCCAGGGAACACAGACAATAAGTGATGCCATGATGTGTGCTGACAGAGTGATGACAGAGGTGCAGGGCTCTGTGGGGACACAGTGAGGTGTGTGCTTGGGTGTATGTTGGGGTGAGGGGAGTACACCTTAGTGCAGTGGTCAGTAAGGTCTCCTGGGGGTGCTGAAGTTTCAGTTGAGACTTAAGAGATGAATAGGAGTTAGCAAGATCAGAGGATATGAAGAAAGGATGCTTCCATCAGAGGGAAGAGCAAGTTTGAAGACAGAGGGAGCAAAAGAGCACAGAGCATCAAAGGAACCAAACAGAGAGAGCCTGGCTTGGGCTGGAGTGTCACTTAAGGGAAAGAGTGGCAAGAAGCAAAGCCTGGGAGAGGAGCAGTGGGTGGCTCAAGGGGGTGTCTTGGATGCCATGTTTAGAACTGTGGGCTTTTCCCAGAGGAGCCATTGAAGGATTTTTAAGCAAGAATGGCAGGCCAATTTTTGTTTGTATGTTTGTTTGTTTGTTTGTTGCGGTACGCAGGCCTCTCACTGTTGTGGCCTCTCCCGTTGCGGAGCACAGGCTCCGGACGTGCTGGCTCAGCGGCCATGGCTCACGGGCCCAGCCGCTCTGCGGCATGTGGGATCTTCCCGGACTGGGGCACAAGCCCGTGTCCCCTGTGTCGGCAGGCGGACACTCAACCACTGCGCCACCAGGGAAGCCCTGTTTGTTTTTTTGAAAGGGATAGATTGGGAGGGAAGAGGCATGGAATTTGGTGGATGGCTGTTGCAGTGACAGAGAGAGAGAGGGAGAAAGAGAGAGAGAAAACTTAGTAACTGCCCAGGAAACGAGGGGAGGCTTCTCAGAGGAGGTGCTGTATGAACTGAATCTGGAACAGTGAGTAAGGTTTCCTAGGTCGAGAAGGTAAGGGAAAGGCATTCCAGGCAATGGGCCAAGCATTGTACGGCCTGCAGGATTGTGGGGTGTTTGTAGGTTTGTAGATGATGAGCTATTTGGTGTGACCAACATAATGTGCAGGGGAGAGGGGCTAAGATGAGGCCCAGGGCCGGCATCTCTATGACCCTGGCTTCTGGTTCACAACTAAAGGGTGACTGCAGAGGCCAAAGATACTGTTTGACCCCTGCTTCTCCCACCTGTCCAGACAAGGTGCCCCTGCAGAAGGCAGGCACAGAGATAAGCCGGAGTCCCATTGTAGAAGTGAGATGTACAGTGGGCTCCCTGTGTGCAGGTGAGATGTCTTTAGTGGGCATGGCTTACCTGGCATCTACCACACTCCTCTGTGTTTCCTCTTAGGGCAGTCTCATTAATTGCATGGTTTCCACAAATCCATCTCTCCAACCCAGATTGCACTCCCACATTCCAGTCTACAGCCCTCATTGCTTTCTGGCCATCTCTGTCTGGATGTCCCAGTGGCTTCTCCAACTAAATTTGTCCCAAACTGACCTTATCAGTCAACAAGTATTTGCAGAATTGAATTGAATTTTCCTGCCAAACCTCTCAAAAGAGTTATCTCCTCAAAATTATCATTATTTGTAGACAACATGATTGTATACCTGAAACACCCAAGGGAATCAAGTGAGAAATCTTTAGAATTCATAAGAGTTCAGAGACCCAGTTGGATGCCAGATGAATATATAAAAATCAATAGGTTTTCTGTATATCAGTAATAACCAGCTAGAAAAAAAATAATGGGAAAAATGTCATTCACTAGAGCAAGAAAAAGGGCATAAAATGTCTAGGAATAACCTTAACAAGATGTGACTGAGACCTATATAAAGAAAAGTACAAACCTTTACTGAAAGATTAGCTGGTATTTACTGATTACTTATAGTGTGTCAGGTACTGTACTGAGTATTTAGCAATTTAGCAGATATCATCACATTAACCTGTACAACCATCCTAGAAGCGGTTGTTAATTTTAAAGATGTTGAAATGAGAGTTTAAAGAGTTTACATAAATTGCCCACAAAGTATTAAGTGGCAAAACTGAAATTTGAACCGAAGGCTTTTTGTTTCCAAAACCCAAGCTTTTAACCTTTTCACGAAGCCACCTTCAGAATACGCCGTACATACACAAATGGTAGGTTGGTAGGTGTCTTCCGGGTATTATAAAAAGATTAATTCATTTCACTCATCCATTCATTCCAAAAATGTCTATGGAGTGACTACTATGGGCAAGTATTGAGCTAGGTGCTAGAGATAAAACTATGAATGAAATCTCAAGGAGTCTATGGCTAGAGAAGCCACATAAACATATCATTATGTCACCATTGGAGAAAGCAGTGATATTCACTGGTTCACTAATTCATTCGCTAAGGGTGAGCAAACGAAGGAAGAATACTTGCCATTATCTCCAGGGTTCCAAGAGGGCTCCCTGCAGGAGGTAATGAGTCTTAGTGTGCCTGGAGTCAGCTGGGTGAGGGAGCTAGAGAGAGAGCATTCCAAACACAGACAGCTGGGTAGGCAGTGAATATGCATGAATCATTCATTCAACCAACAACTCTTCTGGGAGCGTCTGCTGTGTGCCAGGTACAGGTCTGCGAGCTGGAGAGAGAGTAGAAACAAAATAGCTCCCCTGCTCTTATGGAGATGGCATTCTATCGGGGTAGGGGGGCACTGAAAATAAACAAGAAAATAGATGTCAGAGGATGCTCAAGTGCTGTGGAAAAAATAAAGCAGGAACCTGGAGGGCTGGCGTGAGGGGAGGGAGGCTTGGATTTCATTTAGGGTGGGCTGTGAGCTGATGTTACTTGACTCAGGCTGAAGGAAGTGAGGGATCGGGTCACACAGCTCTTGGGGAAGAGCTTTCTGGGCTGGAGGTCGAGCAAGTGCAGGGTCCCAAGGTGGGCATGGGATGGGCTTAGGTATCACGGCCCATCACAGCGAAGGGATGAGCGACAGGAGAGAAGGTCGGGGCAGCGAGGTGTCCGTTCAAGTAGGGCTTCTGGGGTGTGGCAAGGACTTCGGCTGCTGTGTTGGGTAGGATGAGAAGCCAGAGAGAAATCTTTCTAGACGTCAATAAAGGAAAAAAAATTATTACCAAGAAAAAGACAGGTAAAGGTGGCTGCCTGTAAAAACCAAACATTTCATTCTACATGAAAAATCTAAATGAAACAAAAAGCACACAACAGGTGAAAAACAACCTTTTCAGCAAATATGACAAAAGAGTGAAATCCCGATTCTCTAAAGAGTTAGCACAAATTAATAAGAAAAATAGTAAGAACTCATGGAATGTTTAAGAACATAAAATTTAGATACCTTTGTATGTCATCATAAAATTAAAAGGCCAAAACGACTACAAATGTATATGTAGCACATGTGATGCATAGAAGATATAAACATGTAACTCAGTGAGAAAAAATAAACACCACAGTGGAAAATGAGCCCAAAATTTCATCAGATAGTTCCTCAAGGGAGGGATTAAAATTATTGAGGGCATCTTCTTTATCCATTCATCTGTCGATGGGCATTTAGGTTGCTTGCAAGTCCTGGCTATTGTAAATAGTGCTGCAGTGAACATTGGGGTGCATGTGTCTTTTTGAATTATGGTGTTCTCTGGGTATATGCCCAGTAGTGGGATTGCTGGGTCGTATGGTAGTAATATTTTTAGTTTTTTAAGGAACCTCCATACTGGGTTATCACTTTCTCAACTCACTAACCAACGTTTGATTCCCAGGAGACTTCCAAATGAGTCGGGGTTCCAGGCCTGTCTAACCATCTCCAACTGGACAGCACACCCCCCAGAAACCAAAGCTGGATGCAGTTACCGCTTAAGTGAACACTCGGTCTGGGACTCTGGCCATGGAAAAGCATTTTCCACCACACTGACCAGCATGCTGTCACCAGACCTTACTAAGAGGCCAGGTCTTACTTATAACAGAAAAAAATATCCAGAGACAAATGCTTGACAGAAGGAGGATGGTTGAGTAAATTCTAGTAAAACCATATACTAGAATGTGGCACGTCCATTTAAAATGCTGTTTATGAATTCAGTATCTTGGGGCGGGAGAGCTTATGTTGTCACGTTTACTGAATTATTGCAAAAGAAAACCGAGAAATGACCTGAACGGCCATCAGCAGGCGAGTGGTTGAATACATTGAGATACATTCAGGCTGTGGAATATTACACATTTATATAAAAAATCAGTTAGATATAGCTCCACTGACCTGGAAGGTGTCCCCGATGTAGTGTTAAATGAGAAAGCAGGTTGCAGAGAAATGAGTGCAACTACGATTTCATTTTTTAAAAAAAATAATAAAAATTCTCCCGGAATGTGTCTTTGTTTGCATGAGAGATGAGAAGGTTGGAGAGGAGAGAGTTACCTGCCGGTTAACTTTCGTAGCTTTGGAGTGGGTAGAAGGGATAGAGATAGGGGACCCGTTTGTCCTTATACATCTTTGTGTTGCATGTATGCATAGCCATGTATATTACAAATAACATTGCCCTTTACAACTTAAAACTGAAGAATAGTTTACTGAAAAAAGAGCCCACAAAATTATATATATAATATCTCAACTATGTGAAATATGCATGGAAAAATCTAGAAAAAAAAGAAAATATTAACATCGGTTGCCTCTGAGAGGAAGGCGAGATTGTAGCGTTTCCTCTTTTTTTAATTCTTGCCTATATTTTCCAAATTTTCTTCAAGGAGGAAGATATATACATTATTGTTTAAAATATAATGGCCTCTACCTTCTCACCAGCCAATCTTGCCTTTACTTATTTACAATCTGGCCTCTGTCCACCGTGTCAGCTGCCACCTGTCTTTGCTGAAGTTCATGCATCCATTCTGCAAATACTTATTGAGTTCTCGGCACTGGGGTTGCTACAGGAACCAGGACAGAGCTCCCGCTCTCAGCATCCTTACTTCCCAAGGGACCATTTAGACATCAACCCGAGTGACCTCATCCCAGACCCTCACCTTAGCCTCCCTGTGGTGCTCAGTGCCCTGAGTCACCTTCTCCTGTATGAACTGCACTCTGGTTCTCCTCCCACCGTATGCCTGCCTTCCTGCCTCCTACTCTGTCACCTTTCTTGTCCCTGTACACGGAAAGTGTTCCCAGGGTCTCTGTTTAGAGCCGCCCTGATTTCTTTCTCCACAGCACCAGATGCTGTTCATACCCAGGTTCTGAATCACAAACTGCAGACCCACACAGCAGTTGGGATGCTGGGGATGGTGGTGAATGTTGGTATCAGTGGTTGACCAGGACACGAATGAGGGTGGTCCTCAAGGCGTGACCCCTGTTGGGTCTATACTCCAGGATCATTCTGTGCAGCCCTGTAGCACAGTATTGCCATGTGGAAGTATTTGCTTATGTCTGGGTCTATGATCCAGGCCCCAAGGCCGCCCATCACAGGGTCTAACCTAGAGGAATGAATGAATGAGTGAGTGAATGACATGGTGCAATGACATCACCAGACAGATTTCAGAGACATGAGCTGAGTAGATCTGGTGCCAGTGCCAGTGAGGTGAAGTTCAGGAACATGAACCAGGGGGCTCCTTTAAAAGTTGTGGAGGGCTTCCCTGGTGGCGCAGTGGTTGAGAGTCCGCCTGCCGATGCGGGGAACACGGGTTCGTGCCCTGGTCTGGGAAGATCCCACATGCCGCAGAGCGGTTGGGCCCATGAGCCATGGCCGCTGAGCCTGCGCGTCCGGAGCCTGTGCTCCGCAACGGGAGAGGCCACAACAGTGAGAGGCCCGCGTACCGCAAAAAAAAAAAAAAAAAAAAAAAAATATATATATATATATATATATATATAGTTGTGGAGATAGGAGCTTTATTTCATTATTACTGTAGTTGAATATTTTTTCTGGGTTCTGAGCCATTTATGTCTTCCTTTATGAACTAGCTCATTCAAGATCCTGTCCAGCTTTTTAATTACAGTGCTTGTTGTTTTCCTACTGGTTAGTAATAGTTCTTTCTGTATTAACTGTTTTATTGATACTTTTCTACCTAACCTTTTTGTGTGCCTTTTGATTTTGTTTCTATTTTTGACCTACACATACTACATACTTTCTGTATAAACTATCAGTCTTGTAGTATCTTCCACAGCTTTTTTTTTTTTTTTACGGTACATGGGCCTCTCACTGTTGCGTCCTCTCTCGTTGCGGAGCACAGGCTCCGGACACGCAGGCTCAGCGGTCATGGCTCACAGGCCCAGCCACTCTGAGGCATGTGGGATCTTCCCAGACCAGGGCACGAACCCGTGTCCCCCGCATCGGCAGGCAGACTCTCAACCACTGCGCCACCAGGGAAGTCCTTCCACAGCTTTTACATTCAGAAAATCACAGTCAGATAATTATTTGTGTACATGTTCTTCTAATTATTTTTTGACTTTTTAAAAAACTTAGTTTAGTATATGGTGTGAATTGACAAGATAACTTAATTCTTTTCTCAAACAGTTAATTAGTTGACCTTGCAAAATGTTTTTCTTTTCTCACTGATTTTTAATGCTTATATATATTTTAATTTTTATGTCTATTTAAAGCTATTGCTGTAATACTGTGTCATGTTCTGCCTGTCCACCCTTGGGCCACCTCCACACTATTTTCAAAGCATCATTCGGTGATTTTGTTTAGTATCTGTAGAAAGAGAATACTACAAAAAATATCATTGTCTGCAACTGTCTATTTCTTCCAGTTAAACTTAGGTACCCTTTTACTAAATTCAAAACAGGTTATTGGGCTTTTGATCAGAATTGCATTAAGCTTATAAATTAACTTTTCAAAAGGTTAATATTCCAAATTAACCTTTCAGAAGTTAGTCTTCCACTCAGGATAACATATGTCTCTCCAATTATTCAAATTTTTTATTCTTCTCTAAATGTTATTTTTATACAGTGACTGCCTGTTTCTTATTAAGTTTATTTCCATTTATTATACGCATTTTGTAGTTATCATAAATAAGACCTTTTTTCTTTATATTTTTATCTGTCACTTGCATATGGAAATGTCACTGATTTTGTATACTTATTTTGTGTTTGGCTACTTTACTGAAATTTCTTATTCTAATAGCTTCCTAATTGATTCTCCTGGGTTTTCTGGGTATATTAATATATCATCTGCAAACCATAATTCTGCTTGCTCCTTTCTCATTTCTTTTTCTTGCATCACATGGATTAGCTCTTCCAATAAAGCGTGAAATCTCAGAGGTGATAGTAGCATTTCTATCCCATTCCTGATCTTAATCAGGCATTTCACCCTAAGTAGGATGTAAGTTATTGTTTTAAAATGGATGCTCTGTCATGCTAAGGAAATATTCTTTCTCCTACTTCCAAATGCTTATTTTAATCAGGGTTACATGTCTAATTTTATTAAATGCCCATTTAGCATTTATTCATAAGACCTTAGCTTTTTTTTCCTCTTTAAATGGGATACTTTGTGTTATCCCTCTTTTCTGTTAAAAGAGATTTTTCAATATTAAGGTCATTTTAGAGATTAACTGTCCTTTGTCAGTTAATCCCTAAAGTGGGCTTTAAAAAAATTAGTGTTGAGTCAATTTATGAGCATCGTAGTTAAGGTGGATCTGAAGTGGACTGCTTACTTTTGAATCCCATCTCTGAGTAACGGGGTGGCTTGGACCCCTTCCTTAATTTCTCTTTGCCTTAGTTCTTCATCTGTAAAATGGAGGTGATATGAATAGTATCCACCTTCTAGGGCTGTTGTGAGGATTAAACAAGTTAATATATGTGAAGTTCTCAGAGGAGTGTCTAGCCAAACACTCACTAAATACAAGCACTATCTTAAATTAATGAGAACTTACCATGTGTCTGGTACTGAGCTTGGGCTATGGATTCAAAGACGGGAAAACTCAAGTATGGTCTGTCTTCTCATGGAGCTTACAGCCTGGCAAGAAAACAGGTACTTATGAATTAATCACATGGAAGCATGGACATTTCCTTCTGTGATAAGTGCTACCAAGCAGAGGTGATGGTATCATGAGAGCATATAATAGGGGGTTTGAACTAGTCAAGGAGAGACAGTTGACTAGACATCTGAAAGAAAAATATGCCAAGAAGGGAGGGAAGTGTATTCTAGGAAGAGAGAACAGCATACCCAAAGGCCCTGTGGCTGTGCAGTGAGAGTGTAGCCAGTACAAAGGACTGAGAAGGGCGGGGTGTTTTTTTTCTGACAGATACACATCTGTGACACATATCACTGTGTAAATTTAAGACATACAGCGTGATGGTTTGATTTATGTATATTGTGAAATGATTACCACAATAGGCTTAGCTAACAACCATTATCTTATATAAAAACAATAAAAAGGAAAGAAGAAAGAAAAAAATGTTCTCTTTGTGATGAGAACTCTCAGGATCTACTCTCCGAACAACTTACCTGGGTATCACACAGCAATGTTAGCGATAGTCATCATGCTGTGCGTTACATCACTAGTACTTATTTATTTTACAAGTGGAACTTTGTACCTTTTGACCACCTTCCTCCAATTCCACTTCCCCACCCCCCGCCTCTGATAACCACAAGTCTGATCTGTTTTTCTATGAGTTTTGGGGTTTTTTTGTTTGTTTGTTTGTTCAGGTTCCACGTATAAGTGATATCATACAGTATTTATCTTTTTTTTCTCTGACTTATTTCACTTAGCATAATGCCTTCGAGGTCCATTCATGGTGTTGCAAATGGTAGGATTTCCTTTTTTTTTTTTATGGCTGAATAATATTTGTGTGTGTATGTGTGTGTGTGTGTATCTCACAACTAATTTATCCATTCATCTATCGATGGACACTTAGGTTGTTTCCATGTCTTGTTTATTGTAAATAATGCTTCTATGAATGTGGAGGTGCAGATATCTTTTCGAGTTAGTGTTTTTGTTACATTTGGATATATTCCCAGAAGTGGAATTGCTGGATCATGTGATAGTTCTATTCTTAATTTTTTGAGGATCCTCCATACTGTTTTCAACAGTGGCTGCACCAATTTACAATCCCACCAACAGTGCACAAGAGTTCCATTTTCTCTGCATCCCTGCCAGCATTTGTTATCTCTTGTCTTTTTGATGATGGCCATTCTAACAGGCATGAGGTTATATCTCATTGTGTTTTTAATTTGCATTTCCGTAATGACTAGCGATGTTGAGCATCTTTTCATGTACCTGTTGGCCTTTTATATATGTTCTTTGGAAAAAATGTCTGTTCAAGTCCTTTAGAAGGGTGGGGTTTGGCTGGAAAGCTAGCGGACACAAGGGTAAGAGGTCACTAAGGGCCAAACCATGCAGAGACCCTCATAGGTCTACAAGTGATTTTTCCTTACTGGAGAGCAATGGTGAGCTATGGGAGGTTTGATGTCGGTGGAGGAAAGGGGAGGTGACCTGATCAGATTTCTGTTTTGAAAAGACACCCCCAGCTGTAGTGTTGGCAGGGACCAGGGTAAACGCAGTTGACCAGTTAGGAGGTAGTTTTTATGGCAGTCTGGGGGAGAGATGCTGTGGGGTCAAGGGAAGTAGAGACAGAGACAGGGTGATCGGTTGTCCATGGGGTTGTGAAGGAGAGGAAAGTGTCAGGAAAGGGTAGGTGGAGGACATCACGAGCCTGAACATCCCAAAGGAGGTGTCAGGTCTGGAGCTCAGAGAGAGGTCTGGCCTGGACTGTGAAGTTGTGAGTCATCAGTGCACAAGTGGAGGTCCTCTAGACCAGACAGAGAGGAGAAGAGGCCCCAACACTGAGCCTGGAAAGGAGCCAGAGAAAGATCCATGGGAGGAAAGATGGAGAGTGAGCGGTATGGGAGGAAGCCGGGGACCAGGCTACTCAAAGCATCATTGCATCTGCAGGGCACCAGGTAAACAAGCAGGCTCTCTGGCCCCTCCCAGGTGCTGTACATCAGAATCTAAATGTCAGCCAGGTCCCCAGGCGCTGCTCATGTGCAGTGTAGTCTGAGATGCTCTGGCCTGGGAGGGGTGATTCCAGAAAGGAGGCAACAGTGTTAGAGGCAGCTGAGAGAGAGGTCTGTTAAAATGAGGACTGAACAATATCCACTGGACCCATCGGTGACCTTAGACCTGTTTGGGTGGATTGACAGGACCAGAAGACAGAACTGACGGGCTGGGAGTAAGGAAATAGAGACAGAAAGGACAGACAGATTGTGTTTTCTAAAACTTTGGCTGAGAAGGGGAAGAGAGAGACAAGGCTGGAGGGAGAAGAGAAGTGGAATGGGGAGTTGGTTTTTTAAGGAGAGTCTTGAGCACATTTAAAATGGGAAAGTTCCAGTGGAGAGGAAATGATTGAACACTTGGAACATACATAAGAGAGAAACGTGTATAAGGTTCTTGAAGATGAGGGAAGGATGGGATCCAAAGGGCACATGGAAGGGATATGTTTAGATTGCAGGAGGGCTAGTTGATCTGCAGGAGGAAGGAAGACCATGGTGGGGTAGGCTAGACGGATTTGGAATTGGGAAGACAACGGAATCCCCACTGATGGCTTTTATTCTCTGTGGAGATGGGAAGAGGGGGCTGGGGCTGAGAAGAGGAGCCTGGAGGGTCAGGAGGCCGTGGAAAATGGAGAAAATTTGAAATCGTCAGTCTGGCATTTAATGTTGTAAAGAGGAAGTTCCACCTGGTCTGCTGGCCTTTTAGTTCAAACTCTGAGCATTGTTTCCTACCTCACAGCGTTGTTCTAAGGCTTGAGTACAATGATGCCCATTTTATCACCTGGACAGCTCATGGCACAAGCAAGCTGGCACTTAGGGTGTCAGTCACCCACCTTCCTTCCCTCTGCACTGAGCATGGGCTGGTCCAGAGGAAACACTTGGATAAGGGGGTTCATGATCCTCTAAGACACTGCTCCCATCTCTCTGGGAGATTCTCAGAGTTCTTCTGGCCGTACTGAACAGCCCCCTTTCTCTCTCCCAGGCCAGAACTGCACGTTCCAACTGCAGGGTCCCAATGGCACCGTTGAGAGCCCAGGGTTCCCGTATGGCTACCCCAATTACGCCAACTGCACGTGGACCATCACCGCGGAGGACCAGCACCGGATCCAGCTTGTGTTCCAGTCCTTCGCCCTGGAGGAGGACTTTGACGTCCTGTCGGTGTTTGATGGGCCACCCCAGCCAGAGAACCTGCGAATCAGGTATCACCCCCTCCTCCCTGTGGCCAACAGCTGGGCCTGAGCCAAGCTTGCTGAGAGGAAGAACCAGGCAGGGTGAATTGTCATCAACAAAGGCCTCTGTTTTTATGAGGCCTGCCCTGAACTCCTCTGCTTTCTTTACGTTTCCCAATTCCTTTCTCCTGCTTAGAAATTCCCAGTAGGCAGGAGTTTTTGTAGGACATTTGGGAAGACTAGATAGACAACATACAGAGCAATTCAAGTCTTTCTATTACAACTGATTTCGCATGCATATGTGTGTTTGTGTGCATATCTGTTGGTGTATATTCTTTGCACACACAGAAATATATCCCTTGGACCCAGCAGATATGAACTGAAGGCTAGTAGCAACTATGTCTTACATCCCCGACTTGAAAACCATCAATACTTTGTTGGATTTTGCCTTGCATTTGCATGACTTTGGCTGTGGGTACAGAATTGAGAATTTAGGGAAGTTTCTCCTTTTTTTTTTTTTTTTTTTTTTTTTTTTGCGGTACGCGGGCCTCTCACTGTTGTGGCCTCTCCCGCTGCGGAGCACAGGCTCCGGACGCGCAGGCCCTGCGGCCATGGCTCACGGGCCCAGCCGCTCCGCGGCATGTGGGATTTTCCTGGACCGGGGCACGAACCCGCGTCCCCTGCATCGGCAGGCGGACTCTCAACCACTTCGCCACCAGGGAAGCCCGGAAGTTTCTCCTTTTTAAACCGCAGCGTGCTTGACAGAAGAGGAAACAATGGGGAGGACGAGACTGCTTTCCCGTGCTCCTGAGCTACCTCCCAGTGGGAGAGTTCACATCAAGGCGGGAGACAGGGAGGAAGACTCCCACCTCTGCAGGAAGAGCAGACTTTGGGTGGGGGGCAAAGATCAAGGCCCCAGGGTCATAGCTTTCCAGGTTTTGTTGACCTGGTGGCCTGCCGTGCCTCCATTGCAAGACTTGTTCTGGTCCTGCAAGATACGCTTTGGGCTCCCAGGGAGACAAAGGGTTAATGGCTTACCAGCCAAGCCCTGGGGACCCCGGGGTCCTCAAGGCTTTGTTTAAGATGCTCTTGGATCAGAGTCACAGATAACATTCCCAGGACTGAGCCAGCCCTCTTCTTGCTTGCTCCCTGCCCTCTCAGGGCAGTGCAGAGGTGAGCTGCCATGTCTGCAGCTGGGATGGGCATCTGGGGCTCCCCTGACTAGTGGTTCCTCTTAGACAAGACCAGGCTTGTCCATCTGCCCTTGACATTCCACAGGGATCGGCACACAGTAGGTGTTCAGTGAAACTTGCGTGGAGGGACTGGAGTGCTCTTCACTTACTCATTCCGCAAATATTTCATGAGCACCTACTATGTTCCAGACACTGGCCTGGGTGCTGGGGACGCAGCAGTGAGCAAAACAAAGCTGCTGTCTTCAAGGACGTGACATGCTAATTGGGAAGGGGGCAGGCCTGGACTTAAATATGTGAGTTTAGAGTTCAAGGACATCGGGGCTAGAGATATAAAGTTGGGAGACTAGGACTGGTTAGTGCTTAAAACCAGGAGACTGGACGAGGTCACCATCAGATGTAGAGCTCCAATGACCCCATCGGTGGGGCACCGGCACAGACCCTTGAGGGATGTTGAAAGACAGAAAGTCAGATCAGCCCAGTGGGGTGGCTAGTTGGGGTGCAGATGACTGGAGGCCTATTCTGTGTCCTGAAGTTCTTCCAGCTCTTCTTTCTCTTTAGGCAGGGTCCACGCACGTGTGGTCAAAGCTCTATCTTCTGCCATTTGAGTTCTCTGGCTCTGAGAGTGAAGTGTGGAAGACCCCCAGAGGTGGGATGGCTCTGGCCGGGCAGGGTGGGGGTTCTGGGACCTAAGGAGGTGGTCCTGGCAGGGGGTCCCTGGATGTATTCCCAGCCAGGGCACAGCCCACTCTGGCCAACCAGCCATGTTTGAGCAGAAGCCTCCTGGGATTTGTACTTCCACAAGGTCATCCCTGCTCGGGCTCCTCATCCCTGTCATCTGCCTGATGTGCTCATTTTGGTTCATTTCAGAATTATATAGTTTTGCCATACAGCATTTCTACCTCCATGCTACCTGGGATCACGTCCGCTTTCTTGTATCTGCTCCCGCGCATTTGCATTTTCTTTCTTTTTACTTATTTAGTCTTGCCAGAAGTTTGCCTATTTTATTGGTCTTTTAAAAGTCCCAACTCTAGGGCTATCAGTTTTATCCCTTTCCTATTACCTGACTTACCTTGGGCTGGTGTTGCTCTTTTGCTGTTTTCATGAACTGAATTAGTTTCATTACCTCTTGTTTGATATTAAAATCATTGAGGTATTTTTCCCTAAGTACAACTTTGACCATATTCCATAAATTTTGATGGATAGTTGTTATTTTTAGAATAAATAATTCTAACTGCAGGCTCTAACTGCAGTTTTGTTCCTTCCTTGACTCTAGGGTTTTTTCCCTCAAAATTTCCAAGTAATATTTTTTTATACTTAAGAAGTTATTATCTAGTTGTACTGCATTATGTTCAGATTATGATTTTTGTTTTGGAGAATTTGTTGCCTTTTTTTCTCAGTATAACATCATTTTTGGTAAACGTCTGAGTATTTGAAAGAACATGTATTCTGTGGTGGAAGAGTGAACAAATCATGTTATTAGTATTGTTTAACTTTTCTAATTTCTTATTTATTGTCTAAGTGATTTTTGTCAAGGATAAGCAACTTATTGTTTTCACATTTTCACTATTATTTTTATCATTTTCTCCCTTTATTTCTAAGTTTTTACTTTATATATGTTGATGTTATTCTCTTCAGTATGTCAGTATTTGTAAACATCAGATCTTCAGAGTGAATCATAATTCTTCCAATATAAAAGTTATATTTATCCCCCTTTTTTGCCTTAAATTCTACTTTGATACTAGTTTTACCACTTTTATTATCTTTTAGGTTTGCATTTATCACCCATCTTTGCTAATTTCTCTATTTTTAATATTTCTGTGTCATTGTTTTATATGTGTCTTTTAGAGTTTTGTTTTTAAATCTTTCATGAGAGTTTTTATTCTTTAACAGAAAGGTTTAATTCACTCACAATTTTTGGTGATAACTGATGTATTTGTTCTTGGATAATATTTAATACTTTCTGTTTTTAAGCTTCCTTACTATGATTTCCGTTTCTCCATCTTTAAGCACAAGTGTTCTTTGCCTCGTCTCTGATTTTTATTCTGCTAGTGGTTGAAGTTACTTCTTGAGAACACACTTTAAGCTGTATTTCCCTGTCAGCATCCTGTCTAGTGAGCCTTTTTCTTAGTCAGGTCTCACCACACTGTATCTTGTAGAAATTCCTTAGTGTTTGTAGCATGTAGGTGTCTGTCTCTTTTTCCTAGTTTCCCGCATGGATATATATAGTCTCTCTTTTTATATACCTCAGACTATTTCCATGACAACTTAGGAGGTCAGGTTGAAGGAGAGTATAACATGTTGCCTTGGCTCTCCATCTTGAACTGGGAATCTCTCTTAAGATTTTTATTCTTTTCTGATTTGCTGTCATGAATAGAATTATTTTTCATTATATTTTATTTTTGGATGATTCACTGCTAATATGTAGAAATACAATTGATATCTGTATATTGATCTTGTATCCCATGACCTGGCTGAGCTTCTTATTAATAGTTCTGATAGTTGTTAAAAAATATCTGTGAATAAAAACAGTTTTTGTTCTTTTTCAATCTTGATGCCATTTATTTATTTATACTTAATTGCAGCAGATAGAATATTGACTATACTCAATATTCAATAATATTGAATAGAAGTGGTGAGGGTGGACATCCTTACTTTGTTCTTGATCTTAAAATACTCAGTCTTTCACCATTAAGCGTGATGTTGGCTGTAGGTGTTTGGTAGATGTCCTTCTAATGAATGTGTTTAAGCAGAGGATTTTGGCGTGGTCTGGCTGCAGTGTGGAAAATGTGTTAGGGTAGGGGCCAGACTGGTGACTGCCAGGCCAGGCAAGAGAAGGAGGTAACCTGAGCTAGAATAATGAAGAGAGGAGATGGCGGGGGTTTGTATGATGTTCTGGGACAGTGCGGTACTTGGAATTAAGGGTGGGTTTCTAGGGATTGTAGAGTGGGAGTATGAAAAAGAAAGGGGTGGAGGATGACTCCACATTGTCTGGCTTGGAATCAGAAAACAAGCTAGGTCAGCCTGACGTGAATTCCAGTCTCCAGGAAAATGTGTTCTCAAGGCATCCCAGGGTATTTTGTACACTGATGTTTTTCTTCATTCGTCTAACAGAACAGGTAGGTCACCTCCTCTCACAGTGTTTTCCCGTGAGACAGGAGGGTACGGTGATGACAGGCCAAGATTTATACCCAGCTGGCTTCTACATTTATTTATGCCATGACCTGTGCAAGGTTTGGCTTCTCTGAGACTCATCTATAAAATAGAGGTGACACTGACCCACCTCACAGGGTTGTGTATATGAGCCACCTCCTAGGATCCCCTGCTGCTCCATAAACATTATTTGCATCTTTCCTGGCCTTCTGCTCTTAGGAACTCAGACCGCTCTGGAGCGCTTTTATGCCTGTCTTGACGCTTGCTCTGTGGCCTGCCCATTAGACTTTTTAGATTTGGGAGCTGCAGATGTGGAGGACAGACATCCAAGAAGAGACTGGGCTCAGGGGAAGTCATTCGTTGTGGGTGGCATTGCTCGTCCCACGGTAGCCCAGCAGTGGGGCCGGACTGACAAGAAGCCTGCAGTGGGGTTCTCTCTGCATCACTTGGGGCTTTCGTCTCAGACTTGACAGGCGTAAGTTTTGTAATTCTGCTCTTTGAGCATTTTAATGCATTTCTCTTTTCTCCCTTTACCTTCAGTCCTTTTCAATTTACTTATGGATGCATTCCAGCAAAAGGCTGGAGTCACCTCCCCACCCCAATCCTCAGCCCTCTTTACACTCGTCTTTCTCCAGCTGCTAGCTCATGGGTGGTGGTGTGAGCAACAAGCTTCCCTCCTAGTTAGATTCTAAGCTCCTTGAGGCTGGGAGTCAAGCCTTCTACCACGTTTGGCTGTGGCTGAGCCATGCAGTGAAATATACATCTTGCACCTGCAAGACACGAGTTCCAGCTCCTCGCTGGCTGCTTGGCATAGACAGGCCACTTTGACTCTTATCCTCAGTATCTTCATCCATGAAGTGGACGTATCAGTATCTACTCCATAGGTTGGTTGGTAAGGATTACATTAAATAGTGTGTGTAAACTGCTTTGAACTGTAATGAGATATAAACAAAAGAAATACTTGTATGTTGGTAGAAAAAAAATTAGAAAACACAATTAAGCAAAAAGAGACACACACACACACACACACAAACCCAATACATTTATATGACATGAGGTAGAACAGTGGTTTTCAACTGAAGGTGATTTTGACCCCAAGGGGACATTTGACAATGTCTGGAGACAGTTTTGGTTGTCACAACTGGAGAGGGGCCCTGGCATCTAGTGGATCGAGGCCAGGGATGCTGCCAGGTGTCCTACCACGCACAAGACAGCTGCAACAAATACCAGTGGTGCTGAGGTTGAGAAATCCCGGGGTAGGTGATTAAGGAGAAGTTAAGGCCTTTAGCATCAGACATACCTGTGTGCTGATCCTATTTCTGTGTCAGTGACCTTGGACAAGTGAGTCAACCCATCTGAGCTTCAGTTTCCTCCTCTGCAAAATGGGGGGCTCTCAGTGATGCTAGGTACTGACAGCTGCACCTGGCATCGTTAAAGAAGAGGTACCAGTAGGCACACTGCACACAGCTTGTTCTATATGCAGATGCCATTCATCTCCCAACAACTCCCTTTCTCCACCAGGAGTTCACAGCCACCTTCTTGAGAGCATCTCACATTTCATCTAGAGCTATTCATAAGCAGCAACATCCCAGGGTGCCGGAAGGCAGCGTCTGGCTGCTTGAAATTAAATTTACAATAGAAGCTGATCAGATTCTTCCCATAGTGGATCCGGGTGGGAAATGGGAGTAGGAGCTGGTCCTGAAGGCTGGGGAGCCTGGAGGAGTTTGGAAATTAGCAAGAAAAGAACAAAGAGCCTCCCAGATAATGCAGGGTCAGCCCTGCCTGGATGAATTACTGAAACAATCCCCACATCTCTGCTTTTGCACAATTAAGTGGCCTTTCCGTGCTGGCAAACATCCTATTGCATTGCAGTTTAATGTGGGATGAAGTTTTCTAATGGAACACGAGCAAACATAATCTATGGCGATGCTGCTAATAAACGACATCACTGTGTATTGGAGGGTTTATAGGGCACTGGTGATAACTGCACCAGTTAAGCACAGCTAAGCATCCCTTAATTGAGACATTTGGGCTCAAGTTATGGGAAACACTGCAGCTGGTTCCCTCCATTGCTGGCAATACACATTCTGTCATCAGCCTAAGGTGGAATGCAGTTTTAGTCATTTGGGGCTGGTTGCAGATTTCACTCAACTGGCATTAGACACCTGTTTGGAAGTTGTAAAAAATCTACAAATTTGTCAGATTTACTGTCTTCTTATGACTGTATTGCAGCAGAGGCCCCTAAAGGACCTGCTTGTTGGATTCCTTAAAAAGTGTGCCTTACACATCAATAGGATTGTCCTTGGAGGATCCTTTCCCCAGAGCACCTTGAGAATGTGCTGTTGTGGTCAGGAGGTGGCTGGAGGGACCCACGGGGATGAGGGAGCATTCCTGTTTAGGACTGAAACAGAGGGAGGATAGTGGAAAGGAAAAAGAAGTGATGACACCAAGCACCTCTTGTGGGCCAGCCACCGTACTAGACATATTCATTCATTCATTCACTCATTGTCATGTATTCAACGTTTATTGAATGCCTAGTGTTGGGGATACCACAATTAACAAGACAGCCTCTGCTTTCAAGGAACTTACAGTCTTTTTCGGGAAACATAAATAAGCAGGTGAAGGTAGTCCAGGAGGCATGACTGAGGAACCTGACCTGTTCTTGGGGAGATATTTGTAGATGTGGATCTACGGGCCTGGGATGCTGTCCCTCCATCTGCCCCCTTGCTTGGTTACCGCTCCCTCATTTTTTATATGTCAACTCACTTGCACTTTCTCCCCCGGGGAATCCTGTGAGACACCCCTACTTCTCAACCTGGTCACACCCTCCTGTGATACCCCTGAGATTACTCTGCATCTGTCCTTCGTGGCTTTACGCGTGCGTGTGTGTGATTCTTGGATTTCTGCCCATCTCCCTCACAAGACTCTAGGCTCCTTGACTGTTTTATTCTCCACTGCATCTCCAGGGCCTGGCCCATAGGAGGCGCTCAACAAAATATTTATGGAATGAATGAATGAATGCTCTCTGGAGGAAGGGATCCCTGATAGGGCGCGGAAGGAGGGGCTAGGAGAGTGTTTCAAGCCAGGAGAATAGTGTGTGCGCAGGTCAGGGCAAAAGAGAGAGAAAGGCGTGGTGCAGAGGGCTTGCTGGGGGTGGAAGTGCTGTGGGGAGATGGGGGCGTCCGGGCCGGATCACCAGGGCCCCTGTATGCCATGCTGGGGAGCTCACACGTACCTTAAGGGAAGTGGGGACACACCAAAAGGTCCTAAACAGGCATTAACATGTGTTATGTAATAATTCAACAACAGCCCCATGAGATGGGTAGGATTAATTTTCTTTGCAGAGGTTGAGTAAGCGGCTGAGGTCTCTTAGTTACTAAATGACTAGTGGAGGAGAAGACCATGGGTCTCCTAGAGCCAGAAACCAGGCTTCCTTCTCCACTCCAAAATGCCTTCTGACTGCTTGGGACTCATCTGCATTCACTCCATTTCCCTTTAAAAAATTCATGCCATTTTCCTTTTCAAGCTGTTTCTTTAAAATGGTAAAAGTAATGGGAACTCTGTATCTTTTTAAAAAAGTCAAGCAGTGCAGCAATGTATAGAGTGAAAAAACACAAGCGCCTCCTTCCCAGGCCCTTGTTCCAATTTCGCTCCCTGGAGGTAACCACTGTTAACAGTTTGGTGTGTGTCCAATTTCTTTTTAAATAAAGATTCATTAAACTGCCCATGAGGCTTATTGGGACATCCATCAGCCCTTTAAAAATTGTTCTAATGAATTAAGTGTAAACTAATTAGAAACATGGATTCAATTACCCTCGAAACACACAAGGGTTTAATAATTAATAGGAAGAGGGCTTGAGGCCAAAGGCATTATGGATTTTATTAAACCCCTAACAACTGAAAAGTAAATACGTTTGATTCATCCTAAATGCAGGCAAATTTGCCATCTGGAGGCAAACCTGTTGGTAGGAGCTTCATATGTAATCGGGAAATTTATCTCTGATTAATAAGGAGTCAGCTGAAGTGTGCAGAAGCCAAGGCCTGCAGATGTAGCTGGACGGGGCTGCGGGGACAGGGCAGCAGCCTGTCTTTCTGGGTTGCCGTAGTCGGCTTTGTTCCTGACCTTTCCCCAGGCAAGCTTTGGGAGACCTGCACAGGTCCCCAGTGAGATCACTGACCCCTGCTGTGGGCCCAGAGCATCTGGGGACAATACTGGGCCCGGAAACACTGTAGGACATTTGGGGGAACCATTCTGTTTATCCCCTGAACGATGAGTTCTGATGACTTAAATGGACATAGAGGAGGGTCAGGGGGTTGGAATAAAAATATTTACCTGTTGTGTGCCAAGAGTTTGATGTCCCACATCTCATTCAGTCTTCACGGTTTTCCCAGATATAAGAATTATCACCTCCATCTTTATCGCGAGAAAATACTGAGTCTCCAAGAGGCTGCGCGCCTTGGGCGAGCTGTATTCAAACGCCCATTTTCACACAGGTCGGCCCAACCACACTAGGTCTGAAGGGGGCTGCAGAAGGGAGGGAGCAGGGTCTGCCCAGCTTGGGGCTCAGGAAGCCAACTGCAGTGACCCACAGGCGGCCATGTGCTCCATCATCTAATGCCAAAGGGTGGGTTTGGGCGGACGTGGTGGGGCAGGGGTTGGCAGCCGGTGATATACAAAGCCAGGTGGGCAGCAGTGTCGGGGTCCTGAGCAATCTCTCCCTTCACAGTAGGACCCTGTGATTCAAGGTCAAAGTGAATTTTTGTGGCAAAGCCTCATGTTGCTCATTCGCCAAGTCTGCCATTTAATAGCGGCCAAAATGTAAGGCCCCACGGAGCCTGAGTCTTGTGCCAAAAGGCTGTGTTGCCTACATCCCTCCCCATGATCGGTCCTGCCCACCGTGTCACCAGGTGTTGTCAAAGATGCGACATTACCCCAGAATGGAGTTGGCTTCCCCTTGACTCTCATCTGCCCCTTTCTTGCAAGTGGTGGCCGACAGGTGTGTTGCTGAGATAGGAGTATATCCCCTTCTTTATCCTCAACTCAGTCCCTGAACCTTTGGGGCAGCAGAAATCAAGGTGCAAGGGACCCTGGTAACCCAGGGATGTTGTCCTCAGGGTAGAGGCAGGTTTTGAACCTGTAATTTTAGCATTTACTCCATTTGTCAGCAGAAATGGTACCCGAATAAACACCTCCCAAGTACTGAACTCCTCGTTCCCTTAGAGTTTAAGTCAATATAAAAGAAAACCAATCCTCAGCTTTTAAGTGAACAGAGAGCCAAGTCACTGCTTCCTTGGGTGGGTCTGAGCTGCTACCAGATGTGGTGCCAGGAAACAGGACTGGGGCAAGGAGATCTGGGTTCTGGCCCAGTGTGGCCACTGGTGTACTTGTGACTGTCACCAAGTCCCACCCCTTCTCAGGGCCAGCTGAATTTTCCTGATTTATAAGTTGAGGACTTACATCTAGGAGAACTCCAAAGCTTCTTACAGCTCTGAAATTGTGTGATTAAGTGTTGCTGGAGGTGTGTGTAGAAGGGCTATAAAATACTCCTGATCTTCTTGGACTATTTCTGCCATATTCAGGAACCGCTCTTGGCGTTTTCAACTATTTCCCCATTTGTCTCTGGCCTAAGGGTTTATTTCCCAGTGGCCTGTTAAGCAGTGTGTCAGAGAAGGCTCACTGTCCACGATCATTCTTGCTTCTCTTCCGCAGGGCAGCGTTGTCTGTGGGAAGCAGCTGCCCAGCCTGGGTCAGTATTTCTCAGCCTCCTTTGCATCGAGGTGGAGCTGTGTGACTTAGTGGTCAGTATAAAGTGAATGAAGTAATGTGCACCCCTCCCAGGCATGGCCCAGAAAAGCTCCCTTGCAACCTGCTCCATCTCTTTCCCTGGAAACAGGAGATATAAGAAGCCTGGATGCCTGGTTGGCCATATGAAGTAGAAGCCACCCCCTCCCCCGACTGCTGCAGATTGACTGGATTTTACATAAGTGAGACATGAACTTGTATACACACTTGGACCTCTGAGAGTCCAGGGTTTGTCTATCACTGTAGCTAGTGCTTCCTTGGTTCTTGCAAACTCCGAGTCTCGGCATTTAGCACCTAGATGTAGGTGAGGATTCTAGATAGCAGAGCCCATTAGCTTTCCAGACTTGACGCTTGTTTTTATTTGCTCTTGGGGAGGTGAAGCTCCTGGACAGTCTGGCCCTGGTGCCTAAAAATTAGGCCATTGACCCATAAAGTACAATATTTTTTAAAGCAACGTTTGTGTGTGTGTGTGTGTGTGCTCCTGACTTTTGGAGGATTCTTCTTGGCAACAAAATGTGGTTCTGGTTATAATCCTTCTCTGTCTCACATCTCCTGCTGCCCCGGCTGAGCGCACATGTGGGGTGGTGGTTAAGAGAGGGGCTTTGGAGCCAGCCTGCCTCTGCTCCTTACTTGCTGTGTGATGCTGAGGAAGTCACTTGTCTCTGAGTCTCAGTTTCTATGTCAACAAACTTGGGATTAGAGTAGTACCTACCCTGTAGGGAAGTTGTGAAGATTCAACTACCCTACAAGGCATAAAGTGTGTAGAAGATGTTGGACACACAGTAAGCACCAGGTAAACGTCAGTCATCTTGTCATTGCTTCCTCTCCAAAGCTCATCCCTTCCCACTCCCTCCACTGCCACCACTGTGGTCCAGGCTACCATCATCTTTTGCCTTGATTATCACAGCAGCCTCCTTCTTGGTTTCCCTGCTCTTGCCTTTGTCACCTTCAGTCTGTCCTTCATACCAGAGCTAGAGGGATCTTGTCTTTTTTTGTTTTTTAAAGAATAATCTTTTAGGGCTTCCCTGGTGGCGCAGTGGTTGAGAGTCCGCCTGCCGATGCAGAGGACATGGGTTCGTGCCCCGGTCCGGGAAGATCCCACATGCCGCGGAGCGGCTGGGCCCGTGAGCCATGGCTGCTGAGCCTGCGCGTCCGGAGCCTGTGCTCCGCAACGGGAGAGGCCACAACAGTGGGAGGCCCGCGTACCGCAAAAAAAAAAAAGAATAATCTTTTAAAATAAATAGAACTAGTTTGAGACTTATAGAAAAGTTATGAAGATGTGCAGAGAATTCCTATATAATACCCCTCACCGAGATTCCCCTGTTCTTAACATCTTACATTTGTATGGTACTTTTGGCACAATTAATGAACGAATATTGATTTATTATTATTAACTAAAGTCCATATTTTATTCAGATTTCCTCATGAGTTAGTTATTAGTTTTTACCTAACATTCTTGTTCTGTTCTAGGATCGCATCCAGGAAACCACGTCATGTTTAGTCCTTCTGCCTCCTTAGGCTCTTTTGGCCGTGACAGTTTTGCAGGCTTCCCTTGTTTTTGATGACTGACAGTTTTGAGGAGTAGTGGTCAGGTGTTGTGTTGAATGTCCTTCAGTTGGGATTTGTCTGATGTTCGTCTCATGATTAGACTGGAGTAATGTGTTTTTGAAGGAAGGTCACATTTTCATCACATCATCTCAAGGTTACATACCATCCACATGATTTGTCTCTGCTGATGTTGGCTTTGATCACCTGATTGAGTTCACGTATGTCAGGCTTCTCCACTGTAAAGTTACTGCCCACTCCGTACTGTCCTCTTTGGAAGGAAGTCCCTATGTGTAGCTCACACCTACAGAGTAGAGAGTCATGCTTCATCTTGAGGGCAGAGTAGCTACATAAATTATTTGGAATTCTTCTGTAGGAGACATCTATTTTCCTCTGCTTATTAATGTATTTATATCAGTGGATTCATGGACATTTATTTTATACTTTGGGTTAAAATTCAATACTAGTTTGTTTATTTCGTTGCTTAAATTGGAAACCTTTGGCCACTGGGGACTCTTTTAGTTGGCTTCCCCTGTTTTCTTTAACAGTTCCCCATCATTATGAGCTTTTGTCATTGATGTTATTGTTGTGACTGTTATTGTTTCACCAAAGCTCTTTGGAGCAATGAGCTTTGCATCCTTTAATTGGGAAATGGTGTTAGAAACCAAGATCTGGCCCCGAGTGTGCTCATTACTATTGAGGTATCATTGCTTCTAGGCCCTCTCAGCTGACAGAGCAAGGAAATATGTGTGTGTACACTAACTCATGTGTATACACATATCTATAAATATTTTTATATGTATCATGTGTATCTGTGTTCAGCTAAACACGAGTTCATATTGAAGTCTCCAACTCTAATCCAGTACCACATGGATCATTCTAGCCTCCTCCCCTTACTTAGCTGGAAACTTCCACTCCAACAGTGAGACACCTGGCTCCCACCATCTGCCATCCATTGACTGAATTGTTCATTTCCAGGATGTAGAGTGGTATCAGAATTGTTAACCCGTACCCCTTGGAAAAATATCTTTTCAACTAGAGCACAGTGATCATGTGCAGTTCTTTTTGCCTTTAGCCTTACAGTTTCCACTCATCTGAAAAGTTACTTAGATAAGCACTATGAAGAAAATACACATCAGGGAAAGAATGAAGTGCAAGGGGTGAGATTTCAATAGGATGGCCAAGGAAACTGTCACTAAGAAGGTGACTTTGGAGTAAAAAACCTGAAACAAGGTGAGTTTGGTGTCTCCACCTGTCTTCAGCTGGCTTTATGACACCTGTCGTATTGAGTTGTGTGCCTTACATGTGTTTCCTTTCTCAGGGCCCAGCAGGCTTTATTATGGAGATTTAAGGGAGTGGAAACATATATTCATTGGTAGCTTCAGAGAACATGATAGACACCCAGGCACACATTATGGTATCTGTCTCCCAGAGCTGCACTGACTCAGGCTCCCAGGGTAGTGTGATGAAGGCAATGAAGACAGTGTAGACTGGTCTGGCTGGTGATGTCATAGCACCTCACATTGCCCTTGAGCATCATGGAGGCTGGCAGGGCAGTGTCTTCAATCCCACCCAAAGGTTTATATCAGCAGGCTCCTTTGCGCCTTGGAAGGTCTTCCCTGTCCCCTCCTGATTTGGTCTTCCCCATGACCATGGCCACTCATCCCTAAAGCAGTGGTGGTCTTATCAAGCAGCCTTATCAAGGAAGGAAGTGTATACCTTTGGCTCCACCTTTCCAATTTGATTATTTCATCCCAAAGGGCTCTCAATGAGTGATCCGGGGGCTTTGTGATCCCCTGGCTGATCGGTAGAGGCACATTCAACTTCTCTCTTCTTCAAAGTCCTGCAGCCACACATCATAGACAAGGTGGATCTTAGGCTTATGTAACCCCTACACAGCAAAGGGGAAAGGTGACAGATTCTGGCTCCAAGAGTCCAACTGTATTTCAATCATAACAGGAATACATCCCTGTCCACAGATAAATGCAGAAAGCCAGAAGGCTGTCAAGGCCCTTAGTAGGTAGAGGAATGAAGACCAGAGGAGTTCTTGCAAACCAAGGCAGGTTTGGAATCATCCACCTTTGAGTGCCTAGTATTGCTTCTCCCAGCTCTGGTTGTTTAAGCTTCCCAGACACATTGTGTTATTTACTTCTCTCAACAATCACCAAAGTGTCTTTTTTGGCCCCATTTTGCAGAGGAGAAAGCTGAGGTTCCGAATGGCAAATAAGTGCCATGTTAACAAGAAGTGGCCGAGTTCTCAGCTTTTTATCCCTGCTCTTTGTGAGTGTCCTCCAGCCATCTAGACCGCGATGCAGTGGGGAATGGGAGAAAGGCAGCCTGAACACAGAGCCATCCATCCTCAAGGGCCTCGATGGAAGAGAGGGAAACTACCAGAGATGTGATTCCTCTTCCACAGCTCCCTGCCCCCCACCGATATTAGAATTTACCTGAACTGGGGTAAAAAAGACAGAAGAATGGAATGACTGTCTTCTCTCTGCTGTACTTCTCTCTCCAACATAAGCTAGGTGAAGACCTCGACATGACGAATTATTTGTAGAACCCCAAAGGAGCGGGTTCCTTCTATTTTGGAGTATGTAGAAGTGTAAAGATTTTCTTTAATTAGATAGTGCCAGATAGATTTAATTAAAGCTTCAAACCTGCAATTTTCTTTGTTTGATTGATCAGTTGGTGCTGATTGCCTGGAGTAATTATGAAGGGGGAAGTGGAGTTTTCAGTCTGGTGGCAATAAGAAGCAGACTGAGTCGACCCCTGGATACTTGGTTGTCAGAGTGGATTCTGAAAAGGTTTAAATTGCACAAATGTTTGTTAGCCAGTCGGTTAAAAAATAAGGTCTCTAAATTACATTTTTGTCTAAATCGTGCTCCTGGCTGATGTGCTCCTGTAGAAAAGTTCCCTTTCCCCTCCTTTCTCCAAACGTAATCACGCCCCTGAGATCAGGCAATATTCTGTTATTTTTGTCTTTCTTTTGTGAAATAATTGAAGCACACATTTGGGAGTGGCTCATAATGGCCTTTTGAGATTGTGGGAGCCCATGGAGGGTTGGGAGAGAAAGACAGTCTCTCATAATCTCAGTGTGAATTTAGGGAACCCAAAAGGGGTTTTGAAGTCAGACAGTCCCTGGGTTTGAATCTAGCCTGTGACCTTGGGTAAGTACCTTTTCTTTTTCCTCACCTGCAAAACGGGAGAGTTGTTGAGAAGAACAGATGAGCTGATGCATGCATATCTAGGCCCTGGCCTGTAATGGGCTCTCACTGAATGTCAGACCCTTCCCCTTCCTGTGCTCTGTCGCCCCTTTGAAGTATCACCAAGGAAGCTCCATGAGCTCAGGAGACCAGAGCCATCTTGCTCACCATTGCAAAATAGCCCCTGGTGCATTGTTTGTATATGGAGGGTCTCAACAAATATCTGTCCAGTGGACAAATGAATGAATGAATACCCTGTGTATTTGTCCCCCCCCAAATAGGTGACACCAGTACAGGGTAGAAGAGGGGGCACCATTCATGAAACCCTGAGGAGACTTGGTCCCCATTGGACACAGTATGAAGAGTGAGGTGGGAGCTGCCTTTGGAGAGTGTCAGTGAGAGAAACTGTCCCTTTTCTTCTGAACTGGCCAAACCAGGCTGGGAGACTGAGTTTACTTCTCCTTTACACACTGGGAGGGGATGCTAAGGATGACTGTCACGACTGTTGCAGCATAAAAAAAAGTTGGAGTTCAAAAAGCGAAGCATGGGCTTCCCTGGTGGCGCAGTGCTTGAGAGTCCGCCTGCCGATGCAGGGGACACGGGTTCGTGCCCGGGTCTGGGAAGGTCCCGCATGCTGTGGAGCGGCTGGGCCCGTGAGCCATGGCCGCTGAGCCTGCACGTCCAGAGCCTGTGCTCCACAATGGGAGAGGCCTCAACAGTGAGAGGCCCGCGTACCGCAAAAAAAAAAAAAAAAAAAAAGCGAAGCACGCTCTAGACTTGCTTGTGCATTATATATATCACTGTGTAAGAACATATACACAGGTGAAAACGATTGGAGGGAAACACAACAGCATGCTAATAATATAGGTATTAGGATGCTTGATTATAGATTATTTTGTAATCTTTATTTAATTTTTTGTTAACATGGTGGTGTTATTTTTATAGTAAGGATGCATTTTCAATTAATACAAAGTTCAGTGTAGAAGAAAAGGAAGCAATTCGATTACGCTCCATGCATAGCCACAGGGGGATAGTGACAAACCAAAGTAGGTCCAAAGGAGAATGACCAAAGATGAAGAGGGATGTCATTTCTATTGCAAGATGGAAGCTGAAGGACTCCAAGGTGTTTACTTGGAGGAAGAAGCTCTTAGGGAAATGATGGCTGTTGTCAAAGGCCTGGGGAAAGGAATCAAAAGCTGACACCAGGTGGTGGCACTCAGGCTGTGACATGCATGGGACTGGGGGAGCAAACTTCAGGTCACTTGGAACGGTGGTATCTATCTAGAAGTGGGGTTCCCTGCCTCAAGGGGCACTGAACTTCCAGCTTCTGCAAGAATCAGTGCAGAAGCTGAGGCTTCTAGGGCTGCTTCTCTCTGGGCCACAGATGCCTCACCTGTACAGTGGGGGCCATTGGTCTGTAGATCAGTGATGCTCCATCTAGGGACATGCCTCTCCCCAACCCAGACCCTTAGAGTGGGGGCAATGGTGTTGCATCTGATATTCTAGAAAGGAGACGGAGTGGAGGCATACATGCATCTTCAGAATAACCATTCCTTTGATTTGTTTGTATTCACTTTATTTTGAAATTTTAAAGCACATTAAAGAAGGAAGTGATCATTTTATGTGGAACACAAGGGGCCCCAAGGTTTTCAAAGACTGACACACAGTGGTTTAGATGGGTGCTTCACAAACTTTAATGTGCATGCAAGTCGCCTGGGGTTTGGGGGAAAGTGCCAGTTCAGATTCTGCAGCTCTGGGGGGTGGGGAAGGGCAAGATTCTGCACCTCCCAGTGAGGGTCCTGATGATGCCAATGCTCCTGGCTCATGGCCTGTTCAAGAGGGTCTCTGAGCCCTTCCCAGCAGCTCCTGGGGCCCTGGCTCCCTGGGACGACAGAATACTGGTTGCTTACATACAAGTCCTTGGCCCATCCCTTACAGAGTCTGTTAAATGGAGAGGAACCAAATAAGAATGAAGACCCAGGCATGAATGAATCCAGGCAGGACGTAAGAACTGTGTTTTAATAGCAGTAGAACTAGGCATTCATTGCTCAGATTTACATCTTCGGCACATGTTTATGTCTGTGCCGATGGCTGCTGATTGTTTGCAAATAATGCTCTGTTGTCTTAATCCCGCCTTTATGGCTAAGGATGTGTGTTTCATTCTGATCAAGTGTAGAATTTGAGTAAACATATATTTCTCAATATTTTCCCCTCTAATCGCAGCATTGTTTCCGGAGCCCATCCCCTCACGCCAGCCTTCCCTGGCTGCCCACCATGGGCCCAGTGGGGGTGAGCCTGTTCATCCTCCAAAGTGCCTTCGTTGCTGGCAGACGGAGCCAGCGTGACTTCTTCCATGAATCTCCCTGGGCTTGATGGGCCTGCCAGTACCACTGATCACTGGTCCCTCAGAGCACAGTCGTTTCACTTTGTTTCCAGGAATTTGTGACTTCTGTAACGTGATCATTCAGTATCATTATCCACTGCCCCATGCCTGCTCAGCTGCAGGTGATGCTGTTCCCCACACCCCAACCCATCCTGCCCCAACCTGACTGTGGAGAGACCCCATCCTTACCAGAGGGTGACTCAGGGCTGAGCAGCCTGGGCCCAGGATCTGGGGACCCAGACACTCTGGTACCTGCTGTGCTGCGGTGCACCAGGCCCCCTGGCTAGTCCATGCCTGCTGGGCCCCAGCCTGCTTGAGCCCTGGCTCCCTAGGCTGGGGCTGGACTCCACTTGACTCTCACTAGCCCACTTGTCCCAGTAGCTGGACTCTGCTCCGGACTCCTGACTCCACGTCAGACAGCGTCCCCAGGGCCCTACCAGCCCCCAGGTCTTGAGCCTCCAGCCTCACTGCGCTTCCACCTCTACCAGGCTGGTTGCTGAACCCCAAGCTTTGATTCTCCCCCGCTCCCTGCCATCCTCTGTCCCTACCCTCTACTGATTTAGGGCGTATTTTTTATTTTTATTTTTTTTGCGGTACACGGGCCTCTCACTGTCGTGGCCTCTCCCGTTGCGGAGCACAGGCTCCGGACGCAAAGGCTCAGCAGCCATGGCTCACGGGCTTAGCCACTCCGCAGCATGTGGGATCTTCTCGAACCGGGGCACGAACCCGCGTCCCCTGCGTCGGCAGGCGGACTCTCAACCACTGCGCCACCAGGGAAGCCCTAGGGCGTATTTTATGATGCCAACAAGAAGGGAATGTGGAGGGAGAGGCAATTCCAAGGCAGAGAGTGGGAAGCAGGAGGGAACAAGCAAGGAAGAGAGTAGGAAAATCAGAAGCAGGCTTTGGGACAGTGGTTCCTGAGAGTAAAAAATAACAGTAAAATTATATCTGTATAATTTTGTATAAAACACACACAGATCTTGGACATAATGTGCCTGGCATTCTTCTAAGCCTGTCAAGCAGCATGTCATTTCGTGCTCTCAACAGCCCTGTGAGGGAGGTATTATTATTATCCCTGTATTATGGATGGAGATCGGAGTGAGGACTAGTGGAGTAGGTCACGTAGCTAGTAAGCGACAGAGCTAGGATTTGGACCCAGGTGGTCAGACTTCAGAGCTCATAGTCTTAACCACTATGCAATATTGTCCCAAGTTCCTACTTTGGCAGGGTGGGGGTCATGGACCCCTCTGAACTCCTGGTGATAGCAATGGATTCTCCTCTCCCCCCAGGTACATACACACTCATTTAACAATGTGCATTTAATTTCATGGATGGACACATAAACCCCTTGGGGCCCACCTTTGAGCCCCAGGTTCAGAACTCCTGCTTTAGAGGCTGTGCACATGAATGTCAATAATAATAACAGAAATTGATACTTTGTGAGCATTTACTGTGTTTTGGGCACAGTGCTAAAGGCTTTCTGGGAATTATCTCCTTTACTCTCCATAATAATTCCAGGAAGAATTTTCACCCCCATTATGCAGTAAAGAAAACTGAGGTAGAGAGGCTGAGTCACCATCCCAAGCTTCAGCAGCTGGTAAGCCCCAGAGATGGACTTATACCCAAGTCTGCTGACTCCAAAGCCAGTGCCCTGTACACCCTGCAGCCACCCTGCAGAGGGCTGGGCAGTGCCCTTGTACCCAGGCTGACCTAGACCTGCAGGAGAGAAATGGAGATTTTGGGGGATGGTGTCTAACAGGGGCTTCTTGGAGATTTTGACCCCAGCACAGACCTGATGGGTTCTGTGCACATCCTGCAGAGTGCCCCCATCTTTGAGCGCAGAAAGACGGTGGGAGAAAAAGAAGGAAAGAGTTGGGGGACCCCATGGCAGAACTGGGCACGGGAGAGAGGGGGTCATGGGAAAGGGGAGGGTTTCGGGGAACGTCATCTCGCAGAGCAGGGCTGGGGAATTGGTTTCCGCAGCCAGTTTTTTGCTTTGCTTTTCCACTGGCTGTCAGTTGTGGAGTCAGAGAAGGGTCTTAAAAACCAGCAGAAGCAAGGGTAGGACTGGAGGCCATCAAGCAGGACAGGCTGCAGGTTCAAAAGCAGAGATTTAGAGGTTGCCCGTGGCTGTCCTCCTGTGCCCACTGCCCCACCCTCTGGGATGGGCCCTGATTCTCTGTTCTCACGCTCATGGTCATGCCGCCACCGTCCCTCCCTCTGCCCTCTCCTCCACCTTCCCTGTGCTCTGTGTCCCCTGTCTTCCGCATGGCCAGCTCAGGCCAGCTCAAACATATATCCTGAAACGTGGCCCCAGCAGGACCTCCTGGCTTAGACATTTTAAAGCATCCACATTAAGGTGACAGTGTCAGATGTACAGGCCACTCTTTTGTTACCAGGCATGTGTGCCACAGACACCCTTGGTAGATGCCAATGACAGGCATTACTTGGTAATAAAAATAGCTGAAGGGTTTAGGGTGTATTTTTAGGCTGGGTCCAAATGTCACTGGCTGAAAATGCCATTACAGAACCTCGGAGGGCCTGGTGGGTGCTTTCTGGGCCAAGTATTGAGCTACGACCAACTCCTGGGTCCCAGTGAGGTCAAAGGGCATGCTAGAAGGTGTTCTGGTTGATTTCAGATTCATCAAGGTCAGGAGTCGAGGGTCCTAAGAGGTACATCTGTCCTGCTTGAGTCCACACTGGAAGGGAGGCCAGCAAATTCTCCAGAAGGGGGTTTTGTCTGATCCTGGCCCCTGCTGTGGGGATCCTACACCCAGATATGGAGAGGCTTAGAGCAAGTCCCCTCACCCAGCTGAGCCAACAATCTCCTATTGGGAAAATGGGGGTAATACTTGGGCTATGCATATGCATGGCAATCATAGTAACAGTTTATAAGGCCTCCAAGAAGTCTGCGGGAACCAGAGCCGGAGTGTGTGTTCCTGTGTGTGTGAGGGGGACGCTCTGTGGCTATGGTGAGTTATGGTGCCCGGGGATCAGTTTCACTCACCTGAGTTACACCCAGGGCTGCTCTTTACTGAGCACTTGCTGGGTGCCAGGCACTGCTGTAAGCACGCTGCTTGTATTAACTCTACGTCTTATAATAACCCAATGAAGCAGGTGTCCCCATTTTATAGATGAGGAAGCTGGGGCACAGGGACATTAAGTGACTCCTAAATGCTGGTGCTGGGAGTTGAACTCAGGCGGCCCCTGAGCCCCACTCTTAACAGTGAGATGGCACAGAATCTGTGAGTGGTGGCCCTCAGGGCCCAGGAGAGCCCAGGGCCTTGTCTTCCTCTGTGAGAGCCTTGATGTGTGTCTGGATAACCCAAGGATGGGGCAGAGATGGAGGCCACCCTGCTGCCAGGATGAGAAGGTACACAAGAAAGGGCCTTCACGGAGCCTTTCTTCACGGTGTCACCACTGATGTTTGGGGCTGGGTAACTCTTCATTGCGGGGGGTTGTCCTCCACGTGTTAGGGTATTCAGCAGCATCCCTCTCCTGCTAGGAGCCCCCCTCCCCCATTCGAGAAGCCCAAAAATGTCTTCAGACATTGCCAGATGTCCCTGGAGGGGACAAAATTGCCCCTGGCTGAGGCCCACTGCTCTAGGGGTCGGAGAAAGTGAGCTCTCTCTCTGTCCCAAGGTCTCTTCCATACCTGTAGGTTATGGTCTCTCGTGCAATTAGCTGCCTGCAGTCGTGGCCAAAAGCCGCTTTTCGCCCCCCTGGGGATGCAGGTGGGTGGGGCCTCCGTGCATCTCAGCTTCCAGGCGGAAGCCGGGGACACAAAGGTGAGGCCTGGGTGAGATGCGGGCCGGACAGTGACTGCTTCCCAAGCCTTCCTGGCCTTCTTTTCCTGTCCCCTTAGCCAGATGCATGGCACTTCTGTTACTCCATTTCTGCAAAGAATCAATTGAAAAGATAAAAAATATGGCATCTGGAGAGTTTAAAATTAGCTTCTTACAAAATACAGAGTGGAAGAGAGAGGAACAAAATAGAAACAGGGAGCCTGTGACTTGCACAAATCCTACATTTGTTGCCTGGGAGCTGAACAGCGTGTCTTCCCATGAGAAGGAATTCTGGGGCACCCAGGGGCGGGGTGCGCCCACCGGGGAGCAGGGGTCAGGAGCCACCCATCAGAGCTCCCTCCAGGCCTCCCATCCTCCGCCTCCCAGCCCTTCTCCTTCCCTTCCTTTGATACATAGGCTTTCATTATATAAACATATTCTAATTATAGAAAACTTGGAAAATGCAGACTATTATGAAGGAGAATTTTTAAAAAATCAGCTGTCACGTTGCCACCCCAAAAAGAACCACTGATAACACCCCCATACACTTAGACGTTGAGTTCACCAAAATTAGATCATACTGTATATCCTATTTTATAACTTCTTTCTTTTTTCCCCATTTAATGTGTCCTAGACCAATGGGAGGAATCCAGCCTCTCTGGGGTCCCCCTGCTCTCATCCTATCAGCGATGAACTCCATGGCGCTCAGTGCTGCAGGGACAGATGGGGATGAGAACGCCCCAGACACCCCCGGCCTCATCCCAACTCCCCTGAGCCCTCCCAGGCTGGAAAGGGACACAGGACCACTGATGGCCTGAGCATTGTCACAAGGCAGTGTCTTATCTTTGAAGACTTCCTGGAGGGACCCAAGCTGGGCTTCAAAGAATCAATCCGATTTGGCTGGAAGGACGGGACAAGGCAGGGCATGCCAGGGAGAGGCTACAGTGTGAGCAGTGGCTGGGGGGAGGGACCAGCCCAGTCAGGTTTGCACGGATCTTGAGAAGTGAGGTTCAGACCTTACATGAAATAAGCACTCTATCCTGCCAAGCGCGTTGAGGATGAACAGTTCCTGGATAACGCCCACCATCTGCCTCAGGGGTCCTTGGCGCATCAGTGTCTGGTCCCCTCCATTTCAGTTTGCAGTGGCTACCTGGGTCCTCCCTATGGTCTAGACGGCCTCGGTTATCTCCATCCTGCATCCGGGATCACATGTCTTTGCTGGTCTCTCCAAACCTCCTCTGGTCTCTTGACATCCTCCACCCTTCTCATCTTGGTGCATAGCCAGTGCCCACTTCTTGGTGTGTGACCTGGGCTTGGAAAGGACCCACAATTGGTTTAACCTTCTGTTGTCACGATTTTGAAACTCCTAATCATTTTTGAACCAGGGCCTGCATTTCTTCTTCCTTTTCTTTTTTCAGTATTTTTATTTAATTTTGTAGCAGACAATTTACATACGTCCCCCACCCCTTCCTTTAAGTTAGTGTGACAATTTTCCATAATAAGCTACTTAAAGAGAAGCTTTGGTCAAGAATGGAATGAAAAAGCAAAACAAAAAACCAAAAAACAAAACCCAAATCACTGCTGCTTTTAAAAAACCAACACTTTCACCAATTATCCTCGAACAAAACACACAACAAGGTTTGCGCCATATGTGTCTTCAGTGTTTCCTGGCGGCCGGCTCTCCTGCCCATCATGCGAATGGCAGAGCTGCCCGGCGCAGCCTGTCCGTCCTCATGCTGGATCTGGGCGGCTTGCTCACAGGGCCTGCATTTTTATTTTGCTTGGGGCCCCACGTGTTACGTGACTGGTCCTGCACTCGGTAGAAGGCGTCACTTCTCATTTTACTGAGGTCCTCTTAGAGGCCCCTCTGCCTCAGAGACCTGCCAGGTTCCCATCGGTCCCTCTTGCTCTGAGGCCACCCTTCTCCCTGGCTCTCAGGGCCAGTCCCACTTGGACTGTTCCCCACTGATTGTCTCTCTGCACTCTCATTCGCCCCTTTCCCGCTCCTTCACTTCAGCCTGCACAGAGGCTTGGTTATTACCATTCTTCAAAAGCAAATTAAAAAATCCATCTTTTGCACACCTACCTGCCCCTTCCTTCCCAAATGTCCTCATTCTCTCCTCCTTCCACTTCTAAACGGCCCCCTAGGAAATCTCTGTTCTCTTTGTCTGTGTCTGTGTCATCTCCTGAAGTCGTGTCTCTGAGCCCTGCACCCCGTCACCTGCACAGCCTCTTTGCAGATATTCAAGCACCTGACCCAGGGGTCTTAGCTCACACTCCCTGCCCTCTGAGGTATCACGTCTGTCGGGCCTGCCTGTCTGGTCCTCACCCTCAGCTCCTGGCACTCTGTGCTCTCCTACCTTTCTTCTTTCCCTCTCTTGTCCATCTCACAGAGGTGGTGAAGCCCAAGGGGTCCATTCCAGCCATGCCTGTAGCTTCTGGCAGCCCAGAGGTGAAGATGTGAAGATGCCCAATGGTGCAGCACGGTGGAGGGCTGGAAGGGTGGGCGTGTGAACGAACACAGTTAAGAGACACCCCTCAGACCTGGGTGTGCTGTGGTAACCACGGTAGTGGCTTCCACTGCTCCCACTGCCTGCCTTCATTCATTCATTCCCCAGATAGTCACTGAGCATCTATTGGGGCCAGGCACCGAGGGGGCCGAGTCATGTGTTAATTATAATGGGCCACGTGGTTACCCCGCAGGGGTGAACAAGGCATTGGGAAAACAGTGAGGGAACAAAGCACACAGATTCCCATCTTGCCCAAATTTAGCCTGTAGGAGGAGAGAGTATTAAGTAAACAAAGAAACAAACAGGGATTACAGCTTTCAGTAAGCTTTCTGATAGAAATAAATAGGATGCTAGCAGAGAGAGAGTGTGCCTGGGTGGGGGAGGGGCAGCACTGGTGTGACTTTTCACAGAAGGACCCTCAGGGATCTGAAGGGTAGGGTGGGCAGAGCAGAGGGGAGAGGGTGCCAGGCAGAGGCACACATGGCAAAAGGCCCTGAAAGGCCCACTTGCCCATCCCAGCCACTGGGGCATAGCCACCGCTGGTCGTTGGAAGCACCTTGACCCCTGGTGATATTGACAGCTTCGTCCTTTTTCACGTGTAGCAGCGACCTGATGGCCACAATGTCACCAAGTACTTGAGCCCTCATGACTCAAGCAGGGCCCAGTCAGGCACATTACTCTGGTTGTCGCTCATCTCTTCGTGTCATGCCTGACCTTCATGCTTCTGTTCCATGGGACAAAGCCAAGAGCCCAGTCTCCAGATCTGCAGGAACCTCAAATATGGGATGGGGTGGCAGTGGGGGTGGGGAGCTGGGTTTCATTGCTTGGGATGTTCACTGACCAGTGCCCAAGAGGCAGAAGGTCCTAAAGCTGGTCCACGCTGGAGTTCCCCTGCCAAGGTTCAGAACAAGTCAAGATCTAAGGATGTAGCATGCAGTTTGTAACACGCTTCCCGTCTGTCAGGGGGTGAAGTAAGAATGCAATTCAGGGCTGGGGTGTGGGGAGCAGGGTCCTGCCTTCCGGGGGAGGGGGCTGACCAGAGCTTAGTAAGGCGGGATGAGCAGGGCTGAAGGCCAGTTGTGTGCCTTGGGAACCAGGGCGGAGTGGCCCTGCGGGCATATGTGGCCCCTCAGGGCTGACACCCACCCCCCGATGCCTGCCGGCCTTCAGTTATAGCCCTAAACCCGGCCTCTCCCTGCCCCCTCGGTGGCCTCGGTGGGTATGGAGTCCCTCTGCTGCTGCGGGCCCTTTACATCTTTCCATCCTGATCCAGACTGTGACCTGACAGCTAAATCCTTCTCTTTCCTGAGAGTATATCTTGGTTTATTTTTCTTCATAAATTCTGTCTGATGGCTGTAGGAATGTAGAGGATTTGTTTGTATGTCATTATCATCATCATATTGACCCCTTCCTCTCTGCCAGCATCCTGCTAAGCGCCTTCCCTATATTAACTCACTGAGTCATCGCAAAGATCTGAGGGAGGTGCCATATTCTCTCCATTTCGCAGGTGAGGAAATGAGGCTTAGAGAAGGGGTGTGACCTGCCTAGGGTCACACAGTGAGTAGATGACAGAGCCAGCGTCTGATTCAAGTGTGCAGGTGCTCTGCTTGGACCAGCTCCTATGTGATGGAGGACCCTGGGGAGGGGGCCTTTCTGCCCTCAGCACAAAGGCCATCCTTTGCCAAGGGGCACCTTGGAGTTCTCCCTTCCCACTACAGCTGTGCCCACCTCTGCCCCTGACCAGGTGGCTATGCCTGGCTTCCCCCTCTCCTCCTCCTCCCACCCCTACACTGGGTCCCCCTCTGCTTTCAGGCCAGGAGAAGCCAAGCCTGCTGGACAGTCTGGGTTAAAGGAGGAAGTCAGAGGCCTCTCTGGCCAATGTCACTGCCAATCTAGAGCACGGCTCACCTCCTTGCCCAGCTCCCAGCTTGCCTGCCAGTGCTCAGATGTGTGGTGCTATATAAAAAGCCAAGTAGTAATACGCAAATTGCCCTGATTATTTATGGCAAAGTTACTAAATAAGCCTGAGAGACAAGGTGGGTTGTTGTTTTTACGATCTCTGCAGTCCTAGCAGGGAAATCTACGGTAAGCAGAGCTTGCGTGAGCAGAGCCAGAGCCCATGGTTTAATAAACACAGCCTAATTACCAGGCACCAGGGACAAACAAGCGAGGGGGTTATGGAAGGGAGTAATGGGAAGCTGGCAGCCAGGGAGGAGGAGGTGGAGGGGGCGGAGGGCAGGAGTGGGCAGCTGGATCCTCTCTCAGCCCACCTCTCTCAGGCCCAGCCTCTGAGCCACCTGCTGGGAGAGGGCGGGGACCTGGCCACAAATCACCATAATGGGCTGTACGTGTTGCTATGGGTCCTGCCACAATGCCAGGAGCTGCTACTAAAGCTGCAGAAAAAATTGTCAGAATGGGACTGATGTGGGAGGCCCAGGGATGAGGGGTCCATGAGAGGGAGAAGGGCTGCTTTCTGCGAGTCATCAGCCTGGTGCTGAGGATGGCACGGCTCGATGGCCCATTACCCTGATCAGTTTTCAGTGCTGTTGCCTGTCTGTGGTGCCAGCCCTTGGGAAGCTGTGATCAGGATGGAGTCAGGGGGAGAGACGGGGCAGGGGGCCAGCAGCACTCAACAGACCTGAGCAGAGCAGGAAGGCAGGCAGCCAGGGACACAATCAGAAGTCCTTTTTGAGCATTTGCCCCCCACCCTCCCCATAGATCATGTGCTTAAGTATCCAATGGGCATGGAGGGAGACGCAGCAGAGCCAGTAGAGACCCCGACCATAGCTCAGTGGTTGGAGCTAAAGTCTCCAGGAGCAACCAGCAAAGGAAGGCAGTTGGTAGATCAATACCCCAGCTTCCTCTCCCTTCAGGTATGACTACTGAGTTGCCTGTTCTACACCTACTCCCAGCATCCCCCAGTGGGACTCACAATGACACCTTGTGTGACTAGCACCCCTTTATGGGACGCATTTCCTTTCCAACTCATTTCCTCTCTCCTTCACTGTGCTTCCTGGAATCAACTCACAAATAAGCTCACATGCACACGAATACTTAAGCTAGGTCTTGCTTTTGTGGAAACCCGATCCAGGTGACTATAGCTACCAGGTGCTAAAAACTTTGATAGAAATAATTATAATAATAGCTATTGAGCACTTACAGTGTGCCAAGCACTATTCTAAACATTTTACCTATCTTAACTCATACAATCATCTCAACACTCTGTGTGAGAGATACCATGATTAATCCCCATTTGGCAAAGGGGAAAATGAGGCACAGAGATGTGAAGGCACCTGACCATGATCACACAGCTAGTTAGTAGCAGAGCCAGAATGCTAACCCAAGCACAGCTAGCTTTAGAGATTATTTCCTTAATTATCACACTAAACTGCAAGCCTCTCAAATATTCCCCAAGCACCTCTTTATCCCAGGCCTTAGGCTTGGATGTTGGGATCTAGAGACGAACCGGACATGGGTCCGGACTTTGGAGAGCTCAAAGCAGAAACATAAAGGAAATAGACAAGTCAGTGCAGTTTGGAGAGATGTGTCCAGAGCAAGGAGAGTTCAGAGGCAGAGCACCTGGACGGATCAGGAAGGCACGACTGAGGAGGTGCCACTTGAGCCAAGTCTTAAAGAAGAAATTGGAATTGGGAAATGGCAGGGGATGAACGTGCAGGAAGAGTCCAGGCAGAGAGGATAGCGGGCATAAAGGGGCCAGCGTGTATACACCATGGCTGTATTTGGGGAATCGCTCGACCTTCTGTATGGCTGGAGTGCTGGGGGTGAGTTGGTCCTTTGCATATTTATTTATTGTTGTTGTTGTTTGTTGTTTGTGGTGGGGGCCGATGACTGATGGGAAAAGAGGCAAAAGCCAGATTATGGAGGGTCGCCATGCCAGGGGGAGGGAGAGCTCCCCAGGGCTACGACTGTGTTTACAATGCTTCTTTTCCTTAGTGGGTGTTGAACACAAAGGTGCTTATTATATTCTTCTCTGGACTTCCTTGTGTTTCTGAAAGATTCTTACTTTTAAATACAGTTGAGAAAAATAAAAGCAGTTAGGAGGTAAACAAACCCACATGGATAGACCAGAATCAGTGCCCTCTCCCTTCCGACACTCTAGCCCTGGGAAGGTATCCCAAGGTCTCATAAGCTTTCTTAGCACCAGAGCACACACTCAGAGTCAGCTTCGAGCTCCAGGAATGTTTGACAACTACTTTTACAGTATGGGTCTGGGGGTCAAGGACAAAAATTTACCCTTATCTGTCTTCAATGCAAGTTCTCTATATTAAGCCTCAGGGGACCTTTTGGATTTGGGTCTCCATCATACCAGTCATAAGTTGACCAGGGTGCCAACTGTGTTCCCGTACAAGACGTTAAAAGTGATGGTGCTAAATGCAGTGTAGTACCCTGGATTGGATCTTGGAACAGAAGAAGTGGAAACACTAGTGAAATCCAAATAAAGGCTGTAGTTCATTCCTAGTAAAATGTCATTGTTCATCTCTTCATTTTGGCCAATTCCATGGTTACGGAGAAAGTGGATAAAAGGTATACGGGAACTCTCTGTACTATCTTTGCAACTTTTCTATAAACCTCAAATCACTCCAATATAAGGACTTTATTTAAAAATTGTGGTGAACAGGGCAGGACCAAGGGCTGGACTCCATTACAGAGCCCTATTCCCAGCTGACGTCTGGGCATGGTGGTTGAGCAGGTAAAGAATCTGTATTAATGTGGTGATGTCTAGCCCACCTTTCCTTTTCTTGTGCGTTGATGCCTTATTGAAAGGCAGGTACTCCATACCTGTCACATTTTCCTGAGTTTCCCACCTGGTAATTCTTTTCCAAAGGGAATGAAAGTGATGAGGATGCACTTGGAGAGAGCATGCCACTTGATCAAAAGGTTTATCCAAGGCTGCCTTGAAATGGCATGCTTTCTTGCCACGCTTGAAGAAGTTCATCTACTAAAGCTATATTTTCATTGGCCTTTTCAGAAATCTCTAGAGCAAGGCAGACCTTTCTTCCCCAAGGAAGAAAGATAAGAAGAGGGCTTCAAGGGTGGCAGGGCCCAGCAATGAAAATGGGCCCACTGTGACCCTACGTGTACCACTACATTTTAACCTTCCTTGGAGATTTCTTGTCTCTGCTTTGCTCAAAGGGACCCAGGAAGGTGGACTAATGAGGAGTTAGTCACCCATGGAAGTATCCCATTCTGACCTAGGGATAGCGGGGACCTTTCCGTCTTTCCTAGACAGGCGACATGGCAAATCATCCTCCCCTTATATCGTTCTAATTGTCCCTGCTGATTAGTGAGATCACTTAAGGTATCAATTATTATCCTGCCAAGAGAATGACTATTAGACTGAAACAGAGGCCCATGAACTTGCTTATTCTATTAAAAAATAAAGTAATGAAAGATGATGAATGGTGTGTGCCCAGAGAGGAGCCACAGGAAGGGGTGGGCAGGAGAGGAAGGTGGAAATGAGCATTTTCTGATTAGGGGGCAAAAAAGGCTTTTGTTTAAAACTAGCTTCTGATTGACCCTCTTCCTTTCAACCCCACTGCTTGAGAGAGCCATCTAGACTCAGTGTCCCCACTTCCTCCCTTCGTAGGGGCGGCTTCCCCACAGTAACCCAGTTGCAGTCTGACTGCTCCACCATACTGCTCTGGGAAAACTCACCGCCGCCCTAATTGCCACATCCATCGACCCCTCTGATCCTCCCTCATCAGACCCCTCAAAAGTGTTCGCTGCCTGTTGACCTTGTTCTTCTTGGAACACTTTCTTTTTCTAGCTTCTCTGACACCACCAACTCCTCACCCATTCATTCCATTTCACATGGATTTACTGAGCATCTCCTCTGAGCCAGGCACTGTGCTGGGCCCTGAACACATAAAGTTAACCAAGATGGACAAAGTCCTTGCTCTAAATGAAACTTACCTTCAAGCCGAAGAAGATAGGCAATTAACAAATAAATACATATCAAGAAGCCGTTCAGGGTTATGAGGAAATAGATGGAGTGACTGATGGAGGATGATGATCACATGGGAGGCGAGGCCAGTGGGAACCTCTCTGTGGATGAGGTACCTCCATCACTTTCGCACATCAGTCCCTTAAATCCTGCCGCTGTCTCCAGGCTCCCATGCCTTCTTTATTTTTATTTTATTTTTTTAACATCTTTATTGGAGTATAATTGCTTTACAATGGTGTGTTAGTTTCTGCTTTATAACAAAGTGAATCATTTATACATTTACATATGTTACCATATCTCTTCCCTCTTGGGTCTCCCTCCCTCCCACCCTCCCTATCCCACCCATGCCTTCTTGTGTATCATCTCACTCTCCATAGACTTGGGCAGAATCTTGGGGATTAAGGGATTGCTCTGGATCAGTCTCTGCTTTGCAAAGTGTGACACCAAAGATGACCAAAATGATGGCATCCAGGGCGTAAAACCCATTTCCAAATTTAAGCTGCCAGTTGACTAAGTCTGAGCCTCCAGGCAAAGAGACAAAATTCAGGGATAAGGCAACAGTTCCAAATCCAGGGCCATAGACCGTGATATGAATGGCACCCCTTGGAGTTGTGCTCCATGGTGGCCCTGGAAGCCACATGGAGTTAGAGAACCATACAGACACTGGTAGATAGAGCCTGAGAGATTCCCCGAACCCCCTGCAAAAAAATCCCAGGTAACCAAGCTGTCTCACTGCCCCTGTGGCTTCTTCCTCTCAGGTCTCCGGGTAAGGGCACAGGGAAGGGCTCTTTACTATCAACTACACACCTCTCTTGTTCGGATATGATAAGTCAGGTTGACCCCCCGCTGTTCATCACCACCATCACCCATCACCTATGACCTGGCCTTCGGCGCTGTGCTTCATGCTGCACAGCTGTGGGTCCTGCTTGCCCTGTTGCCACATTCTAGCCTGGCCTAGGAACCCAGCCTGAGCAGAACCCCAGTCAGTCCTCTTGCTTGGAAGGGAATCTGCACAGTGCCTCCTGAAGGCCATGGTTCTGGAAGCTTCTGTGCATCCTGGTTCCCCGGAGCATGGGAAAACAGTGGACATGGTACCCTGTGTGGCCTGGGCCTGGCCCTCCTGGCCCTGCCCTCAACCATGTCCAAGGGGCATTACTGCCCAGGTCACAGGGATGGTGCCTGAGCTCTCGGCTTCCTATCCAGCAGCTGCTGGAGGAGGGCTTGCCGCAGCTGGGGACGATGAGAGTTGTCATTCCTGGGCACGGATGCTGCACACTGGAAGTTCGGTCTCTAATATGGAGACCCTGACGCTTCATACCAGGTACCGTGCTCAGAACAGGCTCTGGTGGCTGAGAGGAAGGGCATAGTGGTGCAGGGGCAGGTCAGGTGGGCCACCCAGTTCTCTCAGTACAGCCTCCCTGCCCTCTTGCAGGTATTTTCAGCATCTTGAGCCACCCAGAGCTCACAGAGACCCCACCTGCTGTCTTCCCAGAGTGGCCTCAGCAGCTGCTAGAGGCTAGGTGGGCACAAGTCCTTAGGATGGAGAATCTCCAGGGAGAGACACTGCTGACCACTCACTTATATTTGGACAACCATTGTTTGTGTCTCCCTGGTATGTGAGGAACAGGAAATGCAAAGCTGTTCCGGGTAATGCCAACCCTAGGGTGGCACCATCTAAGGGCCTAGGTAGGTCCCAGCTGTTCCATGGAGCCTCTTGAGGTGGTTCAGACTTTAAGGGCAGCCTGGACGGAGAGAGAACAGCCTCCTTCCCAAATGGGGGATGTCACTGGCCCGATTTTGGGGGGGGGTAGCTACAGAAGCAGCAGTCTTCTGGAACACGGTGGCCCCTCTTCCTCAAAGGCCCCCTTCCCCATTGCCATCCCACCACGCCCTCCTGACCCATGGTGCGGGGCGCTTCAGCCTCTGTCATGGAAGACCAAGCTGGGTTAGGGTTTTCCAGGATCCTGTAGGAGCAAGTAAAGTCTGCACCTGAGCAGCCTCCAGAAAAATCCCCTCTCTCAGGGAGACTGGTAATTAAGCAGTCATGGCAAACATGTGAAGGAGGAACAGCTGGTGGTCTCCATGTGTTCTGGCACTGGTTGGAGAACAATTTCATAAATTACACGTAAAGTTGGGTGTTGTCTCTCCTCTGCTCATGCCATCCCCTTTGCTTCAAATGGCCTTCCTGTCCTCCCACTACCCTCTGTATCCTTTGGATGATTGACTAATAATTTATCTTTTCCATCAGCTCAGGCTGGTGATGTTGAAATCCCTGGGCACATCTCTATCACTGCACTTACTGTGTTGCATTATCATTGCGTCTTCAGCGATAATAAAATTAGTTATTAACTCCTATTGTGTAGCTGGCACTGTTCTCTAATGCTGAGCACAGTCCAGGGAATCAAATGAATGAAATTCCCTGCTCTCATGGAATTCACATGCTGGTGTGGAAAGGTGGACTTAATAAATAAGGCTTCATTAAATATATAATACGTCAGATGGTGATTCGTGTTATGGAGAAAATGCTGGACAAAGATCAGAAGCCATGAAATGGTGGTGGGGAGGGTTGCAATTTTAGATGGAGTGTTCAGGGAAAGCCTCAGTGTAAAAGTGCACAAAAACCTGAAGAAGATGAGGGAACCAACCATGGACATGTCGGGGAAGAGATGGGGTAGTTGGGGAAAGCTGAGGGAACAGCAAGCGCAAAGGCCCTGAGGCAGAAACTTGCCAGATGTGTTCAAGGAACAGCAAGAGGCCATGATGGCTGGAGCGAGTGAGCAGGGGGAGACAAGTTGGTAATACAGAAAGAGGCGATGGAGTGGGAGTGGGTAGTGGTGTCAGAGGATTGCCCAAGGCCTTTAACTTGTTACGAAATCAACTAGGGCACTTTTAGAAGAGTTCTAAGCAGAGAAGTGACATGATGGGACTTAATATAATCATGCTGCTGCCTTGTTGAGAATGATCTGTAGGAGGACAAGGGGGAAATGGGGAGACCAGTTGGAAGGTTATTGCAATAACTGGGGCAAGAGATGGATGTGCCCTTAACAAGGATGGATGGCAGTAATGAAGGTGATGAGAAGTGGCTGAATTTTCAGATAAATTAATGTGAATGCCTCCTTTTGAGGGTGAACTCCTTGAAGGCCAGGTCCGTGTCTTATAAATTGTTATCCTTAGAGCCAAGCATAGTACATGATGTATCATAGGGCACACAATTAATATTTCTTAAGTGGATGATTGAGGAGAAATAATTTTTAAATGTTAATTGTGGGAATAAGTAAGACTCTGGTCTCTTTTTTGAACCTGTCAGGTCATAAAGCAAATCCTGGGTAACATCCACCTAGATTTCCTGAGATGATGTTGTAAAGAAGGCTGTTGTTCATGCGTGTGCTGAACCGAGAAGTGTAAGGCTCAAACTCTGTCTATCTTTCTTGCTGAAGGACTTCTCAGAGCCTTTAATACAGTAATACTCAGGATCCCAACATTTCTTAGTTTGAGGTACCATTAAGTGCTTCAGTAATATTTCCACCGTGCTCCATGGATAAAAGAACTACCTATCCGCTCCATTTATTAAGTAGTAAGGGCTGACTAGCTGAATAAGTACTTATATCCTAACAACTTTGTAGCTCTTTGAAAAAATAATATAAATTGAAAGAAAAAAAATCATATTTTTATTTCATCCTTAACTAATCACAAATACTTACTAATGGAATATGTGTACTTGTTGGGCTCTGCACAGCTTCTCAAACCTTGGAATCCGATTGGACACTGCTACCCTCACATCCTGTCCTGTGCTGATTGTCACACAGCACCTACTTTATTTCACACCAACCAGCAAACACCCAGGTCTGAAAAGAAATGATGTCATTTAATGGAATGTAGCTTCAAGTTGAAACTGGAACTACTTCTAGCTAATACTTTGTGTGTCCAGTAGATATTGAATATCAAAGTTTCCCTTGAACATTTAAAATATCCCTCAGTGCTCTTGTACATTCCCTGCAGCACCCCAGGGAACCTCAGCACACAGTTTGGGAACTATGGTGCTACTTTGACTGTAGCATTTCCCAAAATTACTTATGCATGTTCTTAGGCAAACCTATTAACATAACACTGGATAATATTCCATGGATTGTGTTTTGGGAACTGTTGGCAGAGAGCAAAAAGAGGGAATACCCAGAACTCCCTGCTGCAGAACCAGAAGCTACAGTCCTATGGGAAATACTCCTAGGTGTTGACAGAGTGTGTTGAGAGGATTTGCATTTTGAACATACAGTGCTGCTTCTCTATTTTTATTTATTTATTTTTTTAATTTTTAATGTTTTTGGCAGTACGCGGGCCTCTCACTGTTGTGGCCTCTCCCGTCGCAGAGCACAGGCTCTGGACGCGCAGGCTCAGCGGCCATGGCTCACGGGCCCAGCCGCTCCGTGGCATGTGGGATCTTCCCGGACTGGGGCACGAACCTGTGTCCCCTGCATCATCAGGCAGACTCCCAACCACTGCGCCACCAGGGAAGCCCCCTTTTTTTTTTTGCTCCCCTACTTTTAGACCTCAGCAGGTGGGCCTGCTATGACACCAGACCTTGCTTCTAAAGCCTGCATGCATTCTAGAAAGTATATATGGTGATTTGGAGGCCTAGCATTGCTCCCATCCAACCAGATACTTAAGAAAGATATCCTGGCCTCCGAAAAATAAATGGACATGGGCAGCTGAAAGGAGAGGTTTGTACAGCCAGTGAATGTTCTCTGGATAGACTGGAATATTTGAGAGAAGATCCTTTGGACTTAAGCTGGGGTTTTTCAGCAGATATCTGGCTAATGCCAGGTCGCTCTCAGAAATGGGGGTTTATTACAAAGATCCCCAGATCCTGGGGCAGCACAAGAACCATCTCTACAGATTTTTGGTTACTGTGGGTTTCAGGGCTTCTGAGACCAGGAGTGTCAGTGCTCTTATATCCAGTGTAGCAGCAGCATGATCTCCATGAGCTGCCTGCCATGGGCATTTCATTTCCCAGAGTATTTCATGGAACCCCAGCCCACAGGATGCTCTGAGGAAAAAAGGGTTTATGATATATATATACTTAAAAGCACAAAAGGCCTGATTTTTCCAAGTTTCCCAGTTTTAGAAGCTCTTGATTAAATGCAAATGGGAATTACCAGAGAGAACATGTGTCTGTAAGGGTGCCTCTGTGTGTCTGTGTATTGTGTGTGATTATGACTAATGTCCATCAATTACCTGAAAATTACTAGACGATGCCTGTAATGATAGTTCTGTTTTTAGCTTAATGGTTTATGTGTCTAACTAGTGGCTGCTGTCTGGAGTAGGGCTGCTGGCAAATCAACACCATTTGCCAAGCCTGTCAGTGTGACAAATGTTGCTTACATTTACTCTTTTATTCCCAAGGTCAATTGACATGTCTTCTTTAAATATCACTGTTTGAAGTGCTAAGAGCCTTAAATGAGAGCCACTCAATAAAGGCCCAATTTGCTATATTACTGTTTATTCCTGGATAATTCTATATTTGTTGGGCTTTTTAAGATCGCAAGCAAGAGACATGCATGCATCACCCTCAGAAATGGGGATTTCTTTTTTTTTTTTTGCGGTACATGGGCCTCTCACTTGCGGAGCACAGGCTCCAGACGCGCAGGCTCAGTGGCCATGGCTCACAGGCCCAGCCGCTCGGCGGCATGTGGGATCTTCCCAGACCGGGGCACGAACCCGTGTCCGCTGCATCGGCAGGCGGACTCTGAACCACTGTGCCACCAGGGAAGCCCAGAAGTGGGGATTTCTTACAAGGATCTCTAGATCTTGGGGCACTCTTCAGCCTTTTGGTGTCACTATGGGTTTCAGGGCTCCTGACACCCAGATCATCAGCAGCCTCCTGGCCAACGTAGCAATAGCCCAAGCTGTGACCTGCCTTCTCTGGGCATATCATTTCCTAGAGAGGGTTCCACACAACCCTGGCCCATATGCTGCTTTAAAAATAAAAGTGTTTATGATCAAATGTGTTGGGGAACTATTACATAATCTATCCCTGCCTTGGAAGTTTGCTGTTAGCTTACTAAAAGCTCCCATAAGCACCCTGTTTTTTGTTTATTTTCGAAAAATCCTTGCTTCACTTTGTTTAACCCAGCATTTCCCATTTCTGTTTAACCACTGAACACCTAGAATATCCTTCGGAGAATAATCTAGTATTTGTACTTTGCAGAAGAATCTGGTTGTGTTTATTTGTCACCCTCTGTGTTGGATGTCCCCATGATCACTCTTAGCTTAGGTTCAATGACTGACTGGAAGGCTCACAGGATTCAGCATATAGTTGCATTCCTGGCTATGATTTATTAAAATGAAAGGATACAAAGCAAAACAACAAAGGAAAATTGCACATGGGATGAAGTCCGGGGGGAGAAACCAGTCACAAGCTTCCAAGAGTCCTCTCCCAGTAGAGTCACACAGAATGCGTTTACTCCCCCCCGGCAGTGAACTGTGACAAGTGAAATGTTACCACCCAAGGAAGCTCATTGGAGACTCAGTGCCCAGAGTTTTTCTTGGTGGCAGATTGCATGGGCACCCTCTGCCTGGCCTGTACTAAAGTTCCAGATTCAGAGGGAAAGCAGGTGTTCAGTATAAACTATAGTGTTTATACAAATATTTTAGAACACTCTTATCAGTTCTGGGAATGGTGGGGACCCTCCTGAAATCCATGATCCCAGATTCCAGCCAAGGGCCAACCTGGTAAATTGGCCTTTCAAAGGACAACAGTCAACGCTTTTTCTGTCTTTTGGAAGCTTGTGACTGCTTTCTCCCCCTGGACTTCATCCCATGCACAAGTTTTCTGTCGACTCTCTAATGGTTGAATATTCATTCATTCATTCCCTACATATTTGTCTTAATCAGCTTGGGCTGCTATAACAAAAATTCCATAGACTGGGTGGCTTATAAACAACAGAGATTTATTTCCCATGTTTGGGTGCTGAAAGCCTAAGATCAGGGTGCCAGCACGGTGAGGATCTGGTGAGAGCTGTCTTCCGGGTCGCACGCAGACTGCTACCTTCTCATTGTATCCTCATATGGTGGATGGAGAGCAGAGAGAGGAAGCAAGCTTTCTCATGACTCTCATAAGGGCACTAATCCCATTCAAGAAGGGCCCACCCTCCTGACCTCTTTGATTCCTAATTACCTCCCAAAGGCCCCACTTCCTAGTACCATTAACTCTGGGGAGAGTTGGATTTCAACATATGAATTTTGGGGGGACATATGCAGTCCGTAACAATATTCCATCTTATATGTGCTAGTGATGCAGAGAAGAAGTTAAACGTCCTTACCTTTGAGGGACTTACCATCAAGAAGGAAAGACAGATACATCACAAGTAATTCAATAAGAAAATCAATTCATTATGATTGGAATGCATATTATAAAGGAGAAATACTCTGTTATTGGAGGAGGTTTATCAGGGATTTCCAAACTCTTTCCCAGAGGAAGTAACATTCAAACTGAGACCCCAGAAGCTAGTGGGAGATGGATAGGTGAGGTGGTGGCAGCCTGGGTGGCTAAGGGAGAGAGCAGTGCACACAGCCCTGGGGGCAGCATATGAAAAGGCCCTGGGGTGGGAAGAAATACAGCACATTCAAGGGAAGTGTAAAGGCCCATGTGGGTGCAGGGGAGAGAGCAAAGGGGAGAGAGATGTGAGCGGAGGCTGAAAGGCAGGCCAAGTACTGCAAAGGCAAAGCCTTGAGCCACATCACCCAAGGGGTGGTCGGTCTCTGTCATTCCCAGTCATCATGCCCTTAGAGCTGGCTAGATCTCTGGTTTCACTTGAGGCCTAGAGCACCAGCCACAGCAGTACTCACGCGGGGACGACTCATTGTTCTGTCCCTATCTCAGAAGGCCGCCACGTGCCTGGGAGACGCTCGACTAAAGCCTTACTCTTCCGTCTGTCCTATCCTCCTGTTTCTCTAGACATCAGGAATCAGGATTTACACACACTCCAGTAATGGAGTCACTTCACTGTACTAATGGACTCCAAGGCTCCAGATCAGAGTTCGTGGAGATAAGAGTTTCATTCTGGTCTTTCCCATGGGTCCTCTGACTAGTGGAAACAAAGCCATGTCCCGGTGAGCTCGGCCCACGGCTCTGACCTGTCTCTGAGGTTCAGCATCTGACACCCATTGGCCCTCAATAAGTAACTGAGGAATTAAAATTGGATTGACCTTGAGAGGCAGCCTATTGCCTCCCCAGGCAGGTGTGACTGCTCATGTTCTTCTGTATGTTGATGGACCCAAGTAGCTTCCCCGGAACCTCCGTCCTTGCGGTCCTGGTTCTCGCTCATCATTTCATGAGGACATTGGTGTGTCAGGCATGGACTTTCAGGGAATTGAAGACAGTTCTCTCCTGACCAATTCTCTTTTACTTTCCATGCCCACTTCCTTCAACTGTTCCTCACCTGACAGGGTCCCTTCAAGGTCTCACCCCAACCCTTGTGCCTCAGAGCCCAGAGGCCCCAGCTTGGGAAGATGGTAGTCAGTCAACTGAGAGCCTTGGAATTCTCAGACATGGGTACTATCTCCTGGAGTCAGAAGACTACCTTTTATTTTTACAGATAGGAATATGCAAATGCTTCTCTTGGGTGGAAAAAGTGTCATATCATTGCATTTAAAAAGAATTTTGACCTAGAGCCTCCACTCATGAAGGTGAGAAATCTCATTTCAGCCGTTGTTGTGGTTCCCCCAAGCAAGTCTTTCACAGACTTCGACATTTCAGGAGGGTCCCCCCCGGTCTTCAGGCCACACTGGCCACTGCTGATATGCTCAAGGCCTCAGTGCTTCTTGCAGGTGGGCAGCACCAACTCAGCTGCATCTGGGCCAAACTTGGGTGGGGACGTACCAGCCCTTTTGTGGACAGTCCAACCTTGCCGGCTGCTCCGTGGAGCAATTCCCCTCTAAGGGTCTCTCCCTTCCTCAGTCTCCACAAAGCAGGGAGGGTGCAGTTCTGAGCCTGGGGCAGTCTCACCTTCCCACCTGGGCTCACTGCTTCCTCTCCACCCTCCCTCCACTTCCCTCTGTCTCTTCTTCCTGACAGCCCCCTTAAAAGCCCCTCCTCTTCCTGGAGATGTCCAGAACAGGCTGCTTTTTCCTTGTATCTCACCCTGTTTCGTGGGTGTAGGTAGATGGCCAGAGTCAGTAAGTGTTCCTTATACCATGTCCGGCTGTCTCCCCCTCCTGTTGTCTATCCTGGCAGCATCGTGATGAACTGTGACACTGTGTGGCTGCCCCTGGAAATGACAGATAACCCTCCATTCATTCATTCAAAAATAAATACAAGTCCCCTACATACGAACATTCAAGTTGTGAACTTTCAAAGATGCGAATGTGCATTCGCGTGTCCAGTAACAAGCTAGTTCATGTGTCTGGTATACATTGTCACGTGCGTGCATCCTCTACAAGTGGTTGCGCTTTTGTATACTCTGTACAGTACTGTATAGAGTACAGTAGTAAAGTGTCTTTATTTCAAGCCCAGGGTGTCTGGAAGCAAGCATAAAAGCAGTGGTGATGTAGCTGGTACTGCTAAGAAGTGCCAGGAATTGGAGGCCCAGAGAAAAGACGAAGACAGACAAGAGGAAGAACTAACTGAAGAACCAAAGAGATTCACGATGCAGGAAATGGCAAGGGGATTTTCTTTATTTGAGGAGGCGCTGTTAGTTTTTGAGGCACAGCACCTAAACGTAGAACAGTACACGAAGATTGCAGCAGCCGTTCAGAATGCAATCCAGCGGTACTGTGCCATCTATGATGAGAAAAAAAGAGCTACTACCCAGACATCACTGGATCGTTTTTCAAGAGGGTAGATAGAGTTGAATCCAGCAAGGAACCAGAACCTGTGCCATCGACGTCAGGCGTGAGTGAAATTTCAGCTTGCCTTCCATCTCTTATTGCTGATGATCCTTCAGCTCTACCATCTCCCACCTCCTCTCCCTCCTCCAGTCAGTAACTTCTTGCCTGTTCACTCAATGCCAGCCCCTGGATGCCAGCTGTTGTACTGTACTACTGTACTTTTCAAGGTACTGTACTGTAAGATTAAAAATGTTTGCTTTATTTTTTTGTGTTTGTTTGTTTTTTATGTATTATTTGTGTGAAAAGTATTATGGACGTATTACAGTACAATACTATATATAGCCGATTGTGTTAGTTGGGTACCTAGGCTAACCTTGTTGGACTTACGTACATATTGGACTTACGAAACCGCTCCCCAAACGGAACTTGTTCATATGTAGGAAACTTACTGTATGCAATGAACTGGACAAGGATGGGGAAAGCAAACATATCCACTGCTTTCATGGAGACCTGAACAAAATAATCACAAAAATAATAAAAATATTTACCCCCAAATACATCTTATTAGGAAATGTGGTAAATGCTAGCAATGAAAAAAAAAAGTGTAATTGTCAGGATGGGCCGTGTATGGCTGTATGTGTTAATCACACAAATAATACAAATATTTTCTGATGCTTTGACATCTTGGGACTTTGCTGACCCAGGAGAGGCAGCCCCTCTCAGGGTTAGCAATTCTAAGACACAGCAAACTACTCTTCTGGGAGTGAGCCTTTTATATGCAAACCAACCAATTCAGAGCCCACCTACCTCCTTTACTGAGCTCTTACCTGTTAAGCCACCATCCCCCTGCCCTAAGCCCCCCAGGGTCAGATGTCAGACAACTAAGGGCAGTCGCCTGCTTACCCTGCCTCACCCATTCCTTCCCCTCCTGCAACCCCAATTAAGGCTCTTGCTCACATTTTCCTCCTATCCCTTCTACATCCTGACCAACCCTGGTGCTTCCCCGTGTGGCCCTGTGTGGCATGGCATGCTCCCTCCCCCACCTTTGGGAGCTGTAACAAACTATCTTTTCAATGGCAATTGCCTCCTCATCTGTTGCCCTCACCATACCTGAATAGTAATAAAAATCTACACTTTGAAACATTATGGTAACAAACAACCCTCAAATCTCCAAGGCTTAACTCACTAAATGTTTCTTTCTTGCCATACTACATGTTCAGAGGTGGTGTGCAGGGGTTGTCTGCTTAGTGAAATCACTCAGACACCCCCGCTGACAGAGACCCAGGGTCACTGCAGCAGGGAAAAGGGAAGAGGGGAATTTCGTGAAAGGAACCCAGGGTCCTCGAGGCTCCCTCCTTGAAACAGCACACTTCGCTGCTACCATTCAGCCTTGGCAAAGCCAGTGCCATGGCCAGGCATGAGCTCAGCAAAGGTGCGGAGGGACGGTTCCACCAGTGTCTGGAAGGAAAGCTGGAGATACATGAAGAGTAGCAGTGACCTCCACAGGGACCTTCGAGAATGCAAAATAGACAGACTAGTCTGGAAGGTCAGGAATGTACCTTTCTGAAAATAATGTTAACTTTTGTGAGGAGAGTTGAATGATGAGAAGGAGTTAATCAGAGAGGTGGAGGGGATGTGAGAAAATGTTCTGAAGAGGAAACAGCATGTGCAAAGGCCCTGAGGATGAGGGATTGGCCAATTGAAGGAACTGAAACCAGCAGTGTATCAAGGAGGAGGGTGGGAGAGAGGCGGGGAAGAGGATTTTATCACTAACACTGGGGTGCAGACTCATGGTGATAATAAGTAGACTTTTCAAGTCTGCTTTATTATTGTTTTCAAGTTCTCCACAGGAAATACACCCCGTATTGCCTGCACTCTGGGCTGACTGCTGTCCCCACCCTTGACCAAAGAAGACTGGAGGGGCTTGAGCCAGGCAGGCTTTGTGGGCCTCCTTAGGGATTTTGGTTTTAATCGTAAGGACAGTTGGAAGCCATTGATGGATTCTGAACTGGGACAGTGAGAAATTTGGGGTCATGAGCATCACCAGTTTCCAAGACTCTGGGCTCCTCTGGGCAGGGAGACAAGCCAAAAAACGGCTCGTGAGGAAGTGCAAAATCCAAGAAGCCTTGATAAAGCGAAAGAAGAGTATTGGCTTACATCTATGGCCATGCCATCTGTTTGCAAAAGCTGTTCTCAGGCTTCCCTGGTGGCGCAGTGGTTGAGAGTCCGCCTGCCGATGCAGGGGACACGGGTTCGTGCCCCGGTCCGGGAAGATCCCACATGCCGCGGAGCGGCTGGGCCCGTGAGCCATGGCCGCTGAGCCTGCGCGTCCGGAGCCTGTGCTCTGCGACGGGAGAGGCCACAACAGTGAGAGGCCCGCGTACCACAAAAACAAACAAACAAAAACAAACAACAATAAAAGCTGTTCTCCGCACATTTTAGAGTCAACAAGAAGATAGCCAACAGCGATAGGGGCCTCTTGCCTTTCCTGCCATCATTTTACCCCTTTTCTCTAATAAGTCTGGACTGCACTATTGAACAATACCTCACTCCTTTCAATATAGTATTTAGACTTGTCAGATAAAAGATGTGAAAATCTGAAAGTTTTATTTGCTTATTCCGACATGCAATGTGATATCTCCTCCTGGCTTGTGGGGTCATCAACTCGTCTGAAATCAATTCAACAGTAAGGAGTGGGTGAGGGAAGAGCAGGCTGCAGGGCAGAGGAATGATTCAAGTATCCAAATGGGGAGACTCAAGCTTGCCCACCCCCTCGAGCTTTAGCACCTTTGAGGAACCCTCCATGTTAGAATTTATCTCCCAAGCCTGGTAAAGAGCAGAGCAGTGGTAAGTATCTGATTAGAGAAAATGCCTAGTAAGCTGCAATTCCATATATTGCAAGTGATAAAAGTGTAATTGTTTGTTGACAGTGTACATTAGCTCTTTGCAGCTTGTGTCAATATAGTACCAAAAAACTAGGGTCTAGGAAGCTTTAATGGCAGCTCAAAAATATCGTGGAACCAGCTAGGGGAATAAAATCAACAAATTTTACTCGTTGGGAAGAATGTCATTTCCAGAGACAACTTCAGGGGAGAAGTGGTCATGCCTTGGTGAGGTGTGAAACTTCTGCATGAAGCTGTATGTTGTTGGGTGTCTGGGAAGGGCACCAAGGCATGACGCTGGTGCACATGGGTGAGAGGCAAGTTGCAGCTGCTGTGAACTGGGCCCGCTTAGGGGTAGAGATAAAAAGGGGGTGGGACCTGGGCTTCCCTGGTGGCGCAGTGGTTGGGAGTCCACCTGCTGATGCAGGGGACGTGGGTTCGTGCCCCGGTCTGGGAAGATCCCACATGCCGCGGAGCGGCTGGGCCCGTGAGCCATGGCCGCTGAGCCCGCACGTCCGGAGCCTGTGCTCCGCAACGGGAGAGGCCACAACAGTGAGAGGCCCACGTACCGCAAAAAAACCCACAAAAAAACGGGGGGATGGGGCCTGAAGTTCAGATCCAGATAGAGGTCTGAGCCCTTTGGGGATAATTTGGTATTTTGATATCAGGGTCCACTGGGATCCACAGTCTGGCATTATCATACATGACTGTCTGAGGGTGGAGAAGGATGTCTGGTGCACGGGCAAGTTGGTGGGAAACCAGTGAACAAGAGAGTGGTGGGCTGGGGGCCAGGGTTGTGGTTCTGGTGGTCAGCCATTTCCAGCAAGGACCCAGCCAGAGATGCACGTGTGTGTGTTTGGTGGTGGGTGGGGACATTGTTGGGGGTTGAAATGAACAGGAGGCAGCTGAACAGAGGGACCCACCAAGAACCAAGTAGCAGCTCAAGGCTCAATCTAGGTAGACTGAGTTTATGTCACATTTAATGGAGGACCGAGGTGCTGTCCAGTAAAAATATAATGTGAGCCACATATATGATTTCTCAAAACTTTTAATTTTGAAATAATTATAGACCCACAGGAAGCTGTAAAGATCGTACAGAGACGTTCCATGTACCCTTCTCCCAGATTCCCCCAATGGGTACGTCTAATGTAAGTACAGTACAACATCAAAACTAGGAAATAGACGTTGGTGCAGTGTGTGTGCGTACGTCTATGTCACTTTATCACGTGTGGATTCATGTCACCACCAGTGCAATCAAGATGTGGAATTGTTCCATCACCACAAAGTTCTCCCTTGTGCTACTCCTTTATAATCACCCCACTCCCCTTCCTCTCACCAAAGCTAACCCCTGGCAACCGCTCATCTGTTTTCCATCTCTTTAATGTTGTCATTTCCAGAATGTTATATAAATGGAATCATCTACGTTATCTTTTGAGATAAGCTTTTTTTTTCATTAAGCATAATAACCTAGAGATCCATCCCAGTTGTTATATGTATCAATAGTCCGTTCTTTTTTTTTTTTTTTTTTTGGTACGCGGGCCTCTCACTGTTGTGGCCTCTCCCGTTGCGGAGCACAGGCTCCCGACGTGCAGGCTCAGCGGCCATGGCTCACGGGCCCAGCCGCTCCGCGGCATGTGGGATCTTCCCGGGGACCGGGGCACAAACCCGTGTCCCCTGCATCGGCAGGCGGACCCTCAACCACTGCGCCACCAGGGAAGCCCCGATCTATTCGTTTTTATTAGTGAGTAGTATTCCATGGCATGGATGTACTGCAGTTGGTTTAATTATTCACCTATTTTAGGACATTTTTGTTGTTTTCAATTTGGGGCTATTCCACAAACAAACAAACAAGCAAAGCTGCTCTGAACAATCATGTGCAGATTTTTGTGTGGACACCAGTTTTCATTTCTCTGGGACAAATGCCCAGGTGTGTGATTGCTGAGTTGTATGACTAGTGTATGTGTAGTATTTTTTAAAAAGAAATTGTCCATTTTCCAGAATGTCTGTACCATTTTGCATTCTACCAGCAACGTATGAAAGATCCAGTTGCTCTGCATCGTTGTCCGTCTTCGGTGTTGTCACTATTTTTATTTTTATCTGTTCTAATGGTGTGTAGTAATATCTCATAATGGTCTTAATTTCCCTTTCCCTAATGGCTAATGATGTTGAACATTTTTCTTGTGCTCATCTGCCATCCACGTATCCCCTTAGTGAAATGTCTTTTCATGTCTTTTGCCTATTTTCAATTGGATTGTTAGATCCTTGCCTTGTTCTCAGTCTTAGGAGAAAAGCATTCAGTCTTGCGCCATTAGGTGTGAGGTTAGCTATAGGATTTTTGTAGATGCTCTTCATCAAGTCAGGAAGTTTCCTTCTATTCTTAGTTTTATGAAAGTTTTATTTTTATTTTTTATTTTATATTGGAGTATGGTTGATTCACAATGTTGTGTTAGTTTCAGGTGTACAGAAAGGGAATTAGTTATACATATTCATATATCCACTCTTTTTCAGATTATTTTCCCATATAGGTTATTACAGTGTTGAGTACAGTTCCCTGTGCTATACAGTAGGTCCTTGTTAATTACCTATTTTACATGTAGTAGTGTGTATATGCCCATCCCAACCTCCCAATTCATCCGTCCCCCTCACCTTTCCCCCTTGGCAACCACAAGCCCACCCTCTAAGTCTGTGAGTCTGTGAAAGGTTTTTGTTTAAATCAGGGATGAGTGTTGAATTTTGTCACGTGCTTTTTCTGCATCAATTGATATGGTCATGTGATTTTTCTACTTTTGGTCTATCAGGATAGTGAATTACCTTGATGGATTTTCAAATATTGAACCAGCCTTGCATCCTTTGAATTAGACCCCACTTGGTTATGGTGTATAATTATTTTTGTGGTGTATGTATTTTTGTGGTGTATATGGTGTATAATTATTCAGCAAAATTATTATTTTGCTGAATTCTCTTTGCTAATATTTTGTTAAGGCATCTTGTATTTATATTCTGTGGGATATTGGTCTTTAGTCTTCTTTATTTGTACTACCTTTGGTTTTGGTATCAGGGTAATACCTCATAAAGTGAGTTTGGAAGTGCTCCTTCTTCCTCTGTTTTCTGGAAGAGGTTGTAAAGAATTGGTGTAGATTCTTTGTACATTTGGTAGAATTCTCTATTGAAACCTTCTGGGCCTGGGTATTTCTTTTGGGGGAGTTTTTAAATTACGAATTCAATTTCCTTAATAGCTATATGGCTCTTCAAATGATTTATTTCATATTGAGAAATTTATGGTAGTTTGTGTTTTTCAGGGAACTGGTCCATTTTATCTAATTTGTCAAATGTATGTGTGTAATTTGTGGCATTTCCTTATCATTTTGATAACTACAGGCTTCGTTTTCCCTAACCTTTGCCAGCTCTGGATATTTGCCAATCTGAAAGATGAAAAATGAGTCTCGTGGGTTGAGTTTTCATATTTTTTATATTAATTAGGTGAAGCATCTTTCTGTTTCTGTTCATATGTATCCTTTGCTCTTTTCCTCCTTCCCTGTTTACCTTTTTCATATTGATTTGTAAGTGTTCTTTATAGATTATGAATACTAACCCTCTTCCTGTCATATATATTATACATAATTTTCCCAGTTTTCCCTTTATCTTTTTTACAGTTTTTTTTTTGCTCCACATACATGCTTTTAATTTTCATGTAATTAAATCAATCAATATTTTCCTTTAAGGCATGTGGGGTTTCATGCTGCATCTGTCAGTACTCAATCAATTTCAAGAGATAGAACCCAAATCAAACTAGCTTAAGCAAAAGAAAAGAAAAGAAAAGAAAAAGAAAAGAAAGAAGGAAGGAAGGAAGGAAGGAAGTGAAGAATGTTGGCTCATGTAACTGGATGCTACAGAGGTAGCTCTTTCTGCATGACTGGATGAGGATCTCCACAATATATCATCAGGGCTCTGTCTCTCTTCTCACTGTTCAGCTTTGTCTATATCTATATGAGATATCATTTTCTCTAAAGCAGATAATCTCTGTGTAATGATAAAAAGAACTGCTGGCAGTTCTGAGCTTACATTCTAATGATTTAGAATCCCCAAATAAAAGACTCTCGAAGTCTGTATATCATATCCCATGGAAGGACTCAGAATGACTCTGCTGGGGTTATATGTCCTCCTCCCCCTTCTCCCTGCCTTGAACCAGTCCATAGAGATGAGAGATGTGCCATGATTGGTCATTTGCTCAGTTCTGTGGCTAGCGAGCAGGTGGGGTATCTGTCACAACCCCATACAGTGATGGGCAGGTAGAAGCCAAAGGGGTTCTTTAAACACGTCACACTTAGAAAGACCTTCACCAGCGTAAGAGGATTAAAAACAGTTTGTTTCCTTCTAATATGTATGGTTTCAATATTTGACATATAAATTTTTTGCTCGTGTGAGAAAGTGAGGGAGATAGAGACAAAAAGACAGGGACAGGGGTGGGAAGAGAAGATGGAGTGATGTAGGGATCCTTTGCTGGGTGTTCTGATACCTGAAGAGAAGATGACCTTGAAACTTATTTGTTCCCCCCTTCTACAGTTGGATTACTTTTCCTTCAGTTTATTCTGAGTTAACATAAATCCTATAAGATTAGGATGATGGGAAGGGCAAGGGCTTCACCTAGCATAGGGATTTTCATGGCGGGCATTAGCAAATATCTGATTTAATTTGTTCGAACCCAGTACTCATGCCCTCCAGGGGATATCTGGGCATCCAGATATTATATAGCAATGGGAGGTACACAGATGGATCCAGGAACACCACAGATATCCCAAACTACTTAAAAATGGAGGTAAATATGTCCATGCCTCTCTTTCGCTTTGTCACAGCTTATCCTTCCCCCTCCCCATATCCTCAAGTCCATTCTCAGTAGGTCTGTGTCTTTATTCCTGTTTTACCCCTAGGTTCTTCATGACATTTTTTTTTTCTTAAATTCCATATATATGTGTTAGCATACGGTATTTGTCTTTCTCTTTCTGACTTACTTCACTCTGTATGACAGACTCTAGGTCCATCCACCTCATTACAAATAGCTCAGTTTCGTTTCTTTTTATGGCTGAGTAATATTCCATTGTATATATGTGCCACATCTTCTTTATCCATTCATCAAAGCGAAAGAGAGGCATGGGCATATATACACTACCAAACGTAAGGTAGATAGATAGTGGGAAGCAGCCGCATAGCACAGGGAGATCAGCTCGGTGCTTTGTGACCGCCTGGAGGGGTGGGATAGGGAGGGTGGGAGGGAGGGAGACGCAAGAGGGAAGGGATGTGGGAACAGATGTATATGTGTGACTGATTCACTTTGTTATAAAGAAGAAACTAATAAAAAAAAAAAGAACACCAAAAAAAAAAGAGTGGTGATAAAAAATTAACATTCCTGAAAAAAACAGAAAATTAAATTGATTTTTAAAAACATTTTTTCCTACAGTATAATGAAACAATTTCAAAACCACAAGGCATTTGAAGAAAACAAAATAAATGGACAAAGAAAAAGAACATTTTAAATAAAATTTTTGAGAATTATAATTTGGTATCTGTCTCCCCCTCTCAAGGGAAAATTACTCTAAGATGCCACCAACAGATACATAGTTGCCAAAGTCAATAATATTTACCTTCCAATGCTGCTGTGAGGTATTTGCTATTGTTGGCCTTCCCTTGTTCCTTCAAAATCTGACCACAGTAATCATTTCATTATGTATACACATATCACATTACCATGTTGTACACCTTAAGTAATTTTAAAAATTAAAAAATTACAAAATTCAAAAAAAAAAATGGAGGTAAAGTACACTTTGAATTCCTCCCTGAGCCCTGCTGGGACAGGGCCGGGATAGGCGACAAACGACAAAGGTGGACAGGAGCCTGGCCACCCCACCACCACCTTTGTGCACAATCACGTCACCTGTGGGGGCCACCATGTGTGGACACCCAGCAGAGGACAACTCCTTTCCTAAAATATGTTCCCAAGTGTTCAGTGAAAGCTTCATTATTTTATCCTTTTAAAATTAGAAGAATCTTTTAAAAATGACTCTCTTGTGCTAAAAACATTATTTCAGTTTCAACAATTCCTTTTGTTTCACCCCTGTTTCTTTTTCTTTACCTAACTCGCAGGAAAAAAATGTAAGCATTTTAATTTTAAAAGCACATACAATATGATCCCATTTGTATGAAATTATTTCACTGAATATGATCTGAACTACTCCTTCTTCCATCTCTTTGTATGTCAGCTGTCAAGAACAATCATTTCTAGATTGTATTGGGTTTTTATTTTTCTGGTTTCATCTTTTAAAAATAATAAGCACTTATCATTTCTATAAACGCAGTGGACCTATTCCTTTTAAAGAATAAAGTCTATGATAAGAAGCATCCACATTCTGCTACTTAGAGTTGGATATATTTTCCTCTGTATGTGAATAAATATTGTCTATTGGTGATTATTCATTATAAATTTGTGGCAAAGTCTACCCAGAGCCTCAAAGGACCTTAGCCAGAAAGGGAAGAGTCAGTGTTACTGAACGAAACGTGGGTCCGCTTGTCCACACACAATAAAGGCAATCTACTGACACCAGATTGTGGTTTATTGCAGGGTGCCAAGCAAGGAGTCCAGGTAGCTAGTGCTTAGAATGCCAAACTCCCTGAAGGCTTTCAGGGAAAGGTTTGTAAAGACAGGGTGAGGGAGGGGGGTTGTGGGGTAAGTGATCAGCTTGTGGACATTCTTCTGATTGTTTGGTGGTGAGGTAATCGGAAGTCAACATCATCAACCTTCTGGTTCCAACTGGTCTGGGGATCTACGTGCTGTGGGCAGCATCCAGTTAACTTCTTTCACCTGATGGGATTTTCAGCATCTGCAAAACAGCTCAAAGGACGTGGCTCAGAATATTATCTGTAGCCCCTGAGGAGGAACTAAAGGTCCTTGACTTTGTTTAATGGCTAAGCTATTATTATTTTGTCTAGCTCGACTGTTTTCCTTTCTTTCTTCATTTTCTCACTTCTCTGATTAAATTTACTCTTTGGAACTCAGAGAAGGCCTAGGAGGCTACAGTTTTCTATGGACAAGAGGCAGGTGGAGGACATGGGGTGGGGTGAGTCTGTTCAGGGAAGGCCCCATAGGGTCCTGCTTGGATACATCAGGAGAAGAAACTGGAGGAGGAGAAAGAGAAGAGCCATAAATGAGCAAGCATCTAGGTCGGGTAGCCCATGGCTTCGGGGGAGTAGCCCCCCACATTTCTGTGATTGGTCTCCATCACCTTTGCTGGAAATTACTTTAACTTTGAACACCTTGCATATGCCTGGCGTTCGACTTCTTTCATATCCTTCCCTGTGCCTAGATCAGCACCATGCATCCAGCAGGTGCTCAATAAATGCTTAAGGCATGTTCAGTTCCCAAGGGGGTCATCCTCCCTCCATCTCACCTCTTTGTCTTTCAGGCTCACAGGCTTTCAGCTGCCGGCCACCGTCGTCAGCGCGGCCACCACCCTCTCTCTGCGCCTCATCAGTGACTACGCAGTCAGCGCACAGGGCTTCCATGCCAGCTATGAAGGTAGGTGCCTCCGCCTGGCCTCAGGAGCCTTATGTGTGAGGTTGTAATAGCCGCAGGCAGGGCTGCTCTGCTCTTAGCTGCCGGGAAGGGCTTCTTCAGATTCAGAGCTTGTGCCTGTCCTAACAAGGCTGGTTACTAACCAGTAACTCAGTTACTTAAATTACCCCTGCTGTGTTGTTTCCAGGAAACTGAGACTTGAAATCAGAGCTGAGCTGCAGTCGTTTATCTTGAGGGCCTGGTAACATCTCTCTCCTTAACTGGATTTTGTTGTGTTTTTATTTTTTAAATTCTGTTTTCTCTTGGGCTTCATGGTATTATAAGGTACCTTGGCTTGTTTTTGGAAATAAGGCAGATATAAACCCTAAGTAAAAGACATAAAATAAGTAGCTGAAAAAAATTTTTGCTCACTATAGTGACTGCAAAGTGTCAGCTTTATATCATTCAGAGAAGAACAATCAGTTTTTCCTTGATAGCACAGATTAGGGTTTCTTGGTTTGAGTTATGCAAATAATTTCCACTTCTCTCAGCCTGTTTAAATATGGTGTTAACATTCAAATTAACACTAATATCTTCAGATTATACACTATTATTATTATTAACTTTATTATGTTAGTTCAGAAGGTGGTACGTCTAGATCACTGTCATTTTCCTGGGAAATTTACATCTCATTAATAGGTAATTATGCTGCTCTTGGCTAAGACCCACACTGCTATTTTGTGTTGAGATCATTCATAGGCATATTTTAAGACTGTTAATTATAATTAATAACAATAATGACATAACACCCTAATAAAGCATGCCAGTTATTTGAAAGCTTTCTTCCTCTTGCCTCTAAGAACTTAAAGAATAAGTGATGCTTTCTTGAATGGAGCTATAGCAATATACAAATAGATACCACTTTTGTCTTGGCTAGGAGTATACCACAGAAAGAGGGCAAATCCTGACTCCCTCGGCAAAATTCACGCCTGTTGGTAAGGGGTGTTTGGTGCTTTAACCTAAGCGATTGAGAGTTCCTGAGAAGGTCTTAGTTATTTTTAATTAAAGGTACTAAAAAGGCTCCAGAGAAGGTTTCACATGCCTTTAACCAGGGGCTTCTGACATAACTCCAGATTGCTTTAACTGAGGGCTTCTGAAAAGACCTATTTGTCTTTAAAGTGAAGTCTCCTGGGATAACCCAATTTCTTTGGAAAAAAACAATCAGTTCCTCCCAAAAGCAAGCCTGTGATCTTGGTCATCCTGGTTCTGTCCTCAGCCTGGACCTTTGACTCTGAACCCAGACTAAGTCTCTTTGAGTCTGAGCTACAACCTCTTGATTAAGTAAGAGAGGCCTCTTCAGAAGCTTCTTCCACAATATGTGGGCCTTGGGGGGACTGGCTGTGTTTGGGGATGGTGGGGGGGATGAGTCATTGACACTAGAGTTGGTGGCTGCAGAGATCCCAGGAGGGGCTGACACACAGCAGGACCCAGCTGGGCCCTAATGGTGTCCTCATTTAGCAATCTTTGTGGATATTTGTCTGAGGCCTGGACTTTTATGAGGTTTTAGGAAAAAAGTGTCCTGTTGATCCCTGACCGCGTTGCCTGCTCTGGGGAACAATGCCAAGTGCTTCTCCATCAGGCAGAGCAGAGCTGAAGGTACATTCATAGAGCCTTGTAAAATCAGAGGTTCTAGCCTGGAATTCATGGGGAGGTCTACAGTAGGGCATCAAAGGTCTGCAAACCCCTTATAATTAGGAACCACATTCTGAGTGTATAAGGGTATATGTATTTTTTTCTTGAAAGGGTCTAGATCAGGGATCAATAAACTATGGCCCACCTGGCCAAATCCAGTTCCTGGCTTGTTTTTATAAATAAAGTTTTATTAGAATACAGCCAAGCCCTGTTTCTGACATTGTCTATGACTGTTTACATGCACTACAAATTCAGAGTTGAGTTATTGCCCCAGAGACCACGTGGCCTGCAAAATCGAAAATATTTACTATCTGGCCTTTTACAGAAAAAGTTTGATGACCCCTGGTCTAGAGCTGTGCTATCCAATAACAGTAGCCTTTACCCACATGCCACTATTTATATTTACATTTAAAAAAACTCAGTCACATTTAAAATTTCATTTCTCACTTGCACCAGCCTCTATCAAGTGTTCGGTAGCCACCTGTGGCTTGTGGCTACCATATTGGGCAGCACAGACAGAGAACATTTCGTCATTGCAGAAAATCCTTCTAGACAGGGCTGAGCTCGGGCTTCTATCAGATTCACGAAGGGTCTGCGATTCCCATGAGGTCACGAGTCATTAAGATAAAGTGGAGGCCAGTGGGTCCCTCCTCCCCGCTGCCTGGCCCGGGGGTGGCAGCCCCGACAGGAGAAGGACCAACGGGACAGAAGGAAGGGCCCGCCCTCCGTCAGCCACTTCATGGTGTCAGGTCTCTAAGTCATCAGCACTAAGAAGGGAAAGGCTCCAGGCGAGGCCCAGGCAAGCGCTGCATGGTGCAAACAGGTTGCTGTAGCTGAGTGACTCTCTCTGGAGTCACGTGGGCAGGGTTTCTGCCAGCTCCGTGGTCTTCGTGTCTTTTTGTGCTGCCTGGCTGAATGGCTCACAGGAGAGGCAGGTGCGGGAAGCCAAGGCTGGGGCTATCACCAAACCCTGACGATCTGGCTCAGGACTGGACCACGGGGCAATGTGTGCATCTGGAAAAGTGTGAGTCGCACTGACTTTTGGGATGCCCACAGTGGAGGGGCAAGGAGGGCAGGTGGGAGGAGTCAGCAGGGGCGGCCACTGCTGCGGATGAACCATGTGATAGACTACATCCACAGCGGTCCTGGGCCCTCTCTCTCACTCGATTTCCCAACAAGACACAGGATGATCCCACATTTAGGGATTTACTGATACATACTAGCTTCTTGGGCCTATAACTGAGTAGCTGGGTGACCTTGGGCAGAGTTTTTCAAACTCTCTGGGCCCTCTGTTGGGGGGAAGGGGCGATCCAGTGGTCAAAAAGACGATAAAGATTTGGCTCTCAGGGAAAGAAGTCAGCCCCTCCCTCCTTTGCAGAGCCCCCCTTAGTCACTAGGGCTGGACAGCAAGCAGACAGACAGGCTCTAGAGAACTCCCCTCCCCCCAGCCCCGCATCAGCCCGGGCTGACCCCAGTCAGGACAGCCTCCTCGCATCCAGTCTTCTGGGTGTCACAGGACCTGTTTCTAAATGCCATCAGGGCCCCGCTCTTGGTAGCTCCCCTTGGCTGACGGCCCTGAAAGTCTGCTATCAAAGGGAGGCTCATCCTCCTCCACCCTCCTTGGGAGAGTGAAGAGTGCAGATAAGGAACTGAACTGCTGCTAGGGATTTTGGAGAAAGGTGAAGGCAGATGGAGGGTGTCAGTTCAGAGCTGCTGCCGCTTCAAGGAAGAGATCAAAAAGGCCAATCGTCAAAGCCCGAGATGACAGGAGATGCGTGATTTGTAATCCCCGGGGGCAAGAGTGTGGGCTGCGGCCGTGGACAGGAGAGAAGGGGATCAACTTGTATTAAGCACTGACTGTATGCCAGGCACTTTACATACATTATCTCATTTAATCCCCGAGACAGCCTGGTGGAGGTGGACAGACGTTGCTATCTCCATCTGACAGATGCTGGAGCTGGAACTCAGGAGTTTTGTGTTTAGCTTTAAGGCTACTTGATGGCCAGGAGTTTTGTTTGTTTGTTTGTTTGTTTTGCGGTACGCGGGCCTCTCACTGTTGTAGCCTCTCTCCCGTTGCGGAGCACAGGCTCCGGACGCGCAGGCTCAGCGGCCATGGCTCACGGGCCCAGCCGCTCCAGGGCATGTGGGATCCTCCCAGACGGGGGCACGAACCTGTGTCCCCTGCATCGGCAGGCGGACTCTCAACCACTGCGCCACCAGGGAAGCCCTGGCCAGGGGTTTTAACGTGACCTTTCTAGCTCTAAAGATTGTACTCTTCTCCTGCAATGCACACCCTGCAAAACTCCTGGAGGAAGGCAGAGACTGGTGACTCCCTCTCATGGGCAGGTAGATTGGAACTAAGTCAGAGGCAGGGTGGACACAGGAAGCCTGCCTTGGCTTCAGTGCCCCTCCCGGATGACTTGGGTCATCTCAGGGAATCAATAAGAGATATGTCCAGAGCCTCTCAGCTAGGGTTGCCAGATAAAATCTAGGATGCCCAGTTAATTTGATTTTTAAATTATTCCAATTTTTTAAAATTTGAAAAAAACTTTAGTGTAAGTATATCCCAAATATTTCATGGGACATACTTTTACTAAAAAAAAATTACCTGTTGTTTGTCTGAAATTCAAATTTAATGGAGCATCCTGTATTTTTATTTGCTACATCTGACATCCTCATTCCCAGCACTGAATCCCCAGGAGCTCTGACCCCACTCATCTCATCCTCCTCCTCTTCCTGACGCCCAGATCCGCCCCTGTCCTGCTCTGCCCAGCTCGGGCTGCCCACGCACTACAGAGGATCTAGGCTCACCTCTGCCCTTCCAGTGAGTATCCATTTGACAGCTCTCTGAACGCCCACACACATGCAGAGAGACGCAGATCCATGTGCACTTGGGGTTACAGTGTGTGTGTAGTTCTGTAGTCTGGTTGACGAGGCTGACGTTTTTCTGTGTTAATAAAAGCAGCCCTTCTTTGTTCTTCCTAATGAATATCAGTGAGGGAGCCACTGTGGTTTGCCTATACCACAATTATTTAACCAGTCATGGGGACATTTAAGTGAAGGACATCCCTGTACATACAACTTTAACCCTCATCTAATTATCTTAGAATAAATTCTTGGAAGTGCAATTGCTGGGTCAAAGAGTGTGTCGATTTTTCATTTTATTACATAATTCCACGGTGTCTTTAGGAAGATTCTACTGGGGCACACCTCTACCAGCAGGGTGTAAGAGGGCCCATTCACCCCCTTTACCTACATTGCGCATTGGGGAGTCTTAAGTCAGTTTCATTGATTAAAATGGTGAGATGAAATCTCCTCTGTGGTTATAATTTGCATCTCTCTGATGATCAGGAAGGTTGAGGACCTGTCACCACTTTCTAGCCTTTAGTAGATCATTTTGTAAGTTGCCTGTCCCTGTCTCTGTCTACTTTTCTTTTGGGGTGTTAGTATTTTTTTCTTATCCCTTTTGTAAGTGATTTTGCATATTAAGGCTATGAATATTAGGAGTTTCCTTTTGATGTGCAGTCATTTTAATTTTTATGTCACACATTTTTTAATATTAATTTTTCTTTGATAATCTACCTTTGGTGTTATGCTTAGAAAGGGCTTTTCCATGCCTAGATCAGCTGGTCATTTAGATATTCCTGTCATTCTTTTAGCATTTTATTTTTCCATTTCACTTTTAAATCCTCCTGGAATTCAGCTATGTTTGTCTTTGTTTCAGTGACCCTGTCTCTGATTCTCCAACATTCGCTGTGTGCTTCTGTCTGTCTTTCAATGTGTGGAAGCCTGTTACTTCCCCGGCCCCTGCACTGTGTCTCTCCCTGATGTTTCTAGTCTTGCTGTGTTTAGACTTTGTTTCTCCCACCCGAGCCCTTGGGCTTCACACCTTCTCCATACACGACTCTCAGAGATTGTATGGGGTTGTTTCTGTCTCTGACAGGCTGATCAGCAGGTAAACAAGAGTTGTAAGCAGATCAGAAATGTCAATTAGAGAAGAGTCTCTGCAGGTTTTAATGCCTAATCCTGGTTGCACCTTTTGCATTTTAGCCGCATCAATCCTGAGCAGTCACTCTGACACTTTCGTGCAAGAGAGCCCGTCTCTGACTGCTGGGTCTCAGTCTATTAGATCTATTTAATCATCTACATCTAAAAACTGGTATTTCTGTTTAGTTAACTCTAACTATCACCTTGAGTTCTCACTCTCAAAATTATAAGAGGCTTCCTTAAAAATCAAAATCACTTATTATCCCCACGTGGAATTTAGAAGCATGAGGAACGCTTATTTTTGTAAACTCCCTCATCACCACAAGGGGAGAGGCTGCACAGTACAATGATTAAGACCTCAGGTTCTGGGTTCCATCGGATCTGGAATCAAATCCCATCTTTGCCACTCACTTGCTGTGTGACCTTGGGCAAGTTACTTCATTTCTCTGAGCTCTGGCCTTTGCATCTGTAAAATCAGGGTAAGAATAATACTTCATAGAGTTGTGAAGATTAAGGAGAGAACACACAAGTCACATGATGTGCTCAGCACAGGGACTAGCAGATTGCCAGTGCTTGATAAATGTCAGCTAATGAATGAAGTCACCCTCCTCCTAACCTCACCAGACTGGGATTATTTCAGGAGATGGAAGAATAGATATGTCTACTCCATAGGTCACAATCCCAGCCCCACCCCAGCCCGCTGGCTCCTGAGTTTGCTTAAAATTCTCAACCCAATTGTTCGTGGTATGTCTGGGCTTACAAACAGACCATAACATCTGTGGGGAAGGAGCAGAAGTGTCTCCATATTCGTGAGCTCCAGCACTGCCGGAGCGACTGCCCACCACATGGGGATGAGGCTGTGGGCCGTGTCCCCTGGTGGGTTGGAGCTGATGAGGCCAATGCCGGGAATTCAGTCTTTTCATGTCTTCTTCTCTTTGTGTCAGAGATGTTGGCTTTAGGGCTAATGGTGCTAGTGACACGTCCAGCAGACCTTAGACTTTGGGGGTCATGGACTTGAAAGCTGTGACTATCTCCAGACATACACACACACACACACACACACACACACAAACACTTTTCCATGTTATTTTTCATATAATTCAGATGCCCTGAAGCCCACCCATGAACCACTAGTCCACCTGAAAAACTGAGCCCAGAGAGGCAGGGATCACACATTAAGTGGGTGGTAGAGATTCTTTCATTCATTGAGCTGATATAAGTGACAGCCTACTGGGTGCACTGCCTGGTGTTTCAACCAAGTCCCATCCTCACCATCATGATTTCTTCCTCTACCCCTACCCACCTGCCCTCCCAAAGGGAACAGAACGGGGGAGGAAGAGCTCAATTCAGTGCCACATCTTGGTGAGTTTTTGCTCCCAGTGCAAGGTCAGTAATGTCACCTCTGCCTCTGGACCAGAGCATGGTGGAACAGCGTCAGACAGACACATCTGCGAGGGACAGATGGACAGAGATGGAGCTCCCTGTTGTCATTCTATCAGGAGAGGCAGGCTTGGGACAGAGTGTGCTTTCCTGGCTTTTGGAGGGGGAAGTAGGGTAGAGGTGATCGTGTCTCGCAGGGAAATGGAGGTCCAGAAATGGACCCCTCCTGGCTTTATTCCCTCCTGTAATTAGACCTGCTGATTTCCCTCTCCCGGCCTCTCAGATAATTTCCTCAATTTGAAAGAGTTCCCCAATTCAGGGACATTCTGCAGACATCTCAAAATTGGGCTAATGGAAGCAATTTGACCATATACATATATACACTGAATATGCAATTTGCACCATTCAGGCCACTCAGGCCAGCATGGCAGGGCTGGCGAGGCCTCCTTCGGGGGACGGGGGAGGTGATAAATGTCCATTTCCTCTACCTGGGAAGGGATGCTGTGTGCTTCCTGAATCAACCTGCTCCATTTCCGAGGGCTCTGCCTTGGGAGTTGGAGAACATTCCTTTTAATCAGTACAGTGGAGTAGCAAATTAATACACAGAGATGTGACATTTGAGACAAATTGGGCAGCACTTCTCCATAAGTGGGGCATCAGGATGAATTTCATATCACGTCCTCAATAATCCCACAAACAGTTCATCATGCATAGTGATATTTTCCTCCTTTGGGGAAGAATATTAACATAGCTTGAAGATGATATCATAGCAAATTCTAGTGCCCTGACCCTCCTCACCTCAGGGTGTCAGAAGACAGGGTGATGAAGGCAAAGGAGCATTTTCAGGTAGCTGGATGACCTGTGGGTAAGGGGTGCATCTACTGTTCATTCATTCACTCATTCATTAACTCAACAAATATTTACTGCACACCTACTCTACTCCAGGTCCCTAGGTAGACTGTGAGGAATATGAATGAAAAAGAAGTGGCCTCCAGCTTCAAGGAGCTCTTAGACCTAAAATTGTTGGAGAGGAGTGCGTAGGAGCAGGGGAATGGGGTCCAGGAAGAGGTAGGTTCAACCCTGGCTAGCTGTGACACCTTTCACATCTCCCGACCTCCCCGAACTGATTTTGTGCAAAAGAGGAACTGCAGCACCCACCTCAGTGGTTTGTAATGAGGGCTAAAGAGTTAATGGTTGGGAAGTGCCTGGTACAGAGTCTCTATTCAAGAAACACCCATTCCTCGACCACGTGGAGAAAATTACTCTCATGCCTGGTTGGGTGTCTGGAGATCAGGTTTGAGCCCTGCCATGTCCCCACTGTGTGACCTTGGACAAGGCACTGAGCCTCTCAGCTCCCTCCTATGGGACATGGGATAATCATCTCTTCCTTTCAAGGGGGGAGTGAGCATTAGTGGTAAGGTGCAGAAAGCACCTAGCATGACATTTGACACATAGTAGGCACTCAGTCAAAGGAAGCTCTTATACTAGGTGTGTTTTGTAGGAATGAAAAAAGAAATTCTTTCCTATGACAAAATCTTTGGTCAAGTCTTGTGGGTCTCCGAGAGCAAGGAATGTCACCTATTTTTTGTTTCTTCTGTCACTGTGGTACCTTAGTCCAGGGCTTGGTACACAGTAGGGACACTGCAATACTAGCCACTGCTTGCCTCTCCTGACTTGGATCTTTGTTAGTCCATATAGGGCTTTTGTACAAATTAGCACAAGTGGCCACCCTGAGGGGACACAGCCCTGTGAGCGTTCGGCCTAGTGCATGGAGTAGAGGCTGGGTTTTAACCACAGTCACCCACTGTGAGTCATTAGAGGCAGGGTGCAAGGATCTTGGGGTGCTTTCACTTAAGACCCTCTAACTGGGGCTTCCCTGGTGGCACAGTGGTTAAGAGTCGCCTGCCAATGCAGGAGACATGGGTTCAAGCCCTGGTCTGGGAAGATCCCACATGCCACGGAGCAACTAAGCCTGTGCGCTACAACTACTGAGCCTGGGTTCTAGAGCCTGCGAGCCACAACTACTGAGCCCACGTGCCTAGAGCCCGAACTCTGCAACAAGAGAAGCCATCACAATGAGAAGCCCACTCACTGCAACGAAGAGCAGCCCCCGCTAGCTGCAACTAGAGAAAGCCCGCATGCAGCAACGAAGACCCAACGCAGCCAAAAATAAATACATAAATAAATTTATTTAAAAAAACCCCTCTAATTACTTCCCAGATGGAGTACAAACTCCTTACCTGGCCATCAAAACTGGGCATCAGCCTCACCTCCACCCACTTCCTCCTCCAGCCACACTGGCCTTTGTCTGGTCTTCAGATACGCCACACTCTTGTCTCCCCCACCCATCCTTCAGACACGCTGCTGAGTCCCTTCTTCTGAACCTTCCTCCCCCACCAGGCCGCTCTTCTCTGCCTCTTTGTTTCCTTCCAATCTCTGCTTAAACCAAATCCAGAGGCTGCCCCTGGTGCTCAGTACTCCCTTTACTTTCCCTCTTAGGTCCCCGGGCATCTCCTCCAATTACATGCGTCCCTCGTGTATTTCCTGTTTCTTGTTTGCCTTCTCTCCTCCGGTATGTGCTCCCAGACAGTGGAGAGAACCAAGAGGAAAGCTCAGGGTCTGGAGGAAAAATCGACTCTCAGCTCAGCCAGTTAGTAGCCAGTGTGGGACTTTGAGCAGGTCACTTAACCTCCTCTGACCTCCGCTGTCACAGGGACAATAATAATAATAATCCCTATTCTGTGGGATTATCACCGGGAACAAATGAGGTAACACGTGTCGAGGGTTCCTAACGGTGCCTAGTGTGGAATAAACACTCAGAAAGCAGACGCATGGGCTATTATGATCACTGTTCACAGCTGCGCCTAGCCCAGGATCTGACGCATGGTAGATGCTCAGTAAATAATGATTGAATAAGTGCGTGGATAAGGGATCATTTCACCCAGTGTAATGGAAAGAGATTTGCTCAAGGTACCTGGGACCGTATTCCATTGAATCCAAGATGTCCTCAGTTAAAAGATGCAGCTTTATTGGATGTACCACTAAGAAAAAAAAAAATGCTGCCGATTAAAGTAGGACATGCCATCGATTTTAAGATACATCCCAATTTCAAAGGTATTAAAATATGGAAAAACGTGCTCCCTAGAATGACGAAGTGTGGTAACTGCCTAATTGCTTCTGACCACCCCTCACCTTGTTTGGGGTGGGCTCATCGCTCTGACCTCTTCTCCAACCCAGGGCTCTCTGACCGTCAGGGCTCCTCCTTTTCATCATTCAGGTCGTGGCTCTCGCTGGACGTGTGATCACCTCTTAATTCGTTCTCTCGGCTCCAAGTCTCATTACTTTTCAATTTTCTGCATTGAACTCTATTTAACACCTATTAGCACAGGTCTTCAACTGATAAAGGACCTTGTCGGGGGAGGCAGCAAGATGCCCCAGTTTTGATTCTGTCTCTCGTATCTGTGCCCCAGGCAGGGGAGCCCATAGAACGCAAATAGGGGTCCCTCAGGACCCCTGCCATCCTAATGCCAGCCCCTCCTATAATAGCTCCCAAGGCACCAGGAATACCACTGGGTGGGGACCTGAATGTGATTTCTCCCACTTGGATGGGAGATGGGAGAGTCAGCCTTCGGCCACTGCTCTGGTCATGACTGTAGCTGGACACACTCACCTGTCTCCTTCCTGTGGACCTGGGTCAGGTGACCCCATCAGAGCTTCGTCCACTGACCCCCACCCTGGAGGTTCAGGGGACACACATCCTTCTACCGTCTCTTCCTTGGGGGAAGTTATCTCCCAACCCATGAGCCGAGCATCAGCGGGGAGAGAAAGCTTCCAAGTAGAATATCAGATTGAATATTCCCATCCCACATCTTCCCATTAATTGATAATTTGGGTGTGATTAGCCACTGTTTTGGATTATTCTTTCCAGCCCTTTCCTTCATTAGTGTGGATAATTGAGGGTTGAACCCATTGCCATTTCATTGGAACAGCAGGAGAGAAAAGCATTTAGGACGTTGGTGGGTTCTGATTTGGAGATTTGGTGGTGGACAGGTCACCTCTAGCCTTCCCCTTTCCACTGTTGAATGATGGGCACTGTTTCCCAGTTCTGTATCCTCATTCACACCCTGGATCCCTGAGCCCAGGGCCTCAGAGATGAAGGAAACAAAGGGACCAGCTCACTGCATGACATGTCCAACAATGCAGTGGGAGCTTTGCAGACACTGACACACCGCCTGGTGAGCAAGGCCTCAAGAATCCCCGCTGTACAGAGAAGGAAGTGGAGGCCCAGAGAGGTTAGTTACCTTGCCTGAGGTTACACAGCACCTAAGGGTCGTGCACAGTTTGAAAATCGGTTTGGTTCCAAAGCCCACGTCTTTCCACTAGGTGCTGCCTCCCCACATAAGTTACATATAGTTCTCCAAGCCCACAGAAAGGAGGGGCCGTGGAGAGGCGGGGGGCTAGCCCTTGACGCTGGAGCACCTCCCAGGTCTGGCCATCCCCAGCCTGGCCTTGCTGAGGACCTTGTTGCTGCCCAAGACCCTGTCTTGTGGGTGATGGCTTTCCTTCCCTGCTTTTCAACCTTTCTTCCAGCTCTTCCTGTCCTGCCCCTCCCTCAAGACCTTTATCCAGCCACAGTTTAGGAGTAATGCAGACTGGCCTTGGTAATGCATTAAATTACCAGGAGTTAGTCTTGTGAAGTGGAGGGGGGCAGAGGAATGGGCAAGCCAAGCACGTTCCAGCCTCAGGGCCTCCGTACATTCTGTTCCCTTTGCCTGTACTGCTCCACCCTGGTGGCCGCGTAGCTCTCCCCGTCATGTTGTTCAGTTCTCTGCTTAAACGTTCCATATCAAAGAGGCCTTTCCTGATGACACTGTATGACACAGCCGCCCCACCCGTCACTCCCTGTCACCCCCACCCCGACATATAATACAATTATTTGTCTATTTGCTTATTATCTGTCTCCGCTATCAGAATGTGAGTTTCCTGGGATCAGGGCCTTTGTCTCTTTTGCATTGTTACTGTTGTTCTCTGCTGAATCTTCAGTTCCTAGAACAGGTTCTGACCCATATTAGGTGCTTGATAAATATTTGGTGAACAAATGAATGAATGAAATCAAAGGCCAGAAGAAAGAAAGAATGTATGTATTTGAGCACCTTCAAGAAATCCCAAGGGATGGAAATGTAAAGTACGAGAAGTGGGGGCAGCTGGAACAGCTGGAGCTGAGCTGGATGTGGATCGCGGGTCAGCTCATGCGGGGCCTGGGAGACCCCGGAAGGCATCTGGGCTTTATTCACAGAGCCCGCCCATCACCAAAGGGTCTTAGGCAGGGAGGTGATGCAGTGAGATTTCTGCTTTAGAGATGGTGAGGAGGGCAGCGGGGGGGAGACTGGAAACAAGGGAGCCAGTCACAGGCGGGGACCGCTGTCCAGCACAGAACGTGCTTGGACCTTTGTCAGCACCGGGGAGGGTGCCAGGACAACGGGAGAGCTAGCCCAGGCTCACACCACACTGCCCACATTCTGGGTATCTAAGCTGCTGGGACAGAAGGAATGCCCCACACGTGGAGCAGCTTGGCTTGCCCAGTGGCTTAAACAAAAATATTTATGATATTCTTTTCTGTTCTACGGACATTTGTGATGTGACTGTAACCCACTGAACAAGCTCACCTTAAGAGTCCCAATGAATGGATGAATGTTTGAGTGCTGGGGTCTCTGATGATAAGTGATGTGGATGAAGCCCTTGAGATCACACTTGGAAACTTTGCAGAGGATTCAGATCAGGGAGGAAGGGCAAATGCATTGCACAATGAGGACTGCAAGGATGACAGTGAAAGCTAACATCACTTCAGCTCTTACCAGGTGCCACGTACTCTTATAAGTGCCTTGTGTTTTTTAAAAAAAAATTATTTATTTTATTATTTTTGGCTGTGTTGGGTCTTCGTTGCTGCGCTCAGGCTTTCTCTAGTGGCGGCGAGCGGGGGCTACTCTTTGTTGTGGTGCGCGGGCTTCTCATTGCGGTGGCTTCTCTTGTTGCGGAGCACGGGCTCTAGGCGCACGGGCTTCAGTAGTTGTGGCTCGCGGGCTCTAGAGCTCAGGCTCAGTAGTTATGGCACACGGGCTTAGTTGCTCTGTGGCATGTGGGATCTTCCCGGACCAGGGCTCAAACCTGTGTCCCCTGCATTGGCAGGCGGATTCTTAACCACTGTGCCACCAGGGCAGTCCCAAGTGCCTTCCATTTTAACATTTAATCCTTACAACAGTCCTATGAGGTAGACACTATTATTATCCCCATTTTGCTGATGAGGCACAGAGAGGTTAAGTAACTTGCTTGAGGTCACACAGCTAGTTAAGAGGTAGAATGTGGGTTTGAAACCAGGCATTTCAATTTCAGCCTGAAAAAAAGAATAAAATAGTTTCACACAGCTGGGACTACTGGATCAAAATAAAATATTCCACTACAGTAGAGAGCAATGCCAAGGTTTGTACTTTAAAGGATCTAACAAAGGGAAACGATGCGCTAATCGGGCTATATTCAAATGTAAAAGTTCTGTACAATAAAAAACATCTAAAAATGGAAAGAAACACAATTGACTGTTGTATAATTTTATGCCAAATATGGCAGGAAGGGGTTAATCTCGATATTATGTAACCAGCCCATCTGAAGTGGTAAGAAAGCTATCTGGGGTTCACATCAAAGGAAGTAGAGTCAGCAAGTAAATACATAGGAAAGCTATCCGGTCTTGCTAGTAATGAAAGTAACGCCAATTAAAGCAATGAAACTATACTTCATCCCTAGTCAATTAGCTCTAAAAGCCTTGTGAGGACACAATACAGTGCTGGGGTGTTTGCAGAGAAACGGGCGTGCTCACATGTTGCTGGTGGCAATGGAAATTAGTCCTTTGGGAATCCAATTTGACAACACGTGTCAAGAGTCATAAAGTACTCATGTCATTTGACCCAGTGATTCCCCTCCTGGGATTATATCCTATGGAAATAATTCAACAGAAGAGGAAAGTTATATGCATGAAAGTGTTGATTTCAGCATTATTTATAATGATGAAAAATTGGAAACTGTAAAAATGTCCAACAATAGGGGAATGACTAGGAAAATTATGGTGTATCTACCTAATGGATTTATGCAGCCATTTACAATTATAATAGCATTATTTAGCAATTTAGAAAGATGTTTATGATATTACTTTTCAGTGAAAAAAGCAGAATGCAAAATTGTTTCCCCATATGTATTACAACCATGGAAACTAGGTCTTATGTGGACAGGGACTAGATGGAAATAAAAAAGGAAACAATTGATATGGGAGGGCAGTGAGATTGTGGGTGATTTTTTTTTTAAAGTTCCTCCTTATGGCTGCTCTAGTGTTGATTGTGTGGTAAAGAGCAAAAAGGAGAAAATCCAAAATCAAAGAGTAAACCAAAATCAACAGCAGTGAAGTCCTGGCTTATATGAAAACTACATAGGCTGGCTGTGAGTGAGGTGAGCCCAATACCACATGGCTGGATGAAGAGAAATATGGATTCCCCGCATAATAAGGCAACGATCAGGTGTTTTTTGAGGAACAGGGCCTATATCTCCCATAAGACCCAGCACAGAGTAGGTGTTTGGGAGGAATGAATGAGAGAAGTAGTGATGATCCCACAAAGAAAAATTAAAGAGAAGACCTGGATGTGACTTGAGAATTTGCCACAGAAAAGACAAATAAATGTTTTTTTCTGGATTGCTCCAAAGAGCCGAGCAATGTCCAATGCATAGATGTTAGGGATAGGTGAATTTCAGCCAATAATCAAGAAGAAATTTTATGTAGCCTTAATTATCATAAGTTGGAGTAGGCTGCCTTGTGAGGGAATGAGTTCCCCATCTCTGGAGGTGATCAAGCAAGGGTTTGATTGATCAAGATCTGCCAGAGATGCTGTTAGCATACTTCTCAAACTAGTGTATGTACTGGATTTCATCAATTTAATAGTCCATCAATGGTAAGATGCACAGGAAACTTCAGAGACAGGTCCTGATGGTAGCCTGCACACTAGCTTGAGTCTCTAGTCCCCAGGTGCATGCACACATGTTCTTTTCCTGATGAGGATTTTTTTGGTGTGAGCAGCCTAGCTGAATTGGATAGGCTGTTTTCCTAGATGCCTTCTAAAATTCTTGACAAATCTTAAGAGTCGCTAATTCAGTGGCTCCGTGATTCTGTAACTCACTACTTGAAATCAACAACTCCCCATCCATTAATTCGATTGACTTTGATTCCAAAGCATTTTCTAATCTCTAGTATTGTTCTTGGCCCTGCCAATCAAGTCCCATTGACGCTGAGACTGCAGTGATACAGGCGCTTGGCCGGTACCCCCATCCCACAACCCTCTCCTGACCCACATTCCAGCACCTGTGGAACTGCGGCAGCCCTGTTTGATCCCAGAGCTGTGGGGGGCTTGAGAGGGCATGAAACTTCCTGAGGCACAGGTAAGCCTAGACCCAGTGCCCATGGTGTCCGCTCCATGCCTTTCACCTAGCTAGTCCACCTGGTTCTGGAGCCAGTGGGGAAAGCAGGAAGCAGCCAGGACAGTAGAATGAGCTTGCATCTTGGAACCAAATAATTCTTGGGTTAATCTGCCATTCACTGTGTTACCTGGGGAATGCTTTACAATATCTCAGAGCCTCAGTTTCCTCATCTGTAAAATGGAATGCATACGTGAGCACAGTGAGATAACAGCCACGCTCATCCATAGCCAAGTCTGAAGGGGGTAGAGTTTGCTTCCACCTCTAAGGCCCTTTCTTGTTCTGGGACCACATGTGACTCTTCTAAGGGAACTGTCCATCTCAAATGGAGGGTGAGATGTGGGGAGATTTCTTTCCTGTCTTGGGAAATATGTCTGGGAGGCTGTGGTTTCAGTGACTCCACCCTTCACGAGCCGGGGAGGGTATTCTTTTTTCTGTGCTGCACACTCCGCTGTCTTGGACAACAGCACGGACTCTGCTGCGAGGCCGCATGTGGACTGGTTGGCTTCTGCCTGAGGCTTCTTGGGACACAGTATATTTCTTGGTTTCTCACTGTGTAATCAATCACAAACAGGAGAAAATGTACCAAACAGTGTAAAGGGAGAAAATGTCCCCAATAGTGTAAAGGTTATGGAAAACCTAGCTTTTTGGTTCATCTATGTATCCATCCGTCCATCTATCCATAGATGGATGGAGTAGGTATCCATGCCTTGAATACATACTCTGAATGGGGCTGGGGAAAACACAGATGGGCAAGACCCAGTCCTTGACCTTGGACAATCATGATCTAGTTGGGGGAGACAGATAAGAAATCAAACAGCTGTGATGCAGTGTGATCACTGCCTGAGATGAGGGCCCGGGGCACGGTGGTTGCTTGCCTAGGCTCAAGGTGGGTTGCATACCACCACCTGCTGGCAAATCTCCAGGCTGAGTCAGCAGCACCCTCCATCCCTGCACCCCAAGGTGAGAGTTTGCCTGGTGCATCTGAAGAACAGAGATGAGGCCATGTGGCCAGAGTAGAGCGAGTGGTGGGGAGAGGTAAAAGTTACTAAAGTCAGAGAGAAGAAGGGACTGGGCCAGGCACAGCTTCTACATGACGGGAAGGACTCAGCTTTTACCCTGAGCATGATGGGGCTCACGGGCAGGCTCTGAGCAGAGGCTGGTCTGATCTGACCTACAAAGGAGGGCAAGGGTGGGGGCAGGGAAACTGGCAGGAGTCGGCTGCAGCGACGCAGGTGACAAACGAGGGGCCCTAGACAAGCGCAGTGTCAGTGGAGGGCATGAGAAGTGGGCCAGTTCCAGGTAGATTTTGCAGGTGGAGGTAACAGAGTCAGTTGACGGATTGGGTGTGGGGTGTCAGGGAGAAATCAACGTGGCTCTAGGGTTTTGGCCGGAGCCGCTGGCAGCGTGGAGCTGCCCTTAACCGAGACAGAGAAGCCCATGGGTGGGCAGGCTTGGAGGGGCAGAGGTGGGGAGCTCTGCTGGGACTGTTAGGTGGGAGATGCCTGCCTGGCACCTGGAGGACCTGGTGGGTAGGCAGTTGGATGGAGAGAGCCTGTCTGCAGGTGTAACTTGGAGCCTCCCCAGCATGTAGACAGTATTTAAAGCCATGAGGTTAGATGAGATGACTTTGAGAAGGAGTGGAGAAAGAAAAGGGAGATTCTTTTTACTCCCCAAAACTGTATTTGCCTGTGATATTCAGAGAAGGCCCGTCACCCCTTTTTCCCAGGTGTGCCTCTGAGAACCAGTTACGTCTGTTTCCCGGTTCTTGCAGCGGCTGTAGCTTCAGTTCCTTCCAGAGGTCTAGGAGAGGGCAGGCCAGCTTGCAGAGCGCCAAGGACCGAGGACAGTATTGGCCTTGGCAAAGGACAGCTAGTCCCCGCCCTGAGGGATTTACTGGCACGTTCTGTATCTTCCAGAAGCAGGTGCCCAGCACCCAGCAGGAGCTCAGGAAATGTTGGCTGAGCAGAGAACGCAGGGTCTCAGGACAGTGGGAGAGCTCGTGGGCTCTATCTACCCTGAGGTCCAGGGAGAAACAAGAGGAGACCTGTGGTGCTGAGGAGACACCCCTCTGAGCATCAAGGCAGGCTGTGTGTGCACCTGGGTGCTGGGGGGCTGGGGACAAAACAGTGGATCGCCTACAACACGGGGAGCAGAAGCTCATCTCTGCCTGGCGGACACCTGCTGCCTGGGGAACTTTGGATTGAAAAATCTATAACGGGCATGACAGTGAATGATAATACTTGAAAGGAAGTCTGTGACGTCTGCTTTCGAAGCCACGTTCCCCGGAATGCTGATCTGAGCTAGGCTCCTGGAGCTGTGCCTTTGGAAATGTCCCTGAATGCTCAGCCAGCTTGCTGGTGTGAGCCCGCCGAGAATAATTAATGAAGCTGTGGCTTGGGCTTGGTGTTGGGCTTTTTTCTAAAGGCTAAACATTGGTTTACAGAAGTGAGGCACTGGGGACACATCATAGGTCGGGGCCCCAGGAAAGCAATGGCCAGTCCTGGCTACAATGAAATGCACACAAGCTTAAGAGCGGCAGATGTGTCACCTTTATTCCCAAGCCCTGACAGCTATAATGAAAGAGCTGTTTGGGATTTGGCAATGGTTCACTGGCTTCGTTGATGGGGATTGTGCATTTTTGATGGAGAATCATGTATTCATTCAACAAATTTGTATTGAGCACTGACTACGTGCTAGACACAATTTGAAATTTTGGGCTTAAAGCAGTGAACAAAAGAAGTGCCCTTATGGAGCTTACATTCTAGAATATGGAGCAGATAATGGAGAAATTAAATGAGTAAAATATATAGTATATAGATATTAATGAGTGCAAAGCAAACTAAAAAGAGAAAGGAGATAGGACAGGTCCAGGGTGGGGAGGTTATAATTTTAGACTGGGTAACCCAGGAAGCCTCCTTGAGAAGGTGATAATTGTGTGAAAATCTGAAAGAGGGGAAGGAGTGAGCCAGGGGGATGTCTGGGGAGAGTGTTCCAGGCAGCAGGAATACCAAGTGCAAAGGCCCTGGTGTAGGCCTGACATGTTCAGGGAACAGCAAGGAGTCAAGGGTGGCTGGAGGGGATGAGTGGGCATGAGATGAATAGGAGACAGAATCAGAGAGGCCACAGATGCCATAGTCCCTGATAAACTGTTTTACAACTAGAAGAAAATTTTGAGCCTTGCCGCCTAAATTCCCAATTTTTCAGATGAGGAAACTGACCCCAGCCAGGCAAAGTGGTTTGTCCATTGTCTTTTTGTCAGGAGTTGACCTGATTCTCACACTCAGGTCCCCTGACATCCAGATTATTCCTTTTCATTCAACTCATTTCATCATTCAGAAAACGTTTATAGACATTTCATTCACAAGTAGAAATGAACAATACACAAAACTGGTGGAGTGGCCCAGAGGACTAGGATGGGGGAAGGATGGACTCTCATGAGAAGATGCTCATCAACTCTGTTTATATTTTCCATCTTGAAAGCATCCAAAAACATCACCCCAGAGCAGACGCCCAGTTTCCCAGGCTAATCTCTGGACTTCTGGAGTTTTGACTTTAGTTCACCTCTACCCACCTTTACATCTCAAAGTTATTAGATGGAGTTATTAGACTAGGGCTCAGCCTCCAGTGGGAAAAGAAGTAAAACCTGTAGTAATTTGATCAGGAATTACTGGCATAGTGCAAGGCGGTGGGAATTCACTGGTGATCCAAAGCAGCCTTCACCTGAGCCTCATGGAGCTCCCAGCTCAGTTGGGGGACAGGCCAGTAGTCATGCACGGTGACCAGGGCTGTGATGGGGTTGATAGGGAGCTGTGGGGTTGTAGAGGATGGGTGTTGAGCTGGATTTAAGGTGGGTGGGTTAGAGAATGTCTCCTAGAGAAAGAAGAAACCCAAAGGATGAGGAGATGCCAGGCCTTCCCAGGGCAGAGGGAGACTTGTAAACAAATCAACGAGAGTCATGTGGCAGGCTCTGGCAGTTATCAGCCTGGATTCAGGTCCAGCTCCATTGCTCATGACCTTTGTGACCTTGGGGAAGTCATTGAACCTCTCTAAGCCTCACTTTCCTTATTTATAGAATGAGAATAACAATAGAACTTACCTTATGGACTTATTATGAGGCTATAATAGGAGAACGCAGGAAAATGCTTACGTTACATTACAAATGCTCAGTAGATGGTATATATCATCAATATAATCCAGTATGGTAGGGTGGACCATAACTCCCTGCCTGGCCTCTGCTTCCTGGAGGTGGTGTCATCGTAGCTGAGCCTTAAGAGAGAGAGCCAGTGAGTTGGGGAGGGGTGAAGGCATGGAGAGGAAGGCATTCCAGGCAGAAGGGGCAGCCTGAGCCAAGACTTGGAGGCCAAGGCCAGCATGGTGAGTGTGAAAAAGTCCATGTGGTAAAATAATGAATTAATAATAATTAGAAGGGAAGGAAGGAGGTAAGATGATGCTGTAAAAAAGAGGCAGGGTGGGGAGCATAGAGGCCTGTCTGAATGCTAAGGATCTGAATGTTGTCCTGTAGACAATGGCGAGCCATTGAAGAGCCCTTAGAAGGGAGGAAAAGGCATGATCAGATGTTTTGAAAGATCACACGGGGTGGGTTGCAAGGGTTCAAAACAGGAAGTGGGGGTCCATCTAGGAAAACAATGCGTTGGTCCAGGTGCGAGATGATGTGACCCGAGCTGGGATAACGGCAGGGAGGAGAGGGATGGAGAGGAGGGGTGGGAGATGAGTCACAGAGGAGTGAAATCAGTGGGATTTAATGTTTATTAAGTTTGGTGGCAGGGGGCAGGCGGGGAGACAATGAAAGGAAAGGAAGATCCAGAATATTCCAGGAGGCCGAGTAGTTTTAGGAAAGACACTCCAGATGGATTTAGGAGTTAATGAGTTTATATGTGTGTATTAGTCAGGGTTTTCCAGAGATACCAAACCAATAGGAGATATATTTACAATATATAAACATATTTTTAATATAAATATATATTTACAATATATAAATATACAATAGCTGTATATTTCTTATGAGAGACTGGCTCACATGATTACGGAAGCTGAGGAGTCCCAGGATCTGCCATCTGCAAGCTGGAGACCCAGGAAAGATGGTGTTGTGATTCAGTTTGAGTCTTAAAGCCCTCAAACCAGGGGAGCCGTTGGTATAAATCCCAGTCTGAGATGTGATGTTGCAGCTCAAACAGTGAGGCAGGAAAAAAAGCTCATTCCTCCTTCCTCCACCTTTTTGGTGTATTCAGGCCCTCAGTGACTGGATGATGCCTACACACAGTGGGAGGGCAATCTACCTTACTGAGTCCACTAATTCAAATGCTAATCCAGAAACACCCTCACAGACAAACCCAGAAATAATGTTTAACCTGGGCACCCCCATGACCAGTCAAGTTGACCCATAAAGTTAACTATCACAGTGTGGTAGTCAGCACCGTGAAAGAGCATGAGGTCACCTGGGGGAGGCAGTCACAGTGGGGAGAGCAGGGGGCAGAGCTGGGAGCCCTGGGAGATACCCAGGGTAGGCAGAGGAAGAGGCTTCCATGGAGGGACCATCGCTGAGGCCCTGGGAGAGCTGGGAGTCAGATGCATGGATCCCAAGGGGTCAGGGCATTCAGGAGAAGGGGGAACAGTAGTGGTCAATGCAGCCGAGTGTCCAGGAAGATCACGGTTGCACAATGTCTGCTGGACGTGCCTCTCGGGACATGGCTCCAGGGTGAGCGGGGTTAGCCAGGCAGGGCTCCCCCACCCCCAATGCAGGGAGCTGAAGCATGAAGGGGAGGTGAGGAAGGAGAGACCAGAGTGTCTTGGCACCTCTTTAGAGACGTTTGAATGATCAGGGGAGATGTCAAGCCAAGCGAGGTTCTGAGTCTGTTTGTGTCTGTTTTTACTATAAGAGAGACAAGAGTGGGCTCGAAAACTGAGGAGCTTGCTGGAAGGGAGAGAAAGAGATGATGAATGAAATCCTCTGTGGTTAGTTGAGAAAGATTTTTTTTTGGTACCTAAACCTGTTGTTCTGCTTAGTTCTCCTGTTGAACAGGCCAGGGTGATGATAGAGTCCTGTGGCAGACCACTAGAGACTGCCTTCAGATGGATAAAAGTCACCTGACTAAATCTAGGTCATTTTCCTAGTACTGGCATTTCTCCGTCTTTTTTTTTTTTTTTTTTTACATCTTTATTGGAGTATAATTGCTTTACAATGGTGTGTTAGTTTCTGCTTTACAACAAAGTGAATCAGTTATACATATACATATGTTCCCATATCTCTTCCCTCTTGCGTTTCCCTCCCTCCCACCCTCCCTATCCCACCCCTCTAGGTGGTCACAAAGCACTGAGCTGATCTCCCTGTGCTATGCGGCTGCTTCCCACTAGCTATCTACCTTACGTTTGGTAGTGTATATATGTCCATGCCTCTCTCTCGCTTTGTCACAGCTTACCCTTCCCCCTCCCCATATCCTCAAGTCCATTCTCTAGTAGGTCTGTGTCTTTATTCCTGTCTTACCCCTAGGTTCTTCATGACATTTTTTTTCTTAAATTCCATATATATGTGTTAGCATACTGTATTTGTCTTTCTCGTTCTGACTTACTTCACTCTGTATGACAGACTCTAGGTCTATCCACCTCATTACAAATAGCTCAATTTCATTTCTTTTTATGGCTGAGTAATATTCCATTGTATATATGTGCCACATCTTCTTTATCCATTCATCCGATGATGGACACTTAGGTTGTTTCCATCTCTGGGCTATTGTAAATAGGGCTGCTATGAACATTTTGGTACATGTCTCTTTTTGAATTATGGTTTTCTCAGGGTATATGCCTAGTAGTGGGATTGCTGGGTCATATGGTAGTTCTATTTGTAGTTTTTTAAGGAACCTCCATACTGTTCTCCATAGTGGCTGTACCAACTCACAGAAACTTCTGCCCATCCACCGTGCTCCAGGTGACAAAGGGCAGCACGAGTATAGGAGCTGGAGTCGTCAGGAAACCTGGATTAAAGCCCCAGCCTGGCTCCTCCCTAGAGCGACACGTTTGAATGAAACAGTGAACCTTTCAGGACCTGCATTCCCTCCTGTATGACCATGGGGTTAGTACTAATACCTGCTGTGCCTTTTTCACACGGTGCTTGGGAAGGTTAAACAGGGATCCTGTGGGCAGACGGCTGGTAAAACGTCAAGGGCTGAGCACAGCTGTGGTTTTTATTTCTCACCTGTGCCCACTTGGAGTCTGAGCCACTGACTGGTAAGAGCAGAGACATGGCAGCACAATTCAGAACGCTGATTTGGTTCTGCATGCTTTATAAAGCATAATCATTTGTTAGTTTAAGTGAAATCTCTAGGCTTTTTTAGAGTCAAACAATTTATATTCAAACTGCAGCTTGACAGCCAGACTTGGAGATGCTAGTCTTTTTATCAAGAGCACGTGTCTTGCTTTTACAGATTATAAACGTATCACATGTTCATGGGAGAAAATGGGGGAATGCACAAAAGCACAAAGAAAATTACAAGTAACTATGATCTGACCCTCTAGATAGGACCACAATAAATATGCTGGTATTTATTCTTCCAGGCTTTGTGTGTATATGTGAGCATAAAATTAGAATTTTTAATATATATAATATAGCTATATTGGTATAATTATTTAACCAATCCCTTGTGTTTAAATTGTTTCCACTTTTCCCCTCTGATAGATAATGCCGCAGTGAAAAATTTTTATACATAAATCATTGGGTGAATCCGATTATCTCCTTAGAATAAATCCATAAGGGCATGGCCATTTCAGAGACTTTTGGTAGAGGCAGCTTCAAATTGCTTTCGGGAAAGATTTATGTTCTTGCCAGCAGTGTATACCCAAGTCCTCACACCCTCCCCGACACTGAGTATTAACATGTTTAAACAGTGGTTCACCAATTTGACACGTAAAAGATGGTTCACCAACAGGGGTTAGAGGAGGCCAGTCCTGAGGGGTCGCCTGTATCCCAACAGCTGGAGGAATCGCAGCAGAGCTCCTGTTTTTCAGGAGCTTGTTGTTTCATGGCCACTGCCTGGGCCTCTGGGTCTGCCACCCATTCACTGAGGACCGAGCCAGTGCATCTGTGCATTTGCCCCAGAGTGGGGCACTCCCAGAAGGCTGAGGTCAGACCTGATGGGGTAGTAATGCTCAGGGGCATCTGAGTCCTGGAGAGAGAAAGCATTTCAGGTGGGGGACGGCCAGTCCCTTGCATATCATCTTGGATGTACTTCTGCATGGGCTCAGATAGTAGGATGCTCTTTGGGGCTCCACCCATACTCCAGAATGCTCTGTTGTTCACGAAGCCTGGCTTTTTCCGGACTAGAAGCAGACCTTCTGGAGGCAGTGGGCTTGCAGAGTGTTCTGAGTGCCCATGCAGGAGGGAGACTGGCCAGCTGGTTCCCTGGAGGATGCTCACCCTCCTCCTCAGTGCTTTCTTGTTATTCCTCCTCAGTGCTTTCTTGTTATTCCTTGGGGGCTTCCACTCTCCCACAGCTGGGGCGGTGCCCTGCTCCACTTATGAATGGTCATGTGTCCACCCTGGATGTGACCGGAGGCCCAGGGGAGAAGAGGAGGCAAAGAGTAGAAACTTCCCGAGTTGGTACCCAAGAATGAACTGGGGCGCATTCATCTATCCATTCCTCGAGCTGGTAGTAGGAGAAAAATGAAAATGAACAGGACTGGGTCCTTTGGTGCCTCTAGGAGCTCACAACCAAGCAAGACAGACAAGCTCGTAACAAGCACTCACAAACATGGGCATGAATGGTGAGCCCAGAGGAGCTGGTCCTGAGGCTCTGGAGGCTCAGGCTGCTCACCAATCTTCTTCATCCATTATTTGCCATTTAGAAAACGATTCCTCCGGAAGCCAGTGTGGGATGGTGAACCAGAGTCAGGTAATGAGGACTGGGGTGGGATGGGTGGGATATGAGCTGCTGACCTATTGGCAGCCCTTGGCTGAAGCTCCTGGAATAATAAGATCAGGTGTGAGTAGGGTCTGGCAGCCACAGAATTCCCCAGGTGCAGTGTAAAGGGTTTCCCTCCTAGGAGCAGGATATTAGGGAATCAGGTGCAGGTGGCCTGGAAGGACTGCCCCAAAGTTGTCTGCTTTGGCTGGGAATCAGGATGGGCTCAGCAAAGGACCAAGATGGTTTGGAGCCTAAAAGACAAAGAGCCACATATGGGCTGACAGAAGGGTCTGGCAGAGAGGGCAGATGGGTTTCACCTTGAATGCCAGTATCAGTCAATTCATGGTAGCTGCCAAGGACCATGTATCGAGGCCACATCTGGATTCACAGAGAAGAGTGTGGAGATCAGTTAGTGATGTCTGCATGGGAGTGGATGAGAGGAATGGTGACGTGTATACTATTTTCATCATCCCTGATTTCAGGCATCACAGAAGATATTTCTGGATGCCAGAGAGGACAGTGTCATGATTTATGTTTGTCCCTGGGAAGGGGGCTGCATAGGCCCCACAGAAATACAAATTCCAGGTGGCAGAGGAGCAGGAGCCATCCATGGAAGAAAGATTGTCTGAGCTTAGCAGAGCATCAAGGTCCCAGCCTTGGTGACCAGATTCAAATAAGATTCCAGTCTTAGGGGAGCTGAAGCACCAGTCAGGGAAACTGAGACAGGAACCCAGTCATAACCAGGCCAGCGCGCTGAGGGCAAGGAAAGCTCCAGCTCAGTGGGCTCCCCTCGACTTATGATATTGGGCCTGTGACCATATATGTAATTTGGACTGTACCTTCTAATGACCTCCCTGCTCCATTTTGGACTAAATCAGGACGTGGGCAAGACTGAGCCTGCAGGGGCTGCATGGGTTACATCTGATCACAAACCTGTCATGAATCAGCCATATAGAGGGGAATTAGGAGGAGTCCTGGCAAGTGAGGTTTTAGGAACATTGAAAAGCCTCCTTTTCTTCCCCAATGAAATCCTCTCCTGTGTCCTAAGCACTGTCTACATTTTCACCATCAGAGGTGGTCCCATAAAATGTCCACTCTGGAAATGAGCACATGACTCATCACTGTCCAGGAAGTGGATCCCTTACCCTCCCTCTGCCTCTTGACCAAGGCAGAGAGGGCACCCCTAGCCTAAAGTGCTTCTGTATGGAAATGTTGTATTTTTCTGGGAAGATTTCTCCATCTCAGCTCTGATTAGTTTCCGTATTGTGAGATCGTTTTTCCCTAAATGGGGACTCGGCTCATGTGTTGCCCATGTCAGTGGGAAAAGCCATTGATGGAAAGTCGTAGGAGATTGTGCTCCCTCGGCAGCCTCACCATGTGCCCTGTCTTCAGTGGTAATTGGCGAATGACCAATAGCAGCAGGACCTGGGCTGCCCAGCCCAGCCCAGAAAGGATGGAGGCAGAAGTGTTTGCTGTAGAAGAGGGAGGGAGAGTGAGGATTGGCGAGTGGAGTCCAGAGCCAGACAGGAAACCCCACCTCAGAAAAACACCATGCTCCCAGGTGCAGGAGAGAGTTGGAAATAATAGAATCGAATGGAATTAAGATGGTATTTGCCTAGGCCACAGGACTACCTGGAACCTACCTTAGACCATCCCTTCCTGAAAAATCCTCTAGGGAAGCTCCATCCTTGATTCTAAGATGTTGCCTTTCTACATTCCACCCAAAAGTTTAACCCTTCTGAAATCAAAACAAACCTTAAAACAATCATCACATGCAATTCATGCTGTATTTTTCTTTTTTCTTTTTCCAAAAAAAAGCTCTAATTAAATTGACAGCTCATGTCATTACTGATGGCATGCTTGAATCAAGGAATTATGGTATATATACAAAGAATGAAGCTGGCAAAGGAACCCTTGATTATTAGATAAAATTGTGGTTCCAAATGCTCTTGTAAACTGGCTGGATTCCAATGAAACTGTCTTTGACTAGCTTAACTGCATGATTCTTTCAGTGGTCTATGAGAGAAAGCCAAGTCAAAGAAACTTGAGCACGAAAGGGAATCTATTGGCTTAGGTTCTAAGGAAGTCCAATAGATGGATGGCTTCAGGAATAGCTGGATCCAGTGATACTGGGACCCTCTTCATCTTTCAGCTCTGCTTTATGTCTTTTATGTGGTGACAAAATGACCCCGGTAGCTTTGGGCTTACACGGTCCTGGAGAAAGAGAGAGATCCTATTTCTCCCAACATCCATATGGAATCTATATGGAAAAACTGGTGTTGGCCATGCATGGGTCATGTACCAACTCCAAGAGAAATCACAGTGGGCTGGGGTTGAGATGCCATACTGGTGAGCCGTATGTGGCTAGAAGACAGGCAGGGTGTTGTGATTTGATTGACAGTCTGCACAGAGCCACCTGGTATGGAAGCAGGGCAGTTCCTCAGTGGGAAGAGAGAAATGCTGGTCAGGTAAAAGCTGTAGCTGTCTACTCTTGGGTCAGCCTGAGTGCCTAGCACCAGACCTCTTCTACCCACGTTTCATCTGAGACTTGACTCTTACCACCTCTATTTGAGAAAAGGCCAGTCTGGAATAGCCCATCAGAGGGACAGAGGACATGAAGAGGAAAAGGCAGAGGGTGGCATTGCTTCAGTGTCCTCCCAGGTCAGGGCTGCCACTGGGCGCATCCCCATAGAGGGGACATGAGTGTCCATATAGAAACAAAATAGCTGAAGAGGGTTAGGGCAGCCTAAGCCGAGCCAACAGGAAGGAGGAGGTAGAGGGGAGATTGCATCTTCCGTGAAGATAATGCATGAGAATGCTTAGCCAGGTGCCTGGCACCCAGCACTCAATCAATAAATGGTAGCTATTATTATTACCCATTAGAGATCATCCCTCAGCGCCTGCAGTCTGGGCGTGATGGATGCAGGCTGTGTTTGTGTAATGGGCATTATTTATTAGTCACCTTGTAAAAAGCAATGACAGAAAGGCACAAAACTGTGTTACCAGAGAGGGATCTTATCTCATGGAAATCAAAAGCTTCTGTTTTTTCCACCAGGAAACAAGAGCACTTGTTCTCAGAGATTAAATCCAATTCTTCTGTTGAGATGTCCAGGAGGAGGGCATGTAATTCCCATAGATCTCAGCATTGCTTGTAGGATAATTCTCCTCCAGCCCCTAAGTACCTGGGAGGCTGTGTGTGTGTCTGGGGGGTTGGGGGCTGTGGGTTGGAGGGAATGGGAGTTGGAGAAGGGCGGGGGCGTTGATGTGCAGAGGCAGCAGTGTCCCTTGGAGACCACAAGCCTTGGCTCCAGTTTTTCTGCCTTTACAGGCTCAGGGCAAAGACCAGAGATGATGTTTATGGGAATCCGTTTCCTTTGGTTGGGGAGGCTGTACCACCCTGCCCACTCCCCTTCCCTTTCACCCCCTCCCCAGCCACACCTGCCTTCAGCTGCCTCACTTTGCCCACTGCTAAGCCTGGACCCATTTGACAAAATTGTGGCCCATTACCCATTGCCATCTAGTGACATAGACAGTTTTAGAACTACTTAAAACAATTTTTTAAATGGTTATATTTTCAGTTAACAGAGCTAAAAAGAACATATTTATGTGGCAATACCCATATAGCAATTCAGACTGGCTAGGAAGTCCCCATGCGCGAGATTAGGTCCTTTGCTAATTATTTGTTTAATAACAGCTCTGCCTAACAACAGTTGAAGACCTAAAGACAGCCACTGTTCCCCAAAGAACATGGGGACATTTTAAATTTATGTGGACAATAGAAGGAAGCATACAAATCACCTCTTATTAGCATGCAGGGAGACTCTGAGGCTGCTCTGAATAGAACATTTATTAAGCACTTACATTGCCTGGCACTTTATGATCATTAGCTTACTTCCCTCTCCAAACTATCCTCTGTGGTATGTGCTATAGACTATTGTTATCCCATTTTACTGATGAAGAAATTGAGGCACCAAGAGATTAATAGACTGGCAGAGTGTTGAAACCAGACACTCTGACTTCAGAGTTGGTGCCCGCCACTGCCCTAAGACAGGGCCAGGTATGGAGGCACCTCATGGTTCATGTCTATTATCAACATCAAAGAGATACAGCAACATTATGAATACATATCAGCTGTGCATTTTGTAATGGCACAAAGTTCCAACAATCTGAAACTAAAGCATTGTTAACATTTTGAGAGCATCATCCTGGACATCCAGCTACCTGGGGAGAAAACCAGCTAATGAGATGGCTGGAAAGAAAGAATTTTAGAAAAAAAAAAAATGAAATTGCCGCAGTCTCTCCATTATATTTTTATTTTTTGAAAATTTTACTTGAATTCAACAGATGGGAAAAATTAAAGAAAAATGGAAGGAATTGTTAAATTTCAAATAAATAGACATTAGTTCCTAAAATATACCTCTAAAGTGAAGAACAGAGATTAAAGAACACGTTGAGATGTGGCAGTCATTTTTACTTTTTTTTTTTTTTTTGCGGTATGCGGGCCTCTCACTGTTGTGGCCTCTCCCATTGCGGAGCACAGGCTCCGGACGCACAGGCTCCGGACGCTCAGGCTCAGCGGCCATGGCTCACAGGCCCAGCCGCTCCGTGGCATGTGTGATCTTCCTGGACCGGGGCACGAACCTGTGTCCCCTGCATCGGCAGGCGGACTCTCAACCACTGCGCCACCAGGGAAGCCCTTTACTATTATTTTTATTATTATACTTTTTGCAATATTTGTTAACCCCCTGCCTTGAAAAATGAGGAGGTTAGCGCATTTATACTTGTTCTCGTTTCTTTAACCTCCTGGGTCAGTTTTCTTAAAACACTATTTTACCTGGCAAAGTCTATAACATTTATATTCTGTTCTGTACAATCACTCTCACAAGTGTGTGATTTTACACAAAACCTTTATAAAAACTCCATATTTATAAAAGGGTTTAACACTCATCACCCACCTTCTGACCACCTATTTTATATTCCAGAGTTCTGTATTCTGATTGGTCTCTTGGTTTGCTGAAGTTCACTGTCAAGTACCTTTTCCAAGAAGGGCTCATGGGTGGCTCTAGTCTCTGAGTTCCTACATGCTCAAGAATGTCTGCTTGTTGTCTAAATACTTAGGTGATAAGTTCACTGGGTATATAATTCCTAAGCCATCATTCTCCTCAGAGCTCAATTAGATTGCTCTAAGGTTAACCAGACTTACTCCTCTATTGTTTGGCTTGGTTTTTGTGCCTGGATGCTTGTATGATTCATCATTTTTCCTTGAAATTGAGTAAGTTCACCAGGTGATTACTATATATAAAAGTTGTGGACACATCATGTGCCCTTTTGATCTTCAAATTCAGCTCTTTCTATTTCAGGATGTTTTTACTGATTATATCTTTGGGTATTCTCATCAATGGATATGTTGGATCACTTTTGCCATTATTTCATATCTATGATATTCTCTATAATCATGTTAATATATTTGATGTTTTCCATTTATTTATTTATGTTTTTAATTGAAGTATAGTTGAATTACAGTGTTGTGTTAATTTCTGCTGTACAACAAAGTGATGCAGTTATACATATATATACACATTCTTTTTTATATTCTTTCCCATTGCGGTTTATCTCAGGATATTGAATATAGTTCCCTGTGCTATACAGTAGGGCCTTGTTGTTTATCCACTCTATATGTAATAGTTTGCATCTGCTAATCCCAAACTCCCAGGCCACCCCTCCACCACTTCCCTCTTGGGAACCACAAGTCTATTCTCTGAGTCTGTGAATCGATGTTTCTGTTTCATAGATAGGTTCACTTGTGTCATATTTTAGATTTCATATATAAGTGATATCATATGGTATTTGTCTTTCTCTTTCTGGCTTACTTCACTTAGTATGATAATCTCTAGTTCCGTCCATGTTGCTGCAAATGGCATTATTTTGTTCTTTTTTATGGCTGAGTAGTATTGCATTGTATATATGTACCACATATTCTTTATCCATTTATCTGTTGATGGACATTTAGGTTGTTTCCATGTATTGGCTATTGTGAATAGTGTTGCTATGAACATAGGGATGCATGTATCTTTTCAAATTAGAGTTTTCTCCAGATATATGCCCAAGAGTGGGATTGCAGGATCATATGGCAACTCTATTTTTAGTTTTTTGAGGAACCTCCATACTATTTTCCGTAGTGGCGGCTCCCATGTACATCCCCACCAACAGTGTAGGAGGGTTCCCTTTTCTCCACACCCTCTCCAGCATTTGTTATTTGTAGACTTTTTAATGACGACCATTCTGACTGGTGTAAGGTGATACCTCATCGAAGCTTTGATTTGCATTTCTTTAATAATTAGTGATGGGCTTCCCTGCTGGCACAGTGGTTGAGAGTCCGCCTGCCGATGCAGGGGACACGGGTTCATGCCCCGGTCCGGGAAGATCACACATGCCGCGGAGCGGCTAGGCCCGTAAGCCGTGGCCGCTGAGCCTGTGCGTCCGGAGCCTGTGCTCCGCAACAGGAGAGGCCACAACAGCGAGAGGCCTGTGTACCGCAAAAAAAAAAAAAATAATAATAATAATAATTAGTGATGTTGAGCATCTTTTCATGTGCCTGTAGGCCCTCTATATGTCTTCTTTGGAGAAATGTCTATTTAGGTCTTCTGCCCATTTTTAGATTGGGTTGTTTGTTTGTTTTTTTGTTGTTGAGTTGTATGAGCTGTTTGTATATTTTGGAAATTAATCCCTTGTTGGTCACATCATTTGCAAAAGTTTTCTCCCATTCCATAGCTTATCTTTTTGTTTTGTGTATGGTTTCCTGTGCTGCCATTTATTTATTTAATTTTCTCAAACTTGCCTGCCAAGTTCCTGATTTGGGTTTTCAAACATGCTTGATTGATTCTTCCCCCTCCCCTTCCCCCTCTTTCCTCCCTTCCTCCCCTCCCCCTCCCCCTCCTTCCCCCTCCTCCCCTCCCCCTCCCCCCTCCTTCCCCCTCCCACTCCTTCATCTTCAATTACTTTCATTGCAATCTTTCTTTTTCTTTACCCTGCTCTGCATGCTCACTTTCCATGCCTTTTGCTCATCTTACAGTTTCCCTTTTAGATACTTGAAACTCTTCATTGAATTCCTTTTTTTAAAAAATCTATAATTATTAAGACTAGAGAACCCTGTTTTTCTGAACTAATATTGTTTCTTTTGATAATTCCTTCTGAGGTATATGTTCTCCATAGCCTTTCACTTCATTAACTCCTTCCCTTCTTGTTTATTTGGTGATTTCTACTTGTACTTCTCTGGATGGTTCCCTACTAATTATCTCTGTTTTTTGAATAGGACCAAATATTTGCTGAAGAATAGTGTGCAGAACTCTGGGGCCTGGGAAGTGAGGGGTTATGAACTGATCAGTTCTGCACTGCAGGTCAGGTTTTGTGGCTCAGATATCCTCTCAGTAAAGCCAGTATTTCTACTGACTCTGGGCCAAAAGTTCTCTGTGTGGTGGTCTGGTCTGGGGATGGATTCCTCGCTCATTCTCTGCCTTGTTCTGCAGTCTTCTTAGGACAGGGGTGGGGATATAGGTCATTAAGCAGAAAGGCAACAGAGTCTCTTCCTCAGCTCCCTCACCTCCTTTCCTGCCTCTAGTGCTGACGGGGTTCTCTGCAGGACACTCCCAATTCTCTCCTGGCTGGTCCACATTCAGACATCTTGCCACGCTCATCAAAAGTTCATTGAAAAAGACTATTACAAGAGACAAAGAAGGACACTACATAATGATCAAGGGATTGATCCAAGATATAACAATTGTAAATATTTATGCACCCAACATAGGAGCACCTCAATACATAAGGCAAATACTAACAGCCATAAAAGGGGAAATTGACAGTAACACAATCATAGTAGGGGACTTTAACACCCCACTTTCACCAATGGACAGATCAGCCAAAATGAAAATAAATAAGGAAACACAAGCTTTAAATGATACATTAAACAAGATGGACTTAATTGTTATTTATAGGGCATTCCATCCAAAAACAACAGAATACACATTCTTCTCAAGTGCTCATGGAACATTCTCCAGGATAGATCATATCTTGGGTCACAAATCAAGCCTTGGTAAATTTAAGAAAATTGAAATTGTATAAGTATCTGTTCCAACCACAATGCTATGAGACTAGATATCAATTACAGGAAAAAATCTGTAAATAATATAAACATATTGAGGCTAAACAATACACTACTTAATAACCAAGAGATCACTGAAGAAATCAAAGAGGAAATCAAAAAATACCTAGAAACAAATGACAATGAAAACAGGATGACCCAAAACATATGGGATGCAGCAAAAGCAGTTCTAAGAGGGAAGTTTATAGCAATACAATCCTACCTTAAGAAACAAGGAACATCTCACATAAACAACCTAACCTTACACCTAAAGCAATTAGAGAAAGAAGAACAAACAAACAAAAAAACCCAAAGTTAGCAGAAGGAAAGAAATCGTAAAGATCAGATCAGAAATAAACAAAAAAGAAATGAAGGAAACGATACCAAAGATCAATAAAACTAAAAGCTGGTTCTTTGAGAAGATAAACAAAATTAATAAACCATTAGCCAGACTCATCATGAAAAAAAGGGAGAAAACTCACATCAATAGAATTAGAAATGAAAAAGGAGAAGTAACAACTGACACTGCAGAAATACAAAGGATCATGAGAGATTAGTACAAACAACTCTATGCCAATAAAATGGACAACCTGGAAGAAATGGACAAATACTTAGAAATGCACAACCTTCCGAGACTGAACCAGGAAAAAATAGAAAATATGAACAGACCAATCACAAGCACTGAAATTGAAACTGTGATTAAAAATCTTCCAACAAACAAAAGCCCAGGACCAGATGGCTTCACAGGCGAATTCTATCAAATATTTAGAGAAAAGCTAACACCCATCCTTCTCAAACTCTTCCAAAATACAGCAGAGGGAGGAACACTCCCAAACTCATTCTACGAGGCCACCATAACCCTGATACCAAAACCAGACAAAGATGTCACAAAGAAAGAAAACTACAGGCCAATATCACTGATGAACACAGATGCAAAAATGCTCAACAAAATACTAGTGAACAGAATCCAACAGCACATTAAAAGGATCATACACCATGATCAAGTGGGGTTTATCCCAGGAATGCAAGGATTCTTCAATATACTCAAATCAATCAATGTGATGCATCATATTAACAAACTGAAGGAGAAAAAACATATGATCATCTCAGTAGATGCAGAGAAAACTTTCAAGAAAATTCAACACCCATTTATGATAAAAACACTCCAGAAAGTAGGCATAGAGGGAACTTTCCTCAACATAATAAAGGCCATATATGACAAACCCGGAGCCAACATCATCCTCAATGGTGAAAAATTGAAACCATTTCCACTAAGATCAGGAAGAAGACAAGGTTGCCTACTCTCACCACTGTTATTCAGCATAGTTTTGGAAAGTTTTAGCCACAGCAACCAGAGAAGAAAAAGAAATAAAAGGAATCCAAATCAGAAAAGAAGAAGTAAAGCTGTCACTGTTTGCAGATGACATGATACTATACATAGAGAATCCTAAAGATGCTACCAGAAAACTGCTAGAGCTAATCAATGAATTTGGTAAAGGAGCGGGATACAAAATTAATGCATAGAAATCTCTAGCATTCCTATACACTAAAGATGAAAAATCTGAAAGTGAAATTAAAGAAACACTCCCATTTACCATTGCAACAAAAAGAATAAAATATCTAGGAATAAACCTACCTAAGGAGACAAAAGACCTGTATGCAGAAAATTATAAGACACTGATGAAAGAAATTAAAGATGATACAAATAGATGGAGAGATAGACCATGTTCTTGGATTGGAAGAATCAACATTGTGAAAATGACTTTACTACCAAAGCAATCTACAGATTCAATGCAATCCCAATCAAACTACCACTGGCATTTTTCACAGAACTAGAACAAAAAATTTCACAGTTTGTATGGAAACACAAAAGACCCCGAATAGCCAAAGCAATCTTGAGAACGAAAAACGGAGCTGGAGGAATCAGTCTCCCTGACTTCATACTATACTACAAAGCTACAGTAATCAAGACAGTGTGGTATTGGCACAGAAACAGAAATATAGATCAATGCAACAGGATAGAAAGCCCAGAGATAAACCCACACACATATGGTCACCTTATCTTTGATAAAGGAGGCAAGAATATACAGTGGAGAAAAGGCAGCCTCTTCAATAAGTGGTGCTGGGAAAACTGGACAGGTACATGTAAAAGAATGAAATTAGAACACTCCCTAACACCATACACATAAATAAACTCAAAATGGATTAAAGACCTAAATATAAGGCCAGACACCATCAAACTCTTAGTGGAAAACATAGGCAGAACACTCAATGACATAAATCACAGCAAGATCCTTTTTGACCCACCTCCTAGAGAAATGGAAATAAAACCAAAAATAAACAAATGGGACCTAATGAAACTTCAAAGCTTTTGCACAGCAAAGGAAACCATAAACAAGACCAAAAGACAACCCTCAGAATGAGAGAAAATATTTGCAAATGAAGCAACTGACAAAGGATTAATCTCCAAAATTTATAAGCAGCTCATGCAGCTCAATATCAAAAAAACAAACAATCCAGTCCAAAAGTTGGCAGAAGACCTAAATAGACATTTCTCCAAAGAAGATATACAGATTGCCAACAAACACATGAAAGAATGCTGAACATCATTAATCATTAGAGAAGTGCAAATCAAAACTACAATGAGATATCATCTCACACCGGTCAGAATGGCCATCATCAAAAAATCTACAAACAATAAATGCTGGAGAGGGTGTGGAGAAAAGGGAACCCTCTTGCACTGTTGGCGGGAATGTAAATTGATACAGCCACTGTGGAGAACAGTATAGAGTTTCCTTAAAAAACTAAAACTAGAACTACCATATGACCCAGCAATCCCACTACTGGGCATATACCCTGAGAAAACCATAATTCAAAAAGAGCCATGTACCACAATGTTCATTGCAGCTCTATTTACAATAGCCAGGACATGGAAGCAACCTAAGTGTCTATCAACAGATGAATGGATAAAGAAGATGTGGCACATATATACAATGGAATATTTCTCAGCCATAAAAAGAAACGAAATTGAGTATTTGTAGTGAGGTGGATGGACCTAGAGTCTGTCATACAGAGTGAAGTAAGTCAGAAAGAAAAAAACAAGTACCGTATGCTAACACATATATATGGAATCTAAGAAAAAAAAATGGTCATGAAGAACCTAGGGGCAAGATGGGAATAAAGACACAGCCCTACTAGAGAATGGACTTGAGGATATGGGGAGGGGGAAGGGTAAGCTGGGACAAAGTGAGAGAGAGGCATGGACATATATACACTACCAAATGTAAGGTAGATAGCTAGTGGGAAGCAGCCGCATAGCACAGGGAGATCAGCTTGGTGCTTTGTGACCACCTAGAGGGGTGGGATAGGGAGCGTGGGAGGGAGGGAGACAAGACGCAAGAGGGAAGACATATGAGAACATATGTATATGTATAACTGATTCACTTTGTTGTAAAGCAGAAACTAACACACCATTGTAAAGCAATTATACTGCAATAAAGATGTTAAAAAAAGAAAAAAAGTTCATTGAAGCCTTTCGGGGGCTAAGGCATGTGATTTTAGGGAAATCTGCATTTGGTTGAAGGTCTGCGGATGCTGTCAGCATCCCCCCTCATTTAGGTCAAAATTCTGCAGTATTTGGCCAATATGCTTAATGGCTTGTGCTGGTGACCATTTCATTGCCAAAGATGCAGCTTTTACTCCCCTATATTTTCGTCCTTTATGTTGTCGTTGTCAGTGGATTTCAGGAGAAATAAATGGCTTTACTTGACATCTTCAAAAAGAAATCTTCTGTGGCATGATCGTTGAATGGTTGCACAGAATTCTACTCTGCCAATTAGCAACATTAAATTTACTACAGTTCTCTGTTGAAGGACATTTATGTTTCCTTTTCTTCTTTATTTTTTCTTTGAATATGAACAGTGCCGTGATGCCTGTCCTTGGATATCTGTTTGCCCTCATCCCACTGTAAAGAACTGGGAGAAAGCCTCAGAGAGGGTAAGGGGTTTGTCCAAGAGCAAAAATCTAGTTAGTAGTGGACCTGTGAATGTAAGCCTACCTGGGAGACCCCCACTGGAAGCTGTCCACCGGCCACAAGTCCGTGTCTCCTTTCATCCAGGAAGGACCCTTCCCACCGCCTGCCCTCTCATGTTTCACTGTCTCCTGCAGCTCCACATTCTTTTAGATTTAACCCCTGTTCTCATAGGGATTAACTGTAAGAGGATTTCTGTGCAGCTTTTCTCCTGGATTCACACAAAAGGAATTAGATAAGTCTTGGCTTATGGGGCCCTAATGGGCCATTAGGGGAGACTGGAGCATCTGCGGCCAGCTCTAACCAGAGGAAGAATCAGGGAGGCTGGGGCATGCCTGGGGAGGGCCTTCCAAAGCCTCTTCTTCAGTGTGCTCTTTAACGGCAGATTCTGGGAGTCTGGGCTGTTTATGTGATCCTGATATTTGGACTTTCTTAAATTGAGGATCGACTCTTTGGAGGCATTCACATGCAAATGACAAATAGTTGAGTACCTAACAGGTACCCAGGGCCAGCTTCATAGGCATGCCACCTGTCCATTGCAGGGGGCACAGCCCTTAGAAGGGTCCGAGTCTGGTTGAATACTCTGCTGTTGCCCTCCTGAAATTCTTAATCATGTTTGAACAAGGGACCCTCCATTTTCACTTTGCACTGGACACTGGTTATGTAGCTGGTCCTTCATGTGCCAGATACAGTACCAAGCTCTTGCATCTGGGTAGGCTGTCCTGGGAAGCAGCAGAGACCTGGATCTGAGAGCTGTTAGGCTGAGAGTCTTCAAATCCTGCAGGCGACCTGGCGTTGAGAGCAGTAACGAGGCTAATGCAGCTGTGCAGATGGAGGAACACTTGGGCAAGGTGACCGTTCTCGAGCCCTGTAGCTGCAACTGGTCATATCGCAAAGAGCACCACTGGGTGGGTCTCAGGGCTGCGCCAGCAGGGCAGATGAGCTGCCTCTTCTGCCTTCCGGGACCACAGCCTGCTGAAGGAGGCTGCTAGCACACAAGTTGTTCTTTAGGTTTTCACTCCATTTTTCTCCCATCACCAGTAGCAGCACCAAAGTGAAGGAGCCAGTTTTAATAATCGTGCAGACAAATCCCATTATTCCTACCTCACAGTGGCTGGAAGACAGCCTCCCTCTCGCTCCCCATCCAAGTCTCTCCCTTTCTCTCTTTTCTTTCTTCTGTTTTATTAGCTGCACAAACAAACAAGAAAAGATTTTTATTACTCAAATGAGCTCTCGGCATGTCTGCTAATACACTCCTAATGGGTTTTAAGACTTAAAAGCAACAGCATGGATCACCATTTGCCTGCTCAGCAAGAATTTGCCTGGTGGGAGGGCAGGATGAGGGAGGGGAGGAAGGCAGGGAACAGGAGATACCTCTGCTGGCCAGACCCACCATGCAAATGAGCTGGGATGCGGTCCCACATATTAAATGGATCAGAGCAGTTTCTCGTTCACATGTGCAAATTAGATTAATCAGACTGGACTCCAAAAGAGGAGAATAATAATGCCGTTACTAAGGACACATGGGCACCCGCAGGGATGCATGGGAACTGGACTTGGACTGGAAGTCATCTTTGGGTGATGGGTCATGACCCAGCCATTCAGCTGCATCCAAATCCATCAACTGATCCCTGCCTTGCCTTCCCATTGGGTCTGGTCTGCTCAGGCAGCTTCCAAGCCACCGATGAGCAGGAAATCCAACTCCAATTTCTTCACTGCCCTCTTGACGCCTAGGGCTGAGTGCTGCACACAGGCCAGGCTTCAGAGATGCAGTGTGGTCTGAGGGTTCAGAGCACAAGACCCAGAGTCTGATGAGCTGGCACTGTCACTGGCCCACTGCATGACCTTGGGAGAGTGACTTGATCGCTCTGACTTCAGTTTCTGCAGGTGTTAAGGATAACTTCTTCCAAGGGTTGTTCTGCGAATTAAATGAGATTATATATGCAAAGCACAGTGTCACGTGCACTAAATATTAGCTATGCTTTCCTTCCTCCCTCCCTCCCTCTCTCACTTCCTTTTTCTTTTCTGATTCATGGAATCGGTTCCAGTTTTCTAAGTTGATTCATAAAACCGACTCCACGATTTCTCTCATTCGATCGCCCAGGGGAGGTGCACAAACCCTCCCACTCAGAGAGGGCACCTTTTGGAAACTGCCTGCCTGGAGCAGCCCCTAGGGCAGGTACCCCCTTTTCTAACAGTCTTTGCAAGCTTCTCTGTCCCCCTTCTCAGGGAGGGGAGGTGTGATGGGCTCAGCCTTCTTGTCTGCCCAGCTCTCAGTTGCTACGGGACGATTAGGAGCCACTGCCAGTACATTCTGTTTGCTCCCCACCTGTTGTGCACCGCCGACAGCTGATATGCACAGAATCCTCACATCTGTGCCAGGATCTGTGGACAAAGAGATTTTTGTGGAAAAGCCACCAGCTAGGAGAGAGGAACTCAAAGCTTGACAGAATGTGGCTTCTTATCATCCGTCGACATTTTTTCATCCCTCTGTGCTGCATTTCATTTTGGTGGGCAGAGTGTCTGGATGGGGGTGGGAAGGAAGAGTGGCCACCTAGCCGGAGGGTGTGGTCCTTACACACTGCTCTGATGATCCCTGGGCCTGAGCCTCTGTCTGTGTTTATGGGCCATTTGTAATACCTTTCCTGTGAATTTTCTGTGTGTTTCCTTTGCCTGTTTCCTTGGGTCATTTGGATTTCTTTTCCTTTTGCAGTAATTTGCAGGAGCTCTTAATAATATTCAGGCATTCATTCTTTGTTTGTTATGTACATCGTGCATATCTTCTTCCAGTTGACTCTGCATATCTTCTTCCAGTTGACTGCTCGTCCTAACTTGGCCAATTGTGTTTTTCACCATACACATCACTCCGATGACCTCAGCGAGGCGTGCACCGGCCCCAGGGTGGGCACAGTTGCAAATGGTTGGGGTCACACATGGGAATAAGAACCGTCGGGTGTACATCAACAGAAGAATCTAGATGGAGTGCTGCTCCAGGTGACTGGATAGTAACACAATTGGACTTTGAAAGTTTTAAAGCACTGCTTTTCCTATTTGGAAAAAAGTCAGTTTCTTTCCCAGGTGACAAGGGAGCAGAGACAGAGTGAACTCTCACTGTCCTGCTGTACCTGGGAACCAAGTGAGGACAAAATGATGAGCGAATAATCCAGGAGATGGTACTGGTGAGACAGCGGCCACACTTTCCTGTTTCCTGAGAGCTAAGCTTCCCCTCAGGGTTCTTGGGGACACAAAAGTTCTACATGGGCCTGAGATCAGGAGGCCAATTACAGAAGCAAAATCCTACAACGTGAGGTGGGCAGTGGCTCTTGGTCCTAGATTGCCAGGCTAGTAAGAAGTGACATCCAAGAGGACCAGGGCTCGTGTCCTGGAGCCCAGTCCTGAAGCCACCCACTCTGCCTGAATCAGCCACTTGGCAGCTCTGATGGTGACCACCTAGCAGTCCTGCAGATGTGGGTTTAAAATGGACGATTCCAGCCTTGGTAATGCCAAAGCCACCCCCCACCCCCCGCCATATGTGTACAGCTTGGGGTGCTTATTCTGTGAGAAGCCAGGACAGCACAGAGGAGTCTGAGTATGAATTTTGAAGAAGTCCACCTGGGTCCACGATGAGAACTTGCCCTATTAGAGAATTTTTTTTCTCTTTCTCTTCATCATCGGGAAACACATTTACCAGTCACCTATCGCGTGCAGGACTGATGGGAGCTCTTGGAAGTATCTCTTAAGTGCGTAAACCAGCCAGTTGATGTATCCAGTCCATGAGGTGAGATTCCTGGGTGCATCAGTGTGTGAGAAGTGGAAGTGGCTTTGGGGAAGAGGTTCCAGGGTGAAGGGAGTTTGAATGAACAATGAACTAAATTCCTTTCTTCTGGTGACTATTGATGGAATATCTACCATGTGTTGGTTACTGGGTTGGGCTCTGGAGATATAATAAAAGAGAAAAACAGGTGCAGTCCTTCTCTGGGTAGATCTGAAAGCAGACATTAATCAAAGAACTCATAAATACAGGTACACGACAAGTGTGGGAAGGACCACCGAGGCACAACCCCGGTGCTGCGAGCAGGAGGCCAGGAGAACTGGCCCGGCGGGAGGTGGAGATGGCTGAGCCCGGAGCTGGAGGGAGATGGGCTTCAGCCGGGGCAGGGCAGGCGTTCCCAGCTCCATGAGGACACCCTCCCATCCCTCATCCTCCCCTTCCTCCTGCTCACCTGCCCGCTTCCTTAACCCGAAGCACACCTACTGTATCCAGTTGGTCACACGTCCTGTTTATTCTGCCTCCCAGAGGTCCCTCGAATCTAACCCCCTTTTCATCTGCTCCCACACTTTATATTCATCTTTATATCTCTTCCCCGATTTCCTCTAAGGATCTGCTTCCTCATGTACTGTTCTCCAGCATCTCCCTTCAGTTATTCACACATCCTGGAGGCAGGGATTTGCCTCCATCCATTGGCAAAAGCCTTCTTCACAGACCATGTTTGTTATTCTGTTAATCATTGAAAGTTGGTTATGCGTTAGACACTGAGAAGGCCACGGGACTTACTAGGAAGAAGGGGGTGGGTTTCCTGATATAAGGGGCTGGGGGAGGAGGCCATTGCAAAGAGCGATGTTAAACGTTTCTGGGGGCGGGTAGTGGTGGTCCAGGGGCATGAGGGTCGAGAGAAGGCAACTTAGGGGAACGTCCAGGGCAGTGTTGCCTTATTTGTCAGGAATAAGAGCTAGATAACATGGGATTGTGAGTCAAGGGGAGGGAGTCCTCTTTCAAGAGGTTTGCTCTCTAAGAGGGGCAAGTGAGATGGCAGCTGGAGGAAGCAGAAGTAGTGAAGGAAAGAAGTGGTGGTGGGGATGCTGGGGATGCAAGAGTGTCCGGCTGGTAGGGAAGGGCCCAGAAGAAGCAGGATGGACAGAGGTGGCCGAGATGGGGTGGAGGCCCCAGGTCCAGTGGTTCAGCATGGACAGGGACAGGGAGGCTTTTTTCCAAGACAGGAGGCTAGCAGAAGTCAGCCATGTATGGGACACTGTGATGGACAGAAGCAGAGTGAGGGAGGGAGAATCCCCCCACCCAATTCTGCAAACCAAGTTCTTAAAGGATAAAAGTAAATAGGTGGATATAATATTTTGCTGCAAATTTTTCAAACAGTGCAGAAGTCTCCGAGGGAGAAAGAGTACCCCCCTTCACTAGCCCTCTCCCCCATTTGCCTCTCAGCGATTTTGCAGTTTGGCCTGTAATCTTCTAGATCTTTTCTAAACACTTATGCCGTTGTACATATATCTAGCGATCTATACATCTACATAGGCACAGATGCACAGACACAGATATAGTTGTACTTTTTTATATAAATGGGACAGTACAAAATGTACTCTGCTGAAACTTTGCTCTTTTTTTCAGAAGACATATGTCTTTAGAGCTCTTTCTACATTCATATTCATTTTTCTTGGCGGCTGTCAGGATTTCTGTGCCATGAGTTATCTATTTAATTGATGGACATTGAAGTTGCTGCAGTGACCTCTGTGAAAAGCAGTGTTGCAGGGAGGGCTATTGTCCACACGTGTTTTTGTGCATATGTCAGAATATCTATCGGATACAAATCTAGAAGTGGAATTGCCCGGTCAAAGAGTCAGCAGGCTCTCATTTTTATATCTTTCATTGTCTTCCCCAAAGCCATACTAATTTACATTCCCACCAGCGACCTAGGTTGATTTCCCTACCTTCTCCCCACACTAGATTTTATCAGTCTTTTTCATTCTGCCCATCGGATTGTCAAATAGTGCTGTCTCATTGTGGTTTTGATTTGCATTTTCCTGGTTATTAATCAGGTGCCTCTTTTCATATGCTATCCTCCATTTGTATTTTTTTCCCCCGATGAATTACCTGCTTGTATCTCCTGCCCATTTTTTTTTTTCACATTGGGACTTTTGCCTTTTTCTTATTTTGTGGAGATTGTGATATATTCTGGGCAAAACTCTTTTGTCCATTATACACGTTGTGACTTTTTTCTATTTTTCTGTAACTTGTATTTTGACTTTTTTTGAGGCCCATTTTAGAGATGAAGAAACTGAATCAGAGAGAGAGATTTTTTTTTTTTTTTTTTTTTTTTTGCCGTACGCGGGCCTCTCACTGTTGTGGCCTCTCCCGTTGCAGAGCACAGGCTCCAGACACGCAGGCTCGGCTCAGCGGCCATGGCTCACGGGCCCAGCCGCTCCGTGGCATGTGGGATCTTCCCGGACCGGGGCACAAACCCGTGTCCCCTGCATTGGCAGGCGGACTCTCAACCACTGCGCCACCAGGGAAGCCCTAATATACCACATCTTTATCCATTCATCTGTCGATGGACATTTAGGTTGCTTCTGTGTCTTGACTATTGTAAATAGTGCTGCTGCTATGAACATGGGGTGCATGTATCTTTTCGAATTCTAGTTTTCTCCAGATATATGTCTACGAGTGGGATGGCTGGATCATATGGCAACTCTGTTTTTAGTTTTTTAAGGAACTTCCATACTATTCTCCATAGTGGCTGCACCAATTTACATTCCCACCAACAGTGTGGGAGGGTTCCCTCTTCTCCACACCCTCTCCAGCACTTGTTATTTGTAAACTTTTTAACGATGACCATTCTGACCAGTGTGAGGTGGTACCTCATTGTAGTTCTAATTTGCATTTCTCTAATAAGAAACGATGTGGAGCATATTTTCATGTGCCTGTTGGCTATCTGTATGACTTCTTTGGAGAAATGTCTATTTAGGCCTTCTGCCCATTTTTTTTTTATTGCATTGTTTGTTTTTTGTTATTGAATTGTATGAACTGTTTGTATATTTTGGAAATTAATCCCTTGTTGGCCACATCATTTGTAAATATTTTCTCCCATTCTGTACGTCGTCTTGTCATTTCGTTTATGGTTTCCTTTGCTGTGCAAAAGCTTACAAGTTTGATTAGGTCCCACTTGTTTATTTTTGCTTCTATTTCTATTGCCTTTGAAGACTGACCTAAGAAAACATTGGTACAATTTATGTCAGAGAATGTTTTGCAAAAGGCAACACTTTAAATGTCTTTGACTTTTAGATTTAGAAATTTAAAGTACAAAGGGATCAAGTGACTTGGCAGAGCTGGGATTTGGATCAGACATTTCTGAGAGAAGAGCCCAGGACTTTTCCCACATGCCCTGAATTTGGGGAGGCCAAGCCTCCTCTTTGTGGCCTGTGACCATGAAGGGCAACAGAAGGTCCAGGAGCAGCAAAAGGTATGAAGAGACAGACCAATTATAATATGGAGGGAACTGATAGAGAGAGAGTAATGTGTGTTTTCTGCAAGACTCTCATTACCTTAAATGGAGTGAATCCACATTCATTCAAATTAAATAAGTATTTAATTGGCTCTGACTCCATTTCCAGAAGTGAGTTCACGGCCCATGTATGCATTTCTGGGCCTCTGATTTTTACATATTTTACACTTTTTTTTATATAGTTTTTCTAAATTTTTTTTAAAAATTACCTTTATTGAGATATAATTAACCTACAGTGAAATGCACTAATTTTAAGTGTACAATTGGATGAGTTTTGACAAGTTTGTGCATCTGCCTCACTAACCACCACAATCAGGACACAGATGTTTCCATCACCAGGAAAACTTCCTCTGTGTCTCTTCTTTAGTCATTCTCCTCCCTCCCCCAACCCCAGCTAACTGGTCTGCTTTCTGCCACTTCAGATTAGATGTGTCTTTCCCGGAGTTTCATGTAAGAGAATGAGACAGTATAATCACACAACATACATAGTCTTTTTTGTCTGGCTTCTTTCAGTGTAATGATTTTGAGATTAACCTGTGTTGTTACCTGTATCGGTAGTTCATTCATTTTTACTGTTGAATAATAAACAGTTGTATTATTATACTGTAATTTGTTTATCCATTCACCTGTTGATGGCAATTTGGTTTGAGTTTTGAGCCATTATAAATAACTATGAATTAATATTTGTATAGAAAACTTTGCATGTTTTCATTTCTCTTGGGTAAATACCTAGGAATGAAATTGCTAGGTCACTTGGAAGGAGTATGTTTAGCTTCATAAAGAATTGCTCAATGATTTCCCAAAGTAGTTGTACTGTTTTACATTCTCATCAGCCACATGTGATGGACATGACCTTGCTAAAAGTTGTTATTCTCAGTTTTTGAATTTTAACCATTCTAATAAGTGTGTAGTAGTATCTCATTGAAGCTTTAATTTACACTTCCTCAATGGCCAGTGATGATAAACATCTTCTCTTGTGTTTATTGGCCATTTGGATATTGTCTGTTCAAGTCTTCTGCTCATGTTTTAATTGAGTTGTTGAGCTGTTCATCTTATGAGTGAGTCATAAGACTTTATGTACATATTCATAACACATATACATACATATTCATAACACATATACATACATATAAAACACATATACATACATATACACATTCATAACACATATACATACATATTCATAACACATATACATACATATAAAAATATACATATGTGTCTACATATAAATATATAATAAATATACAGAATGTATAATAAATATATCTAGAGAGCTGTCCAGCACCATTGGTTGAAAAGACGATTGGATCTTTTTTTTTTTTTTTTTGCGATACGCAGTCCTCTCACTGTTGTGGCCTCTCCCGTTGTGGAGCACAGGCTCCGGACGCGCAGGCTCAGCGGCCATGGCTCACGGGCCCAGCCACTCCACGGCATGTGGGATCCTTCCAGACCGGGACACGAACCCATGTCCCCTGCATCGGCAGGCAGACTCTCAACCACTGTGCCACAAGGGAAGCCCCAAGATCATTTTTTAATTAAGATGCAACATGATTAATTCCATACCAGCCCTTTAACTTTTTTACCTTTTTTTTCAATCAACAAACATCTGTTGAGTTTCTTGCATTGTTTTAAGTGCTGAGCATCAGCAGTGAACAAGGTGGAATAAGACCCTGCTCTCATGGAGGTCCTAGTCAGGCGGAAGGAGACAGTCAACAATTTAACCAAAAATAATAATAGCGAACCAGGTACTAGAAAGAAAAAGAAAATAGGGTTTGGAAACAGAGAGCAGCAGGACGTGCTGGAGTGAGACAGAGGCCCAAAGGATGGAGGGAGCAGGGACCAGGAACTCTGCAGACGGGCATTTAAGAGAAAAGCCTCATTTCAAACACCCCTCCCCTCCATTGCCCACTCAGCTTCTCAGAAGCCCTCTTAGGTCCCTCTGCAGAGTCCTGTGTCCCGTCAGAAGCTACATCAGGCCTCTTCCATGCCCCAGCTGCTCCAGCCACCACTCACAAAGCTGCATCTTAAAGAAGTGATTTTGCTGCCCAATCTGCTGGGATTGACCTTAGCAGATTTCACTCCTTCATCCATTTCTGTAACCGAAGGCCATGTATGAAGTACACTAAGTGAGCTTGGCACTGTGCTTAACCCTGGGGAGACAGAGATGAACGAATAAAGAGGAGAAGGTTGGAGAGTGGGCCCAAGTCACAGCTTCAGCAGGAGCCAGTTGAAGAAGAGTCTTAAATGTGCGGAGAGCACTAGGTCCTCTGGAGCCAGGCGAGCTCCGTGAAACGTCTGAGCCAATGACCGCTCTTGCTGCTGTGCAGGTACCAGATTTGGGAGTTTGGAGGTTGAGGGAAATGGAGGACTAGTAGGCTTGAGCCTGGGAGGTGTTGCAATAGGCCAGGCAGGCCGTGCTGTGGGTATGAGTTAAAGCAGTGGAGATGGGGATGGGGAGAAAGACTCTAGGGTGACTCCGGGTCTCTGACTTGAACAAAGGGGGCTGGTGATGCCATTGATTGTCTGAGGGGACACAGGAGGAAGATCGGGTTTGGAATAGGTGGCTGGGGTGATGAGGAGCCCATGCAGTGCCTGTTGAGAGTGAGGCACACCTGGTAGAAATGTCTGGAACTTCATTGCACTTGAAGGTCTAAAGCTCAAGAAGGAGGTCTAGGATGGAGGTCAAGCCTTGGGAGTCATCCACACGGAGATCGTGGTTGATGCCAGAGGTGGATGAGATATTCCCAGGAGGTATCTAAATAATTACTTGTTCTGTGGCAGCCTTTGCACCCAGCACATTGCTAAATGCACAGTACAGAGGTTAAAACATTGGGTTCTGACACTCAACTCTTTTCATTCAAACCTCATTCCCACTTACCACCAACTCACTTCCTATCTCTATACCTCCACTTCCTTGTCTACAAAAGGGTGGTAATAATAAATTCACCCTGGGCTTCCCTGGTGGTGCAGTGGTTGAGAGTCCGCCTGCCGATGCAGGGGACACGGGTTCGTGCCCCGGTCCGGGAAGATGCCATGTGCCGCGGAGCGGCTGGGCCCGTGAGCCATGGCTGCTGAGCCTGCACGTCCGGAGCCTGTGCTCCGCACGGGAGAGGCTACAACAGTGAGAGGCCCGCGTACCCAAAAAAAAAAAAAAAAAAAAAATCACCCTCTGTGGGTATTACATGGATGGAATTATTTAGAATGTGTATAGCACTGAGAATAGTGGTTTACTTTGTGATCGATAAATGTTAGTTAATTATAATGCCCTTTAATTCTCACAGGACACCTATAAAATAGGGATTATCATTCCCTATTTTACAGATAGGGGAATCCAGGGTGTGACCGGTTCATGCCCAAGGTCATGGAATCAGGAGGTGGAAGAACCAGGATTTGAACCAGGTCTGCATGGTCCCAGAGTCTACCTTGCAAGCCTGTCTCCCATGGTGGACAAAGACCTGGGCATTCTTTGGCTTCTTGACTAACTCAGCTCCTCTGGGCAGAGAAGTTCCGACACTTGCCTGAGTGCGCATCACTGCTGTGCCATCAGCCATTGCCAGCTTCTTCTCAACCCCAGCCTGGGGCCGACAACCCAGCAGACCAGCCTGCAGGCCTTATGCACGCATGAGTAGGGCACTGCCTTTCTTACCACCTCCAGTTGCCCTTACTCTTTAGAATCCAGATCCCTCCCTCCTCTCCCAGGAAGCCTTCCCTGACCACTCCAGTTCCCAGGAGCCCTCCTCCTCTGAGCACCCTTAGCTCTGACAGCCCTGCCCATTCACATGGGATGTGCACACACATGGTGCTGGACAACCTTTGGCATTTTGTGGCATGATGTTCCTCTTGTACCTATGATGCTATGTCTGAGTCAGGTGCTGTGTGTCCCCTACCTCAGCCTCAGAACAGAGGGAGAGAGGCGCCTTTGAGTTCGTGCTGCCGGAAGTCTGTTCTCCATGCCCAGTGGCCTGCGTTATGCTCCGGGTGCCCATTTGGAGAAGAGAGCTCGTCAGGGGCCCTGGCTGAGAGAGCCTGGTGGCCTCGGGTTGCAGCCAAGAGAGCAGACTTGGAAGGACTTGAGGCTGTTAGCAAATAAAGCACAGATAGAGTCCAGGAGTTCTGACAGGCGCCACAGGGTTAAGAAGCCGCCTGAGTCATGGTCCAGTGGGGAAGCAGGAAGGCAGCCAGCCCCGGGGGAGGACCCTGAGAGCCAGCAGACCTGGGCTGGAAGCCTGGCTCTACTTACGTGCTCTATCACAAGACGCCCGACCTCCCTGAGCCTCAGTTTCCTCAACTGTAGAATGGGTATGACATTGATACAGCCCTTCCAGGGTTGCTGTGAGAACTCTGTGCAGTGCCATGGGGGTTACCTGTAGGTTTCCCTTCCCTTGCCCTGCCTCCCCAGGGAGGGAAGACGTCCTACAGAAGACAAACCTTTAGCAGTATTTGGGAAACAAGGAAGGAGGTGGATTGGGAGAGCAGAGGGAGGAGGGTATCGCTCAAGGGTATGAACCTTGCAGCCCTGGAATTAGCTGTGTGGAGGGCGCTATGATTGGAGGGGTTAATAGGCATCCATACATAAAGAGGGAAGGAACTGGCTACTGTCAGTCTATAAATCCTCACTGGTGCCAGCTCTGGACTTGCCCTTGGGCTGGACTTGGGTGGTGCCAGGGTGAATGGGGTGCCACCTCTGCCCTCAAGGAGCTCCCTGGTGATGGGACAGTCAAGCTAAGTAATGGGGCCTCTCCATTCAAGGTGTTAGGTGATGATCAAGGGGTGGGCCAAGACCACAGAGCTCAGGTGAAAGAGCGATTGCTTCTGCCTGGGCTTCTATCAGCATTGATTGCTATGGCCTGGCAGCCTGTGGGTGGACTGAAACCCCAGTGTTCCCCTAAGGGTGCGGTGTGGTCAGAGAGACTGTATAAACTGGATGCTGAAAAGGCAGCATGGGTTTGTACCAGCAGGACTGAGCTGGGCAGTGTCCTGAGAACCTTGACCTCCAGCTGGGGAAACACAGGAGCACATGGTCTACGGGGAGCAGAGACTTTCACAAACATTATCCCACTTTATCACCCCTTAATGTACAGAGGATCCCTAATGTATCCCTCTTTTATCTGACGCCCAAAGAGGTCAAACAACTTACCTAGAGCTACACAGGGAACAAGTGGCACCACCAGGGTTCCCACTGGGGTCCTTACGGCTCCACCAGCCTGATCTTTCCCACATGCCCCCTCCTGCCAGCCTCGTGCCTTCTCAACAGATGAGCCACTCCCACGCTTCTGCGAAGTCCTGCAGACGCAGCCACATCCTGCCTTCTTCCAGAAGAGCCGGGGCAGCCGCGGGGCGTGGCCCATCCCAGCCCTTCCTGTCCTCCCCAGCTGCCAAATTCGTGGGCCTGACATCGTGGACTCCAGTGCGCACTAGCGATTGCTTTCGCAGCTTCCCTCCAATCACACCTCCCCTAGAAAACCTGGCCACCTCAGGCTATATTTAGCAGCAGCTGTTTGGCAGGGAGGGACGGGGGGGATAGAGAGGGGAAGGAAAGCGAAATCCACAGCCCTGATCCCCACACTGAGAAGGGGGTGTCGGGCCAGCCTCTCCTCCATCACCTGCAGGTGCAGCCTCAATGCTGTAGCACTGGGGCTGCTGCACATATTTGGCTCGAATATGATGGATGATGAGGTCCATGTAAAATAGCAGTTGAAATCTTCAACATTAGACTTCTGTCTTCATCAAAACTGCCTTGTTTCATTGACAGGTTTTGTAATAAGTGAGCATCACACATTTGTATGTGTACGATAGTTTTATATTAATGTCATCTGTTTCATACACTGAGACACTGTGCAAGGCTTCTTTTGAGAGGGGTTTGTTCCCTGAAAAAAAAGTTGGGGAATCAGAAGCTTCATCCTTTAGTGCCTTGCTGCTCAGGGTGTGGTCCGTGGACCAGGAGCATGGACCTCACTTGGGAGCTTGTTAAAATGCAGAATCTCGGGCCCCATCCCAGACCAAGTGGATTAGAACCTGGGCTTTAGAGGATCCACAGGCAAGTCCTCTGCTGTTTGAGAAGCACTGCCTTAGCATAAATCAGACTCACTGGGGGAGTCTGTGAAATGCAGACTCCCTGGCCTGGCTTCATGAGATTCTGATTCAGAACCAGGGCAGGGCCCAAGTAGTCTACATGTTTCAAAGCATCCTGACCATGGTGCAAGCCCTTGATCTGCCCCCAGAGATGTTGTGCTCTGCTAACAGCATCAGGAAGGCAGGCTGGCGAGCAAAAACACAGAAACAAGCTTTCCTGTGAAACTCCTTTCTTTCCTCCCAGGGACACTCTCCCTTGAGGTCCCTGACCCCAGGGGCAGTGGGATGGGTGACAGCCTCTACAAGCTCAGCCTGGGGGAAGACACACCTGTGACCCACAACTTCACTCATTCTCACTTTGGCCTTGACCATGGAGACATTCTTCAGCTGCAGGGAGAGAAGGACTGAGACAGTGGACACTCTGGGAACCAGGCCTGTCCCCAAAAGGAGCAGCCATGGTCTCAGACCAGATCTGCAGACTCTACCTAATTATGGTCTCCAGAACCACTCACCAAGGTGTTGATGCTGGTTCTTTCCTGCCCTTCCTGCTCTGGCCTGACCTTCCTACAGGGAAAAGTGTTCCCTGGGAGAGAGATAATGTCCCAAGGTGGGTGGAAGGGAGGGGAGAGACAGGTGATCAGACAAACTGGATTATCCATATCCTGGAGGATGAAGCCCTAACAACTGCTTGGTACCTGCTAAGTGCACAAAAACACTGAATTAAAAAAAAAAAAAAAAAGACCATCGCTCACCTGGATTGCTGTAGAAGGCTTCTAATGAGCCCTCAGCCCCCAGTCTCCCCTGCTTTAATTCATCCTTCTTAGGGCTCCCACGCCCTGCCATTCCTTGCTCTGAGACCTCTGTGGTTCCCTGGGACTCTCAGGGTCTGGTCCAAATGCCTCTGCAGGACTTACAGGGTCTTGTGACCTAGGCCTTGCCTGCTTCCCCAGCCTGAGCCTTTGCCTGACCCTCCACGTGTCCTATGCTCCACTTAGAATACTTTATGTCTGGTGTCCTGAGTGCACCATGCCCTTCCGCGTCTCTCTGCCTGTGTACCGGCTCTTCCCTCTGCCAGGGACACCCTTTCCCCACCCACTAGCAAGTCTCCTACAACTCACCCCAGGACCCACCTCATTGGTCCATCATTCATTCAGTTATTCAACAACAATTCAGTGAGTTCCTACCACGTGCCATGCACCAAGCTACGGTCTGGGGTATAAATGACAACAACTAATTTAAAGTACTCACAGACCCATAGGCTTCGGGATAATCTCTCCCCACCCCCTACATGTTACTGATGAGGAAGTCAAGCCACAGACTGGTTCAAGAACCTGCTCAGGAGAAACAACTAGGAGGAAGGCTAGGGTTTGAACACAGAGTCTGTCTCAGAGCCTGAGGCTTGGGCGCCCGCCGTTGGGCAGCCCTGTTGCAAAGGCCTCTTGCCAGTGTCATCCACCTCCTCATCCCTCGTCCTCGTGCTCCCCCTTCCTCTGCCCTGGTTCTTCTCCCTGCTCCCAGCTCAGAGGATAGAACCACTGGTCATCCAGTAGCCCAGATCAGAAACCTGGAAGCCATCTTGGCCTCTGCCCTCCCCATCACCCGGTCCTGTCTGTCTGCCTCCTAAAATCTCTCTCTAGTGCCTGCCACCTCCCAGTCCAAGGTTCCCTCGTCTCTCACCTGGATGGTTGGTGCTTTCACTCTTGTACCCCTACAAGTCATTCTTTACATAGAGCAACAGTTTCACAGCCAATCTGACCAGGTTACTCAACGTGGATCCCCATCTGCCTGGAGGCTCTTCTCATCCCTCACCCCACCCCCACCCCAGCCATGTCTAATCGCGCTCATTCTCCAGCTCCCAACTCAAGATTCATCGCCCCAGGGGGACCTCTTCTGATCACCTGTTCAGCTCCAGTACCTCTGCTTTCTGCATGGAACTGCCTCGCTTTATGATGACACACTTAATGGGTGTCATTACTTTATTCACACCTGTCTCCTTCATGAGACCAAAAGCTCCAGGAGGACAGTGACCATGCTAGTTCTGGTCTTCACTCTATACACAGCACCTGGCAGAGCCTGATGTTTAGTAGACATGCCAGAAATAGTTCATGAACAAATGACGGGGTTGCTGTAAGATCAGACCAGAGAGTGCACGTAAAAGCACGTGGGGGCTTCCCTGGTGGCGCAGTGGTTGAGAGTCCGCCTGCCGATGCAGGGGACACGGGTTCGTGCCCCGGTCCGGGAAGATCCCACATGCCGCGGAGCGGCTGGGCCCGTGAGCCATGGCCGCTGAGCCTGCGCGTCCGGAGCCTGTGCTCCGCAACGGGAGAGGCCAAAACAGTGAGAGGCCCGCGTACAGCAAAAAAAAAAAAAAAAAAAAAAAAAAAAGCACGTGGTAGTCCCTCGCATGAAACGGGCACTCGGTTATCAGCTCATACTAACTGCTGTTGTTGTCAGAACTAATCTTGAGCAAGCCTTACCTGATGCCCAAAGCAGGTGCAAATTGCAAATCACAGGGGCGGTGGCTGCAAACAGCTGGAGAGGTGGCTGCGAACAGCTGGAGAGGTGGCTGCGAACAGCTGGAGAGGTGGCTGCGAACAGCTGGAGAAGTGACTGCACACTCCCGAGGATAAGGCCTGCAAATAAGCGGGGAGCGACTGCAAAGAGCTGGAGTGTTGAACTGCAAATGCCTGGGAGGAAGAGCTGCAAACAGCTGGAGGGGAGGCTACAAATAACTGGCAAGCAGAACAGCATGGGGACAGGCACGCATGCGTGTGGGTGCGGCCCGTTCTCCCACACCTGCCATCTGCCAATAGTACCCCAGTTCCTACACACTCACATCCTCCTCTCTCCTAAGAGAGGGGGCCGAGCCTCCACGGGGGTCTCTTGTGAGCCTACAAACAACCCCGGTGCGCCGTCTGTGTCTGATCACCTGGGTGACTTCTTTCTTTCCACTCCTGTGCCCCAGGCATGCCGCCCTCTCACATACGTTGCGGGTGCCTGTTCCTCCCCTGAGCGGCCCTCACCCTTTCCTTCAGATCCGACTTCCAACGTCACTTGATCGGAAGGACTGGATTGGGCTCTCCTTCTGCACCTTCCTCATTTCTTCTTCCTCAGTGAGAACAGTGATTACTCTTCCTTCGTTTGCATATACCTGTGGGGTGCTCTGATGAAAGCCCATCTCCCCTACTAGGCCATAAGCTTCTAGAGAGCAGACGCCATGACTGTACTCACCACCTAGCCCCAAGCCTGGCACACAGTAGGTGCTCTTAACTCTGAGATGGGTGCAAGGATGGATGGAGGGACTGAAGTGGTGGCTGAGAGGCACCGGAGAGATCCTTGAAGGCAGGGCCAAAAAAAAAAGCTATTTATTGAGTGCCTACAGTATACTTAGTCCTGGGATAAGTTGTCCCCTTCTCGCTACGGCTGGGGATGCTTGTGTGTTTCTCCAGGGTGGCAGAAGCCCTCAATTCCCACCTCGTCTTGGCTACTGCTTCACTGAGGACCTGGCCTGATAGGAAATCTGTTGGGAAAGAACAAAATAGGCCCATGACTCTCTGCACTGACAGCCACCCTCCCTGCTTGAGACACAGCAAGGAAGGAAGCAAGGACCCTAGGCCTCAGTTTCCCCATCTTCTTTTTTTTTTTTTGCGGTACGCGGGCCTCTCACTGTTGTGGCCTCTCCCGTTGCGGAGCACAGGCTCTGGATGCGCAGGCTCAGCGGCCATGGCTCACGGACCCAGCCACTCCGCGGCATGTGGGATCTTCCTGGACCGGGGCACGAACCCATGTCTCCTGCATCGGCAGGCGGACTCTCAACCACTGCGCCACCAGGGAAGCCCAGTTTTCCCATCTTTAAGAGAGGGATTTGGGGGCTTCCCTGGTGGCGCAGTGGTTGAGAGTCCGCCTGCCAATGCAGGGCACACGGGTTCGAGTCCTGGTCTGGGAAGATCCCGCATGCCACGGAGCGGCTGGCCCCGTGAGCCACAATTACTGAGCCTGCGCGTCTGGAGCCTGTGCTCCGCAACAGGAGAGGCCGCGATAGTGAGAGGCCCGCGCACCGCGATGAGGAGTGGCCCCCACTTGCCGCAACTAGAGAAAGCCCTCACACAGAAACGAAGACTCAACACAGCCATAAATAAATAAATAAATAATAATTAAAAAAAAAAAAAAAAAGAGAGGGATTTGGGCTCCTAGGTGATCCCTGAGGACTGTGCCAGGTGTGACAGTGTGAGTCGGGGACTGATTTCTCTGGGACCTCCCTATATGTTCATCCTAGAACGAGCCAGGCCTTCCCAAGAGTCTCAGCCCCTAGACTCCAGACATGAAAGAGTCTGGCTACCAATGTCCACGGCCTTGGCCAGGAAAGGATCCACAGTGAAAGCTCTCCTGGCTCCAGGCCACATGTTCTATCCACTGAGTTGGCTACAAGAACCCCACAGATCCATAAAGCAGGCACAGAGCCCAGACTCAAGCAGGCACATAAACCCACTAAGAGACCCTAAGTAATAACAATACTCAACCATTAAAGCACTAGCTAGATGCCCTAAGCTGAAGCTCAGAGAGGCTAAGGAACTTGCCCAATGTCACACAGATAGTAAGTAACAGGGCTGGGCTTTGGAATGAGGCAGGTAAGCTCCAGAGCCCCTGCTCTTGACACCTGCATCATAGTCTGAGACACCTAGACACACCCACTGCCAGACACACCAGCTCACAAAAGTACACACACATGTGAAACACACACAGGCTTTTTCAGAGAAGCCAACAAAATGGCTCCTGCCTTCTTCGTCTTTCCTCTCCTGAAGCACACTGGGGCTCCGCTGGCTAGAAGCTCTGCACAAAGCCGGAAAGGGGCTCTCGTTACCGGTAGGTTCCTCTCTCAGATGGTTTGGCTTCCCCGGTCTCTCTGCCAGCCAGGCTGCAAATGAGGCTCGGGAAGCACTGAACCTGCAGTTCCCTTGGTTACAGGTACCCACAGTAGAGGGGAAGGGGTAGGGCTATTTCTCAGCGGGTCCCTGGCCTGGCTTGACAGCTGCTTTGGATAGTAGCCGAAATGCCTCCTTTATCTCTGCACCATTAATTCAGAGATGCCTAGGAAACCTGTTAGGAAAAAACCAAAATTGGTCTGCTGACCCTCTGCACTGCCCTCCGCCCTTTCCTCCACCCTGCACCAGACACAGCGAGGGAGGGAACCCAGCGGCTGTGAGATGCCCGGGCCCTGCCGGGCACAGAATCTGACCTGCAGGGATGGGGGGGGACTGGTGGGCAGGGGAAACCTGACCAGGACTTAGAGGGGGCAGAGCAAACCAGCGGGAGGGATGGGAGCGCGGCAGACAGGTGCACAGAGCAATGGGAATGTGGGGACAAGGGCTGGGAGCTTCTAAAACAGGTACGTACATGTCACGAGGGTGCAGCCAGGGAAGACGGGAGGGTGGGAACAGCTGCTGTGGATCCTGCCTCCACTACTGACGGGCCGCGTGGCTTTGGGCGAGTTACTCACCTCCGTGCTTTAGTTCGCTCTCCTGTAAAATAGAGATGGCAATAGTCCTCACCCCTAAGGATTGTGGAGAGGATTTAACGAGATAATCTTGCGAAGAGCTTAGTATGGCATGTCCTAAGCATGCAATGGATGTTAGCTCTTATTATGGTAATAAGGAGGGTGATGAGGATGCAGCTGGGAAAGGAGCGATAGAAGGGATGGTGCGAGGGCCAAGGCTGGCTCTGAGCATCCTTGTATTACTCCAGCCACCCTGAGTTTCTTTAGTTCCTTAGATGATGTGCTGCCCTCTCTTGGCCTTTGAATATGCTGTTCCCTCCACCTGAGCACTCTTCCCCGGTTCTTCTCTGGATTCATTCGTACAGTGAGTGCTAAATAAGTATGTTGGAAATGAATGAAAGAACCACTCGTGTCAGATCTTGTCCTATCAAACCTGAGTGACTCTTGAAGACCAAGTTGGCACATCTCTTAGCAGCTTGAAGACATACTGAGACGCTGAGCGTGCTGTGGTCAAGAGCAGAGGCTGTGGACTCTGAATTCTCCTTCCTTAGTAGCTGCGTGACCTTGGGAAAGTCACTTAACCTTTCTCTTCCTGAAGTTCCTTATCCACAAACCGTTAATAATAGAGTCATTGGGAAGATGAACAAGCTAATACACTAAAATTGCTTGGAACAGGGCTGGCCTAGAATGAGCTCTGAGTAAGCTTTAGTCATCTTGGACCAGACGTTCCACCCAACACCCCCTGCCCACATGGGGAATTGTGTCTGCCCCTGCGGGTCCCTTTCCCTCTTCTGTTGACTGTTTTAGTAGGTTGTGGAAGCTGCTGTGATTTTCCTAATTTAATGTTGATATCCTTCCATGTCCAAACCAAAAGCAAACAAAAAATGTATAAGGTTCAAAAAAGAGAAATGAAAGCCATGTTGGTTAGGACGGGGCAGGGTGTCTAATTTAAGCCCTGGTCAGTGGGACAAGGCTTGCCGGGCCCCATCTGGGTGGCTGGGCTTCTGATGTGGCCCAGTCCTCAGCCCCACCTGGGCCCAGGACAGCCCTGTTCAGGCATCTCAGGCTGGCTGAGAAGGCTGAAAGCCACCAGATCGCGCGGACTGGCTGGGTTGTCCTCAGCTGGATGCCCTGTGAATAAATGCCGATGGGGGAGGGGGTGATGGGGGAGGGCCACGCCATTCTCTCCTCGCTTCACGGCCCTCCGTCTGGCCTCAGTCTTTGTCTCTGGACTTCCTGATTCATCTGGTTTCTGGCTGAGGCTAACTGTGTCCTTCAGCTTGCTTGTCTGGGTCCCAATGTCCTATAGCTCTCACCAGCCCCTTCCCCAGGGCTGGATTCGTTCTCTAGTCCTTCAGCAGCTAGCTCAGCCTCCTTCACATCTGGCAACTTCTCCACCCCAAATCACCCAAAAATCTAGCATGAATGCCTCCCCAGTTCAGATCTGGAAGCAGCACCAGTTCCCATGAAGGCAGGCATGCCTCAAAGCCACGCCTACAAAAGTTAGGACTCAGAATCAAGACCAAAAGCCAGGCATGGCCGACAAGGTCTGGAAGACAGGGTTGGTGCTTAGCTCTCAGCCCCCACTCTCACGATTCTCCCTCTGCTTTGTGCATCCTGGTCACACTGGCCTTCCCTAAGTTTCTGGAATGCCCCCTGCCTCCTAGGGCCTTGGTAATGCTGCTTCCTCCACCTGGAGTGCTGTGCCTCTGCCACGCCCTCCTCTGTAGTCTCCTCTCATCCTGCTCTGAGCTCAAAGGTCACACCTCAGAGACACCCTCAAGACCACCACGACAGTCCCCCTGCTGCCCATTCCCATGGTTCCCATAATCTGTTCTCCATCAGCTTTATCACTGCTTGTAATTATTCATTAATTAGCATTTTTATTAGATTAGTGTCTATCTTCCCACTAGACTTCGTGGGAAGCCCCCTGAGGGCAAGGCCTGATCTACTTACTCACCCTGGAGCTTATCCAGTGCTCATCATCAACACACTTTCCTTGAGCCCCTGCTGTGCACCACTAGGCGTTGAGCTAGTTGCAGCTGGTACCATGGTGAGCGAGACGTGGGATAAACAGCAGGTGATCGGGGTGCTGAGGAAGCACAGCAGAGGAAACTCAGCAGAGAGGAAGGCCATGGGGAGGAGGGGATGTCTGCACTGAGACTTCCGGTCCATAATAATAGGTTCTGTTTCTTGAGCTCTTCTTCCATAGGGTCAGCCATGTTGGAGGGTTGGGGTGGGGAAGGGTGTTTCAGTCAGAAGAGCCAGCAGGAGCAAAGGCCTGGAGGCCGGGAAGCATGTAAATATGATCCACAGCTCAGTGGTCCTGTTGCTGCCAGGGGAGCAGGGGAAGGGGCTGAGAGGTGGATGGGGACCTGATTGGGGGGATTATGGTGGGTCATAGTGAGGGGTCATGGTGAGGGTAGGAAATCCAGCAGGAAGAAAGCAGCATGCCACTGAATTCACCCTAATGGAGGGGAGCCATAGAGGAGAGTTTGCTGGGTGAGGATGGGGGTGTCTTTGAACAACCCGGCTGAGTCTCCTGCTTCCCCAGTCATCACTCACCACCCCGTACCAACTGGGCCTGTTTGCTACTCTGCCCCACTCCCTACCCAGCCCTACTACCAGACGGGTACTTCTAAGGGCAGGTCATTCCTGCCTCTTTACCCTCAGCACCCTGGACAGGGCCTGGCCTAGGGTAAGTAGAGGTGTTTTCTTTCTTCTTCCTTTCTTTCTTTCTTACTAACTTCCTAACTCCTTTCCTCCTAACTCACTTCCTTACCTTCCTTCCTCCCTCTTTACGTCTTTCCTTGATAATGGCTTGAGCTGTGAACTGATTTCTCTCCTGTTTCCCCTCCCCACCCTCCCCTCATCCCATGATCTGCCACCTCTTTGTTGGAAAAGTTCTGAACTCAGACACACTTGAAGAAGGTAAAGGGAGGGGCTAAAAGAACCAATGTCAATTGCACACCTTTTCTATGCCAAGAACCACACTAGGAACTTTACATGGATTACTTCATTTAATTGTTAAATCAACCCAAGGAGGTAGATATTAGTGTCTCCATCTTATAAATAAGAGTCAAGGCAGTTCAACACTGCCCAGTGTCTCCTTATGGCAGAGCCAGAGGTTTCATCCAAAGAGAGGGTCTATGGTGGTGGAACTTCAGGCTTTATGGTGGGACAGTGGGAGAGAGCTTTTGGAGCAGGGAGACCTTCCCAGATCACTCACATCACGCCCCCGCTGTGATGCCTCTCCCTCTGCCTTGGGTCAGAGCAGGCCTGGTCTGAGCCTGGAGTAGACCATCAGCTCCCCTGGGTCAGAGGGTGCCCCAGACAGGATGAGCATCTAACTCAGGCAGAGCTGCAAAGATGGTGTTGGAGCCAGAGTGGCAATGAGGCCAGAGGCCAGGACCCCAGAGATGCAGCACAGGGCTAAGGCTACACCTTATGCCAGGGATGCTCTGATGGGCCTCGAGACCCCCTTTTAGCATCCCCTCCATTTGGATCCATGTCACCATGTCCTCAGGCATCTCCAGCCCCTGCCCCTATGCATGTCTCCATGCCCCAGTCACAGCCCTTGGCCAGGATAGATACGCTTTTGTTCTGGGCCTCACCACGGCTGGTGGAAACCCTGAGCCATCCACAGCCTGAGCTTCCTCTGAAAATTAAATTAATACATTCTACTCAGGTGAGAAAGCGACCCTGGCCCCTTGGCTCGGCATCAAAGGGCCCGGAATTATCAGCAAGCTGCTTTTGAAAGAGTAGAGGAACGAAACATGGGAGGATATAACTTTTAATTTAAAATACCATGACCTCTGCATTTGGATGTCAGGAGGGATCTTGGGTGACATTTGCGGAGCTGCTGGGGTGAGCCTGTGAGGTCAAGCGTACTCATTAGCCATGCTTAGAGGCAGCGGCAGAGGGAATAGAGAGTAAATCGGTTCCACCAGCCAGGTTTCTCCCTATTAGGAGGGAAACAAAGCTGAGACTCACTTCAGCATCCCCTAGGCAGGGCCATGGCTAGGCACACAGAGAGCATCTCCGGGGGCCATGGTGGAGCATCGGAAGGAGATCCAAATGGCTTCACAATCTCCTTGTCCCACTGGGAGGGGAGACCCCCAGATTGATCCCTTAAAGATGGCATCTGTGTGGCATTGTTTCTGCTTAGAGCAAATCAGATTTTGGCTGCCAGGAATTTTACCAGGGGAGGAACCTGGATGACCAGACATTGTGGGGAATTCCCTAACCCATGACCTTCAGATATTTATGTAGCTGTGTGTGTGTGTGTGTGTGTACGTGTGTGTAGTGTTGGGAGAGGCAGGATCCATAGATCTATTGAATTTCTTCAGATTCTCAAAGGGGTCCATTCATTTTTTTTTCATAAATATTCTTTCTTTTTTAATTGAAGTATAATTTTTACAATAAAATGAACAAATCTTAAGTGTTCAATTCAATGAGTTTTTGACAATTCTATACACCCCTTTAACTACCACCCCAAACAAGAATTGAACATTTTTATCACCCCCAAAATTATCCTCATGCCCCTTCTAGTCAATTCTCTTATGGCAGAATTTTTTATGTGAAAGCCCCCAAACGTTCTTAAGAATGTCTTCTATTTTCTTTAATTGAAGTATAGTTGATTTACAATGTTGTGTTAGTTTCTGGTGCACAGCAAAGTAATTCAGTTGTATATACATACATATATATATATTTCATATTCTTTTCCTTTATGGTTTATTATAGGATATTGAATATAGTTCCCTGTGCTATAAAGTAGGACTTTATTATCTATCTATTTTATGTATAGTAGTTTGTATCTGCTAATCCCAAACTCCTAATTTATCCCTCTCCCACCCCCTTTCCCCTTCGGTAACCATAAGTTTGTTTTCTATGTCTGTGAGTCTATTTCTCTTTTATAAATAAGTTCATTTATATCATTAAAAATTTTTTTTCAACTGATAATACTACTTTATTTCTTAATTTATATTGGAATATAGTTGATTAACAATGTTGTGTTAGTTTAGGTGTACAGCAAAGTGATTCAGTTATACATATACATTTATCTATTTTTTTCAAATTCTTTTCCCATTTAGGTTATTACAGAATATTGAGCAGTGTTTCCTGTGCTATACAGTAGGTCCTTGTTGTTAAATATAGCAGTGTGTACCTGTCAACCTCAAATTCCCAATCTATCCCTCCCCCCAACCTTACCCTCTGGTAACCATAAATTCATTCTCTAAGTCTATGAGTCTGTTTCTGTTATGTAAATAAATTCATTTGTATCATTTTTTTAGATTCCACATATAATCATGTGATATTTGTCTTTCTCTGTCTGACTTATTTCTTTTTAATGGCTGAGTAATATTCCATTGTATACAGGTACCACATCTTCTTTATGCATTCATCTGTCAGTGGACATTTAGGTTGCTTCCATGTCTTGGCTATTGTAAACAATGCTGCAATGAACATTGTGGTGCATATTCTTTCAAACAATGTTTTTCTCCAGATATATGCCCAGGAGCCGAATTGTCAGAATGGCCATCATCAAAAAATCTACAAACAACAAATGCTAGAGAGGGTGTGGAGGAAAGGGAACACTCCCAAACTGTTGGTGGGAACGTAAATTGGTATAGTCACTGTGGACAACAGTATGGCGGTTCCTTAAGAAACTAAAAATAGAGCTACTATATCATTTTTTTTAGATTCTACATATAAGTGATATCATATGATATTTGTTTTACCTGAGTTACTTCATTTAGTATGATCATTTCTAGGTCCATCCATGTTGCTGCAAATGGCATTATTTTATTTTTTTATGACTGAGTCGTATTCCATTGAATATATATACGACATCTTCTTTATCCATTAATTTGTCGATGGACATTTAGGTTGCTTCCATGTCTTGGCTATTGTAAATAATGCTGCAATGAATGTTGAGGCGCATGTATCTTTTCCAAACAGAGTTTTCTCTGGATATATGCCCAGGAGTGGGATTGCGGGATCATATGGCAACCCTAGTTTTAGTTTTTTGGGAAACCTCCATACTGTTTTCCATAGTGGCTGCACCAATTTACATTCCCAACACTATAGGAGGGTTCCCTCTTCTCCACACCCTCTCCAGCATTTCCAGCATTTATTATTTGTAGACTTCTTAATGATGGCCATTCTGACTGGTGTGAGGTGATACCTCATTGTAGTTTTGATTTGCATTTCCCTAATAGTAAGCAGTGTTGAGCATCTTTTCATGTGCCTGTTGGTGCTCTGTATGTCTTCTATGGAGAAATGTCTACTTAGATCTTCTACCCATTTTTTGACTGGGTTTTTTTTGTTGTTGTTGTTATTGAGTTGTGTGAGCTATTTGTATATTTTGGAAATTAATTCCTTGTTGGTCACATTATTTACAAATATTTTCTCCCATTCCATAAGTTGTCTTTTCATTTTGTTTATGGTTTCCTTTGCTGTGCAAAAGCTTATAAGTTTGCTTAGGTCCCATTTGTTTATTTTATTTTATTTTTTTAAACATCCTTATTGGAGTATAATTGCTTTACAATGGTGTGTTAGTTTCTGCCTTATAACAAAGTGAATCAGTTATACATATACATATGTCCCCATATCTCTTCCCTCTTGCGTCTCCCTCCCTCCCACCCTCCCTATCCCACCCTTCTAGGTGGTCACAAAGCACCGAGCTGATCTCCCTGTGCTATGCGGCTGCTTCCCACTAGCTCTCTATTTTACATTTGGTAGTATATATATGTCCATGCCACTCTCTCACTTTGTCCCAGTTTCCCCTTCCCCTTCCCCATATACTCAAGTCCATCCTCTGGTAGTTCTGCATCTTTATTCCCGTCTTGCCCCTATGTTCTTCATGACTTTTTTTTTTTTTTTTTTTTTTTTAGATTCCATATATATGGGTTAGCATATGGTATTTGTTTTTCTCTTTCTGACTTACTTCACTCTGTATGACAGACTCCAGGTCCATCCACCTCAATACAAGTAACTCAATTTTGTTTCTTTTTACAGCTGAGTAATATTCCATTGTGTATATGTGCCACATCTTCTTTATCCATTCATCTGTTGATGGACACTTAGGTTGCTTCCATGTCCTGGCTATTGTAAATAGAGCTGCAATGAACATTGTGGTACATGACTCTTTTTGAATTATGGTTTTCTCAGGGTATATGCCCAGTAGTGGGATTGCTGGGTTATATGGTAGTTCTATTTTTAGTTTTTTTGAGGAACCTCCATACTGTTCTCCATAGTGGCTGTATCAATTTACATTCCCACCAACAGTGAAAGAGGGTTCCCTCTTCTCCACACCCTCTCCAGCATTTATTGTTTGTAGATTTTTTGATGATGGCTATTCTGACCGGTGTGAGATGATATCTCATTGTAGTTTTGATTTGCATTTCTCTAATGATTAATGATGTTGAGCATTCTTTCATGTGTTTGTTGGCAATCTGTATATCTTCTTTGGAGAAATGCCTATTTAGCTCTTCTGCCCACTTTTGGATTGAGTTGTTTGTTTTTTTGATATTGAGCTGCATGAGCTGCTTGTAAATTTTGGAGATTAATCCTTTGTCAGTTGCTTCATTTGCAAATATTTTCTCTCATTCTGAGGGTTGTATTTTCATCTTGTTTATGGTTTCCTTTGCTGTGCAAAAGCTTTGAAGTTTCATTAGGTCCCATTTGTTTATTTTTGTTTTTATTTCCATTTCTCTAGGAGGTGGGTCAAAAAGGATCTTGCTGTGATTTATGTCATTGAGTGTTCTGCCTGTGTTTTCCTCTAAGAGCTTGCTGATGTCTGGCCTTACATTTAGGTCTTTAATCCATTTGGAGTTTATTTTTGTGTATGGTGTTAGGGAGTGTTCTAATTTCATTCTTTTACATGTACCTGTCCAGTTTTCCCAGCACCAATTATAGAAGAGGCTGCCTTTTCTCCACCGTATATTCTTGCCTCCTTTTTCTAAGATAAGGTGACCATATGTATGTGGGTTTATCTGTGGGCTTTCTATCCTGTTCCATTGATTGATATTTCTGTTTCTGTGCTAGTACCATACTGTCTTGCTTACTGTAGCTTTGTAGTTTAGTCTGAAGTCAGGGAGCCTGATTCCTCCAGCTCCGTTTTTCTTTCTCAAGATTGCTGTGGCTATTCAGGGTCTTCTGTGTTTCCATACAAATTGTGAAATTTTTTGTTCTAGTTCTGTGACAAATGCCAGTGGTAGTTTGATAGGGATTGCATTGAATCTGTAGATTGCTTTGGGTAGTAAAGTCATTTTCACAATGTTGATTCTTCCAATCCAAGAACACGGTATATCTCTCCATCTATTTGTATCATCTTTAATTTCTTTCATCAGTGTCTTATAATTTTCTGCATACAGGTCTTTTGTCTCCTAAGGTGGTTTATTCCTAGATATTTTATTCTTTTTGTTGCAGTGGTAAATGGGAGTGTTTTCTTTCTTTCTTTCTTTCTTTTTTTTTTTTTTTTGCAGTACACGGGCCTTTCACTGCTGCAGCCTCTCCCGTTGCGGAGCACAGGCTCCGGACATGCAAGCCCAGTGGCCACGGCTCACAGGCCCAGCCACTCCACGGCACGCAGGATCCTCCCAGACCAGGCCACAAACCCACGTCCCCTGCATTGGCAGGCGGACTCCCAACCACTGTGCCACCAAGAAAGCCCTGTTTTCTTAATTTCACTTTCACACTTTTCATCATTAATGTATAGGAATGCAAGAGATTTCTGTGCATTAATTTTGTATCCTGCTAATTTACCAAATTCATTGATTAGCTCTAGTAGTTTTCTGGTAGCTTCTTTAGGATTCTCTATGTATAGTATCATGTCATCTGCAAACAGTGACAGCTTTACTTCTTCTTTTCCGATTTGGATTCCTTTTATTTCTTTTTCTTCTCTGATTGCTGTGGCTAAAACTTCCAAAACTATGTTGAATAGTAGTGGTGAGAGTGGGCAACCTTGTGTTGTTCCTGATCTTAGTGGAAATGGTTTCAGTTTTTCACCATTGAGGACGATGTTGGCTGTGGTTTTGTCATATATGGCCTTTATTATGTTGAGGAAAGTTCCCTCTATGCCTACTTTCTGGAGTGTTTTTATCATAAATGGGTGTTGAATTTTGTCAAAAGCTTTCTCTGCATGTCTTTTGTTTTTTTTTGTTTTTTTCTATTGCCTTCAGAGACTGACCTAAGAAAACATTACAATGATTTATATCTGAGAATGTTTTGCCTGTGTTCTCTTCCAGGAGTTTTATGGTGTCATGTCTTCTATTTAAGTCTTTAAGCCATTTTGAGTTTATTTTTGTGTATGATGTGAAGGCATGTTCTAACTTCATTGATTTACATGTGGTTGTCCAGTTTTCCCAACACCACTTACTGAAGAGACTTTTTCCCCATTGTATATAATTGCCTCCTTTGTCAAAGATTAATTGACCATAAATGTATGGGTTTATTTCTGGGCTCTCACTTCTGTTCCATTGATCCATATGTTTGATTTTGTGCCATTAGCATGCTGTTTTGATTACTGTAGCTTTGTAGTATTGTCTGAAGTGTGGGAGGGTTATGCCTCCAGCTTTGTTCTTTTTCCTCAGGATTGCTTTGGCAATTCTGGATCTTTTATGTTTCCATATAAATTTTAGGATTATTTGTTCTAGTTCTGTGAAAAGTGTCATAGGTAATTTGATAGGGATCACATTAAATCTGTAGCTTGCTTTAGGTAATATGGCCATTTTAACAATATTAATTCTTCCAATCCAAGAGCATGAGATATCTTTCCATTCCTTGGAATCACCTTCAATTTGCTTTATCAATGTTTTATAGTTCTCAGTATATAAGTCTTTCACCTCTTTTGTTAGGTTTATTCCTAATCATTTTATTTTTTTGATGTGATTTTAAAAGGGATTTTTTTTTTTTACTTTCCCTTTCTGATATATCATTGTTAGTGTAAAGAAATGCAACAGGTTTCTGTATGTTAATCTTGTATCATGCTACCTTGCTGAATTCATTTATCAGTTATAGTAATTTTGGTGCAGTCTTTAGGGTTTTCTATATATAGTATTATGTCATCTGAATTTAATGACAATTTTACCTCTTCCCTTCCAACTTGGATATATTTTCCTTCTTTTTCTCATCTGATTGCTGTGGCTAGGACTTCCAATACTATGTTGAATGGAAGTGGTAAGAGTGGGAATCCTTGTCTTGTTCCAGATTTTAGCGGGAAGGCTTAGCTTTTCACTGTTGAGTATTATGTTGACTGTGGGTTTGTCATAAATAGCTTTTATTATGTTGAGATGTGTTCCCTCTATACCCACTTTGGTAACATTTTTATGATGAGTGGATGTTGAATTTTATCTATTGCTTTTTCTGCATCTATTGAGATGATCATGTGGTTTTTGCTTTTGTTGATGTCTTATGTTTTCTTTTGTTGTCATTTATTTATTTTAAAAACGTTTTATTAAGCAATTAATATGTACCTGGCATTGTTCTAGGCACTTGGGGTATAGCAGTGAACAGTTTGTTGATGTTCTAATCCAGGAGTATAAAATATAAATTACTATAAAATATAAATAAATCCAATAGTATAGAACAAATACATGACAGTACTTTGTTTGATGGGTCTTTGTGTCATGAAGAATAGAGCTTGGTGAGGAAAACGGAGAGGGATAGACAATAGTGTATGGACAAAAGCATGACCCTGAAACTCTCAGGAGCCCTTGGTGGAGATAGTAGTAAATTCCAGTCCATGTGAACTGTGTCCCTAGATCCACTGCACCTTACAGAACAGGTCTGGGTGTGAGCTGGTTGCCTTTGGAAGCCAGGTCCTCTGGTCATGAGGATGGACCCCAGAGAGTCAGAGACCTCTCCTGAGCCTCCTTCCTGCACCTAGCCCCGTGCCAGGCCCCTGAAGGGAGGGATAGAGCCTGCCCAGCGAGGGGCAGGCTGAGTGGAGCTCCATTCAGTGGAAAGTACCCAGCTCCAGAGTCCCCCAAGCAGGGTCGATCCCCACTCCTCACTTGAGAGGTGAGCTGGGTGGACATATCAAGCACCTGATGTCGTGTCTGGCTCACGGTGGCTGCTTCATCCATAGAATGTCTTCCTCCCTTTGCTTATTAGAGATACTCACAGATAAAAAGTGTGCAAACATCCAAGTGCACTGGTGTGGAAGGGGCCAGAAAACTCTGGTCCTAAGAAGGTCACTCCTTAGAGAAGCTCCCTCTGCTCTCTGGGGTTCGGTGGCTTCACGTGCAATATAGGAGTTAGGTTCTAAGACGGGCCTGTGCTCCCTTCTGGCTCTCATGTTCATGCTCATACATTTGCCAGCATTTTCCTGAGAACTCCTTTGCGCTGAGCCCGGTGCCAAGATGAACAACACTCAGCCCTGACCTTGGGATGTTCACAGTCCAGTAGATGAAACATGCAAGCAAAGCAGCTCTGCCACTGACCAGCCCTGTAACCTTGGGCAAGTTACTTCAACTGCCCTGGGGCTCAGTTTCCCCATCTGTAAAATGGGGAGTGTCAGAGTACCTTCTGGGGCTTTTGCAAGGATTAAACAAGTTACAACATACAAAGCACTTAGAACAGCATGCGGCAAAACCAGGTCCTCGGGGACAAGCAGACTGACGTGGTGATGTCTGTGTCCCTTGTGCCTGGCCCAGTGCCTGGCCTGGGGAAGCGTTTCCAGAAGAAAGGCAGAATGAACACACGTGGGAGGAATCTCTTCTGTGGGCCGGTTGTCCATTCCCAGAGCCACGTGAGATTTGTATGAGCCCATGTGACGCTCAGACAGCTCCAGCAGGCTGCTGTAAAGCTCTCACCAGCACCTGTCCCTGCGAGTTTTCACACTGTGTATTTGAGCCTTTGATATATGGGGCATGCTTGCCAGGGGAGAGAAATGTTATTGGACTTTTTTTGTGGTCGTAAAGATTACTTCTTGATGAAAACACACACAGAGAAAGACTTACAGGCCTCCCTCAAGGTAGGCAAATGAATGACGTGTGTTTACAGCATCCCAGCCATTGCTCAGGGCTGTCAGCTTCGCAGGGGCAGGGGCGGAGGAAGGGGACCAGAGGCCACGTGCAGGCAGGGGCAGTTCCCACTAAAACTGCAGCAGCACCTTTTGCTGAGCCATCCCTTGTCTCCTTGCTCCTCTCAGGTGGTCTAAGTTTTTCCTGTGGAAGATCCAGCCTTTTCCTTGAGGTCTGTCCGTGTCACTCCCCCTCCCTGAGCTAGAGAGGACCTTGCACTGTGTGCCTCTGTCTGGAACATCCGCCCTGGGCTCTGGCATCCTGGGGGCTCAGACCCTCCTGCTGCGGGAGTCCTGTCTCCGGCGCCAGGTCCTAAGTCCGCGAGGGCAGTGTGCAGGGCCGTTCCTCTAAGGCTTCCTCAGACTCCATGGAGCACAGTTCACCACCTGCATCAGGCTGGCTGAGGGCAGAGGGGAATTGCCTTCAGGCAGCCAAGGCTTTCCTCACCTCACTGCACTTCTCCCAGCTGCCTCCTCTTTTGGCTGACCTGGGAGACGCTGTGGGCAGGAAGCTTGTCTCATTCAACTCCCGCTCAGGGCCTGGGGCAGTCGGTGGAGTGCAGGAATGCCTGAATGAATGCCTGAATAATGAAGCTCTTCTTCAGCCTCCTTGCTGACCGGCAAACCATTCCAGACCCCATCTCCCCCTTGGCCGGCCCCCCAGTGGGAAGGAATGTTCCCCCTCCTGGTTGGCTTCTCTGCTCCCTTCTCTGGGTCTGCTTCCTGCCTGGCTTGAGAGAACTTCGTGCAGCAAACACAGTGGTGCCCTTGCCTATGAAGATTGGGGCCTTGCAAGGGAGCGCGGCAGGAGGCCCGGAGAATCTGGAGGCAGTCAGTGTGGCTAGAGTGGGGCCCGGCGGGGCTGGATTCTGGCTGGGCCTGGCCTGGAGTCTGGTTGAGGAGGGAGTTAGAGGTGGACGGGGCCTGGGTCAGGATGGGTGCCTGGGAGCTGAGACTGGGGATCAGAGGCCAAGATTGACTTAGAGCTGTGTACCCCTGGATGGATGGCTTACCCTCTCTGTGCTGTGAGACGTATAATGGGGGAACAGTGAGGGCTGGGCCACATTTCCCCACCTTTTCTCAAGGTGGGTCAGTTCTCACCGCACAGTTTAGCATGCAGAAGTCCCCAGGGAGTGCATTTCTGCCGCCACCCTCCGTCCATCCGCATCCCCTCCACCTTCCCTCCCCACTCCCACCCCCTACCCCCATCCCTGTCCCTGGCTGGGGAAATCATAAGTGTTGCCAAACCATAAAAGTAGCCCTCAGAAACTTTAAAATGTTTTTACCTCCTAAACGGCATGTTATTCTATACAGATCAGCTTCCCTAGGGAATATCAGTGATATAAACATAAATAGCATAAATATTTGTCTCCTGGGCTGATGGCAGTATCAAGCTCTGATTTATTTTGTGAACTCCAACCCACCTGAATCCTCTGAAAAAAAGTCCTTGGCATCTCTGTGAACAGTAGACTGCCTCTTTGGAAGTCCTCCAGGAGCCGGTCTTAGCACTAGCCCTCAAAGGCTCTCCGGGGCCCAGGAGGAGCCAGGCAGGAAGGTGAGGGGGGTCAGAGTTGGTCTCCTGGCGACACTCTCCCTCACTCATCCCCCAGAGTAGAGCCCAGCCGTCCTGCTGAAGGCACTTGCACATCCCACTTGGCCTTCCCAAAGCTTCCGGAAAAGGCAAAGGAGCAATCAGCCTCCCTGCCACGGGGGTTCCACTGGGAAACCTCAGCTCTGTTCACATGTCACACGATATATCTCCCAGAGCTGCTGGCAGTTGGTGGCCCCGCTCTCACTCACGCACATGATAGAAAGGACATCGGAATATGTCTGGCGTCACCCAAAAGCTGAAGTGATGGGGTCAGGCAAATGACCCAAGACAGGCACGCTGCTTCCAGGGGGCTGCAGACGTTCCTGTCCAGGAGCTGCCCCATGAGGGCTGGCTGGGCGGCTGCTGTCTCCACGGGGCTGAAGGAAGGTCAGTCGTGAGTGTCCATGAGGCTGCTGACGCTAGCTCACCCATGCACTCGGGGCCTTGGGAACTCGGGAAGTCACCACGGATGTGGCCCAGGCAGGGCCTCCAGGGAGGACAAACACTGTGCTTATCCACCGCCTGTTAATCTTGAGTCATGCTGTCCAGGAAGGCATCCTTGGGCCACTCCAGAAGCCTTGAAGAGATGCTCTTAACTGCCAGCCACTTCCCCAAAGTCCCTGCAGACACCCCAGGGGCCACCATAATGATAATGGCCATCCTGATGATGATAACTGCACTCATTTCCAGAGTGTCTATGCTGTGCCCAGCCCGATGCTAAGCTCCTCACATGCATTATCCCAATGAATCCTCCCAGCAGCGCAATTATTACCATCCCAATTTTACTGATGAGGCAACTGAGGCTTAGTAAACCATGAATGATGCAGATGGAAAGTTTAGGAGGGAGGCAGCATGGTTTATGGAAAAAGGAACAAACCTTTTAGAGTTAAACACATATGGATTAGAATCCAGAGTTTGCCACTTACCAGTTAAGGGGCCTGGCAAGTCAATTCCCGACTCTGGGTTTCAGGGAGGCAGAAGAAAGCGGGTGGGCACATATGGGTCCACCTCCCCACGGTCTCAGCCCTGTACCCACACATGTGAGCTCCATCCCTAAAGGCAGGGAAGAGCTTCACGGGAAGCCACCTCCCTCCTGGGAAGGTCCGGGCTGTCAGGAAGGGCTGCTCTGTCCAGTGGGCACCTGCTCTTCCCTGCCAGGCAGGGCAGGAACTGGGATTCTGCCAGGGGGCTTCTATAGAACTGCCCACTCCCAAGTGCCAGGCCTGAGCTCAGTCTCGGATGCCATCAGATGTCACCTTGCGATTCTGCAAAGCTGTGTTCGCTTTCTGAGAGCAGAGACCAGGGGGAGATCTGGAATGATGGTCAGACGAATGACTGCAGATACAGGGATTCCCAAGGGAGGCTGTGTGGCAGCCTCACACAGGGGAGGTAGGAGGGAGGGAGTCCGGGGCGCCATCTCTGCAACAAGGCTTGCCTTTGGCTAGAGAGCCTAGTGGCAAGAGCCAATCATTCCACCTTGCATCACCATCAGAAACATACACACGTGCTCATTCATTCACTCCTTCACTCATTCATTCATCTAAGGAGTCAGCAGAGCATAGTGGTTACCAGCAAAGAATTCTGAGTCGACGAGACCTGGCTTTGAATTTCTGCCTCTTCATGCAATCATGCATGAATTCTTCATGCAATCTTGGGAAAGTCACTTAAGTTCTCAGAACCTCAACTTTCTCATTTGTAAAACAGAAATGATACAGTATTACATGAGGATCAGATGACATAGTGTCATAAATCATTAACACAGTGCCTGGCACCAGAAAATAATTCCAAATAATTCCAAAATATCTATCAATCGATCGATCTAATAGAAATATAATGTAAACCTCAAATGTGAGCCATATATGTAATTTTAAGTTCCTAGTACCTATCTTAAAACAATAAAAATAAACAGGTGAATTAAATCTAATAACATATTATACTTAAGCTAACATATCCAAAATATTATTCTTTAAACATGTAATCATTGTAAAACATACTAATGATATATTTTACATTTTCCCTTTCATACTAAGTCTCTGAGATTGGGCATGTATTTTATACTTATAGCACATCTCGACTTGGACCAGCTGCCTCGAAATGTGCACATTCCCCAGGGTGTGGTCCTGTTCTGCTCTTTCCTCTCCATGTTCCTTCTCACATGACCTCACTGACTCCCACAGTTTCAATTATCACCTCTAAGTGAATGATGATGGGAGAATCTGACAGGGAACAGACAGGATGTGCACAGAACATGCCAAGAGGGGCATGCGACCAACAAGGGTGAGTGTTAGCAGAGGCCTAAGAAAGTAGCCTTGGCATGGTAAAGTCCTAACGGAAAACGAGTGAAATAGTTGTCATCACAAATATCAATGATCACAAGTATAGATTATCCTAATTACAAAATTGTCATAAACTTAGCAGCCTAAAACAACTCACATCCACTAACTCACAATTAATAATACTAACACAGTTATCATATAGGTCAGGAGGCTGGGCATGGGCTAACTGGATCCTCTTGCTCAGGGTCTTACAGGCTGCCCTCAAATATTAGCTGGGCTACATTCTCATCTGGAGGCTCGACTGAGGAGGAATCCCCCTCCAAGCTCATTCAGGTTGCTGGAAGATTTTGTTTCCTAGCAGCTCAATTACTGAGGACCCTCAGCTTTCTGCTGGATGCCAACCTCAGGTTCTGGAGGAAGCCCTGGGTCCTAGAGGCCACCTCCATTCCTTGTCACATGGGCTTCTCCAGCGTAGCCTTTTAGTTCATGAAGCTTCAAGGGGAGTCTCTATCTCCAGTCTGCTAATATGGCATAATCATGAGAGTGACATCCTGTCACCTTTTCCATGTTCTATTGTTAGAAGCAAGTCACAGGCTCTACCCACACTTAAGGCGATGGTATTACACAAAGATGTGAACATCAGAAGGCAGGGATTTTGGGGGGATCACCTTGGGGTCCATCCGCCTCATGGGATTTGTGAAAAACTGTAAAGAGTAACAAGAGTTCAGGGGGCTTAAGACACTCCTCTTCCCATTTAAATTTTAAGTCAAAGAAAGAAGAGATGCAAAGATAACTTGCCAAATAGGAGTCAAAGAACCAGCTTTATTAATTTCTGGACAAGTTCCCCAAAGTGGGGGACTTGAGAGGGCTAGACTGGAGAATAAGGTGGAGTTGCCCATCTTTCTCTCAAAGAAAAGATAGGCAGGCTCAAGGGGCAAGGCTGGCCAGATTTACCCTCCCAGCCACACACAGGAAAGGTGGACCAGAAGAAGAGAATGGTGTGCTTTCCTTTAGAAGGCAGATTAAATCAGAGCAAACACAAGAGTCAGCCCTTTTGCTCTTGAAAATATGGCCTGATAAATATTGGGCTCTCAATAATCAGTTGTGCTCCTCCTCTTTTCTTGAGGAGGAAGAAATAAGGGAGTAGGGAAAGAAGCCAGAAATGGCCTCTCCTTTATAGAAGAGAGGTAAGGACCTGCCCTCAATAAACATAAAAGGAATTTACAATTATGTTGAAGCAGGAAGAAGTGCCAGGCCCACAGCTAGGTAATAACTCCTAACATGTGCAGTGGAATTTGTAGTCCTGAACACTTTCATTCTCACTGACCCACTGAATCTTGATAACAACAGTCAAGGCAGGGATTATCATGCCCATTTTAGAAATGAGGAAGCTGAAAGTCTGAGTGATCACATGACCTTGCTGACCAGTTGCATGGCCAGTCCTTGAAACCAAATTTTCTGGTTCTCCATCTAGTCCCCTTTCCACTGTCTATTATGCTGGCCACAGGTTGAAGACAATGCAGAGCAACTCAACCTCTCTCTAACTTACATCTGCTGTTATTCTTTATATCCACCTAAGAGAAAGTTTAGCAAAGACTTAATTTCATAGCGAGAACAGCTAGGTGCCGAACCAGCGTGGGTGCCCTCAGAATATGTCCCATCACGTTTACCTTGCTTGTTAGAGTTGGCCAGGGGTTGAGAAAATAACAGGTGTGCACGGTTCCCGTGCTTTAGCATCTAAGAGTGCTCCAACGGGGTGGTCCTTCACCTGTGGTTTTCTGACCTCCTTGCAAAAAACCATCCAAGGAAGACTTGGTATCCTCCTGAGTTTCTGTTATCCTAGAGGATGGAGCCCTTCAAACCATCCCTCCTTCCTCTATCTCGAGTGTTTGTCCTGCTGCAAGGCTATTGTTCACAGACTGGAGGTCTGAAAGTACAACAGGAATGAAGCAGAGTGTGACTTGGGATCTTCTCAGAGACCCATTGCCCCAAATGAGGTATTTTTAGCAGGTTGCTCTAAGCCAGTTGGCCCCAATATCCCTGGGCAGGCCCTATGGGATGTTTCTTCCAACTTGGAAGCCCTGACTTTCAGGTTAGTACCTGTGGTGGGGTGGCGGTTGAGGGTGATCACAAAGAGCTCATGTGTTTTCCTCGGGATACCTCTAGAACACCTGTTGAGTGACGTTTATGGACCTTTGGCTAGGATCTGACCTGAGGAGTAGAAAGAGGAGGAAGTGGCATCACCATAGAAAGAGAAAGAAGTCTGTAGAGATATCTACATGATGTAGGGAAAGGGGTGTGTGCACACTTGAACTTGTGAGTGCAGGTGTGCTGCCTGTTTAAGCAAGAGTATACCTGGGTATGTTCCCACTAGGGTGAGTGAGCATCCTTTTGTGTGTAGATCCTTGAAATTCAAGCAGGGTATATTCTCAGAACTTGACATTCCCAAATCCTCAAGTATCTTTAGAGCATATTTCCCCCCTTAAATTAGTAGAGTGTGTACTTGAAAAAAAAGTATTTTGATGACCTCTTCAGATCTTTAATAATTCCATAACTAAAGACCAGAGCCATTTATAAAATATTAAAATTAATTCTCCACTAAAATAAACTCCCCTCTCCATTGCCTCCTATCATTACTCAACCAGCATTCATGCAGAGTTTAAGCAAAGCTTCTAAGCTGAAAGGAGGTCATGATGAATGATAATGCCATGCCCCTATTAACTTTTGTGGCAAAGGGAAAATACTTTGCAGAACTTTTAAACCTTTCCTGTGCTTAGTTAGAGTCAGCCCATAGCCACATGACTGCCTCTGCCACCCAGTGCTTTATGGAAATGTTAATGGGGCTCCCAGCTGTATTCCAAGGGCATTTCCATGGAGAATCCTGGGTTCCCTGGGCAAATTCTCACAATACTCAGCTGCCTTTTGAGCAGTCACCAAAGTATTCATTACCACTCAATGAGCAATTTTTGCCCTGGCTGAAGCACTTGCTGAAATGATTTCATAAATCTTTTCCTTGTTTTCAAACACTCACAAATCGGAGCCACCATCAAATTCAACATCCACTCCTTAATTCACCCATGGCTTCTATTTTCTAGCTAAAACCCATTACTTCCTTAGACTCCTCACTTACTTTTCACTTCCATTACCACCTTGGGCGGTTGGCCTTATTTGGGGAAATGATTTTTCACAATAAAATAAAGATTTTCATCACTTCACAGGAATAGCTGCATAAACCCAAGAAGAGAACCCCAGAGAACCGGAGATGTCCCCTAGTCAGCAGGTCTGCCCACTATGTGATTCAAATCTAAGCCTCAGTATCATTAGGAATGGTGTCCTGGGTCAAAGTTCTCTTTATGGAGACAGAGCCTTCAAGGATTTTCAGCCCTAAGGGCAGAAAACTTCTATGGCTGTGGTTTAGATGTGCAGGTGGGACCAAGGTTGGCCTGGAGGTGAGGTCTTGAAGGTTTCATGGCTAGTGGGCTAGCTGGAGTCTGGGGTCAAGATGAGAGATCCAAGGTCCAATTCAATGGACCAGGGACTCCCTGGGAGTTCAGGGACCCTTGTAGGTTTCCTGTCCTATAAAATCCAGATCTTGAATCATTTCTTCCTGGAAGCCATCCCTGACCTCCCCCTGGCCTCTGCACAGCAGGATAGCTGCTTTCCTGAAGTTCATGCCACTACTGCCATGCCTCGGCCATTGGGCCTGTGGCTCTGTGCTGGGCTTACCTGCTGGCTTCTCTCTGCGTCCCCCATGAGACTGTGAACCCCTGAAGGCCAGAATTCTCTTCCATCCTCCTCAGCCCAACCTTCATTTCGCTGCTTCTCGGCCCATGGAGAGGATGTGCCCTTTTCATAGCTCCCTGCATTCAGGACCAGCTTCAAGGGTGTAAGGCCTGTGTGGTCACACAGGGTACCAGGTCCCCTTGCGTGGTTTCATGCTCCGCTGCTGCTATCTTGCAATTCATTTTTCTTTTGAATTTTATTTTATTTATTTTTTATACAGTAGGTTCTGTTAGTTATCTATTTTATACATATTAGTGTATATATGTCAATCCCAATCTCCTAATTCATCCCCCCCCACTTTCCCCACTTGGTGTCCACGCGTTTGTTCTCTACATCTGGATCTCTATTTCTGCCTTGCAAACTGGTTAATCTGTACCATTTTTCTAGGTTCCACATATATGCGTTAATATATGATATTTGTTTTTCTCTTTCTGACTTACTTCACTCTGTATGACAGTCTCTAGGTCCATCCATGTCTCCATAAATGACCCAATTTCATTCCTTTTTATACCTGTGTAATAGTCCATTGTATATATGTACCACATCTTCTTTATCCATTCGTCTGTCTATGGGCATTTAAGTTGCTTCCATGACCTGGCTATTGTAAATAGTGCTGCAATGAACATTGGGGTGCATGTGTCTTTTTTTTTTATTAAATACTTCTCTTTCCACTGTTTATTATTAAAGTACAAAATATACAAACCCAAAAGAAAAAAGAAAATACTCATCCTCAAATCCACTGTGGCTCTAACCCAAGACCCTGCACAAAACCCAACCAATCCACTGTTTTCATAGGAAATAACTGATGCTGAGACAGATGAAGGAGAGGGCTGGGAGAGGGCAGGTCATCTTATCGAATCCACCCAGGAAGGCACCTGGTGGGGATTCAGAGGTGGCTGACAGGGCAAGGGAGCTGGAGGCCTCACACCCACAAGGTTCCAGGTGGGGGCCAGGAGCGCGCTAACTCCCAGAGGCAGTGCGTGTAGTGTGACTGGCATGCCCAGCACGCCGGGCTTCTGTTGATGACAAGCTGGTCTCACTGAAGTGTTTTAATTTCCAGAATGATCTGCAGGCAAGGGAGGACCACCCCCAATGACCTCACCTATGCCAGCTAAAACTTTTCACCAGATGCCAATGTGAATTTGCCATCATTGAACCTAGCAGACCCATGATGCAAACTTGGGTGTTCACGGAAGATTGCAACGTCTTACTTGAGAAAGGACTCAATGTAAAACCTGTGTCAGGGGAGGAGTGGGGCTGATGTGTTCCAGAACTCAAATCCAGCCTGACTGAGTCCTCTCAGCGCAGTGGGATACACAATACCCCTTTTACCATCTCCCCACCCCACGAGGAAGCATGAATTTGGCTGGGATGATTTCATAAGTGCAGCTGATCCCGTGTCAGAGTTCTGTGTGCATGTGGAGGACCCACAAGAGGAGAGTAGATGTGTTCTCCAGGATAACCAGCTTTAGGTTCTCAGGCATAAAGGGGTAATACCGGAGAGGCGCTTGGCATAAAGGGCAAATCTCCTCAAAAAGTGAAGCCAACTGGGTCTCCTCTTCAGCAGTCCAGGGTACAGAATGTGTCCAGTCTCTCTCCTCCCCAGACTGGAGGAAAATATGTACATCAATGAGCACCAGTGATCAGAAAACCCCCAGGAACCCAGGCAGGTGGGCCCTGAGGGGGCCGGCTCCTCATCAGCTGGGTAAAGGGGAAAATGGGCCTCACAGAAGCCATAAAAGAGTGGAAGGAGCAAGGCTACAGTCCACAGGGGTGTGGGCGGGGCAGGCAGGTGGTCCCTAGGGCAGGGGGGTGCCCATTGACACCCGGGTGGTAGAAGGCACAGTTGTTCTCATAGCGGCAGTTACCCTTCATCATGAAATGTCGACAAACAGGGCGATTTGACATGTCTCCTCCATGGCTGTGGCCTCCATCATGCCCTCGGTGGCCCCCTCCGCCATGTCCAGGGCCATCATGGCCACGGTGCTCATGAGGGGGTGGCCCTCGATGGTCGCCTAGGTGACCAGGGCCATCATGAGGCCGGTGGCCATCGGGCCCCCCATGTCCAGGGCCTTCATGGGACTGATGTCCGCCACCAGCACCCATTCCTCCACCAGGGCCTTCATGAGGATGATGGCCACTACCACCACCCATGCCGCCGTCAGGGCCTTCGTGGGGGCGATGCCCACCGCCCATGCCACTGCCAGGGCCTTCATGGGGATGATGTCTGCTGCCACTGCTCATGCCCCGACCAGGGCCTTCATGGGGACGATGCCCACCACCTCCAACCATGCCCCCACCAGGGCCCCCTCGTTCATTTGGAGGTCCTCCTCCAGAGCGACCTCCTGTGGCCCCTCGGAATGGAGGAGGAGGAGGAGGTGGTTCACTCCTGCCTCGGCCACCACGGCCTCTATGGTATGGCCCCAGACCTGGTCCCCCACGCATCGGGCCACCCCACATGGGGTCACCTGGGCCATCCCAGAAGGGATCACCCCCCTGGGGAGGGGGTGGGGGACCCAGGAGATGTGGACCCACTGGCCCACCAGGGCCCCCAAGGGCCTCCATGGGGACCTGGCATAGGTCCGCCAGGCCCAGGCAGGAAGTGCTGCATGCCCTTGGGGCCCCCAGGGCCTCCCGGTGGGAAACCATTGGCGATGGCACCAGGGCCTAAGAGTCCATGAGTCACCAGCATCTGCTTGATCTTCTCTGAATAGTCTGGTTGCTTCAGCAGTTCCTCTGAGGGATGACTAGGGCTACCCATGATGGAGGTGAGGATCTCCTGCACATTGATGCCTCCTCCTCCAGGACCCTGGGGGCTCTTCCTGGCACCCATGCTTCCCATAAGATTGGCCAGAACAGGAGGCAACTTGGAACTGCCTGCCCCATCAGGTGAGCCACCGGTCCCCCCAGGCTCCAGGGTCTCAACATATGGGGTCTCATCCATGGAACATTCCTCATCTAGGGGGATGAGTTTTGGGGGGATAGGCTCATAGGGCTCAGGATCAGGCTCGTGAGGACTTTCCTTGTTCAGAAAGAGCTCCTGAAGCATCCCCTTCTCCCGCTCAGCCTGGATGTACCGCTCCTGGCTGTTGCTTCCAGGGTTGACAAGAGGCGAGGGCAGCACCAGGGGCCGGGGGCACACCCAGGGCACCTTCTCCTCCATGTTGTCGTGGCTCAGACGCCGGGCCGTCTCAAACGCGTGTCAGTCTGACAGTATCTCTCGCTTAGCTGCCTCGCCGAAGTCTTTGATCTTATTCACGTTCACTCGTTCAGTTTCATCCAGTTCAAAATAGAAATACTCTCTCAGTTTGTCCTCCTCAGGCCAGGTCACAGTTTTCCTCTTCCTGCCTTTCCAGGTCAGCTGGTTAGGATCTCCGGGACTCTCCACTGACTTTGCATCCAGAGCTCCTGGCTCCAAAGAGTCAGTATCCATGAGCTCTGGGACTTCAACAGGGGGATCTGGGGTCCCTGGACGTTCTGTGTCCATAGCCTCAGACGGACGTGCTGGCTCTGGGGAAGAAGGTTTGACTGTGCTCGGTTCTGTGCTCATTTTCCCTTCAAATGGGCTGGGCTTGGCAGCTGTGGCTGACAGCACCTTCTTATTCTTAATTTTGATGCCTGGGACAGGGGCTGAATTGAGCACATCCAGAAAGCCCAGGCCCTCCATAGGCTGTGGCGGGATGATCTTCACTTTGAGCTCTTTGGTGGCATTGGGTGTTGTGTTGAGTGGCTTGTATTGCTTCTCTGCAAGGGCGCAGCATCTCCTGGGGCAGCTGTGGAACTCTGACGCTGGAGGGGGACGGGTTTAAGGTTGTACTTGTCAGAAACCACCACTGCACTGGCATTCTTCACAGGCACCAAAGACGGGGTCTCCCACTCTAGTCCGGTAGAGCGGAACTTGGCGTGACTGGGCGCCGTGGTTCGGAGGGACTTGGGCTTCTCCCTCTTCTTCCCTGGGGCCTCCTCAGCCCGAGTCGCAGCCTTCACCTCAGTCAACGGTCGCTCAGGAGGGGTGGTTCGACTCTTTCCCTCCTCTTTCCGTTTCTTCTTATCTTTCTCAGCAGGCTGGGTACTGCTCTGGGAGCGGATCACAGCCATCCAGTCGCTGACAAGGACTGAGGCCAATTTCCGGAGCTCTGCTTGAGATGGTCAGCAGCGAGTGGTAGGTGCTGCAGGGTCAGTAGAATTTGCTGCAAGAGGGGAATGTTGTTGGTTGTCTTTGAATATGTCAGCCAATTGTTAAGAAGCTTGTAACCACCAACATCAATAAACTTGACCAATATTTCTGGTGAATGGGTCTGCAGGAGAATGTTCAAGTAAGTGCATCAACTCACCATCTTTCGTGCTTCCTTCATCAGACTGAAGATCTTCGAAATCCCATCCACACTCTTGACTTCCCCATCTCGGTTAAGGAAGCTTTCCAGGCCCTTGAGAAGCTCTTTGGGGTCTATGGGACCCGAACCCATGATTGAGGTTTCTATCCAATTTTTTTGCGACGTCAGCACCTCGGGCTCAGAAGGGGAGAGGGTTAAAATTTTGGAGAAAAAAAAAATAAAACAACCAACCAGGACCCAAAACTCAATTATCTGGGGGGCCTCATTGGATCAAAAAGTCTCCTTAAAAAAAATAAAGGCCAACTCACTATTCATTTCCCCCCCCCACCCTCCATGTAGGGAGGGGGGTCGTAGAAAAAAACTTCTGAGTGGATTAAAAAAGTAAACTCTGGATGAGTGAGTTTGGGTGGCTTTGGGAAGGGAGGGTGGTTGATTATTTTTGAAGTTATGTGGTGACGGTCCTTCGGCCACAGATTTCAAGTCCCAGGCAGCGTGGGCTGGTGGGCTGGGCAAGATAGGTGGGAAGGGGTAGAAGACACAAGTGGTTGGGCTGGTGGCTGCTGTTTCCCCTTTCCGCCCTCTCTCAGGATCCTTTCAAGGGCTTAGATGTTGCTGCGGCTTGTTTCTTTTCTCCTCGTGGCCGGCCCATCTTTCTCCGAGAAAATTCAAACCTCTAAACGAACCCCAGAATCTGCATGTGTCTTTTTAAATTATGGTTTTCTCTGGGTATATGCCCAGTAGTGGGATTACTAGATCATATGGTAGTTCTATTTTTAGGTGTTTTTTTTTTTTTTTTTCGGTACGCGGGCCTCTCACTGTTGTGGCCTCTCCCGTTGCAGAGCACAGGCTCCGGACGCGCAGGCTCAGCGGCCATGACTCACGGGCCCAGCTGCTCCGCGGCATGTGGGATCCTCCCGGACCGGGGCACGAACCCGTGTCCCCTGCGTCGGCAGGCGGACTCTCAACCACTGCGCCACCAGGGAAGCCGTATTTTTAGGTTTTTAAGGAACCGCCATACTGTTCTCCATAGTGGCTGTATCAATTTACATTCCCAGCAACAGTGCAAAGGTTCCCTTTTCTCCACACCCTCTCCAGCATTTGTTGTTTGTAGATTTTCTGATGATGCCCATTCTAACCGGTGTGAAGTGATACCAGTTAGAAACTACACCTCATTGTAGTTTTTTTTTTTTTAATTCATGCTCATGCCTAATTCGAAATTTTCTGCTATTTCTTTTTTTTTTCTTTCTTTTTTTGAAGATGTTGGGGGTAGGAGTTTATTAATTTATTTTATTTATTTTTGCTCTGTTGGGTCTTCATTTCTGTGCGAGGGCTTTCTCTAGTTGTGGCAAGCAGGGGCCACTCTTCGTCGCGATGCGCGGGCCTCTCACTATCGCAACCTCTCTTGTTGTGGAGCACAGGCTCCAGACGCTCAGGCTCAGTAGCTGTGGCTCACGGGCCTAGTTGCTCTGCGGCATGTGGGATCCTTCCAGACCAAGGCTCGAACCCGTGTCCCCTGCATTAGCAGGCAGATTCTCAACCACTGCGCCACCAGGGAAGCCCTCATTGTAGTTTTGATTTGTATTTCTTTAATAATTAGTGATGATGAGCATCTTTTCATGTGCCTCTTGGCCATCTGTATGTCTTCTTTAGAGAGATGTCTATTTAGGTCTTCTGCCCATTTTTTGATTGGATTGTTTGTTTTTTTAATATTGAGCTGCATGAGCTGTTTGTATATTTTGGAGATTAATCCTTTGTCCATTGATTTGTTTGCAAATATTTTCTCCCATTCTGATGGTTGTCTTTTTGTCTTGTTTATGGTTTCCTTTACTGTGCAGAAGCTTTTGAGTTTCATTAGGTCCCATTTGTTTACTTTTGTTTTTATTTCCATTACTCTAGGAGGTGGGCCAAAAAAGATTTTGCTGTGATTTATGTCATAGAGTGTTCTTCCTATGTTTTCCTCTAAGAGTTTTATAGTGTCTGGTCTTACATTTAGGTCTTTAATCCACTTTGAGTTTATTTTTGTGTATGGTGTTAGAAAGTGTTCTAATTTCATTCTTTTATATGTAGCTGTCCAGTTTTCCCAGCACCACTTATTGAAGAGACTGTCTTTTCTCCATTGTATATCCTTGCCTCCTTTGTCACACATTGGTTTACCATAGGTGCATGGGTTTATCTCTGGGCTTTCTATCCTGTTCCATTGATCTATATTTCTGTTTTTGTGCCAGTACCATATTGTGTTGATTACTGTAGTTTGTAGTATAGTCTGAAGTCAAGGAGTCTGATTCCTCCAGCTTCTTTTTTTTCCCTCAAGATTGCTTTGGCTGTCTCAAAAAATTTTAAGATTTTTTGTTCTAGTTCTGTAAAAAAATGCCATTGGTAACCTGATAGGGATTGCACTGAATCTGTAGGTTGCTTTGGGTAGTATAGTTGTTTTCACAATATTGATTCTTCCAATCCAAGAACATGGTATATCTCTTCATCTGTTTGTGTCATCTTTGGTTTTTTTCATCAGTGTCTTATAGTTTTCTGAGTACAGGTCTTTTACCTCCTTAGGTAGGTTTATTCCTACGTATATTATTCTTTTTGCTGCAATGGTGAATGGGATTGTTACCTTAATTTCTCTTTCTGATCTTGCATTCTTAGTGTATAGGAATGCAAGAGAATTCTGTGCATTACTTTTGTATTCTGCAATTTTAACAAATTCATTGATTAGCTCTAGTAGTTTTCTGCTGGCATCTTTAGGATTCTCTATGTATAGTTTCATGTCATCTGCAAACAATGACAGTTTTATTTCTTCTTTTCTAATTTGTATTCCTTTTATTTCTTTTTCTTCTCTGATTGCTGTGGCTAGGACTTCCAAAACTATGTTGAATAATAGTGGCGATAGTGGACATGCTTGTCTTTTTCCTATTCTTAGAGGAAATGCTTTCAGTTTTTCACCATTGACAATGATGTTGGCTGTGGGTTTGTCATATATGGCCTTTATTATGTTGAGGTAGTTTCCCTCTATGCCTACTTTCTGAAGAGTTTTTTATTTTACTTTATTATTTATTTATTTATTTATTTATTTAACATCTTTATTGGAGTATAATTGCTTTACAGTGGTGTGTTAGTTTCTTCTTTATAACAAAGTGAATCAGTTATACATATACATATGTTCCCATATCTCTTCCCTGTTGTGTCTCCCTCCCTCCTACCCTCCCTATCCCACCCCTCTAGGTGGTCACAAAGCACTGAGCTGATCTCCCTGTGCTATGTGGCTGCTTCCCACTAGCTATCTATTTTACGTTTGGTAGTGTATATATGTCCATGCCACTCTCTCACTTTGTCACAGCTTACCCTTCCCCCTCCCCATATCCTCAAGTCCATTCTCTAGTAGGTCTGTGTCTTTATTCCCGTCTTGCCCCTAGGTACTTCATGACCATTTTTTTTTTCTTTTTTCTGGAGAGTTTTTATCATAAATGGGTGTTGAATTTTGTCAGAAGATTTTTCTGCATCTATTGAGATGATCATATGGTTTTTATTCTTCTTTATTAATATGGTGTATCACATTGATTGATTTCTGTATATTGAAGAATCCTTGCATCCCTGGGGTAAATCCCACTTGATCATGGTGTATGATCCTTTTAACGTGTTGTTGGATTCCGTTTGCTAGTATTTTGTTGAGGATTTTTGCATCTATGTTCATCAGTGCTATTGGTCTGTAATTTTCTTTTTTTGTAGTACCTTTGTCTGGTTTTGGTATCAGGGTGATGGTGGCCTCATAGAATGAGTTTGGGAGTGTTCCTTCCTCTGCAGTTTTTTGGAAGAGTTTGAGAAGGATGGGTGTTAGCTCTTCTCTAAATGTTTGATAGAATTCACCTGTGAAGCCATCTGGTCTTGGGCTTTTGTTTGTTGGAAGATTTTTAATCACAGTTTCAATTTCATTACTTGTGATTGGTCTGTTCATCTTTTCTATTTCTTCCTCCTTCAGTCTTGGAAGGTTATACCTTTCTAAGAATTTGTCCATTTCTTCCAGGTTGTCCGTTTTATTGGCCTAGAGCTGCTTGTAGTAGTGTCTTAGGATGCTTTGTATTTCTGTGGTGTCTGCTGTAACTTCTGTTTTTTCATTTTTATTTTATTGATTTGAGTCCTCTCCCTCTTTTTCTTGATGAGTCTCGCTAAAGGTTTATCAGTTTTGTTTATCTTCTCAAATAACCAGCTTTTAGTTTTATTGATCTTTGCTATTGTTTTCTTTGTTTCTATTTCATTTATTTCTTCTCTGATCTTCATGATTTCTTTCCTTCCACTAAGTTTAGATCGTTTATTTTAGAGTTTTCTTGTTTCTTGAAGTAGGATTATTTTGCTATAAACTTCCCTCTCAGAACTGCTTTTGCTGCATCCTATAGGCTTTGGATCATCTTTTTTTCATTGTCATTTGTCTTTAGGTACTTTTTGATTTTCTCTTTGATTTCTTCAGTGATCTCTTTGTTATTTAGTGAGGTATTGTTTAGTCTCCATGTGTTTGTGTTTTTTACATATTTTTCCCTGTAATTGATTTCCAGTCTCATAATGTTGTGGTTAGAAAAGATACTTGATATGATTTCAATTTTCTTAAATTTACCAAGGCTTGATTTGTGACCCAAGATGTGATCTATCCTGGAGAATTTTCCATGTGCACTTGAGAAGAAAGTGTAATCTGCTGTTTTTGGATGGAACAAAAATATAACTTTTAAATATCAATTAAATCTATCTGGTCCATTGTGTCATTTAAAGCTTGTGTTTCTTTATTAATTTTCTGTCTGGATGGTCTGTCCATTGGTGTAAGTGAGGTGTTAAAGTCCCCCACTATTATTGTGTTACAGTCGTTTTCCTCTTTTAGAGCTGTTAGCATTTGCCTTATGTACTGAGGTGCTCCTATGTTGGGTGCATAAATATTTATAATTGTTATATCTTCTTCTTGGATTGATTCCTTGATCATTATGTAGTGTCCTTCCTTGTCTTTTGTAACATTCTTTATTTTAAAGTCTATTTTATCTGATATGAGTATTGCTACTTCAGCTCTCTTTTGATTTCCATTTGCATGGAATATCTTTTTCCATTCCCTCACTTTCAGTCTGTATGTGTCCCTAGGCCTGAAGTGAGTTTCTTGTAGACAACATATATATGAGTCTTGTTTTTGTATCCATTAAGCAAGCCTGTGTCTTTTGGTTGGAGCATTTAATCCATTCAAGTTTAAGGTAATTATCAATATGAATGTTCCTATTACCATGTTCTTAACTGTTATGGGTTTGTTTTTGTAGGTGCTTTTCTTCTCTTGTATTTCCCAGTTAGACAAGTTCCTTTAGCACTTTTTTAGAGCTGGTTTGGTAGTGCTTAATTCTCTTAGCTTTTGCTTGTCTGTAAAGCTTTTGATTTCTCCATCGAATCTGAATGAGATCCTTGCTGGCTAGAGTAATCTTGGTTGTAGGTTCTTCCCTTTCATCACTTTAAGTATGTCATGCCACTCCCTTCTGGCTTGTAGAGTTTCTGCTGAGAAATCAGCTGTTAACCTTATGGGAGTTCCTCTGTATGTTGTCATTTTTCCCTTGTTGCTTTTAATAATTTTTCTTTGTCTTTATTTTTTGCCAATTTGATTACTAGGTATCTTGGTGTGTTTCTCCTTGGGTTTATCCTGCCTGGGACTTTCTGTGCTTCCTGGACTTTGGTGGCTATTTCCTTTCCCATGTTAGGGAAGTTTTCAACTATAATCTCTTCAAATATTTTCTGGGGTCCTTTCTCTCTCTCTTCTTCTGGGACCCCTATAATGTGAATGTTTGTGTGTCTTATGTTGTCCCAGAGGTCTCTTAGGGTGTTTGCATTTCTTTTCATTCTTTTTTCTTTATTCTGTTCTGTGGCAGTGAATTCCACCATTCTGCCTTCCAGGTCACTTATCCGTTCTTCTGACTCAGTTATTCTGCTATTGATTCCTTCTAGTGTATTCTTCATTTCAGTTATTGTATTGTTCATCTCTGTTTGTTTGTTCTTTAATTCTTCTAGGTGTTTGTTAAACATTTCTTGCATCTTCTTGATCTTTGCCTTCATTCTTTTTCCAAGGTCCTGGATCATCTTCACTATCATTATTCTGAATTCTTTTTTTGGAAGGTTGCCTATCTCCACTTCATTTAGTTGTTTTTCTGGGGTTTTATCTTGTTCCTTCATCTGGTACATAGTCCTCTGCCTTTTCATTTTGTCTGTCTTTCTGTGAATGTGGTTTTCGTTCCACAGTCTACAGGATTGTAGTTTTTCTTGCTTCTGCTGTCTGCCCTCTGGTGGATGAGGCTATCTAAGAGGCTTTTGCAAGCTTCCTGATGGGAATGACTGGTGGTGGTAGAGCTGGCTGTTGCTCTGGTGGGCAGAGCTCCGTAAAACTTTAATCTGTTTGCCTGCTGATGGGTGGGGCTGGGTTCCCTCCCTGTTGGTTGTTTGGCCTGCGCAACCCAGCACTGGAGCCTACCCCACTCTTTGGTGGGGCTAATGGCAGACTCTGGGAGGGCTCACTCCAAGGAGTACTTCCCAGAACTTCTGCTGCCAGTGCCCTTGTCCCCATGGTGAGCCACAGCCAACCCCCACCTCTGCAGGAGACCCTCCAACACTAGCAGGTAGGTCTGGTTCAGTCTTCTATGGGGTCACTGCTCTTTCCCCTGGATCCTGATGTGCACAGTACTCTGTGTATGCCCTCCAAGAGTGGAATCTCTGTTTCCCCCAGTCCTGTCAAAGTCCTGCAATCAAATCCCACTAGGCTTCAAAGTCTGATTCTCTAGGAATTCGTCCTTCCGTTGCCAGACCCCCAGGTTGGGAAGCCTGACATGGGGCTCAGAACCTTCAGTCCAGTGGGTGGACTTCTGTGGTATAAGTGTTCTTCAGTTTGTGAGTCACCCACCCAGTGGTTATGGGATTTGATTTTATTGTGATTGCGCCCCTCCTACCTTCTCCTTATAGCTTCTCCTTTGTCTTTGGATATGGGGTATCTTTTTTGGTGAGTTCCAGTGTCTTCCTGTTGATGATTGTTCAGCAGTTAGTTGTGACTCTGGTGCTCTCGCAAGAGGGAATGAGCACACGTCCTTCTACTCTGCCATCTTGAACCAGTCTTCTATCTTGCAATTCTTAACCATGCTTTGAACAAGGGGCTCTGTATTTTGCACTGGGCTTTGCACATTATGTAGCTGTTTGTGCATGTGTAATATACCGGTGACCAGGCAGTGGTTTTGGAGGGTTGGTATGCCTAGACCTTAGATGAGAATCCCTAAGGGCAGGGACCACAGTTATCCAGCACTTTCTGACAGCACCCAGCATCGGCCTAGGCACAGGGGCATCCATCCAATGTCCTTTACCCACTGACCTTGGCTGGAGCAAGTTGAAAATGAGGAGAGGGTTCCCTGCACCCAAGGAGCCTCTTTAATATGAAACCTGGACCTACTCCTGAAGATCATGTGTTTAGGGCGCTAAGCATGGAAGGCATTTGTCCTCTGGCATTATTTCAAAGCCAAATGGCAGTAAAGCCAGGGATGCTGGGCTCTGATGAGGCCTCACAAATCAGGTAGGGTGCAAAACCATAGGCCTTTTTATCAGGCCTCATCCCAAGAGGACTTGTAGGGGAAGTGGGGAGCATGGGGGCCTGAGCTTCATGGTCAAGCGGAAGAGGATGAGTGGGGAGAAGAATTCTAATTCCATCCTAGGTGACTTTGATTCAAGCCTATGAGATTTACCAAGCAGTTGCTTGCTAAATAGAGGTGACCAAGGGGGACAGAGGCAGCGCAGGTGCCGAGACAAGCAGCCCTCTGCCTCTACCTCTTAGAGGTTAAAGAATAATAGTTTCCTAAGCACTTTCCACGTGCCACTTGTGAAACTGCTGAATGCTTATGTGAAAAAGTACAAGTTCTCATTCAACCCTCCACAGTCCTATGAGGGAAGTGTTAGGAGTGTCACTGTTTTCTAAGTGAGGAAACGGGTCCCAGAGAGATCTGATATCCTGTTCGTGGTCATCCAACTTGTTAGGGGCAAAGCACGGTTGTAACCCAGACCTATCTTGTGCCGCAGCTCACTGCCTCTCCCCCACAAGGGACTGGGAAGCCCCTGCTCTACATCAGTGGCCTCTGGGGTCCAGAGGAGGGGCTTTCATATGAGGGGAAAGGGTCGGACATCAGTCCCCCTAGACAGGGCCAGAGGAGAGAGGAGGCTTGGGTCCCCATCCTCAGGAATAGAAACACAAAAGCAGAAGTCTCGTTGGGAGTGGGAGGTGGGAGTCCCAGAATTATCTCAAAAAGCCTCAGCACCTTGAGGATTCTAGAACCTTTGTCATTGCACCACCCCAGTTGCTTTATTTTCCATCCAGCAGACGTTTCCAGAGAGCCCGACATGTGCCAGGCAAGTTTTACTAGCCACCAGAAGTGTAGATATTAAAAGATAAATTGCAAATATTTATGAGGTGCCAAGCTGCAGATGTGCCACGCAGTGGGAAAACACGCAGCAGTGGACGGTAGGTGTTCCGAGGAGGTGTGCTCAGAGCAGGGCTGCCAGACCCAGCCTGGGCGCAGTCAGGGGAAATGTCTCAGCCAGGAGACAGCTGATCACACACAAGGCAATGGCATTTAGAAGCCTAACAGGAGTTTTCCAGGGTAAGGAGGATGGAGGATGCCAGGAAAAGTGGTCCAGGCAAAATGGGCAGCTCCAAGGTCAAAGACACAGAGGATGGAGAGACCAGCGTCTGAACGGGAACATCTTGGTGGTCCATTGCCTACAGCTTGGGGTTGTAAAGCAAAGAACGCAGGAGAGGCCACAGAGGCAGGACACAGGCCCTGCGGAGGAGTTTGGCCTTTATCTTGAAGGTCTCATTGGGGATAAGGGAAAAGTTCATCAAATGATGACACTACCCTTTCCCAAACGTGGCTCTCCCTCTCCCGGGAAGGCTTGGGTGCAGCACAGATTATTGGGCGAGGGACTCGATAAAGGGCGTTAAGGAAGAGAGTGATGTGGTCAGGGATGCCTTTGAGAGATCACTCTGGGAGCCACAGTGAGGAAGGCAGGAGGGCAGGATCTGGACTCTCACCCTGTGACAGCAGGATCTGGGCTCTCGGGTGGTGCCTGCCCTTTCTTCCTTCCTTCACTTATTCATTCATTCAGCGGATATTTACTGAGGGCCAGCTATGTGCCAGGCACTGCTCTAGTGCTAAGAATAGGAAGGAACGAATCAGAAACCTCTTCCCCAGGGAGCTTACATTCTAGAGAATATAAACCATCAAGTTAAATGACTACAGAATATGTTAGATGGGGAGAGGTGGGGCGAGGTGTGGGGCTTGCGATTTTAAGTAGGATGGTCAGGAAAGATCTCACAGAAAAGCTGACATTTGAGGAAACAGCTGTTGGAGGTGAGAGAGTGAACCTTCTGACCTTTGGGAGGAAGATGGTTCCAGGCAGAGGGAACTGCAAGTGCAAAGGCCCTGAGGCAGGAGTAGAGCAGTAGAGAGGAGGGCAGACGAGGAAGAGTGTGTGGGACCTTGCAGGCCTTCCCAAGGACTTCGGCATTTACTCTGAGAGGGGAAGCTCTTGGAGCATTCGAGCAGAGGAGCGGTAATAAATTGATTACTGCAGGGTTGTTTGTCAATCAGATGTTTGTCAAGTGAATCCAGCTTAAAATCCCCTACGAGAACCCAGGCTGACCTAACAGTCCTTGCTTGGAGGTGGCTGGTTCCCACAGAGCAGGTGCATTTTCAGAGTCCTGCTTTTACCAAATTAAATCTTTATGTCCCCGCCCCCCCACCAACCCTTCTGGGAGAGAGAACCAGACCCTCAAATAGCAACACTGCCCACTTATAGCACTCGCTCTTCCCCGCCCCGGGGACTGCTTCTAGGCAGATCCGCTCACCCTCATTAAAAGTGGATGAAGCCTGCAAGGAGGGGAGGAAATATGCAAAGAAGATGGGAATCATGAGAGTGAGGCTGCTGGGCCCTGCAGTCAGAGTTCCTGAACGAAAGAGCCTGAACATTCTCTCTCTCTCTGAGCCCGCATGCACTTGCTGAATGCTCTCCATCCCAGCCTAAACAGCTACGGACCATTTATTGGGCACTTACTATGTGCCAGGATCTGTGATAAGTACTTTACATGATCTATCTCATTTAATTCTTTCAACACCCCTGAGTTTTAATAACTCTCACTTCACACATGAGGCACCTGAGGATGAGAGAGGTGCAGTAGATTTCTCAAAGTCACACAGCTCAACTGGAGCCTGGGTCTGTCTGACTCCAGAAGCCTGCTTAGAGCCACTTGTCCCACCTGTCCCTGAAACATTGGCGGCCACTGCTTTCCAAACAGGAGAGGGCACACCAGGCCAGGAGACCCGATTCCCAGTGAACACAGCTGTCCAGCCCTCGGCAGCATAATGGGACATCGGTGGCGGGCTGTGGGGAAGGGGCGGGGTTGGGGGCCAGGATGGGCTTGAACTGGGCGAAGGGGCCAAGCTGCTGATCGTAATGAGGGTGCGCAGCAACATAACTGCAGAGCCCCAAACGTCCCCTGACCTATCTGCAGGGGTCTGATCCAGTGGGGGAGACCAGGCAGAGGGGCGCTCCAAGCCAGAGAGTTCTGGGTACTCTGTCTTTTGAAAGTAGGACTCTAGCTGGCCAGCAAGGGGTTGGCAGACAGTGATGCTCTCTGTCACATTGATGGGCTGGATTTAGTTCAAGGTCCAGTGCTAGCTGGGAATGGGAGAGAAGGACAGGAGATGGAGACAGAAACCCTGACCCAGGCTTGTCTGAGCCAACACAGAGATCAGAGAAAGGATGGGCGACATGGCCCACTCCAGACCCTGTCCCCCATGGGCATGCGCCCTGGAGCACTGCCCCCCAATATCTTACTAATTCCAGAGTCACCTTCAAACCAGATTTGTCCCCAATCTGGGAGCGACTTCTAAACACCTATGCATAGATTATGCAAAACACCAAGAAAGAACTGCAAAAGTCTCATTCTCCGGAAAGATTGTTAGCTGGGAGAGGAAGCATCTGATTCTCGAGCTCAGAATGGTTGGCAAATGAGTTTCCATTTCCACGCGAAGTGATTGTGGCCCCCCGGCTCCCCCAGCACCCGGTGCAGGCTTCTGCTCCAGCACCCCCTCATCTTCCTGTAATTATTTGCTTATACATTTGTCTCCCTAACAAGGCCACGAGCCCCTGGAAGGCGGGGTCTGAGTCTGATCCATCGCCCTGCCCCTGATGCCTGGCACAGGCTGCTCCATAGAGTTCTAAAATAAATTAATGAATAATTAGGAAGAAACGGCTGCGGGAGAGCTCCAAGCTTCCGAACCACTGGTCTGATAACGTCTGTGCAAGTGCAACGGGCTCCTGTGCATTTTGTGTGTTGAATAATTGAGTGAGGGATGCCAGAGGCAGAGGAGATGTGAGATTTCTCGGACCTGACAGATGAAAGACAGTTTCAGTACACAGGAGGCCGGGGTGAGGTCGAGACCCCTCCTGGGGCTTCATCAGGAGGAAAGGGTAGGGTGAGGGGCACAGCTTCAGATGGAGGAAGTGGACAGGTGATCCTGGTGCTGGGAGCACCAGGGACCACAGAAGGGGGCAGGGGCAGGGGCAGGGTAGGTGGACCCTGAGACCCAGAGGGCTGCCGTCTTATGGTGACCAGTATTTGGAGAGGGGCTGGAAGTCCAGGTAGAAGATAAGACTTCATTAATTCATTCAACTTGTGTCCTCGGCGCTAGGACCCAGCAGTGAAAAGATGGTCGCTGCCCTTGTGGAGGTTGACTTCTAGTGTGGGTTCAGGTCAACAGGTAAATAATCGAATTTCAGAGTGGGATAAGCAGTGCACAGAAACAGGGCCAGGGAAAGAGAGCGGTGAGTTGAATTATTGTGGATAGACCCGTCCAAGAGGGCTTCTTCGAGGAGCTGACACTTGAGCAGACACCTGAGTGATGCCAATGCACCTGCTTTGGTGGCTCTGAGTTTGGCACATTTGAGGAGCTGCCAGAAGGCCTCAGTGGCAGGAGACGGGCTCGGTGGGGAGGGAGGGGGCACGTGACCAACTGTGCTGCTGTGTCCTGACCCAGGCTTTCCCGGGACATGGGGCTTTCTGTACTAAACCTGGTCCCAGGCAAACTGGGACTGAGCTGGTCACCTAGAGGCAGGACAGGAAAACAGAGAGGAGGGCGGGGGCCGGAACACACAAGGCTGCTGCCTCTGAGCCCGCGCTGAGGGGTTTGGGTTTTATTCTGCGTTTGAGGGGAATGAAAGACAGCAACTTCTTTTTGATGTGACAGGTACCCCTGAGTGCCTCCTCTGTGCCCAGGGCTGCTCTGAACAGTGAGCGGGGGTGGGGTGCACACAGTCCTGCCTTCACGGATTTGGGGCTTTTGTGGTCTCTCACACTGGCAGTGAAGTCACTGTCGCCATACGTTTTCTCTTTGGCATTTTCCAACTAAGCTTGAGATAAACAAAGGAAAACGTCTGTAGTGATCAGAGCAGGTGCTTTCCTTTCCCATCCAGATCACCGGGACACTATTTCCAGACATCATTTCATTGTTACAGAGAAGGAAGAGCGTGTTATCTGATCTCACGCTGCAGCCCAGGCCACCTGAAAATCAAATCCAGGCTCACTTTTTTTTTTTTTTTTTTTTGCGGTATGTGGGCCTCTCACTGTTGTGGCCTCTCCCGTTGCGGAGCACAGGCTCCGGACGCGCAGGCCCAGCGGCCATGGCTCACGGGCCCAGCCACTCCGCGGCATGTGGGATCCTCCCAGATCGGGGCACGAACCCGTGTCCCCTGCATCGGCAGGCGGACTCTCAACCACTGCGCCACCAGGGAAGCCCAAATCCAGGCTCACTTTGCACACCTGAGTTGGAAGGGCACAGGGCAGCTGGGAGGTGGAGATAAGGGGACAGTTTCAGCGCAGCCTGGTGAGGGCCGTGGTGGCTGTGTGAGTGGGGAGCTGTCACACCAGCAACAGCGAACGTCTACTAAACACCGACTCTGTCTGCTTCCCATTGCCATGTCACAAATTGCCACACACAGAGCCACTTAGAACACATTTATCATCTCACAGTTTCCTGGGTCAGAAGTTTGGGCATGGCTCCACTGGATTCTCTATTCAGGGTCTCACAAAGCTGGAAGCTGGGTGTCTGCTGAGGCTGGGGTCTTATCAGAGGCTTGGGGTCCTTGCTCCAGCTCACGTGACCGCGGGAAGATTTCATTTCCCTGCAGCTGTAGAGCCATGGCTGCTGGCTTCTTTAAGATCAGCAGAAGAATTTCTGCTGCTTCAAGTCTCTGACCACCAAAGCCTCAGGCTCACCTGATTTGGTCAGGCCCACCCAGAAGATTTGTTTTTTTTTTTAACTCAAAGTCAGCTGTTTTGGGTTTTAATTATATCTGCAAAAAAATCTTCCTTCGCCTTTGCCAAATAACTCTGTCTAATCATGGGCATGACATCCCATCATATTCATGGGTCACACCCACACCAAGGGGAGGGCATTATGGAGGTGGGACTCAGAACTCTGCTTACCATACGAGCCACGTAAGAAGTGCTGTACACACATCAGTTCGTTTACTTCTCAGAACGATCCTATGAGATGGATACTGCTATTGGCCCCATTTTACAAATTAGCAATGTGAGGCAGAGAGAGGGTAAGTAAGAAGCCTGAGGTCCACAGCTAGGACCTCAGGAGCAGCTCGTGCTTTGGCAAAGCACAGTGTCCTGGAGCCAGGATCCCTGGGGCAGGCAGGGAAGGAGGAGGGGAGGGGAGCCCGCCAAAGTTCCCATTGCTGTTTCTAAAACGTTGCCAGGGAAACCCTGCATGAAGCATCACTTAAAGTGCTGTTTGATTATTTTTTCAGGGTGGCATCTGCAAGCACATAGCAGCAGCACCAACACACACACACACACACACACACACACACACACACCGTGGTTGAGTTCATGGGCCGAGTGGCAGGCGCATGGCAGGAGGTCCGGAAGGTCCACTGATAATGGAATATGCTCATTGGCATGATCAGGGCCTGCTGAACGTCCCTGTTGCGGGGACCCAGATCTGGGGAACCATTCAGGTCCTGTTAGTTTTCACTGACGGTGCGCCCAGAGGGAGCCATCTCCCAGTTGCTCCCTTCTCTCCTCCCACCAGGCCTACATTCCTGGCCCCATCCTGGCCACATCCTTCCTGGGCCTTCTCATAGCAGCAGTCTTTTTTTTTTTTTTTTTTTTAACATCTTTATGGGAGTATAATTGCTTTACAATGGTGTGTTAGTTTCTGCTTTATAACAAGGTGAATCCGTTATACATATACATATGTCCCCATATCTCTTCCCTCTTGCGTCTCCCTCCCTCCCCCCACCTCCCACCCCTCTAGGTGGTCACAAAGCACCGAGCTGATCTTCCTGTGCCATGCGGCTCATAGCAGCAGTCTTGGTGCCTTGGCCCAACCAGGGAGAGGGTGAGGCCACTGTAGAACTCATGGAAGTCAAGCCCAGACAAGGGACTCAGGAAGGCTCCAAAGCTGCTCACTAAGCCCCTTTGAGGAGTTCAGCTCCCATCATGACACAGCAAGGCCTGGACACTAACTGATCTTGTCCCAAATCTTGAAGTGAGGGCTGGCCCAGCAGACCAAGGAGGCAGGAGGTCCAGGGTAATGATTATATCGACAACTATGATCCTAGTGACTGCCAGCTAGTGTGACTTCTGCCAGGCCCCACACAAAGTGCTTTGTAGCCATTGTGTCTGATTGCTCATTTGTCAGTTCACCCAACAAATATTTATCGCACAATGGCTGTGCCAGGCTCTGGGTCTACACGTGTGAAACGGTGAGACTTGGACCTTATGTTCTCGTTTGGGGAGACAGACAATAAACAAAAGGGGAAAAATGACCCATTGCAGTAAGTGACACAAAAAGGATTAAAACAGAACAGTGTTGGGGGCTTCCCTGGCCGTCAAGTGGTTAGGACTCCGTGCTTCCACTGCAAGGGGCACAGGTTCAATCCCTGGTCAGGGAACTAAGATCCTGCAGGCCGTGAGGCATGGCCAAAAAAATAATAATAATAAAATAAATAAAATGTTAAAATAAATAAATAAATAGAATAGAATAGTTGGAGGAAGGGCCCGGGGGCTTCTTTGATTTGTGTGGTGAGAGGAAGCCTCTCTGAGGAGGTGAAAGTTAAGCAGACATCAGAATAAAAGGCTGTGCCAGGGAGAAGGTACAGCTGATGCAAAGGCCCTGAGGCAGGAACTGGCTTGGTGAGCCTGAGGAACAGAAGGAAGGGCCGGTGTGTGTGGAACACAGAGAGTAAGGAATAGAGGGCAGGAGCGGAGGTTGGCCAAGGAGACTTTGTAGGTTCAGGTGAGGCGTATGGGTTTTATGTGAAGGGAGATGAAGTGCCTTTGAGGTATTTTCAGCAAGGCAGGTGCATGCTCTAACTTGTGTTTTAAGAGATCACTCTGGCTGCTCCTCAAAGAATGGCTGTGTGGGCACGAGAGAGCAGTCAAAGGTCCAGTTAGTAGACGTCTGTGGGGACCGGGGAAAGGATGCTGATGACTTGGACCATGGAGGCCGCACTGCAGCGGGAGAGAAGGACATGCATTCCGGTGTGGTCAGCAGTGCTAGCTGATGATTTGGATATGGGGGTGGAGAAAGGTTTCTGGACTACTGCTAGGCTTTGGGGGTGAGCAGCAGGGTAGATTCCATCGTCGTGAGAACTCTAAGGTACACTGTTATCTGCATTTCGTAAGTTAACAAAGCAGGCCCACAATCACCTGACATCTGCCATAACATGGATGACCCTTGAGGACATTACGCTAAACGATAAGAAGTAGTCAAATTGGGGCTTCCCTGGTGGTGCAGTGGTTAAGAATCCGCCTGCCAACGCAGGGGACACGGGTTCGAGCCCTGGTCCGGGAAGATCCCACATGCCGCGGAGCAACTAAGCCCGTGCGCCACAAATACTGAGCCTGCGCTCTAGAGCCCATGAGCCACAACTACTGAGCCCGCGTGCCACAACTACTGAGCCCACGCGCCTAGAGCCCGTGCTCCGCAACGAGAGAAGCCACTGCAATGAGAAGCCCACGCACCACAACCAAGAGTAGCCCCCACTCACCGCAACTAGAGAAAGCCTGCACGCAGCAACAAAGCCCCAATGTAGCCAAAAATTAAAAAAAAAAAAAAAAAAAAGTAGTCAAATTCATAGAGGGAGAGAGTGGCAGTTGCCAGGGGCCAGGGGAAGAGGGGGTAGGGTTAGTGTTTAATGGTTATGGAGTTTTCTTTTCACAAGATGGAGAGTGCTGTGGTTGGATGCTGGTGAGGGCAGCGCAACAAGGTGAATGTACTGAATACCGCTGAACTGTGCCTTAGAAAGGGTCAAGATGGTAAATTTTATATTATGCGTATTTTCCACAATTTCAAAAAAAGGGAAAACAGGCCCAGGATCACACTGTTAGTAGGAGGTCAAGCCAGGTTTTGAACTGGGCCCAGCAAACTCCACATCTGGTGTGTTGAACTGCCCCCAGGGAGCACAGGGCCCCAGCCTGTGTGTGAGCTCACCTACCTCCCCAGCGCCAAGGTGAGGCTCACCCCACCTTGTGTGGGCACCAGGCGAGGATGCCAACCCTACACGTGGCTGATTGGGTGCCTACTTGTGGATGTTTGAAAGGCGAGGGGAACAACAGAAAGCAGACCAGTCTCAACACTTCATTTTGTCTAATAATCGTGTGTGTGTGTGTGTGTGTGTGTGTGTGTGTTTTCCAAAGCAGCCCTTTAGAAACGGTGATGCTGATGCTGGCGGTGATGAAGATGACGATGACAATAACAAAATGATGAAAATGTCAGCTCCCACACATGAACATATGTGTGCCATGCGCTTTCCATATAACATTTTATCGATCCTCTCCATGACCTATGTGCGCACTTTCATTATCCCATTCTACAGATGAGAAGACTGAGGCTAAACAAGATTAAGAGACTCACCCAAAGCTGCCTGCCAGTCAGTGGGAGTGAAAATTCAAAGCTTGGCCTGTCTCCAGATGCCTTTCTAGTAAGGGCCCAGGTTAAATGAGGAGGCTAATTAAGAAGGTATAACTGTGCTGCTTCTCAGCGTTCTATTTTTGGGGCCAACTTGAAGGGACACAGATAATTATTTCCTGGAATGAGCATCTTCTGCACAGGTCCCAGGATCCTCCATACTCAGCCTCCTGCGTGGAAGCTGACACCGCCTTTGCTTGGCGACAAGTCACAACAAGGCTGGGCCCACACCCGCCCCGCCCCACTCAGACAGCACCTCACGGGGAAACAAGATAAAACAAAATTAAGCTGAGCTCCTAATTCACATTCCATCTCTGGCAGCTCCTTGATGATAAATAGTCTGGAATTGGAAATGAGGCAGGAGGGAGGCGGATGGCGATCTGGGCAGAGCCGCTCTGCAGACCGTTTCCACTTGGGATCACGCTCTCTGCTTCCCGGGGCAGCTAGGCAGGCAGGGTCTACGGCGGGGGTGAGCAGCCACCTTCTCCTCTTCCTTTAAAAAAATTATTATTTTTAATCATGATAAAATAGACATAACGAAGTCCACCATTTTCAAGTGTACATATCAGTGGCATCAAGTATATTCATGTTGTTCTACAGCCACCACCAGATTCCATCCCTAGAATATGTTCATTTCCCCAGCTGAAACTGTACCCATAAAATACTAATCCCCATTCCTCCCTCCCCCAGCCCCTGGCAACCACCCTTCCATCTCTTTCTCTGTGAATTTGACTACTCTAGGGACCTCATATCAGTAGAATGTGTGCCATTTGTCTTTTTGTGACTGGCTTGTTTCACTTAGCATGGTGCCCTCAAGGTTCATCCATGTTATAGCATGCTACAGAATTTCCTTCCTTTTTAAGGCTGAGAAGTATTCCATTGCATGGATAGACCACATTTGGTTTACCCATTCATCCATCGATAGACACCTGAGTTATTTCCACCTTTTGGCCAGTATGGATAATTCTGCTGTGAACATGCCTCCTCCTCTCCCACCCTAGGCTTGACTATAACTGTATAATCTGGGTGTAGAGGTGGCCAGGTTAAGTCAGTGTCCCCCACAGGACTGCCACCCTGCACAGTGCCCCCATGTACCCCTCACCTCGCCTCACCAGATCTCACCCCAGGTCTTGCAGGTTTCCATAGCAACCCTATGTCAATCAGCTGTGAAAGGCAGTCAAGTGTAGTGGTTTGAGTCCTAGCTGTGTTACTTACCAGGTTGGTGACGTCGGGCAAGTTCTCTTATTGTCTATGGCCTCAGTTTCTTCACCTGTAGAGCTGGAATCATAGTAGGACCTGCTTCACAGCTAAGAGGAGGGGTTGCAGAAAATGGTACTAGTGCTTGTTCTGTGCCAGGCATCGTGCTAGTGCTCTGCATGGATTATCTGACCCCACAACTACCCTACATGGCAGTTATCCCCTTAATTAAAGGTAGTGTAACTTTATCTATAAAGTTATCTGCTTTCTAGATGCGGAAACTGAGTCTCGGGGAGGTGAAGCCCTTGCCAGTAAGTGGTGATGCTGGGATTCTGAGCACTGGGCTTGCACTCTTGTGTAATACCTTATCCTGCCTCCTGTGCCTGGAAGGCATCTAGCACAGGGTCTAGTCCACAGGAAGTGGCCAGCAAATGAGGACCAGTGTGATAAATTTTGGACATGGCCATAGCTGGCTCCTGGGTTGATGAAATCAACCTGTATCCTCCAGGGAGCAGAGTTGGCTTTATCAGGCAAGGCCATTATTTGGCTTGGACATTTTGAACTTGGGGCTGGGCTGACAGGTCTGCTTTGCTGGGCAAAAGCACTAGAGATCTATACCTAACCTCAGGGACCTGTGACTCCTATGATCCTGGGAAGAGGAGGATCCATGTGTTCCATCATTTCTCGAAAGGTTCCTGACCTCAGAGTGGTAAAGACGCACTTGGGTTCTAAGCCCATGGATCCCAGAAGGGGCCACAGGCTCTAAGGTTTTTATGAGCAGCAGAGATGATGTTATGCTGAAAGCTCAGAGGAGGCAAGCTCCTGGGTCAGCCAGGCTGCAGTCATCATGGGAACCTGGCAAGGCAGCGCAGACCACGGCTACAGGACAGACAGAACCAGCCAGGACCCAGGTCATGTGGGAGAAGCTGGTCCTGACTTTAAGGATGACCAGGTCAGAGAACTGAGAATGGTCAGCCAGGCCATGGTAACTAAGAGACACTCAGATTTCCATGGCCAGCAAATAGAAGCCCGTTTCCTACTCCTGTATCAGTCCTGGGCAGGTGTTCAGTTTGGTGGGGTGCCCTCCTCCACATGGTAACTCAGGGATGAAGCCTTCGTCCATCTTGGAGCCTCAGCATCCCCTGTGGTCTGGATACCCACATCCAGCCAACGTGGAAGGGCCTGGAGGAGGCTGCCAAGCCTGGAAATATCATACATCACCTTTGCCCACATTCTACTGGAGAGAACCCAACTGCAAGGAAGTCTGGGAAGTGTCACCTAGCTGTGCGACCAGAGAAGGGACAATGAATTTGGGTGGACAGCTAGCTTTTTTCAGTCACATGCAGTCAATTTGATAAACATTTTCTGCTACCTGCTGCCTCAGGAAGTCTTGCAGGAACAGAAGCCCACTGAAGAGGGGTTCATGATAAGGGTACAGCAGACAGTCTCACAGAAAACCAGGTACGTGGAGGTTGCCATCCATCCACTCATTTAGTCCTCCATTCATTCTGAGAGTCATTCATTCAATGCAGAGTTTCTGAGTGTCTGCTCTGTGCTGGTCATTGTGCTATATGCTGGGATATAGAGATGGAAAATGTCAGATAAGGTCCCTGTTCTCATGGAGCTTCCATAGGAAGTGGGGAGAAAAAAACAATTAAGAACACATAGAAAGATTGCACATTGCAGCCAGTGCTCTGAAGGTCACATAAAGGATGGTGAGACAGAAGATAATTGAGGCTGGGTTAGGGATCAGGACCTCTCCAAGGAGGCGGCATTTGAGCTGAGTTCTGATCGATGAACATGAATGAGCCATGCAAAGAGCAGAGGTCAGAGCACCTCTGGGCCAGGGAAAGCTGTGCAAAGGCCCTGGGGCAGAAAAGAGCTTGATCTGCTTGAGGATCATCCACCACCACTCGATCATGCTTATTCAGACCTCTAACTCTGTGTTCCACTGCTGTTCCTCTGTTTAATGCTTCTGTAACTGGACCACCAAATTCAATGACTCAGTTTGTTCTCCTTTTGCCTCGAGCTCTCAGTGGCACTTCATGCTTTACTGGCCATGTTGTCCTCTCAAGATCCTCCTGGGCACCATGGCTCCCTTGGCCCACCCATTCCTGTTCATCCAAGTTTCTTGTTCTCTCTGCCTTTGCTCCCATGGCCTCCCTACCAGCTGCTTGTGCTGCGTGTCTTCACAGAGGCCAGTGCCGAGCATGCAGGACTGTTTGCCTCCATGGAGGAGAAAGGGACATTTGGGAAGAAGTGACATTTGAAGTGAGTCTTTTTTGTGTGTGTGTGGTACGCGGGCCTCTCACTGTTGTGGCCTCTCCCGTCATGGAGCACAGGCTCCGGACGCACAGGCTCAGCGGCCATGGCTCACGGGCCCAGCCGCTCCGCGGCATGTGGGATCTTCCCAGACCAGGGCACGAACCCGTGTCCCCTGCATCGGCAGGCAGACTCTCAACCACTGTGCCACCAGGGAAGCCCTGAACTGAGTCTTAATAAGTGGAGTAGGATGAGATCGGAAGGACAGAAGACACTTCAGAGGAGGGGACAGCAAATGCAAAGGCCCTGGAGCATGAAGGGCCCTAAGGGAGAGGTCAGGGGAGGAGAGATGACAATTCCAAAGGGGTTGGGGTGTGCATGGCTGAGGGGGGTGAGGGATGGAAATTGTGGGAGCAAAGCCTGGACAGATTGCTGAGTCCTGACTAGGAAGGGCCCTGAATGCCTTGCTGAGAAGTTGCCAGTTTGCTCCTCCAGGAGCCACAGGAAGCTTAAGGATGGTGACCGGATTTGTCTTCTAGGCAGGTGACAGTGGGAGCAGTGTGGGGGACTGGAGAGGGAGTGGGGGTAGCAGGGGACCTTCAGGGGAGGCTGGGTGGGTCAGCACAGAAGGCCTGGAATGAGATCCGTTCTTCCTGGCTGCCGGGCATGTGAAGTAGGGCATAACGCGCTGGCACAGAGCAGGCCCTCAAATGCCGTTGCCTCACCTCCTGATGGGGGCTGCGGTCTGGGGTGGGCTCTGGTAGTTTCTTAAATAAAAGAGCACCACCTCCAGAGTGTCAGCAAAATGAGGGCTGGGAAGGTGCTCCTTGTGGGACCGCCAGCAGCCACCCGTGTGTGGTGGCTGAATACCTGAACGAATGAACTAATGAGCAGCTCTTACTGTAAGCCAGTGGCCCTTCTGGGCAGAGGACAGTGTGGAGGGACAGCGGCCCTAGCGTTTAGAGATTCTTGTCACTTTGCTCGAGGCTGGGCAGAGAGGACGAGGCCTGCTTCCGGAGCCTCCTCCAGCCCTAACCAATTGGCCGAAGGAAAAGAGGGTGGGAAGGTCAGAGACAGGCTGGAGCAGCTGTGGGGTTAGTTCAGACAGAGGACAAAGGAGAAGGAGAGGTTGGAGTCCTCAGGTGTCTAGAAAAACACGAGGCTCTGGGTGAAGCGGTGACTCCAGGCTCTAAGCAGTTGGAGCCAGAATTTAGAGCTTGTCTTTCTTTGGGGAGCAGTCCCAGCAGCAGAGCCGTCGGGTCCACAGCAGCTCGTGGGAGACAGAGCGTGGTTCAGGCGCTCGGGGCCTCTTGCCTCCATCCTTGCCAGAGTGGTGCAAAGGGACCGGGGCATGGCTCCATCTCCACACACATGCCCTGCGCCCCAGCCCGGTCTGGAGTGGGTGCGGCTCTCTTGATGCCACGTGGAGAGGGGTGGGGGCCGGTAGCACCTGACTCCCAGGCCCTGGTTCCCTGGGGCCGTCTTGCCCAGCTGTGCCAACCACTGGGCCCCATCCCCAACAGGGTCTTCCACAGAAATACACATGACATATAAATACATGTAGATACATGTATATATACACACATGTACACACACACAGGTACACAGGCATGCACATGTAACACCAACACAAAAGCTCGGCTATAGAAACCCGTGCCTTGGTGACACACACACACACACACACACACACACACACACACACACACACACCCGTGCTGGAGGAAATGGAAGGAGTTCAGTGTTGCAGGAACAGCGGGTGTGAGGGGAAACGGTGGAGATAGAGGCAGGGGCCGGGCCAGCTTGTGGAGGACCTTGAGTGACGTTCCAGGGATTTGAAGTGACCTGGAAGAGATGGGGAGCCACCACAGGGCTTCCAGTGGGAAACGCTGTGGTCCCAGGGGCTGTTTAGAGAATGCATTGGACTGGGGCGAGTCTAGAGCGGGAGCAGTGAGGACGAGGGGACTGTCTCCAAGTCCCCAAGAAGAAGGGGAGATGGGGGAGTGGCCCTGGGCATTAGCAGCAGGACTGGGGGTGGGGGGTCAGATAGGAGGGACAAAAGGAAGCCGACTCGAGAGACTGAGTGGGCTGGGCAGACTCCAGGTCAGTGCCAGGCTCTGGGAGCCCAGGGGACAGGTGGCTGGTGGCGAGGCCAGGGGTTGCGGTGGGCCGTGTGCAGCTGGAGGCACGTGTCAGGCTTCCATGGGGAGCCACCCAGAGGTGCTGGGACTTGGGTCTGTGGTCAGGAGGAGGGTCTGGGCTGGGACTCTGAATCAGTCACACAAGGGACAAGAGCCTGAAACACACACGGCGGCTGGGCACTCCTGCGTCTGTGCCCGCCCCTCTCCCTTCTGTGCCAAGACTACCCCGAACGCCTCTTCCAGGAAATGGCTCTGAGTTAGTCCTTCCCATCATCCCTGAGGCTGGGTGCCGAGGGCAGGTAGGGTGGCATAGGGTGGTGAGTAGAGGGGCAGAGAAGGGACAGGGTCTTGGGCTGGTATCCGTCACCTCCTGGGCCTCTGTGTCGCCTGCCTTTCTCATGTTGCTTTGGGGCTTAGTAGGACCATTTGCAAATTATTCTTATTAGGATCTAGGGGAGGCCTTTCAGACAGGAAGCAGCAGGCCCCTGCCTGGCTCGGTAAAAGCCATGTGGGTCCAAGCGATGCCCCCTGCCTGGGTGGCTTCCCGCGTTCCAGCTCCAGGGGCCCATCTGCTCTCTCCAGCTGCTACCCCGAGCTGCTTCTCTTTCTTACTCCTCTAGCATCTTCTCCCAGGGAGCTCTAGGGACTTATATACAATCATATCCCAAATTTATCGAGCATGTACTATGTGCCAGACACTGAGATAAGCCCTTTGCCTGGTTTATCTTACTTCATCCTCTCAACAGCCCTCTGAGCTGGGTGCAGTTATGACCCCCATTTTACTGGTGAGGAAACTGAGGTGCAGGAGGTGAAGGTAACTTGCTCATGAGGTAACAGAGTTGGGATTTGAACCCGGGCCATCTGTCTCCAGAGCCCCCTTTGCCAGCCAGTGCACTCTGCTGCCCCTTATGTCACAACTGCTAACCCCCGCCTAGGAGGGGCACGGGCGAATTCAAACCCACGTCTGTGGGATGCCAGAGCCCTTCTCTGACCTGTGACGCTCTGTGCCTCCCGGACCCAGATACGCCTTTTGCCGCCCACCTCATAGACCACGGCTTGAGCCAACAGCTGAGTGGAGCCCCTCCAGGGTCAGATCTGCATCCCCACCCCCGCATTTCATACTGTGCCTGGAATGACAAGAACTTAAATGCAGGTGCCAGGCAGTCCCCTGAGTGTAGGGGAGAGTGACACTGGCTTCCAAGAGGTGCTCTGGGTGTAGAAGTGGACTCCGGTGAGAGAGGGTCATCAGCCCACCAGAGGCTCTCCAGAAGGGAATCGTCATTTGGCTACATAAACTTGGGTTGTTTACTGGTACATGTGGGCGTAGGTGTCGTGTCTGTTGTCATATGTGTGAAGGCAGGAGCTCGCACAGATGCATTCTGGAGGTCTGGTTTTACACGTGCATGTTTGTGTATGAGGATGTAAGTGCATGTGTGCACATGTGGGCGTGTGTATGGGAAGGTGAGTATCAGAGTGGATGGATTGGTGCATATTGGCTGTGAAAGTATGTTGTTGTGTCTGTTTCCATGGAGAGAGTGTGAGGACCCCCAAGTAAGGAAACTCCCTGGGCAGACCCGGTCCTCCCTCCTGCCTCCTGCCCCTGGAGGACCTGGACCAATGGTCCCCACCTGCACCAGTGCCTCCACAAAGGCTTTGGAGAGGTTGTTGGGCTCAGACAGGACTAAAAATAAACGGCCAAGCAAGAAGCCAGGCCATTCTGTCTCCCCCCATTCCTGATTCTCAAGCTGCAAAATGTACACCGGGCACCATCTTTTGGGGGACCTGCAGGAAATGGAGCCTCGAAGCCAACTTCTCAGCCTCACCAACCCTTCCTCTGCCTCTTTGCTGGAATGCAGCAGCTAAGAAAGAAGGTGCAAGAGTCCGTCCCACTGGGCGTACCTCCCAGCTCCTCCAGCTCTAGTCATGTGAATGGAGAAGCTCACCGTCTCTGAACCTCAGTTTCGTTGTCTGTAAAATGGGGATAGTACCCACTTCACAGTGTTGTTATGGGGATTAAATGAGATAGGGTTCAACGAGAAGTTAGTCCATACACGTGGTCAGTAAGTGATGGGGCTGATGCAGAAGAAGGAAGTGAGGACAAGAGGATTTACGGAGATCCCATGGGGACTCAGATGCACCTTTTACTTAGGGTTTTTTGTAGTCACAGAATCCCCCATCCTTTGCATAAGGTACGAGAAATAGGTGGATGATGGTGGCTGGAAGCCTCACTTCTCAGCTCCTCTGTAGGCCCCTCTGTCTAGTTTTTCTTAGAGAGCGGGAAGCCGAGGGGTCCGGAGCCTTTGGAATATTGTGCTTCTTCCCATGGGATGAGAGTTAAACTGTCTCTTGCCTTAAGAAGAGAGACGGGTGTGAGGTATGCTGGGGCTTCCTGGTCCTGGACAGGGGGCCACACGGAGGAAACAGGGGCTCTGGGGTTCCATGTCCACAGGGCTGGAGTTGGCGGGTGGGGTATTGCCAAGGGCATCGCAAATGGCGCACAGAGACAGCACTTCCCAGCTGGCCAGCAGGATATAGGGGGGCTAACACCCGGCCTTGGGGAGGGGGCTGCAGAGTCTGAGGGAAGCTAAGGGGAAAGCAAGCCAGTTATGCAGCAGTGGGGTAGCCCTAGCAAGAGATAGGATGACCTTTCTTATGGGCAGCCTCACCCAGGGTTAGGAGTCCCAGCCTCACGACAGGACCCCCAGCTGACCCAGGTCACTGCCTCCTCTTTGAGCCCCTTTGCTAGGATTGGTTCAGGATTCATGACTTCCTGTCTGCAGCTGGACAGGGCTGAGGACCAAACCTGGCTGGTGCCCTGGCCACAAGCCTTTGGAAGTCCAGGTGCAGCAGGTCAGGGATCGTTCTGCTCCAACCAAGCAGAAACTGTGCCGTGCTATAAAAGTTGGCAGATGAAAAGGAAGAACCTACACCTTTGCCCTTCTGTAACATAGGCTGCTCTCAACTGGAAGTGATATTGGCCTCTTTGGTAAGAACTGATCCCAATCCCCAAAGCTACTGACCATCCCAGCCCACAGAAAAACAGATGTGCCAAAGGGACACATTGTTTGTAAACACAACGCGTGTTAACCCGGAAAGGTCTGCATAAATGTCAACTGTCATTGCTGTTGTTCTTTTATGATAATGATTAATAAGGAAAACAAAGCAAATCAGGCTTATCGTATCTAGAATCTAGCAATTCCCAAAGTGTGTTCCACAGAACAGTTCCGAAGCTAATAGGTGTTTCTGAGGAAAAAATTTTAAAAGGGGTGAGGAGAGATTCTATAGTCAATTTTGTGGAGATTCTGGTTGAAGCAAGGTTTAATGGGTTTCTCTCCTGCAGAACCTCTGAGATAAATTTGTAAGCATTTGTTTCTTCCAGAGGAGAGAATTTCTGCAGCATTTGCCAAAGTTCCTTGACCCACTGAATGCTTTTCTCGTGGAACTTATTTCTCAGCCTGTGTTTTATGGAATGTACTTCGGGAAACATTTCTAGGCGTCATTCTGCAATTAATCAGATTTAGCCCCAAACTGCATGGTTAGCTATTCTAAGCCTAACATTGACAGTATTTTTCTGTGTTGACCCATAGGGTACCACTGACGCTCCATGCATTGGCCTGTCTCGACAAGGAAAATCCCAGTGCTAGTGTGTGATGGGGGCAGGGAGGGCTGAACAGGGAACAGCGGGGCTCAGGGCTGCAGAGGTCACCAGAGGCTGCATCACAGGGGACCTTGTGCCAGCCTAAAGCTGTTCATCAGAGGGGCTAAGGCATACCACAGTCTCCTGAAACAGGAGAGGGACAAGTGGGTGCAGTCTAACACACGGAGCTTCCCTTAGAGAGTTGACTGGGAGAAGGAGGAGGCCGCCCAGCTCATTGCTCCCCTGTAATCCTGCTGGACCCTAAACTTCCACAGGCCCCTCCCTGGGGGCTCTGAACTTTCCTCTCTGCAGCCTCTCTTCTGGTTCAATGTTGAGTTCCTTAAAGCTGGGCTGTCTCTCTCCTTGTCCTCTTCCCCTTTTCCCCAGAGAAACCCCCATTTTCTTAAGAAGCTGAAGTTACTGATGTAGAGAATACTGCCCTCTGGAGCAGAGTTGATAAAATTAGCAACTGAAGATCCAGGATGCCCAGTAAATTTGAATTTCAAATAACAAATGCTTTTTAGTATAGGTATATCCCAAATGTTGCATGGGATATACTTATACTAAAAAAGAATTTGTGTTTCTCTGAAATTCAAATTTAACTGGGTGTCCTGGATTTTAACTGGCAACTCTATTCTGGGGCCTAGGATGTAACCTTTTGGGTTTTGCTTCTAAAGAATCTCAGGTGAGGGCTTCCCTGGTGGCGCAGTGGTTGAGAGTCTGCCTGCCGATGCAGGGGACACGGGTTCGTGCCCCGGTCCGGGAAGATCCCACATGCCGCGGAGCGGCTGGGCCCGTGAGCCATGGCCACTGGACCTGCGCGTCTGGAGCCTGTGCCCCACAACGGGAGAGGCCACAGCAGTGAGAGGCCCGCGTACCGCAAAAAAATAAATAAATAAAAATAAAAGAATCTCAGGTGAGAGAGAGGAGGCCATGGGGCCCTATGGTTATGAAGCATCAAGGAGAACTCCCACGGAAAGCCCCTCTGTGGCCCCTGCTGGTGGGATGATGGATGTCTGTGCAGCCCCAGGTTGTCCAGGTGGGGGGATGGGGCCAACGAGGGGTCTGATTGGGTGTAGGTCAGGCGTGCTCTAGGCCTGGCAAGGAGAGGGACTGTGTGCAAGCCCAGAGCACTGCCTCCATGCTGGGAAACACAGGCCTTGAAGGTCAAGGTTACAGCCTGATAAGGACACAGGCGCTGAAGTCAAACAGCTCAAGTTTCGACCCTGGCCCTGGTCCCGACCAGCCCTGTGACCCTGGGTCAGAGTAGCCTCATTGTTTTTCATTCCCCTGCCCCCGAAAGGGCACAGTCAGAGTACCTCTCGTGGCAGGGTAAGATGAAATGGAAGAGTCCAGATAAAGTACTGAGCAGAGTGCCAAGCTCATATTAAACACCCAAAAGGTAACTATTATTATTATTGCAACTAGCTGCGTGACCCTTCAGCTCTTTAAATTCAGCTCTTTGGGGTAAAATGGGGCTCATAAATACCAACCTAAAGAGTATCTCTGAGCACTAGCATAAATTCTATTTTAATGGGAAAGATTGTGGACCGAACATACGCACACAAGCCCTTCCCTGCAGCCAGCCAGCACAATGCCCCCTGTCTCCAGGGCCACATTGAAGGGGAAAGGAAATTTAAGTTTGGTCTCAGTGCTCAGGTGCCAGCTGCCTGTCTCCTTCCTGCCAGTCATCTGTCCAGGACTCTCACCTGTGCAGCCCACTCCCCTCACAGCCCCTTCCCTTCCTTGGCTCCCAGCAAAACTGGTCTTTTCTTAGTTCTCTTTCTCTACTGTGGGAGATGGGGGGCGGTTCCTGAGATTGTACACCTGGGATAAGTACGTAACTGAATAAACACGAATTCAGGGGTACCACACTGTGGCCCGTGGGCTGGGGACCTGTTTTATAAGTAAAGCTTGGTTGGAACATGTATTGTCTAAGGCTGCTTTTGTAGCACAGCGGAAAAGCTGAATCATTGGGACAGAGACCATTAGGCAAGGCCAGAAGTATTTACTCTCTGGTTCTTTACAGAAAAATTTGCCAACCCTGCTTTACTCTGTTGCTCCCTATATATGATGCATATCTTTATATGCACATAGTATAAACTATATGTGTGTGTGTGTGTGTGTATATATATATATATATATATATGTATATAAAACACATTCCATCAGAGTACTCCCTCCCTGCCAGGCATTAAAGCAAACACTAGATTAAAAAAAAAAGAATATGTCATTTCTGCCCCTCAGGGAAGTCCTGAGAAGAAAATAGACACCTAAACAAACAATTACAGGCAGGCTTAGCTCCCGCTTGGAAGCTGGGGTTTTGTAAATTAATGAATGATTGAATTGTAATGTTGTATGACAAATGCAGGAATTGAAGTGCAAGTAAAATCCTGACTTAAATCTGCAAGTGGGGTCCAAAAAATCCTGTCATGTAAAATGTGGGCCTGTGAGATTGCAAAATTAACCAAATGACCAGAGCAAGCCTGTGTAGTTGATGGGCTGGAAGTTCGAGGATTCTGGGAGCTGGTTGCCAATGACATTATACCTGAATTTACATTCTATCAGGATGTCTTCTCCTGGGGTTTTCCAGTTTATACAAGACGCTAAGGGTATCAAGGAGGACTTCACAGAGGAAGTGGTGCGGGGGAAAGATTGGAGGAGCAGGAGGTGAGGCAGAAAATGTCAGCAGGGGTCAGATCATAGAAAGATGGGGCTGCATGAACCTAAGACTGGATTAATCCTGACAGCAATAGGAGCGTTCTCATGGTTTTCTTTTTCTTCCCTTTTATTTATTGTGGTTGATCTTTCAAATCATTATTTAGTCTTACATTCATCATGCAAAAGACCAGAGGTCTTTTGCCCACGCACCTTGGTTGTAGGGAACCTGCTTTGGCACGTGTGCTCCAGAGGGTGGAACAGGGCAGGACCGTGGTGAATTTGCCATTGTAGAAGGCTCAGTCCAGCGTCAGTGCAGACAATGCACTGGAGGGCGCAGGGCCAGCGGCAGGGAGATCAGAGTTGGGTGCAGAGGTCCAGGAGAGAGATGATGAGGATCCTCAAATGAGAAGGAAGGCGAGGGCAAGAGTGATTTACGGAGGGCAGCAACATCCCGGGGAGAAGCCAGGCTTGCTGCTCCCAGAAGTCAAGCCCAGTAACAGGAAAGGCACTGGAAATTGAACAGTTCACAGCTCAGAGAGATAACCCAACCAAGCTAATGGAATAACCTACATGAATAGGTTACTGTGAGTGGTTCTCAGTTTCAGCTCTGCCTACAGTCACCCAGAGGAGCTTAGGCTCTCCCTCTGAAATTCTGATTCAGTAGGTTTGGGGACAGGTCTAGGCATTGGTGTTTTTATAAAACTCCCCACGTGACCCTGATGCTGAAGGTTGCAAAATTGCAAACGTGAGCCAAGAGAACAGGCTCACAGTGGAGAGCTTATGCCAGATGCTGGGCAGGAGGAGGCTTCCCTGGTGGCACAGTGGTTGAGAGTCTGCCTGCCGATGCAGGGGACGTGGGTTCGTGCCCAGGTCCGGGAGGATCCCACATGCCGCGGAGCGGCTGGGCCCGTGAGCCATGGCCGCTGAGCCTGCGCATCCGGAGCCTGTGCTCCGCAACGGGAGAGGCCACAACAGTGAGAGGCCCGCGTACCGCAAAAAAAAAAAAAAAAAAAAAAAAATGGACAGGGCCCTGTGGACTCGTGGGTGGCATACCCCATCTGAGGTCCTGGCACCCCTGCTTTGTTTGATTGACAGATAGCGGGAAATGTAGAGCCCCAGGCTAAGGGTTGACTTGTCTGGTTGTCAACCCAAGTCATCCCCACAAGGAGAATGAGTGTGAGTCCCCTGTGAGGGTGTTTCAAGGTACACTAGTCACCGTGGACTCTATATGGGACGGTCAGTGCAAGCATGGCCTAATGCAGGTGGAAAGTACGTGGGCTCGGTAGCCAGGCAGTGCTGTGGACACCCAACTCTACCCCCAGTGAGCTATGGGGCCTTGGGTAATGCTCCAACCCCTCTGGCAATCACACTCATCTCAATGAGAGATAATAGCCTCTCTCTCAATGGGTTATTGGGAGGATTAAGGAAAATCATTAAGTCACACAATAAACTCTTATCAAGGTATTATTATACATCAGGCACTGTTCTAGGCACTGTTCTAGAAACTGGGACACAGAAGGGAACAAAATAGATTAAAAAAAATGTCTGCCTTCATGGAGCTTATATTGTAGCAGAGTGGGACAAACAATAAACAAATGAATGCATCAGCTATATACTACGTCAGATGTAGATGTGAGAGGAAGTGGAGACAAGTATAGACAATTCTTTGGGGTGGAAATATATGCAAAGCACTTGACAATGGGGATGACACATAGTAAGTGTGCAATAAATTATGTTTACAAGGCCAAACAGCTAAAAGCAAGGGAGTTTTAAGGGTTAACTAAGATAATGTGTGATGCAGAAGTGCCTAGCACAGCGTAGGTACTCAAAAGATAATGGATCTTATTCTCCCCTTCCCTGTCCATGCCCACTACCCCTCAAGTCACACACACACACATACACACACACGCCATCTCCCCTTTCCATGTTGAGGGCTGTGGAAGAAGAAATCCTTCTTCCTGCATCCTTTCTCCCAGCCACCCTGCCACTTTGTATCAACCGTATGGCCATGAACATGAAACAAGTTACTTGATGGAAGATTAGAAATCAAAACATATGGAGGGTGCTTGTCCAGAGAGCATAAACGACTCTTCATTATAATATGGGAACTAAAGTCTCACATTAAAAATAAAAGAAGGTATCATGTAGCTTTTGCTGCACTCCAACCACAAAGGAGATTCATTGTCATACAGTCACTGAGAATATGTTGTTGATTGGCAAGAGCCGGGCTTTGTAAAAGGGACAGAATTCCCCACAGCTAATCTACAATGGAATTGTTCAATGTCAGGCACAGCTTTAATAATATTGTTCTGGGCTGCCTTGGCTGTAAATATCCCACTCTTCATTTTGTAAGCAATCAAAGGGAAGTTTTCTAGACGGGAGAGCACGAACGATTATAATGTCTGTGCCAAAAAAACACATGGGCAGAATCCAGAAATCAAAGAACGCTGTGCCTTAGAAAGTCTGGCTTTTGTGGCTTATCTCTGATCTCTGTCTGTCCAGCAAGTTGTGCCTCAGACACATTACAAAAGACCAAACTTTAAATGTTGCCCTTGACACTATTAAAAAGTACAAGGTTGGCAAATCAGACTGGAGAAGAAAAGACAGACAATTAAATCTGGACAATCAGGTAATCACCCTTCATTTTGTCTCAGTGTCTAGAATAATGAAGGGAGGAAGGGAACTCTTGGTCATTAAGCACCCACTATGTCCTGGGCACTGTCTCTGTCAGAAGCAGTATTGTATTCCAAAATTAAGAGTGCTGAACGATGGAGCCAGAAAGACCTAGATTCAGAACGTAGCTCTGCCATTTTCTAGCTCTGGGGTCTTAGGGAAGTTGCTTAAGCTCTCTGTGCCTCCATTTTTTTCATCTGTAAAATGAGGATAATAGGTGTCGCACATGATTGTTTTGAGGATTAAGTAAAATAAATTTGTAGCCCAGTCCCCAAAACATACGAGGAACTCAATGGTGGGTATTATAAGTCTAGCTTTATTTAATCTGTACAACAGTCCTGTTACGAGTTGAATTCTGGCCCAAAAAGATATGTTGAAGACCTAACCCCAGTACTTGCGGATATGACCTTATTTGGAGAGAGAGCCTTTGCAGATGATGAAGTTAAGATGAGGCCATTAGAGTGTGTCCTAATCCAATATGATTGGTGTCCTTATAAAAAGATGAAATTTGGACATAGAGACACAGAGGGAGAATGCCAGGTGAAGGTGAAGGATTGGACGGATGCATAGACAAGTCAAGGAACGTCAAAGATTGCTTAAAAAAAAAAAAAAACTACCAGAGGCTCGGAAGGGACAAGGAAGGTTTCCCCTACAAGTTTCAGTGGGATCACAACCCTGCTGACACCTTGATTTTAGACTTCTAGCCTCCACAACTGTGAGACAATAAATATCTGCTGTTTTAAGCCACCCTGTTTGTGGTACTTTGTTATAGCAGCCCTAGGAAACTAATACAATTCACCCTCTAGCCCCATAGGAAGAAAAAGAAAGTATCCTCATTTTTAGATGAAGAACTGAAGTCCAGAGAGGTAAAGTTTATGGCTCAAGATTATTCAGCCAGAGGTGGATGAGCTGAGATTTGAATCCAGTCCTCTCTGAGCCCAACGTCTGCCCTCTCTTCATTCCCTGTGTGACCTTTCGGGAGCAAAGATAAAAAAGGAGGTGGGGTTGGAACTGAGACTCATCACACCCAAGTCCCAGTGGAGGTGCCAGGTCAGAGTGATCTGACTATAAGCGCTCATTAAGTAAAAAGCAGTGAGCGTTTGACAGTGACTTTTTAAAAAGAATCGGGCTTTATTTATAGTGACGTTCCAATCATTAATTTCAAAGGAAGAAAGCCCAAAGCAGAAACAGGTTCATTAAAAATATGACATTAGTAATTTAATTAAACTGGGTCTTTGCGTCTCATTGCAGAAAATGAAACGTTAGTTCTACACCAGTTCTCAGCCCATTTCCCCGGTTGGCTCCCTCCCCTCACCTTAGCTTGCTGTCTTCTCCAAATGTTTACCTGACCTGCCCCTCCCACCCCCAACACTCACAAACGTACTCACATCGCAGTTTCTGCCTCCACTGTGGCCAGTAGTGCGGGATCGTGGGGAATGCCAAGGAAGCCAGCACTGTGGGATCATGGGGAATGCCAAGGAAGCCAACAGAGCGGGATCGTGGGGAATGCCAAGGAAGCCAGTAGCATTGGATCGTGGGAAATGCCAAGGAAGCCAGCACTGTGGGATCATGGGAAATGCCAAGGTAGCCAGCAGCCCAAGGACTATTCTAAGCTAGGCTAATAGGGTGACGGAAGTCAATCCTTTCATCTGGGTTATCTCACTTGTCAGAGGTAGAGAATGGGCCTGGAAGAGCTCTTCATCCCTTAAGATAGTTCTCCCACAAAAACATAAGGGCAGGGGCCCTTTTTGTCTAGTTCATTTCTGTATTACCAGCACAGAGTGCAGGAGGCCCACAATATATTTTCGTTGTATGAAGGAATTAATGCATCAATGGGTAACCCTTCCAAATGACTAATTGACGAGCACTCAAATATGTCCCTACAAGCGTCACACTGCAGTGTCAGGCTCCCAGGATACACCCAAGGACTGCATGGCCCTACAGTACAGTGGAAGGATAACATCTGCCATTTTTCAGCACCTACTCTGTGCTGGGCACTGTGCCAGCCATGCATCAGTTATTACTAGTAACCTCATCCACCACTAGATATTGCTGTCCTCCTTTCTCAGTTGAGGAAACTAAGGCTCAGAGAGCTCACATGACTCAAGGCCACAGAGTAAGACAGTGACAGCACCTGGCTTCAGACCAGATCAAGCTAGTACCAAAGTCTGCCCTTTCCCTCTACAACAAGCTGTCTCCTGGGAGGAGAAGAGAAGTGGGAGAGAAAGCCTTCTTTCTGAGGGCTCTGAGATCAGCAAGGCTGGCAAAGAGAGTCCTGGAAGACAGCAATATGGGCTGGAAGAGGGTACTGCCAGGGCCTGGGAAGCTCTCTAGAATCCAGGCTGGCCGTCTCCACTTCTTCATCTTTATTCCTCATCACTGCCACCCCTACCCTCTTATTCCAGGCTCTCTGATCTCTTAGGTTATCTCTGGCCTCAGGGCCTTTGCACATGATATTTCCTCTGCCTGGAACACACTTTGACCTAGCTAATTCTTACTGATCTCTCAAGGTTTAGCATAGACATCACCTCTTCCAAGAAGCCGGCTCTGACTACCCCCTGACTGGGTTTGTTCCCCTGCCTGGTCCCTATCTCATCATAACACTTAACATACCTTTAATCGTATGCATCTCCCAATGGACTGGGAACTTAGATTCACTTGTGTGGTACTCACTGTATCCAGGCTTTACATACCTCCACTCACACAATGCTCACAGTGACCCCAGAGGAAGGTACTATTGCGAACCGCCTCTTACAAAGGAGGAAACTGAGGCACAGAGAGGTTAAGAGACTAGCTCAAGGTCCCACAGGTAGTTAGCCATCGGGTTGGGATGCGAACCCAAGCACTGAGGCTCTCGGGTCTGTACTTTCCACCACCCTGCTCTGTGGCCTCTCAGGATTGGCCTCAATAAACCATCGCCAGATAAATTAATGGAGAGGTACTTGGATGGCAATCTGGACACGGCTGTGACCACTTGTCCTTGCCTTATGGGGAGGTGTGAAATGGTAGGAGGTGGGACCTTCTGGGCACAGGCAGTTCCAACTCTAGGAAGAAAGGCAGAGGGTAGGGGGAGCTGAATCAGGCTGAACAAGTGACTCGGGCACAGAGGAGCTGCACCCTCCCTTTCTCCCTCCTGATTGGCGGGTCATGATGCTTATGCACCCTCACCAAGACCATTTCCTCTGGATAATGAGTACACGCTGGCAGCTGGCATTATTGCTCTGGCTCAGGTGGCACACTGTATATCTTATTCTCTGGCTCCCCATTTTCCCCTTGAAACGGGTCAGTCTGATCAGAACTCAGGTTCTTGTCTCCCTACCTCACTGCCTACTCCAGCACTAATGACCCCTTCAACTCCCCCAAACCTGCTGGGCCAAAGTACAGCTCTGGCTGCTGGGGCAGATACGCATGAAAGAAAGGACATCGGGTTTAATGAGCACCTACTCCGTGCCACTGTCTGTCTCTTCCATGGCGTTCATTGGGAAGGACTGTGGAGTCTGAGATCAGAGCAACCAAGCCCAAGAGATTAAAGTGATTTCCCTGGGGCATCTCGAGTGATGGGATGGACGTGTTACTGAACCAGGTTCGTTTTAGCCAAAGCGCTGAGACGCCGGGGTTTGCGGCAAAGAGAGTGTTTATTCACAAAGCAGCCAAGCGAGGAGATGGGAGAACAAGTCCCAAATCGGCCTTCCCAAAGGCAAGGGGCTTAGGGTATTTGTGGGATAGAGACTAAAGAAGCAGTGTGGTCTGAGGTGTGGGGAGCTTGGGAAACATGGGGAAAGGTGATTGGAAAAAGGTGCAGTAATCATCAGTCTGCTCAGGCGTAACTAAGCTGCAGGCCTCCATTTTGGGGGTGCTTAACACCATCTGAGGGTGGAGTTTTGGGCCCTCTGACATCAAAAGTCAACAAGCAGACACTTGCGCATGTCCAGTTAGAGCTAGTCTTAACTGGCTTAATTCGAACTAGACACAAGTTCCTGGAAAACAATTCAGGCAAACATCTTATTGTTCAGGTTCCGTGCCACTTGGAGGACATGCAAGTCTTTTGTAGCAACAGTTAAAACGACCTTGAGGGCTTCCCTGGTGGCGCGGTGGTTGGGGGTCCGCCTGCCGATGCAGGGGACGCGGGTTCGTGCTCCGGTCCGGGAAGATCCCACATGCCGCGGAGCGGCTGGCCCCGTGAGCATGGCCACTGGGCCTGCGCGTCCGGAGCCTGTGCTCCGCAACGGGAGAGGCCACAGCAGTGAGAGGCCCGTGTACCGCAAAAAAAAAAAAAAAAAAAAAAAAAAAAAAAAAGACCTTGATTGGTGAAGGCAGGATACAGGTGAAATGGATTTAACTGATGCTTACCCACAGTTCAGACATACTTCACATCCAGGGCTGCACATGAGAAAAGGCAGGAAACCTGGAAGTCCAGGTATAAGTGGCGTGTGTGGCTCCTCCTGAACGTGTGAGCCCTGCGAGTACTCGGGGGCCAGGCAGCCTTCAGGGGCAGCCCTGTCCTACGGAGGAAAGGAGGTCCAGGGAGGAGGGTCACCCAGGGAGGTGCTGCTCAGAGGCCAGGTGTCAGGGCTGGCGACCTGCTCACGGGCTGCGTGTCTCTCCTTGTGCTCACAGCTCTCCCCAGCCACACGTGTGGGAACCCTGGGCGGCTGCCCAACGGCGTCCAGCAGGGCTCAACCTTCAACCTCGGCGACAAGGTCCGCTATAGCTGCAACCCCGGCTTCTTCCTGGAGGGCCACGCCGTGCTTACTTGCCACGCTGGCTCTGAGAACAGTGCCACGTGGGACTTCCCGCTGCCCTCCTGCAGAGGTAGGTGGCCAGGGAGGGCCTGAGGGGTGGGCAGCACCTCGGAGGGATGCTGCAGCTTCCAATGGGACCCAGTCTCCATCCACTCCAGCAGGAGGTGGGGTACGCATTATGGGGAGCCCATGTCTGGGGGCCACCAAGGGTCCTCAGGGTCCCCAGGTATTCTAGGGGCTTTTAGGCCTCCCTGGACCTCCTAGTCCTCAGGTGTGCACTCCCTCAACCTGCTTCCCCTGCATCGACTAATTTAGTTTTAGTCGGTCTACCCTTCCCTTCTGCCCTCCTATCTCCGAAGATACATCATTTCTCTTCCTGTTACCGATGTGTCTCCTGTGCACAGCTCTCTCACAGCTGTTTTCCTATTGATCTCACCCTGGCAGTTCTTCTCTCTTTTCTATAAATTCAGCCTCTCTCCCTATATAATGGTGTCCTCCTCCCAGTCTTCAAATATGCTCAAAACCTCTTTACCCCAGCACTGCCCCCCAGAAAAACCCAACTTCCTTCAGTGCTACATGGGTCTCAGCCTCCCAGCTAGGGTAACCAACTTGTCCTGGTTTCCCTGGCGCTTTGCCATTTCTTAGCTCCAAAAGTCCCACATCCTGGAAACCCCCTCAGTCCCAGGCAAACCGAGACAGTTGGTCACCCCCTTCCCAGCCTATTTCTTATTGCCCCCGCATAATAATCAAGCTTATTTCAAAAATAATTTCCCATGCTTCTTATCTGATGATAAAAAATATCACATGATCATTTTAAGTGAGCTTAGAAAATACAGAAGAGAATAAAGAAGAAACAAAATTTACCCATTTTAACCACGATTTTCATATATTCCCTTCCCATCTTCTTCCTCTTTTTTTAAAATTGAAGTATAGTTGATTTACAATGCTGTGTTAGTTTCAGGTGTATAGCAACGTGATATGGATATACATATATATATATTCTTTTTCAGATTATTTTCCATTATAGGTTATTACAAGATATTGAATATAGTTCTCTGTGCTATACAGTAGGACCTTGTTATTTATTTTATATACAATAGTATATAAAATATACTATTGTATATAAAATAGTATATTTTAAAAGATATTATTTTATTTATAATAGTATATATATCTGTTAATCCCAAGCTCCTAATTTATCCTCCCCCTGCCCCTGGCTTCCCCTTTGGTAACCATAAATTTGTTTTCTTTGTCTGTGAATCTGTTTCTGTTTTGTAAATAAGTTCATTTATATCATTTTTTTTAAGATTCTACATGTAAATGATGTATGGTATTTGTCTCCTCTGACTTACTTCACTTAGTGTGATAATCTTTAGGTCCATTCATGTTGCTGCAAATGGCATTATTTCATTCTTTTTGATGGCTCAGTAATATTCCTGTGTGTGTGTGTGTGTGTGTGTGTGTGTGTGTAATATCTTCTTTATCCATTCTTTGTTGATGCACATTTAGGTTGCTTCCATGTCTTGCCTATGGTAAACACTGCTGTTATGAACATTGGGTGCATGTATCTTTTCAAGTTAGAGTTTTCCTCTTTTCTGGATATATGCCCAGGAGCAGGATGGCTGGATCATATGGCAACTCTATTTTTAGTTTTTTAAGGAACCTCCATACTGTTCTCCATAGTGGCTGCACCAATGTACATTTCCACCAACAGTGCAGGAGGGTTCCCTTATCTCCACATTTCCCTCCTCTCCAGCATTTATTATTTGTAGACTTTTTGCTAATGGCCACTCTGATTGGTGTGAGGTGGTACCTCATTGTAGTTTTGATTTGCAATTCTCTAATAATTAGTGATGTTGAGCATCTTTTCATGTGCCTGCTGGCCATCTGTATGTCTTCTTTGGAAAATGCCTATTTAGGTCTTCTGTTGGTCGCATTGTTTGCAAATATTTTCTCCCATTCTGTAGGTTGTCTTTTCATTTTGTTGATGGTTTCCTATAAGTTTGATTAGGTCCCATTTGTTTACTTTTTCTTTTATTTCTTTTGTCTTGGTAGACTGAGTGAAGAAAACATTGGTACAATTTATATCTGAGAATGTTTGCCTGTGTTCTCTTCTAGGAGTTTTACAGTGTCATGTCTTCTATTTAAGTCTTTAAGCCATTTTGAGTTTATTTTTGTGTGTGGTGTGAAGGAGTGTTCTAACTTCATTGATTTACATGCGGCTGTTCAGCTTTCCCAGCACCATTTGCTGAAGAGACTGTTCTCCATTGTATGTTCCTGCCTCCTTTGTTGAAGATTAATTGACTGTAGGCATGTGGGTTTATTTCTGGGGTCTCTATTCTGTTCCATTGATCCATACGTCTGTTTTTGTGTGCAATACCATACTGTTTTGATTACTATAGCTTTATAGTATTGTCTGAAGTCTGGGAGGGTTATGCCTCCAAGCTTTGTCTAATACATATTGCATACATGCATATATTGTGAATATATATATAATTGAGATTATAATACATGTAGATATTTTTAACCACCTTATACAAACTGTGACATCATGAGAAGGGTTTTCTCTTGACACCAACAATGCCCAGCATCTTGAAAGCTCCACCCAGCCTTGTCTATCCTCATCTCCCACTTACTCCCCTGCAAACTGGCCTTTGCCGCAAATATTTTGCATCACGTTGCCAAGTCAAATGGGAATTGTTTTGGCCCTTATATTCCTTGATGTCTCAACAGGCTTTTGCATTCTTGACCACTCTTTCCTTCTTGAAACCCTCATCTTGAAATCCCATGGATCTCCAAACACCCAGGTATAAGTCTAGGAGGATTGTTTCAAGGAGTTGAGAAGTGATTGGAACAAGTAGCTCTCCTTGGGTTCAAGTTTAGAGGAAGGTTTTCTGTAATTACTATCAGAAGACTAGCTCGAGGAGAAGCAGCTCCCTCCTTCCACCATGTGCTCGCGCCCATTTTACTGTCTGCACGAGCGATGGAAAATACTTGGCACATAGATCCCTTTCTCTTCTACCATTCCCATGGGAGGCATAATTAATTGGTCATAGCTCGCTTCCTGCTTGAGTCCGGAGGTAGCTGTGAATTCCTTTTAAACAGGCAAGCCACAAGCAATCAATCTGAGTTGCTGCTTGACTCCGTGTTTGTTTAGCCCTCCTCAGCCAGTAGAATTGGCCTCAGCCTTGTTGGTCCTTTTTGATGGAACCTGGGGAAACTAGTCTCCTTTCTCGCCTTCCTAAGTCCCCTCCTCTCAGGCCCCCTTTCTAACATGGGATAACTTGGGACATGTCTTTCTTCATGTGATTGATACCGGGAATGTCCAAACCAATCACGTGAGACCTTGGCCCCTACACACAAGTGTGTGGCCCTGAGTGGCCTAACTGTGGTCTGAATCTGCTGTTTCCACTCTTCCTGATAGCACCTCTACCCACTCCGTACCCAGAGGATGTCACGGTTTAACACACTGATCTTCCAAGGAGAGGCCTCAGAGTTGTGACATGGTAATAGAATGTGAAACATGATAGTAAATGAAATTAAGTACTTAAGCTGTGAAACGGAAAACACAGTTCTCATTCTTTTTACAGAACTATAAATATCATACTTTTTAAATCAATATGGAAAGTAAAGACAAATGTAGCCCATATATCAGAGGCAGAGGGACTATCACCCTGTCCTCTGAAGTACAATTCACCTCCGTATCCCATCTTAATGAGGTGGAAATCTACAATCCCTCAAAGTATTTTCAGGAATCTTTGTCAGCTCTAGCTTCCTTTGAACCTTGAACTCACTGCCATGCCTCACCCCTCTTGGTTCTGCTCTGCCAACCTAGGTTGAAAACTTGGCCCATTTTTCCTGACCCCCGCCCCCAAACAAAAACAAAACCATTAACAAAGGTGTTTGCATGCGGCACAGCCTTTACTGGAGGTTTGTGGCAATGCAGGGATGCCACATCTCAACAATGCAAGTGGCTTGAAATGAAAATTGGAGCAGTCAGGAACCCCAGAGCCTTTCGGCCCCTCCCCCTGGAAGCTTCTCCCTGGCTTCTGTCTTGGCAAGCCCCGGCTTCCCTGTGATGTGCATTGCCCCCTCTCATCTCACTCCAGCCTCCTCCACTTTGCTGCCTCTCGACCTCGGCCCCGTCTCAGGACTTCTGTCAACTTCTTAGGCACAAGAGCCCGGTTGCCCTTGGCTTTGCCATCTCCTTACAGGCTGATGTCTCCCTCCACGACCCAAGCTCTTTAGGTATAGGGTGATATTGTCTCTAACACAGAGAGCTTTCACTTGGAAGAAACCCTGGGGCTGGCTGTTAAAATATCTTTTTTGTTAACCTGCTAGTCAAAGATAAGATGAGGGCTGCCTCATGGAGGGCTTCCTTTGCCAGGTCAGACCATGGCCCCGCAGTGCAGGGTCTGCACGTCCTGGCATGCGGTCAGTGAGGGCTGGCCTTTCAGTGGGCAGAGTGGGCTGGGGTGACAGTGCTCCCCCAGTGTTCACATCACAGCAGTAATTCATGGACGTGCAGAGCCTTTGGGGGCCACAGCTCTCTCCCAAGTCGCTCCTGATTCTCTCTCAACCTCTCAGATGACGATGATTCTTTCCCCACTTCTTCTCCACTGACTTTTCTCCTCCTCTTTCCCCTTAAAGCCAGAGAGTCCAGCATGGCCTCTTCTCTGGGAACTTCTTGCCTCTCTTGGAATTTCTCATCCACTCCGAGGCTTCTACTGTTGCTTGGGGACGACTCTTCAGTCTCTACCTCCAACCCTCCCTCTGTCCTGAGCTTCAGGCCCACAGTGATATCAAACTCACCTGAAGCCCTCCCTGGAGGGTGCTTCACATGCAGCACGCCCAGGACCTAACTCTTTCTATTTTCCCAAACCTGCTCTTTTTGTTGCCTTCCCCAGCTCGGTGAAGGGTGTCACCATCCAAGGTGGCCAAGCCAGACACCACAGTGGCATCTTTACACTCCTCACCGTTCCCTGTACCCTTAGTCACCGCGACCTGGCAAATCCATCTCTGCACTGACACTGCCCTCCACGCCTTTGCCGCTCTTCAGGGGTGATGGTCCCAGGCCCTCTCAGCTCTCACCTGTCCCACTGCAAAGCATCTCCAGTCACCCCACCACACACATCCCAATTCATTCTCCACTGCAGGAGTGAACTTCCTAAGACACAGATCTGAGAGCATCACACGTTGCTCAGACTCCCGCCAGTGACCCTTTATCACTGACAGGGTCAAGTTCAGATTCCTTAGCATGGAGCACAAGGCCCTTCCGGAAGGAGGCCGAGGCCGACTTTTCTAAGTCCTCTCTAAGTAGCTTGCAATTAGCCACACCAAAAGTGTTCCCTTCCAGAATGCACACACCAAGGAAGCCAGCCGAGCATGTGAAATCTTGCTTTCAGAAGGGCTTTGAGCCCCGGAGACTCCCCGGGGCCTGAGGGCCTGAGACAAAGCTCTGCTCAAAACTGGGAGGGAACAAAATGCTGTCCCACTCTCTGAGCCCCCAGGGCCCTCCACTCCCTGCGATTTGGGTCCATTTTTCTGTTCTGATTCACCACATGCTGCAAGAACAGCATGAGGAGCATCCTCAGTAATGTCTGTGATTTTCTGAAAGTGATTTTCCAAACTGCCCTTCCTTAGTAGGCTGAGCTGAAAGGAACAGAGAAGGGTCCTCCTCGCATGCCTCATGGTACCAGGGGCTGTGGTCATGCCAGGGTTAATGAGTTCAGACTCAGGAGGATTAAAGCCTCTTGGCCTTTCTTTCTCTCGTGTAGAACTCGCAAGGGCTGGCATCTGTAAGTGGATAAACCTCATCCGCTGGGCAGTGGTCCGTAAATACTGTCCGTAAATACTTGCTGAGTGAACCGATGGCTGGATGGGTCTAATTCACCACCAGGATTATGTAGGCATACGAGCCCGAAAGGGAAATTACTGGCCTGGCTTTGCCAACCTGCCTGGCAGCTCGGAGTGACACAACCTCTTTGAGTCCCAGGCTTCACAGAGCAGTTTGGAGGGTGGTGCCTCTGCCTCTAACAGCAAACGCCACCCGCCTGGCTGAAAGGTGAGCTCAGTCTGGAGACACAGCCCAGACCAAGAGGGAATGGGGGCCATCTAGGGTCTGGGGGCAGAGCAGGTGCAAGTCTCACCTCGAAGGAGGCCCAGCCCAAGGCTACTAGTCCGTCAAGGCTTGGCCCAGGTGGCAGAGGGAAGGAGGAAAGGTGGGGTGTAGTGAGGTGGGGTGACTGGAGACGCTTTGCAGTGAGACAGGTGACAGGTGGCAGAGACCACATGGTCTCCCTTCACTTTGTGTCACTTTCGGCACCTTTTCAAAGGCAGAAGTCCCTGGGAGCCCTGAACCTTGAGGAACCTCTTTGATCCATAAGAAGGGAGACCATGTGGATTTCAGCAACAGGCCCCTGACTTGTGAGGGACATTGGCCCTAGATCAAAGAGGACCGCATGGGGAAGGAATCGGGTTCAGATGCTCTGAGGGCTGAGAGGCAGGTGGTAGAGAGAAAGCATCCTGAACAAGAAAGACTTGACCCCTGAGGTCCAAGCCCAACACTGCAGGCTGCCCCCAAACCCAGGGAGACAGGGATTTGGCCTGCAGCAGCTTGGGCGGCCAGTGCCCAGGTGCATTCCAAATTTTTTGGCCCCAGGGAGAGGAACCTGTGAAATCTGAGACAGAAGCAGTGTCAGGCATGGAAAGAGCATGGATTCAAACAGGGCTCCATTCAACCCTAGCCATGCCAGCTCAGAGCTGTGGGTCACCAGCTAAACCCTGTTGAGTTTTAAAGTGGGGACATGAGTAGTGGCCTTAAAGGGTGATTGCTTACTTGTTCATTCACTCAGGATTTAACACCTTTTGGTTGAGTACCTACTATGTGCCAGCCAGTCACTGACTCAGTCCTTATTTATTAACTGCCTTATTTGTTAAGTGCCAGACATTGTTCTAGATGCAGAGAATTGCAGCGATGAATAAGTCAGACCAAGTTCCATGATCTCAGGGCGTTTACGTTTTAGCATCCTCAGGCAGAAAACAGGCAAAAAATCAAATAAACAAATTTCAGCTCATAATAGAAACTATGAGGGAAATCAAGTAACTAGTAACAAGGAAGGCTGCTTTAGAGGGAGCCGTCAGGAGGGGACTCTCTGAGGAGGTGGCATTTGAACTGAGTCCTGAATGACAAGAAGGAGCGTGTTATGTGATGACCTGGGCATTCCCAACAAAAGGAACAGCAGCCGTAAAGGCCCTGAGGTGGGAGAGGGCTTGTTAGAGGAACAGAAAACAGACCCACAGCGGGCAACGTAGAGTTGGGGGGGGAGGCGAGGGGAGTGGGTGAGGCTGTGGCGGAGCAGGACCGGAAGTGTGGGTTTGGTTCTAAATTCAGGAGGGAGCCAGGAAAAGCTTTTCAGCATTTTCTAAAATGATCACCCTGGGTGCTAGAAGGGAGAGTGATTGTAGCTGGCAAGAGTCACAACTGGGAGGCCAGTTAGGAGGCAGCTATTGCAGGTGTGCAGGCTGGAGACGATGCATCACGGTCAAGGGTGGCCATGGTAGAGGTGGAGGGAAGGGGGTAAGTTGGGGCCTTGGTTTAGGGACACAGCCAACAGCCTTGCTGATGGAAGGCATGTAGGTGCTGATGGAACAAAGGGTCAGGGTTGATTCCTAGGCTCTTTCTGGAGTGCTGGCAGGGTGGGGATGCCAGGGACCAAGATGGGGACAACTGGGACAGGGAGTAGGAAGTGTGTGCCCTAAATACAGTCAAGAGAGCTCATTTTGTCCGAGTCAAGTTTGAGATGCCTGTGAGATCTCCAAGTAGGGGGTATCAGTTCTGTGGCTGGGGGCAGTTCCAAGCTAGAAAGAGATCAGGAGAGGGATGAGAGACCCTACGTGGCAATGGAGATAGCCAGGAGGGTCTGGGGACCGCATGCTGGGCCCCCTTGTGCTGTTCAAATTATACAACATACAGAAAGCACCAAATACCATGCCAGACAGTGTGGACCTTGAGTGATTCTAAGCACAGGGACTTGGCATGGACCATGGCTCCCAGAGGGCATTCCTAACTACGGGGTCCCTCTACTACCACCGGGGTCACTAGTCCTTCTCCTGTCGCCTTTGCCATCACTACCGTTACTACTACAGAACCACGCAGAACATGGGCTCTGGAGTCCGATCACCTGGATTCCAATCCTGGCCTTGCCGCTCACACCCACTAGCTGAGTGATTGTGGGTGTGAGTGCCCTTCTCTGTGCCCTGGTTTTCTCACCTGTGAATTATAATAACAGTAGTACTTGACTCAGAAGGTGAAGTGAGGCTCAAGTTGATCAGTGCTCCACTCACAGCATAGGGCCTTGTTCACAGTAACGACTCACTGACAGTTAGCTGTCGTGATTCTCACAGCCACGGCCATCACTGGCCAGCATTTATCAAGCACTAACTATATGCCAGACCTTGTGTTATCTAATTTAATCCTTACAAAAACCCCAGGAGGTTAAGATCTTACAGTGAGGGAACTGAGACCTGGTGAGGTGAGGTACTTTGCCTGTGGTCGCACAGCTAGAGGGTGATTCTGCCCAAGTCCCTGTGCCTACCAGCCACGATCTTGGCCACCCCCGTCCACTGTAGACAAGGACAATGGCCTGTGACCCATGGCAAGAAACTCATGATGGCACCGTTACTTCCAGAGCTCCTGCAGTTTGGTCCGGGACCCAACAACTTGGTGCCCTCATAGGTACATCCCCTGCACGGGTCCACCAGGCCAGGGACTGCCCGTCTGCTGTGGTTTCCCTTTGACCTTCCTCTTTAACTTGTACCAGGAGCTCATTAGGAGAGAAGCCCCAGGGAAAGGGCCTGAGGCGATTCTGCTGGGCAGATGCCACTTTGGGGTGGGGGCCAGGGTCTGCGGGACCAGGGTCTCTTATGAAGAAACCTGACCCAAGACTCACCCACCTCTACCTGAGCGTGGGTGGTGGGGTCCTAGCTGTGGAGACTGCACAAAGCCTCTGCCTCAGGCCCCTCAGGCAGAGAAGAGGGGGAGTGGGAAGAGGCTTCTCCCACCTGGAAAACCCCCCTCCAGGATCTGGGGCTTCCGGAAGCCCATGTCAAGACTGGCATTGCAGTGACCAAGGCCCGAGAGGCAGAGAAATAGGTGGATAATGGCGTGGGTCTGGAGTCAGCGAGTTATGGATTTGAATCCTGGCTCCAACATTTAGTAGCCAGGTGACCGTGGGCAAGTTTTAAAAACTCTCTGAGCTTCAGTTTCCTCATCTGTAAAATGTGGGTGACATAACACCTATCTCTTCGAGCAGTTTGAGGATTAAATGAGAAAATGCAGGTACAGCATTTAGCCGGATGCCTGGCCTGTAATGAAAGTGCAACAGAGAAGAGGTACATAGCCGAATACCATGTCCTGTTTACATTCATCCTCTCAGAAGGTCACCTCGGGGGAAGTATCTACGAAGAATTCTGGGGATGGCGGAAATAACAGTGCTCTCGGGCAATTGGCAATTTCTTAATTTTAAGAAGGGGTGTCCTTGATAAAACCAAGGATAAAGGGGCAGAATCCTGAGGCCCCAGAAGAGGGGACTGATGAGGTTGAGCAGGGACACTGAGCTGCACAGTACAAGGAAGGGGGGAACACTGCTGGTGGGTTTGGGGCAGTGATGCCCTGGCTCTCTCAGCCTTGCACTTGAGTTGTAAGATGGTAGCTTCTCCCCAGTAGGGGGCCTATTGGAATTTTCCTTTCCTCAGAGGCTGAGTAGCCCTGGGGAGGGAGGATATGGGTAGAACCCCAATGCCAAGGGCCCCAAAGCTTCTAGGCATCCAAGATTGTGCCCTGGAATTGGCCTGAAATGGTGGGGGGTGGGGAGGAATACAATGTAGGTTCCTCCATTCCTACCTGAAATTTGAGTCACTGGAGAGTTAACAGACATCAAAGGGAGCTGAGGGATAGTTCTCTAGAATAATAGTTAATTGAGGAAATTTCAGTGGAACTTAAAGACAATCATAAATAAAGTCATAAACTTGGAAAGGCAACTATCAGCATAACACACCTGCACCCTAGAATATACATGACTTAATAAAAATGGAGAATGCCCGTCGCCACAGAAGGAGAAAGTGTAAATTAATATTTTAGGAGTGTGGTGTCAGCTGAAGGTTATATTTTATGACTCTGAAGTTGTAACCATGAAATATGATACCTTGTTTAAAATGTGAGAAAACCTCCAAACAACTTTTACAGCATCTTCAATCAAAACAGAATGGTGGGCTTCCCTGGTGGCACAGTGGTTGAGAGTCCACCTGCCGATGCAGGGGAGGCGGGCTTGTGCCCCGGTCCAGGAGGATCCCACATGCGGAGCTGCTGGGCCCGTGAGCCATGGCCGCTGAGCCTGCGCATCCAGAGCCTGTGCTCCGCAACGGGAGAGGCCACAGCAGTGAGGGGCCCACGTACCAAAAAAAATAAATAAATAAAGTAAAACAGAACGGTGCAGGAACAAGGGTGTCAAAGGAACCTAAGAGGCAGGGAAGACTCCCAACGGCAAAGGTGCCATATTCAGAGTAGACAGGTGCCTCTGGCTAGAGGGTCTTAAGCTCCGAGTGCTCAGTTCCAGCACAGTCTGGAAGTCATTGACTAAAATTGGTAAGTATGACTGTCTCAGGATGGCTTACCAAACTGCTATCAAGCAGGGAGTGTTACTGAGCCAAACCTGGGTCTGCTCACCTGACGCACAGCAGAGCCAAACTACTGACACAGGATTGTGGTGAAGGAAAATACAGCATTTATTGCAAGGCCAAGCAAAGAGAATGGGCAGCTCATGTTTAAAAGACCTGAACTCCCTGATGGCTTTCACGGAAGGGTTTTTAAAAGCAAGGTGAGGGAGAGGGTCACAGGGTGCCTGATCAGCTCGCGGACGTTTCTTCTGATTGGTTGGTGGTGAGGTAATTGGGAGTCAACATCATCAACCTTCTGGTTCCAACAGATATGGGTTCTACATGCTGGTGGTCAGCATGCAGTTAACTTCTTTCACCTGGTGAGGGTTTTAGTCTCTGCAAAACAACACAAGGATATGGCTCAGGATATTTTCTATAGCCCTTGAGGAGGAACTAAAGGCCCTTGACTTTGCTTTATGGCCTAAATATTGTTATTTTGTCTTGCTTGACTCTTTTCCTTTGTTTCTGCATTTTTTCACTTTTCTAATTAAATGTACTCTTTGGAATTCAGGGAAGGCCTACAACACTAAATCTTTTTATTTTTTTTAACATCTTTATTGGAGTATAATTGCTTTACAATGGTGTGTTAGTTTCTGCTTTATAACAAAGTGAACCAGCTATACATATACATATATCCCCATATCTCCTCCCTCTTGCATCTCCCTCCCACACTCCATATCCCACCCCTCTAGACGGTCACAAAGCACCGAGCTGATCTCCCTGTGCTATGTGGCTGCTTCCCACTAGCTATCTGTTTTACATTTGGTAGTGTATATATGTCCATGCCACTCTCTCACTTAGTCCCACCTTACCCTTCCCCCTCCTCGTGTCTTCAAGTCCATTTGCTACATCTGCGTCTTTATTCTTGTCCTGCCCCTAGGTTCTTCAGAACCTTTTTTTTTTTTTTAGATTCCATATATATGTGTTAGCATACGGTATTTGTTTTTCTCTTTCTGACTTAATTCACTCTGTATGACAGACTCTAGGTCCATCCACCTCACTACAAAAACTCAGTTTCATTTCTTTTTATGGCTGAGTAATATTCCATTGTATATATGTGCCACATCTTCTTTATCCATTCATCTGTCGATGGACACTTAGGTTGCTTCCATGTCCTGGATATTGTAAACAGAGGTGCAATGAACATTGTGGTACATGACTCTTTTTGAATTATGGTTTTCTCAGGGTATATGCCCAGTAGTGGGATTGCTGGGTCATATGGTGGTTCTATTTTTAGTTTTTTGAGGAACCTCCATACTGTTCTCCATAGTGGCTGTATCAATTTACATTCCCACCAACAGTGCAACAGGGTTCTCTTTCCTCCACACCCTCTCCAGCATTTATTGTTTGTAGATTTTTTGATGATGGCCATTCAGACCAGTGTGAGCTGATACCTCACAGTAGTTTTGATTTGCATTTCTATAATGATTAGTGATGTTGAGCATCCTTTCATGTGTTTCTTGACAATCCTATATCTTCTTTGGAGAAATATCTATTTAGGTCTTCTGCCCATTTTTGGATTGGGTTGTTTGTTTTTTTGATATTGAGCTGCATGAGCTGCTTGTAAATTTTGGAGATTAATCCTTTGTCAGTTGCTTCATTTGCAAATATTTTCTCCCATTCTGAGGGTGGTCTTTTTGTCGTCTTTGTGGTTTTCTTTGCTGTGCAGAAGCTTTTGTTTCATTAGGTCCCATTTTTAATTTTTGTTTTTATTTCCATTTCTCTAGGAGGTGGGTCAAAAAGGATCTTTCTCTGATTTATGTCATGGAGTGTTCTGCCTATGTTTTCCTCTAAGAGTTTTATAGTGTCTGGTCTTACATTTAGGTCTTTAATCCATTTTGAGTTTATTTTTGTGTATGGTATTAGGGAGTGTACTAATTTCATTCTTTTACATGTAGCTGTCCAGTTTTCCCAGCACCACCTATTGAAGAGGCTGTCTTTTCTCCATTGTATATTCTTGCCTCCTTTATCAAAGATAAGGTGACCATATATGTGTGGGTTTATCTCTGGGCTTTCTGTCCTGTTCCATAGATTTAATTTCTGTTTTTGTGCCAGTACCATACTGTCTTGATTACTGTAGCTTTGTGGTATAGTCCGAAGTGAGGAAGCCTGATTCCTCCAGTTCCGTTTTTCTTTCTCCAGATTGCTTTGGCTATTTGGGATCTTTTGTGTTTCCATACAAACTGTGAAATTTTTTGTTCTAGTTCTGTGAAAAATGCCATTGGTAGTTTGATAGGGATTGAGTTGAATCTGTAGATTGCTTTGGGTAGTAGAGTCATTTTCACAATGTTGATTCTTCCAATCCAAGAACATGGTCTATGTCCCCATATGTTTGTATCATCTTTAATTTATTTCATCAGTGTCTTATAGTTTTCTTCATACAGGTCTTTTGTCTCCTTTGGTAGGTTTATTCCTAGGTATTTTATTCTTTTTGTTGAAGTGGTAAATGGGAGTGTTTCCTTAATTTCTCTTTCAGATTTTTCATCATTAGTGTATTGGAATGCAAGAGATTTCTGTGCATTAATTTTGTATCCTACTACTTTGCCAAATTCATTGATTAGCTCTACTAATTTTCTGGTAGCCTCTTTAGGATTCTCTATGTATAGTATCATGTCGTCTGCAAAAAATGACAGTATTACTTCCTTTTTTTTTTTTTTTTTTGTGTGTGTGTGGTACGCAGGCCTTTCACTGTTGTGGCCTCTCCCATTGTGGAGCACAGGCTCCAGACGCACAGGCTCAGCGGCCATGGCTCACGGGCCCAGCCGCTCTGCGGCATGTGGGATCTCCCCAGACCGGGGCACGAACCCGTATCCCCTGCATCGGCAGGTGGACTCTCAACCACTGCGCCACCAGGGAAGCCCAGTATTACTTCTCCTTTTCCAATTTGGATTCCTTTTTATTTCTTTTTCTTCTCTGATTGCTGTGGCTAAAACTTCCAACACTATGTTGAATAATGGTGGTGAGAGTGGACAACGTTTTCTTGTTCCTGATCTTAGAGGAAATGGATTCAGTTTTTCACCATTGAGGTTGATGTTGGCTGTGGGTTTGTCATATATGGCCTTTACTATGTTGAGGTAAGTTCCCTCTATGCCTACTTTCTGGAAGGTTTTTATCATAAATGGGTGTTGAATTTTGTCAAAAGCTTTTTCTGCATCTATTGAGATGATCATATGGTTTTTCTCCATCAATTTGTTAGTATGGTTTATCACATTGATTGATTTGCATATATTGAACAATCCTTGCATTCCTGGGCTAAACCCCACTTGATCATGGTGTATGATCCTTTTAATGTGCTGTTGGATTCTGTTTGCTAGTATTTTGTTGAGGATTTTTGCATCTGTGTTCATCAGTGATATTGGCCTGTAGTTTTCTTTCTTTGTGACATCTTTGTCTGGTTTTGGTATCATGGTGGAGGCTGATACCAAAGCAGGCTGATGGTGGAGACTAAAAATATTTTAGAAGCAAGAGGTGGGGGATACTGGGGGTGGGAAAGGAAGGGTCTGTCCCTGGGAATATCCAACAGGATCCTGCTTGGTTTCAAGAAGTGTGATGTAATGGAGGAGACCACAGTCCTGGTCCAGAGAGACTCAGCTGGAATCCTGAGTTGGCCACGTACTGCATCACCTTCTGAAAGTTACCTTCTGAACCTTTCTGAGCTTCAGTTTCCTATATCATTTATTTGTTCAACTGATATTTATTGGGTGCCTGCTATACACTAGGAAATGTGGTGGCTGCTGGGGACAGAACAGACATGGCCCCTGCCCTCATGGACTTTACTGTCTAGACATTAAATAAATTACTAAGTTGATCAATTGATTATGGGAAAGTATGTGGTGCTCTAAAAGTATATGATGGGGAGAAGGGGTATTCTGTTTCTGGAACGATCCTTGAGAAGTGACACTTAGACTGGGACCTAAAGGCTAAGGAGGGGCCAGCCAGACCCAAGGAGGTAGGGAAGAAGTTTTCAGAAAGAGAAAGTAGCACTTTCAAAGGTCCTTGGGCAGAGAGATACTTGGTGCAACAGAAGAGCTGGGAGGAGGCTGGTGTGGTTACAGAAAGTGGGCAGGTAGAGGCTGGTATGAGGCGAGGCCCTATGAGGTCCTTGTCAGCCCCTGGATAGGATATTCTGAGTGACAGTGGAGTTGTCAAAGGTCCCTGCAGAAGGGCGTGGCGTCATCTGGTCTGTTTGGGATCACTCAGGCTTCTGTATGAGGAACGGGTGTGCTGTGGCAGGAGGGATGCTTAGACACAGGAGGGAGACTTCATGGCTAGGCTTGGACCACGATGTGGCTTAGGGTAGAGCAGATGCAGTGAAGACAGGAGACCGAATCAAGAGCCGCTTAGAAGGACAGACAGGCTTTGGTCACTGTTGGGTGTGGGGTGCAGGAGGGGTTGAGGATGTCCCCCAGCTCTGGCATGAGGCATGGGGTGAATAGTGCTGACACCCTCCCTCCAAGACAGGAAACTGGAAGAAGGCTGAGTGTCGTGGGAGGAGAGGATGAGGATGGTCTTGGTCAGGGTGTGTTGGGAACGACATAAGATGGATACCTAGAAGGGTTTCTACGAACAGGAACCAGGCAGGAGGCTGAGGAGTCGTTCTCTCTCCCCGAAGACCTGCTTCCCCTCCAGCCTCCCTTGCTGCTGCGTCATCATCTAGACGCACAGACCGTGTGGACCACGGGCCTGTTGGAGACCCCTGCACACATCGTGGCAGCTGGGGCTGGCTCAGGAGCCCTGTGTTCCTGACACCGCTCCCTTGCCTTTCCCCTGAGGGCTTCCCCTCTGCCCTCCACCGGGGTGCTCCTTCTCAGCCTCCTTTCAGGAGCCTCTGCTTCTGCCTGCTGCACATTAAATGTCTTCTGTCCCTGGCCTTCTTTGCTCCCTCTTCATCCTGCCCACTCCTGGCCTCTTGGTTTCTAGGCTCCAGATCCTCTCTGCTGTGCTCCAGGCCCACCTGCCTATCCCTCTTGCACTCACATTCAGCGTGGGGGCGGGGAAGGGGTCATCACTGTCCCGCATCACTGTCACCATCCGCACTGTTACCCTGTTAAGAGACCTCAGCATGCTCCTTCCCTCCTCCCCTTCTTCACAGCCCACTCCTGGGTGGTGGAGGCCACATCCTCTTGCTTCTCTGCCAGCCTCGTTCTTGAATCTCTTCTGTTCCTTCTCTTCCCTCCCACGGCCACGGGTGCAGGCTCTAACGTCGGGTACGGCCTCTTCACCGTTCTCCTCACTGCTGTCTCCCCACTGGGCACACTCGCCACCCCCAAACCACAGCATCCATCCATCACATGGGGACCAGAGTCATCTTTCTAAAGCAGGCCTGGGCTTCCACTCCCTGCTGACAAACTGGCAAGTCTACCCGACAGCTGCAGGGTAGAATCCATCCCTTTAGCAAGACCACCAAGGCCTTTCTGAGCTGACCGCTACCTTCCTTTCCATGTCCACCCCACCGCACACCTCTGCATCCTGCACCTTCATCTGGAGGAAAGCCGACCACTCCCCAAGCACACCACACCCATTCGGACCCCCTTACCTCCAGATGCCCTGTTTCCTCTGCCGGGAGCCCCTTATTTTTCTCTCCCTCCAGCACACTCCTACTCCTTTTTCAAGGTCCAGGTTAAGTGTGTCTTCTTTGACCATGATTTTCCTAACCTTCAGTGCAGCCAAGATGAAGCCACTGTGGCTAGGGGTGTAGACACTTCTACCTGCTATAGACAAGGCCAACGTGGGACTACTGGGGCCAGCAGGCCCAGTGCTTGCTGGGAGCGACATTGACAAATCTCCCGCTTGCTGGCTGGCTCCTGTAGCTTATCTCCCTGGTAATGGTCACGGTGAAGTTATTTATATCAGAAGGAGACAAACGCTGCCTTGAATGTCAAACTTCATAGGCTCCTGCCAGAGAGATAACCAGGGTGGAAATACCGTGTGATTTGATACAACAAACAAATAGCACCAGCAAACTAGATTTAAAGCTAGGCAAGGCAATCTGCCTACCTTCCCTCCCTCCCTCCTTCCTTCACGGGGCCCGGGCACCTGGATTGGAGGTAGTGAAAGAGAAAGGGAGGAGGAGGAGAATAGACCCACAGCTCCTTTCCTTGGCATCCTAGGCCCTTCACAGCACAGCCCTTGCCTTCCCTCCCAGCACAGCTCCACCATTTCTGCCTTGCTCTTTGAGTTCCCACAATCCTGACCAAGTCCCTAAATGACGCTCTCATCCCTGCAGCTGCCTTGCTCTTGCCTTTCCTCTGCCCAGGACACCCTTTCACCTGACCCTACCAGGCAGTCAGCCCTCAGTTGAAGTGGATCCTGCCAGCTCAGCATTCAAAATGCAGTCAGTCACTGACTCCCTCTCACTGGTACCACCTGGTCCAGGCCACCATCGTCTCTCTCCTGAATCATCACCATAGCCTCTACAAGCTCCTTGCTTCTGCTGTCTTCCTCTTTGGTCTGTTGTCTGCATAGCACGTCAAGGGATCCTGTTAATACACCAGTCAGATCATGTCATCTGCTCAGAACCATCCGCTGGCTTCTCATCTCACTCAAGTTAAAGCCCAAGCCCTAACAGTAGCCTCAAAGGTCCTCCATGGGGTCTTGTCCCTGCCACTCTCCTCCTCACTCCAGTGCTCCAGACCCTCGGGCCTCTTGATGCTCTTCAACAGTGCCAGGCCTCTGCACACCATGGCCTTTGCATTCGCTGTTCCATCTGGAATGCTCTTCCCCCAGGTAACCATCTGGCTTTCCCTCTCCCTCCTTCAGGTCTTGGCTCAGATGTCAGCTTCTCAGCGAGGCCTTCCCTGACCACCTTTCTGCAATGTCCATACCCCACTTCCAGTGCAGAATACTCCCCATCCTCGTTCTGCGTTTATCACCACCTCACTTACCATAGGGTTTACTTATTTATCTTGGGTATTGTCTGTTTCCCTCTGACTGGAATGTAAGCTCCATGAGGGTAGGGATTTTCTTTTGTTTTATTTGCCGACGAATCCCTAGCACCTAGAAAAGTGCCTGGCACATAATAGGCACTCAGTAAACATTTGTTGAATGAATGAATGTTTCAACACAAATGTGGCCTCCTGTGTGAAGCCTTCCCTAAGTCCCATCTGCTATCACTGTGCCTCGACACCTCGGTTATAACAATTCTGGGGAGCCACTGCGTGTGAGAAACACTTGGGGCAGGGAAGAAGTCAAGCTTTTCGTGATGTAGTGCTGGTCCTGGCCCAGTGTCTGGCACACAGTAGGTGCTCACTTAATGAGTGTGGGAGGGAAACATTCATGAGTACCTACTGAGTGAGGCGCCTTCATTTCTGTGCTCGTACATACCAAGGAGCTGGCATTTAGAACTGGGCTCATTCTCTTGAAATAGACCGTGACCCTGTAGTACGACATCCGTAAGAATAGTTCAGGGCCACTGAATAAACTCACTTTTATCTCCATCCCACACTGCTTCTGTTTATCCAGCTGTCAGCTCCATCTCTCCACTGGTTCATCCCCTGCACACACTCAGCCCTGGTGTCCAAAACTGAACCCTGGTTGCCTTCCGCACCACAAGGTGCCCCCCTCCTGGGTTCCCTCCTGCAGGAAGCGGCACCTTTCATCCATCCAGATGCTCGTAGCTGAAGCCTGGAATTCATCCCTCCGGACCACTAGTCCTGTAGATTCTACTTCCTAACTATCTCTCAATCAGGTCCTCCCCCCACCCTCCCAGGGCCTTAGCTCAGATCACATCTGGCCTCACCTTGACTTTGGTGACTCTGCAGTATCAAGGGCATCCTGCCCGCTCCCCCAGCTCAGACCTCGTCTATGCCACAGCCACAGTGGTCTTTCTAAGACACAAATTGAATCCTGTTTCCTCACTGCCTTTGATCCTCAAGATGAAGTGGAAAGAAAAGGAGAACTTGGCATCGGTTGGGCATCTAACACATGCTAGTCTCTGGCTAATGCTCAGTACTGTCACATTAATTATGCCATTCAGTTGTCATAAGAAACCATTCTACAGAGAAGCAGAATGAAGCTCAGAGAAATAAATCACCCAAGGTCCCATGGTTGGCAAACTGTGGAACCTGAATTCAAATCTACACCTCTCTGATCCTAAGATCCATTTTCTTTCCAATATCGTCCGCTGCTTCCAATCTTTTGGGGCCCAGCACTCTCTGTCATGAGGCTCCTTCTACATGTCCCGTACCATCACCCATCATTCCTCTCTGTTCACTCTGTGTTAGGCCATCTAGAACTACTTATCTTAGATATGCCTTGTGCTTTGGGGCGTCCATGCTTATGACCTTTGGTTCTCTTTTCTTGTAAATGCCTTTCCATTTCTTCTCTAATGATCTCCTAGTCATCCTTCAAAACCCAGCTCAGGGCTCCCCTGGTGGCACAGTGGTTGAGGGTCTGCCTGCCGATGCAGGGGACACGGGTTCGTGCCCCAGTCCAGGAAGATCCCACATGCCGCGGAGCGGCTGGGCCCGTGAGCCATGGCTGCTGAGCCAGCGCGTCCGGAGCCTGGGCTCCGCGACAGGAGAGGCCACAGCAGTGAGAGGCCCGCGTATAGCAAAAAAACCCCAAAAAACCCCCCCCAAAAAACAAAAACAAACAAAAAAACCCCAGCTCAAATGGCACCTCCTCCATTAAGCTTTCCCAAATTGACTCACCCAAGCAAAGTAATGTACTGCTTTATCTCTGTCCTCTAAGTGTGAATTGTACTCCTGGGAGACAAGAATGTGTTGGTTAAGAGCATAGGCCCTGAAAACAGACTGCTGGGCTTAAAAATCCCAGTTCCTTTAATCACTATAAGCTGTGCCTTTGGCAAATAACTGAAACTCTTTCTGCCTTGGTTTCTTTACCTGTAAAATGGGAATAATACTTCATAGGGTCATGAAATACGTAGAGTAGTTAGAACAGCACCTGGCACAGTGGAAGTGCTTAACAAGCAGTAGCTTTGATTGTTGTTACTCTACCGCCTCTAATACACATTTGAACCCTGATATTGCATTTTTCCTTTCTTTACAACTTAGTCCATATCTCTAATACAGCATATGCTAAGTGGATTACGATCACTTACTTGCATACAAGCTCCAGGAGGGCAGGCTTAGGAAATTTGGATAACTTCCACTAAGTCATCCAGCTGGAAGCCATAGAGGAGGAATCCACATTGAGTCTGCAATAATTGAAAAGCCAGTGCTCTTAACTATTTTATGTCAGAGCATGTTCCTTGGATCATTGTTTCTGAATATCAAGTCTCAGCTGGGATTTAGGCTGGAGCAGTGACACTCCACCAGGATGTGCTGCAGGGATGAGTAAGACGTGGTCCCAGCCCTTGGGGATTCCCAGCAAGTTCAGAACCTAGAGTGGCAGACAGACATGTGACAGGTCATTCAAACAGTGCCAGGTACCGTGTCTGAAGTTGGACACTTTGCTCCAGGAGCACAGAGGAGAGAGCCGTTACTAAAAGCTTGGGGAAACGAGGCTTTACCGAGACGTGGCTTTGGAGTTGGGTCTCAAAGCATCAGAAGACTTGCTGTGGACAAGGGGCATCCCGGGCAGAGGGAGCGATGTGAGCAGAGCCCAGGAGGTCTGACCACACACAGCACTAGAACAGAGCTGGCCTGGGCCCAAGGGGCAGGAGGGAAGATTGCAGAGGTCCGGCCAATCTATGACGGGCCTGGAACGCCCTTTGAGTTTTGCCCAAGGGAGCTGTGCTGAGTTTTTGTTTTGTTCCCTCAGATCTGAGGTGTACCAAGATCTGGTGGGAAAAAACATCCTGGTCATCACAGTCGTGACCATGGAAATAAATGTGACAACTGATTTCTCCTTCCTTCCTGGTCGTTGCAGAACAGTGTGGTATAGTAGTTAAAAATGTGCTCCAAAGGGCACAGTTCACCCAACTCGTTAGCCTAGCTTGTTGGCTGTGTGACCTCAGGCAGGTTACATCACTTCCCTGTGCCTTGGTTTCCTCATCTGTTCATTGAGAACAGTAATAACTAAAATTCTCAGAACAGGGTCTGGCACGTGACAAGAGCTTTGGAAGTGCTTAGTATCATTGTTATGAGGCCAACTCAGACTAGGGTCTTGGGGCACCCTCTCTGCACGTTGTGTCCCAGGACCCTCCCTGCTTCTCGTGGGTGAAGCGCAGGACGAGTACCAGGGCCTGGGAACCGACCGACTCACAGTGAGCCTCCTGTCTCTGTCCACAGCGGACGACGCATGCGGCGGAACCCTGCGGGGCCAGAGCGGCATCATCTCCAGCCCGCACTTCCCCTCGGAGTACCACAACAATGCCGACTGCACCTGGACCATCCTGGCCGAGCTGGGGGACACCATCGCCCTGGTCTTTATTGACTTCCAGCTGGAGGACGGTTACGACTTTCTGGAAGTCACGGGGACTGAAGGCTCCTCCCTCTGGTAAGCGTGCCTGTCCGCCCCCTCCCCTGTCCCCTGCAACTATGGCTTACTGGGATGTGGTCCCCTCAGCGCCTGGACCTGCAGCTGAAGGCCCCTTTGCCACTTCCTCCACCCACTGCTGAAGAGCCTTCCTCTCATCCTAATGAGAAGTCACTACGTATTTTTAGAGCTGGGGTAAATTTTTACAGTGATTTTGGTATCTGATTTGAAGCATGTCCTTGCTGAAGAATTACAGGAAGGGCCTTGGTCGAGTAACTTACAGTAAGGCTAACAGTGTTCTGGTCTCAGGACATGGACAGGGTCTCAGTGAAGTGATTTGAAATATTGTTCCATTTCTGGAAGCACCCAACAAAGGGAATAGAACCCTGAGTGGCAGTTGCTTTTCCCATCCCCAGGGCTCTGAGATGGGACAGGCATTGTGTGTCGATTTCTGCAGGAAGGACTAGCCTGCTCCTATCATTCTGGCTTTACCACAAAGCGGGGCTTTTGTGAGGTGTACTCCGCTGCCATGGAGACCCAGTGTTGGCAGGTTCGGGAAGAGAGGGGTGATGAGGGCTCACCAGCCTTAGTTGCCTGTGGTCTCCCAGAGACGTGCCCGAACTGAGGTCGGCTTTGGGAGTGTTCACCTTCCTGTTTGGGTGACAAGCTGTGAGGGTGGTGGTGTGGCATTCAGAACACGTTCTCGTATTCTCCTGGTGGCTCTGTTATCAGGATAAGGGCACCACTGGGACCTGGGTCAGCACATCGGGAGCCAAGGGAAGGATGCACTTAGGTGTGCTTCTTTGTAGCCTTTGTTGCCGCACGGTGCTGGGGGAAGCAGGGCTCGGTGCCTGGGACGGAGGCAAAGGAGGTGTCACCGAGGGCCCTGAGAGAAGCAGAGAATGGTAGCTGCAAAAGTCAGGGGCAGATAGTGCCTCGGAAAGACAGACACAGTGGTCACTGGGCTGGGGACGCAGGCGGAGTTGGGGAGGAAGGGTGGGAGAGGAAGAAAACAGGTGTCCGCAGATATTGAACACCTCTTTTGTACCAGGTTTCGTGCTATGTTGTAGAAACGCCAGTTGAGAAGGACATGGCCCTTTGAGGGTGAGAAAATCAGACAAACCCACAATAGGAGCCAAGTATGACTCTTTGAGAGGGATAAAGTGGTAACAGACTCCTCCCAAATATGGACTTAGAGCTTTGGGAACCGGGAAACTCAAATCTCCTGGTGTAGTGGAAGGCTCACTGACCTGGGAGTCAGAAGACCTTGGTGTCATCAGCTCGTCGCGTGAACTTGGCCACATCAGGTCATTTGCTACCCCGGATGGGGTGTTGAGAGGGACATCAGTGAGCTGATGACTAATTGCTGTGTGGAGGCTGGTCCAGGGCCAGTGGCTAGACGTTTGGTGCTCAGAGTTGGGGTGGAACTCTAGATGACTCTTCACTGAACTGCACTCCCAGGGACCTGCCCAGCCTAAAGACCTCCTGTCCCCCTGCCTCTTTTTGTAAAATACCTATTTTTCTGATCATAAATGTAATACATATGCTCCTTATAGAAAACACAGAAAATATTAAAAGGTATAAGGAAATGAATAACAAGTATTAACATTTTGATATATTCCCCTTTGGCCTTTTTGCTTTGCCTAGATCGAGCTAGCTGGCCATTTATATATATTTTAATATTATAAAATTAGGAACTTAAAAATAGATCAGTAGTTATGTACTTTTAACTTAACATTATATCAAGAAAATTTTTTCCCTGTGTCATTACGGATGTCTCCAAAGTATAATAGGTGTGATAATAGTATTTATTTAGTAAATAAACTGTATTAATCAAGCTTTTGTTATCAATATTTGGCAGGCTAATTCTAAGCTCTTACAGCTATAATTTCATTTCGTCTTCTATGAAGTAGGTAGCATAATCTTCCTCCTTTTACAGATGAGGAAAACGAGGCCCAGAGAGGTTATGTCACTTGCTTGAAGTCACACAGGTAGTAAGGAGCAGGGCTGAGATTCAAGCCCAGGTTAGTTGGACTTGAAAGCCCATCTTCTTAGCCAGCCAGCACAGTAGTCATGCTACGTTTGTGAAGGATTGTCGGCTGTGTGGCATTCCCTTGTGACACTGACACAATTTACTCAGTCAGATCTCTTGATAGATTGTTTCCAAGTTTTCACTTCTATAAACAGATACGAAGATGAATATCCTTGCGGGTTCCCTCTCTTCCAGCCCCAAGGCCTCTTCCACTCATTTGTTTGTCTGTGGGCCAAATGGTCTCCCACAACTTCTGCCCCTCAGGTGAGGGTCTACACGGTTGTCCAAACTTCTGGAGTGAAGCAAATCTGAAAGATGATTCCTTTTCCTATTAAGTCACTCAGTGGGGAAGGAATTAAGCAGATGAAATCGTTAAGGGAGTCATTCAGAACTCTTTGCTATAAGATTAAATTATAATTATTTACAGGGTTGATGCATTGCCAGGCAGGATGCATTTGTTGTCCTAATTTATACCTGCATAGCAACTACGGATAAGCAAACTTGGAGGCTCAGGACGTATGTGCAAAGAACCTGCTCTTTCCCCAGCCCCTCTCCTTTATGTATCCCTGGATTCCTGTGAAAATGTGATGTTCCTGGTTTATAAGTATACTGCTTTTATCAGCATACGTTACGATTTTAGGCTGTTCTCTTGAGTTCTGTACCAAGCATAGAAAGACAGCAGATCTTAGAAAAGATGAATTTGAACAACTGGGAATCCCTTTATCTATTGAGAAAACAGAGACACTTTTGAGAGAAAAAAATCCACTATCTCCCTTATCGGGTAGCAGATTCGTGCTGATTCAGAAGAGGGTGGTGGCATAGACTGTCCCTGACTCAGTTTCCACACTCTCCTCCTACCCCAAGGGGGAATATAAACAGGAGAGTTTAAATTAGGGGTTCCTCTGGTTTGGATTTCATGGACTAGTAAAATTTCCAAACAATCGGGGAAGAATAGGATTGATAATTTTTTATTTTGCCAAGTAAGGATATTAGAGAAAAAGAAAAAAAACCTGCCAACTCCTCAGAACATTATTCCATAAAACAAAGGACAATTCAAAGCCAAAAAAACAGCAGGATATAATCAATTGCACTGACATAATGAAAGACAGGGGTGGGAGGAGTGTACATAATAGCGGCGTTTGCCCTTAACTATGAAGTCCTGTGATGTATATACATCAGTCAGTGGATCGCTGCTTCCTGTTGTGCTTGTCCATCACTGGCCTCTGGGAATCCAACCATACATGTTTTGAGCAGGAAAAGGTTGTTACTATGGTGAGCACTGAACCCTGTAACTCTGACATGCTGAGAGGGTCTCAAGCATCTTAGACTTACTCTCCCTAAAGTTAATTGCCTTTTTGTGTGTGCGATTGACCAGGAGCAAAAGCTGGGTTTGAATTGACTGAGAGTTACAATCCACATAGTAGATTTGGTATTACTCCCCCACTACACACACACATACACACACACACACACACAGCCAAAGGACACACACCCCTCCAAGTCATCACCATATACACATCACCAGGTCAAACCCCCTGACACATACATTACTTCTAGTTCTAGTTCACCGAACTCAATTTAGGGGCCAGATTTTCTGTCACTGATCTTCCTCAGGGGTAGGTTGTGGTCTTTGTTCTGCTCTGACCCAGTCTTGGCAATGACCTTCACGGAGCCCCATTCCTTCCCCTCCAATTCTAGATAAATACTCTCTCCACTGCTTCAGTTCCTCGTGAGGTCCCTGGATTTTCAGAGGGCTGGGGCTGCAGAAGACTCTTAAAACCTGGGGTTCTGGGTCCCTGGAGGGAATCAGGATCGTGTTATCGTAACGAGGAGAAATAATTGCCAGCCCATTACAGAGCCGGCCTCTCCATCAAGGAGAAAATCAGTGAGTTAAAGTCCACCCAGAATCTGTCCCCTTCTCCGTCTGCCTCATGCTGGACTCTCTCCATTGGAGTCTCACCAGACGCTTCCTCTAGGCTACAGGGAAGGAGAGGAAGCCAGACACTCCTCCAAGAACAGGAGTGAGGTCTGTACAGTGTCTCCAAGATTAGGTGTCAAGCCTGCACCTTGGCATCTAACTGGGGAGATAGCAAGCTCGAGAGTCAGATGGACTTGGGCTCAAAACCCAGATCCACTTCTTAACAGTTGTGTAATCTCAGGATATTTACTAACCTCAGTTTCCACATCTGAAAAATGGGGCTCATTTTACCAACCTACAAAGCATATGGAAAGGGACAAACATGCAAACTGCTGCCTGGTTTATAGTAGGAATAATAGTCCTGGGATGGGGACAAGAGGCAGGGGCTCACTCTTTGAGGGGAAAAGGGTAAGAAGAGGCATCTCCAGCCACTCGCAGCCTCCCATGAGGCCATCTCCCAGCCTGCCAGCCTAGTGGCATCTTACCAGGCAGAAAGGCACACACAGGCTGGTCACTCTGCCTGATCCAGCTCCCAGGGAAATTGCCTGGAAACCAGGTAAGGTAGACTGTCAGAGAACCCCTGGGTCAGACTAGAGGATGCCCTTGCAAAGGTCAGAAGGTGGAGGGTGATTTTGTTGAAACCGTATCCCCAGAGCTGCACTTTGTGAGCACACTGCGGGCAGCATCACCTCTTCTCTGCCTGGACCCAGCCCCAGGCTGGCCAATTAGCTGCTTTTTAGAAAAGCAGAGGAAGGTTCAACTCATTCAGCTACCAATGGCTACTCTGTGCAGGACTGGAAGCAGGGGCGCTCCCCCGGAGCCTGGCACAGCCCCTGCCCTCAGTGGCCTGCAGATTTGGAGAGCAGGGGCAGAGAGTATGGAAAGGATATCCAGGAGAGCACTGCAGAGAGAGGGGAGGAACATCTCTGCCTGGGACCCGCTCGCTGTCTCTGATTGATGAGGATGCAGAGTTTGTAGGGCCTTCCTCCCTCCTTTGCTCTTTCCCTTCCGCTGTCTGCCCCCACCCCTTTGGCAATTTCCTCCTACAGCAGGGAGGGCAGGCAGGGCATGACCTGCACTCAGAATTGAAGCCACCCTTTTCCTGGGGGCCAGCAGAAGTGCCAGCCACCGGCATGTGTTTGTTGGGGTGTGTATGGCTCCTTCCCACATCTGGGATTTCCATGTAGACCCCAGGACCACTCTCCCATCTTCTGTGGGTCAGTCTCTGCTGTGATTTCCAGCCTCTCTTCCTTGCTTCCTACAATATACTTCAATTTTCATTCTTTGTTTCACTCTAGTCATTTGGGATCTGCTGCCCATTCTCTATGTGCCCACACCCCCAAGCCAAGCCCCCCACAGATCTCTATGTGACAGACTTGCCTCCACCAAACATGTAAAGTAGGAAAAGGAAGGAGAACACACTGCAGGGCTTCAGAGGAGCACACTGTCCTGGGGCAGGAGACCAGGGCCTCCAGGCGGGACCTGCAGTTGAGTTGGGCCTTGAAGGGTGGGTACCATTTTGATATGGGAGATGGAGATGAGGGGGCGGATGGGCATCATTCTAGGAGTGCTGCCTGGGCCTCCTGGCCAATGTAAGAGCTCCCTTCCCTGATCTAGGAAGTGGTCCCAGGGATTCTCTAGTGAAGATTTTCTCTACCGTGCACCCACCCTGGGGCTCTGACATCTACCTCTGAGCCTTGGTGGCCCCTTCCACCTGGAGAAGAATAGAAGAAAGTTGACTCCACTGTCTGGAGTTCCCAGGTCCTGCCCCCAGGGCCACCCAGTAGACTTCAGCTGTTTTTGAAAACAGAACTTCCCTGGAAAGCAGGTTCAACCTACTCTTTGAATTCAACTTTGAAGAGTTTTCTTTACCTTGTTTCCCTTCACTTGTTTGCTTTTGTTTTTATAGGTGGGGATACAAAAACTCCCATCTACTTTAGAGACATTCAGTTTGAAAATTTTGCTAGTAACATTTTATCCTCTTGAAAGACCGAGTTTTAATTGTTAAGCATTTTACACATGGAATTTGAGCCAACTAGAACCATTTGATCTCAATGACTTTTAACTAGATATTTCATTCAGGAGTCATGAGATTCAGATATAATTAGAATGAGAACAGCATACCAATGGGGATTTGTTAATAATAACTATTCACTTATTTATTCATTCACATATACTTTGTCAAACCATTGGTTTAGATCATTTTTGTTCTTTGTTACTTTTCCCCTGTTTATTTTTGGTAATCATTTACTGCCAGCCTTCTCTGAACTAGGCTCTGCTAGGTGCTAGGGAGACAAAGACACAGTCCCATCCCCAAGGAGTTATTTATTTACTCCACAAATGTTTATGTAATAGCCATGTACTGTACAGGACCCTGGAGCTCACCGTCAGGGCGAAGAGGCAGCGTATAATTAAGTGCTTTACAATCTCATGTGTTCGGTACTTTTCTGAGAGGTATACAGAAGTTCCCATAGGGGCTAAAAAAATAAATGTAATAGCTAGGATTCTTTTGGTTCAAGACATAGAAACCCACCTCCAACTGACTCAAGCTAGAAAGGGAATATGTTGTCTTCTGTAACTGAAAAGTCCAGGGACTGGCTACAAGCACTGCTGGATCAAGGCGTGCAGATGTCCACAACTGCAGATGTCCACAGTTGCTTCTCCCCCTCCCACAGCTTTGTTCTCCCATGCATTGGCTTCAGTCTCAGGCAAGCTTTACCCATGAAGTAGCAGAGGTGACTGCCATCAGCTTCCTCCATCCTACTGGTTTAGCAATCCTAGCAGAAAGGAAGTGTGTCTTTCCTGATGGTTCCACAAAAGCCCTCAGATGATTCTTGATTGGACCAGATTGGTCCAATGTGCTCCACCCTCAATATCAGTATAGCTAGAGAATGTTCTCATTGGCCACTCCCAGGTCACATGACTATCTGTCCTGCCCACACCTCTGACTGGGAATGGAGAAGAGGTGGGTCACCAAAGGAATACAGGGTCACTGGGAAGACGGAAACAAAGGACGTCCTCTAAAAAAAGGTCTCAGTCTTCCATCACGATGGAGGGGCTGCTGGGATGACTTTTGAGTTGAACTGAGGGGTGAGTAAAAGCTTGCCACCGGCATGGAGCAGGAAAGCCTTGGTGTGTTTGGAGCTTTGCAAGTGGGGGGTACAGGGTGCAAGAAAGCAAGGACAGGATCTGAGGCCTGAGATGAGCACAGGAAGAGCATGGGTCATGAAGAACCTTGTCCCCATGTTCATAAGCTGGGAGAGGATTCCACAGACTGCAGAAAGCTATGGAAGTATTTTAAGCAGAGAAGTCACATAATCACACTGAATCTTAATTGGGTTCAACTAGAAGCCTCAGAAACCAGCTATAAAACTCTGTGACCCCTCAGGCAAGAGATCATCCAGCCTTGACTTATGGCCATTGTAAAGGGACGGAGCAGAGGAGGTGACGTCAGAGAGCACCTCAGATATAGAATCAACTGCTTGGGAGCTTCATTGGAAAGGAGGAATGAAGGCAGGGGAGGAGTCTGGAGTGAATCCCAAGTTTCTGGCTAGATGACTGTGGTAGGATCATTTACCAGCGGAACACAGTGGAAGGAGCAGTACTGAGGGATGGTGATGCTCGTTGGCTTCCCCAGCATGAAATGGGCACAGAGAGAGAACTTAAGGCCATAGCAAGGAAGGACATACAGGGGCACAGGTGCCCTTGGTTACTGATACACAGTCTTTGGAATAAGACTAGTGGAGATGGTCATGGGACAATCAATAGCTATGGCTGAAAAGTTCGGTATTTAAATAAATACTCTGGCAGGGCCTTGAGAAATCATCTTCAGGATCAGCACCGGCATCATCTTCATCAAGGGTGTCTCCTTCAACATCTCAGTCAGCCTTACCATCTCCATCTTTACTGCCATCATTTTTCCATCATCATTCATTCAAACAAACTACTTAAGCCCTTCTATTGTCTGACATTGAGCTTGGCACTGGGAATACAATGGTGGAGGAGACAGATAAAGCCCCTGTCTTTGTGGGACTTCTGGTCTACTTGGGGGAAACTGACATTAATAAAAGAATCACAAAATAAATGTAAAATACACTTGTGATAAGCACCATGAAGGAAATGAACAGGATGGGGAATAATAGCAATGGAGACCTTATTAAGATAAAGGGGGCAGGGGAGGCCTCTCTGAGGGGGTAGGATCTAAAATTAAGACCTGACTACTGAGAAGGAGCCACCATGGGAGGAACTCAGGATCAGCATTTCAGGCAGAGGGAATTGCACATGTAAAGGCCCATCATCACAATGCCCTATTTTCCTTTGAACTTCATACAGGGAAGTGGCGTAGGCCTATGCCTGTCCTCTGGGGTTTCAGACTGTTTGAATGCCAGGAGCAAGGCAGGGTCAAGGTCTCGGGCTGGCAGAGATGCTCAGGAAGCAGCTGAGCTGGCAAGGGGATGGGCCTATTCCAGCCAAGACTCAGAACCTCCTGCCTTCCTGTGGGTCTGTGACACCCTTGCTTCCCTCTCCTTTCCTGCCACATCACAATGCTTTAAGCCAGCCCAAGAAGCGGTTCTCTTCTCATGGAGCCCATGAAATTACATCTGTTGTCTCCATCAGGAGCCAGGCCATAAATAACCAGCCCTTTAAAATCTCATCTCCCGTATCAGAGATGGAAGTAGCATTACTGGCTCCGCAGCCAAGCAGTGGGAGAGGATTAGTGCCCCAGCGTGCTGCTGGCAGAACAGGCCTGGAGAGCTGGGGAGTGAGGCTGGGGCTCCTGCACATGCCACAGGGTATCAATGTGACTTCCTTGTTTGCATCACTGAGAACTTGTTCTCAGGAAGAGAACACAAGCCGCAGCTGGAAGGGGCAGGAAGTGAGCCAGGGTTGTTCGCTGTTGGCACAGTGGCTCCTCTAGAGCTGGCGATTTAGCCAAGTTCTCTGTGTGTGGGAAGCTGAGGTCGGGCAGCTGGCCTGTACCCCGTGGGTCTGACTGCATGCAACAGGTTGGTAATAAGTACGGCGTCTGCGTGGCGGCCCGTGCCAGGACCATGAAGGGCACCAGACAGCAAGATGCTCTTGCCGCCCTCTCTTGAGGAGCTGCCAGATGCCTGATGGTGCCGCTAAGTCAGAAGGAGGGAGCTGTCCCCTTCCAGAGGCCCATCATTCTGGCATGATCTGCCTTCCAGAATGATGTGAGTTCGTTCACAGTGTTCAAGGCCCCAGTCCTGGTCTCCTTCTTCGCACTTGGCCACAAATGTTTGTTCTACTCACTTTTGGCATCACCTAGCCCGTGTTTCACGCTGGCTTTTGCCTGTCCCTTGCTCTTACAATCTCTTCTGGCTTCCTAAGACTGCCCTACTTCCCTGGTTGTAACCCTGAGCTTATATTTCTTTTAATCCCAGCTTCTCCTCATCCAGTGGCTGGTGTGTGACACCCACAGCCTCACCAGGGAAGCAATATTCACAGAGAAAACTAGCATTTGACAGTCTGATAAAATGACAGATGGTCACTGTTGAGCTCAACAGATTCCGTCATTTGGGAAAGGAGAGGGCAGGCTTGGTTTGAAAAAAACGGTGAGGCTTCACGGAACAGTAGAACTCCAGTGTCCCTGAGAACTTCTCATCTACGTTCTTGGAACGTAGAGTGTTCAATCTTGGCTGCCTCTAATTCTTCTGTCGCCAATAATTCCCACCTACTTCACCATGCCTTCTACCCCCAGCCTTGCCCTGAAACCATTCCTATTAAGATCATCATGAGAGAACCAACCCCCACTCCAAACAATACCACTTCCAATGCCAAAGCCAAAAGATCGTCTTTAGGTCTCATCTTACTGGATACTTCGACATTCCTTTACGTTGTTGGTTATTTCTCCCTTTGGAACTTTCCTTTCTCTTTTTTTTCTTTCTCAAGCTACTGTCTGTGATTCTTCTTGACCTCTCTGACCATTCCTTCTCTGTCTTCTTTGATGCCTCCAAGACTCTGCTCTTGCCTTACTGCTCTGTCCATTCCACACATTCTTCCTGGGTAAACTTATCTGTTCCTGTGGCTTCAGATAAACCACCTGTCTCTTTACAACTCTCAAATCTGGCTCCCTAGCCTGGCCTCCCCACTGAGCATCAGACTGTGGAGCCAACTCTTGTTGGACAGCTCCACCTTGATGTCCCCCCAGTGTCTGCAACTCAACAGGTCCCAACTTCACTCATAATCGATGACTAAAATGGTCAGGGTTTGTTTCCTTTCTTAGTTTATGGCACCACCCTCTACCAAGTCATCCAAAACTCTGAGAATCATCCCTGTTTAATCCCTCTCTCTCACCAGCCACATTCAATTAATTGCTAAATTCTCCCAATGTACCTCCTATAGCATATCTTGCCGTCTTTACTACCACTCCCCCAGTTCAGCCCATCATCTTTTCTTCTTTGTGGGTTGTAATAGCCTCCTTGCTGATTGCTCAGCTTCTTGGCGCTCTCTAATTCATCTTCCCCGCTGCTACCAGAATGGTTTAATTAAAATGCAGATCTGACGTGCTAAGCCCCAGGCAAAAGCTTTCAATCATCTTCCATTGTCTACAGAATAAAATTCCAGCCCTTGATAGGCCCTTCTTGATCCAGCCCTTGCCTCCCACCCCAGTCTTGTCTCTTGCCACTTCCTTCTTTGAACTTCATTAACCCTAACACTCATTGGTATAACACCACAAAGTTTTATTTCTCGCTCATTCTACACATTTATCATGGGAGTGGCTCTAAACCACATAGTCATGCGGGGGCGGGCGGCGGTGGGGGAGCGCTGGTATCCAGGCTGTAGGATCTTATAGCTCCACCATCAAAGAGAGTAGAGAATCTAGCATGGGCTTTTCACTGCCCCAGCCCAGATATGATACATATCACTCCCACTCATGTTTCATTGGCCAAAAGTAGTCACATGGTCCAGCCTAGCCATAAGGGAGCCTGGAAACATGATAGCAGATGAAATGGTTAGTGAGCCAATATCTCCGCCACACCTCACATTTCAGTAGACAAATGCCCTGGCTCCTGTCCCTCCCTTTATGCTCCAGTTCTCATCTTCTCCAAGGACTCCCTGCTAGAGACATCTCCTCTTTCTTGCACTCATCATTTTTCTCTTCCCTCTTAAACATTGCTTAATATTAAAGAACATAGAGACATGTTCTGATATCTACCATCTGAAGTCAAAACAAAAACAGCACGCACCAAACTCCCCCATCGCTCAGCCCCATTCAGCTACAGCCTTGGGAAGATTGCTGGTGACCAGTGTCACTCCTCCATCTTCATCTGACTTGGTTTCTTGGGAACATAACACTGGCCATGTGTCCTTAAACTAGTTCTTTCTCCTAGCTGACTTAAACCACGTAGCTAGCTGTCTATGGCCATTCCTCCTCTGTCTCGTTTGCTGTCTCCTCCACTGTTCAACCCCTGTCTACCCTTTACATGTGGACTGCCCAGGGGGCCCTGGGACCCTCCTCTTCTCCATTTACCCTCCCTCCCAGGTAAGCTCAATGAATCACAGGTTGGTTTTCAAAATCATCTATACGCCAATGGCTCTGAATTTCAATGTCCAGCCCTAAGGGACCTTTTGGGCTCCATATATATGAACAGGAATCTCAAAATCTCAACAGGATCTCAAAATGAACACTTCGAAACAGACTTTTTTTTTTAATTGTGATAAAATAGGCGTAATGTAAAACTGACCATTTAAATCATGTTTAAGTGTACAATTCAGTGTCATTAAGTACATTCACATTGTCGTGCAACCAACACCACTATCCATCTATAGAACTTTTTTCGCCTTCCCAAAGCGAACCTCAGTACTCATTAAACAATAAATCCCCGTCCTCCCCCATCCTCTGGTAACCACCATTCTACTTTCTATCTCTGTGAATTTGACTACAAGTCATACAATACTTGTTCTTTTTGTGGTAGCATAATGTTTTCAAGGTTCATCCATACTATAGCATGTATCAGAATTTCATTCCCTTTTAGGGCTGAATAATATTCCACGGTCTGTATATACCACATTTTGTTTATTCATTCATCTGTCCATGGACATAGGACATGCCCTTCTCCCCCAATCTCTCCTCTCCCAGGCTTCTCCACCTCTGTCTACTCCCCAAAAGAAGCTGCTCTGCCCATTCTATGCCACCAGCATCTGGCTGCTCAAGGGCCTTGTCTCCCAGCTTCTACCCCTGCTGTAGTCCATTCTCCACACAGCAACTGGAGTGACTGACATTTACACATCCTATCATGTCTCCCCTGTTTAAGGCTTGCCAATGCCTTCCCATCACACTTAGAATAAAATCCTACAAGACTATGGCGTTACTGCCCACCTCTTTGACTTCCATCCTATCACCCACACCACTCACTGCACCCCAGCTCCACTTGCCTCCCTCCTGCCCCTTGGATGGGCTAAGCAGAGTCCCTCCTGGGGCCTGCACTAGCTGTTCCCAGGGTTTAAGATCCTCTTCCTTCATAGTTCAAAAACAAACAAACAACAACAACAATAAACCACAAGAAAACACACAAAAAAGACCTGGCTGTTTTGAAATGCAGAGTTCCATTTAAATTTCCCCTCCTTAAAAAGGCTTACCCTGTGCATGCAACCTAAAGGAATCCCTCACTATCAAAACATCTTGTTTTATTTTAGGTATTTGTCCCTGATATTTTCTGGCTTACTTATGGACTTGTCTGCTTTCTGTTCCCTCCCTTACCCCCACCACTGCCTGCAGAACCCTGAAAAGCTGCAAAGGCAGGGCTTGGCACTTAGTAGGTGTCCAAGACTGTGTTGTTTGGAGGAGAAACTTGCTTCTGCCTCACCCGTAACGGTGTCCTGGGGCTAATTGCAAAGGTTAACATGGAGCCTCTCCACCAAGTATTTTAAGTAATAACCTTCCTGGGGGACATTTGCAAATTAGCCCTGACTCTGGCTGATTACTCATCCTAAACTCAGTCTGATTAATAATTAATCAGCAAACTGCTTGGCCAGAGCAGGCTGATCAGTGCTAGAAAGGATCTTAAATTATGCAAGTCACTTGGCCAGTCTTAAAAAAATAAAAAGCTCAGCAGTCGGCAGAACTGGAGAGGTTTGATTGCAACGTGAGTGAGGTTAAGTTTTCTCAGTTGTTTTCCCTTTTTGTCTTTTTTTTTTTTTTCCTTTTGACTAAGAAATCAATTAGGCTCAAACTTGCCACCTCAGAGAGAGACTGTGTAGCACAGAAATAGAAATGTGTTAAATATCACTCTTTTTTGTTCCTTCCCTTCAAAAGAGTTTGGGTCTGGGAGAGAGAGGTTAAAATTAGCCAGTTTGTTAAGCAGATGCCTGTCTGGCGCCTGATGTCAATTTCTGCAGCCACGTCAGTTTCAGCTATCCTTCACTTCCTCTGACCAGGCAGCACACTGGGCCTGGTAGGAAGGAGGAGAGAGGTTTGATGAGCGCTACTCACTCCGCCTGCCCCTCGGTTGGGGCAGAATCGATTTGCTGGCAACCTGTCGCACCAGGAGTCCTTCTAGTGTTCTTTGCCTCCTGCCTACAAACCCCAGGGAGACAGGAAAAAAGGCAATCAGGCTGATGAACAGGCTCCCCACTGCAGGAGTGAACCCGGTGACCGCCGGGGACCCCTTTTATCCTCAGTCTGCAGCCTCCATCCTCCAAGGCTGGTCCTGCATGTCTTGCGTGTGGCTACATCTTTCTCCTCCAGATTTCTCTTCTGGTCACTGGTGCCATGGCCCAGGGGGAGATTCAGAGAAAGCAGAGCGATCCGTTGACGTTGCTCTCTGGGCCAGAGGAAAGCCAGGGATATAGGATTCAGAGCAGTTAGTGCAACCCCGATGCCCGTTAGCACCAACACCCAGATCAACTAAGTCAGAATGCCCAGGGGGTGGGGGCTTCCCTGGTGGCGCAGTGGTTGAGAGTCCGCCTGCTGATGCAGGGGACACGGGTTCGTGCCCCGGTCCAGGAAGATCCCACATGCCGCGGAGCGGCTGGGCCCGTGAGCCATGGCCGCTGAGCCTGTGCGTCCGGAGCCTGTGGTCCGCGACGGGAGAGGCCACAGCAGTGCGGGGCAAAAAAAAAGAAGGCCCAGGGGTGGGAGTTGGGCATCAGTATTTGTAAAGCTCCCATGGGATCCCCATGTGCACTAAAGTGGGGGACCACGAGCGGGTGGAGGGTAGGAAGCTTTGGGGAAAGAGGTTATGAAGGACATCAAAGAATGAAGTAGGAAATGGGCTGATCAGGAGTTGACTGTCTTCCCCAGAAATAGAGGGACATCTCTCTGTCTTGTGATGGGCAGGGTGAGGGGAGAAGAGGTGGAAAGACACAGGAGCTTCCAGGAGCCCCAGAGCTCCTGATCTCTCTCAGTTCTACCCCCGATTAAAAAAAAATACCCTCTAGAATGCACACCTCGTTTCCCAAATTGTGATGCACCAACCAACTCCCTGAATCAAAAAACTTGCCTAGAAGGCATTTGGGAATGCAGATTCCTAAGTCCTACCCCCCAGACTACTAACTGCAAAATTTCTGAGGATTGGGCCCAAATTCAGTATTTGTAACCATTCTCTCAGGTGTTCTGAAGTAGATGAAAGTTTGAGGGCCACACTGGGCCTAAACAGGACTCTTGCCAGGGCAATAACAGGGTGTGGGTGGATTTTTTTCCCATTAAGAAACGCTCCGTCTTATGAATGGCTCCGTTATTGAATTTCTTGCCATGGAAATTCCCAGATATATATATATACACACACCCGAGAATTTCCTTATATATACATTTTTTTTAATAAATTTATTTATTTTATTTGTTTATTTTTGGCTGTGTTGGGTCTTCATTGCTGCACGCGGGCTTTCTCTAGTTGCAGTGAGTGGGGGCTACTCTTCGTTGTGGTGTGAGGGCTTCTCATTGCGGTGGCTTCTCTTGTTGCGGAGCACGGGCTCTAGGCATGCGGGCTTCAGTAGTTATGGCACACGTGCTTGGTAGTTGTGGCTCGTGGGCTCTAGAGCGCAGGCTCAGTAGTTGTGGCACACGGGCTTAGTTGCCCCGCGGCATGTGGGATCTTCCCAGACCAGGGCTTGAGCCCATGTCCCCTGCATTGGCAGGCGGATTCTTAACTACTGCGCCACCAGGGAAGCCCCTCCTGGATTATGTTTGACTTATATGTTTGGTTATGGTTTATGCACAAGGCCAGGCGAGCACATCTATTACCTAAAACAAAGCACACTGACTCCTAACTGACTTTATGAATTTATTTAACAAATGTTTTTGCCTGTCTGCTCTGTGCCGGGTTCTGTGATAAGCCCTGTGTTTACAGTGCTGAACTAGAACGTCTCAGCTCTCTGGCTTTGAAGTCTAGCCTCATCTTCTTATCTACCTGGTGGAGGCCCACACAAAGACTGTCTCCTTTGTGTGTGAAATCCTGAGATGTGATAGCATCTCTGCCTTCCCTCCCCACCCACCCACCCTGGACTCCTGCTGTACTGGCACCAGCCACTTCTTCTCTAGCGTCCTTCTCTCAACATGAACTATTGAAGAGCATGAACTTGCCCCAGCATCCCTGAATCCTCAGTGCTCAGCCAAAGTCCCGGCAACAGGCAGGCATCAAGGTTTGCTGACAGTTTGTTGAATAAATAGAGCCTTTGACATCTTAGAATCTCAGCACCCTCCTCAAAGCCCCATCTCACCCCACCAGAAAGAAAGGCAGGTAGCACTTTGTCCCACCTACCTGGTCTCAGAGTCTTTGGCAATGGGACAGATATCACGATAAATCAGCAGGCAAATATCTCTTGTTCGCCTCAATGAGCCAGTAGGTTCCTGTGCTGAATGACATTACATATATTGTCTCCTTGAATCTTCATCAGCATCTACAAGTTAGGTATCACATCTTGCAGAAGAAGACATTGAGCCTCAGAGGCTCAGCATCCTCTCCCCACACACTCTCCTCTCCATCTGGGTTCTTCCCTTTCCATTCTCTGTGCACACCACTCTTGGGATAATTCCTTGCCCTTAGAGCGGGCTCAGGTGCTCTCTATCTGGCCCTTTCGAGTCTCTGATTATCTGCTCCCTCCTGCCTTAATATACCTTCAGGGGTGTAATGATCTTTAAGGGCTACAGGGTGTCAGGCAGTGTACCAAGGGTTTCACATGCATTGTCTCATTCAATCCCTATGAAACTCTTGTAAAGAATGTAGCATCATCCCTATTTTTCAGGTGGAAAAACTAAGACTCCAAGAGGTTAAGACACCTGTCAAAAGTCATACAGCTAGTAAGCACCTTAGCCAGGAGTTGGACGCTGCCTGTGCCAGACTCTAAGTTCTGCTCTACTGCCCGTCTCTTCTGCTCCTTGAACTCATTCATTTTCTGCTCTGATCCCATCATTCAAGTGGCTTTTGGGGTCTCTCTTTTTGAGTCTGGGGTCCTCTCTTTCCTCCCTCTACAGGCCTGTAGAGTCAGTCCTGGGTCCCAGCCAGCAGAGGGCGGCCCCTACCCACTGTGCACTGCTGATGCCTCCAGAATTGCATCTCCCACTCAGTTCTCCTCCTGTCCCAAGATAGTCCCAGTTGCAGCAAGCCCCTGGCTCTTGAGCTAAGCATTGAGTTTTCCCTAGAATTACACTGGAGTCTTGCTCTGTTCCTATGACAGGCCATTGAGACTTACAGGCTGCTTCCCATGGAGAAGGTAAGGGTAATGCGACTTCTGCCCAATGCTTCTCCCCTCTCCCAGTTTTCCCTCCTGCATTCTATACTGCCAGCTCCATGAAGGAGATGTGAAACCTCCTTGGAGGATGTTTGTGGCAGGTTGCATGGAGAATGCTTGTCCAAAGGGCGTGTGGGCTGCTAACTCCCAAGCTGGGTGCTGAGTACCCGCAGCCCCATGCTGGGTCCCCAATTAGGCTTGATCCTCCTACTTGGATACCTGTTGCCCTTCCCCCATGATGCCACAACTCCAGGTGTCCGTGGCCCAAGTTGGGAGGTAGCAAGGGCTCTCAGCCTGTTCTACCTCCAGTTCTGGTCCCCAAGCCCAGATCTGCAGACCTGGCTGAGAGAGGGACCATGTATCAGGGTCTCCCCTTCAGCATCCCGGGAAAGATCCTCAGGACTCCCTGCTCACCCCTGAACCTCAAGAAAGGCAGAGTTGAGCAAGAGAAAGATCTGGGATTTAGGAGTCAGTGTTGGGTTCAAATACCAGCTCTGCTGCCAATAAACCACGTGACCTCAGTAACTTACCCTCTGGGGGCCTTGCATAGAGTTACAAGAAACATTTGGCAAGACAGACTGAACAGGCCCAGCTTCCCAGCCTTTAAACCCTGCTTTTGTCTTTCCTCTGACCTTGCATGGCTGAAGTACCTGGAAGGGCCTCCCTCCCTCTCCCCCACTCCTGGATCCTCCCAGCAGGTGCTCCAAGCAGACAGCTGCACAGGCTCCCTTCAAAGATTCCAAGGTGCTTTGGGTCTCAGCCGCTGCAGCTGATTGGTCAGGGTGGCAGCTGCAGGCTGGCCCCCAGCGGGAGGCCACAGCAAGAGGTTTTCATGACCCTCTGGGCTAGACAGCTCTGAGGTCCCAGGGCCATTTGGCAGGACCCTCAAGGGCACGCAGAGACAGGCAGGAATGAACAATATGGCTTTGGCTCTCCCTCTGAGCGGGGTGCTCAGCTTTGTGAACTTCAGCGGCCCCAGTTCTATAAGGCAGGTGGCGGGTCCCCCTTCTCCCCCCCAGCCACTCCCCCTTCTCCCCCCTAGCCCGCTGGGAACCTGTGGCTTGTGTACAGAGACTTTCTAACTTTTCATAAACGCAGCACCACAGACTCCCCTCCAGCAGGAGCCGCCCCCTACAGTGATTTTTCTGGAACTGGGAGGGTTTGAAGAAAAGACAAGTGTTCTTGGTAGAGCGTCAACTACGTTCCACGCATCTACACTCATTATTTCCTTCGCATTTTCAAGTAACTATGAGAAACTGAGACTGAGCAAGGTCATGTGGCCAAGGTCACAGAGCTGGCAAGTCGCAGACTGAAGCCAGGGCCCTTTGCCTTCCAGCCTCTTGGTCTTTGTGCCCCTCTGGATTGGGGTGGGAATTCCAGCCGGGAAGATACTTTGGGTGTCCTGGAAGGATGCCCCCAGGCCTACAGCCTCAGCTCCCTCTCCTTCCCCTGGTGTGGTCCTTGTCTTTTTTTTTTGCGGTACGCGGGCCTCTCACTGTTGCGGCCTCTCCCGTTGCAGAGCACAGGCTCCGAATGCGCCGGCTCAGCGGCCATGGCTCACGGGCCCAGCCTTTCCGCGGCATGTGGGATCTTCCCAGACCGGGGCACGAACCCATGTCCCCTGCATCGGCAGGTGGACTCTCAACCACTGCTCCACCAGGGAAGCCCGGTCCTTGTCTTTTGAGCTGTACTTGGTAGGAGCTTTGGGCAGGCTTCCCTGCTCACCAAGGCCTCAACTGCCGCGTGTGGCCAGCTCCCTAGCGGACACCCCATGAGCACAGGACAGACTGCCGGCAGCCTTCCCCTGCAGGACAGCCCTGTCACTGCAGACAAATGGCCCGTGTCATCCAGCCAGGTCCTCCCCATTGCTGGTCTGTGGCCTGAGTTGTCCAGATAACTCTTTTCATTTGATGTTATCTTTACGGATGCCACAAAGGTCCCCGGGCAATGACAGCCTAGCCATTGCCCCAACCAAGAGGAGACGCAGGCAGGCCTGCTTCCTGACTTCTGTGTGCTGCCTGTTAGGCTCTCATAATTATCTGAATCTGACAAGCTCCATCAAGTGACATTTTTCACATAAAGGCAAATGTCCCCTGGGCCACGCTCTGAGCTGGGGATGGCATCCGGATGCTGATGTGGCCTCCATCCTTCCACCAGCGATTTCCTTCATTGTTGCCCATCTTCTCCCAACCCTTGCCCCACGATGCCCTTCTAAGCTCCCCTAAATCCCCCCAATCCCTCTGCTTGTAATTATCCTCCCCCAGCCCCTCCCCCAGCTCCCCTCTACCCGCAACCCCATGCCAGTGCCTTGGCAAGTAATTGCTTTCACAGGGAAGTTGACAAGTCTCTGGCGACTCCTAGCCCGGCTGGGAAAGATTCATTATTCTGTATCTGGAAATAACCAGTCCCATCAGCCCAGGGCTGAGATAACACCAGTGTAAAAGTTCTCTGTTCAGGGGAATTAATTAGGATTCCTTATTAAAGATCCAATTAGGCAAAAGGGCATTTTTATCTGTGATAGTCAGCTGCTGCTATTTTTCTAAAGCCATAACTCCAAGTTTAAAAAAAAAAAAAGGAGAAAACCAGGGACTGTGTTTTCCTCTAAAACAATTCACTCTTTCAGTGTCAGTTATGTCTTCATCAGGATGTGAAAATAGATTTTCTCATTCAATTTACAATGCTTTATCTCCTCAGAGTCTAGTAATGACCCCACTATATCCCTTTAGCAAGAACCACGGCCCCGGATGGGTATTTGGGGAGTGGGACATTTGGTTAGGATGGCTGCAAGAGAAACAGCGTTTATTTAGCAACCCAATTCACGGGCTGGCAGGAAATGCCGGCTCTGCCGCATTCTGTCCCTGCGACCTTGGGCCAGGCATTTAACCTCTCTGAGCTTCAGTCTCCTCTCTGAATCTATCTCCCAGGGCCAGGGAGAGGATTAGGAGTAAATTGGTGCAATATAATAAAGTGACTAAGAACCAGCTCTTGACTGGGATGACCTTTCATTACATTTACAAGCCAGGAGTCCTTGGACCAGTTTACCTCTCTGAGCCTTGGTTTCCTCATCTGCAAAATGGGAGAGAAATCCCTCCTCCAAGGCTCTGGGTGGATTAAATGAGAATAGGTGAAGGCACCCTGCCTATGGAGGGTGCTTAATACATGTTTCTCAAATGTGAATCAACCCATTCTGTATTTCCCTCAAAGAAGCCCAGTGGGCTTCCCTGGTGGCTCAGTGGCTGAGAGTCCACCTGCCGATGCAGGGGACACGGGTTCAGGCCCCGGTCCGGGAGGATCCCACATGCCGCGGAGCGGCTGGGCCTGTGAGCCATGGCCGCTGAGCCTGCGTGTCTGGAGCCTGTGCTTCGCAACGGGAGAGGCCACAACAGTGAGAGGCCCGCGTACCGCAAAAAAAAAAAAAAAAAAAAAAAAAAGCCCAGTGAGGATCCCTCGGAAGAGCTGTTCCCATTCCCCACCCGGAAGAAATGGAGCTCTTTTTGTCCTGGGTGGGGCTTGGGTGTTAAGTTCCCCAGGTGGTTCTAAAGTACACCGGGGCTGATACTTCCTGGGTCCCAAAGAAAGCAGTTCAGACAGGAGAGGGGGTCACCTGTTGACCTCAGTGGTCACCCTGCTTTACTCCCAGCCTGGGACCCAATGCCCAAAGTCTACCTGACCATATGATGTGGACACGCTCCATGTAAACCCCACAGATATTTTATTTGCATTGTTGAAGAGAGCAGCCACAGCCTGTTTTTCCATGGAAGAGAAGACTAGGAGGAATAACAGAATCTGAGGCTTCCAGAAAGTTCTGTAGAAAGCATGCTGTTGCCCTCCTGCTTCATTCCATGGATAAGGACACTGAGTCCCAGCATCACTCAGCAAGCACATACCAGAGCCAGGGTGGAATCCAGGCTCTCCAAGTCTGATCCAGCCCTATTTCTACCACTTTTGGTATTTACAGGCTCCCTACCACTGGACCAGCGTTTGCCAGACTTCACACCATGTTCCTCTCCCGTCTGCCTGTCCTGACTCATTGCTGTGCCCCACCCAGTGCCTCAGTTTACCACATAGAGGAGCCACTTTGTCTTCTGTGTCCTCTTCTCACCTTTCCTTAATATTCTTTTGATCTCAACGCCCCCTTTTAAAGTCCCTGCACCCTCTGACCCCACTCCTTCCACCATGACCCCTCTGCCCTTACCTCTTCCTACTCTCTCTTGTCCACTCCGGTAGCCACAATGGCTTCCTTGCTGTTCCCTAGACACCAGACATGCTCTTCCTATCTCAGGGCCTTTGCACATACTGTCCTTTCCACCTGGAATGCTCTTCCTCCCAGACATCACCTCACTTCCTCACCTCTTTCAGGTGTCACCTCTAAGGTCACATTCTCAGTGAGGCCTTCCTGACCACCTATTTAAAAATTACAAGTGCCTCTTTCTATTCTTCAGTGTCTGTTTTTTTCTCAGCTGGATCTCCACACCTTAAAGAGGGCTGGCATTTGGGGGTTCCAGCCCTTGGTTCCATCCCTGGAACCTCTGATCCTTAATAGGCATCATCCTCATTCTCCAGGTGAGGAAACTGAGGCACAGAGAGATGACAGGTGGCTTACTCCAGGTCACCGAGGGAGTAAGTGTCACAGGAGTGACTTGCTGGTTGATCTTGAAGCAACTGTAAAGGTAGTTGTGCTCTCAGGGTTATTTGCGTCTGTCTACGTGCTTTGCCTGGGTCCTCAGGGTCTGACTTCACTAAGTGATGCCCTTGAGCCTCACTGAGGCCTCCAAGAGGCAGCCCTGTTCAGGACACACATCCTGGAAACAAACCATCCTGCTGCAGAAATGCGTTGCTAGAAGAGAACACAGTCTGGGCTGAGAATCAAGAAATCCTCTCCCCCTTGGCACTCCCCTCCTCGTTCCCCTATCCCCCCCTGCCAATTCCCCCATCAAATAATTCCTGATAATGAAGTTAAGATGATTCATTGGTTTTCTGATGAGCATGAATTCATCATCAAAATCTACATATTTCAATCCCCTGATATGTGCTCTCAGATTCCTAACCTGATTAATATGTAAAGTGCTTTATCCTGTGACTTAACAAGAGAAAATCCAGCTTGGTTTTAGGGGCCCGCATGGCTCCCAGCCTGTGGGGTTCTGGGGAGTGCCGGAGATGCTGCTGACTTCACCCTGGAGATGGTGCAAGGAGCTTATCGGGGACTGGGTCAAGGTGTCCGCAGGCACCTCAGCTGAGAGGGTGCTGGTTGCCCAGGGTCAGGCCCCGGAATGCATAACACTGCAGCCTCAGGCCCAAGGTCTCATCACCCAGAGAGCCCTGGCTGCAAAGTTGTTCAACATTCACGGGCCCACAGATTTGTAGGGGCTGGGAATAACCCACACCCCATGTCTGGGAACCTGGGGGAGATGCAGCAGCCCCCTTCTGAGCCTTTCTGGAGGGACAGCCAGTGTGCCCAGCCAACTTTCATCCAAGGCCATCTAAGCCTGATCCCGGTACCATGTCCCCAAGCCTCTCCGGAGGGCAGGCTCAGGCTCAACCAGCAGCCTTGAGCCTCCCTTCCACAGCCACAGCCCCTGGAGCAGGCCCTGCTGCCGCTCAGTCTTACCATATCTGAGATGCCTTCCATTTAAGATCTCCATCCCAGCCTCTTTCGCCTTGCCCGCCATGCATCCCCGCCTCTCCCCTACCAGATTCTGCTGGGGGCCCAGACTGTACCAATTTTGCTCCTGCTTCCTTGACTCAGACTGTGCCTCATACCCCCAGGTAGGGCCAACCTGCCTGTCTCCACCATCCTCATCCCTGACCCACAAACCCATAGGCCCACCCCCACCCCACAGGGTCTCCTGCCAGGTGCTGTGGCCACCCATTTCATAAGATGCTGTTTGCCTAGAGTCAGACATGGATTCATACCTCAGCTCCAGGATTTGGGAAAAGGAGTTCACCTCTCTGAGCCTCTATTTCTTTAATTTTAAAATAGGGCTGTCAGCAATAATAATTGATGCTGCTTAGGGCTGTTGTGAATTTCATATTAGCACTAAGCAGCATGTCTGGCATGTAGCTAGCACTCGATTGAGTAGTAGCTGTTATTGTTATTGATTTTTATAGCTGCTGACTGAGGTGGACAGGTACGCCCACTTTTCTGATGTGGAAATGGAAGCTCAAAGGTGTTGAGGTCAGGATATGGTTGAGGGGAGCAAGGCAGTACCTTTTCTCCACAGAAGTACCTGGAGCCTTTGGGAGAAAAGGATTTGGGACCCTGCAGAAGATGGGAGTTCCCAAGAGGAGACGTGCCCTGTAAGAGATGGGGACGCAGTCAATGACCTGGACACCCCAACAAGATGGTGGTCCCAGTAGTGAAAGGCCACTGCTTGGCACATCTGTGTCTGATGCTGGTATTCTTTTGCCCCTAGAATCAGGGTATTGACCTAGTTTGGTTTTTCCCAAAAGCAGACCTGAGACAAAGGCTCAAGGGCAATAGTTTATTGAGAGGTGCAGATAACACCAGTCAAGGAGGTGGACATGATAGGGGAAGGGACAGTAGCCTATAAGGGGTACGTGATCACACCAGCTATCACAGTAGGGGCCTGGGGCATAATCCCACGGGGATACTCTGGGAAACCCAGATCTGCAGAACCCAGGTCTTAGAATTATCCCACCCAAGGAGCAAGGGAGCTGGGGTATTTATACACCAATTCCCAAAAGTCATTGAATGAGGGCTGCTCCTGGGGGTTTAGTAGTGCCTGGTCCTTCCAGCCTACTGTGCACATGAACAAAGTGGCCTTACATGGGGAAAAATGCCCTTGGGCGCAGGGGTACCTGTGCTGGCAGTTGGCAGTCAGCTGGCCCACTCTGAAAGACCCAGGATTATTGGCCAGACACTAACAGCACCTGCTATTATTGGCGAGACACTACCAAAGGGCAGGGTAGAGGTGAACTGAAAGAGCTGAAACACTTGGTGCTTAGGCAGCTTTGTGGTGGGACCCAGCTCACTGGGCATGACCTTGGGGAAGGAGCATCTTCCCTTAAGCCTTGAGAAACCACTGAGACTTGGGCAAATCCACAGAAATCTGCAGAGCGGACAGAGGCTCTGGAGAGCAGGTACAGGGGACAGCAGGACCCCATTATCCAAGTAGCCCCACTGCTGTGACACTAACCCCCCACCACTGTCAGACAACAGCGCTGGAGATCTCCCAGGACAGGAGGAGGGGGAGACCCCATATCAGGGTGTGTTTGGATCTCCTGCCCTTCCAGCAGGCTGCAGCCAGCAAGTAAGAGGACCCTTTCAGGGACCAGTATCAACCACCCGAGGGTCCTGGGAAAGGCTAGGCTGCCTGCTGGCTTGGCACTTAGCCATTGAGATTTGGAAAATCAGGCACATGAAACCTATTTTGGGGTCACAGAATTGTAAGTTCTGTGAATTTAGGTCACATACACATACACATTTATACAAACCAGTTATTCACTGGGATGCAAGAATCTGCTGTCAACATTCACATATTTTTGGAAAGTTTTGCTTTTTCCTGGCTGCACTTTTTTTTTTTTTTTTGAGTGAAGTTGTGCTTATTCTACAAGTTGGAGGCACCAGGGGTGAAGTCACAAAGAGCTCATGCATAGTTGAGCAGGGACGCCCACATGGGGGTTTTATTTAGACACTCCCCCAGCATTCACTTCATCATTTCTGGAAGTACCATGAGAAGTTTCAGAACTCAGCCTGGAGAGCAGGAAAAGGGCTCAGAGTTCAAACACATCCGTGACCCATTTAGTCTTCTAAAGTATGTGGGAGAGATCTCCTTCTTGCTTTACTTCCCCACCCTTCCTCCCCTCCCACCCTCTGGCTGGGAGGTTGCTGGACAGAGCCCAGGACTTGGAGTCAGATAAATGGAGTTCTACTGGGCAACCTTGGGCAGGGACTAATCTCTCAATGTTCCCTCCTGCCAAGTGGGTATAATACTGTCAAAAATGGTGCTCAAGAGACAAGTGGAACATAGTAGATGCTCAGTAGGTGCTACTTTCCACCCCACTTCCTTCCTTATAAGTAATTTTAGTTCTCTCTTTGCTTTAATTCCTGTTCTTCCTGGCTCGGTCATCCAGGTTGTACCAAGCAGAGATGTGACCCCGGTGTTTCTATTGATGTGGGGAGCGGCTGGATGGTTAGTGTGATGATCCACTCAAGTCATAATAAAGCATCACCAACTTATTGCACACCTACTGCTATACTAGGAACATTCCATTAATCATTTTTAAGAGATTGACATAAGCCTTCTCACCATCCCATTTTCTCTGATTCCTGTCTGCATTTGGTCATTCACCTCCTACAAATGCTCTGAAGTCTGTGCTTGGGGCCCAGAGATCCCAAATTCCCACTTTCTGCTTCAAAATCACCCAGCCAGTCTCAGCGGAAAAGAGTAAAAGCACAATTATTTTGCTGGTTTCCAGCAAAAGGAAAACAGCTTTAAAAGAATACAGACCATTAGTTTTTTTGTTTCCATTATAAACATAACACATGGTCATTAAAGAAAATTTAGAAAACAGAGAAAATTTGATAAAGAAACTCATGCATGAACATTTTTAAATTTTTATTTATTTATTTATTTATTTACTTTTTGGCTGCGTTGGGTCTTCATTGCTGTGCGCAGGCTTTCTCTAGTTGTGGCGAGTGGGGCTACTCTTTGTTGTGGTGTGCGGGCTTCTCATTGCGGTGGCTTCTCTTGTTGCCAAGCACGGGCTGTAGGCGCACAGGCTTCAGTAGTTGTGGCTCGCGGGCTCTAGAGCACAGGCTCAGTAGCTGTGGCACATGAGCTCAATTGCTCCGCAGAATGTGAGATCTTCCCGGACCAGGGCTCGAACCCGTGTTCCCTGCATTGGCAGGCAGATTCTTAACCACTATGCCACCAGGGAAGTCCCTGCATGAACATTTTGATGTATTTCCTTCTATTTTTTTTTTCTAGGCATGGCTTTGTTTTGTTTTTCATTTAAAGATCTGTGTTCTGGGAGTTTATATATCTATCCTTTTTTGTTATTTACCAAAGCAATTCATGCTCATTGTGGAAAATGCAAAACATACCCAAGGGTACAGAATAAAATATTCGAGTCTTGTTTGTCAACCCCCTACCAGAAGTCTCCTCTCCTCCCCAGAGGCAAACACTATTAATAAATTTGGTATGTAGCTATGTAGACCTGTCTCTATGCATTTACACACACACACGGGATAGGGAGTTAAACATGTTATCCTACAACTTGTTTCTATTCTCTTAAGTGTACATATTAGATATTTTTCTATGTCAGTACCTATATCTACCTCATTATTTTTTAAACAATTGGCTAATAATTACCATTTTTCATCATTTCAAACAATGCTACAGTTAACACCTTCATGCATATATCTCAGTGCACATCTTGGAGCATTTATAGGAAACTTCCTTAAAGTGGAATTTCTGAGTCAAAGTGTGTGTCTTTTTAATTTAGTTTCTGCCTAAGTATACTCCCCCAAAGCTGTGCCAACTTAATATTTCCATCAACCATGTATGAGACTGGCTATTTCCCTACATCCTTCCCAAATTAAAATTTTGTTATTTTTATCCTTCTTGATGGGTGAAAAATAACACTTCATTCTTATGATTTCCATTCCTTTAATTATTAGTAATTGATCACGTTTTCATTTGTTTATGGTAATTTCTATTTTATTTTCTGAACTACCTATTTATATTCTTTATCCATTTTTCTATTGGGTTGTATGTGTTTTTCCTATTGATTTTTAGGAGCTCTTTGTATATTTTGAATATTAAAACTGTCTATATCTTAGTCTGTTCAGGCTGCTGCTATAATAAAAATGCCACAGACTGGTGGCGTATAAACAGAAATTTATTTCTTACAGTTCTGGAGGCTGAGAAGTCCAAGATCAAAGTGCCAGCAGACTTTGTGTCTGGTAAACGCTTGCTTCCTGGTTCATAGTTGGCCATCTCCTTGCCGTGTCCTCACATGGTGGAAGGGGCAAGGGAACTCTCTGCGGCCTCTTTTATAAGAGCACTGATCCCAGTTGTGAGGGCTCCACCCTCATGACCTTATGAACTATCAAGGACCCCACCTCCAAATAACATGACATTGGGGGTTAGGTTTCAACATATGAATTTGGGGTGGGGGGGACACAGACATTCAGTCTATACCAGTTTGTCCTATATGTTGTAAAATTTTCCTCAGTAAATAACTTGTCTTTCAGCTTTATTTTATTCTTCCTCATAGCAGACATTTTCTCTATTTCTTCTAGAACTCTCAGACTTTTATATTTTGCAGTCAGCTCTTTAATCTGCCTGAATTATATTTTGTGCCAGGTGTGAGATATAGATCTAACTTTTAGTTCCAAATGAATAATGAATTGTTCCAAACCTGTCCTTTCTGAGTTGAAACGGCCCTTTTATCATAAACTAAGTTCATGTCTATCCATGGTTCTATGTCTGGATTTTTTCTTCTATTTCATTTATCTGTTTTTCTACTTATGTGCCAGAATCACGTAGTTTCAATTACCATAGTTATATAGTAATTTTTGTTTTCTAGTAGGAAAAGTTCTCCCTCACTATTCGTTTTAAAACATTTTATTGGCAATTTTTGTGCGTTTACTTTTCCAGGTAAATTTTAGAATAAGATTTTCAGATTTCTCGCAAGAAATTCCATTGTGATTTTGGTTAGAATTTCACTGAATTTGCAGGTTAATTTGGAAAGAACTGACATTTTTACGATAGTGAATATTCCTGTACAGGACCATGGTATGTCTCCCATTTTTCAGATCTTTGTTTATTTAATAAAATTTTATAGTTTTCATCATTTAGGCCTAGTAAATTTCTTGTTAGGTTTATTCCTAGGTAGTTTTATAGCTTTTATTATTATTGTGAAGAGTATCATTTTGCCATTGCATTTTCTAATTGTTTATTGCTTGTAACTAAGAGAACCATTGATTTTTGTACATTTCTTTTGTAATCAACCATCTTATTGAACTCTCACATTAGCTCTAATAGTTTTAAAGTTGATTATTTCAGATTTTCTAGGTTAGAAAATCATATTAGCTTCAAGTAATGTGATTTTGCTTCTTCCTTTCCAATATGTATGCTTTTTGTTCCCCTGGCTTCTTACATGGCTAATGCCTCCAGACTGTATTCAAGAAGAATGGTAGGTTTGGCAGCCCCATTATTTCTGCATAGGAGACCCTTAAAGGCAATCATAATTCTTCTAAATTCTTTATTACAGATCAACAAAAATAGCAAAATTTCTAAAGATGATTATACTCCCACTTTGTATAAGGTTGATCAGTCATGCATTATTCCATATTAAGTAATGTTATTAATTTTTTAAATCTAGAGTGATTTAGAAGGGGCTGATGGAGATTGGAGGGGAAGTGCCAAAAAATGGAACCCCGTGTGGCTCTCTAGCACCATCGCTAGATGATGCTATGTGTAATTTTGCATCCTGATGATGTTCCACTTGTAATGTTGGTATTTTCCTTATTATTATAAACCCTCGGCCCCCAAATATTCCATTAAACGGATATTCACAACCATTCCTTCTGAGAACATTTAGATCGTCTCCAATTGTTCATGTTATAAATATTGCTGTGAAGAATGTTGTAGTGTATAAAGCTTTTTTTTCCTGAATTTATGATGATTTCTTTAGGAGCGATTCCCAGAACGAATATTTTTTTAAGACTCTTGATTCTTATTGCCAAATTGCTTTCTAAAAGCATTCGATCATTTTGCGCTGCCAACAGCCTTATGTGAATGTCTGAAGAAATGGGACTTTTAAAATTAAAATTTATGAAATATGTCGCAGAGGAAAGAGAACATGCCGTGGAGTCAGAGAGCTGGGTTTGAATCCGGTTCCACCATTGACAAACTGGGTTAGATTTTTTTTATATTTGCTATCGTTTTTTTGTTTTGTTTTGATTTGATTTATTTACATTTTTATTGAAGTATAGTTCATGTACAATATTATGTAAGTTACAAGTATACACTATAGGAAAAGCTTTGTGAGCCTCAGTTTCCCTATCTGTAAAATAGACAGCTAATCCTTTCTGCAGCCGTGCTGAAGGTTGAATGAGAAGAAATAGGTGATGGTGCTTGGCTCAAAGTAGCTATAAACATGTGAGAGTCCTTTTCCCTTTCTCTGGACTACTTTGAGAGGTTTTTCTTCTCTAACCAGCTTTGGAGGCTTCCCCTGCAAAACAGGCTGCAAATAGAGTGACTTCAGTCCCTTTCCATCTGTCAAGAGGGCAGTCCTTTCCTGCTGCAGGCCACTGGCCCCCGCTGTAAGCCCCACCACCTCTTTTGTAAAAGAACTTCCTATGGGCTGCCCACTGTGCCCCACTCTGTGGATGGACCATTCACGAGCCTCATGAACCTGGGGATGAGAAAGAGCAGCAAGGCCAGCATTCCCAACGGAAACAGTGGCCAGGGGCTTCTGGGGAGGGCATCGCTTCTCCCCTGAGTCCCTAACTGGATCCTCTCTTTCATGGGCATTGAGTCTGCTCGGCAGCAGGGCAGCTGTCATCTGCTGACATCTCTTGGTTGCCAGGTCCTGCCAGTTCTACCTCCTAAATGTCTTTCCAATTTGTCCCTTTTATTGCAACACCAAGATCCCAACCTCACTCAGGTGCTCTTGCACCTGGAACACTGAGGCAGCCTCCCACTAGTCTCCAGTATCTCCGCTTCCCATCTGTCCTCTCTTCTGGCCGGTGTGGTCCTATCTGGCCTTGCCATTTCCTTGCTGCAAACCTTCAGTGGTTGCTGTTACCCCACAGAGTATAGTTCAAACTCTGAGCTCTTCATCCAGGGCTCTTCCAGCTGGCCAGCACTCCTGAGATGTGCATTCCACTCATGCGTTTGTTTATTGAATGGCTAACACTTTTCACACTCCTTACAGGCACTTGGTGCTGTGCTAATGAGCACTTTATATGCATAATCTCTTTTAACCCTTTCCGTAACCCTATGAGACAGGATTACTTTCATTCCCCTTTTACAGATGAGGAAACTGAGGCTCAGAAAGTTAACATAGGCTGCCCAAGGTGCCTCCGCTAGTAAGTAGTAGAGCTAAGTTCTCTGTCACTGGAGCCCCCGCCCTCATATGAAAGAAAGAAAATCCCAGTTTCTTTCATATGTTTTATACCTGAGACTTCCTATTAGACTAAACTGGTGGTATCTTCTCTATACTCATATTTTATAAGAAATAATTAGCAAAATTACAAAACTTCCCACTGACCAGGGGCTAGCATAAGAACCTGGAAAATTCTCGACCTCCTGAGTGCTCCAGGACTGACCACAAGATGCCTGCCTGGTTCCAACACCCCACTTCCTGCCTCCTCATGTGGTGTCCCATGCCCTGGCTAGTTATGACTTCCCAAGAGGGATCTCTGCCTTTCTCTCTGGACCTTCCGTAGCCAGCCCTTACAGGGTGAATAGTGGGCACTCAATAACTGCACTGAATTAAATTGGATTGAATTGAACCAAATTGAATTCAGAAGCAGATATTCTCTAGCAGTGGCTGGGATTTAAGTTCATGGCTGTCCTAATCATCCTGTGGTAGAGTAACACTGCCTCTTCCATAAGCCAGGCTAAGCACTTGGGTGTTTGAGGATAGTATATCTTAAGGGGTCTCTGTTTGGGCAGGGTAGATTTTTCTGCATAGACCATTGGAAATAGATCTGAGTTGTGTTCTTTGATGTTGTTTTCTGATACGTCTCAGAAGTCAGACAACCTGGGCTGAAGAATCATCTGCACCACTTGTACCGCTGCATGACCTTGGGCAAGTTACTTAACCTCTCTGAGCCTCTGGTTCCTCATCTGTCTCTGTCCCGTGGGAATATTGTGAGGCTTAAAATGAGAAATTGAATGTAAAGCACTTACTATGCACAGTGCTGCATAAGAAGGGCTCACAGGTTTTTTTTTTTTTTTTTTTTTTTTTTCTTTTTGCGGTATGCGGGCCTCTCACTGTTGTGGCCTCTCCCGTTGCGGAGCACAGGCTCCGGACGCGCAGTCCCAGCGGCCATGGCTCACGGGCCCTGCCGCTCCGCGGCATATGGGATCCTCCCAGACCGGGGCACGAACCCGTATCCCCTGCATCGGCAGGCGGACTCTCAACCACTGCGCCACCAGGGAGGCCCGGGCTCACAGGTTTTGATGATAATTATAATAACTGTTCTTTTCTCCCCATTTCTCCTGTCTGTGCTGAGTTGGATAGTGACGTGGATGGGGGCAGCGACAGTAGGGGAAAGGCAGAGGCAGGTAGTCAGAAGCCTGGTCTTCAGGGAGACTGGTCAGCCCAGCGGCCCTGGAAGGAGGAGTTCTTCTCAGGTTCCGTGCCTGGAAATGTAGCTGAAGGATGTGGGAAAACGGAGAGGGGATGAGCCTAAAGAGGGAGAGGGAGGACGGATTATTTGCATTTTATTCTGGGGACAATAGGGAGGCACTGAAAGGTTTATAGCAGGCGAATGACGTGATCAGCTTTGCCTTTTTGAAAGACCACTCTGGCTGCTGCTGGAGAACAGGATGGAGGGACGGATGCAGGGACAGATCCAGGCTCAGACACAAGCTGCCCATTGTTGCAGTAGCCCAGGTGAGAAATGATGAGGCCTGAATAAGCACAGGTGGTAACAGTGGAGACTGTATGGAGGGGTGGATTTAAGAGACTGGAAGACCATACACAGAGCATCACTTGGTTAGTGATCCATGGAAGACCATACACTCAGCATCACTTGGTTAGTGATCCATGGAAGACCATACACACAGCATCACTTGGTTAGTGATCCATGGAAGACCATACACACAGCATCACTTGGTTAGTGATCCATGGAAGACCATACACAGAGCATCACTTGGTTAGTGATCCATGGAAGACCATACACACAGCATCACTTGGTTAGTGATCCATGGAAGACCATACACACAGCATCACTTGGTTAGTGATCCATGGAAGACCATACACACAGCATCACTTGGTTAGTGATCCAGCAAACCCGGGGGACTAATTAGGAGGAGGAATAGAGGGGGCTCCCACTCTTGGTTTGCGTGGCAGGTGGGTGGCAAGAGGTGGTGAAGGGGGTGCTGGCATGTTAAGCACTGGATGCCTACGGGCCATCTAAGGTAGATGGATGTAAGGATCTGAAACTTGGGGGAGGGGCGGGGGTTGTAAATAGACTTTTGGGAGCCATCCGCACAAAATTGGGTACAAGGAGAGAACTCACACCTGGGAGAACTCACAGCAGGGAAAGAGAGTGGAGCCGAGATGACGAGGGGGCCCATGAGGGTAAGTATGTAAACTGTTCCAAGTGTGAGGACTCACTGGGGGCCCCACTCCACCAGAGGGCAGGTCTGGAGTTGGTTGCACAGATATGCAGCGTGTCCAGGAAAGGCCAGGGCGTTCTGTCATCCACTGCTTGACTGTGTTGGCCCTCCAGCTCCCGGCCTGGCCTGGAGTGTGCCCTCAATATCAATCCGCTCGGCTGACCCCTGGGCCCCTGCCCTGCTTCTCCCCCTCTGAAGGTCTGACCCTCTCCCTTGGGCAACATGAAGATTATCAAAATAGCTTAAGCCCTGATCTACATGGCAGCACCTTTCCCAATCCCCCCCACTTCCACATTCCAGATCCCAGAATACAGAGGGAAGGCCTCTGAGTGAGAAAAGAGCGAGACTCCCTGAAAACAAGGCCTTGCTTCCCAGTTCAGAGGCACATGTCCTCTGTGGGGTCTCACTCAGGGATCAGACAGACCGGCCCTTGAGTATGGATCCCTGAGCAGCTTTGGAGACTTCCCAAAGGTCTTAAGGCCTTCCAACTTCTCAGCACATGGATACTGCCCGAACTAAACAAATAGAAGTTCCCAGATCCCACGCCCACTGAATGTGACTCAGTGGATTAGGGCTATGACCCAGAAATCTACATTTTAAATACCCACCCTAGGCCATCTCGATGCAACAAGTCAGAGAGCACCTTTGAGAAATACTGACTTAGAAAGAGACAATTGTGAGGGGACCCAGCATCTATCAACCACCCACCACTTGCCGCACTATTGACATTTCACTCAGTCCTCACTACTCTCCAGTGAGGTAAATGCATCATTATTTTTGGTCCAGGAAATAACTGGAGACTTGGAGATGTTTAGCAACGTGCTCTAAGAAGCACAGCTGTTTACTAGAGTCAGAAGCAGAACCCCAGGTCTGTATGACTCCAAAGCCTTCGACGCTTATGCTCCAGCACCTCCAGCGTACTGAGAGGAAAATGGCTCCTATTTTCAGGCAGTTAAGTGTCCATTATAGGGAAGAAAGTTTAGCTAATTGGCAGAAACTGAAACGATGGGTAGTTGCAAGAGTTAAACCTCGACTTGGTGCAAGATCTAATAGTTAGAAGAGAACAGCTTTCTGCGGGAGGACTGTTGGAGTTAAGTATGTGCTGGACAAGCACTAGTTGGAGGTGTCATAGTGGGCATTTATGGAGCCAGCTGCAGTGCAACTCTGAATCCCTTTCAAGCCTGTAGTGTCTAAGATACGGTACTTTGATGAGATGACTCCCTGAGTTTGGTCCTCATGTTCTGCCTAGACTTATATTACTGAATTTATGGCTGTGAAGGGAAGGAGTGGGAGGGAGGGGAGAAAGACGTCAGCTGGTAGATCAAGGTATGAGGATTGAAAGAGCTCGGATCCTGAATCTTTTATCCCTCATCAAGTCATTTCTTAGTTATGAGACAACTGAGAAAACATGCTGTATCCCCAGAGAGATGGGTGCCTGATTTCCTTATGGCTTAAGGAAGGGGATGCCTAGTGTAGACTTGTTCAGACATGAAGGAGGAATCCTCCTTGAATCATACTTCAGATGACCAGGCAAGTTTTCACACGTGCCATGTGCACTAATGCCAGCCCAAGGCCTGGGTCTACAAAGGAGTAACAGTCAAGAGAAAGGGAGATGTGTTTTATTCCTCTTTGGTCTGAACACTCTCAAGTGGGAAGAGTCGTGACATAGGCAGCTTTATAGAGAGTATGAAATTGCAAGTGTTGTCCGTTGAACAGCCTGTCTTTTGAAGCTGTCTCATTAGACCATCTATCTTCACCCAAGTCAGTTTCAGTGCTACAGACTCAATTACCTCTGGCCACCCCATCCTCCGTCTCCCCACCAAAGCTTTGCCATAGCCCTGTGGATACCGGTGCCCACATTTGATTTCCAGCCCTCCACTCCCCAGCTGTTTAATCTTAGGCGAGTCATTTAACCTCTTTGAGCTTCATGCCCTGTTGGTGGTATTATAAATTGGCAGAACGTTTTCTGGGAAGGTAGTTTGACCGTACATAATGATTAAAATGTAAAAAATGCATGCCAGTATTAGGACTTTATCTTGAGGAAATGGTGAGAGATCTTTGTAAAATGGATACACAAGGATGTTCCTTGCAGTGATGTTTATTATAGTGGGGAAAAGGAAACAGTATATTTCCAGCATTAATGGTTCCATAAACTGTGGTACATGTGGCTGATAAAACGTGTAGCAATTAATTTCAAAGAATGTTCAAAGAAATTGGAAAATGCTTAATATGATATTATGTGAAAAAAATCAACATACGAAACAATGTATATAGTATGAACTAACATTTTTACACACATACATATATAATAGTCACTAAAAAAAGGAGACAAGAAAAGTAGTAACACCATGAGCTCAGAATGGGGTGCTAATGTATTTTTTATGTTCTTTTGTGTTCTCTTAAAGTTTTACAACAAGCATATGTTACTTTCTGGGTGCAGAAAAATCAGTAAAAGTTAAAATACATTTTGATAGTTTCTACCACCTGCAGGATGAGGAACAAACTTCTTAGCAGAGGATTTTCATAACCTGACCCCATCCTAAAACAGCAGCTTCATCTTCTGCCACTTCTCCCCATTATCACCAGCTCCGCCCACCATTCCCCTGCCTTGCTTCAGCCACCGTAGCTACTTGCCATTCTGTAAATACATCATGACCGTGCATCCTGTCATGCCTTTATCCTTCCTGCATTCTCCATCTGGAGTGACCTTCTCCACAAATTTCTAGAATCAATTCAAGTATCTCCACCTCTTCCTTGACAGTTAATTATTTCCTGCTCTTTACCCCTGCAGAAGTGTGTGTGTGTGTGTGTGTGTGTGTGTGTGTGTGTGTACAGATATAGATATAGACATAGATATTTTTAATAGTTACTTATTTAGTGTCTGTCACCCCCACTTTCCCTTTATTCAAGATTTTGTGGGAACCCCAAGGAGGGAAGGCCAATTCTGTCTTGGACATTAAGGAAAGCATTCAGAGGAGAAGATGTTTGATTTGGGTTCTTTTTTTTTTTTTTTTTTTTTTTTTTTTGCGGTACGCGGGCCTCTCACTGTTGTGGCCTCTCCCTGATTTGGGTTCTTAAAGAACGAATAGGAGTTTGTCAGCTAGACAAAGGATGATGGACATCTCACACAATTCTAGAACCAGCTCCCAGCTGACAAGTTCTTGTACCTATTTCTAGCATAACCCTTATCTCACTACAAAGTGTGCTGCATAAGGATATGTGTATCTCCCCAACCAGACAGTAGGTCCTTGAAGGTAGAAAATGTGCCTTGTTTTCCTTGCAGTGTTCAGCAGAGTGCCTGACATATACTGGGCGTCGTAAAGACATTTTTTGTCCCAGAGTATGAAGGTCTGAAAGTACCAAACCCGTAATTACCTTTCTCCTTGTGTGAGTGCACATGGGCAAAGATCGTATTCTTGTCTCTTATCACTGGTTTCAAGTATGGGCCCAGAGATGCTGAAAATACATACTCTATAAATTGTCTGCTGATTGGAACCAAATTGAAGAAGTTGCTCACTTGGTAGACATTAAGAGGATCTTATGCAACATTTGGACTTCATTTGAGTATAAAAATTTCACCAATATGAGCTTTGATTCCCTTTTAGACAACATGCCATGGTTTCAGAATGATGCCTTTGAATAAATCCTGTTTGAGTAATGCTTCTCTTGGACTCATAAAATCTTTATGGCAATCTTTTCTCATCTGATAGACTATGAAAAGGAAGAGAGAGCCAGAACCACTGAGTGGGGAATGCAGTATTTTCTCATATGTGGGTCACACACTTATTGGAAATAGTTTTTAAATGCAAATACAATACCAACAGCCATTAGCTAAAAAATCCTAGCTCTGTCCAAAGTGCTGAATCTGTGGGTACTCTCTAATTAAGAGTAGGTGGTATAGAAATTATGTTTCCATTCAGATAGAAGGTTTGAATGCATTAAAAATCCAATAATAGCCATACTAAGGATAAGAACACAAATACTGGCAGAAATAAAACACAAATGAACAGCTTAGTGTCCCCAGTTGCAAAAAAAAAAAAAAAAAAAAGAGACAGAGAGAGAAAAAATAAGTTGATAAAGCTGAGCTCTCAACCCAGTTATGCAAAGGAGCACTGACTTGGGAGCCATGCATTAATTCAACACACATTTTTCAAGTGCCTACTATATATTAGGCATTGTACTAAGACACTGAATGAGATAAATCATAATCTTTGGTCTCCACGAGGTCACAATTGGTGCTTGCTCAACCACGACCCAACTGTTGACCTTGGGCAATTTACTTAACCTTTCAAGGCTCAAAGCTCTCATTTAAAATTTTGGGAAAATAGGATCTCACAAGATTACTGTGCAAATTAACTAACGTAACGTTTGCAAAGCACTTTGCCCAGAATTTAACATATCAAAGCTCTCAGCGAATGTTACATGTTAGTATTATGTGTTACATTATGCTATGTTCTTTCTATCCATTATTTCATGTATGCTCTCATTTACTCTGTACCAGTCATGTGGGCTAGGTTTTAACAACCACTTTACACAGGTGAGGAAAATGAGGCTCAGAAGAATGGAGTTAGAAGAATTAGTCGCCCAAGTTCGTACCATTGGTCAGTAGTGTGGACAGGATTCAGGGCCAACTCTTTTCACTCTAAAGCCAATGCTTATAACTATGATGATGCTGATGAGAGCAGGACTTGAAAACAGACCAACTGTCCATATTAACAACCAAGGAAAAAGGCAAATTCTACCCTCATGTGGGCCTGAATTTTTGAAAAGGAAAATTCTGAGAGAGTGGGTGGCCACATGGCCTAGGTGCTTGTGTGAATTTTAGGTCAGGGACACTTGTGGGCTGATGGAGAAGGGAAGGATAAATCCTAGCACTCAGGAGAATGGGGCCAAACCCCAGAAATGCCAGAGGGTTTCACCAGGCTCCTAGCCCATGAGGAAGCAGGAGTGGAGACCAGAGACTACAGCAGGCCAGTTAGGCAGACAGGCCACAAGTCAGTGGTATGGTTAACTACAGAGTCTGCAGGGGCTCTGGGGGCTGAACCCCACAGAACCCATGGCATCTTGGATTGGGGTGGGGATTATGCAGGAGGAGAACAGACTATTTCCAGAATCCACTTGACTCGAGGACAAGGGCCTCATGATGAATTTTCTGCTAGAGATTCACTGGCACTGGGACAGGGCAGGTTGAAACAGAATATGTGGCTAAGCAAAGGCGGGCCTCACAGAAGCCACTGTCTCACATACTCTATTTGAACCTCTGGCTGAGATAAATCTGTGATTTGCTGCTCTGTGTCCCATGGAGCAGGGTGGTGGGGTGGGGGGAGGGGCCAGGGGATGGGGGAGAATGGGACCTCTGAATTAGTGACAACACATTGCTTACCTTGGTGGTAACTGTGTGCTTTTTTTTTTAGGCCAAGTACTTATGATTCAGTCCTACAGACTCCACGTAAATATATATTCTCTTGGCTTTTCTCCCTGTGGGAGGGCAACATAGGGCTACAAAGCACAACAATACCCGCCCCCTTTTCCCACAAAACTGCCCAATAAACAGCGAATGCTATTTGAACTCCTTTGATTGAAATGGAAAGGTCACATCTCAGTAGTGTCTTTGGGGCTTGCTTTTCCCATTTGTGACAACGCTGGGCTGTCCTGGGGCCTCCCTAGGGTGCCCTTCCAGCCCTGACCTTCCGTGAGTGTCTTTTAAACACAGAGAGTCTGGCCAGTCCTCAGGCAGGTACATGGATCAATGAGGGCTTTGCATTGGATTGTGCTCCCAGGGCCTCCGTGTCTGCTGCCTTCCACCCGTGCTGCCGCTGTCAGATCAATGTGGGGACCAGATGGCTGTGCTGTGTCATAACAATGGCTTCTTTGCAGGGACTTTTCTCAGTCCTTTTCCTTCAAGCTGTGGAGTCCAAGGGCAGCCGTGCCTCACACCCCAGCACTCTGGGGAGGCCCATGTTGGCTTCTGATAAAGGTCAGCAGGGGTCTCTGGAATGGTCCATGGGCGGCTCCCACTCACCTGTGGTACCGGCTATGGTGTCTCCATTAGAGAGGAAGTGTGGCTGCTCCCATCTCATGTACCAACGGGACCTGGCCTCGTCTTCCACTGAAGCTGAAGGGAAGGCATGGAGTGTCAGAAGACAATGCAGGAGTTTCAGGTTGTTTCCAATGCCTCACCTTCATGCAGTCATGGCCTCATGGGGATGGCTCCTGGCTTAGGAATCCAAAGGGTTTATTGACTAAATACATGGGACAGAAAGTGCTGCAGAGCAACTCTCTCAGGTGTCCTAGTCTACTCCCCTTCTCTCTGATTGTTAAGCAGTACACACAGTCCCCGATGGTCACTCCCATCCCTGAGTCTGCCTGACCTTCTAGCTTTAGGGACCAACTGACTGACTCCCAGTTTCCACATCTCTTGCCTTGAATTAGCAAGAGAGAGGATCTGGTTGGCTCAGCCCATTAGTCGAGTGTCAACTTCATGTCTAATCAGCTGATACCAAGAAGGAGGGTGCTCAACTGGAACATACACAGCTGCAGGAAGGAGCCCACCCCTTCCGCGGTGAGCTGAGGAGGGGCAGCACGGCAGTCCTGAGCAGAGGGCTCAGGCTGGGCACACAACCCAAGGCCTATCTTCGACGTGGGTTTCACCGTTGCAGCTTCTCTTCGGTCTCCCTCAGGAGGTAATGGAGAAAACTACTTTTCTCATCTCCCTCCTTGAGCAAAACAAAATCAGACCAGCTGAGGGTCTGGCACTCTGCGAAGAAAACTTGAGAGCAATTTCATGGGGCCCTCACCACTACAATGTTGTCTATCTGGCTTTCACAGTCTACAAAGGGAAGCTCTGTAAATACCAGAGATTACTGTGATTACTGTGAATCCTCTAAGCAGCTAAATTCCCGCAATTCGCACAGTTGTAATGCCTCGGGATTTAGAGACATAATTAAGAACAGATGAGCCTCAAGAAGGTTGATGACAATGATGTGGGGTTGCATGAAACAGCAGAGGGAATGTTGATGGGAGTTCCAGGACTTCATCTCCCTCAAGTGGTGGTGGAACGCGGCCTGGAGGGGGTCGGAGGCAGGAAGGACCCCGGTGCCTGGTGTCCCTGGGCCCAGGAGTCCTTGCCTCCCCGTCTTCCAGAACTGGGGACACAAACTACTAACCTACTCAACCGCTTAGGACTAACCAGAGCTGATTCAGCCTTGGACTGTGGCGCTGAGGCCACTCTGAACAGCTGCCTGCTGCTGTGGGATGGGAGGGGCCCGACTGGCCCCTTCTGACCCCTTTCCTCTCGGGCAGCCTTCTTCCCACACATCAGCCTTGGCACAGGAGGGCTTTGGCTGCAGCACTGAGTCTTTTCCCCTGACCCCACCCCGGGCCCCTTTTAGTTTTTACCCATTTCTCAGTGTTTTTCTCTCTGGCTTTACTACTTACTGAAAGGCACAGGAATACCAATAAGGCAGTACTGTTTTATTTGATCCGCTGCGGTGAGCTGAATCTACAGTATTTGTCATGCCGAGAGTGTTTTGACCTTCCAAAAGGAAACAAGTGCTCTCTGAACCAGAGCCAAGCGAGCAGCTTAGACCCTTCCGTGAGCAAAAGTCTGGGACCAGGGGAGTTCCAGAGCACGCAATCACCATCAAAATGTGACTAGACTCGTTGAGGATAAGGGAAGGGAAGGGGCTGTGATCCAACAGCTACCGTGAGGGTGCTGGAGCCAGCATGCCTGAGTTCTGCTCCTTGATAGCTGTGTGACCTCAGAGAAGTTGCTTAACCTCTCTGTACCTCCATCTTCTCTCCTGCAAACCAGGGACTCTAATAGAACCTGCCTCACGGGGCGGCTGTGTTAGATGAGTCTGTACATATGAGATACTGAGAACAGTGGCTGGCACACAGGAAGTGCTCGGAGGGGACTCTTCTGTCCCCCAGTGTTGCATAGGTGCCTTCTACTGTCTCTTCCATTTCTTTTCTCACAATAACTGTGGGAAACAGACTTTTATATTCCCATCATGCAAAAGAAGAAATTGGATCTAAGATGTCCAGAAAATTGCCCAGGGCCGGGTAGCTAGTAAGTGGCAGGGAAAGATTTCGAAGATGGAGATCTCCGGCTCCAAATCCTATGTTCTCTCTATTTCACCATCGTAGCCAGTCCCCTTCATGGTCAGCCTGGCTTCCTGTAGTCATACCCCTTCCCCTCCTGTCCCCTGAGTCCCTCAGCACCCACTGAAGTTCCAGTGATGCTGGAATCACAGCACCACTTCTTAGCTTTGGCAACTCTCTGAGCCTCTATTTCTTTATTTCTGTAAGCTGGCACAATAACAGGGCCTGTTGGGAAAGGGAACAGCAGCCCCTGAGGACCAGAGGCTGGCCTGGTGCTGGGAGCTGGCCTGTACCCCACACCTAGACTTTGGCATGTGAGCGCTTCACGACTGTGATGGATTAAGACAAAAACAAGACTACTTCGTAACCACACCTGAACTCAAGACACAAACAAGGACATTACCGAAAACAAAAGTGACCGACTATCCCCCTCCCTCTTGGCTAACATGAGTGACAGCTGCTTCTTTACCAATTCCAACTTTAGTCTTGCTTCATTCCTCCCACCTTCTAGATAAAATTTATTAAGTACCCAATGGTAGAAGTATATTGACTTCCTGACAGCATCCAATCCAGAGCAAAGCTCCACTTCTGTATTACCAAAAATATCTTCCTCCTTCGGACAGAGCTGGTGTGCACACGTACCTCTCACCAACCAGCACCTTCTTCTCTGAAATCCATGCGGACACCCCCTTACGTTTGCCCCGGGCACGGCAGCGCGCCCCTTTGCATTTTCTCACAGACCTTTACTCCACACTGCAGACCCCAAGCCCGTAAAAACCTTTATCACCCGTGATATCCAGGTGGAGGACATCCTCTCAGGGTGTTTAGACAGCATGGTGGGGGGGATGGCAGGAGGGCCAGGTCGGCAGTGGAGTGACCATCAGGTGTCGGCAGGCCCCCTTCTGCTTCCTGGCAGAGCAGACGCTGTGCGAATGGACACTCCCTCACCTACTCGCCAGAGCCGCGTGGGCCAGAGGAGCCGGGCTGGATTCTTCAGCGCAAATGTACTCTCAGCTGCATCCACCAGGGGCAGCCCCAGGGACCGCAGAGTTCTTTCATGCCCATTGCTGCTAATTGCAGATAATGCATTAAAAATACAGAGCCGCATCTGTTCATTTCAACATGAGTATCGAGGAACTTACATGGTTTGTAATGACAGGGTGTGAGGGCGGGGAAACGCTTATCCTGCCTGCGGGCCAGAGGCACAGCTGTGAGCAGAGAGCTGGAGGTGTGATTTCTGGTGCCCAACAAATTCTCTGGGTGACAGCCAAGCCCTTCCTTGGAGGCACCAAGGGAAAGATCCAGGTATTTCTCCGGAAATGCCAAACACAGAGTGTGTGTCTGGGTGCTCAGGAGGCCTCCTGGCCCAACTCTGCCTGTGTAGAGTTCCCGAGAGAGAGGAGGGAACTGACACTGCCAAGCCCGGGATGGGAGGAGCCTCTCCGGGTTCCATTGCTCATTTTCCAGCACCAAGCACCTTGCCTAGAGTCTCAGTTCCTCATCTGCAAAATGCGGGTGTTTAAAGTTTCTGCCTCATTCAGTTTATTAGTAAATAAGATCGGTACATGTAAATTGCCTCAAACACTACCAGGCATGGCATAGGTACATAAATAAGATTTCTATTATTATTTTACTTCATGTCAAGCATTGTGTTAGATTTTAAGGGTACCAAGATGAATAAGGCAAGGCACCTGCCCTCCTTCACTAGTCAAGACAAACACTAGTTAAGATGTGATATGAACGAGATGGTGATGTGATATGGGAGCACAGAAGAGGGTGGGAGGGTCCAAGAGGGCTTCCTGGAGGAAGGGACACTTGACCTGAGTCTTGTCTGAAGGTGGAAGTTTATCAGACCTAAAAGGTAGGATGAGTTCACCCTGGAGTAGCATGTGCAAAGGCCCTGAGGAGAGTATAGTGTTTCTGGGAGAAATACTATAGGGCAGGACCTTAGGGTGGGTGTATTAAGTATCTACTCCTGTTTAACAAATCATTCCAAAACTTATGGTTTGAAGCAATATTTATTATCTCACCTTGTCTGCATGTTAGGAATCTGGGTGTGGCTCAGCTGGGTTCTCCAGGCTTAGAGTTTCTCACAGGGCTGCCATCAAGGAGTATTCCAGGGCTGTGATCATCTCAAAGCTCAGCTGGGGAAAAGGATTTGCTCCAAGCTTATTCCCAGGGTGCTTTGAAGGATTTTGAGTTCCTCAGTGCTGTTGACCAGAGGCTACCTCCGTTCCTTTCTATAGGGTAGAACATGGCTGCTGGCTTCGTCAGAGCGACTCCGAGAGAGAGGAAGACAGGAGTCACAGTCTTTTATAACCTAATCTCAGAAGCGGCAGACCGTCACTTTTGCTGTATTCCCTGTGTTGGAAGTCACTAGGTCCAGCCCACACACCAGGGGAGGGGGCTGTACAAGGGTGTGAATGCCAAGAGACAAAGACTGTTTAGTCACTTTTGAAGCTGCCTACCGCCAGCTGCCCTCGGCCCCCAATGATTCATGTCCTTGCCACATGAGACACACAGTTACCCCTTCCCAAGGCCCCCAAAAGCCTCATCCCGTGGAAGCATCAGCTCAAAGTCCAGAATCTCACCATCTAAATCAAGTTCAAGTGTGGTTGAGGCTCTTGGGTATAGTTCCTTGAGTACAGGTCCTAGAGTACTGTTACTCTGGATCAGTAGCTCTGCAAAACTAGACAGACAAGTTCTCTGTCCCCACACACCTGACATACAGTGGTGGGATAGGTACAGGGTAATGGCTCTAGACATTCTTACTCAAAAGGGGTGGACAATGTGAGGCAGAAAATAGTCCCTGGTCCATAACAATTCTGAAATCCATCCAGGAATATCTTGGAAGTTTCTTGATTAGTTTTAAAATCTGGGAATATTTAACTCCACCTTCTGAGTTCTTGGTTTCTCCTTCTGAGTCTTCCTTTTTTTTTTTTTTTTTTTTCCTCCATGAAAGGAAGTGCATGTTTGAAGCTGACTTTTCCTCAGCCTGCTTCCTGCTGAGAATTTTGGGAGTCCAGTGACCTCTTTTTGTTTTGTACTGTCTCTGTCCTTTTTAGTCCAAGCTGACAGTGTTTCTTCTGATAAAAGTTTTCTCCAAAACTTTGTGGGTCTTCTGTAAATTTCATTGAGAGTCGCTCTCTTACACAAAAGCCACAACCACAGATTTCTTTGAACTAAACTTCTCTACTTTGGGCTTCCGCTAAGAAGGCCAAGGGACGCTGCTCATATGCTTCCCAGAGGCCCTGTTGTTTGATCTTGAGGATCTGTAAGGCCCACCCTAATCTCTTTAAAGGGCCTTTATGTGGCTGAATAACACTACAGTCCTTTGATTTTTCCTAGGTCTTAGCCAAAGGCTGCACAGTCACACCCTCAGCTTTATCTCCAGACCACCTTTTCTCGACACTGCTCAAAGCCACCTCTTAATTTTAGCATCTTTTGCTGTCTTGGGAGGCTGAGAACTTTCCAAACTATGAAGTCTGGCTCCTTTCAACCACCTTTCCCTCAATTTACCTCTCTTCTCACATAAGCAGCAAGAAGAAACCAGCCAGTACCTTCAACCCTTTGCTTGGACACCTCCTTAGCTAGATCACAAAGTTGATTCAGTGCATGTCCTGCCTTCCATATCCCTGCAGATGACATTGTCGCTAAACTTTCTTCCACTGCATAACAAGGATCCCTTTCTTCCAGTTTCCAGTAACGTGTTCTCACTTCCTTCTGAGCCTTCACCAGCAACATCCTCCAAGTCCAGGTTTCTCTAACAAGGTCTTCAGAATACTCCCAGCCTCTACCCACTGCCTGGTTCCAAAGACATCTCACTTTTTTAGATATTTTTCATGGCACTATCCCCCTCTTGATACCAAAATCTGTATTCATTATCTATTTCAGTCTGTAACAAATTATCCCAAACCTCAGTGCCATGAAACCACATCTATCACCTTAGTTGCTACGGGTCAGGAATCAGGTACGGCTCAGCCGGGCCTGTCATAAAGTTGCAATAAAGGTGTCTACTTCCAAGCTTACTCACGGTTGCTGGCAGGATTCAGGTCCTTGCCAGCTGTTTGAGGGCCTCAGTTCCTTGCTGGGCATTGGCCAGAAGCCACCCTCAATTCCTTGCCATGTGGGCCTCTCTACAGGGTGGCTTTCAACATGTCAGTTTGTTTTGAGCAAGCAAGAAAGAGAGAGAGCCAGAGAGAGTCTTTCATAGCCTAGTCCATTCCGAAGCAGTGACATCCTATCACTTCGGCCCTATCCTGTGCATTAGAAGGAAGTCATTAGGTCCAGCCCACACTCAAAGGGAGGAATCACACAAGGGTGTGAATCCCAGAAGGCCTGGTTCACTGGGAGCCATTTCAGAAGCTGAGCGTGGGCGACAGTGCAACTCGTGAGGCAGCCATGGCCTGATTATCCTGTGTCAGACTCCCGTAGTGAGGGGCAACCACTGAAATATTTCACTGCTGACAGGAGGAGTCTTCAAATATCGCTCAGCCAGCTGGAGCAGAGAAAGGACTGGAAAGGGAGCAACAATAGGGGGAGCTGTTGCAAGGCAGCTGTTACAAGGGGATGGCCAGGCGGGAACGCTCAGTGCGTCACTGCCGATCCACCCAGAGGTCAAGGCCAGTCTTCAGAGTCACATGACCCCCTTTTGGGCTTTAGCCAAGCTCTTTCTCCTGCTTGAACTGCCTTTGTGTGTGTTGTTCTCTCCTTCTTTGAACCATCCCTTAGAGACCAGGGCAGGCACCCCCATCCGCTGGGCACTTCTTACACATCAGACTTCATTTACAAGGATGTCCCAAACATTTCGTTTATCCTCCAGCACACCTGGAGGGCAGGTATTGTTTGTGGGCGTGTGATTAGAGGTGCATGACAAGACACAAAGGGGCCAGGGCTTTGTGACTTCACCCTGATGACCTCACCCTGGCCAGGGGCCTGATCCTCAGTCTTATAGGCCCAGAAACTGGACCTTTTTGTCCCCAAACATGCTTTAGTGGAGGCTGAAATCAACTCTAAGATCCCAGAGAGACTGTGTGGCCCAGATGCTCATTGATTGTTTGCAACTGGGATCGACTTCTCAGTTGGGATTTGAGGGAAGCCCCCAAAATGAATAAACAAACAAACAAATACTTACTCCTTTGTCAAGTGCAGAATCAGTTGGCAGATGAAAGAGAAAGACAGATGAGGATCAGCCTTTCACCTTGATTACTGATGAACTGGTTGGAGAGCAGACCTGAACACACCTTGCAGCTGGCATTGGCCGGGGGAGGAGGGAAGAGCAGGTCAGCCCTTCCTCTCTCTCAACATCACTAGGCAGATCAGTGATGCCTCCTCTTCAGAGTAAATGCCAGGGCTGCGCGAGGAGAAAGAACTCCTCCGTGGTCCTGGGACCAGCAGCATCAGTACCACCTGGGAACTTTCAGAAATGCAAATTACAGGCCCAAGTCCCAGAAGAATTGAATCAAACTCTAGGGGTGGGGCCCAGCATTCTGTATCTTAATAAGGTCTGAGGTGATTCTAATGCAGCCTCAAAGTTGAGAACCACCGGTCTAGTGGGAGCTGCTCCACATGGAAATCTGAGGCCTGGGAAGCAGTGTGCTCCTGGAATATTTTGCCACCCATGCCTGTCCTTCTCCTCATCTCTGGGAAAACAAATCACAGGGAGAGACGTTTCACAGCTTCCACATTTGATGTTTAGCTTACAGCTGCTCCCAGGAGGACCAAGTGGAGGTTCCTGATTATCACCCCTCCAAAAGGGAAGAAGGTCATGGATTTGGTATTCGCCAGCCTTGCCTCTTTCTCTTGCAGACCTGGGAGGCGTTAGCATCCCCTTATTGGCCTTGGTAGTCTTTGAAGACGCTAGAATGACCATTAACCGGAAGTGGAAATGGAAGCACATGGATCCCCCTGCAGAAAAGCCTCTTTGGCTCCCATAGCCCTTAGGTTTCAAAATAAACTCCTTGCCAAGGCCTGTCCCTCTCCAACTGCATCTCAGCCACTCACTCGCCCCTCCAGTCACTCTAACCTCCCTCTGTCTAATATGCCAAGCTCACTCCTGCCTCAGGATCTTTGCACTTGCTGTCCTTCTACTTGAACAACTCTTCCCTAAGGCCTTGGCAGGCCTGGCTCCTTCCTGTCCTTTAAATCAGAACCCAAATGTCATCTTCTCTGACCACCCATTTAAAGTGCCCTCAACCCCACTTGTCATTGTTTATCTCATTAGCCCGGTTTATTTTCTTCAGAGCACTTGACACTATCAAAAAATGACCTGGTGTGTTTATTTGTTGACTTGTTTATTTATAAGAGATCAGGGGCCTCACTGCCTCCCTGGTACTAGAACAGTTCCTGGTACGTTGCAGGTTTAAGATTGACATGAATATTTGCTGAATAAATGAACACAGGAAAAGGCTCTGGGAGAGAAGGGTCAGAGTGGAGTGATTCAGGCATTAAGACAGCCATGGGCCCAAAGGCTCAGCCTCCTTCTTCCCGAGGGCAGGGGCCCCTGAGCCCAGCCGAGTGGGTCTGTGTAGAATGCTGGTACCACACCAGGTTTTCTACCTGCTTTTCCTCTCACCCTTTATCTTAGACCCAGGCTCCCCCTACTTCTCCTCCTCCCCTCCTTCCCCCTTCACTGTCATTACATTACAGTCATTAGAAGCCAGCAGATTCACAACCTCCTGTCGGCTTCTTCATAAAGGACTGTTAATAGAGTTAGTTTTCAGCGGGGGCGCTGCAAACTGTTGTCAAAACTCTGACTTAGCCACCCACATCCACATAATTAATCACAGAGGAAACCAGAAAAGAGTGGCATGAGGGCTGGGGTCCAGCTGTGTGTGGGCCCTCTTCCCAGAGGGGACTGTCATGTAACACACAGCCGCTGCCCACCAAGAGCAAGGCTGGAAATAAGACAGCCTCACTAGAACCACTGCAGAGTACAAGTCAGGATCTAATTAGCACTGGGGGGCGTCCGCCACCTTCCAGAGGTTGGTAGCAAAGGAAAAGAAATTAAACAGGTGGGGTCGAGGCTGGAGGGAGAAAGAAAGTTAAAGATGGTTTATTTTAAGATGACAAGGAAGCTGGCATTTACTGAGTACTGTATTAGTTATCTATTGCTGTGTAGCCAATTACCACAAACTTGTTGGCTTAAAACAACACATGTTCAGGCTTCCCTGATGGCACAGTGGTTGAGAGTCTGCCTGCCGATGCAGGGGACATGGGTTCGTGCACTGGTTTGGGAAGATCCCACATGCCGCGGAGCAGCTGGGCCCGTGAGCTGTGGCCACTGAGCCTGCGCGTCCGGAGCCTGTGCTCCACAATGGGAGAGGCCACAACAGCGAGAGACCCGCGTACTGCAAAAAAAAAAACAAAAAAAAACACACATGTTCATTATCTCCTCATTTCTCTGGGTCAGAATCCGGTAACAGCTTAGCTGGGTCCACCACTTGAGGTCTCACAAGGCTGCAGTCAAGGTGTTAACCAGGGCTGAGTTCTCATGTGGAGGCTCACCTGGGGAAGGATACACTTCCCTGCTCATGTGGTTGCTGAAGCACTTAGTTTCTTGTGTTTGTAGGACTGAGAGCTTTGGGGTTTTTTTCCTGGCTGTTGGTCCGAGGCACCTTCAACTCCTAGAGATTCCCCACAGTTCCTTGCCACGTGGGCTTCCCCAGCTTGGCCACTTAATTCATCAAGCCAGCAGGAAGAATCTCTATAGAACAAATCCACTAGCAAGATAGAGTTGTATATACCATGGCGTAATCACAGAGGAAATCATGTCCCATCTCCCCTGCCCTATTCTGTTGATTAAAGGCAAGCCACAGGGGGACTTCTCTGGTGGTCCAGTGGTTGACTCCATCCTTCCACTACAGGGGGCGCAGGTTCAACCCCTGGTCGGGGAACTGAGATCCCGCATGCCGTGTGGCGCGGCCAAAAAAGGAAAAAAAAAAAGGGAAGTCACAGGTTCTGCCCACATTTAATGGGAGGGGGTGTCGTACCAGGGTGTGAACACCAGGAGGGGGAAATCATAGGACAGCTGCCCTAGAGGGTCAACCACAGTACCTTTTATGTGCTGAGGACTGTGCCACATGCTTTTGCATGCGTTACATCATTTAATCACTAAAACAACCTGAGGGGCAGGCATCATCCCCTTTGCACAGATGAGAAACCTGAGACAGAGGAACGAGAACTTACTTGCCCAAGATCCTGCCAGTGATCAGAACCACTTGTGTCAGGACGGCAAGCTTACAGGCTGGAGAGTCAGCATCTTTACAGGAGGAGCAAGGGCCCGAGGTTGGTGGGGAAAAGGAGAGTGAGAGGGTTCTGGCTATGAGGCGTGAGACCAGGAGGGAAGATGGCTATGGATTTCACGTTGAGAAAGAAGAAGACCAACAGTGCTTTGTTTGATGATCTCTATATTGTCAGTGAAGCAGGATATGAGGGTGTCTCCTGAGAGATTGGAGGTTGGGCTGTAGGGGAAGCAGAGCCAAGTTGGAACAGCACCTGTGGGGAATGGGAGAGGGGGAGCAGGTATCTGGCCAGCATATGTACAAGGTTGCCGAGGAGCATAAAGCTGCTTCCTCCATGAAGACTTTAGCAGTTGCCTTGGTAGGTGGTACTCGCTCCCACCCCCAGCTCTTTGTGTGGTCTACACTCTCCTCAGGCCTTGTAGGGCTGTGGTTTATGCCCGTGTCCATCCCTCTCGTCAGGGCAGGAACCTAACAGTAGACCGCGTTGGGCCTCCTGGTACCCAGCACAGAGTCTGGCGCATGGGATCCCTTTGTAAATGGCCTGATTCCAGACCCTGAATTTCTAAATCACTCCACTCTATTACCTCTCACCCCCTAAAGGCTGACCCCATTCTAAAAGGCTATTCAAAAATATGTATTTTTATTTTTGTTCCAAAAGTAAAATTTGAAACAACAGCAGGCTACAGAGATGCAGATCCCTCATGGAATAGGGGTTTAGAGCTGGAACTGGGGAAGTCTTTTGCATGCAGAACCTGGTGACAAAAAAATTTTGCATTTTGGCCCAGTCTCTTTGATATCAGAAGTCAAGAGCCATTTCAAAATATTCCATATCAGTCTAGATTGGTATGAAACGTTGCCCACAGTGTATTATTGCCTGAAAAATACAGTTATAGTAGATGGAACAATCCCATTTGTATCAAATGACAAGTTTTGACTCATTTTAAGTGACAGAAAACCGAACTCAAACTATCTTAGACAAAATCCAAAACGTGTGGGCTTATCTTCAATGAAAGGTCCAGGATGCCAAAGGGACTAATATTTTGGCCTGAGAATGAGGCAAATGGCTGCCAACAGCCCCCGGGGCTGCATCCTCCCCTAGGATTCCTTATACAATTCCTGAGATCTACTCTGATTGGACCAACTTGGGTCACATGACCGTCACTGAGCCAATCACTGTAGCCAGGGGGATTCCATCTGATCCAGCCTTGGTCAGGACGGAGTTGGTGTGCTGTGAGCAGGAGAAAAGGAATGGATGCCGCGGTGGTCATACAGGCAACAAATGTCCACTCTGTGTGTTGTGCTTACGTCCACAGAAAAATGACTGGGGAGATGCTCACCAAAATGTGGAGAAAAGGGTTCTCTCCAAGTTATAGTACTTAGGGCAGCGTCAGACGCCTCTTTTTGTAAAATCAGCCCCATGCTTCATCCTAGTGACTAGACTAGGGACCACCACTGGAGCCTCATCCTGACCCACTAATAGTATCTAAACCTTGCTGGAGGACCAGTTCTGGAATCCCTGGAGACACTGAGTCCCTTAAGGCCCACCTCAACTCCAGTTTCCCAGCCTCTGCTGGGGCCTGAATTGGGAGCCTGACCTGGACTCCAGGCCTTTTGCCCTCGTGGCGAGGAAGGTGGCAGGGCTGGCGTTTGCTCACTTCACTCTGAGTAGGGTCCTCCACCCTGGAGAACCACTTAGGACCAGGCTGCTCCCACCCCCAGGACTCCTAGCTTCTTTACACCTGGAAATTCCCACCCCACCCTGCCTGCCCAAGCCAAGCCCGGTAAGTACGGACCACACACTCTTCAGACTCTTGTCCCAAAGCCAGCCCCTCCTGGGATCAGTTCCCAAACCCTGATCTCAGCTCCACCATGCCACTCACTTGTTGCCCAAAGTGGCAGCGATGGACCCTCTAACGCTACACACGAGACCAGGGACAGGCAGTACGGTAGAATGGCATTTTATTTCCAATTGGATCCGTCAGCTGTGTCTGACAGTTTTTTTGAACCCTCTGCGCTGGTTCTTAGCCGACCCTTGGAGGTTCTTCTTCCTGGCATTATGGTAGATGCCCAGTTCCTCTTGGTACTTAGCTCTCAGTAGAGCTGCCCTTTGTTCATAAGGCTGCTGGTCGTTGTCAGTCACAGCTGACCACATCTTCCTCGAGGCCTTTGCCACCTGCACTACTGACCAGTTTGGATTCTCCCACTTGAGCTGGGCATAGTGGTCTTGGCAGAAGAGTAGGACGATGGAGGTCGTCTGGGTGCGTGGGGGTCCCGCTTTCTCTTCTTCTTCTTCCTGCCAGGGTAATTCATCATCTCTTCCTGGTATCAGGCTTGGTAGAGCTTAGCCACGTCTTCATATGTGGCCTTTTCGTGCTTTGAGATAGACCTCCATTTTTGCGAACACTTTCTAGAGAACTCTTTAAAGCCAAGGTAGGTATTTGGCTGCTGCTCCTTGAACTTGTTTCTGTAATTCATCAAAAAGCGGATGTAAGAAGAGACATTGGCCTTGGGCTTTAGCTGGACTTCTCTTCCCATGTTCATAAGGTCATTTTATTTTCTGGATCTAGTAACTCAGAGACTTTTGTCCGCCACACTCCAGGAGCAGTTAGAAGGTGCTCTGCTGGCGGTGAATGTTTCTCTCTGTAAGAGCTGCAGGCAGGGGTCGCCTTTTCAGTGGTGGTGGCATTGTTGGGTCAGAGGGGATTGTGACATCACTCACAAGCTGGCCACTCCAGGCCAGTGCTGGTGGCATTTGCATACAGGTGCTCTTATTGGTTGGCTACTTGGCGGTCAAATTTTGCTTCTCGTGAAAGATAATGGTTCATCCAGAGAAGGCTCTGGAGCAGTACCCGCCCCCCCCCCGGAATGTTTCTCCTTGGTTTCCTGGAGGCAGTGGGCTTTGCTCAGTTGGGGAGCTTTCCATCCCTCAGATGTAGTAACAAGCCACGGGGTCTGCCTTCCCCGCCGTACGATTGTCAAGATGCCGCCTCATCCCTTCCAAAGACAGGTTGGAAATAATGAACACGAGGAGGTGGATGGCTCCAGAGCTGTCATGATAAAATGTGAAGTCTTTCTGTTTGCCTTGAACGGTGGCAGCTCATCCTGTACAAAGAGTTTAGCAGTAACTCTAAAAATAATCAGGTATGACCGCTGTGACTCGGTTCCTGTCAGGACAAAGCTGTCTAATTTAAAACCCAAGCCCTTGGCCTATACGCCTGAGCTCTTCGTTTCTCTGAGGAAACTGGGGGTGGGGTGGAGGTTAGGGAAGAAGGGAGGAGAACCTTAAGATTTTACTAATTACGCCTGAGCCCATGAAAATGAGGCAGAATCCTTGGCCTATCAGGAGGCCCCCCTGCCTTTATCCCAGGGGTCCCCGTTTCCTGGGGCTAGAGCACAAAGCTCTATAGCAGCTACACTCAAGTTAGTCGGCCTCTGGCTTTTCTGAGAAAAAAGTTGCAAATATTCCGTCAGTCTTCCAACTGGAGGGAAAAGAAAAGAAAAGTGTCATTTATTGACCTTTGGACATTGCGAAGTACTTGCTTACCTGGTCATGGAGTTGACACCACTCAGTGGTTGTCAACAGACCCAAGTTTACAGGACTGGAACACTGAGCCTCATTAACATAAAATTAACCTGTTTAAGGTAAAACAGCCACTAACAGGTTGGATCTGGATTTGAACCGATTTGCCTGACTGGAGCCTCTGCTTCATCCCACCTGCACAGAGCTGCTGCCTGGGGGGCCTAGGGTCCGGGTGCATGGCCTCAGCAGCTGAACTGAGTCTGACACTGAAACTTGCCTGAGGCTAGACCACATTTTGAATTTTGGTCAAGGCCATTTCCAGGGCTCCACAACCGATTTCACCTTCCATCTTACATAAAAGAAAGATGGATATTGACTAGAGTCTCCAATCCTGAATTCTAGTCCCAGCTCGCCACGAGGCGTCTGGGCTACCCAAGCCAGTCCCTTCCTTCCTGTAAGCCTATATCATGTTTCATCTATGAAATCAGTGATGTGCAATCAGTGTTCCACTGGCCAGGAAAGACCCTCCCAGTGACATGCTTTAGTTCTGTGGCCGGACTGGGGAGCCCGTGAGATACCAGATACCAGCTCAGGGAGTCTGGGCTAGTGGTGGGGGCAGAGAGGTCTGGCCAGTGGGAACAGTTTAATCTGGGGACAATTCTCAGCCTAGGGAGCTTTTTGCCACTCAGGTTCTTTGTCCCACGGTGGCCAGAGGTTGGCTCGTCTTGTCTGTTGGAGTTGAGCTGGGCTGCCAAGATGAATGAGACACAGCTTCTTCCTGAGGTAGAAGGCTGGGTTGTGAGGAAGAACTTGCCTAACATCCAGACATGATAATCAGCTTCAGCTCAGACGCACAAAACACCCAGCAGCTCATCTGTGCCTCTGTTCACAACCTTGTACCCCCTCTCAGGATGATAAGATCCAGGAATAGCCATCCGGAGCCTAGCAGATCTAGGAAGAGAAGACAGTTAAGGTGAAACCTATGACAGTCCTTTGGTGTTGGGGCCACATTCTCGACTTGGCGGGGTGAAGCAGGGCACCCCTTTGTCTAGTGGAGCTGCGGGAGAAGTAAATATACCAGACTTTCTAAATCGATGCTGTGTGCGCTGGCATCTGAGGTTTGCTCCTTTCTATCCTTCCCCAGCCTGCTCCCTGTCTTGGGAAGCTGACCCATATGGACCACATCAGTGGCTCCTATGCCTTCTGGCTTCCACTTCAGTTTGACCAATGGGGACCCTAACAGGAGATCAGGGAGGGAGGGAGGTGAGGTCAAGGCAGTTACTCTTCTGGCTCCCTCCCCGCGGGATTGCCTGGAGCTGGCTCCCCATCCCCAGACTGAAAGCCCCATCTCCTCTTAAGGCATCCTCTCAAAATGACTCTCCTTCCAGGTTCCCTCTCCTTGTCCCCCCTGCTGAGGGTAGTAAGAGCTCCACCTTTACTAGCCTCTGAGGATTCAGCTCTCCCTTGTGGCTTTCCAACACCTTGCCCATCCCTTTGTAAATAGCGTCTTTGTTAAACACTCCTCAAATTATTCTAATTTGAGTGGCCATCTGTTTCCTGCTGGGACCCTGACCAGTGTGCTGTGTTTCTAACCTTCCACCGTGAACAGCGAACAGCAGAGGTGGATAAATAAAGCAAGTGTGGGCATCCATCCAAAGTAGAAGGGTATTGAGCTTCTGGAGGCCTGAGTGCTGGGCAGTCACACAGCCCAGAGGGGCCTGCAGGGGCCAGTGTGCCTGCCGGGTGGTGGCAGGACAAGGCCACGTGGCTTAGGAAGAAGTGTCTAATGTCCTTTGTACCATGAGATGACCTCCAGGCAGGGGTGGTGCTCTGGAGGTCCAGGTAGTAAATAGTGCAGGCTTTGTGGGCCGTGCATTTTCTGTTGCAAGTTCTCAGCTCTGCCATCGTAGCTCAAAGGACAACACGTAAACGAACGAGTGGCTGTGCACCAGTAAAACTTCACAAACACAGACGTTGAGTTGGGGCTCATAAGCCTGCCCACCCCAGTCTAGAGATGTGAGTTCAGTATTTGCAAACTTGTGGATTGCAGTCTACAAAGAAATGTATTTTACACCATGACCCATTTATGCACGTGCACACTTCATAATAATAATTGATACAATGCCTAATGTGTGCCTCTGTTCTAAGCACTTCACCCGTATCAGCTCATCTAATCCTTGTGACAACCCTGTGTGCGGGATGCAAGTCGGGGCGTGCTACTTTTATCCCCATTGTAAAGATAAGGTCTCTGAGCACATAAAGTTTTCAGAAACAGAAGTTTTATGAAACTATACCTACTATGTGTGTGACGTACTCTTTTCTTCTCCATTCTATGCTGTTATAGTCTCCTCTACTTTATTTTTTTCTTTAAAATGCACCCCACAGTCTGATCTTGTGACCTGCAAATGGGCCACAATCCATGGGTGGATTTGGAAAACACTGTTTAGGCAGGCTGGGATGGACTCCCCCACCTCGGAGGTGGTGAGAGCCTCTCTCGGCAGCGATAACACCAACTGGACAAGCGACATCCTTATAGTGGAGGAAGGGGGCAGATACCACTGTAACCAAGGGATCAAAGCAAAGACTATCAGTAATAGGCCATGCTGATATCACACACCCACTTCGATGATGCGATAATAAGAGCATCTCACCCAGTGGTGTTCTTCCCCCAAATCCATAACCCTGGTCTAATCGTGAGAAAATATTAGACCAACCCAAATTAAAGGTCAGTCTACAAAATACTTGACCAGGACAAAAGTCTCAAGGTCTTGAGAAAACAAGGAAAGCCTGAGAAGCCGACAGACTGGAGGAGACTCTGTAGACATGATGCCCCCATGCAAGAGAAATGCTGGACTGGATCCTGGAGCAAAAAGGGGCCCTAGTGGAAAACCCGGGGAGATGCGATAAAGTCTTCCATTGAGCCAATATTAATGTACCAGTGTGGTTTCTTAGTTTTGCTACATGGATCATGGTTATGTAAGATGCTAATATTAAGGGAAGCTAGGGGAGGGGTATACAGGAAATTTCTATACTGTCTTTGCAATTCCATGCTCATTTCAAAATAAGTTTTTTTTAATCTCCCCAGCTGATGGGAATGTGCACCCAGGGTTGAGGCACCCCACTCTTAATCCTTCTCCAGGAATCCTAGGGCAAATTTTACCCTCAATTGTAGCAGCATATGCTCCTGGCATATCATCTGTCACAGTGTTTCTCAAGTTTGGGCACAAGCATCAAATTTGGGGAAATTTTTAAAATCCCAGGCCATAACGACAACAACATGAAGAGAAGTACGTGGCAGGGGCACATGATAGATGCCGTGATGCTCTCTCCATCCCCCTGCTGCCCTTTCTCCTTTAGGGTGGGAATCAGTGCTGCACTTGCCCTCTGAGCAAGGCATCTGTGGCAGGTAGAATGGCTCCACGAAGATGTCCACATCCTAGGCCCCAAAGCCCATGAATATGTTACCTTACGTGGCAAAAGGAACTTCGCAGATATGCTTATGTTAAGGATTGGGGGATGGGAAGATTATCCTGGACTATCCGAGCAGGGCTGATGTCATCACATGGGTCCATATCAGAGAAAGGCAGGAGTTTCAGAGTTAGAGACGGAGATGTGATGACAGATGCAGAGGGTCAGAGTCAGAGAGAGATTTGAAGATGCTACGCGGTTGGCTTTGAAGATACAGAAAGAGACCACAGGCCGAGAAATGAAGGTAACCACTAGAAGCCAGGAAAAGCAAGCCAATGGATTCACCCCTAGAGCCTCCGGAGAGAGTGCAGCCCCATAGACACCTTGACCTTGGCGCAGTGATACCCATTTTGGACTTCTGACCTCCAGAACTGTCAGATAATTAATCTGTGTTGTTTTAAGCCACTAAATTTGCAGTAATTTGTGAAAGCAGCAATAAGAAATGAACACAGTATCCTTCTCATCCAACTGGTGGTCTGTAACTATTCCTGTACTGTTCTTAACCCCTGCTTGTGTTAACAAAGATGCGAAATATATGCCCCCCCTTAATGGATTAGTTGAGGGAGTAGGGAGCGTGACCTAGTCAATTTTACACACTTCACTCTCTCGCTGACTCATTAAGTCACTAATCCGCTCACCGGCTTACCAGTTAATTGACTCTTTTATTCTTTAAGTTCATTCACTCACTCACTCCACACTCATGTGCACACATGTGGGCTCGCGCACACGCACACACATTTCAGCCAGTAGCTGAGTTGCTGGAGCATTGCGGCTGCTGCTTTCATGGCCATCGATAAGCAGTGTTTGAGGGATGGATATGTCTCAGGATTGGTGGTGGTAGGAGGCATCTGAAATTTCCTGGAAGCCAGACCGGTGGGGAAGACATGGTCATAAGCAGGGCTAGGCTCTTTGGCATGGACCTTATGCCAAGAAATGTTACTCAATCAGATGTGACCATGATAGTTTAATAAAAATGATAATGCTTTAGGTAGATCACCTCCAGAAGCCTAGAGAGAGAGAGATTAATTTGTGCAGGGCAAATGAGAAACGCTGGATTGGATCCTGGAACAAACACTGGGGAACGTTAGCAGAAAAACTGGGGAACTGTGAATAAAGTCTTCCATTGAGCTAATCGTACAGTACCAATGTTGGTTTCTTAGTTTTGATACGTGGACCATGGTCATGTAAGATGCTAATATCAGGGGAAGCTGGGGGAGGGGTATACAGCAAATACCGTTACTGTCTTTGCAACTCTGTTCTCATTTCACAGCAAAGAGTGGCAGAGCCAGGCCTCAAACTCAGGTTGGTTTGACTCCAAAGTCTATGTGTTTAAGCTCTACTGAGCGTCTCGGAACTCCCTGGGGGCCAAGGAGAAGGGGAAGCTGGCAAGGAACAAGGCCAAATACTGCAGGAGGAGAGCAAGTGGAAAGAGAGAAGGTGTCTAAATCTCAACACTTACGGGGTTCTGGGGAGACTTTTCCCATCTGGGTTGATCCTGATTCCAGATGCATCTGGTGAAGTTATCCCCAGGTCATAAGATGCCCCGAGTTCAGCATGTAGACTGACTTGGATGGCCCACTGAACCCCTCGGCAGGTACACACGGAGCCTGGGTCCACTCTCATGGGCAGAGGCTAGCCAAAGCCAAGTACGGGGTCAGCACCTAGCCCAGTGGGCTAGTGAACAGGTGGACAGGAAACGGGACAGATGATCAGGTGTAAGAATAGGGTCAGCGCGCGGGGGACCAGGCATACGTGTTTACCTTTGGCAGGTTGTGGCAAAGGGGGAGAGGATGAGAGCTAGAACAAGACCACCTCTGAGGAGATAACCCCCACAGCCAGCTGTGGGTACCCCTCACGGGCCTTGACAAAGCCCCTCCCTGACACCACAGAGTAGGAAGAGTGGCCCCTGATCTTTCTGTCCAAACCCCTGCCTCTTTCAACCACAGTGGGCATCTTTTATCTGCCTGGCACCCCTCCCTTCTTTCGAGCCCATTCCTTCTTTGGGAGAACTGTCCCCAAGTCCAGTCATGGAGCTCTAGTAGGCGCCCATGCCCTCGGCCCCAGGAGTGGACACAACCCCAGCTAGACTAATCAGAGGCTCCCAGGGAGCTTTTCCTAACTGAACCCAAGGGAAGAGATCTTCGTTTTCTCTCTGGAGGTGAAGCTGGGAGAATGAATCAGGGAGCTGCTAAGTATGGCCACAGTCCCAGCCTCTAGCAGCACCATCTGCAGGAGCGAGGATGAAGCCAGAGCACAGCACAGACGGACCCAGAGACAGGAGCCTGTGGCATCTGAGTCCCTGGGTCTAGTCATCCCTGGGGCCAGCTACATTGTGACTATGGCAGCAGATAATTTCTTCTCTACTCCACGCCCATTTAATCAGGATTTCCGCCACTTGAAACCACGAATATAAGACGTTAACTTAGATGTGCTGGGGGTGAGTGATATAAGACAGGACCTCTCCCCTCCCCCATTTCCAAGTCTTCCTTCCTGTCTCTTTCCTCTCCCCTCTGCTGTGTTTGCTCCACCATGCTAATGGCTGGGTCTCTGGTGTGCTGTTCAGGTAGCGTACAGACAGCACTGGCACACGGTGGGCCCTCCGTAACAGCGGATGCTTCTTGAGCACTTGCTATGTGCCGAGCCCTGTACTCAGAGCTTGTAAACCCATTATCTCACGTAAACCTCCTAGAGTTCTATGAGGTGCATGCCGTTGTTATCCATATTGAATACATGGGGACACCGAGGTGCACAGCAGGTCAGTTACCGGCCCCAAGTTAGACAGCTGGGAAGTGTAGAGCTGAGACTTGAACCCAGGCAGGTGCCTTCCAGGGCCCAGGTGCTTAATCTCTGCCCCAAACTGCTTTGGATTCAGTAAATGTTAGATCCTTTGCCCATGAGTTTCCCTTGCTGCATGGAGCTATGACATGACCAAGAATGAGGGCTGCTGTGTCTTAAAGCCTCAGCAGGAGTTTATGAGCATCACTGCATCACCTTGAATCATCATAGTCACACTATGAGATGCACACTGGGGAAAGAGAGGCTCAGAGAGGGAAAGCAGCCTCCCCAGGTCACAGAGCCCATGGTTGTGGAGGCAGGATGGGAATCAGGTTCCATCTGACTCTAGGATAGCTTCTTCACTGACCTTATCAACCCCGATCCCCAAGATGGTTTAACCTATCCATTCTCCAGCCACCTGGGAGGTTCACTTCCTCAGCCAGGGCTTCAGAGCTGCTGAACCGTCAGGCGGGGCTGGCCAGCTGCCTCCTGGAGGGGGAGAAGGAACGTTGAGGATGCTCAAACTCCGAATGGCAGTCGAGTGGCAGGCAAAGGCTGGCGTGGGAGGCTCCTCGATAAGCCATCTGCAAACATTTCCTCTGGATGAGAAGTATTATCCGAATTTAATCCCCAGAGGCCTCTGCAAGACATACATTGCCACCCTCCCTGGAATGGGGGCAGGTCCCTTCTCCAATTCCTGTTACAGTGAAAGGCGGAAGCTGGGCAAGGCTGAGTAAGCACGAGCCAGTGGAGGCCAGGCTGGGGCTGCCTGAGGATGGGAAGGAAGGTGACTGCCAAGTGTACTGGCTATGCTGGGTGCCACAGAGCGCCCTGCCCTTTCACCCCTGCACTGTGCTCTCACCAGAGTGGATGCAGGCATCCGTATTTCCCCAGGGAAATGAGGCCACACTATTCTGGGATCTCCTTAATCCCTGTGTTCTCTGGAGGCTAGTGTTCAAAGCACTAATAAGATCCCATCTCCTCTCTTCTCAGACCTAAGCAAGGGAGTAAAATAGTTCACATTTGTGAGATACCTACTGTGTCAGGCACAGTCCTGGATACGTTATATGCAACAGCACAGAATCCCATTGCACAGATGAAGAAACCGAGGCTCAGAGAATTCATAGCACATGCCCACATTTCACAGCTAGATAACAGTCAAGCCCAGATTCAAATACAGGGTTGTCTGATTTTAGAGACCTGGCCTTTAACCCTGACCTTCTTAAACCTATTGCCTCGGTAGGGGAGAAAGACAGATGATGAACCAGACAGGTGGTGTCTCCACCTAGACAGAGACCTGAACCAGTAAGGGAAGAGGGTCCAGGTAGCGTGTGAGCACACCTTGGTCACGAGACTCCTAAGGCCAGCACCCTGTTCCTGGGTGAAGCCTGGTGGGGGTAGGCTTTGACATCTTCCGGCATGGGGACCATCAGGTCTGCAGGCTGGATCTCAGGTCTAATCTATGGCAACAGAGACTCGGGCTGGGGGCAGGGATGGCCAGCCGAGGGCCCAGCAACTGGTCAGGACCCGGACTGCTCTTAGATTCTGTCCCAGTCAGACTGGAGCGGGACCTGGAGCAGGACGGATCTTATAAGAGTGATGGGGTGGGAGGCAGGAACAGAAGTGGGAGAGATGATGCTGGGACACCCTTTTCCCAAGTCTCCTCTGGGAGAGCTAGGCCTGTGAGGCCATCTGTCAGTCACTGTGCGTGCACGGTCCCGCTAGCTGATTGGCCCAGCTTGGGTCACATGGCCACCCCACTCCATTCAGTTGTGGCCTAGTGTCACGAGGCTGCCCCTTCCCAGAGCTGTGTGTCGAGGGAGGGAGACTGATCTTCAGAGGCTTCTAGCACTCAGAAAAGAGTAGAACTGCCTGATAGTTAGACCTGGAGACAGAAAAGGAGAGAGTTGGGCATCCCCTGGGAGGCTGGGAAACCACCACAAGCCCCCTTGCCCAGAGCTTGGCCCCCAGCGCCAGTGCCCATCTCCAGACCCAACCCCATTCACTTTAGCATCATGGGCACGGTCTCTCCACAGAGGCAGGACACCCCTCACCCAGCAGCCCTGCCCAGTGAGTAGCTGAGCTGGGAATGGAAGGAACCAACACCCCAAGCCACTCCCCAGACCTTCCCACTGTGTTTCCCCCAACTCACAGCCCCAGGACATCGTGATAACACTCTCGTCCCGACAGCAAACACAGCCAGGAGCTCTGTCCCTCAGCCCTCCCGGGCTCAGACACGCGCCCTCCAGGGAGCAGTGCGTCTGGAGGACAAGCATGTACCTGATGTAGTTTGTGTGGGTTCCCTGGAGCTCACAATTAGCCGAGCAGGGAAGAACGATGATAATTTGTTGAGTTTATTGAGTTGCTTCTGGGACAGAGGGAACATTTGCCCACGTTGATTATCAGACTCCACTGTTGCTGCACTGGGGCCACATCACCACAAGAAGAGTTTCCCCAGAAGGTGCCAGCAGCTGCCCAGAACATGGGGAGCACAGTGAGGGCTGAGGGCCCAAGGGGCTGGGGCAGCACGTCTTCACGGGAGACCAAGATGGAACCCCGCGTGGCCTCCGAGCCCCTCCCCGCTGTCCCCAGGCTTCCCTGCTCACCTGCCTTTTCCTCTGTGCTCCCCACGTATGCCCTCTGCTTCCTCCCTCAGGACCTCATTCAACCGTTCATTTATTTGTGTTCCTTCTTCCCGTGAGCACTATTTCTCGAGCCTTTCCCATGTGTCAGGCACTCACAAGGTACTGAGGGAAGAACCGAACAAGAAAGGAAGAGCTCCTGTCTTCAGGGAGCTTGCGGTTTGGTGGGGAAGCACATCCCTGAGCGATGCATGATGAGACAAGCACTGGGATGGACCAAGCGTAAGGACTCTTTGCAAGAGAAAAGGAGGTACCAGGGAGAAGCCCACCTGGCTTCCTGGAGCCAGTGGCTGTGAGACGACACAGGATGGATGAAAAGGAAGTCGCTAGAAGAAGGGTGGGGTGGGTCAAAGTGGACAGGGAGAGTTTGGCTGGGAGGTGAGTTCTTGATCTTTAGAAACATTCAGAGCACACCTTGACTGACCATGTGTCCAGAATGCTGGAGCTGGGATTCGTGCATAGCCAGGCAGCAGACCTGGAAAGCCTCTGAAATTCTCAACTATGATGTTAAGACTGGCTGTTTCCCACTTTTCTGATCTCAGAGGGGATAGCATTAGAAAAGATGCCCCACTGTTGAAAGCAAGAGACTGTCATTTGCATGTTCGCTCATTCATTCATTCATTCACAAAGCATGTGTCATAAAAGTGCTTTAACCATCTCCCCCCATGCAGCTCCCTGGAGTAGCTGGCACTCCCAGGCTTGATGGATCTTCCTGCTCGAGGCCCTGTGGCACTCAGCGCTGGCTGCCTGCGGGCTGTCTCCCTCCCCCACCCCCAATGCCTGTGCACTCCGTGCTCCCACCAGCTGAGCCTTGCACTTTCTGAGAATCGGACGGGTTCATTGCCAACTCTCTCGATGCCAGTCATACTTGTTATTATAATTATGTGACTTATTAAACATCACATAAACTGATGAAATAGGAGTGTGAAAGGAAGTATAGCTGCATCTCTGGAAACTAATTTGAATGCTTTGGCATGGTTCCATGAAGGAGATGCTCTAAAAAGAATTGTTTCCTAAATATTAGGTGTGAGTGAGTGAGAGAATGGCACGCCACTGAGCTGTTTCCCTCTGGGCGGGGGCCAGGTCTGTCTTGCCCACTGCTGCATCCCCAGTGCCTAGCACAATGCTTGGCACATCGCAGGTGCTCCATAATCATCTGTTGACTGGAGGAGCTGTGGCAGAATTGGAAATGGTGAGCGATGCATCCTCGGTGGAGTTTATGCAAGATAGACAATGCAGAGAAGAAACCCACGGTCAAAGGAAAGACCTTGCTCCTGAGTTACATGGACTGGCAAAAAAAAAAAACATGTCCCTCCAAGTGTTTTTACATTATAATGAAGTGTTTAAGCTATGAGTATATTCTTTTATCATTCCCCACTTAGAAATTATTTTTTACCAACCAACTGCATCATGGGCAAGGCTTCTACGTTTGGCGTCAGTAAACTGTAAAGGGGAAGGTGACGATTTTCAGCTTTGCAGGTTATACTTACTGTCACAACTACTCAGCTCTGCCTTTGTAACCTGAAAGCAGACGATATGTAAATGAATGAGCACGGTGGTGACCCAGTGAAACTTTACTGGCAAAAGAGACAGCACACTGTGGTTTGCCAAGCCCGGTTCTATGGAACTGATTTGTTCTGTGTGCCAGGCACTGTGCTGTGTTGCTGGACACACAGAGACAAAGAAAATGCTGTCCCTGCGTGTATGGAGCTCGCCTTCGAGTCAGGGAGGTGGTCTTCAAGTCAAAAGATGATTACAGTGTACTGTGCTCAGGACAGCAGTGGGGCATGTCCAAGGTGCAAAGTGGACACATGGAGGGCACTGCTCCTCCCACAGGGGCAGAGAGAGGGAGAGGTGGAGGAAAGGAGGCCTTTTGTTAGGTTCATGGGATCCGTGATATTTTCCCAGGTAGCCAGGTCGGGCAGCAGGAAAAGGCATTCCAGGCAGAGGGAATAGCATATGCAAAGGCATGGAGACATGAAAGTGCCTGGAGCTCAAAGTGGGTGTCACGGGAGAGGGAAGACATGAAAAAGCTTAGACTTTATCCTGGAGCCAGTGGACCTTTGCTGCTGAGTTTCCAGCAAGGCAATGACTTGAGCAAATGCCCGCACAGAGTATGGAAGAAGGATGGAGGCCGAGGGCAGATCAGAAGGCTGTCTCTGTGGCGCGGGTGAGGAACGATGCGGTCGTGAGGTAAAGACCATGTGGCCACAGTTGGCCACGGGAGTGAAGGAATGGAAGGAGTTAAGGATGATGCCTTGGTGTGGTGGCTGGGAGGAGGGCGCACATCGTGGGGAGGGCGCACATCGTGGGGAGAGAGAACACTAATGAGCAGGAATGACGGGGGAGGGGAAGCTTTTTTTTTTCTCTTAAATGAGTTTTATTATTTTTTTTTACATCTTTATTGGAGTATAATTGCTTTACAATGGTGTGTTAGTTTCTGCTTTATAACACAGTGAATCAGTTATACATATACATATGTTCCCATATGTCTTCCCTCTTGCGTCTCCGTCCCTCCCACCCTCCCTATCCCACCTCTCTAGGTGGTCACAAAGCACCGAGCTGATCTCCCTGTGCTATGCGGCTGCTTCCCACTAGCTATCTATTTTACGTTTGGTAGTGTATATATGTCCATGCCACTCTCTCGCTTTGTCACAGCTTACCCTTCCCCCTCCCCATATCCTCAAGTCCATTCTCTAGTAGGTCTGTGTCTTTATTCCTGTCTTACCCTTAGGTTCTTCATGACATTTTTTTTTCCTAAATTCCATATATATGTGTTAGCATACGGTATTTGTCTTTCTCCTTCTGACTTACTTCACTCTGTATGACAGACTCTAGGTCCATCCACCTCATTACAAATAGCTCAATTTCGTTTTTTTTATGGCTGAGTAATATTCCATTGTATATATGTGCCATTCTACCTTACTTTATTTTATTTTCTTTTATCCTCTTTCTTTCTTTCTTTCTACTTTTTCTCCCTTTTATTCTGAGCCACGTGGATGAAAGGCTCTTGGTGCTGCAGCCAGGAGTCAGTGCTGTGCCTCTGAGGTGGGAGAGCCAACTTCAGGACACTGGTCCACAAGAGACCTCCCAGCTGCACGTAATATCAAACGGTGAAAATCTCGCAGAGATCTCCATCTCAACACCATCACCCAGCTTCACTCAACGACCAGCAAGCTACAGTGCTGGACACCCTATGCCAAACCACTAGCAAGACAGGAACACAACCCCACCCATTAACAGAGAGGCTGCCTAAAATCATAATAAGTCCACAGACACCCCAAAACACACCACCAGACATGGACCTGCCCACCAGAAAGATAAGATCCAGCCTCATCCACCACAACACAGGCACTAGTCCCCTCCACCAGGAAGCCTACACAACACACTGAACCAACCTTAGCCACTGGTGACAGACACCAAAAACAACAGGAACTACGAACCTGCAGCCTGCGAAAACGAGACCCCAAGCACAGTAAGATAAGCAAAATGAGAAGACAGAAAAAGACACAGCAGATGAAGGATTAAGATAAAAACCCACCAGACCTAACAAATGAAGAGGAAATAGGCAGTCTACCTGAAAAAGAATTCAGAATAATGATAGTAAACATGATCCAAAATCTTGGAAATAGAATAGAGGAAATGCAAGAAACATTTCACAAGGACCTAGAAGAACTAAAGATGAAACAAGCAACGATGAACAGCACAATAAATTAAATTAAAAATACTCTAGAAGGGATCAGTAGCAGAATATCTCTGAGGCAGAAGAACGGATAAGTGACCTGGAAGATAAAATAGTGGAAATAACTACTGCAGAGCAGAATAAAGAAAAAAGAATGAAAAGAACTGAGGACAGTCTCAGAGACCTCTGGGACAACATTAAACGCATCAACATTCGAATTATAGGGGTTCCAGAAGAAGAAAAGAAACTTTGGTTTGTTCAGAGCATAGAAAACAACCCCCAGAACATACAGTTAGGTAGCCATGAGTTGAATCTTTGTAGGGTAGCTCAGGCCCCTCAGAACTGCCTCAGTACCTGGGGTGGGCAGGCACTGCTGGGAACAAGAACCTCGGGAAGCCAAAGGGCCTCTTTCCAAAGATAATTCTAGAGGCCAGGGGGCTCCAGCAGCCCACAGCCAAAAGGGACTTGCACTCACCCCAGACGTTCACCCAGTTCCTGGAAAATATGTAACATCACAGGTTTGTCTTGGGAAAAGGGTTTTCCTCAATATAACAAGAGTCGTAGGTGTTTGGCTAAAGAAAAACTGATATGGAAATCATTTGTGATGAGACTGGGCGTCAGGGCTGAGTCAATAAAGGCTCACTTCAGGGGTGAGAGGAAGCTTGGGCAGGGGAACAGGAGTCAGCCTCCAGCAAGGGCCTTGGTGTCCTTTGCTGCCACCAGCAAGACATTTCCAGAAGGCTTCCCCTGGTTGCAGCATGGTGTTCTCTCCATTCCCCAGCGGGGAGAGCAGACAGCAGGTGGGAGGGGCAGAGGGCTTGGGAGGGGGCGGCAAGCACCTCCTGTATGTCACTTTCTCCCCGGCCGGGTGGGTCGGGGGTGGAGTGGTGGTTCATGCTTGGCCCTGGAAGATTCTTCAAGCCTGGATCAGATCCAGGCTGTGCACATACCTTGGTTAAGAGATAAAGCCCACAGAAGGTGTGCTGGGAGCATAGAAGCCAGAGGCTATCGACCGAGGAGCTGCACAGAGAAGGAGACGGTGAAGCCGAACCTTGTAGATGACAGGCTTTGCAGGAACTGTTGTATCTAGGGAACCACAGTGGGAGTGATACCCACCGGCAGGCAGTGTACAGTATCTTGTACACAGTATGTGCTTGGTGAGTGAATGAATGAAAGTTCCCCTGAGGATGTCCATTTTCAGGGATGCTGAGATTTAAACCAAGATCTCCTAATATTCCTCCCTCTCAATTTAAAATTAGGCAGCAATTCCTTGCAGATCACTATTGTCATCTTGTGGGGCGTGTCTCTCAGCACCCAAACATCCTGACTGTACGAGAAGCTTCTTAAGAAGAAATGCTATCCACGCAGTCTGCTCTGAGCTCTCCTATTACTGAAAGCAGAGCTTAGAGCTTTCTGCAGAGGAACTCCAAGCCACTTTTTCCATAATCAACTACATGCATTAAAGGGAGTGATTTTTTTTTTATTCTCCCCAAGCCAGATTCCATTAAGGAAGCCCCATTTAACGGAAGTCAATTTACCAAAAAGAAAAAAAATTGAGCATAATTGCTTAAATACATTTTATGTTGTACTACGGCAGCAATTTCCTGGGCAAACTTGGAATTCCCCAGGCCCCCCATAGTGAAGTTAATATGGACAGAAAGGTTTGAAGGGGAGAATCTCTCTTTGTGTTTCTCTTCTTTAATTATGATTCTAACAGGGAGCAAAACTAAAGAGGATCCTGGGAGGAGGAGGAGGGAGGGAAAGTAAAGGAACAGGATAGAATTCAGCCTGAACTGTTCCACTGCCTTCCCCGAGTACAGAGGCTCTATCTAGCATGAGTGGGATGGTTTGGGTTTGAATCCCACTTCTGCCACTTAATAGCTGTGTGACCTTGTGCAAGTTTCTTAACCTCTCTGTGCAGCCAGGTGGTGCAAGGGGAAAAGGCATTATAAGCATGCAAAGGCAGAGAAACACTAAAAAGCAGTGTGTGTTCCAGTTCACGTAGGTCTTCTGTTTGACTAGAGAATGGGGGGGGCGGGGTGTCTGTCTGTCTGCAAGTCTGTGTGACGTGCTCAGAGAGGGAAAGCAGGCAAAAGTCAGACCAGGAAGGCTTCACTGGGAAGGTGGCATTTGACCAGAGGCTTTGAGGAAGTGAGAGGGTGAGTCAGGTGGCAGTCTGGGAGAAGACCCAGCCAGGAGGCAGAGAAACTGTCAAGTGCAAAGGCCCCGAGGCAGGAGCGGTCCTGCCCTGTTTTGGGGTGTTTTTTTTTGCGGTACGCAGGCCTCTCACTGCTGTGGCCTCTCCCGTTGTGGAGCACAGGCTCCAGACGTGCAGGCTCAGCGGCCATGGCTCACGGGCCCAGCCGCTCCGTGGCATGTGGGATCCCCCCAGACTGGGGCACGAACCCGTGTCCCCTGCATCGGCAGGTGGACTCTCAACCACTGCGCCACCAGGGAAGCCCGGTCCTGGCCAGTTTTGAACAGCATGGAGACCCATGTGGCTGGAGCGTAAAGCATAAGTAGAGGAGGAGACAGGAGAGGTGAAGACACACTGGCTTTTTTAATGCCTGTAGACCCTGGTATGGTCTTTGACTCTAAGGATTAGAGCCACTGAATATTTGTTTTTAATTAACTTTATTAAGGTATAATTTACATAAAATAAAATTACCCATTTTATTTTATTTTATTTTATTTATTTATTTTTCTGCATTGGGTCTTGGCTGCTGTGCACGGGCGAGCGGGGGCTACTCTTTGTTGCGGTGCGCGGGCTTATCATTGCGGTGGCTTCTGTTGTTGCAGAGCACGGGCTCTAGGCGTGCAGGGTTCAGTAGTTGTGGCGCACGGGCTTAGTTGCTCCACGGCATGTGGGATCTTCCCAGAGCAGGGCTCGAACCTGTGTCCCCTGCATTGGCAGGTGGATTCCTAACCATTGCACCACCAGGGAAGTCCCTAAAATTACCCATTTTAAATGTACAGTTCTGGGGGCTTTGACAAATGTGTATATGCCATATCACCTCCATCTCATTCAAGTTATAGAACATTTTCATCACCCCAGAAGGTTCCCCTGTACTCCTTCCCAGGCAATCCCCACCTGTACCTCTCACCCCCAGCTTTGGCAACCACTGATGTGCTTTCTCTCACTGTAGATTAGTCTTTTCCAGAGTTTCATATAAAGGGATTCACACAATATATACTCTTTTATCACTCAGCATAATGCTTTTGAGAATCATTCCTGTTGTTGTGTGCATCAGTAGTTTGTTCTTTTTATTGGAGAGTTTTGAGTGAGGCATGATACCATCGCGATGGCAGAGTTTAATGTGATGATTCCAACATTTAAGCCTCCCATTCTCTGATAGATGCCAAGAAAACTCTCAAATGCGCATTCATGTCCAAGGAGGCAGTAGTGCAGAGTACAGATGCACAGCGCCCTGAGTTTAAGCCTTGGGAACGAACAGCCATCATCAGGATTCCTGGGAGCAGGCGACGGTGTGGGAGAAATGGGAGGCAGGGCATGTCCCTTCGGGCTCCTGCAGCCTGTACCATTGGGGGTTAAGGCAGATCCCAGGGCTGGAGGATACCAACTTTCTGACTTCCGGTTACGAGCTTGATCATTACTCTCTTCCTGCTCTTGGGACCCCAGCATCCTCCCCTCATTCCATTTTGCAGTGAACAGCCTTTGGTTCTGAATTATTCAGGTAAATTCTCCCTAGTTCTACTTCCCTTATGTAAATAGCCTCCAGGCTTTGTCACTGAGATAGAATTGAATTTGGCCTGGGGAAGAAAAAACCCACAATACTGTTTGTGGCTCCTTAGAAAACTTAAATGACTCTGCCTGTAATAAAGTATTTTAAATGGGGGCTGGTGAAATACAGTAATTGGTTTCTGTAATAGCTCTTACCATAGCAATATGGGTGATATTCCTGGAGGTTGGTGTATGTCAGCATTTTCATTATAGTAAAAACTCAGTTTTGCAGGATGAGAAGCTCCTTGGTTAGTTCCTTTGTCTAATACGTGTTTATGGAGACCCACCATGCTGGATCTCTTCCTTTCACCCCTCCAGATCATCTCCCCTCCCTTGTCTACCCTGCTCCATACTTAGGAAGACTTAGTTGTGAGACTACATCAGTATGCTCCCTTGCCCTCTGGCTTCCAATTGGGCTAGATCAACAGAAGCTTCAGCAGTAGATTGGAGGAGGGGAGGGGAGGGAGGAGAGTGCGTCTTGCTCCCTCCTTGTGGGATTTTCACAAACTGGCTGTCGTCTCCACTGACTGAGATCTGGGTCCTGCATGGTGGCCCTTTCTATGCAACCCTCTCCTTCAGGGATAACCGTGTCCTCTCCAGGCCTGTGAGTGGAAACCAGACCCCTGTTAACAGCCTCAGGATACTGCCCCATCCCTGGTGGTGAAGAGGCCATTCGTTCAACTGGAATTATTCCCATATGACCGAGCCACCTGTTTGCTGCTGGAATCCTGACACACCTGCTTTGTATCAAGCATTGTGTTAGGTGCTTAGTACGAAGATGAAGAATAAAGATGATGGAGAATAACATAACATAGCAGCTGCCATTTACCAAGAGTTTTCTATTTTCCAGAGACCGTGCTAAAGTCTTTTTTGTGGATTATCTCATTCAATCCGGGCAGCCCTTTGGGAGAGGGATTATTATCTTCATTTTACAGATGAAGTTACAGAGAATTTAAGTAATCTTCATAAGATAACACAGCCGATCCCTCTAGAGTCCCAGCTTCTCCCCTCCCCCACCCACCCACCAGTCTGCACTGCCCTCTTTGAGGCATTATCCTAGGGAGACACACACCTAGATAAATGAATTATAATTTTAATAACATGCTGTGTGGCATCACAGAGGAGGGGGAAGGAAAATTATGTTTATTGAGCTAATATGTGTCAGATACTGGGCTAGGTTCTTTGCCCTTAAGGCATCTCACATATTCCCACAGACTCTCTGGGCCAGTGTTTTTCCTCCATTTTCAGAAATATCAACTAACTGGTCCCAGGTCACACTGGTAGGAAGTGGTGAAGCCTGAATCTGAACCCAAGTCCGTGTGGCTTCAGAGCCAAGGAGAATAGGAAAGGCCTTCCTGGGGACATGGTATCTGAGGGCATCCCGAAGTCGTCTCAAGTGATACGGCTGGTGCAGGAGAGAGGGTTACGCGTGGGTACATTCCAGGCAGAAAAGGCAAAGGCATAGAAAAGGAGAAAGCTTGGAATGCTTCGATGTAAGCAGGGTGTCCAGGCGGGGTAGAAGCGATGGTGCCAAAGGGGATACATCAGGAGATTTGGTCCCTGATTCAGACGCAGGGAGGAGGAGCGGAGAGACACTGGGCATTGGCCCGCTGGAGGCTGTGGGGTTGAGGAGAGAAGGGTGAGGGGCTCCTGGGGTGCAGGACAGCGAGCAGAGCGACGAGGGGCATCCAGGGCTTAGCCTGGGTGTGGCGGAGGGGCCAGCACTGAGCGGAGACCCGTTCAAGCAGGGGACAGTGCGGAAAGTTTGGGAAGCCAGTCTTGCATGGGCACTGGGGAGCCATGGAAGGTTCTTGAGCTCTGAGCAACTCTAGGAGGAAAGATCTGATTGACCTGAAAGCTGGCTCAGGACACAGCTGGTCGAGAGGCTGGGGCAGTGCCTGGCGACGGTTGGGGATATCCTGGTTTCCCACCCACTGAGCCGGACTGGCTGAAAGCAGACAAGGCTAATCTGAGGGCAGAGAGGTGGCCCAGCAGTGGGGGCTGGCATCTTGTGGAGGAGCAGAGACAGGGGCAGGAGCCAGAGGAGACCCAGCGCCTAGTTAGTGACCCCAAAACAGGCTCTCACACCTGGGAAGGGCCGTGCTGCCTGTAGTGGCTGCCTGAGCCCTTTCTCCTGACTCCTTCGCGTCCCTGAGGGGCTGGCTCGGGGTAGCTGAACCTCTGCCCGGGAGTGGGGAGCTGAACCTCTGCTGGAGAGCTGGGCTGGTCCTCTGCTTGGGCCTGCACCTTTGCGGGGAATCTGGATCTCTGCTGGGGGTGGGTATGTGAACATCTGCTGGGGTGACAGGCCTCTGCTAGGAGGGCTGGACCTCTCTCCTGGGCAGCTAGGCCTCTGCTGAAGGTGGAGAAATAGGCCTCTGTTCCAGGCCTGAAGGATCGCCCCCTCCTCTCAGCAACTCAGCAGTGGGAAGAGCCCCTGGGGGAACCAGCTCCAGCGGCCCAGGCTGCAGGCTACTGGTGGGCGGCCGGGCCAGCACGGCCTTCCCTTCTGCCAGGCCTAGAAGGAGGCCCCAGCACACATGGGCAGTGGGGAGACTCCCGGGTGCCCGGTCTCAGGCAGCTGTGGTCCCTGACCCCGTCTTCTTGTCCCCACAGGTTCACCGGAGCCAGCCTCCCAGCCCCCGTCATCAGCAGCAAAAACTGGCTGCGGCTGCACTTCACGTCGGACGGCAACCACCGGCAGCGCGGCTTCAGCGCCCAGTACCAAGGTAGGTGGGGCCGGGCTGCCCTGCTTCCTCGGGGGGCGGCAGAGATGATGCGTGGGGCCATCTTGTCCCTGGACTGGGTCCAGTGTGTCTTCAGGGTACACTTGCCTCTGCTGTCCTGCTCTTATTTGCAGACTCAGAGGTCTGCATATCTGCGTCTCTACATCTGCCATTGTGGTCTGTTGTCCAAGGGAGGACACTTCTCAAATTGTGTAGAATGGTGTACCCTGAGCTGCCCGTCTTCAGGCCAGGAGAATCATACTAGTTTATACCAAGGGCCTCCTGAGAGCCAGGCACTGTGCTAGGCTCTTGGTCGGCGTCATCTCACTTAATCTTCATCATTACCCTGTGAAGTAAATACCATCACCATCCCCATTTGATGGACGAGAGACCTGAGGCCCAGAGAAATTAAGGCAGTTTCCCAAGACCATCTGAACTCCTGCCTTTTGAATCCAGAGCCCACCCTCTTAACCGGCAGAGTTTAGCCTACCCTGGTGTGAAGTGGGAGAGCTGCCCACATTTCATCTCTCGTTCATTTCACGTAGAACACAGACGTTTGACAAACGATAGGCAAAAAAGCTCTAGGGAGCTCCCTAGCTTAGGTGCTCAGATCTGTGAAGAGCTGTCTGGTGGCACGAGATCAGACCAAGAATGGCAGGTGGAAACCACAGGTAAGCAGATTTCTGCTCCAATCGTGAAGAATTTCCTAACCCCGAGAGCCGCCCCTAAAAATGAGGGGGTTGGGGCTTCCCTGGTGGCGCAGTGGTTGAGGGTCCGCCTGCCGATGCAGGGGACACGGGTTCGTGCCCCGGTCCGGGAAGATCCCACATGCCACAGAGCAGCTGGGCCCATGAGCCATGGCCGCTGAGCCTGCGCGTCCGGAGCCTGTGCTCCGCAGCGGGAGAGGCCACAATGGTGAGAGGCCCGCGTACCACAAAAAAAAAAAAAAAGAGTGGGTTGACCCCGAGGCAGGGAGCTCCCCACGCCTAGAGGAGATCCCAAAATCCAATGGATGGCTGGGAGTAGATGACAACATTCCTTTTCAACCTTGAGTTTGTTCAAAGTACACAAAATTTATCCACAGAGATAAACACCAAGGGTTGGCTTCAGAGTTGCTCATTAAGCCATTACTGTCACCAATTACAAACTGAGGTTGGTTCTAATGGATTCAATGTGAACTTGTATTGCACACCTGTTAAGCAGAAGGCCCTATATAAGACCCTGGGGAATAGAGTGGGCTGTGCTGTGAGTGAGAGAGTGTGGTATATTGGTGTGCGTAGGACACAGGCCTGATGGAAGAGTGAGCTGCGATCACCACCTCACCGCCGAGGGTCAGGAGGGAGCACTGACTCCAGTGGAGGAGGTCCTGGCAGCTTGTCCCTCCAAGCCTCACCTCGGAGGCTCTGAGCACACTGCCCGCCCGGGAGGTGGCACCGGCAGAGAGGGGCCCCCCCAAGACCAGGCTTTCAGGCTGGACACTGGGATAAAAGCAGCACTGGGAGTAGAAGCATTACCTTGAAAATCTGAATCTTTTATGAATAGCCTCATTTCCTTAGCCTTGGGTAGCAGGAGTCCCTTGAAATATTTTTTAAAATAAACAGGAGGGGCTTCCCTGGTGGTGCAGTGGTTGAGAGTCCGCCTGCCGATGCAGGGGACACGGGTTCGTGCCCCAGTCCAGAAGGATTCCACATGCCGCAGAGCGGTTGGGCCCGTGAGCCATGGCCGCTGAGCCTGCGCGTCCAGAGCCTGTGCTCCGCAACGGGAGAGGCCACAACAGCGAGAGGCCCGCGTACCGCAAAAAATAAATAAATAAATAAACAGGAAACCAACCTGGTCTGACAAGCCTGGCTCTGAGAACTTTCCTGGATACATTTTTTCTGCCACTGAGGTTGAGCCTTTGTGGGAATGAAGCACCTCTCTGGATCTTTCTGTTGTGTTTTCCAAAATAGGAAAGACGCGATGAATGTTATTGTTTCATCTGATTAAATAGGTGCCAAGTGTTTCTAATATTTCAAGTTTCTGAGGGCCCGTTTGTCATGGTCATAGATGAGGGTTTTCTGCCAGACAACAGACAATGAGGACCCAGGCCAGGCAGTCTCTAGGTCAGGAGCACACATCCATTGCACACCTACTGTGCACCAGGCCCTGTACTAGGCAGTGTATGAGTGTTGCCGCATTCGATCCTCCCCACAGTGCAGTGGCAAATATGTTTTTAATTTCCGTATTTCAGTGGAGGAAGCTGCGGTTCAGAGAGGTTGTGTTACTTGCCCAACACGCACAGATCACACAGCCTATACATGGTGAAGCTCGAATTCATTCGCAGGCCTATGTGAGTTTTTCTGCAAAATCACAAGGCCTTCTCATGGTGCTTTGGGTGCCTCACTTTTCCTATTTGACTGGTATCTTTTAAACTGTGTTTTGTTAATCTCACCCCACCATAAAAAAATACATTTTCCATCCCAACCCAGGACACACATATATATCTGCAGAACTAAAAGGAAAATGTCACCAAGTGGTATCTACCCTTAGTAGGGGTGAGGCACCCTGAAAATTTCTTTTTCAATTTTTAATGTTAGTTGCAACCTCGAAATCAATTTCACAAGTCTGTAGCAGGGAACAACCCACAATCTGAAAAGCTGTTTTAGTTATGAACTTCTCAGAAACAGGCCCTTTCTTATTCTCTCTCTGACTCCCCCCAAGACAGCCCAGAACAGGATTTGCACATTGGTGTGTGCCAGTGTTTCTCTCTGGGTTTCAAGAACTTGGCATTTATTACTTCTTTCAGACCTAACAGCAACTGTGTAAAGCAGGTACTACTATTAGCCCCATTTTACAGATGACGAATGAGAGTTGCAGAGAGGGTAGGTATCTGGCTCAAGGTCTCCTCGATAGAATGTCGGAGTCTGAGTTTGAACCCCAGCCGTGTTCATCTGGATCTGGCATCCTAATATACTGTGGTGTATACTGATTGTGTTAATACATGATTCTCCCCTGTGAACTTTCTCTCGTGTTTTCCAGACTGAGGGTATATAGTGAAAGGGTCTACAATAATCATTTGAAAACTCAATTGGTAACTTTATAATGCAGGGTTTCTCAGCTTCTGCAAAATTGACATCATGGCCTGGATGATCCTCTGTTGTGGGAACCTGCCCCATGCACTGCAGGATGTTTAGCGGCATCCCTGGCCTCTACCCACTAGATGCTAGATGCCAGCAACACACACACACACACACACACACACACACACACACGACAACCAAAAAGTCTCCAGACTTTGCCAAATGTCCCCTGAGTGCAAAATCACCCTCGAATGAGAACCATTGCTCTAAAGGAGTGAAAACTTTGGAACCACTAAAGATCATTCTAAGTTTTGCTACTTGCAAGTTCAGTCCCAAAGAGTAGCAGAGAGAGGTTTCAGTCAGGGGTCTAGTAGGAGACAGGAGCATACTTATTGCATGGCTTTAACTGAAGAAGGTTTAGTGAAGGGTCCAATTACAGAGGTAAAGGTGAGATTAAACGAAACCCCAGAGGGTTTCTTTTTAATGAGATTACCCAGAGAATGAACGACAGAGAGGCCTTTACCACAGTAGAGAAAGGGCCAGGGGAGAGAGGAGCAAGAGCTGGAGCCATTGAAGAGGGGCTGCCTGGCACAACTGAGGAGCCTGACCACTGCCACCCTACAGTGCAGAAGGGGGGCCCAGGAATCTGTCACCAGTGCAGGAAGAGGGACCTGGAAATATCACTGGTGCCGAAGGAGGGGGCCTGGGAATCAGTAACCAGTGCAAGAGGGGGGCCCAGGAGTCAGTAACCAGTGCAGGAGAAGGGGGCCCGGGAATCTGTCACCAGTGCAAGAGGAGGGCGCCTGGGAATCAGTAACCAGTGAGGGAGGGGGGCCCAAGAGTCAGTAACCAGTGCAGGAGGAGGGGGCCCAGGAATCTGTCACCAGTGCAAGAGGAGGGGGCCTGGGAATCAGTAACCAGTGCAGGAGGAGGGGCCCCAGGAATCCGTAACCAGATCTTGCCCTTCTCCCTCCCTCACATCTGCTGTGCCTCCCATCTGCCAACCCAATAGGAAACCAGCAACAAGAGAACAGTCTGCTCTATGCCCTGGAGACTGACCAGTTTGACCAGTGGGCCCCCTTGTTCTGTAGCCGTCCACAGGGGTCCGGCTCTGGGGGCACAGAGCAGCGGGGAGAAGTTTAAAGAATGGTCCTGGGGAGTCATCAGCACGGGATCAGCTTGACCTGCGCTCAGCTTTATGGCATTAGAGTCTCAAGGGATGTAGGGTGCTTCAGAGCCAACAATTACCAACTCCTGATTATATCAATGGATGTTTTGTCCCAGAGAAACAAAAAATAAAATTAAAATAAATAAAATAAAATAAATCTAACTAACCTACAACACAGCACATTCCATTCCTGTCTCAATCCAATCAGAATTTAGGGCTGTTCATAGCCAGACACAATTTTAACCAATACCACATGGTATCAGAGGATCTGAGTTCTAGGCTTGCTTTGCCTGGAGCTGGCTGTCGGAAGGTGGGCAATTGTATTTCATTTAACAAGCGTGTCCCATGTGACACTACCACGTGACAGCACAGAAAGATGAACACAACGAGGCCAGTCTCTGCTCTCAAGGAGAGCAGGTTCGAGAGCGGAACAGACATGAATCTACAACTTCTGTGCCACATGAGAAGAGCTATAGTTGAGGCCTGATGAAGGGTTCTAGGACTGGAGATAAAGAAGCACTTCGTTTTGCTGGACACACTTAAGGAGAGCCAAAAAAGGGCAGTGACTTCAGTGTGAGTCTCAAAAAAGATGCCAGACAGACAGTGGAAAGAAGCATTCCAGGTAGAGCTGAAGCAAGGTAGCGTGAAAGTGCTAAGTCTAAGGAACCACAAATATCTGTGTGTGTCTGGAGCACAGGTCAGCAAACTATAGCCTGCAGGCCAGACCTAGCGCTCTGTCTGTTTTCATATGGTTCTTGAGCTAAAAATGGGTTTTACATGTTTAAATAGTTGGAGGAAAAAAATCAGAAGAAGAATAATATTTCATAGCACATAAAAGTTACATGAAATTCAAATTTCAGTGTCCATAAATAAAGGTTTCTTGGAACTCAGTTACACTCATTCATAGACAGATTGTCTACAACTGCTTCAGTGCTACCAGAGTTGGGTAGTTTGCAATTGAGATGATGGGCCACAGCCTAGTTTATTTACTCACAGACCTTTTACAGAAAACATTTGCCGACCTAGAGCGAAGTCTGCAGTCCACAGCAGTGAGGGGTAGCGGGTCATGAGGCCGGAAAGAGAGGTGGGGGTCTCGTCGTAAAAAGCTGCAGTAAAGCTGGGCTTGGTTCCGTGGTGATGAGAGGTGATCAGAAGTTTTAACAAGAGGGGAGGTGTGATCATGTTTTCATTCTAGAAAAATCTTTGCTCTAGAATGAAACTAGTGGGAGACAGTTAAGAGTTTTGGAGAATGAGAGGATGATGAGGATCCAGAGTTTAGGATAAGGCAGTGGAGAGGGAGAGGGGGAGACAGACCAGAAGAGACCTTTCCATGGCAAACCACCCTGGACTCAGGACTCGTCAGATTTGGGAGTGAGGGGGGAGGGGGAAAGGAGATGAATGAGTCAGGGGTGAACCTTAGGTTTCTAGCTTGAGTAAGTGAGTAAAAAAAAAAAAAAAAAAAAGTACTATTCACCAAGGTAGTCTCTGGCACAGGGAGATGGGGGATGGATTTTGCTTGAGACATTGATTCTGGGATAACAGGGGTTGAGAGACTATCTAATAAGTACTTGGCTATTCTGTCCATCTGTAGCTCAGAGAAGAAAGGTCTAGTCTAGAGATAAAGACGTAAACGGTTCAAGGCAAAGAAAGTAGAGGCTGAGGCCGCCAATCCCCTCTTAGGGCACGAGTCCTCCCCATGTGTGTAATATGGGCCCAAGAGAGTGTGCTTTTAAAGTGGGTTCCTTGGAGGCCAAGGGGTTCTTCCAGCAGCTGTTTTGCTAGGGGCTGAGCAGGTGTGATTTCCACCCCAGCTTCAACCAGAGAATTCTCTCTTTGACCTATCTGCAGCAGGCATTTACCCTAAGCAGATTAAAATAGGTTCCTGTACCTGGCAACCCCAGGACTTGAGGTTCTATAAGGTTCCTTCCGGTTTGGAAGGCCACTGAGGTTGTATAATCAATCCCTCTGTCTCCAGGTGAGGAATATTTCCAGTCCTTCTCAGAGTGTTAATTGCTTTCTTGGTTGTTTTGTTTTTATTTTTTTTAAGCCTAAAGGGAATGACAGTGAGAAGAGCCTTTTTTTAAATGCCCACAGTGGCCAATGATCACAAAGGGTGAGGGGCTTCCCTGGCAGGGAGGATAGCACCCCTCACTATTGCTTTCCTCATCTGTAGAGGGAATAATATTAACCCCACAGGGCTACTGGAAATTAAAGGAGCTCCTGGTAGAACATCGGACATGTGGCAGTCACTCAAAAATGGAAACTTGAAGCTTCCTACCCCATCAGTCACCTTGACCCCCTGTTTGTTATCTGGGAAACCCTTGTGCAGTGACAGCGAGCTGCCCGCTCTGGCTCCTTCTCACACGTGCTCCCTTTGCTGCCACTCTGACCTGATGATCATCCTCTAGTGTCCATCCCTCCCTTCAGCCAGATCCCAGCCTGGCCCCACTGTCCCTTCTCACTGCCTCTCTTGTCAAGTCAACCCTGGTGACCAGGAGACTGGAAGATATTCTGCTTTCTAGAAGTCCTGTGCTGAGTCTCAGTTGTCTGCCAAATAAACTTTCCATTTGAGAACGATTTGCATTTACTGAGATGCTTGAGGCTTTTTACGGTAACAAGCTGAAGCTTCTGTTTTTCACATGAACATGTTGCGTTCTTACTTGTGACTGATCCACAGTCCTGGGCCAGAGCAAAAATGCCTCAGGCATCCCATGGCCCAAGCTCTGACTCATCTGTCCTATTCTTGTTGGCCCTCTGAGCTGCCAGACCCTTACCAGCCTCATTTCCAGGTTTGGGCCTCTGGGGGCCTCAGCACAAGTCTCAGGAGCCCAGGGCCGGCTACCTACAAAGCCAAGCTCCTGAATTCAATCAAGAGGGAGCCTGGACTTCCCTGGCAGTCCAGTGGTTAAGACTTCGCCTTCCAATGCAGGGGGTGTGGGTTCGATCCCTGGTCAGGGAGCTAAGATCCCACATGCCTCATGGCCAAAAAACCAAAACGTAAAACAGAAGCAATATTGTAACAAATTCAATAAAAACTTTTTAAAAAATGGTACACATCAAAAAAAAAAAAAAACTCTTAAAAAAAAAAAAAAGAGTGGGCCTGAACTGAAAAGTGGGCGTGAACACATATGTGATGCCCCTCACCTCACCAGGCTTCACGTGTAACCCCTTCCTTTGGTCAGAAATTAATTCAAAGTACATATTCTGTAACACTGGGTCATTTATCCACTCAGTCATCAAACCCTTATTGGGAACCTTCTATGTGCCTGACTCTGTGTCAGTCCCTGGATGCAGACATAGGAGCTCATGAGGCAAATGGCTAGAAGCAGACCTGCTGTTCCCGTGTAATGAGGGCTTCAGCAGAGGTCCGAATGAAGCCTGGAGAGGGCACTGACTACTCCCTGAGACGTAGACAGAGAGGCAGAGAGGAAGTAACCTCTGAGTGAGGCCTTCCAACAAGAGGTGGCCAAGCAGAAAACAGGAGAAAGGATGTTCCAGGGAGAGAGGAAAGTGTTGCAAAGGCAACTGAAACCAATAACTGATGGCCATAGTGATCCCTTAAACATCCTTCTTCCGGTCGTTTCCTCCAGCTGACTTCTGGGAAGTTGTTCGTGAAGACCGCTGCACAGCCCATTATTAATAGCAAAGCATGTCTCTATTCTTTCTCAAGTTCTTTTCCCATTTAGGTTATTACAGAGTGTTGAGCAGAGTTCCCTGTGCTATACAGTAGGGTTAGGGTTAGGGTTATAACTGAATCAGTGTGCTGTATACCTGAAACTAACACAACATTGTTAATCAACTATATTCCAATATAAAATAAAAGATTTTTTTAATAGCAAAGCACGGTCCTAGGAATTAGAACATGGACCACCCCCTACGCTGCCCCCCATCTACCACGCCAGGGTCCTCCTCTCCTTTAGCAATTCCAGCGGCACAGCGAGTTTTGCTGTGGTTAACCGAAAAACTGCACCAGCATCTCCCAGCAGAGCACTACTTACCACCTGAGTTGGGTTGATGATTCCTTTTGCCACCATATTTTAAAAATTGCGCAGCATGGAGGCTTCCCTGGTGGTGCAGTGGTTGAGAGTCCGCCTGCCGATGCAGGGGACACGGGTTCGTGCCCCGGTCCGGGAAGATCCCACATGCCGCGGAGCGGCTGAGCCCATGAGCCATGGCCGCTGAGCCTGCGCATCCGGAGCCTGTGCTCTGCAATGAGAGAGGCCACAACAGTGAGAGGCCCGCATACCGCAAAAAAAAAAAAAAAAATTGCGCAGCATGGTGCATAAGCAGCCTCAGAGGAAGTCTGCAAAAATTTCTCAACTATCCGTTATCCTTCAACACCTGCATTCTTAGCAATGGTCATTGCCAGAGTTTTGAGTGTTCTTTTAATGATTTCTGTACCAATTTTTTGCTCTTCATTTAGCTGGATCAGTGAGTCCAAGCCTGGAATGCACTGAAGCAAAGCATCCAGGTGACGCTTTTGTCAACAGCAGCTCTTGTGGCATTCAGAGCATCTGGGACTCATCCTCTTCCACGTCGCTTGTCCTAGCAATCTTCAGCAGAGTTACTCCATCTGAAGTTTTGCTAGATGTTCATTTAGTTTTTCTTTTTCATGGTCGCTAACAGTAACATTCTAACTGCTCAGTGATTTCTTAACTATGTTTCTCCATTTCAATATTGTCACCTTTTCCTTGCAAGAATGTGACATCACCTTTGGTCCCAATAACCTCTCCAGTTTTTCCTAGGTCATGAAGCAAAACCTCTTAAAGACTGAGGGTCCAACTCACTTTTCCAAATACCACACCATCAGTAGCATCAGCCTTGTTGGGTTCATTCTGTGACACCAAAACCTGGAGCTTGGGCTCTTATAACCCAAAAGCCAATTTTCATCCTATTCCATTTGAGTGTACTGAGGGCATTTTCAACAATTATAACCAAAGACTTTCACTGGACATTGGCAAGTTCCAGAGTGGATACCAGAAACCATCATTATCCTGGAATCCCCATTTCTGAACTTTTGATGTATTATTCAAGCAGAGAGATATGTAATCTTAGTCAACTTTTGTGCCTTCAGTTCCTAATTCATCATACAGTGTTTTCCTGTCCTCTGTTGTACGCACACTCTTTGAACCTTTGTGGTTACATCAGAAATGATGTTGCTGATTTCTGTCTCCATTTTTAGACATTGTGGCAAATTGAGCAGTCTCTTCGGGGTTTAGCACAGGTTTGGGCTGCTTCCTTAGTTCAGCAGTTATAGCGTCAACACGCAGCCTCGCACCATTCCTGGTTTCCACCAGATTAGCACCTTAGCTAACCGTCTTGAAGCCTTCCATGGCAATCAAGAGTGCCAGTGCAGGAGCAGTGGTGGTACCACTCCAGCCTCTTCATCTGTGTTGGCAGCATCCCGATCAAGTCTGGTGCGATAGTTTTATATTTATCCTTTCAGTCAGTCGACCTGGCAACAGATACCTCATCTTTTGTTACTCTGAGGCATCTTCAGCTCTGTTCTGTAATCACTGTGCTTCCCACTGTTCTTCTCCGTAGTAAAGGCTTCCCCATCTGCTAGAAGGTCTACAGCTTGAAGCATTAGGTCTTAGGCATCTGCACCGAATTTTATGTCTTTGGCATGAATCTCAGTGAGATGAGGAGCCAGTGCGCCAGAACCTGGCTTTGTCCAGCAAAAGACAGTGAGTAATAAAAGCCTTTCTGCAGGGCTGGTGACCAGGCAGCGAGGCAGGTCCTCAATGACAACGGAAGGGCAGAGTGCAGGATGCACACCCAAGTTTGCGAAGTGGCAATCAGATTGCCATTTTTAAAAGATCACTGTCTGCAACATTTTTTAAGATGGGCCAGAGACAGTGAATCGGTGAACCAAAACCAAGCAAAAAGAAGGATGAGTTTAGGGCAGGAATGGCTTAGAACATTGAAAGAAGGATACACACTGGAGAAATTTTCTGAGGCTGAATGAACTGGATTTGGTGTGGATGTGGATGTGGGAGGACATGAAGGGATGGTCCAGCCAGCAGGACAGCCAGGTGGTGGGGAAAGGCGAGTGATCAGGCTGAGAGCAGGGGCTCACTGTTGTGGAGGGAAGTCTGAATCCACTGGGATGAGAAGAAGCCATAGGTTCCGGTTCCATGCACTTCTTGGTTCCCAGAGCCATGGAGGCAGGTTAGGCCTCCCTCTCCTGTCTCCTCCACTAACAGGTCCTTGTCTCCCACTAGCTCCACCCAATAACTGATGCTGCAGATTAGAGAGGCATTTGTATCACCAGATTCTTCCAGCTAAATGTGTACCATGTGTTCCGCTCACCTTTACAACAGTGGGGAAATGTCTTATAATTAACCAGAATATAAAGGATGAATGGAGCAGCCTGGCAGTCTCCTGTAGTCATTATCATTCAGAGGAGATGAGTGTATCTACTAAGATTTCACATGTCAACCAGTTAAAGCCAGCACTTTTCTCTTGGGAGTCCTGACTTTGTTCACATACAGTACAAACACATGTATAAGTATGAATTATATTTGTATGTAAGGGTTTGTAGCCATACATACACAGGGGCGTAAATGTGTTCTTGTGGGTGCACTGGTTGTAGACACAGATGTGCATGCGTGCCTGGATGTGTGGCGTGCATACATGCGCCGGGGGTTTGCATTCAAGTGTAGCCAGGACCCAGGAGCCAGCCCCAGGCTCCACTTTTTGTCCACTGCGCCAGTAGTTACAGAATCTTCTTTAGAGACCAGCGCTTCAGTGTAATACCATAGGTGCTACGCGAGTGGGCGCTCCGTGAATGAATGTTCCAACAAGAACAAATACACCTCAGAAATTCTCCGGGTCCTTGCTGTTTTGCCCTTGCTTTCTGCTTAGGTCTGTTAGCAGTGCGCTGTGGAGACCTAGAGAGAGAAGTGCCCTTGTTCTCTGACCCTTCACACCAGGTCTGCCCTGGTCTGTCCAGCTAGTTCTTCTACGAGCTCATTTCAAGGCTGATTTCCCATGGTGCTCCATCTTCCATGGTCACCCACCACACACTTGGTCAGTCTAAGACAAATTAGCTGTCTGTAATTCCGTGTGCCAGTGCTTCCCTGGGATAGCCAAACTACTGCGACCCCGGTATATGGAGGTGGTTTCTGGACACTAAGATCCTTGGCCATGTGGATGTTGCCAGGTGGGTACCCCCCCAGCCAGGTCGCTTTCTGACCCATTCATCAGTTCTGGGGATAGCATAGGCCAGCTGGGCCTGGACATATGTTTTCTGAGAGGTTGTGTTATTAGTGTGAGTTACCCCTGCCCACAGAGCTGTGGCCCCCGCATTTCCCAAGCTAATGTGGGGACCCACCAACAGCGTGGGTGACACAGCCTCTCAGACCTGGCTCAGAGGGGTAAACGGTCCCAAAGTTTGCATATAAGTTAAGGAGCCCCCTCTAGCTTTTCAGGTTCCTTCTCAACCAGTTCTTCTCATCACCTTAACAAACTCCATCCCGTGGTGAGTAGCAGGGTGCAAAAGAGGAAGAACGGAATTAGTTCCTGCTGGGAGGCATCATGATGTCATCCAGCGACTATTAAGCACTGATGAGTCAGGTTAGACAGTCCTTCGTGGAGAGGACCGAGTAGACAGGATGGACGTAGACATTGGAAGGATTCCCTCTGGGGCCTGGAGATAGGGGAGGGGCAGGAGCCTCTTTCTCGATGCAACCTTGAGAAGAGAGGAAGAGGGCTTCCTCTTAACCACCCCCTCATATCCACCTGCATCTCACAGTCCCCCTTCAGCAGCTACAAGGAAAACCCAAGCAGTGTTTGCCCCTGGGAATGGCATCCACGGGGCACTGACCCCCTTCCCCACCCCCTCCTCCAGTGGACACTAGAACCTGAACAAGGGACTTGGGAAGACTCTGACTCACCTCCTCCTCCTTCGCTGGATGCCCTGAGCCATCTTCCCAGAGCTGCCCTCAGATGGGCTGCCCTGGGTCCTAGAGACCCCTCTCCTGATCCCTGCCCATTGGTGGAGCATCCGGGAGAAGAGCTGGAATTGTTTCGCAGTGCTGGGACCATTCCTGTTCTCTTAGGGATGCTGAATCAGAGGACGTTTTTTCCCCTGCCTCACCGTTATCAGCTAGGCTTGAATAATGCATGTTTCCCTGTGAATACCGTCTGTTTGATAATGGGCCCACGTTAGTGTTCCTTGGAAATTTTCCTGCTGGATACACATGGAGAGTAATGCACATTTATAAAAGGGATTTGAATGCACGTTGGGAAGTGGTGACTCCATGGAAGTAACTGAATTTTGTCAGGCATTCAGCTTAGACAGCAGCTTGCTGGGGGACCAACCTTTGGGGAGCTTTTTGATATAGGCAGAGCAGGGATCAACAGGGGGTGGGGGAATACTCGGAGTTGGTCCCCTTTGCACACCTGATCGCTGTGGGCTTTAGTTCTGGGGTTGACATGTTATCTCAAGTACAGAGTGAATATCTGAGTCTCCAGGGGCTGAGCTGGGGAGGGGGCAGATGCTGAAGAAGGTTGACCATGCCCTTGGGATGACGTTGGGGACAGGTCACAAGAGAAGATGCTGAGGTCCCACCAAGAGCACAGCTGCCTCCTGGCTGTGTGACCTACAATAAATCACTTAAACCATTGTGAATCCCAATTTTATTATCGATCAAGTAGGTATAATAACTACCAATCAAGGTTGTTGAACATATATAAGGACCAAATGAAATGATTATTGAGGACCTGCTATGAACCAGGCGCTATTCTAGGCATTGAGGCCACAGCAATGAACAAAACAGACAAAAATCTCTGTCTTCGTGGAGCTTACGTTGCAATGTAGGATGACAAAAATCACTAAGAAAATTATATATGTGCTAGAAAGTTAGGGATAAAGTGGGTAGGGGTTAGGGAGAGCTGGGGTTGGAGGTGTAGTTTTAAGTGGAGTGGTCAGAGAAGGCCTGCCGTAGGAAGTGGCGTTCTCACAAAGGCTTCAAGGAGAGAAGGGAGTAAGTCATGAAGATATCTGGGAAAGAGCCTTCTAGGGAACTGGCAGGCTGAAGCGGGCATGCCTGGTGTATTGTTGGAATATCAGGGGGGCCCATGTGGCTGCAGAAGAGTGACCGAGGTCGAAGATGGGGTCAGAGAGATTACGGAGAGGGCCAGTTGGTCTGGGCAGGCCCTTTTAAAGACGTTGGCTTTTCCTATAGGAGAGTTGGGTTGCCCCTGAAGAGTTTTGAGGAGAGATGTAATTTGGTCTGACTTGTGTTTTAACAAGATCCTTCTGGATCTCGTGTTGAGAACAGATTAGATGGGGGCAAGTGTGGAAGATGGAAGGCCATGGCAACAAGGGGAGAGGTGTTGGAGATTTGGACCAGAGATGCAGATGTAGAAACTGCATTGGGGATAAATTTGGAAGGGTTTACTGATAGATCGTGTGTGAGTGTGAGAGAAAGAAAGGGGTCAGTGATGCTGATTTAAGTAAAGAACTTGTAAGGCCCTCAGCCTGGGGCTTGACACGTAGGAAGTGCTGGTCACAGTTGTTACCGCTGCTGGTTCTAGTAAGAGTGGGGCTGAGCCACCCGGCAGGGGGTTCTGGGGTTGGACAGATAAACCAAACCATATAACCAGAGACAGGGTGAAGCCCTTGGCCACCAGCAGAATGCTTTGGAGCATAGGGGTGCTCAGACCCAAAGGAGGTTGATGGATTCAGTGGAATAGCCTTTGGAATTGTGGAGTTCTGGCTCTGGGGCCCTTTGTATGCTATTCGGCCAAGTCCTGATGAGCTACGGACTGGACTTAGTGTTGGGATCAAAACCCAGTTCAATCCATCAGACCATCCCCCAGGGACCTCCCGGACTCGGCTGCGCCTGCTCACAATAGGTCAGCTGGTGTGGGCTGGGCTCGGCTAGGATGGTGAGCTCTGCTTCTCATGTTCTCATCCTCCCAGGACCAGCCATGTCTTCTCCCAATGATGGCAGAGATTCAAGTGGGCAAGCCTAATCTGGCAGGCACTTTTCAAGTCTTTGGACATGTCAAGGCCTCCATAATGACCAAACCCAAAGTCAAGGGGTGAGGAAATATACTCCACCTCTTGAACAGGAAGGACTACAGTCACATTTCATTGCAACAGCTGTGGTTACAGCGAGGGTGACAACTTGGGGCCCTAATGCAATGTAACACACCTGGCCAGGGCTGGTTCAGAAATTGGCCAGGACTGGATCGGGAAGGGAGCTGAGCTGCAGAGGGCGGGCTGCGGGGCTTCGCATGTGGACACTCACTACCAGTTTGCAGGGAGATCACCCCAGAGAGCCAGCCTTGATAGCAGCTCTTTCTCCGTGTTTGAGACCCTGTCGCACTTGAACGCTACCCTTAGTATATCCCTGCCCGGAGGGGCTTCTGGCTTTGACCCACCACGGAATGTCCCAAGCTAAAAGAGGGATCATTCTAGAGGGACCCATCCCCAGTCCCATATGACAACTAAGCCTGATTTTCCTTTCACCTCTTCTCTAGTCAAGAAGCAAATTGAGTTGAAGTCTCGCGGCGTGAAGCTGATGCCCAGCAAAGATAACAGCCAGAAGACGTCTGTGTGTAAGTGTCCGCCCGGCCAGGCCTCTCGCTCGAGGCCAGAACTGCTGGCGCTGTGACCGCGGGGAAGCCAGATGATGCTGCGCTGATGTCCCTTCAGCCCGGCTTCCCTCCGCCCGGGTCTGCGTGTGCACACACTAACCTGGTGCCCAGTCAGCAGCCCCGGGGCCTGCCCTTTGTCTTCTCGTGTTCCTCCTCCCATTCCCCTCCTGCCTCTCCTTTCTCCCTCACTTCCCATTCTAACTGCAGTCCAGGGAGTCATTACTGCTACATTTCTTTCTTTATTTTTCCTTTTGAATCACTTCCACCTGCTAAGACAATCCTTTTTCTGGCTCGTCTAGGAGTCAGTAAACTCCAGCTGGGATTTTTGAGGCTTCAAGTCCCTGATTCCAGCTTCCAAGGCAGGATTGGGGGAAGGGGAGAGAGGGGAATGCCTAGAACCTTCCACCAGGGTCCATGGACCTGGCTGGGCAAAAGGTGGACTAGAAGTGGGGGGTGGTCCTGCTTCTTGAGCTGATGGGGCAGTGCCGGGGGCTCCCTGCTTAGACATGGGGCAGATTCTGTCCATGGAAACGTGTTCCTGCCATTGATGTTTGAAAGATCAAAAGGAGAATGTCCAATGCTGGACAATTGTCTGGAATGTCACTCCAGAAGCACCTGATCAGAGCCTGTGCTAAGGGGCTTTTGAGCTAGAGCATAGGAAGGATTTCCCAAAGGCTCTGGGCCACTCCAGGAGGCTGGACTTGAAAGCAGAGCAGATTTTTCCAAGAAATGCTCCGTTTTCATTCTGGAGGTGGTGGCAGGGAGCCTCCCTTGGTCCCCCAAACACCTGGCCTTCTGGTCTACCTTCTGCCTCCCGTTGCCCTCTGCTTCTCACGCCCATCTCTCTCTCCTTCCACTCGTCCTCCCTCTTTCCACTTTCCTCTCCTTCCTCCTCCCTCACCCTATCTGCTTCCCTCTCTTTTTCTCTGTCTCTGCTCCCCGCTGACCCTCTCCTTTCCTCTTTCACCTCCATGTGCTCCCTTCCCCTGAGGTGCTGGAAGTAATTGCTGGAGAGAGGCAGAGAGAGGCCATGGGTGGGTTCAGAGCTCCGTGCTTGGGTAGCAGGGAGCAGCAGGGGGAGAGGCAGTTTGGTCCCAAGGCCGTGACGAAACTGAGCCTGGCTGTGGGTTTTCTCTGGTCTTTCAAGTCCTCCAATTGGAGACAGGTACCACTCCTTGCCTCTGGGGACCATTGTCTGGTCACCCTGCCACAGGGGCCTGGATGGCAGAGGGCAGCCAGAAGGCCCTGCTTCTGTGCTTGACTAGGGAGCCAAAGGAAGGAACAGAGCATTAGGTCAGGAGTCTGCAGGGAAGGCTCAAGACATGGCCCAGGCCCTCCCCGGCTCTTTCTTTCTGTAGCCACAGGAAACCAGAGGAGCCGAGGCAGGCACGATTCAACTTCAGAGTTTGCCCTGGGGCCACAGGCAAACTTTAAGGAAACTGCTCTGACTTGGGAGAGCACATTTTTATCCCAGTTGTATCCTTAGGTAACTGTGATACCCCAGGCCCTAACACCTCGGTTTCCCCATGTGTAGAATGGGGATGCAAAACCTTATCCTCCCTTTCTCCTTTGGATCTGAGATGGGCTTTCTTGACCTAGGACTTCAGGAGGTCCATGAACTCGCTAGAAAATCACATGTGATGTTGTGGGTGCGTTTTGGGGTAGAAGGGAAGGGTCTGTGGTTTTCATTAGTTCTCAGAGGTACCAAAAGCTCCCTCAGAAAGATGAAGAAACCCTATTTAAAAAAAAAAAATCAAAACCTCTTTGAATAAATATACATTTCTCTACAACAAGGTACTGGTCTCCTTTCTGAGATTCCCTCAGGGAGGAATGGGTTTGTGACTCAAGCTGCCTCGGAGGCAGGTCACCAAATGTCTGCAGGGGTCTGGCCCATTGTGTTCTGCCCAGATTCCCTGTGGACAGATGTCCTGAACTTCAGGGGAGGAGTGGGCCACACTTACATCTCCTGGATCCTACTTACTGCCTTTACCAGTCTGTGGGCACCATGGGTCCCTGGCCATTGGTTCTGACCACCCATGTGTCTGTGGCTCCCTTCACTTTGAGTAGAAGGCATTGTCTTTCTGAGTGTGTTGTGGCTTCTTCCTCACCATAGAGACCGGGGCAAGGGTCCCCTTCCAGTCTCTTCCCTCTGCAGCCAAGAGCAAATTCATGCTACAAGCACAAGCGGCTGGTCTTGAATAGGCAGGGGAGGCTGGAACTCAGGAAAGAAAGGGGAAAAGCCTTTTGTCTCTGTAACTCTGACAGTAAACTGTTCACTGGGATTTGAGTTTGCTTGTTTCCGGGGAGCCTTGAAGGCTCACACAGGGATGCCGTCACCTGTTCGGTCCTCCCAGGAAGAGAGGGTACTGGGGGTGTATGAGCTACTCACTGCTGGTCTTGCAATTTCCTGGATGGCGCCTGAGCCTCATTTCGGGCTGGCTGATTAAAGGGGACACAGCAAGGTTTGCCATACATGTCAGGGGCTGCGGTTCGGTGGGTGGGCTTCGCCATGGCCTTGGCTCTCCCGTCCAGCCACATCCTCATCGGTCAGCCTTCCTCTATGCTATGCTGAGCAGTGTCAGCTCTGAACGAGAGGGCGAGAGAAGGAGGCAAGAATCTGCTGTGCATTCTTAACACGTGGCAAGGTGGCGTGTGGTCCCCATGTGGTGGTCAGCAGGGCCTTTGGATGGGGGTGGTCGGTGCACAGGGTTGAGTAGGCAGGGCCTAAAGAAGGTGGGCGCTTAGCTCAGAAACCCGCAGTAGGGATGGATCACGGTGAGGCTGGCTTGTCAACAGATGGACCCGCAGGTACAGCTCAGGGGTCCTCTCTCCCTCCTGCCCCTGGGGATCCTGGAAGCCCCAGTTTTCTCTTTCCTCCCCGCTGCTCGCAAAACACCGAGGCCCCAGGAGGCAGGGGCTCGCTCTGCTTTTGGAGATGGCGCTTCTGTCTTATTAGCCGAGCCTGAAGGGTCCTGGACTGGGGGAATGTTGACGTAGCTTAGTTGAGGATGTGAAAGTTTCAGAAGTAGAGGTTTGGCAAGGAAGGGGATGGGAGTAGGGGACGAGCGTCCAGTAGGAGCGACTGGCTTGAGCCTGGCACTGTGGAATGTTGGAGAAAAGGAGGCTGCCCAAGAGGCCTTGTACTCGTCAGCACACAACCAAGAGGGTAACTGGTCTCTGGCTTGAGCACTGTCCAAACTCAACTGGCTTGAGTCTGTCCAAATGCCCAGGTTCCCTTGGCCAGCCACACCCGGGGCTCCCTGGAGATTTGGGCAGGTTTCTAACAGTAGCAATGAGCTTCAAACTCAGGTCTGAAATGAGACTAAATGAGTCAAAAATGGGATTCCCCACTGCTGCACTTCCATCAACTCACTTGCATCCTCACAGGTCCCTGGGCCAGGAAGTCCCCTGCCCCCTCTCCCCATGCCCTGCTCTTCCACAAGCCCTGATGACTCTTTCTTTGCCACGTCTATTCCCGTCACTTCATGTCTGTCCCCACTACCAGGCTCTTGTTGTCCTTTACCTGAATGAACACAAAACTTTCTAACTCCTTTCACAGTAACTGGCCTCCCTCTGAGCAATCCAGATCTTACAGTGCCCTTCCCCACTCAGGACTCTTCCCATCGTCTTTAGGATCAGACTCGAGCCCCTTCAAAGTCTGACCTTTGAAACCTCACCTTCACTCCTCCATGTCACTCATACCCTCCCTCCTGTTCTGGCACACCGAACAACTTACAGTTCGGTTTCCGTGTCTCCACCTTGCTCCCCGGGCCCATCTGTCTGCCTGAAATGCCATTTCTCTGTTATCATGTATCTAAATCCCACTATCTCAGTAGATCCATGTCAAATGCTGCCTCCTCCAGGCAGCCTTCCATGCTTCTCTCAGCAATATTAGATGGGTCCTCTCTCTGAACCTCCCTGTAGCTGTATTTTTCATCACCTCCCATTGTGGTTCTGTAGTTTCTTTCCATAGTTCATGTAACTCCTTGAGGACAGTGGGGTGGTCATATCTTATACCTGACATTGTCATTTCCCACCGTATCCAAATAGGGTCTTGTATACAGTAGGTGTTCAATTAATGCTTGTTGTGTACCATGTGCAGGAATGAGTGGGTGAGTGAGTGAGTGATGGAGCACGTTGCTCATATTGTGGGACATTGACTGGGTGAGAGGGAAATGGGCCAACTCAGGGAACGTTGCTCCAGACTCCCCGTCATCCCTCGTCTAGAGGTGGTTGTCGGGATTGTGGGGTTGGTGAGGGCTTGACTGGAACTCTGGCTCCTGGTCAGTGCCAAGGCCAGGACTCCAGAGGTGCGAGGGAGTTCTAGCCTCACAGCATCTCAGGAGCAATGAACTGCAGGGGCCGGAGGGTTTCCACCTTCTCCACTGGAGACGGGAGAAAACTGACTTTGTGTGTATCCGCCGCCCTTTGACCAAGCTTCTCCTTTAACCTAGAGGACCGTGCACGTGGCTTTTAAAAACAGGACCCTGGTGTTGGCGAATGTGAGGGCATCACAGCACCTGCCAGAACTGCCGCAGGTGCTACCTCGGTGCCCTCGGCCAGCGGCATAGGCGGGGGATGCCCTGGTTACCGCTTACTCTGCATTGAGAACTGTCCGGTGGGAAGAGGTTTCTCAGCAGAAATATCCGTGTTTGAGCTCAAGTCCCTGCTTTGAACTTCAGACTGCAGCTTTCTCTTACATTCTTTACCGTTTCTGACCACACATCCACCTTTTATTTAACTTTCTTTGAGTCATTTCTCCACTGGGGGCTGAGGTTGGGGGGCTCATCTCATCTAGAGCCGCCATCAGCAGATTGGAAGGGTGGGGAGGTCACCGGGGGCTGTGGACTGTCCACCTCTGGCCGCTGGTGCGGGATAAGGGAACGAACGGGATGGCTGTGGGTTTGGGGTGCCTCTGAGCCCACACACTCTTGATGAATTTCACTTGGACTTTGCTCCCAAAGGAATTTGTCAAAAGCAGCTCCCCATCTGCACACTCGGGAAACCCGAGCCCAGTAGACCCCAGCAACCCCACAGGCCCCAGCAGAGCAGGGCCTCTTTCTGTCTCTGCGTCCACCTCCCACCCTGCGACACTGCCCCGACTGGTTTCTTCCTGTGATTATCCATCTCTGTATGTGCTGTTTTTTGCCTTGTAGTAACTCAGGTTGGTGTGTCCCAAGGGCATAATATGTGTCCAGACCCTGGCATACCTGAAAGGGGCAAAAGACTAGGCTCAGATTTCAGGTAAGATCTGTTTGGGAATGTTCTTATTGCAAGAAGGGTGTGATGGCCTGGTTGGGGGGAAGACAGGGACTGGCCTTCCTGGAGGTAGAGTGGAGAGGACCATGTGGGTGCAGGATCACTTCCTGGAGAAGAGCTTTGGCCTTTAACATTCTCTCTTGGTCCAGTCCTGGAACTAGTACCCACACCTTAAGGGTGAAGAGAGGGCTGTAGACTGCCAGTGTCACCCAGCAGACCTATACCCAGGATACAAAGGGCTGCCATCATCAGGAATGATGTGCCAGCAGGCAGCTCACACCTCCGATAGTCTAGGACACCCTAGGGCCCCAAGACAGTGCATTCTGTAAAGTTTCTAACTATCGAGGCATCTTCTCATAATCCTCCACTTTCATGAAAGTTTATGGGTATCATCCACCCACTCTTAGCTGTCCCAATTGTCCTAATACTTATCTCAGGGGATTGCTGTTTCGCTCACAAAGTCACCTTTTAACTCAGTCCTAAAACCATTAAATGGTCCAAAAAAGAAGATGAAGAGCAGGTGTTCCTTCCAATGGAGGTTTTAAGTGATAAATGGTGGAGTGGAGATTAAGGGCCAGAGGAGAAATAAAGTTCGGCATGGTGCTTCTTTGTGGACCTAGGAAGGACTCAGGGGGTACCTGGCAGGCCCAGGGGTGGAGCTCACAGATACGCCTTGTCTCCCAGGTTAGGATCCAGCGTCCAGTTCACCTGCAACGAGGGCTATGACCTGCAAGGGTCCAAGCGGATCACCTGTATGAAAGTCAGCGACATGTTTGCAGCCTGGAGTGACCACAGGCCGGTCTGCCGAGGTGAGGGTGCCCCTGGAAAGGGAGGCTGGCCAGCAAGCTGGGCTGGGCGTGGAGGTCAGAGCCCAGCTCCTGTTGCCTGAGTCCAGGCTCTCATCCAGACTGGCTCACCTCATTCTCGCTGTTCCCCACACCTCAGATCCTGCACCCGTTTACTAACAAACCCAACACATTTATTTAGCACCTCCTCTGTATCCAGGCCTATAGCGGAGCAGGAGATAACAGAGATAACAGATAACAGAGATGGGGAAGAGAGGCACGGTCCCTGCCCTGCCTGCACCTGACAGTCTGGTCAGGGAGTCACACATGAGCAGGTTTCTGGCCCGCTACACCAAGATATTACAGCTGCACCTAGATGGGAAGGGAAGCCACTTTGTATCATGTCACCTTGAATCCTTCTGTTATAGCACACAGACATCCCAAACCCTCCATCTCAATGCCCTTGTGTCTTTCCACATACTCAGCAATAAACAGACCTGTCACTTCTGAAAGAATGCTCTGAGCTATGCAGGAGTAACAGGGCCCATGACCACAAAAGGCCTCTCTGTGGGATTCCTCTAACCTCACACCTGGACATCTTATTCTCAGGGGCCCTGCCATCCCAGGCTTCACAAGAACCAAGGCTGGGCTGGCCAAGTCCCCATCCCCCAAATAATCTTAAAATATGAGACCTGAATGTATTTTTTCTTTGGGACAGGACAGCTTCTATGGTAGAGAAGCCCCTGGCCTCATCTCGCAGGGCACCACTAGACGGCTTTTCATGTCCTACACTGCATTCATCTCTCTTTTTCCATTGTTTGCACACATGACCAGGACTCAAGAGTTCTTGGTACAAGAGTAAGGAGTCACTCTAGAGTTTGTAAACAAAGACAGCAGTTGTCCTTTTGAGTGACCCTTTGGAAGAGAAAGTGTGCTGCCCACTAAAGTTACATTCCAGATCCTTCCAGTTTAAGAAGGAGATTCTTTGCCTCTCTTCAGGCACATGCATCAAGATGAAATTCATGCAGAGTAAGATGGGTCCAGGGTAAAGAACTTAGATCACTGCTGCACTGAGGAAGGGGCAAGTTGGAGCTGAGACCCACTCCCTTTTTCTACTGTGTTGATAAGCACTCTGGAAGAGGGTCATGAAAATCTCTCTCAAATAAGCCTTAGATTAATTCATTCTCACTCAACTTTGAGGTGGCCACGATCCACAATTAATGTGCTTTGCATCCCCACTGATTTTAGTTATATTATTTCAAAGATTCCACTTAGCTAATATTTTTCTAAAAAATCAAACAAAAGAAGAATTCTTGGGTATTACTCTCAGCTTTGCCACCAGCTGGCCATGGGTAATTTGGCAAAGCCCCTATCTTCCCTGGGCTTATTTTCTTACTGGTGAATGTAGATCATGGCTCCTACCCTACCCATCTGTGTTAATGTGAGGGTCAAATGGAGTTGTAGATATGGAAACACTTTATGAATTGGGAAGTGCTGGACAAGAAAGCAAACATCCTTGTGCTAGAATATAAGCTCTATAGGGCAAGGATGTCTGTTTTGTTCACTGCCTTGAATAGGGCCAGGCACATAGTAGGTGCTCAATAGCATGTGTTGAATGGATGATTTAATAAATGAATAATTGAATAGCACAACACTCCATTTCCGGGGAACCAAGGCACCAGCTGAGTAGACAGGCATAGAATTACCAAGTCTGAGGACCAAGGCACCCTTTGCCTGTCTGTCATTTCAAAATTCCTTTTGAGGAGCCAGAACAAGGATGCCTTCAGGAGGTGGTGGGATCTGATCTCTCCCCAAGACCTTTTCATTGGAGGCAGGTAGTTCTCTTAGTAATGGTGGTTGTTTACGTGAATAAGTCCAGGGTGGGGAAGGGCTGGTGTTTCAGAAGAAAGTTCACAGTCAAATAATGTGCTCGTCTTTTTTTCCGGACATGTGTGCCCCAGTCAAGTCCATCCAATGATTTTGATCCACTGGACTCTGCATTCTCTGCCACACTATTGACTAAGCATCGGGCCAAGCTTTTTCACATCCATTTTCATCCCATCCTCTGCCCCTGGGTAGTGGGGGGGTGGGGAATCACAGAAAACAGAGCCAGACAGAATTGGGTACAAATCCAACAATTACCACTTTTTAGCCGGGTGTCCTTAGGCCTGTCTTTTCACCTCTGTGAATCTCTTTTCTTTTGATAAAAGGCAGTGATTATAGAATATTGCTTTATGACATTACTGCGAGAACTAGAGGAGACAGTGGACACGAAAGGCCTCATTTAGAAGTGACCCCAGCGTATCTGTGAGTCTCGTGTGCAGCGTGTTTAGGTTAAACTAAACAACTAAGGCCTGTCGGGATATAGCTTCCCCACACCTCAGAGCGCACCCTCAGCCTCTAGTGGCCCCAGATCTTTTAGAAGCCTGTTTTCTCACTGTCCTGTCCAATCCTGTTGCAATCACACACCTTGGGAGGCCCACAGACTTTGATCTAGAGACCAACTCTACCTCCTGCTGGCTTGCTGGCCCTGGGCAGCTTCCTTCCTCTTTTTTAGCCACAAGTCCCTCATTTGTGAACTGGGAAAACAAAACCTCCAGTGCCTAGTGATTGCCAAATTGAAACAAGCCATTTTATAGAAAGTGACCAGCACTAGCTGTGGTTGAGAGGGGCCTCTAGGGCAGGTTCACCTTCCTGCCACTCTCTCCCTCTTTTTCCCTCTCCCAAGGTCATTGTGAAGGAGGAAGAGAAAAGCAAAGGTTGCTGGGTTTGGACTTGGATGATCTGTCCTGGACTTCCCCAAAGGTCAAGGGCTGAGTTAGATATTAAATTCAAGGGGGCGGCTTCCCTGGTGGCGCAGTGGTTGAGAGTCCACCTGCCGATGCAGGGGACACGGGTTCGTGCCCCAGTCCGGGAAGATCCCACATGCCACAGAGCGGCTGGGCCCGTAAGCCATGGCCGTTGAGCCTGCACGTCCGGAGCCTGTGCTCCGCAACAGGAGAGGCCACAACAGTGAGAGGCCCACGTACTGCAAAAAAAAAAAATTCAAGGGGGGGTTCTTTAATTTTGGCAGTTTTGAAAGTTTTCCTTTTAAAATCTCTTATTTTTAATTAGTCAGAATTACTATTCTAATTGTGATTTTTTAACAGAGAGTTTAAATGAAGCCCACTTTAAAAACGGAAAGGGACAAAACTCTTTGAATTCTACAATAGCTCCACTAATAAGCAGGTTACCAAAAGATCACAGTCTGAAAAGGATTCACCACCACACACAGTGGTATTATTTTTCCTCTAATGCATTTAAAATATGATTTGATTTTAAACATTCATTTTCCACACAATTAATTCTACCAAAACATGGGACCCGGCAAATGATAGGTTTTCAACAAATGTTTGAGGACAACCTGAATGAATCAGTGATTGAAATGAATGAACAATTGGGGACCGTGCCCTCATTTTGGAATTTGAAATTAGATATTCACAGGCCTTTTTTTTCTTCCCTTCCCACCAGAAGAAATAAGCTTCTCATTTAACTACTAGAAAATTTTGATCATCCAAAGGAATTGAGGACAACATGAAACATTGTTATGCTGATAAACTCTATTCAGGCCCAGAAACAGGCAGTATAGTATAGGGCTTGTCAAACTTATTTCACATAGGCAGCCCAATATTTTTTAAAAAGCTTTTGCAGGGGCTTCCTTGGTGGTGCAGTGGTTGAGAGTCCGCCTGCCGATGCAGGGGACGCGGGTTCGTGCCCCGGTCCGGGAAGATCCCACGTGCCGCGGAGCTGCTGGGCCCGTGAGCCATGGCCACTGAGCCTGCGCGTCCGGAGCCTGTGCTCCGCAACGGGAGAGGCCACAACAGTGAGAGGCCCGCGTACCGCAAAAAAAAAAAAAAAAAAAAAAGCTTTTGCAGAGGTCCCATAAATAAAATAGATGCCGTGGAGCTTCTCTCAATGAAGTAGGGGTGGGGGATTTGGAGTTACCCCCTTCTCACCACTTCCAGCAGCCACAAAGCCACCTCCAGGGAACCCCTGAGGTTCTGGGGGACACGGTTTGTAAACCACTGATGGAGTGAAGTGGACCAAATTGACAACCAGGAGATCTGGTTTCTTGTGACCACAAATTGGTGTTGACAGAGGATAGGGATGGAGTACCAGCCCCAGGTGAAATACAGTCACTGAGTCACAGAGTAGATCATCAACAGAAAGTCGTACATTATTTTTCTTCCTAGAATAAGAGCTTTTTTGGTAAATAGAACACCAGACTCAGGACTCAGAGACCTAAGTTCAAGTTCCAACCTTGCTAGTAACATACCATATGGCACAGGGCAAATTACTGAAATGCTCTGAATCTTCTCGCTCATTCTCCTAAGGTGGGAGTGAAATGCGGGAAATATTGCACAAAAAAGTTTAATTTAATGCTGTGAAAATTACAGGTGGCTGTCTTCCATCTTGGGTCAGCTTCCTGGGCCTCCCCCTTAAACACTAATGTTGTTCAGAGTTTTGTCTTCATCTCCCTCCCCTCCTCTTTTCTCCACCCCCTCACCCCTACCCTTGTCCCTCCCCCATGCTACCCCTGCCTTCCTCTCCTCTCCTCTGTAGTTATTCTCCCCTGGGTGATGTACTGACTTCACTAGAATACATGCCCCATTGCTCCCTGAGCCCCTTACCTATACATATGTACTAATGATAAAGCTCCCATTCATTAAGCTATTTATACTTGTATAAAGCAGTACAGTAAACATTTTTCATAATTTCTTTACAAGGAAAGAGGCAACATCCATGTTTTATGTTTAGCTAAAGCTTGGAGTGGTCCGCCAACTTGCCCAAAGGCCCAAAGCTAATCTTTGGAACTGAGATTCCACCGCAGTCCAAAGGCTCTATCCTACTTCTACTTGAAAATTGCACCTGGACACCAATTTGGAGTAAATACACTAGATGGAACCACGTAGAACAACCTCTCCTCCCCCTTGCCCCCACTTTTTGGTAACATTTATTTTGATCTAATTGTGAACTCACAGAAAATTGGCAGGAACTGTGCAAAGTATTATATGTTCTTTGCCCAGATTTAAACAACTACTTTTAGGGAGTTAATGGATAAGATGGATCAGTCACAGAGGTAGGAGAAGAGCCAGAGGCATCATGGAAGCCAATGAATGTGAGTTTCACAGAGAGAGAAGGGTCAGCAGGGTCAGACACTTTAGAGAGGTCGAGTACAACAAAGACTGGAAAGCAGCCCCTGGGGTTAAGTGGCTCAACTAAGTGGTGGATGTTTGAAATTGCCCCTGTAAGGAACTGTCAAGGAAACGGAACAAAGACAAGAGAGAGGACTGACTTGGGCCAAAGCTTCCATTACAATGGCAAACCACAAGTCCGTGGTGGTGCCATGGTTCTCCTGGCAGCCCCCGGGCACCCAGGATTAGGAATAGAGATGGTTAATCAAAGGCAGATAGGAGAGTGTTACAGGAGCTGCTGGTGAGGGTCTTGAGGTCCAGACTAGGTAGTGAGAGAAGAAGGGTCAGGAGGGGATGGAGAGATGGGGAGAAATGAGGGAGCCCGGGGCCTGGAGAGACCTAGGGTTTAGGACAGCAGGTGGTGCATCGAGACCAAAGTCACTCTGCTGGATGCATAGGCAGCAGGGAAAGGAACGGGGTGATGGAGTTTAAGATCTCACAGATGGACTCTCCTGGGTCCCAGAACAACAGGCCCTGGGTGTGGCCATGGACGTGGTTGACCTTGGGCAGGGACACCTGATCTCAGGAGGAGGCGCTGACCTCTGAAAGGCGAAGGAGCCATCCCTCTGTTGGAAACGAAAGGAAGACGATGAGCACATAAGCAGACGGGATTGCAGACTTGGGGGGTGAGAGAGAGGGCACGCCTGCCACATGTCCTCTGTTCCACCCACGAAGACTGAAGCAAGGTCATCACCTGAGAGTAAGGGGAGGCAAGGGGAAAGGTGAGAGGTCCGAGGGACATGGAGGAAGCATGAAAGGGTCTTTGAGCAGAGTGGGAGAGTGAGCTTAATAGGGCTAAATGGCAGAGTTGCTGGACAATATCCAGGACTTTCTGAGGTGGGTGATCATGAATTTATGGTGACACCAATCTTCCTACTCATGTGATTTTTCTCCAGCAAGGCTCTACTGCATGGGGGCAGGGCTAGAGAATGTAGGTGGAGAAGTTCATCCACAATTGACGTCTTTTGGGCAATCATTTAAAGGAAAAAGGAGCAAGGGACTTAGGTGAATTTGCAAGAAAATTATCATAATGGTGGACCATGGGATCTAAGTTGGGTAAGGATGGAGGAGAAGACAGGGAGCTGATGGTAGAGAGAAACTTGGTGTCAGTGGAGTGAGATACAGATGAAGGTCAGAGAAGACTTCCTCCAGGGGTTTAGCAATTGTTTGTGGAACAAAACACTGGCGGGGAGGAGAAAGCTCTCCACTGCGGAGTGCTGCGGACCCAGGAGGGGGAGAAGGGCTTCACTCACGGCAGAAGTTGGAGCAGGCAGTTCTGAAAGACATTGCAGCTACAAGTCAGAGTTTCTTTGCATTAGAATTGGTGGCCAGGAGGTGGTTCTAGAGAGAGAACTGTGGAAAGGAAAGGATGAGGAGGGAGGTCAGTAGTAGGAGAAGTGAGGGAAGCCAGCATGGAGCAGGGTGGGAATAAGACTTGGGGAGAAGATAGAAGACCAGAGGCACTTGCACCAGTTCTGTGATGCCAGAACTGGCTGTGGGTCTAAATGATATCTCCCTAAAGTCCCCTGGAATACTGCCCCTGTTATATGGTGTAGTGATGTTCAGAGGAAGAATGGGACTTTGCAGCAGAGCTTGGGCATGGAAGGTCCTGGAAAGTCTCCTGAAAACTATCCAGCAAGGCATTTGATGGGAAAAGGCAAATAGAGAAACATAAATATGTGTTTATTCATTTATTCAGTCACTGTCTGAGCATCAGCCATCTCGCCAGCCCTTGTGGGTCACAGCGATGAGCTATCCATCTGCTGGTGGGATCCCAGCGGCTGGCTGCTCAGGGAGAGGTCTGTCTGTCTGCAGACCCCCTGACCTTACCCAGACAGCAGAGGAAAAAAGAAGCTGATGCTCCATTGTGAACCTATTTTTAGGTGCTCCATGCTAACTAGCTGCAGATTGTAATGTTTTAATTAAAACCCCTCTAAGCCCTTAAAGTGGTAAATGCCTTTTTGACCTGTTCTCTCTAATTTATCTTCAGCACATTTCAACAAACTGAAAATACCATCTAATTTTTGGAAACAAGTGCAGGATAAATTAAGTCTGAAGCTGAGGGCTTTTGGCAGCAAAACCTGAGTCTCCAGAATAGGTGTAAGGTAGTGCTGGTAGAGATTTGTCAGGATTCCCTGCAGGCCTAGCATTCTGAATCCACAGGTCCTCTTTGCAAAGGTGGGCTGGGATCAGGGTTTGGGTTTTGATTATCGTATTCTAATTTGTTTAGTGATGTTGTCAGCCTCCAGTGTGGTCAGGGGAAAAAAATCCTATAAAGAAACTTCAGGAAGGGTAGAATTAAGATCCCTGGCCTTGAGAAATCTTGGGGATAATGAGATGGAATGAACATAATATCAGAGTCTGACAGTCCCAGCCCCCCTTTGTTAAATATTGACGATGTCCCGGATCCTTGGTGAGCCTTCATATCCAAAATCTCTAATATTAAATTAGATTGTTAAATATTGTTAAATATTGACGATGTCCCGGATCCTTGGTGAGCCTTCATATCCAAAATCTCATAGAATTTCATCCTCACCATGCCTCAGTGGGGCAATATCACTAGTCCCATTTTACAGATGAAGTAGAATCAGAGAGGTTTTCTAACTTACCAGACTTAAACAAACAGCAAGTGGACTTAAAACCCAGAATGCCAAGCTGGTAAACCCCACAGCCTGCTCTCTCCTCCCCATGCGGTGCTGCCTTCAGGCCCAGTTGTATCAAGTGGAATCAGTGATTGTCAGTGTTTCTCAGCACAGAATTACAGGAGCAATCTGATGCACGGGAGGGGAGTGCGGGAGAGGGTTCCCCTAGGGCTTTGTTCAAACTTGATTCAACATTTGAGGTCAGGATGAGAAGATCCTTCAGGTGCAGGACTTGGGAGGGCCAGCAATTCTGACCCCGGGTCTCTTGCACGTAACCCCTGACAACACTCGCTCCACTCAGTTGTAACTCTTTTTCACATCTGTTCCCTCCACTTGCTGGTGGCCCTTCAGAGAAGAGGGATTGTGTCTTAGACACTTTTCTCTCCCCACACTCTGCCTGGCCTGTTAATAGGCTCTCAGTATATGTGGGAATGAATGAGCACAGGAATAAGTGTGTGAAATGAGAAGAGATTAATTATGTCCAGAGCTGGGGAGCCTGCTTCCCCAGGCCCTCCTAGGAAGGGTTTCCTGGGAAAGGTTTATCACAGCCCTGTCCACACACGTAGAGGAGCTCTAGGATATTTTGCCCCACCAGAGGAAACCAGGTTTGACACCACTTTCATTTTATATACTTAGGCTTGTTGAGTTTGCTCACTATTTCTTTACCGTTAGGCACTTTGCCTACAATTAAGATAAATTGCCATGTGGGCAGCAACAGAACAGGCTCATAGAACTCTTTATTAAAATAGCTGAGCGCTAACATTGAAGAATGAAGTGGTTGGAACTAAAGAACACGTTTTTAAAGAAGGCACACACCTAGATACAATGTAGTACCTTAACTGGTATCAATCACTACTTAATCTAATTAGTTTAGAAGCTATTTTAAAGAGCTTAATTAGATTAAGTTGTGATTGATAACACTTTATATCTACTTGAGGAGAGCACTTCTAATTCACCTTGAATCTTTATGCTTCCAGTCAAAAGCCTATTTCAGGCACTTGCTAAGTGTGGGGAAGTCACTGAAAATCACTCTAGGTGCCTGGCACTGGGCTGAGCCAGAGGCCCCAGCAGAGTCCTTGGGCTCAGACATTCTGATACCTAGTGGAGTGGCCTTGACAAGGACACCCTGAGATTCTACTTCAGGAGGCCTGAGAGCAAATGGGGGAATGCAGAAAAGTCAGCAGAGCAGGAGGAGAGCAGTTTAGCAGGCCCATAGGTGCATGGGGTCCACCTAGCTTGAGGTCAAGGTGTGTAGTAGCCCACACCCTCTTGGTAGAGATGTGCTGCTCGGTAACAGTGGAGTCAGGGCAGGGGGCTTGCTTAGCCTGACGGTGGAAGTTCATCATTGCCTAGAGAGCAGCGGGTCAAGGCGTATGGAGCCTACTCCTCTCCCAGTGCTTGTGGAACTGTGACTTCCTTTGAGCCCACTAAGAACCATGGGGGAAGGAAACAGGAAGTAGGAAGTTATATCTGGGGTGGGATGTACAAACTTCAGTCTCTTCTGGGCTGGGAGTGGGAGGTGGGATGGGAACTCATCCTAACCTAAACTAAAATGCTTGTCTTCCATCTCCTCTCTGCAGCCCGTATGTGTGATGCCCACCTTCGAGGCCCCTCGGGCATCATCACCTCCCCTAATTTCCCCATTCAATATGACAACAACGCACACTGTGTGTGGATCATCACAGCACTCAACCCCGCCAAGGTAAGGCTCTTGGGGAGGATGGGCAGTGTCCTATGGGCAGGACTGGATTTGGGACAGTTGTTCTACCAGGGATTTCAAACCCAGAACTTGGTTGTGGTAGATTCTCTGCAGACAATTATTAAAAATTGTTTTTACTAAATACCAAGTAGATAAAAAGCATACTTGTAAAATGTAAGATATAAAGAACATCAATACAACAAACACCTGTGTAGCCATCTCCCCACTCAAGAAAAAACAAAACAAAACCAGATATCTTAGTGATGTGTGTCCCTCACTAACCTCATTCCATTCCCTATCCCTCAGGTCACCATTACCTCGATTGTGTGCTTTATTATTCCTCTGCTTTTCTTTATAGTTAGCACATAAGTGTGTATCCATAAAAATATTTAGTTTGCCAACATTTGAACTTCATATAAATGTAATCATGATGTATATAGTGTTAATCAAGTTCACTCAAAATTATGTCCTTAAGATTTATCTGTGTTATCTTGTATCATTTTGCACTGCTATATACATCTTTTCACATCTTTATTTCCCAGTTAGTACTTTTTTTCCTGTGAAGTGCCCTTTGTTCTCTAATAAATTTTATAAGTATCTTGCCAAGATCCACAAAATGACCTGTTGCAATCTTTATTTTAATTATACCAAAACTACAGATAAATTGGAGAACTGATATCTTTATGAGACCAAGTCTTCCAGTCCATTAATATGCTATATCTTTATTTACTTAGGGCTTCTTTAATGGCTTTCAGTACACTTGTGTAATTTTTCCATTGTAAATCTTGTACAATTCTTAATATATTTATTCCTAGATATATTTGTTGTTGCTTTTATAAATCATATTTTAAAGATTTTATTTTCTACCTTTTTCTTGCATGGTGGTTAGAAATGCAATTAATTTTTATACTTTGATTTTTGTATATAGCAACTATTCCATAATAATTTATCTGTGAATTCTTTGGAGTTTTCTACATAAGACAGTTATCATCTGCAAAGAATTATGGTTTTATTTCTTCCTTTTCAATCTTATACCTTTTCTTCAACCTTTTTCTTGCCCCAGTGTTCTGCCTAGAATCTCCAGTGTAATGTCAAACCATTGTGATGATGGTAGGCACTTTTACCATTGTTCAGTGTTAAACACAATGTTTTACTTCCTCACCATTAAGTATGATGTTTGCTGAAGTCTTTTTCTTAAATTTATAGTTCCTTTCTAATCCTAGTTTGCTAAGAGCTTTTATTGTGAATGGATGTTGACTTTTATTAAGCATCTTTCTATATCTATTGATATAATCGTATGATTTTCTCCTTTATTCTCCTGTGTGGTGAATTCCACTGGTTGATTTTTCTGATGTTAAACCAACCTTGCATTCCTGAGATAAACCCAACCTGGTCATCTAGTATTATCATTTTTAAACATGCCTATATTTGATTTACTAATATTTTGCATAGTGATTTTGCTTCTATTTTGTTATGTATTATATATATAACAAAATAGAATATATTATATATACACACACATGCACACACACACACACACACATACATACATACACATGCATACACACACACCCCTGCCAGATCTCTGTGTCAAAATATTGTTAACCCATAAAATGATTTGGAGTTTTTCCTCTTTCTATCCTACCTTTGTTTTTGGTGTTCTGCAGTTTCACTGTCATATATCTAGTTGTGGATATTTTTGTATTCATCCTATTTGATATCATTAAGCTTCTTGAATCTATGGATTGCATCTTTCATCAGTTTGGGAAAATTTTTAGCCATTGTCATTTCGACTGTTGTCTCTCCTGTATTCTCTCTCTTTTCTGCTTCTGGAAGTCTGACAAGGCATGTTAATGTTTCTCACTCTATCTTCTTTGATTCTTAACTTCTATCATTTTCTCTCATTCTGTTCGATAATTATCTGTTCAGTTATGTCTAACCTCCATTAAGTCATTCACTGGAGATTTATTTTAATTTCAAATATCATTATTTTTAGTTTATAAAGTCCCATTTAGCTTTTTTCAGGTGCTTTTTGAGGTAATTTTATAATCTCTTGCTCCTTACATATATTTAAGTTATTTAAATATGTTAAACACATTTATTTTATATTCTGTGTCTGTGAATCTCAGTATATGAAATCTTCGCAAGTTTCACTCTGTTGTCTGTTGTTTCTCACCTCTTGCCCCAAGAACCATGTTTCTTTCTTTGTTTTGTAATTTTTGACTATGTGGTTAGAATCATAAACTTTGTCTGTGGGAATTCCTTGAGACCTGGGTAGAAGCTGGTGTGTTTGCTTCTGCTCAGTGCCTGGGGGCATTACCAGCCAGAAACCTCTTCAGACTAAATTCTCAGTATGAAGGTTTCAAACCACCCAAGTAATCTGAAGGCTTAAAACCCATGTGAAGACAGATTTAGCATGATGGAGTCTCAGGGGAAGTTTTCTGTTTGCTGTTCACTCAGTGTCAAGGTCTGAGATAAACAATCAGCCTCGAGATCTACCCAGAGGGTAGCAGTGCTATATGAGAAGGATGGTAGGCTTATTTCTAGTTCATCCTCACACTAAGGGTGCAGCCTTAACTAGCTCAGCTTTGTTCAGGGGTGTCATCGAGAGACCCTAACTTTGGTGGACCCTGACCTTTGTCTCCTTCTCCCTCTTCTCCACAAGGCCCTGAAAACCAAAGCTCTACTTCACCAGTTTTTAAAAATGCACTCAAGGCCAAAGCCAGCTTCATGCTCTGAATCACATTTTGTATCTCTACATTGCCTGGGTTTTAGACTCTGAGAATTCTTACTATACTAGTCTTCTCAGGCTTCCATAACAAAATATAATAGACTGGGTGGCTTTAACAAGGGACAGTTATTTTCTCACAGTTATAGAGGCTAGAAGTCTATGATCAAGATGCCAGCAAATTTGGTTTCTGGTGAGGACTCTTCCCAGCTCATAGACAGCCTCCTTCTCACTGTGTCCTCACATGGCCTTTCCTCTGTGCACATTCAGAGAGAAACTTTCTGGTATCTCCTCCCCTCTTTTGAGGACACCAAACCCATTGGATTAAAGCTCCACCCTTATTACTTCATTTAACCCTAATCACCTTCCTAAAGGCCCCATCTCCAAATACCATCACATTGAGGGTTTGGATTTCAACATATGAATTTTAGGGGGATATAATCAAGTTCATAACACTTACTAACTTGTAAAAAGCTTTTTTTTTCTTTTTAAATTTTACTCAACATTCTAAAATTGTTTGCTCAGGAGTGCCTAGGACCATAATACTTGGAACACTGGAAACAGATTAGCTCTGCAAGGCATTTTACAAAGAAAGATTCATATTTTATCAAACCACTTGATGATGAACCTAGTCAATGGAGAAGGATGTTTCAGCCACATGAGGGTGGAAATGGAGGCTAAACCAGAAGAAGGACCTACTACCATGAAGTTATTAAGTTGCTGACTGGAGGACTCTTTCTTGGGCATTGTTAAAAATGCTTATCTCTGTTTGCTTTTGAATCTAAAGGTGGGGTACAGGAGGAAGTGTAGGTAAGGTGTGAGAAGTTTCTGAGAAACAATTTGATTTGCCCTCAGAAGGCCTAGCCTTGGCTCGTGTGTGGAAGTCAATGGCCCCATATTGGTCACTACCCCACATGCCCTGCAGGAGGTCACTCCAACCTGGGTTCCTGAAGCCAGCCCCTCTGAAGGACACTCCCTCAGAGTCAAGTTGTTCAGAAGGGTGTTCTTAGAAGCTTCATGGGTTCTTACTGGGTTTCAGGTAGTGCTAGGGGAGCCCAGAAAGGCTGAAGGGAGTTCCTTACTGACACCACCCAGGAAGACAGCCAGGGAGCATACAGTGCCGAAAGGAGGGTGTAAGAGTAGAAACTCAAGATCTTAGACTGAAGACTCGGAGCTGCCTTCCTGCAAATAGCAGGGAAAATGCATAGTGTGTTCCTACCCCTGTTCACTGGCCCACAGGAGAGATTCAAGTGTGCCCAAGGACTGCTTGTCTGGTCACTTTGGGAACATCTCCTTCAGCAAAAATCACAGCCTCTCCAAGTTCACAGTATTTTTTATGAGATGAGCATTTATTCGTTCATTGACCATGATATGATCTCTGTCCTGCACAGAAGCATGCACATAGGAGAGAAGTCATGTAAGTAAATGTAAAGCTAGAGTTTGGATAAGTGCTAATGGAGATGAGTCTAGAGTGCGATGGGAAAATCTAGGAAGGAGCCGCCACCTGGAAGGTCAGGGAACTTTTCACAGAGGAGATGACATTTGAACAGGGTCTTGAAGGATAAGTAGGCTTAGAAATGAATATTTCAGAGTGGATACATGTGCAGAGGCACCAAGGTTTGGAACAGTCTCTTAGAACTGAAAATAATTCAACATGCCTATATCAAGATACGGCTGGAAAGGTCAGCAAGATTTAGATCATGGTGAACACACATGCTTGGTAGAAAGGCTTGAGTTTTATCCTGAAACAGATTTTTAAGGGTAGAAGTGTTAGGCTGTTGGTAATAACAATAATAGCTATCTCTCATTGTATGCCTGTCATGTGCCAAGAACTGAGCTAGGCCTTCTGTGTAAATGACTTTCTTTCATTCTCTTCATAGCACAATTAATTAGGTTTTAAAAAGACCCATTTGATGGATGAAAAAACTGAATCGTGGACAGGTTGAAGGTTAAGAAACTTACTCATAGCACATAACCAGGAAATAAGTGGCAGCACTGAGATTTAAACCCAGTCTTCCTGGGTCTATTGCCCATGAACTTCAGTAGCTATGCTGTGCTACTGGATGGAACAAGGTGTCAGAATAGATGGGAGGGGCTGGGACTGGTAGCACTGGGATCAGCCTTGGGAAGGATGAGGGCCATTCTCTCTTCTGAACCAGAGCAATAGGAGGAAGGTCTGAATTTTTGAAAGATTACTCTGGCATCAGTAGAGCTATTAGAGAGGGATACTGGGGAGAGTGAGACCCGTTAGGAAGCTGAAGCAGTTACCCAAGTAAGAAATCTGGGGTCATCAACCAAGGCTTTGGAAACATGAAGGGGGAGACAGATTTAAGAGGAATTTAGGGAATGGGATGGGACTTGATGGCTGATTGGGCGTGACATGGAGGAAGAAGGAGAGGTCTCATTCAACATTGTGTCCCTAGTGACCACCATAATGCCTGGTATATAGTAGGCACTCAGTAAACATTTATTCAATGAACAAATAGATGATGACTCAGTGTTTTCTGACGTGGACCAATCTGTGACTTTAAAAGGAAATACAAGAAGAGGAACAAGCTTGGCAGCAGTCAAGAGGGAAGCATGTGCATTTGAAGTGCCTGCATTTCATCCAATGACATTTGGATACACTGGTTGGAAACTGGATAAATCTGGGTTCAAGAGAGAGATTTGGGGGTCATTTCATCAACACACAGTTGGGAACAGAAGTGTAAGGAATGGATAACCCTTCTTGGAGAGAGCAAAGAGAATGAAAAGACTTAGAATGGATCTGGGAACACAATCCTTACAGATGAAGGAGATCCAGTGAAAGAAACAGAGAAGGAGCAGTCAACGTGGTAGGAGGGAAATCAAGCTGCAAAAGCAGGAAGAGTTTCCAACCAGGATATGTCTAATAATGGCAACGCTGAGAATCGTCTTGTTGGAAAAGGACTGGAAAGAGACTGTTGGCTTTGGTCTTGGAAGAAGACCTTTCAGTGGAGCTTTGGGGGGCAGAAACAGCAGTGGGATGGGAGTGAATGGATGGGGAGGGGGGGATGCTCAAGAGGCCAGACGTAGACAGCCTTTTTGACTTCATTGTGAAGTGAGGGAAGGAGAAAGGGCACATGAGGGAGGTCAGGTGGACAGAAAGCTTTGGGCTACTTAGGGTGTTTGTTTAGGATATTGGGATTTTGAGCCCTTTTGTAGGCTGTGGGCAAAAGAAGCACAGAGAAAGAGAACGAAGATGTAGGAGAAAGAGGATGGTGAGTGAAGGATCTGGAGTGAGTGAGAGGCATATTAGACTGAGAATGCAGGGCCTCCTTTCACAATGAGCAGGTGAAGAAAAATGCTGTCATGAGAAGGAGCTGAGAGGTTTGCCCGCAGGAGTGTAGAGCAGGTCTCCTTATAATCATGGAATGATTACACATCCCTAGTACCCGTATGTGTGTGGGCATAAGGACCCTTCCTGCCATTTCATCCCCCTTGTAGGACCTCTCCTGGTTGAGCTTGAGAGGGAGCTGGGAATGTTTCAGTGACTAGGGCCTCCAAGGGCAATTGGAAGGTCCAAACAAGACCCAAAAATGGTCTGACATGGGAATGGCCGAGAGCCTACGTCAAGATGCCAGCCTTGATTGAGCACCATGGGCTGTGCTGCTCTGCACTGTGGGAACAAGAACTGACAGTCTCATTGCAGAGGCAGGTGAAGGGTATGTCTCTCCTCGATAAACAAAGAATAAAACAATTAAAACCACCTTGGTCCATCCTCCCGGAAGCATCCTCCCGGAAGCTGGGCAGATTCAGGGAAAAGAGAGAAGGCGGCTCAGAGCAAGTGATGCTGGCCTACTAGGTACACAGCTCTGCATTCTCCCTTTGATTGGGATGGTCTGGAGAAATGCGAGCCCCGTCTTGGCCAGATGGGCTATCTTAGTTTTTGTAGTCATTCTGCCCACAATCACATTTCCCAAATTTGGTCAATCATCAGAAATACCTGGAGAATGTTTAAAGACACAAATCCCAAAGCTCTTTCCTCAAAGGTCTGATTCAGTGGGTCTGAGATGGGAACCTGGAACCTACATTTTTTTTTTCTTTGTGGTACGCGGGCCTCTCACTGTTGTGGCCCCTCCCGTTGCGGAGCACAGGCTCCAGACTCGCAGGCTCAGCGGCCATGGCTCACAGGCCCAGCCGCTCCGCGGCATGTGGGATCTTCCCGGACCGGGGCACGAACCCGTGTCCCCTGCATCGGCAGGCAGACTCTCAACCACTGCGCCACCAGGGAAGCCCGGAACCTACATTTTTAAAGAGCATCCTGGTGGTTCTGACCAACCTGGCGTATGTGATAAATAACAACCCCCTTCTCTCCCAGCAAAGCACACAAGGCCCTCCTGCCCACCCCCCCTCAGGCAGCCCTGGCTTCAGCCACACTGAACTCCTGGTTCAGACACAGCTGGCCCTTTAAGAGCTCTGTCCAGCACATCCTATCCCAGTGTGCCTTCCCTTCTCCTCCAGGCAAATCCCTACCCATCTTTGAGACACAGTTCAGATCCCTGCTCTTCAGACAAGACTTCCTAACTCCACCAGGTCTTAGTCCTGCCTCTGTTCCTCCAGCACTTCATCAGCCCCTTCCGTTTGCATGCAAGTTACATTGCACTGTGTTGGGAATCTCTTTCCTCCATAGCTCATGCGAGCCCCCAAAGCAGGAGTGGCATTTTGTTTATCTCTCCTGCAGTTAGCACAGTGCCCGGCACAGAGGAGGAGCTCAGCAGATGTTTGACTACTTAACAACTGACGGAAGAGACCTATCTCTGGGTCAGGTAGCTCCTCAGGTAGGGCCCCGCCCATGCTGGGCCCCAGAGCCTCCTCCTATTAGGACCTCTCAGCTCAGCCTCAGGAAAGATGTAGCTGATGAAATTTCCGTAGTCAGGACTGAAACCCAGACCTGAGTCGGTGCCCCCTACCGGCGCACATCTGCCTTTCCTTTACAGCTTCTCCGTATGAACTCAAGACATAGGAGTCAATTTGCATATGATCCTTGCTGGATTTGATCAGGACAGTTAATCCACCTGTGCTAGAAAAGAAGTAAAAGGCAGGCAGGAGAGAAAGAGAGATATGGGAGGGAGAGGGATGAGGATGCAAAGGAGAAGGAGGGGGCCTGGAAGGGGGAGGGAGAGGAAAGCAGATTTTATGAACTTCAAAGCCAAAGGTAACAGCGTTTTGATTACTCACTCCCTGGGGATTATCAGTGTCACTCTTCCCTTTGTAGATCTGAAGAACAGAGAAATACCTCTCCAGCCAGCAATGACTCTCTCGTGCAAATGTCAGGCAGCCATGTGTTGGCCCTTTCGTTCACTCACTTATTCACTGAGCAAACATTCACTCTTGCACTCTCTGTGCTGCGCCCCATGCAAGATGCTGGCTGGTGATGAGAGAGGTTTTCCCTAAATTCCCCCACAGCTCATTCCTCACACCTGGGCGGCTCTAGAGGGACTCTTCCATGGCCTCTTCCAAGTCCTGACCCTGATCCCTTTCCTTTTTACAGTTGTTTTCAGTTCCCGGTGTATTTTGGCATTCCTCTTCCCCTAGAGCTGGCCGTGGCCTGTTCCCACACACCCCCCTCTATTCGTGAAGACAAGGCCTGCTCCCTCCTCTAGCCGGGATTTTGTGCCCCTCGCATTTGCCCCATCCCCGTGTTCCTCTGATTTCAGCACTCGTCACACTGCGCTGTGTTTCGCATATACCCGTGTGTCTCCCCTTCTAGACTGTGAGGTCTCAGGGCAATGGCCATGTTTGTCTTCCTCTGTTGCCTCTCCAAAGCCCAGCACCTGGCAAAAGGACGTATTAACTGTTGAGTGAATAATTGAATGAATGAATCCATCAACCAATGAGTGAATGAATGGATGAAGGGCTTACTACTCTCAGAGCCGGCAAAATTAAACCTGAGGTAGTGACCAAAGTTCCAGAACCTCTGAAAGTTCTCAATCTCTGCCCCTGGGCTTTCTTTCCCAACCTCCTCCAAAACCTTCCTTAAAGGTGCTGGAGGCCTCTCTGCTTGAACTCCTGAGGGTTCAGAGCAGCCCTTCCACCACACTCCCCTCAGCCCCACCCCAAGAGCCAGTTCTCCAGCCCTGCCCTGGGCCCTCAGCAAGACCCAGGCAGGAGTCACCATGCAGGCTGTGCCCAGGGAAAGGGTGTTCCCTTCCTTTCATGGAGCTAATAGTCAGGCTGTTCGCAGCATTAGTATCCCGAGGCGGGGGGTTGGGGGAAGCCAAAGTCAGCCCTCAGGAGCTCAGAGAAGTGCTCTGAGGAGGAATAGGGAAGCAGGCCTGGAGCTGAGGGCTGTGGAGGGAGCTCTGACTCACTGGGAAGGGGCAGGGGCAGGCCATGGAAAGCCTAGGGTTTCCATGCCAAGAAGCGGAACTTTCTCCTGAGGCTCAAGAGTTGATAAACTTTTCTGTGGTGATGAAAGCCTTTCTTCAGAACCCATAGTCATTAGGTTCTGATCGGCTGTGAGTTGCAGAAAACTCCTCCACAGAAGCTTAAACAAAACACTGATTATTTTCTCCATAACCCAAAGGTCCAGAAGTGAAGACTCCAGGGCTGGTTTAGTAGTTTTCTCAGTGTCTTGAGCACCTCCTATTTTTCCCTCTGCCATGCTTTGCATGTGGCTCTTGTCCTCATGATCACAAGAAGGCTGCTTCACCTCTATCCTCACATTTGTATTCCAGGAAAGCAAGGAGAAAGGTGGGAAAATGCCCTGAGGACTCCTCAGCTCATGTCTCATTGCCCAGAATCCTGTCACTTCACTATCCTTAGCTCTGAGGTTAGCCAGGTATATTGCCACACTCCAAACAAAGCCAGCGTTCTATTAAGTATGGGTAAATGGTGGGAGGAACATTGAGTGAACCACTATGTCTGTCACAGAGTCCCAATCATGAACTAGATCAAAAGGAACTGCTTTGGTTGGAGCAAGGCCCTGCCCACTCTGGCTCTTTTCCCACCTTTGTTTGTGCCCCCTTAGTACCTTTGTAGAACCCCGGGGTGCCTGGGAACTCAATTTGAAAACCATTGCTCTAGGCCACAGGTCAGCAAACCTTCTGTAAAGAGCCAGATCATAAATAATTTATGCTTTGAGGACCATGTAAGGTTTTTATTGCACATTCTTCTTTGTAGTGGTTTATGTATTTTTTAACCCTTTAAAAAAGTAAGAACACTTCTTAACTCAAGGGGCCAAACAAAAATGGGCCACAGGCCTGATTTGGCCCAAGGACCATAGTTATCCAACCCCAGCTCTAAGGGGTCGTGGGGCACAGAGTGAAGGATGGGCAGCAGAGGCCAGAGCCCAGCTAGGAGGCAGTTATAGACATGCAGTCACTGGACAAAACAATCTCAGTCTAGATCTCTTGGGACTCCAGCTTCCCAAAATATGCCTGAGAGCTGTCAGATCCTCTGGAGCCTCACTGAGACCTTGGGCACAGGCTGGCAGGACTGGGATCCCTGTCCTTCGGCTGGTCCTGGATGGTGCTCAGGAAACAAGGAATGTCCTCTGGGCCCAGGGTGGGCACCCTCCATGGTCCCACTCCCATTGCCCACAATTCTCCAGAAAGGCGGCTGTGTGCTGAGGGGTACAGTCTCCAGGATTCCCTCCCCCACCCGCTCTCTGCAATGAACACAGACTCAGGCTCCCCTAAGCCCTCGTCCCGCTCCTGGGCCCTGGACCAACCTCCTGGCAGGTCTCTCTGCCTCCAGCCCTCCCTCCATGCTGAGTTATAGCTTTCCCCCCATCTTCACCCTCAAATCCAGACTGCTTGCTCTGGCCTGCCAGGCAAAATGCAGACTCAGCCATGCTGCTCACCCCTCCCCGCTGACCCCTCGGCTGCCCTCCTTGCTCCTTGTTCCCCTGTTCACTGCTCAGAGCATCTCCGGGACGGAGCCCACACCCTTCTCCATCCTGCGGGTCCCTGCACACCCACCTCCTCCATGCGGCCGCCTTTCATCTCTCCCTCCTTTGCCATCCTCCAATACTCACCATCTGCACTGTGCACTGGGCATTTAGATTCTGCTGTAGATTGTAGGACAAGTGAGATAACTTATGGGAAGCAGCTAGCTCGGTGCTTGGCACAAGGCAGGTGCTCAGTAGTCATGTCCTAGTTCGGGGTTTGTTTATTCATTTACCTAATGGGTGCAACTGGGTGTCTGAGCTGTATATACACGTGCCTCTTTAATCATGTCTATTTCATGTGCTGCCACCCTCCTGCCTTAGAAAGACACTTTGCCAGCTTGATTTATCTGCATGTTAGTTAATGAATCATTATAGGATCCTGTCTTTAAAGAAAGGCCAAAGAGAAGAGCGATAAAAACATGAAAGCACCAGTACACTGTGCACTGGGGGCCCACCCCATAGCTTCAACATTGTGTATGTTGTGCTGTCTGCTTGGTGTAATTAATTAGCTCCCATGTTAGGGTCAGACACTCTAAAATGCAGCTCACATCAATGGTTCTCTAATCAGTGATGTGAATCATTTTATGGCTCTGGGTTCTGGCCTTCAAAGCAATGTTTTCCCATCGTAGACATAGTAATCCCATGCTCTGTCTTTTGGCGGTGGCTTCGTGAGTGGGGGCTGGCTGGAAGGGGTGACAGTGGTGAGAATGTACAGGCAGGACCCTGACTCCCTGCAGAGGCCAGGCCCCTGGGTCTGCAGAAGGCACAACTGGCCTTGGAGTATTTTATGAGCAAGTGTTAACTGAGCTGCTGGGATACAGAAAATGAGCTTAGGGAAGACTGAGAGGATAAGTCGTGGTCCCTACCTTGTGGACCGGAGACCTCCCTGGGATGCTATGAGGCAGTCGAGCACAGTGGTAAGGGCCTGGCCTCTGGCTGCCTGATGAGTCCCAGTTCTACCACTTAGCTGTGTGATCTTAGGCGAGTCGCCTAATGTCTCTGTGCCTGGGCTTTCCCATTTGTAAAATGGAGGTATTCATAGTGGCTGTTGTGAGTCTTACATGAGTTGATATATGTAAAGTGCTCAGAACAGAGTCGAGTACATTATAGGTGTCAGCTCTTGTAGTGACAAAATCTCTCAAGAGAAGATCAAAGGGAAGATCAAAACCTGTGATTAAGTGTCTCAAAGAATCTTCTAGACCAGAGGTCGGCAAACTACCACCTTTGGGCCAAATCCAGTTCATTGTTTGTTTTCGTAAACTACGTTTTATTGGAACACAGCCATGGCCATTCGTACACATATCAATGTACACGGATTATGGCTACATGGATGTATGAAGCTGTGGCTGCATTCATGCTACAACAGCAAAGGTGGGTCATTGCAACAGACATCATATGGGATGCACAGGGGCAAATATTTACTACCTGACCCTTTACAGGAATAGTCTGCCGACCTTTGTTCTCGATGATAGCTCCTGTGAGGGGTCCAAGAGCCTGGAGATAAGTCCAGGAAACGTTTGGACTTATTCAGCATTGTCTATTCAGCATTGTCTGAGCCCGTGGCATGTGCCTGGCACACTGACAAGCGACAGGCGCTGGTGGTTCAGAGGCCATGAGACCTGGCCCCTGCCCTCCAGGAAGTTCATGGTGTAGTGGAAGACCAGATAAACAGATCAGTCGCAGTACAGCAGGTAAGTCCTGACACGGAGAGGAGAGGAAGGGCAATCAGGGAGCACTTGGACAAGAGCTCAAGGATGCGGAGACGTTGCTAGGGAAACTGCGGGCGAGGGAGGGGACTGTGCAAACCGGGGTCGTGAATGGGCCGATGTGAGGGGAGACCACACAGGTCCTGCGGTGGGAGGGCAGAGGGGAGCAGGTGCCGAGGGCCCCTCCTTGCGTACTGGGCTAGGAAATGGCGACATCATTATGTAGGGCAGGACTGGGGAGGGTAAGAGATGGGAAGGCGATTCCAGCCTAAGCAGATGGTGATGATGGGTCATCAGGGAACATGGAGGCGAGTTTGCCTGCTCGGTGGGAAAACAAGAGGGGGCTAAGGCTTCCCCACTCACTGTAGGTTGCTCACTGTAATATGTGTCTATGTAGCCAACAAGGATTTTTATCAGTAGGGTCTAGTATTTTTGTCGAAACTATCTGAGAGCCCCAAGCAGGAATGCTTTCCTCACTCTACTTGCATACCACCGGTGACGGGCTGCTCACTACCTCTGAATGCAGTCCCTTTCATTGTGGGACAGTTCTGACAGTCACAGAGTTGGGTCTCAGTGCCTCGTCATCTCCACGTTTGCCCTTGGAGCCAGCCAGGGTTACCGCTGCTCCTGCCTCTGCCCCTGAGTCTCTCTTCTCCAAGGTCAGTACCCCCAGTTCCTCCATCCCGTTTTCTAACAGGCCCCAACTGCTGCCTGCTAAGGGCCCACATCTTCCCTCACCCACACTGTTGTACAGCCCCGACATCGGTCTGTTTTCCACCAGCCCTCAATGCTATTGCTCCTAAAACAAAAGTCTCATGCCGTACATTTTCTTACAACTCTTCCGTGATTCCCCCTTGTCTTTAGGACAAAGCCTAAATCCTTAGCATGACAGACAGCCCTTCCTAACCTGGCTCCTCCCACTTCTCTGGCGTCACCACCCTCTGCTTCCCTCTCAGTCATACAACTCCATATCTACTCGCCCCAGCACCTGCTTCTCCCTCTGCCTGGATCACTTTCCTTTCCTTCTCCATTTAGCAGACCCCAGTCCATCTCCCAAACTCAGCCTGGGCTTCATTTCCTCCAGGAAGCCTCCTCCAGCCTCCTTCCAGCCAATGGCACCCGTCCTCCCTGTCCTGTCTGTCCACGCTCACGGCTTCTCGCCGTGAGTCCCGTGCCCAGGCAGAGGGCACTGCACAGGCGGTACCGGGCTCAGGCACAAGTGCAGCAGCCGTTTCCTTCTGAGGCACCTGAAGGCACGCTGGGGTGAGGCTCTGCTGGGCTGTTTGGTTTGGACAGAGGAAGCCTGCACCACTAGGAAAAACTATCCATGGGAATTCTCTACTCCTTGAGTGACAGAATAGAAAACAAAGAAGCACTTGCAGCCTCCCTACTGGGAGACTGAAGATCTTTATTGGATTGAAACCAGCCTGAAACAGGCAAAAAGTGGCCCAGACAAGATGTTAGGGGAGGGGACTCTGTGTGTTCTGTCTTCACGAACGGCACTGTCACCCACCACCCAATTGCCCAAGCCGGGAAGCTGCAGGTCTTCCCAGACTCCCTCTCTCCCTCAGTCCCCACATCCATCCAGTCACAAAGCCCTAAAGACTGCAGGACCATCTCTCTCTTGCGTCTCCACTGTGTGGCCCTCCTGCATCGCTCACCTAACTGCCACTGAAGCCTCGAATCAGCCCCACCGGCTCTGGCCTCTCTCCTGCCATGTCAGTTTCCACACGAGCAGCCAGACCCATGTTCTTCTCCAACACCTGATTGTCCCCGTCACCCACTGTTTAAAACTCTCCTGCCTCTCCTCCCTCAGGATAAAGCCCAGCTCTTCGGGGCAGGGGAGGCTATGAGGCCCTTTGGACCTCGCTCCAGGCAGATGTCTCAAGTTCTGGACCTTCTGGAGCCACCTCCTTGCACAGAAGGCCCAACCATGTTGTCCCCCAGAATGAGGCAGCTGACGGCTATGCTCAGTTTGTGGACCTCCATTGATAGACACTGACCACTCCGGAATGTTCCATCTCTGCCACAGCTCAGGCCTTGTGCACTAGACCCCTGCCTCTCCCGTCATCCCCTTCTGACCCTGACAGTCTTCCAGAGCCTTCAGAACTCTCAGACCACCGCCCCCCCACGCCAATCACAAGCAGCCTCCCCGCCTCCCCCCACCATAGGCTAGCATCTGTCACCTGGGGTTCTGGTTATCAGTTTACTGTTCTGTCTCCCCGCTCACCCAGGGCAGGGACCGTGTGATGCTCACCACTGAAACCCTACCTCCTAGGCTGGCATGTGGTGTGAGTGCTTAGTAAATATTTGCAGCAGGCAGGACTAAAACAAGATAAAAGAATCTTGTCGAAAGCCCTTTCTTGGAACACTCATTTATTCGACAAATAAACAAACAAAGTGGATGGAGAAAAGCAGGCAGAGGAGAGGCCGAGGGAAATGTCTGCAGGTCCCTGAGGACCACATAGCTCAGAGTCCACATGTGGCCTGAAAATCTGCCTCCAGTTCCGTGAAGATTTCTGTGCATTTAAGCATGAAGGAAGAGTCTCATCCTCTCACAGCTGGCCAGATGTGCCTGGTGTTGCCATGACAGCCTCCAGAATTAGCCAGATGTACCATGATCATCTTTAGAAAACGTCAGGGGACCCCAGAGACTGTATGGCCCCAGAGAGAAAAAGTTCACACTCAAAAAGGTGGCATGGAAACGCTCAGTTTAGATTGAGGGTTGTGTGGGGTGGTGTCGCGGGCGCTCTGGGCATGGTGACGTGAAGATCCTTGCTGTCTTCAAGGCCATGGGAGTCTCTCCCGGCAGCCCCTGCCCTCTCCCTAACCCCTGCTCCCTCCCTAGGTGATCAAGCTGGCCTTCGAGGAGTTTGACCTGGAGAGGGGTTACGACACCCTGACGGTCGGGGACGGTGGTCAGGACGGGGACCAGAAGACCGTTCTCTACATGTGAGTGAAGTGGAGCACGTGGTGGGCAGGGCAGGAGCACGGGCACCTTGGCTGGGGGCGGGGGATGGGCTTGTCGAGTCCTGCTTGGTCCCCCTGACCCTACCCCCCTCCACCACGCTATGACAAGGAAAGGTGTCCTGCAGCACTGTCTCGGCAACAATCCTTCCGTCTCCCTCTGCTCCTACCAAGGAAAACAGAGACCTGGGCCAGAGTCTCGCTAGGAAGTCACAGGGCAAGTATACAGAAGGAACGGCCTCTCAGGGAGCAGGGGAAGTAGAGGTTTGCTGCGTGCGCCTGGAGCATTCCACTGGATGGTCTGCGTCTATGCAGACCCTGCTTCTGCCCCCAGGAGTTTTTCCTCAAGGCCACGTACATGTGTGGTGGTCTAACTTCAGACAGAGACAGTGGAAGTGTTTTGCTAATTTCCCTCCATGCTCATAACTGTCTGGGAAAAGGATGGTTTCAGAGAATTGGGACCACATTTTCTGAGGCCAGAAAGGCTGGTTTGACATGATCTAGTCACGGGAGAGGATGATGTCAGGCTCTCCTGGGTTCCATTACACTGGGTCTCAGCTCTTGGGGGCCATTTGGCTCCTCCTTCACCCACCATGATTAGCCTGACATGAAAGCAGGAGAATGCTCCTGTTCAGGGTGTGTGGCCCAGCGTTAGAGAGATAGACAGGCCTGACCTCATCCACCTCCCCTGCCAAGAAGGAGGGGAGATTTCACATATGTTGGGCACCTAGTATGTGCCCAGACACTGTGATGGGAACTTTCACATCAGTTATCTCATTTAATTCCCACAGCAGCCCTGTGAGGAAGGTGCTATTATACCCATTTAACAGGTGGAGAAACTGAGGCCCAAAGGGTGCAAAGATGGTTGGTGGCAGAACCAGCACTTGAATTCATGTCTTTTGATTTCCATCAAGGACAGCATCCCATGCCACACCCCCTCCCAACCACACTAACACCCTCTGATCTTAATGCTGAATAAAAAATGGCCATTCTGTAATAGCTGGCTTGTCCAGGAGCTGTTCTGTTCTGGGTGCTTCTCATACCTTCCTCACATCTACCTGGAATATCCTATTAGGGCAGTTGAATAACATTACCTACCATGTCGGGTGACATGGCTGGGACTTGGGATCTCTCAAGAGAAAGGAGTGGAATGTCAGCCTGAAGGGTATCCTCCTTGCTGCCTACTCTCCACTGTATTAATCAGAGTTCTCCGAAGAAACAACTAATAGGATGTGTATATAAAAAAAGAGATTTATTATAAGGAATCATTTTGTGTGATAATGGGGACCGACAAGTCCCAAGATCCGCAGGCTGAGTCAACAAGCTGGGGACCCAGGAGAGCTGATGATGTAGTTCTAGAGCAAAGGCAAGCAGGCTCAAGACCCAGGAAGAGCTGATGTTCAGTTCAAGTTCAGGGTGGGAAAAAAGCACTGTCCTAGCTGGAAGTCAGGCAGGCAGGAAGAATTCTCTTTTACTTGGTAGAGAGTCAGCCTTTTTGTTCTATTCAGTTCTTCAACTGATTGGATGAGGCCCACCTTCATTGGGGAGGGCAATCTGTTTTACTCAGTCTTCCAATTTAAATGTTAATCTCATCCAGAAACACCCTCACAGAAACACCCAGAATTATGCTCGGTCAGATATCTGGGCACTTTGTGGCCCAATCAGGTTGACACATGAATTACCCATCATACTCAACCCCTCCCCTCCTCTCTGTGCATCCCCATCACTCACCTGCCCTGGCATGCTGACCTGTGTGGTACATCAGTTCGATGTGTCCAAGAGGCCAGGATCCCACTCTGTCTCCCCCATGACTCCATTGTGCTCTGTCATAGAGAGAACCATAGAACAGCAGAGCTGAAAAGACTCTGGGGGATCATACATTTCAACCCCTCATTTATATGGAGTGAAAAAGCTCAGAGAGGCTCGACCATTTGCTCAAGGTCCCACAGCAAATGAATGGCAGATCCAGGGCTTGTACCCAGGTCTCTGGACCAGTCTAGTTTGAGTGAGATCCCAACAAGTTCTGCAGCAGCCCAGGGGCTCTCCCTCCACCCTCAGATCTCTTTAGGCCAACATCAATTTCAAAACTTCAGGGAAACACATGCAGAATCCTTGGGTTCCTTAGTTGTCATAATTGGGTCACACAGAGGAAGAGCAGAGGCCTTGGTCTTCACCCTTGCTCACCACCACCCTGGAGTCCATCCTTACTCTTTACAGAATGTCAGAGCCCCCAGCCCAGGGATGTCACACACACCAGGCTGGTGTATCCCAGGTGGTCTCTCCCCGCTCCACAGGCATGGTGCTCACAGAGAACTGATCACCTCTCTGCAGCCAATTCAACTGCCCTCCTCAAGCTTTGAGACCCCAGGGTAGAGCAGAGAGTAGGGTCCATTAATCCAACCACCCCCTCACAACCCCCTACACCCCATCTGCGCTGGCAGTTTGTCTGGTCTCAGAGAAAAAGGAAGCCAGGTTTCTTCTAGGAGCCCCAGGCTGTGCCGTGGACTCTGACTCTGACACTCCAGCAAGCTGACCTCAGGAAAGCCACTGTCTATTTTGCACCTCTGTCTTCTCATCTGTACAGTGGGGATAACACAACCTCTACCTCACTGGGCTACTGGGGACATTAAATAAGATAATGAAAGGGACATGGTCTGACTTGGGTAGGTGCCTGGTAAGTGTGAGTTGAATCAGAATCCTCTCCATGTCTAAACTCTCTTCTTCAGAAAGAGCGTTGCCCGGGGTGGTGGCTGTGCTTTAAGCCTCACTTCTCATGCTGGAGTGGAAAGAGGTGCCTCATTAAAAGGACTGGCTGGGTTCCGACTGGGGAAATGGGTTTCTGTCTGTGTCTTTTCTGCAATACAGTTCACATGAAAGACGGGAGGTTGCAGGGATGTAGACACCCCCTTGATTAGATCTGGCTCCAGCCATCCCTCCCCTGTGCAAGTGAGGACACAGATCTCTCTTCCAAGCCCTGGAGTCTGGGCAGGGGAGTCGTGGCTGAGATGCAAGCTCTGCCTGTGGCCGGAGGGGAGTGGTCCTGAGTCTCCCAGCACATGAGCACGTGCTGCCGGGCTCAGTGCCAGAAACACTGTGGGGCTCAGTACCTGCCCTGGTGGGCCTGGCACCTAGATGTTCCTTTAGATGTCATCAGTCACACCGTCATTCTCTTGGGGTGCCACAGTGGGGTGCACGCCTCTGAATCTTTCTCTCCTGACAGCCTGACAGGTACATCGGTCCCAGATCTCATTGTCAGCACCAACCATCAAATGTGGCTCCTCTTCCAGACCGACAGCAGTGGCAGCTCCCTGGGCTTCAAGGCTTCTTACGAAGGTAACTGCTGTTGGGGAGCCAATGAGTCAGATGCTTGGGGTCTGGTTTGGAGTCAACAAGCCCTGGGTTCGAATCCCGGCTCCGCCCTGCACTAGCTTCCTCTCCTTAGGCGTGTGATTCAACTTCTCTGAGTCCCAGCCTCCTTCTTTGTCCAGTGGGTCTCCTGGGCTGTTTTGAGGATTATCTGGGATCAATCACACACATCAGTTCCATCCTGGGTTCATACCTGGCTTGTGTAGACCTTTGAAAAGCCCCATAAACTTTCTGAGGCTTGCTTATTTTATAAAATCTTTAGACTGGAGACAGTAGCTTCCCAAGCTACCCTATTTGGGTGTCATAGTGATTAGTGACTATGTGCACAGGGCTAGGGACAGACACACACCGTTGGTGACCTGAGGAGGATGCAGACGCGGGTGACCTGCATCTCTTGGTGGGAACAGGCATTAAGGGAACGGCAAAGTCTGGGGTCCAAGAGATACCTTTACCATCACCCCTCCATGCACTGCCAAGCCTCCTGATGACTTCTAGTGCAGATCCTCACAGAAGGTGGAGCAGAGACCATCCCCTGAGCATTTGTGAAGACCCTGTTAGGTATCTGACCCTAGACCAACACTGGGGGAACAGATGCATCAGATCTAGTCCCTTGCTGCAAGGGGCCTGCGCTATCATGGTAAGACAGAGGAGAAAACAAATGAGCTGTTATTAAAGCAACATAATTGCAGCAAACAGAACCAATGGGAGCACAGAGAAGGGGCAGCCATCCTTTCTGGGGCATCGGGAAAAGCTTTATCGAGAAAGTGAGCTTTAAGTCTTTCAAATGACTAGAGAGACAGGAGGCAGTGGAGGGGGAGAGAAAGCATCCTTCCCCACCCCATTCGGAGACGTGATCTTTCTACACGGGACTATTTAGGGTCCAAAGGACTCTCACTCTGCTCAGTGTGACTCACACCCCCAGTGGACCAAGGGCTCTTCCTGTACCAGGACCTGGATTCTGTCACCAAACTGGGTACACAGGACATGTATTAGTGTCCTAGGGCTGCCCTAACGAAGCACCACAAACTGGATGGCTTCAACAACAGAAGTTTATTCTCTCACAGTTATGGAGGCTAGAAGTCTGAACTCAAGGTGTCAGGAGGGCCACACTCCCTCTGAGACTCTGGGTAGACTCCTTCCTTGCTTCTTTCTAGCCCCTGCTGGTGGCCAGCAGTCCTTAGCTTATAGCTGCATCATTCTCATCTCTGCCTCTGTGGTCACACGTCCCCGTGTGTCTCTCTCCTCTTCTCATAGGACACCAGTCATGTTGGATTAAGGGCTCACCATCTTAACTTGATTTTGTCTGCAAAGACCCTATTTCCAAATAAGGTCACATGCCCAGGGACCAGGGGTGAGGATTCAGCACATCTTTTTGGAGAATACGATTCAACTCATAATGGGAGGCTAGCCCTTATTTCCTGCAGGAACACTGTCAAACCATGATATGCCCACTGGGGTAAGGATGATGGATGTACTGTTCGAAGAGTAGGAAACATGCATCTAAGTGAGACAGGACAGCAGACAGAGAACACCTATTGGGTGACAACGTGCTAAGCTCAAATCCTGGTTCTGTCACTTTCCAGCTCCATGGTGAGTCAGGGAGCCTGTCTGGGGCTCTGTTTCTTCATCTGTGAAATGGAGATAATAATACACCTTCGGGCACAGGGCTTCTGTGAAGATTAAGTTTAGATAAAGAATGTGAACATTAAAATGTTGCAAATTACAAGGTAATTAGTGAGTAGTGAGTGAGTACTTAGGTAGTTAAGTGAATGGGCTCTTCTGGCACATAGTTATACATACGCATCTGTGAGGCAATGGAAAAAGCCCCAGACGAGAAATCAGGAGACCTTGATTCAGGCCCAAGCCCTGGCCCTCACTACTCTGGAAATGGGAATGGGTTTAGACTCAAAAGTTTCTAAGGTTTCCCCATTTCAGAACTTCTACCGATATTCAGCAGTGAATGTTTCCAGAAGTGGGGAGGAATGATTCTGTGCCATCCACATTCCCTAATCTTTCCATATCTTATTCATGGCTTGGATAAGACAAAAGTCACATGAGCTTGAGAGGGATGATGATACAGCAGTCAGCAAACAGCGTGCAGAAAGATCTGGATGGAGTGGAGTAATTGGCTAAATTACCAGAATAAGATGAAGTGGAAATAAATATGAAGTCCTGTTTGAAGTTTCAAAAATATTAGCTACTAGAATTTAGCCCAGGGAGTGAGTGTTGCTTTATTCTATTCTGATCAGGCATCAGAAAACTGGGCATAGACGTGGGGACCTCAGCTTGAGATGGATAAGGAGAGGACTTAAAGTCAAGCCTAGTGAGCAAGGTTAACAGCCCCCTGAATGTTTATTCAGGGGAAAGTGGACTCAGGGGAGACTTGAGAGCTGTGTCCAAATATTTGAAGGGCTGTTCTGTGGGAAAGAGGAATTAGGCTTGTTTGGTGTGATTTCATTGGAAAAGAAAGGGACACATCACTTGTTGAGAGCCTATTATGTGCCAGAAGCTGCGTGTTCATTGTCTCAGGGTTTTCAAACAGTGTCACACAAAGACCTGGGGTACCCTCGGTGACCACCAAGGTGGTGGGATAGGGGATGCCCAGCAGGGAGGCCTCTGACCCTGCCTCCATCTCCTCCTCTCCTCCTGGAAACCTTCTAAGAGGGGATTTGTAGCTAAGCACGAGTTTGAATAGTACCGCTTCATCTCACGCAGTGCTCACAGCTATGTGATGATGGCTGCTCTTCTGTAGAAGAGGAATCAGAGCCTCAGAGGATAAGTGACCTGCCCAGGGCCACACAGAAATGTGGGACCTGGCAGAGTCAAGATTCGACGCTGGGTCTCTGTAGCTTGAAAGCCCATGATTTTCTCTTATACTGGGAGCCTCCCGAAGTTACAGAATTTCAATTCCTTATAAAATCTTTATAGAAGCCGAAGCTTTGCCCCAGTCAAATGGGCCATGAGCCCAGTCAAATAAGTCATGAGCCTGGGTTCCTTGTTACTAGAGATTGGGATTAGGTCATTTGGCCATTTCACTCAGCCAGTATTGATTAAGCTCCTGTTATGTGACCAGAACGAGGCTAGGTACTGTGGCGACAATAGAAGACAACATAGACTTGGCCTAAAAGCATGCGCTGTGTGACTGCTGGTCACAGACTAGGTGTGGGCCGGACTTCTCCTCGGAACCATGACAAAATAGGAAGAGAGAAGAGAGTCTGGACGTTTCGACCCCTCACTAACCCACAGGGGCTACACGGGTTCTGTGCACAGAGGCAGCAGCTTCTGTGAAGATAGAACAGACTCTGGAATTGGACCAGAGCTGGTGAATCCCAGCTTGGCCCCAGCTGTGTGACCTCAGGCAAATTATACGGTCTCTCTGAACCTGAATTTCCCCACTCATAAAATGGAGGTAATAATGCCAACTATATGGCATTGCTGTGCAGTGTTATGAAATGAGATCACGAAGGCCCCTTGCACAGTGCCTGGCACAGAGGTGTTGTCCTCTGGGGGCTGAGAAAGTTCCGTGATGACCACTGCCCTCCACTCCGGGCTGTGCCCTCCTCTGCGGGCCACGTGGCTCCCTGCCTGTCCCCCAGGTGGCCCGTGGTTGCTCTGATAGCCCCGGTCCTTGGCCCCTGCCTCACCCTCACTCCCCAGACTGGCTGGGAAAGGAGGTGTTTCATGATAGCCACTGTGTAAAGTGTGAAGGCAGACATGGCAGAAGACAGACCCTGGTCACCAAGGGCCTCAAGGCCTCGTAAGGAGTTCGCACTTTGTTCAGCGGGAAGAAGAGCCTGGGAAGGGTTAAATGTCAGGATGGGCCTGCCTTTCCCTTCTTGTCCTTCCACCTTTGACCTTTGTTTGAGGGTGACACCCGTGGGTCTCACACCTTCATGGCGAGATGCCCTCTTCTGTGGAAGACGTGGGTGGTCAAGTTCCCTGAGGCCCCGATATGACTGTGCCCTTTTCCATCTGCTCTGGGCTTCTCTACCTGCAGCCTCTAGGTCCCCTCCACCCTCATAGCTACTCTCCCTAAGCTCTTGCATGGCTCCCCACTGCCCCCTCAGGGCACGCACTTCTCAGGCTCTCAGCTTTCATCCTCTTTTTCTAGAACCTTCCACCGTTGATCACATCTACTCCTATGACTTCAACCTCAGCCTGAGCCCTGGTGACTTTCAGATCTACTCCCCACTTGCATGTCAGTCTACCTGTGACACATCTTACATAGCTTACCCCTCAGACATCTCAAGCCCACCCCACCTGTCTTAGGCCTATTCTGGCTGCCATAACAAAATACCGTAGACTGGGATGCCTGAATAACAGGAATTTATTTTCTCACGATTCTGAAGGTTAGAAGTTCAAGATCAGGGCTCTGGCTGATTCGGTTTCTGGTCCGGGCTGTCTTCAGATGGCTGCCAGATGTCTTTCTGGCTTGCAGATGGCTGTCCTCTCACTGTATCCTCACGTGACCTTTTCTCGTTGTGTGCACATGGAGGGAGAAGAAGAGTGCAAGTGCGTTGTCTGTTCTTATAAGGACACTAATCCTATCAGATCAGGGCCCCACCCTAGGACTTTGTTTAACCTTTATTACTTCCTTAGAGGCCCCATCTCCAAATACAGCCACACTGGGGGTTAGGACTTCAACATCTGAATCTGGGGGAGACACAAATGTTCAGTGCATTAACACCATCCCAAACCAAGCTGTCCATCTCCGCCCCCACACCCCCTGCTCCCATGTCCCCATCCCAGTGAACAGCACCACCATCCACACCATCACTCAGCCTCATCTCCACCTCCTCCTTCTCCCTCTCCCACCTCTGACTCAGTCCCCAGATTCTGCCAGTTCTCCCTCTGCGGTGCCCCAGCTCCTCTGTCATTGACGTGGCTAGGCCCTCGTCACCTATCACCTGATGACCACACAGTACTCCTACCCAGCATCCCTGACTCCAGGCCCCTCCCCCAGCCCCACCCATCTGCCTCTTGCAGCTCAGTGATCTTCCTAGAATCCAAATCTGGCACAGTTCCCTGCTACTTAAAAAAAAACAAAAAAAAAACCAAAAAACTTTAATGACAACTTCTCACTGCTTTCAGGATAAAGCACAGTCATTCATGTGGCATCCAAGGCCCTCGATGATAATTCCAAGCCAAATTCTGGCTCCTATGAACCCATTCTAGGCAGATTACAGTTTATTAATCTATCTGGTCCTACAGGGCCTAGCCCAGTGCCTGGCACAATCAGGCACCCTTCCTCTACATCCTCTCAATCCCCTTTTGTCCCGCTTTACCACCTCCCAGCACTCAGGTGCCAAGAGCCCACATTCTTCACTGTCCCCATAGACTCTGGGGTCAGACAAACCCACTTTATAATCGAGTTCTGTCATTGGCTCTGTGTGTGATCTTCAGCCAATCCCTCCACATCCCTGAGCCTGAGTTTTCTCATCTGTGAAGAAGGGCTGATAAACATTCATCTCACAGGGGTCTTGCGAGGCTTCCGTGCAGTGAAGCCTCCAGCATGGGGCATGGCACACTCAGTTTAAAAGCCTGATCCCCTCCCCTGCTTCCCTAGTCCTGCAGCTCTTCTAACCTGCACTCATGGCCCAAAGCTTCAGAATTATCTCCACCCCCATCTTAGCCCTTCTTTTATCCCAGCTCCTGGGGAATTCCATGCAGGACAGACATCTTGGCTCAGGGATGGGAGGGTGGCCGGGATGCATGTGTTCCACAGGTGGCATGAGGCATTTGAAGGCAGAAACTCCCAGGCATACCTGGCCCCATCAGCATCAATACCTCATCTGCCCCTGTTCAGGTAGAGAAAAGCTTCCTTAGGGCAGGCAGATGACACTGCAGCATCATCACTGCCCCCCCACCACCACGCCCATTAAAAGTGTGAGGTCCTGGGTGGGAAAAGTTGAGGGATTTATTTCCCAGAAATACTTCTCATTATGCTTGTCACAATCCCAGGTCAGGGTGGGGGAGGGGCCTCCATCTCTGTCAGTATCTGAGTCTTTGGCACCTAGAAACTCAGGCCCCCTCCATGAGGGCAGCCAGCTGTAGGAAAGCATTCATATTTGCAATTGCTGTGCTTCCCAGCAGAATAAGAAATATTTAAGGAACAGGCAATTAGCACTTACCAGAAACATTATAAAATTACATACAACTTGCTAACAAGTTTTAGCGTCAATCTCGGAGTCTCTTCACTTCCTGACTTGGAGCCTGGAATCTGGCAGCCTAATGCTAAATCTCGGAGGCCGGCCTAAGGGAGGAAGGAGCTGGGACCCTCACCCTGGAGATATGGAGAAGCAGGGCGGTAGAGATCATGCAGAAAGGATGCCCAAGAGTCCAGGGGACTTGTGTTGGAAATAAGGTCACCTGTGTATTCAACATCATCTAGGCCCCTATTTTGTGTTACAGACACTGTTCAGACCACAAGGGGATACAAGGATAACAAGACATTCTGTGCCTTCACCCAAGTCTTAGTCTGTCTTCATTAGAGTCCAGGAAGTATGAGAAAATGGAGAAATATCAAGGAGGGGCAGCTAACCTTACTTGAGGGCATCAGGGAAGGCTCCCTGGAGGAGCTGGTGTCTGAAGCTAAGGCTCGTTTATAAGATGGAGAGGAGTTGGTCAACATCCCAGAGAGAACAGGTTGACCTAGAAAGCCTGATCCCCTGGTTGCCTAGGGTTGAAGCTAAAACTTCCACAGAATAAAGTTGGAGAGCAAGTAGGGGGAAGATGGCCAAGTCTAGCCTTCTGCAGGCGGTGCCTGCATCCCCTTCTCCAGAACTGAACTCTGGTGGTGGCACCAGGAGGCCTCCTGAAACAGATGGTGTTGGAGCTGAGCTTGAAAGGAGACCGAGGGCAGCAGCCCAGCATCCTGACTCTGCTCTTTTTTGGACCCTGCCTTTCCTCCAATCAGAGCGTTAAGCACGTGGCCATTTTCAGCCTCCAGTCTGCAATTTTCAGGACCTCTGTCTCTTCTTACTTTATCCCCATAAGCTCAGAGGCCCAAACTTTCCAACTTCAACCAGGAATGACACCAGGCATGTTCCTAAGATGCTCACTGAGGTTCCATGATACCCTTAAAGCTTCCTCAGGCACTGGGACCTAGAGGTTTGCTAGATACAGGCAGCAGCTACCCCTCTCAGGAAGGCCCAGTGGGACCCACGCTACACACGAGTCTTTCTTGGCCCCCGGGAGGCAGGGGTGCTAAGCAACAAAGGATACTGCACCTTTAAAATTTGGCAGGAAGTAATCTGTCAATGAGATATACTCTTTAAATACATGGGCTTTTGCAAATGGCAAGCTCCAGTTTGGAGCTGATACAGACAGCTTGGGGGCAACCTGGATGTTCTACATGTTTGTCTTCACCCCATATTCACCATATTCATCCCTGTTTCCCAACCTCCTTCGGTCTGTGACACACCCATGACAGTGTGGTGGAGGAAAGGGATGGGAGGGAGGAAAGAGGTGGGAGGGACGAATGTCACCCACTTCATCCACCCACATCTCCATCCCATTCGTGAAAACTGTGTGCAGAGATCGATGCACAGATTCCCAGAGATACACGTACAGCCGCCCTCTGTCGCTTGCCTGCTTGTGCCCTTCCCATCATCAGTAGAAATGTAGAGTGGGATGTGGTTACCAGGAAATCCATGAGATCCAGGCATACCCAGAGGTCGTCTTAATGCACCAAAGATGTCCTGGTCACTCATTAGGAGTCTGTGCTGGTTGAACAATTGGTCTGGAGGGCTCAGGATGCATAAGGCACTGCGCTTGGTTCTGGAGGTACAAAGAGCAGAAGGGGTGGGACCCCCGTGTATAAGGAGCTGATCCCGGCTCTTCACGGTCTCCCAGACCATCTCTCCAGCCTCATCTCCTTTCATCATCACATCCTGCCACATTGAACTTCTAACTATTCTCCAGAATTAAATAAATAAATAAATAAATAATTGTCCAAGGGGGCTGGGAGTGAGAGAGAGAGAGAGAGAGAGAGAGAGAGAGCTCCTAAGGCTGCCTGGGTGATTCAAGGGTACAGCCCCAAGGAAGCACTTGAGCTGACACTGAGAGATGATTCTTTGTCTAGTTGACAAGTGGGGGGTGTTCATTAGGAAGAGAGCACAGCAGGTACCAAGTTGGAGCTGCGTGAGAGCTGGCTGGGCTCTGCCAACAATGGGCCAATAATGACCTTGAGGAAACACCTCCTGGTTACTGGTTATGTGCCATGTGCTGGACATTTTTTTTTTTTTTTTTTTTTTTTGCAGTACGCGGGCCTCTCACTGTTGTGGCCTCTCCCGTTGCGGAGCACAGGCTCCAGACTTGTAGGCCCAGCGGCCATGGCTCACGGGCCTAGCTGCTCCGCAGTATGTGGGATCTTCCCGGACCGGGGCACGAACCCGTGTACCCTCCATCGGCAGGCAGACTCTCAACCACTGCGCCACCAAGGAAGCCCGTGCTGGACATTTTGACAGTTGTCTTGTATACATAAGCTCATTTAATCCTCCAAACAACCCTGCAAGGTAGCTGTTCTTATTACCATTTCTGTATTACAAGTGACAAAACTAAGACTCAGAGAGGATAGGAAAGGTACCCAAGGTCTACTACTCAGTGTCAGAGCCAGGATACAGATCCGGGACTTTCTCAGAGTCCTCACCTTCGCACTCTTTTGCCCCCTGCAGGTGGCCCCGTTTTGTGGTGAATCTCAAGGTCGGAGATGGACAAAGAGGAGGCTGGGGTGGGAGGGGGCAGGCAAAGGTCCTGCCATGCCAAGGAGTTGGGGTTTTCATCTGTGGATTTTTGGGAAGCCATGGAAGAATCAATGAGCAGGGCACACCAATGATCCGATGTTTGTTCCTGAGCGATCTCGTGCTGCTTTGCAGAATATGACAGAGTAGAGGGAAGGGGCAGGGGAACGGCTCTTGCCTAACACCGTGCCCAGGTGAGGAATTAAAAGGGGTGGACTTGGGCGGTGAGGGGAAGAATGGAGAGCAGAGGGTGCAGGGATGTCCAGGAGGAGAAACCGCCAGGAGGTGGTTAGCGGGGGCTGCGACGGGGAGGGGAGGGCAGAACCCAGGCTGATCCCTGTGTCGTCTGCCTGGGCAACCTCCATGAAGCCTCTTGCCTCCCCCAGCCCCAGCCCGAGACCGGAGCTGCCTCCCCTTCGCCCCCAGAGGTTGTGTGGTCAGGTACACACCCCGTCCCGGCCCCCATCATTTACTCTGTAACTATCTCTGGAGCCACCTGACTGTGAGTTGTCCAAGGGCAGGGGCCCTGGGTCAGGCAGCTCTGTATCATTAGCACTGGGCGTGGCATTTGACACACTCCCCGTGCAACATATATCAGCTGTGCTCACACACTGAGCAGCGTGCTGTCTGTGCTTCAGACGCTGTGCTAAGTGATCAACAACACATAACTGACGCCTGCCTCCATAGGGCTTCCCTTCCAGTGGGTGGGGAGATGAGAAACGAGGAAGCCACCTGGCAGCCTGCGGGGCACCAGTGGGGGCTGAGATGGTGAACCAAGTTGTCCCTGATGCCCCAACAGACAGTAGGCTCCAGGAGAGCGGAGATTTTTGCCCTTTTTTCCACCGCTCTACGTGCAATGTCTAGAACAGGAACTAATGAAATGAATAGAGGAATACTTACAATCGGTGCTACAAAGAAAAAGACCAGGGTGCCAGGAGAGCAAAGGAAAAGGGAAACATCTAAGAAGAGAGGTCAGGGAAAGCACCTTGAGGAGGTGACGTCTTAAGCTAAAGTCTGTGGCGTGAGCAGTTGGCCATGTGACATTGGGGAGGAGAGGAAGCTGCAGCCCGGGCTGAGGGAACAGGGAATCAGTGAAGGAACAAATGAAGTCCCACCCGGTTGGAAAGGCAGCGAATCGTAGCCCAGGGTCAGACTCTCCTCTCCCTCTACACGGCACTGCTCTTCTTGGAGCACATCCAACGGTGAATTTATCCAGACATGAGAAGCAGTTCCTTCTCTACAGACATTGTCATAAAAAGGATTCCAATTTGGTATCACAAATTGAAAAACCTGGGGAGAAGACAGTAAGGTTGATCACAGATGATAGGAATAAAACAGCAGAGAACGGGGAAAGCACATATGCAGAGCCCAGTCGTGATGGAATTTTGAGGGTCTTTGAAGCACGCATCTCGTGTTCGCCAGCTTGCTTCTGGTCGAAGGAGAGAGAGGGAAAGATAAACACTTATAGAGGGGAATTCTGTTAGGCCAGATAACAGGAAGCTGCATGCGTGATTTCCTCCAAGTCAGAATTTGGCTTATGGATTTGCAGTTCTGGGCCCTGATGTCAGATTTGGTCGGCACCTGGTCAGGAGGGTCAAGGTCACATGCCTTTTCAGGCAGGGCTGTGGAGCCCAGGGAGTCCCCTTGCAGGAGGGCAAGGGGACTTGGTTCCCTTGTGTCCCCAGCAGGGGCTGGCGCTGGGCTTGGAGGGAAGATCCAGACCAGGACAAGGGTGTCTGAGGGCCAGCCCCCAGCCCCACGGCCTTCCTGAAAGGAGATCTCAAACTCTTGAACCATCCTGCTCTGTTCATTTTTTTTTTTTTTTGCGGTACGCAGGCCTCTCACTGTTGTGGCCTCTCCCGTTGTGGAGCACAGGCTCCGGACGCGCAGGTTCAGCAGCCATGGCTCACGGGCCCAGCCACTCCACGGCATGTGGGAACTTCCCGGACTGGGGCACAAACCCACGTCCCCTGCATCGCAGGCGGACTCTCAACCACTGTGCCACCAGGGAAGCCCAATCCTGCTCTGTTCTTCCTCTCCCCCGACCTGGTCCTGATTCCATGGTCTGCACATGCCCCTCTCCAACGCCTTGGACCTCGTTGCCAAGTGCGCCCTTAAACCTGACTTCCCCGAGGTCACCCCTACCCAGGAGTCCTCTCCAGCACTAGCAGCTCGTGTCCACAGGCCCCGTGAACTTCACATTTGAGCGGTGGGCTCGTGCGCTCGCTCTCCAGTGCTGTTCCACCTACGTGCAAACCCTTCTCCTTTGACCTAAGCTGTCTCCACCTCTGCCACTCGCTACCCTCCTCATGGATGTCACCAGCCTCTTCCTCTCCACTCTGGGTCTCGCCATCACCTTGCCTCTCGTTTCTCAGCCTTCTCCCATCCTGTCAGTGCGGACCTTGCTCTCTGGCACCTCTGAAGCCTTCGCTCCACCCACCTGCTCTGGGGCCCCTCGTCCCTTCCGCTCCCCCACCCGTGCCTCCCTCTACTCCATTCACCATCCTTCTCTTGGCCTCTCCATCCCCGTCCCCTCCCCCTCCTCTGTTCACTTCCTTCCTCCTTCAGCCTGAGACCGTTGCATCACACATCAGCCATTCCTTGAACAGTATCCTTGACTCCCTGCCCACCGCCCTGCCATTTCTCCACGTGCACGTGAACCAGGTTCTGAGGGATCTGGGACAAGCCACACAGCCCTGCTCGGTGGCAGCGCCCCTGTAAATGAGCTGTCTCCACCCTCCGTGGAACCCAGGGTGCATGGCGGCCCTTCCAGCCATGATTCCTCTTCTCCAGGTGACTGTTGCAGACGTTCTCGTCAACGTCGCATCCTTTTCCCCACACCTCGTCCCTCACCTTCAGCAAACATCATGACACGGCCTCCTCCTCCACTAGGAAAGTAGAGCCTGTGTCATCACAAGATCTTCAACCTCCCGCTCTCCTACCTGAAAGCTCGCTGTGATCACCTCTTCCCTCTTCCCCCCATCACGAGGGAAGGGGAGCTTCCCGGTCTCTAAGCTGAGCCCCACAGTGTGCGCTGGGCCCCGGCCTCCTGCTTCTCCATAGCCTCGTGCTGCCACTGCCCATTTCAGCTAACCAGTGTCTCTCATTCAGTTATATCCATTCACATTCTCTCTCTCTCTCTCTCTCTGCCCTCCCCTAGCATTTAATTATGGTCAAGTGTCTTCGACCTTAAAAAGCCTCTTCAGCTGCCCCCTCAAGGCCATATTCCTCATAGTTGCCACCTGAATTCTCCCTATTGCTTCACTTCTTAGAAGTGCCTTCTTTATGAGTCACCTACTCTCCCATCAGTGCCGGGCCGGCCCCATCATCACGCTCAGTCTCCCGCCAGTATCCACTGAGCTCCTTCCACTGACCTGCCTTCCAGTCCTTTCTAAACTTCCCTGCCACATTCGATGCTGTTGGTCTCCTTCCTGAAACTCATTCTCCTCTAAGCTTCTGGGGCTCCGCTCCCTGCAGGATCTTAGACTCGCCTTCTGCTGGTCCCTGCAGTGTCCCTAGCTGTTCTGTCCGGACTGATGTCTCCCCTTGGGTGGTCTCATTCTTCTCATGACCCTCTATGAGCTGAATCCAAATTCTGTATTTCTAGACCAGATTCTCCTCGTGGGCGTAAGACCCACGTAGTCCCTTTCTACTAGGTATGTCCCCGTGGAGGTGCCGAGTGACCCTCCAGCCCTGCTCCTCCCGCATCTCGTGAAGATGGAAGCACACCCAGTACCCAGGCCAAGCCCTGCAGTCATCGTAGCCCCTGCCTCCCCTTTATCCCCTGTCTGCTCACTCTCAGTGTGGCCTGTGGCTTCTTCCTGCTTTAGACCTCCCAAGTTCTTCTGCCTCTCCCCATCCCCTCTGCCTGTGCCCAGTCCAGGATGCTGTCAAAACAGCTCCCATAGGCTTCCCTGGTGGCTCAGTGGTTGAGAGTCCACCTGCCGATGCAGGGGACGCAGGTTCGTGACCCGGTCCAGGAGGATCCCACATGCCACGGAGCGGCTGGGCCCGTGAGCCATGGCCTCTGAGCCTGCGCGTCCGGAGCCTGTGCTCCGCAACGGGAGAGGCCGCAGCAGTGACAGGCCCGCGTACCGCAAAAAAAAAAAAGCTCCCAGATCACTGGGAGCCTCCCTCTAGAACGGAACCTCCATGGTGGCAGGGCCTGTGTCTGCCTTGTTCTCTGTCGCACCCACAGTGCCCAGCACAGTGGCTCATGCTAAGGAGACACTCAAATGTTTGTTGAATGAATGAATGATCTCCCTGCCTCCAGAACTGCTGCCCCTATACCGTTCTCCAGGCAGCAGTCAGGGTGACCTTTTAAAATCCACACTATGAAATGCCAAGTGGAATGAAACCCTTTCCTGAGCCCCCATTGCCTACACTCTGAAGTCCAGTCTCATTAGCAGGTCGAACAGGCCCTTTTTTGTGGGTTTGCCCTGCCTGCCTCTTCCAGCCTCATCTCTCATCACCTGGCAGAAAGTACTCATGCTTGTGGAAAGACAATGTGACATGGTGGTGAAGAGCCCTGGAACCATACAACCTGGGTTTGGACCTCAGATTCACCATTTCCTGGCTCTGTGACCTTGGATAATTACATCACCTCTCTGTGCCTCAGTTTCTTCACCTTTCAAATGGAGATAATAGCACCTAGGTCACCGTGTACCGTAAGGATGGAATGATTCACTCTATGTAAAGTTCTCAGAGTGGCTGCCAGCACATAGTCAGCGCTAGAGTGATCAGTTCTATAACTAAAAGTTCGTTATGATCGTAACGATTAGTTATCATCACTGCTGTCACTGCAGTCCTGCAAACAGCCTCTGAGGCTCTGCATGGGCTCCTCCCCCACCTGAAGGGTCCTTCCTCTCCTCTCCCACCCACTAACGCCTTTCTCTTCTTCCCAGCTTTATTGAGATGTAATTAACATATAACATTGTGTAAATTTAAGGTGTACAACGCGTTGATTTGATATATGTACATATTGTGAAATGATTACCACAATAAGGTTACTTAACACACCCATCACCTCACCTTACAGTTTGTGTGTGTGTATATGTTGAGAACTTTTAAGACCTACCCTCTTAGCAACTTCCAAATATACAATACACTGTCGTTAACCAGAATCACCATGCTGTACATCATGTCCCCCTGACTTATTCATCTTATAACTGGAACTTTGTATCCTTTTACCACCTGCACCTATTTCCCCCACCCCGCTCTTGTCAACCACCATTCTACTCTGTTTCTATGAGTTCATTTTTTTTAGATTCCACATATAAGTGAGATCATACGGTATTTGTCTTTCTCTGTACAACTTATTTCACTTAGCATAATGCCCTCAAGTTTCACCCATGTCACAAATGGCAGGATTTCCTTCTTGTTTGTGGCTGAAAAATATTCCATTGTATGTGTGTGCCACATTTTCTTTACCTGTCCATCCATCAGTGGACAGGTAAGTTGTTTCCATGGCTTGGCTGTTAGTAAATAATACTGCAATGAATCCTACATACCCCTTTCACCTGCTGGCTCCTACACAGACTTCAGACCTCAGCTTAAAAATCCTCCAAGAAGGCCTCCTCCAAGAAGCCTTCCCTGATGCCAGGGTTGGGATTGGGCTGAGATGAGAGAGACACTCACCTTGGGCATAATTTTAAGGGAGGCACCAAAGAACTCAGTAATTAAATAATATTTTAATGTAGTATTTTTTAAAAACCAAGATTAATGCAAAATATCTATGATAAAAAAAAAACATTTCAATAATGACAGACTCTGATGGCCAGGACTAGGGTGAGACAAGTGAGGTGAGCTGTGCAAGTGCTGGGTCGGATCTGGTCTTTTTATTAAGTTCTGGTGCTTTTCTTCATGTTGGATTTGATTTATATGCATCAATTTTGATTGTCTAAAAACATAATATTGCACTAAGATCGTATTTGTCTAGATGGCTGAGTTTTTGTGCTCCCTACAATTTTGTGTGCAAGGTTAGTGCATCGCTTCCCGCACCCTGTTTCCAGCCCCACCCTCCAAGTTTGAGTTGTGTTGCTCCTCCTGGGCACATCCATGGCACAAATCACCCTGTGTCATAAACACTTGCTTCCTTGTCAGGATTGTTCGGTCCTTGAGACCAGAGCCCACGTCTAGGTCTCAAGTGTCTGGCACAGCCACTGGCACACAGTAGGTGCTCATTAAATGCTTCTGATCGCACTGACGGCAGGAGAAATTGGATGGGTGTGGAAACAGCCAGGCCTGCACAGTGGAGAGGGCTGGGCAGCTTCTTCCTCCCGCTCAGGATGCTTGTTCTCTGGAGCTGATCACACCTTCAGAGTAGCTGCTGTGGTCTAAGATGCAGGCAGGTGGACCCCACATTTACATCTTCTACAGCATGCTGGAGCCTCACCAGGACCCCTTAAACCTGGGTCCTGTCCCAGGCAGTGAGCGCCAGCTCTGTCTTCAAACACTGGGTACCTTCTTCCAGGTCTCAGGGTGCCCACAGTGACAGTCCTCGCCAGGGCCTCACGCCCCAGAGAGAACGTGTTTGGGGACACTGGAAGAAAGAGGGCCTCGCTGCTCACTTTTGCAGGCTGACTTGTCCCGGGGCCCATCTTCCGTTCCTTCTGATCCCCTGGGGCTCTGGGACCTGGAGCCAAGGGGCCACCTTCCTGGGAATGCCTCAGTGGCTGCCTTCCCCCAGCCCTGGCCGGAGAAGAGCCAACTTCAGAGGAGGGTTGAGGTGTGCTTTCAGGCTGTGTGTAGAGGGACAGGCCAGGGGCACGTGTGAGATGAGAGGCGGGTGAGCTGACCTGCCCTTGCGTCCTCAGGCCTGGTGTCTGCTCACACAGACACCTCTTCTCCCCCCGAACCCAAGGACTCTTGCTGTTTGACTCAGATCTCTTGCTCTCTTTCACACACACACACACACACACACACACACACTCCCACAATCCCAGCCAAAGAATGCCTTGTTCTGCCAGTAGTAGGGAACCATGAATGTGACAGTCAACAGCCCATCCATGTAAGGTGGCAGTACTCGGGGCTCACCTGACCAGCCCACAGGGCCCAACAGCTGTGGTAAGAAAGCTTTTGCAGAATCACCCGTGTCAGGGACATGCACAGCAACTTCGGGGACTATGGCTCCTGGCAGCCCTTAATGGTGCCTACGGAAAACGCAGGGTTCCTTTGGCCTGACAGTCCTGGGAAGGTGTCCAAAAACTTCCTCTTACTCCAGCCGCCTCTCTCCCGAATCATAGGACTCCTGCCGTCCTCACCTCACCATCTGTCACAGCAGCCATGACTCGCGTCCTTCCTGCAGGGTGCCCTCCTCTCTGGGAGCAGAGCTTCTCCTCCTTGCCCGCCCTCTCTCCTGCTTCTTCCTCCCTGCCTCCCTGGCCTTCATCTCTCACAGCACCAAGCACGGGGCTGGTGGAGGCAGGGGCAACTCAGGGGGAAACTCCAGGGACTTGGCCAGGACAGACTCCTTTCCTGGAACGTCGGGGTCCTGATTGTCTCTACCACGAGGCAGCCAGCCCATCATGTCCCCAGATCCCAGACCCTCAGAGCTGTCTCAGGGAACCCACTCCCTGTCTGATTCACCACTACTGAATCAAATGAACTTTAAAGGCATACTTAATGAGTCATGTGTTCCATTTTACCTGCTCCCGTCTTAAATTGAATTAAAAATGTATCTTCATGAAAGTGCTTCCATATCAGAAGGCAGTGAATACTGATTCTCACTTAATCTCTGGTTGGGGGAAAGGCAAGCAGCAAAGCGTCAGCCACCTTCTCATCTTGCGCTTGCCTTTCCTGCTCAGGAAGGGACTGAGCTTAAAATCTATCAAGTGACGTAAGTAATCTGAATGCAAGTCAAGTCAGTAAAGATCTCTCCGAACTGTGAGCTTGTGAATTCCTAGGACAGGTGTCTCACACAGAATGTAGACCCACCTTCCCTGAATGAAAATATCCAAGCACTTGGAACACTCTATGTGGACATAGAGTCCAGGCATTTGAGAGCAGGAGGGCCTGATCCTCCCAAGAGGCTGTTTTAAACACGACCTTGCAGGGCTTCTCATCAAAAGCCCACCTGGGTCCCTCCGAGCCCAGCCTCGTGGCGGAGGTGCAGCATGGCCTTCCAGCTCCGAGAGGCATGGAGTCACCACGTGTCTCTGTTTTCTCTTTTCCTGTCTTGCAGAGATCGAGCAGGGCAGTTGTGGAGATCCTGGCATACCTGCCTACGGCTGGAGGGAAGGCTCCTGGTTTCGCCACGGTGATACACTCCAGTTTGAGTGCCAGCCGGCCTTTGAGCTGGTGGGGCAGAAGGCAATCACGTGCCAAAAGAATAACCAGTGGTCGGCTAAGAAGCCAGGCTGCGTGTGTAAGTGAGCGGGGAGGGGGCCGCTTCGGGGTCTCCACCGAGAGGCCGGGGGCCCATTTCCTAGCTAATCCGGACCCCATCCTTGGGAACCGCGTAGGTCGTAACCGTAGCTTCACTCTGGTTGGTTTCTTCTCCTTCTCAAAACGTTGCTGGCTGAGTCCTCATTTCTGGCAGTGACGTGGGTCATAGCACTGAGAATGATTGCTCTTGACATTGGGGGGCCTTCTTCAACGCCATCTTACTCTCCCTGGTGACCCTTGAGGGCAACGTCAGACCCCGACATTTCCTCCTCACCCTTCTTGCTGTCATTGACGCCATATAGTCGAGCCAGGGCAGAAGGTGCTGGCGATTTCATTAGACTGTAGACTCTGTGCCAGCCTTGGGGTACCACGAGACACTGTGGCCTTGCGGGGATATATACAAAGCGTCATCAGATTGCTTCCTCCTGCATTGGATTTAGGGAGGGATGGGGATCAAGCTGTCTTTGAATTGTTGATCTTTCAGAGAAAGGGTTGGAGTTGCGTGCTCTGTGCTCCGGAGATAACAAGGAATCCTTTCTTCCTTTCTCTGGGATGGTCTGACCTCACTTTCCGGCGCAAAGAATACTTTAAGTCCTGGCTCCCAGGGAAATTGGCAAGTGTGAGGGGAGTGTGTATAGAGGAGCAGGCTTGGTCTTTGTTGAGAAATCAAAGGTTCCACCTCTCGGGGCTGTCACCTCTTCTTCTCCCGGCCCGTGCCACTGCTCCTCTCCATCTCTTACAATCTGCTTCCCTCTGGGAAGGGCAGACAGACTGACCCTCTGATCTTTCTTGCCATCTCAGTGGGCTTCTCAGAGCCTTGGAGTGCTGCTTCATAGAGAGTGGCTGCCCCTTGGGGCCGGGGAGAGGAATGACATGGGAGACTATAAGGGAGTATCTGTGGTGACAGAGAGTTTGGCAGGTGAGTTGGTGAGTTGGGTCATACCACGGTGATTCTACTTTTCAAACAAAAAATCACTTTGTGTAGTTGACAAAGCATTTTTGATGACTTGCGAGCTTATGTAAAAATTCTTGCGGAGGTTTAAAGATCAAATCGTTCTTAGATACACATTAAGCATTACACATTCCCTTATTGAAAAAAATAAAATTGCATGAAATTGGCTGCCCATCTCTGGCCCAGTGTGGTTAGATATGTGTACCCTGAAAGCCAAGGGGACCAGAGGGGCAGGGGAGGTTAGCAGGGGGCAGCTCCGGGCAGGCAGGAACAAAGGGCCTGACAGTCTAGAAACGAGCCCAGGGCAGAGTGGGTGGGTGGAATGGAGTTCCACAGGGTGGGTCAGAGGCAGGACCTCAGAAGGCAAAGGTCCAGACTGTGGGAGTCCCAGGCAGTATGGGTGTTCCATCTCTGAAATCCATCTAGGTGAGACAAGGCAGGGAGAACTGGAAAGGGTCAGGTCTCTGGGGCAGAGAGCTGGCAGGAGTGAAGTGTGTAGCAGAGCCAGCCAGCCACTTGGAACCAGGATAAAGTTCCCTGCCCCACAAGCTGAGAGATGCTGGGAGCAGAACGCTACCGGGGTTGTGGGGGGGGTCTGTCACTCAAGCCCTCCAGGAATTTACTTGACCCTTTGGCTCTTAGAAGTAGTTTCAGGAAATCTTTCTAGAACCTTCTGTAAGTGCTGCTCAGCAGGCCCCTCGTTTCCAGGAGGAAAGCTGACAGGATGCTGGGTACTGCTTACAATCACCTGAGAAGAGGTGAGGGCAGAGAAGTCCTGGAAAATATGGGACGGTGCTCTCTGTGGTTTAAAATAAGGAAGAGGGGCTTCCCTGGTGGCGCAGTGGTTGAGAGTCCGCCTGCCGATGCAGGGGATACGGGTTTGTGCCCCGGTCCGGGAAGATCCCACATGCCGCGAAGCGGCTGGGCCCATGAGCCATGGCCGCTGAGCCTGCGCGTCTGGAGCCTGTGCTCTGCAACGGGAGAGGCCACAACAGTGAGAGGCCCGCGTACCGCAAAAAAATAATAATAATAATAAAATAATAATAATAATAAAATAAGGAAGAGGAGCCCCAGGCTTACTGATGAGAACTGTGAAGCAGGCACTCTGGGGGGCTAGGATGGCATTTCTTCTTCTGAATGATTCTGGGAGATGGGGGATGGTATCCCCAAGGTACACCCATTACTAGGGCTGTTCTGGTCATTTGGGCTTAAGAGACACAGCTTGAGTCTCAGGGATGCTGGCCTCAGTGGAGGAGGCCAGGGAGAGCCAGCTGGCCCCAGGCCTTTGTACCACAAGCAAGGTCACGAGTGAGTACCATCTGTCCGCTCTCTACTAAGTACCCAGCCCCTAAGCTGACGCATCCCTAGGTCCTGGGCTTTGCCCTCAGGTGGTGAAAGATGGTACTAAGAAAATCCGGGTTCTCTGAGAGAACTTTGGATTCAACATCTGGAGACCTGTGTCTTAGTCCCGGCTCAGTTTTGTGACTATGGCCAGGGCAACTTCTCTCTGGAGTTTGGTTTACTAATCTATCCGATGGGGTGGCACTCCCCAAATTCTAAGCCTCTATGATCGTATTTATAGAAAAAGACAACTATGACATGGACAGTCCTCACATGTTCCATCGTGAATACTTGGAAACCACTTTCTAAACTGGGTCATTTACAGAGCAGCTCCTGCTTCGAGGGATAAAGTTAAAATTTGGCGTTCTGCCTGATCCCAGATCAAATATATCATAGTGTGTGATCTGCAGAAAAGGGACAACATCTGTAAGCATTTATAAAAATATAAAATAGTACAGTCAGCCTCTGTGTTTTATAACGTGATCATAAATGTACATAGAAAAGCACCTCTAGCAAACGTTAGCTTAAGTGTCCTACATGTTAGCACACATTATTCACAATAAATATTAACACAGTATTTAGCAAACAGCACTGTTCTTTCCTTCTGAGGGTTTAGAAGAGGATTGGGGGGAGGTTTTGATGGCTCAAGTTTCTTTGAACAGTTGTCCAAAAAGTGCACAGCAGTGCATTGTTCTTCTCTTGAAACATTTTCTTCAAAACAGTTCCTTACTCGGGAATTGCCTGCCTGCCGAGACTACACAAGTACACTGTTGCCTTCATGTTCCAAAGCATTTTCTGTAGCAAGCAGAGACTTCAGAATCATTTCGTTGGCTTTCGATCTGTCCTCACAGCAGTAGATGCTCGATACATGGTCTTTTTTTCACTCGGTTTTAAAGAAGATGATGTTTCTTGCAGTGAAAAGCATTTTGGAAGAAAAGGTAGAGCCAGCTTCTCTCCTCTTGCTCTCTCTTCTTCCTTGGCTAATTCACATCTCCAGGGATCACTGCTCCAAATCAGGTGGCACCAGTGCCACTTTCCATCCATTCAACAGTATTTACTGTGTGTCTACCCCGTGCCAAGCGCCAGGCATTGGAGTCAGAGCTCTTTGGGCTCTGCCTGGGAAACATGCTCAGCCTGGGGTCCTGGTGAGAAAGCTCCCCACAGGTTACACACACTCTTCACCTTCCTCACAGGAACATCGAGAGCCTGTCCACTTATTCCTCCACAACAAGAGATACAAGGGAAGGAAGGTACAAATAAGTCTGATGGTGGTTTGCACAACACTTGATGCTTTGTTGACAGGCTAGCAGAATTCTTCACACTTCATAAGGAAGCCAGGAAACCAATTATCAGTCCATTAACAGCCACTTGCTGGAGAAGTTTCAAAACAGCCTTCACCAGAGAAACGCCAAGACTGCAAAAGTGCCAGCTTCCCCTCACCCTTTTGTAAACCACCACGAGAAGGTGTGAATCCTAACTGCTCAAGTGCCTAATGTATATGGCATAGGTGTGAAATGGGAATATACTGAGATGTATACAGTGTGAGTTACAAACCAGCAGCCAAAACTTGAGAGACCAAGGGAGGGAGAAGTGGGTCCTCTGGGGCTCAAAGATAATGTCACAGATGATACAGGGCTGGAGCTGGGCCTTGAAGGGTTGGGAGGTAAAGGAGGGTGCTCCACACAGGGATGCTACAGGAAATGGTCCTCTCCTAGCACCCTCCTGTCCCTTGCTCCCCATGTTCCTCCCCCTAACCGCCCCTATGCTCTGGACACACACACACACACACACACACACACACACACGTTGCTGGACAGAGAAATAGATTGAGTCCTAGGGTCATCAGGATCCTCAGCCTCAGCACTACTGACATTTGGGGCCAGATGATTCTTTTGTGTCGGGGGCAGTCTTGTGCATTGCAGGATGTTTTAGCAGCAGTCTTATTCTCTACCCGCTAGAAGCCAGTAGCACACACACCCACCTCCCGCTGCCAGTTGTGACAGCCAAAACTGTCTCCAGACATCACCATACATCCTCTGGGGGAAAAGCCACCCAGGATGGAGAACCACCAGTCTAGGATAACCTAGTCTTGTCAAATTCTAAATACAATGAAATCTGTATATTTGCATTTTGTGTTAGATCATGATTAAAATCTATAGAATAGTGACAGTGAGGAAGCATGGGATAAGGGAAGATGCCAGCATTTATTACATGTTTCTTTTTTGTTTTTTTTTTTAGATGCTGGGTGTAGGAGTTAATTAATTAATTAATTAATTAATTATTGCTGTGTTGGGTCTTCGTTTCCGTGCGAGGGCTTTCTCTAGTTGTGGCAAGCGGGGGCCACTCTTCATCGCAGTGCACGGGCCTCTCACTGCCGCGGCCTCTCTTGTTGCGGAGCACGGGCTCCAGATGCGCAGGCTCAGTAGTTGTGGCTCACGGGCCTAGTTGCTCCGCGGCATGTGGGATCCTCCCAGCCCAGGGCTCGAACCCATATCCCCTGCATTAGCAGGCAGATTCTCAACCACTGCGCCACCAGGGAAGCCCCTATTACATGTTTTATGTCATTGGGAAGATAGGCATCCTCCCTACAACGTTATGGAATATTTATTCTCTCATTTTTACAGAGGAAAACAAAGCTCAGGGAGACAAGGTACATAGGCTCAGAGGTTATAGAACCATTAAATGATGGGCTGGAATTTAAACCATTAATTGACAGAGCAGGCTTCTACTCCATATCCTGTAGTCTCTCTATGGCACCAGACATCCAGAATCCAAGGGGTCATCTGCAGCAGGAGAAACAAGGAAGTCCTAGGACAACAAAATTCGTCCAGACTACAGAAACAAACTGTTGTCTGTGTTACCCCCATGAAGAGACAGAGATTGACAAGAGTGAAACAAGTTCATGAAGGCTAGACCCATGACCCTTGTTGGGACTACATCAGTATTTGCACACCAGTATGCAACATACTGGTGTCAAAGGCATTTCCTCATCTTTACTTTTTCTCATTCCTTCTACCCATCCATTTATCCATCCATTTTGATTTATTGAGCACCTGCTATGTACAGAGTCAGCTGCATAAGAGGGTATGGCTTTTCCTGGTAAAATTCTAAACTGGAGGGCCTCTGGGGATGGCCCTGCTCAGCTTGTAGTGCCATGTCCTATGTAATGTGCTGTTAACCCTTTCGATAAGCATCTGGGGCTTAAGGGCCGCTACTCAACACAGGCTTTTGGTATATTCTAGTATTTTAAAAGTTTAAATGAATAAGATACTCTTAATTCATTTCCTTAATCATTTTCAAATTTGGCCATTCCTTTTTGATTCTTATGCGTGTATACACATATTTTGTATGGTTTTAATCAAAGTGAACGTACCGTCTCGCATTCTGTCTCTTCAAGTTCGCATTATATTGCATACCTTGCCGTGCTACTACATGTCTTTTGTAGTTATCATTCTTCATACCTATGGAATATTCTGTCTAGTGAGTGGACCATAACTTAGGCTACCAATGATGTTCAATTATTTTTATACAAGGCTATAATGAACATCCTCAAGTGTATGGCCTTTTTTTTTTTTTCTTCTCTTGAATTGTTTTCTTAAGATAAGTTTCCAGGAGTGACATTGTTGGGCCAGAGTAGAACATTTAAAAATAGCTCTTGATGTATACTCCTATGTTTCTCCCCCAAAATGTTGTGCCAGGTCATAATGTCAACAGCAAAAGCTTTAAGGTTAAAACTAAGATTCGTATAATACATGTCCTTCCCATCCAGAAATATGGCATAGATTTCTCTTGCGTTCATCTACTTCCCCTTTTCTAAATATAACAACTTTGTGGTTTCCTTCATATAGGTCACATATATCTCTCGTAACCTCTACCAGCATCGCCAAACCTCAAGTATTTGTGCGGCCTTTTAAAAGTTGCTAATTTAATAGGTATAAGTTGAACACATCCCTCCAGCACACCCTTGTCAACTTCCGCAAAGTGCCAAATATTATGATAAGTGCTGCGAATGTAGAGACGAACTGTGCACAGCCCTTGACTTCAAAGAGCTCGCTCTAACATGAAGATAGACATAATTATGTAAATTAAAGTGGGCTCTTGTGGTTCAAAATTTAGCTTTTCAAATAGAAAGCATTGGTGAATCAGATGCATTTAGAACCTGCCCCATGAAGATTCATTCTTTTATTTAACACATATTCATTGGGGGCCAGCGATGGGGCAGGCATCGTAGTGGGTGTGGAACAGGGAAGCAACAGCCCCTCTGCTCTTACAGCATAGACTTAGGTCATCGCTATTAGAAGAGTTGGGGCTCAAAGAGGGGAGGACAGATTTGAAGCCCTGCTGGGAAGGGAGCTACCCTAGTGACAGTACTGGGTTCTGAGAAAGGCCAGGGGGTCTGGACCTCTGCAAAAGGAGGATGTTCATTGGATACATTGACACACATACACACACGCGTGCACACACGTATGCACAGTCTGTGTACTTGATTTGCAGTGGTTCCTAAAGGACTTGGACCGCGGTCGGACTGCTGCCGACCGTGGGTGAGTGAAAGAAGAGAGGTGGGGTCCATGGGAGTAGGGTCTGGAGAGACTGGTTGGTACCCATGGCTGGAAGCATGCCCCTGTTGGAACAAAAGGTATGAAAGTGATGTCAGGATGTCCATTACAGGACCCTGGACAGAGACTCCAGTCCTGGCCTTTCTCCAGCTGGCCTGGGTCCAGTCCTGCCCAGCAAGGACATGGGGCATTTGCTATTTGTAACCCCCGTGTAACAATTGTCTGTCCTGACGTGTGGCTACGAGAGTATCATGTTGGTATTTTCCTTTCCAGTTTGAAGGATCTTTCTATTTGATACACATATCTTCCCAATCTCTAGCTTTCTTTTTTCTTTCTTTTTGTTTTGCTATTTTACATTGTACAGTTCTTTTACATTTTTATATAGACAAGTCTCTTGATATTTGTGATTTCTTTTCAAAGCTGACAAACTTATCATTCTGCCACAGATCTAAGAAACAGCTTGTTGTATTTTTAGTTATTTGTCAGTAATTTGTTTTTTTTTTTAAATATAATTTGTTATTCCATCTGGAGTTTATTTAGATGAATGCATGATATTGTCCAAACTATTACACAGTTTTCCAACATGATTTATTAAGTAATTCATTTCCCTTTTGATTTGAGAGAAATGAATTGTTCTATCACATTCTGAATCCTCAAATGTAGTTGTCTATTTCTTGACTCACCACTTCGTTCTGCTGCTCATTTCTATCTTAGCACCAGTGTTGAGTAATTTTAATTGTTGTTTTATAATATGTTCTAATATCTGGCAGAGCTGGAAACTACTCCTTCCTCCCTTAATTATTTTCTCTTTCAGAATATTCATTGTTATTCTCATCTGTTTGCTGTTCAAGATTAATTTTAGAATCATTTTGTCATAGTAAAAAAAAATCCTATTGGGATTTTGTGTGTGTGCTCCTATTAAACTATAAATTAACTTGAGGAAAATAGGCATTTTTATACTACACAGCCTTCCCATCCAGAAACATGGTGTGTCACTCTCTTTGTTCATCTACTTTCATTTTTCTAAATATAACAGCTTTGTGGTTTTCTTCACATAGGTCACATACGTCGCTTGCTAGCTGTATTTTTAAACAGGCAGGTGCTTTTTCACTCCCCTCCCACCTCGACCGCAGTGCCCTGTGCACACATGAAGCATGTCCCGTTTTCCCTCCTCTCTGTGGCTGAATCCTGGCGTTCCCCCTAAATATATAATCCCAGGTTTTCCAGGACAAGTGCGATTTCAAGCATCCTTTCCTTTGTCCCAGAAAATATGATCACAATAGCTAGAGTCCTTGGAAATTGCCTCTTTCAAATGTTCAGAGCCAGAACCGGGATCAGCTGAGGTTTGAAAACGTCAGCCTTGGTGTGAGGGGTAATATTCCTGGGAACTGCTTGTGATTGGGGCAGGGGCTGTGATCACAAGGGCGGTGTGAACTTCCTCCACTGGTGTAATGCTCTCCTCATTTCTCTGGGCTGCCTTAGAGGTCCTGTGAACACACACGTGGCCCCGGGAGAGAAGCAGGGAACCTGGGGATTGCTTTGGTCCAAGTTTGTCCATTTCAGGTCCATTCCTGGAAATTGAAAACCAGCGTGTGTAGTTCTGGGCCCCCTTCCTCTGTTACCCAGGTCCCCAGCACCTGGACACTGAAGACGTGTGGTCTCACTGTGCTAGTGATGAGCAGAGGTTGGGGCGCCTGCTCTGTAGAAGGACCCCAGTAATCCAAAAGGGTCAGTTCCTTGAGCAGAAAGTCCTGATGATGGTAAGAGCTGGGAAGCATCTCTATCTGCTCCTGCAGTGGGGAGTGGGCACTGCAGTCATGGCTGCGAAGCCTACCAGGACCACAGGGGCGGCCTGGGAAAGGTAACCCAGAGTCGAGGGAGGCTGAGGCTCGGAGAACTAACCCTGAATGAAGGGATGGCTCACAAAGGGGCCTGCCAGCACTTCCAGTCAGAATATCCAAGGAAGTAGAGTCAACACTTGTCCTACCAGGCCAGTGTGGGTCATACATCGCTTGTTACCCTTATTCTTTTTTTTTTTTTTTTTTTTTTTGGCGGTACGTGTGTCTCTCACTGTTGTGGCCTCTCCTGTTGCGGAGCACAGGCTCCGGACGCGCAGGCTCAGCGACCATGGCTCACGGGCCCAGCCGCTCCACAACATGTGGGATCTTCCTGGACCGGGGCACAAACCCGTGTCCCCTGCATCGGCAGGCGGACTCTCAACCACTGCGCCACAGGAAAGCCCACCCTTATTCTTAAATAGGCAGATACTTGATGGGTGAAGGTGGCTTCTGGGTTGAATCAGGTCCTCACCCAGGGGAACAGGGTCTACCTGTGCAGGGTATCCCAGCCCCAGCAAGAGGCTGCAGTTTCATTAAGAGCTTTACTCACAGCAGGGACTGGAGAGGAAACCAAGAACCAGAACAGAAGCTCAGTCCCTGAGCTGGGGCACACCTGGTGGGGCAGGGGTGGTAGGTGGGGAGGGTCCTGAAACTCTGTGGGTGTGCTGGGTTCCTCGCAAGCCCACCAAATGCTGACTGTAGGAAACCAGACTCACATGTTAGCCCACTGGTTTGAGGGGACAGGACTTCCGCATGACTGTCAGGCGTGGCTGGGCTGGGCTCAGGATCTGGCTGTAAGAAGTGAGTCTGTGGAATAAAAGTGTTCAGTGTACCTGGGTAGGGTCTCATCAGGCAAAGACTGGATGTGAAGGGATGGCTCACAAAAGAGGCTACCAGCACATCCAAGGAAGCAGAGTCAGCACTTTTCCTACCACACCAGTGTGGGTCACAAACAGCACTTGTTACCTTTGTTTTTAAATTGATACATTATGGGGGAAGGAGGTATCTTTGATGGCCCTGCCCAATACAAAATAGACCCAACCCAGCTAATCGTGAGAATCACTCATAGGCTTTTTAAAATACAGAATCGTGGTCTCATCCCCAGAAATTCTGATTCAGCAGGTCTGGGATGGGGCCCAGGAATGATTGTTCTAAAGCCTTCCTAAGTGATCTAGATCAGATTAGTGAACCCCACTAATAGGGGTACCGTCTGTGTGCCCGTTGCTTGCAGGGGTGTTTGGGATCATTCCTGAGGGGCTTGGTCCCCTGACAAGATGGCAGCCTCTTGAGGCATGGGGCTAGGATGTACATGGTCGTATGTTGTGATCATATGTTGTTGCTATGAGGCTGGCCAGGCTGAGGCTGCCATAACTCGGGTGGTTATGATGGTGGTGTCTTTCTGGGGTCCAAGGAATGTTGACCTCAGTATTGATATCCTAGTGAGGCATGGGATGCAAAGTTCAGTACTGTGACATTACAACTCGATGTTGCAATTGCCTGCCTTTCACTTCTCTGAATGCAGCAAAATGTGGAGGGGAGGGGCTGCTATACACCCGACAGTCGGAAAAGGGAACTGGGAAAGGGATGGGCATAATTCTAACATGGTTCTTGTCTGCCAAGAGCTCATGGTCTAGTGAGTGTGGCAAGCACATACTTTTATTATAAAGCAATCTTTGAATTACTGAGATTTATAGATGTGGCCACAAAGTGCTACCAGTATGTAAGGAAGAAAAATTTATTCCAGTTGGAAGATTCTCAGAAGATTTCTTGGAGGATCATGGGCAAAATTTCAGCCCAGCTCAACCCGGAGATATATCCAGAACCAAACTGCAGAAACAGTCTGAAGGCCATATTCCTACAGCTAAGAGTCCTGGTCCAAGGTATCTGGGGACCACAGCCACCTGGGTGGGCTGGGGGCTGAAAAAACTGACCAAGCTTTAGGGGTCTTATCCTGGACTATGACCTCTGCTTGAGGGCCGGTGGGGAATGGGTATACCAACCATTCTCATTTCAGCTTTCAGCTTTGGAATCAGAGCAAACAGGTTCTTTTCCCTTTATAAAATTTTCAAAGTTATGTGTATGCCAAGTGCATTCCCCATGCAGCAGCACAGACCGTGCCTTCTCCATGGTGCTTGCTCTGCAATGTCTGCTAAGAGAGCTATGGGAGAGACACAGCCTCTCTAGTCAGGGTCTGTTTTCACAGCTGCTGGCTCAGGGGCTGGGACTCAAAGCTCTCCCTCCCCCGTCCTGTGAGCCTCTGGATGAACCTGTCATTTCACGTGGCCAGAAGTACATCCCCATCAGTATCGGGTGTTGTGGGTGTCCTCAGGCTCTGTGGTTCCTGGGGAAGGCACTGCTCGCCTTTTCTAGGGGTTGGCTTTCAAGGAGAGCCTTGGGCTACCTCTCTTGGGGGAACAAAGACCCTTCCTCCAGTCCTATGTACAAAGGCAATCTGGGGGTCTCAGGAGATGGGCTGAGTACAGGACTGCTCCCCTTGGCTACCTGGTTAACTCCCATCTTGCTCAGGGAGTCAGGTCAAGCTCCTGGTCTTGAAGGTAGCTCTCTCAGGCTAACTGTAAACTCCCCTGGATCATCGTGGATTCCCCTGGAAGGAAATCCAAACATACTCCCTTACGATCCAGGGGAACAACCACTAAGTGTTCTTGTCCAGTCTGCAGTGACTGGTGGTCTGCGGTTATGACTGGGCTTAGGGTGGCCAGGACCATGGATAGCACTAGAATGCCTGAGTGAAGATGCTCTGCTGAGACAGCCTCAGAGGAGATGGTGGGGCTCTCTGAGGGGTCCCAGAAGCACCTTCTGAGCTTTGGGGGATGTAGTCTACACCCTTTCTTGAATTCCCCTGGCTCATAGGAAGTCTTGGGTTCTTGGGCTACATCGTGCCTGCATACTTTTCTCGCCAGCTAATACCTGTGTCTAGCTGATGAAGTTAATTCTTGGGTTCTTGGGCTACATCGTGCCTGCATACTTTTCTCGCCAGCTAATACCTGTGTCTAGCTGATGAAGTTAATTAAGAACAGTTGAAGCTAACCCCAGCAGAGGGCACAGAGGCCCACTGAGGTCTGCCCTGTGGCGAGGAGGGTCCCCACGAGTATCACTCAGAGATCCTGGGGGCTGGGCCGAGGCAGCTGTAGGACCTCACAGCAGTGAGAAGTGCTTTTGAGAAGCCTTTGCTTGGCACATGGAAAGACCGGTCATCAGGGCACCCATTCCTCACCCCACAGGGCACAGCTCCTCGGAATCCCAGACAGAACTCAAGTCTGACAGAATAGCCAACACTCAAGTGTCAGGCTGTTCAGCTCCAGGCACCTCCGTGCAGCTGACAGAATACATCTCCTTTCCTAAGTCGGTCTTCCCAGAGAAGGTGACACACGGAGTCTTAGCAGCCAAGCATTCATTCCCACAAAGGAGGAGTTTTGTCAGAATCCTCTGGGTTTGGAGTTATCTGCTCATCCACTGAGAAGAGGGACTGAGGACCAGAGTGCAAACCTTTCGATCTGAAGTCTTGCTTGGTTGAGGAATGGGCTATGCTGGAGAGGGGTGAGGAGACCCCACTCTGGCTGCCTCCTCAGGCTGGTTGAGACTTGGAGACATGCTGAGCAGAGGCCTGTGTGGAGACGTGGCCTCCAGCAGCAGCACTGAGACATGCCTTTCATTGCAAATTCAACAAAGATTGAATGTATAACGCCCGCGTGCCCAGGCACGGGGCTACACCCCATGCCTTCAGAAGCTTCAGCACAATAAATTGTCACAAAAAAGGTGTGATTTAGAAGTTGTCAATCTAATTTTTCTGCCTGTGGAAGTAGAAAGCAAGGTACAGAATGCTTCCCCCCACCTCCCTGCTCAGAACAACAGGCAAACCCAAATTTTTCAGGATTCACATTTGCTCTAGCTTTGGGGTGGTGGCTTGGTTTGGCTACATATACTTTCCAAAGAATTCATAGCCTGTTTTCAAGGTAAAAGCTGAGCCCCAGGAGTGTAGACTCAGTTCCTTCCCAGGAGTGGAGAGCAGAGATTTTTCTTCATGCTTTGCTCCATAAGGGACCAAAACTGTCCTTTGAGCCGGTGGCAGGAGATCCTCAGCCAGCAGCTAAGGAGTACATAAGACCCCAGCTCAGAGCCTGGCCTGGGCAAGGACCTCTAAGCAGGTCTGAAGAGGGTCTAAAGCCTAGGGTAAGTGCCAGGAGTGGTTTGGGTGGGCATTATTCCAGAGGTGTGGCAAAAGTCAATCACGACCGCAGGGTAATTCCAGGCAGCGGGTAATTCCCCGAGGTTGGTCTTTGCTGATAAGCAGTCAGTTTATACAAAGAACCTAGCAAGCCTCTAAGGGGGTACAGGGATCAGGGTCCAATCACAGGAGACAAGAATTTAGCAATTGTTAGGCCCCTCCCAGTGAGCTTTGATTTAAGATTCCATTCCAGAAGGGGATTGGATTGTGAATGAGGAACTTGAGGCAGAAGCTACTTTCTCAGGATAAAGGATACTTTTGTGGAAGGGAAATAAAAAGACCACGTGTGGAGTGACCATACATCCATACTTGCTTGGGGCTCTCCCTGTTTACATCTTTTGTCCTAAGGTAATTATTAGTGGTACCATCTTTCATTCTCAAAAGTGTCCCAATTTGGGCATTATATTATGTGGCCTCCCCAACCATGACCCAACAAACGTTATGCCAAGAAAGGCATTGAGCCACAGTTGAGGGCTTTGGATGCTGAGGGTGATCTCAGAGCCAAAGATCTAAGAGGTGCTGTTCCTCCCTCTACCCTCATCCCGTGCTCCTCTCCACTTGCTTACTTTTCCCAGACACGCTGGCCCTCTTTCAGACCTTCAGATACGCTAAACTCTCCTACCTCAATGCCTTTGACTTGAGGTTCACCATGTCGGAATGTTCCTCAGGAGGCTGGATCCTTCTCATCACCCCTAAGGCCTCCCCAGAGAGGCCTTCTCTAACTACCCTATCTGAAAGAGCTATCCTTCACTTTCTGACTTCTCCATATCCCATGTCATAAACATATTAGTCAACTTTTGCTGTGGCATCAACAGTGCAAAAATCTCAATGAATTGCAACAACAAATATTTATTTCTTACTTGCATCGCATGAGGGCTGTAGGTCAGTTGCAGCTCTGCAGGGCTCAGGGAGCTCTACGTAGCCTCTTACTCTAGATGTGCCTGCTTGGACATGCCTATGCCGTGTCCACTCACCTTCCATGGGGTAAAGCAAGTCACAAGGCCAAGCGCAAAGTCAGTGGGGTGGTCAGGAGGGCTCTGCCTAAAAGGAAGCAAGGCGAGGGCAGGGCGGGAAGGAATGGTTGTGAATAAATAATACACTCTAGCACAATAAGTTATGCTTATGTTATTTGTTGATTGTCTGGTGCCCTCCTAGACTGTAAATTTCCTGAGGGCAAAACAGTATATGTCTTGTTCACTATTGTATCTATGGTGCCAATCAGATAACAAATTTTTAGTAAGTACTGGTTTCCTAGTTTTGTTATAGTTATTACTAATCATATTAGTGTTGGAATTATTAGGTAGACAAAGCCAACATGGTAGGGATAGGAGAGCCTCTGGTTTGGAAGACACTTGGCAACCCAGAGCCTACTAATGCAGGATTTCATTCTTCAGCTCTCAGGCTGGTGGGGTTATAGCCAAGGGTGGCTTGCATACTGCCTTAGTCCATTCGGGCTACTATAATAAAATGCCACAGACTGGGTAGCTTATAAACCACAGAAATGTATTGTTCACAGTCCTGGAGGCTAGAAGTCTGAGTTCAGGGTGCCAGCCTTGTTGGTAAAGGTCCTCTTCCAGGTCGCAGTCTTCTCCTTGTATCCTCACATGGCAGGAGGGGAGCAGCTCTCTCTGGAGCCTCTTTTATAAAGCACTGATTCCATTCATGAAGGCTCCACCCTCATTATTTAAGTAGCTCCCAAAGGCCCCACCTACTAATACCATCACCTTTGGGCATTAGGATTTCAACATATGAATTTGGGGGAACACAAACATTCAGACCTCAGCAGGCACTGAGTGGGATGAGCCTGGTGTACAGACTCTATGGCTGCAGCTAGGAAGGATAAATGGGTGGGGGGGGGACACACAGCACTCTACAGAAATGATGCATAACAGAGTTTTCCAGGTGGAAAGGAGAGAACATTCTAGAAAGAGAAAATAGCCAGAGCAAGACCTGGCGTTAGCCTTGCACATTTGTAGGGCTGCAGTTATCTAATATAGCTGGAATGTCAGGGAGAGTTGGGGGTGGAAAAATAAAGATAAAAGAGCTTGGCAAGGCCCTTCAGTCTTTGAGGGTCCTTTTGTGCCCTTTTGAGAAGTTTAGCCTTTATCTTCTGTGCAACAGGGGGTCTTTATTTAAAGAGTTCTAAGCAAAGATGAAATATCATGAGAATTAGTGATTTACAAAATTCATTCTGGAGCCAATAGGTAGGATGGATTCAAAAGGAATGAGATTTAAAGACAGAAAACCAGATAGGGTATTGCAGTAGGAAGAGGGCCTTCACTTAACAGGGTGTGATGGGGCTGTGACAAATACAAGAGACACTGAAGAGATAGAATCAGCAGAAGTTAGTTACAGGCTGGATTTGGGAGCAAGGGAAAGGAAGTTGATATATTTGCTTAGGCAACTGGTTATTGTCATTCATGGAGATAAGGAATGAAGGAGACTTAGGAAAATAGATAAAGAGATCAATTTTGGACATGCATTCAGGGTGCTGGTGGGATCTCCAGTAGAGATGTACATCAGACAGTTACATACCAAGTATGTATGGGAGTATGTGTGGGAGGGTCTGGGCTACCAGTATCATTTAGGAGGCAAGGGCATAAGGCAGAGTGGTGGGAAGCGGGAAGGGGCCAAGGGAAAGCCCATAACTGGGTGACGACAGAGCTGAATCATTCCCTGATGCCAGGGAATGTTCCAGATGCAAGATTCTAGGAGAACCAGTTTTGGGAAAAAAAGACTAGGAGTTCAGTTTTGGCCACATTTCATTTAATTTGCTCTGATAAAATCCAGACTCCTCCTGAGTCTAAAAGATCTTTGCCATCCTCTCCTACTCATGTCAGGTTCCTAGCTCCATGGTTCCCCTTGCTCCTGCTCTAGTGGCCTCCCTTCTGTCCCTCACATACACCAAGCTCGCTCCCACCTCAGGGCCTTTGCACTTGCAGTTCCCTCCACCTGGAGTGATCTTCCCTTAGGACAGCTGGCCACGTCCCAGAAGACGCCTCCTCAGACGGGCCATCACTGGAAAGCAAGCACCCCCCCATTCACTCTTTTCCCTTCACTCTGTCTTATGTTCTTTGCCACCTATTAGAATGTAAACTTCATGCCAGCTGAGGACTTGCTGATCTGTCTGGTTGGTTGCCTCCCATATCTAGATTAGTGTTTGTCGCACAGCAGATGCTCCGTTAGTACTCCAGCTAGGTGGAGACATTCCAAGGCCATGCAAAGGGGCCTGCACAGGAAACAGAAAGGAAGCATTTCAGGAATGGGGGAGGGCTCAGCTCTGTTGAATGCCCTGCTCACCTAACGCAGGGGGCCTGCGCTTTTGCCTGCCTGCGAGGTGGGAATGGAACAAAACAAAGAAACACAAAAACTTGACACAATTCATGGCTTTTCAATCAAATTACATCAAATATGAATTGAAGAGGACATGTTCCTTGGTCAGGAAATATGTGGACAGTGTCATCCGTTTATGCCTGATGCTCCTTTTGGAATGTGTATGAGTTTCTAGAAGGCATCCTCAGTTCTCCTCAAAGAGAACCCAGCATTAACTTAATCTTGTTTATGATAAGGATGAGCCCGGCTGGGCAACCAGTTTCAGCCACATGCATGTGACTTTGAAAACCTCGCCCAGCTTCCTCAGGCCCAAGGAAGTTAAATAATAACTCTCACCAGCTCCAGTGCCAGAGATGTTGAAAAACCTCAGATGAAAACTACTGTACTCTGAGCTTCTGAGCAGAAAGAGGTGAAAGGAATTCATTAGTGGCTTTGTAAAGCCTCTGGCTCCAGCTCAGTTCTAGCATTCATCAGCAGAGCTACCTCAGTTTACTGGTTCAGAGATGTACAGTGAAGCAAGAACAATCTGATTGGGCCTCTCCTGCTTGGGTGAGCACTGCTGGAGAAAATCGCCCAACCAGGCAAATTGGTGCTGCTACAAATTCAAGGTCACCAGTCTCAATCAAGCCTGCCACAGTGCCCAGTACCCATCTGTGTTTCTTAAGTCAGTCTGTTCTCCTCTTCCCCATGGAAGCTATGCCAAGCATTCTCCACTCCCCCCGCCCATCCTGGGAACAGCGCCCCTCCTCACCTTACCCTGGAGAATGACCTTGTCTCCCACCTGGCAGATGACATCCTCAACTTCCAAATTCCAAAGACACCAAGCCTACAGATCATCACCATCCCCATCCTTCCTCTCACCTTCCCACCTTTAATACCAGAGATGCTCACTCCTCTCTCCCATCAAAAACCAATCCCCCTGTAGCTTATGCATCCCATTTTGGCTTTAGATCAGGTACCTTCAAACACCTTTAAACTAACAGTAAGAAATGCAGTGCAGCACACACTCACACATGATTGAAACAGATTCACAAACAGTACTTACCTTTATCCCTATAATACACTTAGTTATTTCCCATTCTCTTCCTTTTGTTTTTGTTTTTTTCTTTTATTTTAGCATGCAGCCCATGACCCACCACACTGCTTTTACAAAGAGTCACTGTTTCAGAAATTTTCCTATAGATTCCCCCTCGCCTCCCACCTTCTCAGGAATCTATGCCTCGTGTAATTCATCCTTTCTTCTGTCTCAGTCTCTCCCTTCTGCCACGTCCTTCCCATCACCATTTAAATTTCCCCAGGTCCCTCTTCTCTTAAAAGTAAAACTCTTTCTTCACACCTCCCACATCCTGCCCGTTCTGGAATACTCTCCTTCACGTCCAGACTCCTTTGACGGGATGTCTTTCCTTGCTGTGAACACTCCTCACTTCCCAGTCCCTTCTCACCCCGTCCGTTCCGACCTCTGTGTCCACCACACCTGGAAACTGCTCTCACCGAGGTCACCAATGAGCCTCCTGTGGCTAAAACCCAATGGGTTTTACCCAGATGCTCCACTCTATTTCTGGACAGGTAGCCCTTCCCTCCTTCTGGAAACCACTCTCTTGTTTTTCCTCCTACCTTCATCTGCTTTGTCTCCATCTACCCTGCCAGCTTCCCTCCATCCTCTTGCAAAGTTCCATGCTGTCTGTTTTTTCTTTGCCAACTTGATAGCCCTATTGTTTGAAGTTTTTGTTTTCTTATAATATTGTACATTTCCCCAATCTTTATTGACCAACTTTATTCACTTGTTAGTTGCCTCTTAATTACCTTAGCCCATACTTCTATTTTGAGTGTTTTTCTTTTTGTGGAATTGTAGTTCTTCATATGTTAAACATAGTAAATATTTAATTGTAATATCTTGCAAATATTTCATTTGGTCCTTACTATTTACCTTTTATGGTGATATTTGAACTCCAAAAGTTTTTCATTTCTGTAACTTAAAATATTGTTTCCTTTATGATTCTAACCTTAGTATAATGCTAAGTCCTTCCCCACCTCTGAGATTATACAAATATTCCTTATATTTTCTTCTAGTACTTCTATGGTATATTGAGTGAAATGTGGATCTAATTTCTCCATTCCAGATCCAAATGGTAGCCATTTGTCCAAGCATCCCTTATTGATCAATCAACCTTTACCCTGCTAATTTAAAAAGCCCCCTTCATCATATACTACATTTTTGGATGTCTATATCCTTTTGTGAACTTTCTTTTTTGGTTCCATTGATCTTTCCTTTGAAGTTGATACCTTACAGATTTTATTATTGCAGCTTTATAATATGTTTTAATATATGAGTTGATAAGCCTCCCTGCCACTAGAGAAAATCAGTATTGTGGTTGAGAGCTTGGGCTTTGGAACCAGCATGACTGGGTTCACATCCCAGCCCCATCACTTACATGTCTTGTGACTGTGGGCATGTTACTTGAACACCCAGATGCATCTGCATCTGTAAAATGGGGATAATAATAGTATCCACCTCAAAGGGCTGCTGTGAGGGTTGATGGGTTAAGATATATGATGTCTTGCAATGCCAGCTAGCACCTCATATGCTGTTTTTCCTTGTCTTTCTCAACAGATTGATCTTATAGTTGTTTTAAGCTCCAGAAAAAGAAACTCAGTGTGGGCCTTGTCTGGAATTACAATAAATTTTGCCTTGAATTACGTTAAATTTATACAATGATTTGAAGATAATTGTTATCTTAACAATATGAGCTCATCATCCAAGAAAAAGATTTGTCTCTCATTTTTCAATTTTCTGCCTATCAATAAAGTTTTGTTGATTTTATTATATAGGTCATGTTTGCTTATTGTTTTAGGGCTGAATTTGATTTGGTAGCACTTTACAAATAAGATTTTTTTACCCTGTGGGTGTATTGATGTGTGAGTAGATGAGCATGAATATGTGTATCATACATACTATCTTATGGGAATATTTGTATCAAGACTAATTAAATAGCATAGCTACTATAGCTTGCTTAAAATGTAAAAGCTCTGGCCCTAAAAATACCTATTCCCTAGATGTTTTCCAGTCTCCTCAGGTTTTTCTCTTCACACAATTTTTGTAATTTAAAATTTCCTGGGAAATTCTCCATTTTGTGCATATTTCAATTTTATTAGTATGTTATACATACTATTCTTTTATAATTGGCTTATCTCCTTAATTTTATTATCCTGTCTCTATGTATATATCTTCCCTCTTTACTTCTGAGTAGACCAATAAGAAGTTTCTCTTTTGCTGGTCTCTTCAGTTAACTTTTTTCTGCTTTTATCTTTATTAAGTTTATTCTCCCTTTTCTCCTTAATTTTCTTTAGTTATTCTCTTCGTCACTTTCTTAGTATAAATGCTCATTTCACTTATTTCTTTTTTATTTAATAATGAATAAGGCTATTAATTTTCCCTCAAATACAGCTTTGGCCTACTATCATCAGCATTATCATAAGTAGTCTGTACTGACAGCCTTTCTTTCCTCTTTGAACTCAAGAACTTATTTAGGAAAGGGTTTTATAACTTTTTGGGTGATTAGGGGTTTTCTTCATTCTTTTATTATTTCTGTAACATCTTTATTGGAGTAAAATCGCTTTACAATGTTGTGTTGGTTTCTGCTGTATAACAAAGTGAATCAGCTGTATGTATACATATATCCCCATATCCCCTCCCTCTTGCACCTCCCTCCCACCCTCCCTATCCCGCCCCTCTAGGTGGTCACAAAGCTCCGAGCTGATCTCCCTGTGCTGTGCAGCTGCTTCCCACTAGCTATCTATTTTACATTTGGTAGTGTATATATGTCAATGCTCCTCTCTCACTTCGTCCCAGCTTGCCATTTCCTGTCCCTGTGTCCTCAGGTACATTCTCTACATCTGCATCTTTATTCCTGTCCTGCCCCTACATTCATCAGAACCAATTTTTTTTAGATTCCACATATGTGTGTTAGCATATGGTATTTGTTTTCTTCTTTCTGACTTACTTCACTCTGTATGACAGAATCTAGGTCCATCCACCTCACTACAAATAACTCAATTTCATTGCTTTTTATGGCTGAGTAATATTCCATTGTATATATGTGCCACATCTTCTTTACCCATTCATCTGTCGATGGACACTTAGGTTGCTTCCATGTCCTGGCCATTGTAAATAGTGCTGCAATGAACATTGTGGTACATGTCTCTTTTTGAATTATGGTTTTCTCAGGGTATATGCCCAGTAGTGGGATTGCTGGGTCATATGGTAGTTCTATTTTTAGTTTTTTAAGGAACCTCCATACTGTTCTCCATAGTGATTGTATTAACTTACATTCCCACCAATAGTACAAGAGGGTTCCCGTTTCTCCACACCCTCTCCAGCATTTATTGTTTGTAGATTTTTTGATGATGGCCATTCTGACTGGTATGAGGTGATACCTCATTGTAGTTCTGATTTGCATTTCTCTAATGATTAGTGATGTTGAGCATCCTTTCATGTGTTTGTTGGCAATTTGTATATCTTCTTTGGAAAAATGTCTATCTAGTCTTCTGCCCATTTTTGGATTGGATTGTTTCTTATTTTCTTACTGAGCTGCATGAACTGCTTGTATATTTTGGAGACTAATCCTTTGTCAGTTGCTTCATTTGCAAATATTTTCTCCCATTCTGAGGGTTGTCTTTTTGTCTTGTTTATGGTTTCCTTTGTTGTGCAAAAGGTTTTAAGTTTCATTAGGTCCCATTTGTTTATTTTTGTTTTTATTTCCATTTCTCTAGGAGGTGGATCAAAAAGGATCTTGCTGTGATTTATGTCATAGAGTGTTCTGCCTATGTTTTCCCCTAAGAGTTTTATAGTGTCTAAACTTACATTTAGGTCTTTAATCCATTTTGAGGTTTTTTTTTTAATTAATTTATTTTTAGCTGTGTTGGGCCTTCGTTTCTGTGCGAGGGCTTTCTCTAGTTGTGGCAAGTGGGGACCACTCTTCATCGCGGTGCACAGGCCTCTCACTGTCACGGCCTCTCTTGTTGCGGAGGACAGGCTCCAGACGTGCAGGCTCAGCAGTTGTGGCTTACGGGCCCAGCTGCTCCACGGCATGTGGGATCTTCCCAGACCAGGGCTCGAACCCGTGTCCCCTGCATTGGCAGGCAGATTCTCAACCACTGCGCCACCAGGGAAGCCCGAGTTTATTTTTATGTATGGTGTTAGGGAGTGTTCCTAATTTCATTCTTTTACATGTAGCTGTCCAGTTTTCCCAGCACCACTTATTGGAGAGGCTGTCTTTTCTTCACTGTATATTCTTGCCTCCTTTATCAAACATAAGGTGACCATATGTGCGTGGGTTTATCTCTGGGCTTTCTATCCTGTTCCATTGCTCTATACTTCTGTTTTTGTGCCACTACCATATTGTCTTGATTACTGTAGTTTGTAGTATAGTCTGAAGTCAGGGAGGCTGATTCCTCCAGCTCCATTTTTCTCTCTCAAGATTGCTTTGGCTATTCGGGGTCTTTTGTGTTTCCATACAAATTGTGAATTTTTTTGTTCTAGTTTTCTGTGAAAAATGCCAGTGGTAGTTTGATAGGAATTGCTTTGAATCTGTAGATTGCTTTGGGTAGTATAGTCATTTTCACAATGTTGATTCTTCCTATCCAAGAACACGGTATATCTCTCCATCTGTTTGTATCATCTTTAATTTCTTTCATCAGTGCCTTATAGTTTTCTGCATATAGGACAAAAGACCTGTACTAACAAGTCTTAGGTAGGTTTACTCCTGGGTATTTTATTCTTTTTGTTGCAATGGTAAATGGGGTGTTTCCTTAATTTCACTTTCAGATTTTTCATCATTAGTGTATAGGAATGGAAGAGGTTTCTGTGCATTAATTTTGTATCCTGCTACTTTACCAAATTCACTGATTAGCTCTAGTAGCTTTCTGGTAGCCTCTTTAGGATTCTCTATGTAGAGTATCATGTCATCTGCAAACACTGACAATTTTACTTTTTCTTTTCTGATTTGGATTCCTTTTATTTCTTTTTCTTCTCTGATTGCTGTGGCTAGAACTTCCAAAACTATGTTGAATAATAGTGGTGAGAGTGGGCAACCTTGTCTTGTTCCTGATCTTAGTGGAAATGCTTTCAGTTTTTCACCATTGAGAACGATGTTGGCTGTGGGTTTGTCATATATGGCCTTTATTCTGTTGATGTAAGTTCCCTGTATGCCTACTTTCTTGAGAGTTTTTATCATAAATGGGTGTTCAATTTTGTTGAAAGCTTTTTCTTCATCTATTGAGATTATCATTTGGTTTTTCCCCTTCAGTTTGTTAGTATGGTGTATCACATTGATTGATTTGCGTATATTGAAGAATCCTTGCATTCCTGTGATAAATCCCACTTGATCATGGTGTATGATCCATTTAATGTGCTGTTGGATTCTGTTTGCTAGTATTTTGTTGAGGATTTTTGCATCTATATTCATCAGTGATATTGGTCTGTAGTTTTCTTTTTTTGTGACATCTTTGTCTGGTTTTTGTATCAGGGTGATGGTGGCCTCATAGAATGAGTTTGGCAGTGTTCCTCCCTCTGTTGTATTTTGGAAGAGTTTGAGAAGGATAGGTGTTAGCTCTTCTCTAAATGTTTGATAGAGTTCATCTGTGAAGCCATCTGGTCCTGGGCGTTTGTTTGTTGGATGATTTTTAATCACAGTTTCAATTTCAGTGCTTGTGATTTGTCTGTTCATATTTTCTATTTCTTCCTGGTTCAGTCTCGGGATGTTGTGCTTTTCTAAGAATTTGTTCATTTCTTCCAGGTTGTCCATTTTATTGGCATAGAGTTGCTTGTAGTAATCTCTCATGATCCTTTGTATTTCTGCAGTGTCATTTGTTACTTCTCCGTTTTCACTTCTAATTTTATGCATTTGAATCCTCTCCCGCTTTTTCTTTATGAGTCTGGCTAATGGTTTATTAAGTTTGTTTATCTTCTCAAAGAACCAGCTTTTAGTTCTTGATCTTTGCTATTTTTTCCTTCATTTCTTTTTGATTTATTTCTGATCTGATCTCTATGATTTCTTTTCTTCTGCTAACTTTGGGGTGTTTTTGTTCTTTCTCTAATTGCTTTAGGTGTAAGGTTAGGTTGTTTATTTGAGATGTTTCTTTTTCTTGAGGTAGGATTGTATTGCTATAAACTTCCCTCTTGGAACTGCTTTTGCTGCATCCCATAGGTTTTGGGTCATTGTGTTTTCATTGTCATTTGTTTCTAGGTATTTTTTAATTTTCTCTTTGATTTCTTCAGTGATCTCTTGGTTATTTAGTAGTGTATTCTTTAGCCTCCATGTGTTTGTATTTCTTACAATTTTTTTCCTGTAATTGATATCTAGTCTCATAGCATGTGTTCAGAAAAGATACTTGCTATGATTTCAATTTTCTTAAATTTACCAAGGCTTGGTTTGTGACCCAAGATTTGATCTATCCTGGAGAATGTTCCATGAGCACTTGAGAAAAAATTGTATTCTGTTGTTTTTGGATGGAATGTCCTATAAATATCAATTAAGTCCATCTTGTTTAATGTGTCATTTAAAGCTTGTGTTTCCTTATTTATTTTCATTTTGGTTGATCTGTCCATTGGTGAAAGTGGGCTGTTCAAGTCCCCTACTATGATTGTGTTACTGTTGATTTCCCCTTTTATGGCTGTTAGCATTTGCCTTATGTATTGAGGTACTCCTGTTTTGAGGACATAAATATTTACAATTGCTATATTTTCTTCTTTGATTGATCTCTTGATCATTATGTAGTGTCCTTTGTCTCTTGTAATAGTCTTTATTTTAAAGACTTTAAAATAGACTATTTTCTCTGATATGAGAATTGTTACTCAAGCTTTCTTTTGATTTCCATTTGTATGGAATATCTTTCTCCATCCCCTCATTTTCAGTCTGTATGTGTCCCTAGTTCTGAAGTGGGTCTCTTATAGACAGCATATATACAGGTCTTGCTTTTGTATCCATTCAGCCAGTCTATGTCTTTTGGTGGGAGCATTTAATCCATTTACATTTAAGATAATTATCGATATGTATGTTCCTATTACCATTTTCTTAATTGTTTTGGGTTTGTTATTTTAGGTCTTTTCCTTCTCTTGTGTTTCCTGCCTGGGGAAGTTCCTTTAGCATTTGTTGCAAAGCTGGTTTGTTGGTGCTGAATTCTCTTAGCTTTTGCTTGTCTGTAAAGGTTTTAATTTCTCTGTCAAATCTAAATGAGATCCTTGCTAGGTAGAGTAATCTTGGTTGTAGGTTTTTCCCTTTCATCACTTTAAATATGTCCTGCCACTCCCTTCTGGCTTGCAGAGTTTCTGCTGAAAGGTCAGCTGTTAACCTTATGGGGATTCCCTTGTATGTTATTTGTTTCTTTTCCCTTACTGCTTTTAATATGTTTTCTTTGTATTTAATTTTTGATAGTTTGATTAATATGTGTCTTGGCATGTTTCTCCTTGGATTTATCGTGTATGGGACTCTCTGCACTTCCTGGACTTGATTGTCTATTTCCTTTCCCATATTAGGGAAGTTTTCTACTATAATCTCTTCAAATGTGTTCTCAGTCCCTTTTTTTTTTTCTCTTCTTCTTCTGCGTTCACTATAATTTGAATGTTGGTGCATTTAATGTTGTCCCAGAGGTCTCTGAGACTGTCCTCAGTTCTTTTCATTCTTTTTTCTTTATTGTGCTCTGTGGTAGTTATTTCCACTATTTTATCTTCCAGGTCACTTATCCGTTCTTCTGCCTTAGTTATTCTGCTATTGATTCCTTCTAGAGAATTTTTAATTCATTTATTGTGTTGTTCATCATTGTTTGTTTGCTCTTTAGTTCTTCTAGTTCCTTGTTAAACATTTCTTGTATTTTCTCCATTCTGTTTCCAAGATTTTGGGTCATCTTTACTATCATTACTCTGAAATCTTTTTCAGGTAGACTGGCTATTTCCTCTTCATTTGTTTGATCTGGTGGGTTTTTACCTTGCTCCTTCATCTGCTGCATAGTTCTCTGTCTTCTCATTTTGTTTAACTTACTGTGTTTGGGGTCTCCTTTTCACAGGCTGCAGGTTCGTAGTCATTCTTTTATTATTGATTTGTAGTTTATTTGCACTGTGAATAGAAGATGTGTCTCAACAGTTTTTGCTTTGTGGAGGAGTTTATGGAGAATTCGTTGTAGCCAAATAGAGGGTCCATTTCTGTAATATTCCAAGGGCACTTGTGAAGAAGGTGGTGTTCCTTGTTTGAAGGTTACAGAGTTTCATATAACATATACACACTCACAGTATTTTACAGATCCACTTTATTTACTTTTGACTTCAGATTAGTATATTTTTCTCCAACTCTTATGTTTTTGGGGGTTTTTTAAAGTGTATTTATTTTTGGCTGCATTGGGTCTTCGTTGTTGCATGTGGGCTTTCTCTAGTTGCAGCGAGCTGGGGCTACTCTTTGTTGCAGTGCACGGACTTCTCATTTTGGTGGCTTCTCTTGTTGTGGAGCACGGGCTCTAGATGCACGGGCTTCAGTAGTTGTGGCTCATGGGCTCTAGAGCACAAGCTTAGTAGTTGTGGTGCATGGGCTTAGTTGCTCCACGGCATGTGGGATCTTCCCGGACCAGGGCTCAAACCCATGTCCCCTGCATTGGCAGGCGAATTCTTAACCACTGTGCTAAAATTAGTTTATTTTGTCTGTTTCAGTTCTTTGGGGCAAAATGTATCATAACTGTCATATCTTCATTTTGGAATGTGCACATCATCCATTTTTTAAATGTCATCTTTGGATTTGAGATTTTGTTTTGTCTCATTGGGTCCCTAGTAACTGAATTATCATTTTGAAGGCACTGAAACTAGCAGTGACAACACCTAAGGAAAAGGTAGTAAAAGAGGGTTTTTCAACAAAACTTTTATTTCTTACTCAAGGTCCTATTGAATAATAATCAAATATTATACACAGTAATGATACAACCATTTGGTACTGAGGTTTCCACCTTTATTATTTTTCAAAAGTCTGAACCATTTAAAGGCTTATCCAAGGTCAAGATCCATGAGCACAACGTGCTTCGAAAGGGAGAGGGTGCCTCATCTTTCTCTTTTACCTGGGTCATTGGTAGTGATGAGATCCAGTCACAGTACGTTTTGTTATCCTCATTTGGGACACTGAGAAGCAAATTCTATTCTCCAACAGAAACATTCTACTGTAATATATAAACCTAATTTTCCAGAGTAAGAGAGATTAGACCTTTGTTGGACAATGCACGCTCCCTTTTCCTGCCCTCATTTTAACAAGTCTGAATTATACCTTGGGCTAGAAAACTGAGCTTTACAGGGCCACATTTCTGTTCTATTAGTGTCAGTTTATCAGCTCCATCTCTTTCCAGGTGCAAGAGGAAATGTCTCTTGGTAGCAGTCCAGAGGACTCTTGTACTGAAAAAAAAAGAATCATCAAGAGTCTGGTGTGATATTATAACATCCAAGGGTCTGGTATTAGTATTAAAACTCCTTTTTTTGTGGTTTGCATTTGCCTTCACCAGTAGTTCTCAAACCCTGGCTGCACACTAAGATCACCCGGAAGCTTTTAGAACCTCTGATGCCCTGGGTGTACTCCACCAAATAAACAGGAATCTTTGGGGCCTGGGCATTGGTAAATTGTAACACTCTTCTAATCTGAAGTCTGAGCTACCTTGGCCCATTTCCTTATTCTTGACTATTCTGAGTCACTTTAAGTTGTGTGTCTTTTCCCAAAATGAGGGTTATATTTTTCTAAGACAGATAAACCTTTATACATTTACTATCATAAATGAAGTTTTGTCTTTTTCCCCCTTTTTTAGCATCTTACTTTACATTTCCCCTCTTTATGATTCCTTGTTGTTTCCTTTGAATTCCATTTTGTTTTTCTAAATTGACTGCTTTGCTTTTTTCCCTTTGGTAATTTTGAAGATAAGCTACTTTATAGTCTACTACTAATTACACTTAACATCTTTAAAGACACACTCTAACCTATATTTCTCTAATTAACCACAGAAACTATATAACAGAGTTTCTTACAAAATGAGGAAATTAGCGTATCTCCTTGCTTCAACTTTATACTTTACATCAGAATAATCTGAAATATTTTACCCCGGGATTTAGGCAGGAGTGATATCTTTTATCTTCTCTTCCAACAAATATTTGTAACACTTTCAGTCTGTTTTCTAACTATGTTTATAGCAATTATTTAATTCTTTACTATATTGTTTATTTGCTTATCACCAATCTTTTTTCATTTTTTATTAAGCATAACTTTCTCATACTTGAGTTCTGCATTTTGATTCATCTCTTGGTTGGGTTGATAACATCTTCAAGTATTTCTTTAGTGTTGTGTGGATAATATACTTTTTGAGGTCTTTGATACTGGAAGCAGTTTCTGTTGTCTTTGCTCTTTAACAATTTGGCTGGGTCATACTCTTTTCTACTCTAAATTATTTAGGGACAGATCTGTACTGTGTCTAAGAGACATACATTGAGGATCACAGCATAGTATTTTTTCCATGTTTCCAGAGCTAACACAGGTATCCACCTATTCTTACAGACTTTGGTCAGTTCTTTTGGTTGGGGCTTGGAACGGGATGGGGATGTGAGGCATGCGTATCCATGTCACCATCTCTTCGGATGGTATCAACCATTAAATGCTCATTGATTCAATCAGCAAATATTCATTGAGCACCAACAATGTACCAGGCATTGTGGGAGCTATAGGGATTCAGAGAAATCAAACAGACAAGATTTCTGCCCTCGTGGAGTACATGTGTGTGTGCTGGGGAGAGGGAGGGACAGACCATAAACAAGCCAGTGAACAAGGTAATTTTAAAGAGTGATAGGTAGATCTGCCATGTATAGCTGCTCAAAATGGTGCCCCTGGAGCTTTACAACATGGCAACTCTGCATAAAGCGTATAAAGAAAAAAATGTGACAGAGTGATGGAGTCGGGGTGGGGACTCAGGTGATGTTAATTAAATTCTCTGCAGCAAATCCATTTGTTCTCATGCTTTCAGTGCCTTTGAAATCGTAGAGCTTTTCTTTGTCTTTGGTCCGCCTTGGTGTTGTTCTGCTGGTAGACAGGCCATGTGGTTTTTCCCCTTCTGTCTTCAAGGTAGTGGTCTTAGTTGGTTTCAGATTCCTCATTATTTGTATTATGCTCCCAGCTGGACTACCACAAAGCCATAGATGGGATAGCTGTGTGGGGGCATCTGTGTCCAGCCTAGAACCTCCAGTTCAGGGCTGTTATAATGCTTGGGGTTAACAGATGAATCTTTAACAGATTCTAAGAACACCCCCAAGGACTCCACTATTAGACTTAGTGAGCTGTACTGTTCTCATACTGGGACACGGTGTTGCTGGGTGGCTAAGGGCTTGGCCCGTGGAGTCAGGTGGATTTGAATTTGCACGGATTTGCGTGGATTTGAACTTGCTGCTAACATCTACTGGCCGCGCAGCCCTGGCAAGCTACTTAATCTCTGTGTGCTGCAGTGTCTTCGTTTTTAAATGGGGTTAATAACAGTACCTACCTCATGCCGTTTTTGTGACAATTAAATTGAGTAATTGATGAAAGTGCTTAGAACAGTGCCTGTACTTAGTAAACGCCCAATAATATACAATGGTAATTACTATTAACTATACCTTGTGTTGCCTAAAAGCTTTTTCATGTCCTTCTTTCCCCTTGACTCAAACTTTCAATACTTATGAAATGCAGAGATTATAGGGATGAGACTGATTGTGTCCTCGGGACCAGGTTCACTTTGCTGAATTTGATGGGAGGGCTTTGAGTATCAGGTTGAAAAAGTAATACTTAATGCAGAAAAGGGGAAGGTGGGTAGAGTCAGGCAGAGGAAAGAGACACTCAACCGAAGGAATCACCAATCCCTTTGTTTTGTGTTTTTATTTTTTTCTTTTGCAAACATGATTTTATTATTATTTTTCACCTTAGCTTCATTATAATTAAGTCAAATATTATACTTACTTTAATTTCAATATAATTAGCACCAAACATCACTGTAAATGTTGTAAAGGCACTTAAATGTTTGTCCATATTCATTTCTACCTTCTTTACACTTTTATATATTAAAAAATGTTTCAATAAGCCTATATCATTTTTGCAGTCAGAAAAATTAAATATTGCTTTCATTTTGAAAAATAATACCCCCAAAACTTTTACTCTAATACAATTTTTATTTGGAGGCTCATGTCCAGTCTTTACCCATATATAAGCAAATATTTAATAGCTATAATCCAAAGCATGCATATAATTTTATGATGTACTGTTTTACTTTAAAATGTTTAACATTCTTCTTTCTACAGGGTCATATTTATCACTTTAATGATTGTGTTCAAACTGCACCACATTAAAGGCTATAATTTACCTCGCATTATTGGGCTGACATGTAGGCTGTTCACATTTTTTCCTCTGTAATAAAATTACGTCACTGTAAACATCTTTGTCCATGTGGCTCTTTTTCTTTTGAATTAATTCCTAGAGATTACTGAGTCTGAATATTTGTATAGTGTTGTGGCTGCTGATGAGAATGCATACACTCCCTTCCAAAAGGGTTATATCAACTTTACTGTGCAACTGGCAATAAATACATATGAGTTTTCATGAAGCCTCAACAGTATGGGTTGTTTATTTTTATTCTTTTTCTAGTGAAATGGACTGTGTTTTCATATTAATCCTATTTTCTCTCATATGAATCCTCTGAGCATACTGTTTGGTCATCTTGGTGATGTTCTTACACAATTATAAAAGCTCTAATTCAATATTGATAGCTGTCCTTTGGCATATTTGTTGCAATTTTTTTTCATTCTGTTATTTTTCTTTTTAATTGTGGTTTAGTGTTTGTTTGTTTGTTTGTCCATTTATAGCACTTTGCTTTGCCTCAGCCTTGTTCCAGGGTCTGTTAGTTACTGGCATGGAAAGGGTTTAAAATAAAGATTTTCAGAAGAGTCGATCCTTGGAATGCGTGCAGGGCCTCAAGATAAGGCGCTGTCACCTCTCTCCCCCAGTTTCTTCCAAAGCTTTGGGCTCTGAAAGATGGTGCCTACCTAGCGCCTCCTTAGCATAGTTTTGTAGCTTCGAGGCTGGCAGAATCCCCAGGGGCACACCTATCATTTCCCCGCTAAAAATGTTTAAAAGATAGAAATGGACTTGGAATATCTCCACCCTGGTTACCACCCAGGGGATCACCACCAGCTAAAAGGAGCCAGGCCCTGGGACTACATTTAAGCTTGAATGGTGGGTTTTTCCCCCAACTCAAGGGACCGAGAAGCATGCAGACCCTGCCTGGGGTGGGCTCACCGAAACGGAGAGAGGGCCAGGAGTAAACTAGCTCCACCTTGTCTGTGGTTTGCCAGAGGGACCCTTCCCAACACCAGGTGTGGCATGGAACCCAGCATGTCTCCCACCTAGAGCTCAGAGCCCAGCCAGTCTAGCCCAACCCTCATGTCACCCTTTCTCTCTATTGCTCTTAGACTAAGAAATGCTCCCCCGCCAGCCCTCAGTGGCCCAGACACAATACCAGGGATGCTCACTGACCTCCACGGCTCTTCTCTTGCAGTTTCCTGCTTCTTCAACTTCACCAGCCCCTCTGGGGTCGTCCTGTCACCTAACTACCCGGAAGACTACGGCAACCACCTCCACTGCGTCTGGCTTATCCTCGCGCGTCCCGAGAGCCGCATCCACCTGGCCTTCAATGACATTGATGTGGAGCCTCAGTTTGACTTCCTGGTCATCAAGGACGGGGCCACGGCTGAGGCCCCAGTCCTGGGCACCTTCTCAGGAAACCAACTCCCCTCCTCCATCACAAGCAGTGGGCACGTGGCCCGTCTTGAGTTCCAGACCGACCACTCCACGGGGAAGAGGGGCTTCAACATCACCTTTACTAGTGAGTCCACCCTGTGTCCTCAGCTGACCGTCCCTCTGGGGATGTCCAGTGGAGGGGGCTCTAGCAGAGGAGTGTTGCTGTGGGTGGACCAGTTCCAAAAGCCTTGCGAGGCTGCAGAGCCAGGCATGGGGCTCCAGCATGAAGGGAAAAGCGGAAAGCGTTCTTTTCTGTGGCGTCACTCGCTTTTGAGCATTTATTTCCTATGGATGTGCCATATAACGTGAAAGGACCTGCGGCCTCATTTCTCCCTCCCACCCTCCCCCTCCTAGAAGGCCCAGCTAGAACCAGGAAGGGCCCAAGGGAGAGCAAGCCTTCCCCATCCTCTTCTAGCTACTGACGCCTCTCTGATGTGCTCCCCCAAGTCCTTGGACGCCTACTCACTGCCAACTTCGTGTATTCCCTGTGGGGCTGCTCACACTTTGCTTTGCCAGTTCCCATTCCCCTAGGCAAATCAGAAACAGAAGTCTAGAGCAGTGTTTCTGTTTGACTCTGAGACTCATTAGAGCCAACTCTTGGAGCATTTCCTCATGGCCCCTCTCAGGGCCACAGTCCCAAAGTTGTCACCTCCAGTTTTAGCCCTTGGCCCCTTCTCTAGAAGCAAGCTGAAGCTCAGCAGTGATTATTGTTGTTTCTGTGTCTCGGGGGTTGGGCGGGGCAGAAGCTTGGAGAGTAGAAACAGCAAGCTGCAAAGGTAGCAAGAGGTGCTGTTCAGGGCAGAGCCAGCTACAGACCCGGTGAACTTGGCCAATGGCAAATCTTCAGAGCGGGCTGAGGCTGGGTCCGTCTGAGCAGATTAACCAGATCGTTTCCCAGAGGCTGCTTGTGAAATGCAAGTCCCCAGTTCAAGCTCCGCTCCATGCACACAGCACACACGCAGTGCTTGTCCCTCTGGCACTTTCTGATAAAACTGATCTCCGCCCAGCCCCCCTCCCACCCTTGGCAGAGAGGTCTTGCTTCCTTGTCCCATCTGCCCCCAGGGTCTAGTGGAGCTGAAGACAATAAGTGCCAAACAGGGGTCATTGGGGACCCCAGATTCCAAGCTAAAGCCCTTCCCTGATATTTCCCATAACACCTTCTTCAAGATGCCGGACTTGATAGAAACAATCCCTCTTCCCAGGGATGCCTCCTCCAGGACACTCCTCTTCCCGTCATCTGTGGGCAGGAGGAAGCAGAGCCCAGTTCTGTCTTCCCTAATCTTCCCAGTCTAGCACTGCAGCACTGGCTTTTAGTTTATCTGTCCTCATCCCTACTTTCCCATGAGGTCATGAGCTCTGGAAAGATGGGCGTATGTATTACTTATCTTTCTATGCCCTCTGCCCAGTTCAGGGTTGGGTACATGGTGAAGATCAGTAAATATTTATTGATTGGAAAGATCCATGAATGGCTAAATGCTCTTTCTTCCTTCAGTGGGAGTGGGAAAAAGAAGGGTGAGAGCTGTCCCAGGGAAGCCCACTTATCCAGGATGGGGAGGGCCGAGGACTCTACAGGTTCAAAGCAGGTGTGGATACACCGATGGAGGACCTGGGTCAGAAACAAATACTCATAGTCTCCGAGGAAAACCATATCCTAGTAGGTCCCCACTTTCCAGGAGAGGAGCAAATGCCAAATCCTCAGGAGGAGGAGGCAGAAAGCAGCAAACCCGACCTGCTGATCAAGCTCTTACCCAGCATTCCTCTCGAAGGTTCCTCCGCCATTGTAAAAGTGATACACATCCAATACGTCAGTAATCAAAAAACAGGGGCAGGTCAAGGAAGAAGTGCTGACTACCACCCTAGATCCCCCCACCCAGAGATGATTCTTGCCAATATTTGGTGAACACTATTACAGACATTACAGATAATTTTCTGTGCATTTATACAGATAGAGTGGGATGGATAGGTAGCAATAACTTTGAAAAATCTGAGCCCCATCCTAGACCTGATGAATCAAAATCTCTAAGGAGTGAGGCCCTAAAATCTACATTTTTTACAGGCTTCTGGGGTGATTCTGATGTAGCTAGTGAAACCACAGTCCATGGGCAAGTGTTTGGGAACTAGTGTAGTCTCCCCCGCAGGACATGCATCTCCTCAGTCACGTCCCAACTGACGATCCTCTGGGAAGAGCTGGAATTTGCCCAACGTCAGGGAACTCACATCCCCCCCAAGACAGCTCTCTCCACAGTTAGAGAGCACTCGGGGCTTCCCCTCATGATGACCTGAAATCTGTGTCCCTGTAACAAGGCTCAGGGATCCCGTTTCCACCTCCAGAGCTCCTTAGAGGAAACCTAATCCTTCTTCCATGTGAGTATTTTGGACAAAGATGAGAGTAGCTGCTGTTTACTGAGCACCTACTGTGGGAGCATCCTGCAGGCATTACTGCCAACCCCACAACAGAAACTTCCTAAGCTAAGATCTGCCCCTTTCACCTGCCAGGAAACAGATTGAAAAGGTACATGGGTAGAACTGGGCAGTATTTAAATCCTTGACTTAGAGCATTTGCTTCAAGGTATTGGAAATAGCTCCATATCCCTGCTCAATGTGTACACATGTGTGTGTCTGTGTGACTGATAGGGTTTGTGTGTGTGTGTGCGCATCTCCTGTCACTGCTGAGACAGTCCCACAGATTCAGTGGCTTTTTTTTTTTTTACAACTTCATTGGAGTATAATTGCTTTACAATGGTGTGTTAGTTTCTGCTTTATAACAAAGTGAATCAGTTATACATATACATCTGTTCCCATATCCCTTCCCCCTTGCGTCTCCCTCCCTCCCACCCTCCCTATCCCACCCCTCCAGGTGGTCACAAAATTCCCTGATAGGGTTTTGAATAGACAAACGCCTGGACTTCTGGGACCCAAGTGCCACTTTTCTTCCCACCCCATGTTTCTAAATGTGAGGGCAAGCTCATGGTCATAAGTTCCTAATGAGGAAAGGTTGGGAGACTGATGTCTGGGCTGACTTAAGATTGCATTTCAGAGGGAAGGGGGTCAGGGCTCAGCTGGGATCATCCAGATTATCTCTGTGTCAGATGCTCCCTCAGCCCAGCTTCAGTAGGAAGGATCGCCAGGTTTGCTCCCAGCAAGATGATCTGACAGCCTCCAAGGCTGCTTCTGTTTCTGACTGTGCAAGTGTTTCAGTCACTAGGGAATCTCAGAGGCCTCTAAAGTGGCCCATGCCCTTGCAGCCGTGGAGCCTGGTCTCCACTGGGAAGCCACCGTCCTTAAAACAGCAGGGATGCAAATAGGGCGTGGCCTCAGACAGTGTGAGAACTGGGCACCCCTGTTGGAGGAAGGTTGGGAACAGGAAGAAGGAAGGGAACACAGACTTAAGGGGTACTGAGCACCCGTCAGGTGCTTACCAAGCATTCGCCACTTGCAAATTCAAATCAACTTTCATGTTATTCCTGTCTCATCTCATGAGAATGGCTCATTTTATAGGTTAGGAAACAGAGGCTCAGCAAGATTACATAAGTTGCCCAGAACCATGTAACTAATAAGAGGCAGAGCTTGATTAAACCCACAAGTGTTCTGGCTCTTTCCTCCCGCCGCGCCCCGCCCACACCATGGTATTATGAATTGCCCGGGCAGAGTGAGAGGCAGCCTGACAAGGGGCGAGGAAATGAAGGGAATGGCTTCAGACAGGGTTAATTCCAGGGCACCTACTTTATGATGCTTGGTATCTATTAGTGTCACAGGATTTAGAGCCCGGTTTTCCTGCAACATAAATGATCCCATAGCTGTCTGAAGGTAGGGACGCATGGAGTGGATTTGACATTGAGAACACAGATCTGCTTCTTAACCATGTTGAGCGTCAGTTTCCTCATTTGTAAACTGGGGTAATAATACCTACGTCACAGAATCACTATTTGGTGTAAATGAGCCAACAAGAGAAACAGCCCGCTGCCTGACCTATAAATGTGCTTTAGAATGAAGTTGGATTAGGTGCTCAGGAAGGCAGGAGATAAGTTTAACAAGCACCTGCTTTGTACCCAGTGTGGTTCTAGGGTATGTAGCGCTCCCCCCAGCATGCCAGGCTCTTGGGGAAGTGGGAGAGGTCTAGGATTGACCATGATAATGAAGCTTATTTTCTTTGGGGGTCCATCTGCACGTCAGCTCTGTCTAATCCCATCCTTGACCTGTATCCACACAGCTTTTCGACACAATGAGTGTCCAGATCCGGGCGTTCCAGTCAACGGCAAACGGTTTGGTGACAGCCTCCAGCTGGGAAGCTCCATCTCCTTCCTCTGCGATGAAGGCTTCCTCGGGACTCAGGGTTCAGAGACCATCACCTGCATCCTGAAGGAGGGCAGCGTGGTCTGGAACAGTGCCGTGCTGCGGTGTGAAGGTGCGTGCCTGCCGGGCCGGGGGCCGGGGCTGTCAGCCAGAGAGGCTGAGGAGGGGGACCGAGTGGCCCAAACCCCAGTCGTCCTCTTCTCCCAGGACATGGGACCACCCTCTCGCCCTCACGCCGGAATGGCCGGGGCTTTATAGAACCACAGTGCACAGAAATTTGAATTATAACCAGAGATTAAACAGGAGAGACGCTGGTTCTAGACTGTCAGGCATCAAAAATACCTCTTCTTTCAACTGGGAATGCTCTCAATATCACAGCCCTTCGGAGCCCTGCTCCCAGCTCCTGCACAGGGGAGCTCCATCAGCCTGAAGCAGTGTTGGCAGAGCCGTGAGTCTGCGTGTCTTTCAAGCTGCCTGCCACGCTTTCCTTCTCCACGTGCTAATTTCCCCCAGTTCCCTGGGACGTCTCCCAGGCTTGGCCTTGGTGTCCCTGTTAAATGATGCCTTGATAGCCTTGCAGTGAATCTCCAGGAGACTAGGGGCAGACCAGCCAGAAAAAAGACACAGCTTGAAGCAAGCACAGGGGTTGTTATGGTGTCTCCTCGGTCCTGCCTTGCCATGCAGACAGGTTTTGACTCCGTTTCAGAGGCTAGCCATCTGGTCCCCCCAACTGCAGGCACGGAAAACACAAATTAAGCTTCTTAAGGGCAGAAATTATGTAAAACTTGTGCACCAAGCACAATGCCTGGCACAGAATAGGCCCTCGATAAATACTTGTGAATAATGGGTGGAAAATGAGTCTCCCACAGACCCCTTGAAGGCAGTGACAGTGGAGGCAAGGGCTGCAGTTCCCTGCTTCTGGGACCCAGAAAGCGCCTTCCTCTTACCTTGCGTGATGGACAGAGGGTAGCGACCTAAGGGACCTCTCCATATGCAGTCCCCAAACCCAAATCCAAGCACCCCGGCCAGCAAGGGGGAAGGACAGGAGAGCGAGGGGGCGTGCCTCAGGGCAACCGCTGCCCCAGAGCTGACAGGCAGGGGAAGCGGGGAGGAGAGACCACCAGGGGCACAGGGTCCGAGGCAGAGAGGGTGGCGTCGAGTCAGAGGGACCTGGGCTGGAATCCTGGCGAGTTGCCTTTTTCCCTCTGAGCCTCTGGTTTGTTTGTTTTTCTTCAGCTAAAAGACAAGTGGGGAGATGATAATAAGATGCACATGTAAAGGGCACTTCCTGGCAGAGAGTGAGTTCCTAGCATAAGTGTTAGCCACGCGCTTGCTGGTGTGTAAGCTCCGTGAGGTTAGGGGACCTTCCTTGGGCTTGTATCCCCACAGCTGGCAGATTGTTTGACGCCTACTGGATGCTCAGTCAATACTGGTTGATCAATCACTGAATGAATGAATGAATGAATGAGTGACTTTTTAACTAGGTTAGAGCCTCCCTCATGGCCTCCAGAGCCCTGACTCTCACCAGACTGCCTTTTGTCTCCTCCCTGAAACTTACCCGCTGAGTCACCGGGGCCAAGTGACTTGACTCCTCTGTGCCTCAGCTGCCCCATCTGTAAAGTGCAGCTCATAATGGGAGCCCCCTCACAGGGTGGTCGTGAGCAAACACCACTCCTGGAGCCGTGCCTGGCAGAGAGGCAGCGCTCAGTCAGTGTTGGCTGTGAGCATGATATTCACCCAATTTTAACCATTCCTGACACCATCAGATGCATATTGGTCCACTTCGGGGGATCATGTGGTGGGTTCATCCTTCCAGGTGCCTGCTCCAGTCGTGACACAAACAGGCATCTTCCTGCCCTCCACGGTCACACAACCACGTCCACACAACCTCCTCTGCTATTTTTACCCAGCAGAGCTAGCACTTTTGGAAACAGCATAAGCTTTGGTGTCAGGGAACCGTGAAACTCCTATCTTTGCCCCCTCCCAGTTGGGGACCCGATGGGCTGGGTAGCTCCCTCGTCGGCAGCAGGGGCGTAACCACTTGTGTCTGATGGGGTTGTTTGGGGGTGAGGCAGAGCCCAGGGTCTGGGGGCTTGTCGGTCAGTGGTCTCGCCTTTCCTTCAGGCTGGGCCCCCCATTCTCCCTCATGCTCGTCAACCTCCTCTGACTTCTTTGGTTTTCCTCGTGGTCCGTCTCATCCAGGACATCTTCCCTGCTGTCTCCCACTCACCTGATCTCTCCTTCCTCCTGGATCCCTTGCTCTGTGGGCCACCGCCGGACCACTCTATCCGATATTTGGTCTCACCGTGACTGCATTTTTCTTTACCAGTTCCACGAGTCTTGGCCCTATCTCCCAACCAAGACTACAGGACTTCCCGGGCAGAAGCCCAGGCCACAGTGCCCCTGAGCCTGCGGGGCTCAGCCCCAGTGGAGTTGACCCCCCTGAGAGGGATCAGGACTTGGTAACTACAGAATCCTCCTCCCCACCATCCACTTTCCTGAATCAGGTGCTCCTAGACCATAGTTCTGCCGGTGCAGTGAACCACTCCAGACCATGAGTGAATGTGCCAGAGAACTCGACCTTCGTTAAAGGACCTTAAAGCGGTTCACTGCTTCATAGGCTGAGTCTTAACTTTGAAATTAGAGCTGTCTCATTCATTCTGTCCCTGGAGGGGAAAATGCTTAGGTTGGGGGACAGTGGACAACCAGAAATAAGGGGGCAGCCTGTTGGAGAGGTGCTGAGTTGGCACAAGGGGAGTCTGCTCAGTCTTCCTAGAATGATGGACGTTTGATACCAATCTGGTTTCCGGAGACCTGGGGAGCAGCAGATTAGAGGGCCAGAGTGAGAGCCAGACACCACCTAGGGTGGCCAATTCTGGACTTGAAACTGTAGAGCAGACAGGGTAAGAAGCTCCTGGAATCTGGCCCCTCCTTGGCCCCTTTCCCTCCTGTGTTGAGCCTTGGAAGAACCCTGCTTTGTAATCAGCATCTTTGTCTTTCCATTTTTTCTAGTTTTGTTTTTGATTAAGTATCCCCACCTTGTGGACAAATAAATGTGGAAGCTAATGGTCTTTTAAAAAATCTTTTAATATATGCTAAGAGCCTCTTAGCTTTGGAGAGGCTATAAAAGGACAGGGAGAAAATGGCTTCTTCTCCTAAATTTAGAAAGAAGGATGATCATCTGGCTGATCTAAAGCAGAAGTCGGCAAACTTTTTCTTAAAGGGCTAGCTAGGAAGTGTTTTCAGCTTTGAGGGCCCTAAGATCTCCCCTCAACTCTGCCATCGTTATGCAAAAACAGCTTTGACAAAAGAGAAATGAATGGGTTGCATTTGGCCCCTGGGCTGTAGTTTGCTGACCCCTGATCTACAGAACAGAGGACATAATAAGAGATCCATATATTTAAAATCAGAAATTTCCTAAGAAAGACTTCCAAGTAGTGAAACAGCTAGAAAGGAATGCATGGTTCTCAGCCCCGCATTCATCTCTTCCTTGTCTCTTTTAAGGAAGAACGAACTAATTACACATCACTATGGTAGGTGGTTTACAGGTGTCACCTCATTTCAGCCAGGTACCAGTCTAGGTAGCAGGTATTGTTATCGTCCTATTAAAGGACAGAGAAGCTAAGTCACTTGCCCAGGGTCCTCCCAGCTTGTAAGTAACAGAACCAGAATCCAAACCCAGGCTCTTGGCTACCCTGTTACTGTATTTTTCTTGAATTATATCGCTAGAGAGAATATAATTTCAAACATATTTGTAAAAGACTTAAAAGCATCCACAGATAGGATGAAAAGCAGGTTTTCTACTTTCTATATCCCAGTGGAAAATTAAAACGAAAGGAAACATATTGCCTATCACAAAAGACAAAGGAGACAGGACACCACGTGGAAGCATCAGAAATGGACAACATAAAACAAACTGACAGCAGTAAAACAAACATATCAGTTACGATAATAAAGGTAATGAAATTCCCTATTAGACGACCAAGACTCTCCAACTGGGTTTAAAAAAATATGCTGTTTAAAAGAAATACATGGGAAAAAAGGAGATAAATTATCTACAGTGAGTATGTATTTTCATTTTTAAAGTAATACTTGGTAGTTGTAAACAATGTAAACAATACACAAGTGCAATAAAGTGAAAGTGGAAATATTCATTTCCTAATCCCACTCCCCAGAGAAAAATAGCGTAACACTTTGGTGTAGACACGTCCACATGTTTTTCTCTCTGTATGTAAAATAAATGTGTTATTTTTATAAGTTTTAAAACAAATCTTCTAAAAAAGAAAAGTCAGTTCTCCCCACTCCCACAAGAGGAGTCTAAGTGATGGTGGTAGTTCATTTAGGCCTCTGAGGAAAAAGGGTAGTTACTGAGTTTCTAACATTATTTCGTTTAATCTTCTTGTCACTCTTGTGAGAAAGATTATTATGCTTTATGCATGAGAAATCTGCAAACCAGCAAGGTGAATTGGCTCGCCTGTGATTACCCAGCTAGTAATAATTGAGCACTTACTATGTGCTAAATACTACACCAACTGCTTTACACACACTCTTGTGTTACATCTTCTACACACACTGTTGTATTACATCTTCATGATGACCCTACAGGGGAGGTACTGTTATGATCTTCATTTCACAGATAAGGAAACTGAAGCACAGAGTGGTTAAGTAACTTGACCAAGATCACACAGCTAAGTGAATGGGAGAGTCAGATCCAGATATTTTGATACCAAACAATCACTTTGAACCACCAAATGCGGTCTGACTCCAAAGTTCATTCTCCTTTTGTTCTACCACAAAATGGTGGAGGATAGGTGGTGAGGGGTATGGGGGGGGCGGGGGGCGGTAGTGGGGAGGCAGCGCTGGAGGGAGTCAAGGAAAAAGCTTCCACTGCTTCTAGATATTCACACTGAGACCCTTTTGAGGGCAGTAGTATGTGGGGGGTGTGCATTCCCACGTCCACCCGTAGAGGTTAGAAATGGAGGCTCTGGAGCCAGACTGCCTGGGTTTAAATCCTGGCCCTGCTGCTTCCCTGCTGTGTGTTTCTGGACCAGTTACCTAAGCCCTCTGTACCCGTTTCAACTAGGAAATGAGGCTAACGCCAGTACCCACCGTAAAGTTTGCTGTGAGGGTGAACTTACAGGAAAAGCAGAAGCATGCATCAATTAGCATGCGGCCTGTGAGGGCTCAGGAAGCATGAGTTCCCAGCATCACTCTATCCCATCACCACCCCCAACTGCCCTTTGCCTCGTACAACTATAGCATCCAAGGTCAGGAGAGGTGGATCCTCCCTCACAGGGGACACCAGCCCCTCACCAGAAGCCCAGCGCATTAGCCATCTCGTGCTGCCATAACAACATACCACAAACTGGGTGACATAAACAACAGAAATGTGTTTTCTCATGGTTCTGGATGCTGGAGGTCCAAGATCAAGGAGCCAGCAGGGTTGCTTTCTCCCGACATCTCTCCCCTTAGCTAGCAGATGGCCATCTTCTTGCTGTGTCCTCACATGGCCTTTTTCTCTGTGTACGTGCACTCCTGATGTTTCTTCTTCTTGTAAGGACACCGGTTCTTTTGGATTAGGTCCCACCCTTATGCCCTCATTTCACCGTCGTTATGGCCTTAAAGGCCCATCTCCAAAGCCAGTCACATGGGAGTTAAGGTTTCATCCTATGAATTTGAGGGGGCACAAAATGCAGTATTTCATTCCTTCCACAAACTATTTATTGAGCACCTACTCTGTGCCAGGCACTGGGATAAGGCACTGGGTACCTCTTTTGTCTTATTGCTGAATTCTTCTCTCAGTTCAAGGCAGGACCCTCTCCTCTTTTTTTGTCTTTTCTGTGTGTGTGTGTGTGTGTGTGTTTGTGTGTGTGTGTGTATCTATGTGTATATCCTTCTTTTCACCCTAACAATTTTAATGGAAAATTTCAAACAGAGAGAATAGTATAGCGAACCCCATGTACCCATCACCTGGCTTCAACAATTATAAACTCATGGTCTATTTCATTTCATTCATACCCTCTGCCTTACCAGCATCTCCCACCATTACCCTGCTCTGGATTATTGTGAAGCAAATTTCAGGCATGATATTTCATGCACAACATTTTAGTGTGTATTTCTAATGGATGAAAAGAACTCCTTACAACAGAACCACCATGCTATTATCTTAAAATTATGAAAATAATTACTTAATACAATCAAGTTTCCATGATTATCTATCTAACCCTTTCTTTCATAGTATTTTTTAAGAAGTCAGAGCCCTAGTGAGGCTGATATGTTTCAAGTCCTTTTTCATCTGTAGGTGTCTTCCCACCCTCTTGCGATATTTTTGTTGAGGAAGCCAGGCTGTTTATCCTGAGGAGTCTCCTGCAGTCTGAATTTTGGCGATTACGTCCCTAGGAGGTTGTTTAACATGATCCTCTCTCTCTTATATTTCCTTTAATTGGCAGTAAGTTCTAGAAGCCTAATCAGATTCAGGTTCTGGTGTTTGGCCAGAATATTTTATAGGCAGGGCTCTGTGCCTCTATCAGATGCATGTAATGTCTAGTTGTTTCTCTTTGGGTGATGTTAGGAGCCATCAGTGATCATAGCCTAGAGATTACTAAATGGTAACATTCTATCTCTTCTTTTATAAGCTGGAATACTTAACGGAAAACTTGCCCTGATCAACTATTTGGTTACCCTGTGGTATAGTTCATACAGGAAAGACAGGACAAATACTTCATTATTTTCCTTTATTTACCAGTTTTCATATTAATGGGTTGACTCTAACGTCTTCCAAAGTTGAACATTTTTTTAATATCATTACAATCCAAAGGATTGAAACATATTTTATGCATTTAACTCCATTGCAGTTATTACTGTAGTCAACGCTCAAATCGTCCCATTGGCCGGCGGGAGCTTTTTGAAATTGGCCCAACCTCATCTTGTACATTTTCTGTCCCTGACCTAAAATCAGCTGTTTCTCCAAGGAGTCCTGGTTCCTTTTAGTGCGAAATGATATTCAGAATCTGGGCACTGGCTCTGCTTATTACTATTGAGTAGGTCCTCATTTCTAAGCCTTTACAATGAAAGGAGCTAAGAAATATTTTTTGAAAGATAAAATGCATCATGGGTTCATTTCATTTCAAATATAGGAACATTTTTTCTTTTGCACTGAACTTCCTTGATGTCGTATCTATATCTTCTTTCACTCTTGCTGGTAATCCCAGTTCTCAACACCAACATAATTTCCCATATTCCTTAATATACACCCAGGAGTCTCAAATTGTAATACCAATACTACCAACAGCAATATGATTACTGAAAATCGTTTACGTGTTTTTCCTTTCAATTCTTCTTGTCTGTACATCCTACTAGGGATGGACTATCAAATTGCTGTGTTTTAAAATCTCTTTAACTAGTTTCTTCATGTGTGATTATGCTACCAATTGATACAGCATTATATTCATTTATTTTACACTGCTTTTAAGTTTTGAGAAATTGCTTATCAAATTTAAATCTTTTTTCATTATGTAAAATATTTACATAGTTCCAAAGCTAAATCTCTAAAAGAAGGTATATTCTGAGAAAGTCTAACTTCTATCTCTATCCTCTCTACCCTGGACCCTCCCCCCAACCATAGGTAATCTTTTGCATTTTGAGTTTGCCCTTTCATTGATTGTTAATATGAGAAAATATGTGTGTGTCTCCCACCCTTTTCTTAGATAAATGGAATCATTACCCTTGCTTTTGCTGCTGTATCTTGCTTTTATTCACTTGATAAAATATTCTGGGGACCACTGCATGACATTATATAGAACATTCCTTATTCTTGTTTTATAGCTGCAGAAATAGTCCATGTTGTTGATTACCCCAATTCATTTAGTCAGCTCCCTATTGCTGAGCATTCTGGCTGTTTCCATTCTTTGGCTGTTATAAATAGTACTGCGTTATGTAGCCTGCTACATATATATGTCTTTGCATATTTTTGCCAGTGTATCTTTGGAATAGAGTTCTAGAAGTAGAGTTGCTGGGTGAGAGAATAAATGCCTATGAATTTTGCTGGATGCTACCAAATTTCCCTGCGTAGGGTTTGTGCTCTTTTGCATGTCCAGCAGGAAAATACTAGAATTCCTGCTTTCCCTCGGCTTCACGAGTCATCAGACTTTTTGCATTTTCCGCACCTGATGGATGAGAAATAATTTCTCAGTATAGTTTTGATTTGTATTTATTTTCTCAGTAAGAAGGAGGTTGAGCATCATCTCAAATGTTAAAGAGACACTGCACTTAGGAATCCTCCCCTCCTTCTCCCTGCCTGGCAACCACCACCCTGGGATATGAAGATTAACTAGAGAGAGTGAAGGATTGAATGAATGGAGAGGTTGTTTGCCAATCACCTGAGCAGAGAAGAGAGGAACTAACCAAAGTGATAAAATGATACAGCAGAGAAAGAAAACAAAATGGTGGACACCAAAGGAAAGATTTGAGTTTCCTTCTCTGGAAAGTTTAGGTAGGGCTTTGTTGATGTATATGACTGAATAGAGAGTAGCCTTGTCAGGCAACAGTGACTCTGTGATCTATGGCTTCCTGCAAAGTGAGTGACAACATCACAGTCCAGCAACCAAAGAGGCTGGGCCTGTGCTGAATGGGAGCCAAGAGAGAGTCCCCACTCTCTTCTGAGGCTCTGTGCCTGCCTGGGGACCCAGGTGCATCGCAGCAGGCATGCCCCTCCCCACTTCCAAGGTCTCACAAGTCCATTGGAAGAGTAGAGCAAAGTATTAGTAGTTTCAGTGCCATGGATGGATAGGTTTTGAAAACAGGTTACTCAGGAAATAACAATACCTATAGACAATTTATGCTTTTCAATGTTTGATAGCAGTGCTATGTAATTTCTCCATTTCTCTAAGCCTCAACTTAATGAAAATGGGATAATAATCCCTGCCTATAAAATCAGGATAATAATGGTTATATACCTTTTAATGTTGCAATTGTCACAAGGATAATCCACGTTAAGCCTAACACATAGTAAACTCAATAGCAGTGAGTTCATAACTCTCAGCTGTGGTTGTCGTGCTATTATGTGCTGCAGGGGGATTTGGAGACAGAGGTCTTGAGGTTCAATCTCTGCTCTAACTTTATTAGCTCTTGATCTAGTCTATCAGCCTACTTAGCCTCAGTTTTCTCCTCTGTAAAATGGGGATAACTTCATAAATGCTGTGCACATTTAAATGAGATAACACGTGGGATGGATTGGGTGGGATGGACTGGAAGACTGGGATTGACGTATGTACACTACTATGTGTGAAGTAGATGGCTGGTGAGGGCCTACTGTATAGCACAGGGGGAAAAAAAGAAAGTACAGTCTGTTTGCAGGACATATATTAAGTCAACCTTAAAAATGCATTCCAACATACATTAGGTGCAGACAAATACTGTTTGATTCCACTTATATGAAGTACCTAGAATAGTCAAAGTCATAGAGACAGAAAATACCTTGGTAGATGCCAGGGGCAAGAGGGTGGGGGGTGTGGGGAGGACGAATGGGGAGTTAGTGTTTAATGGGGACAGAGTTTCAGTTTAGGAAGGTGAAAAATTCAGGAGATGGAGGATGATGAGAGTTGCACAACAGTGTGAATGTACTTAGTGCCACTGAACTGAACAGTTAAATATGGTTAAAATGGTATGGTTTATATTGTGTGACTTTTACCACAATAAAAAAATTTTTTTTTAATGAGATAACACGTGTAAAGCAGGGAGCATCGTAAGTCATCAGTACGAGTTGTCTACTATTAACATCATTATTAGTCTTTTTGTCTTCTTTGTTAGTTAAACTTTCTAATATAATTTACTATTAAGAATGCTTGGGCTTCCCTGGTGGCGCAGTGGTTGAGAGTCCGCCTGCCGATGCAGGGGACGCGGGTTCTTGCCCCGGGCCGGGAAGATCCCACATGCCGCGGAGCGGCTGGGCCTGTGAGCCATGGCCGCTGAGCCTGCGCGTCCGGAGCCTGCGCTCCGCAACGGGAGAGGCCACAACAGTGAAGAATGCTTGACAATTATTTTAGATATTTTCAGGAAGATTACAGAATTGAGAGAGGAAAGGTGTGGTACATTTAGCTATGTTTTATGAGACTCATTACTTGGGGAAATTTGCAAAAATTTGCAGAGATAGGAGTGCTGGGAGCTCCTTATCCCCTTTCCTTTCCAGTCTTGTTCAGCGCATTTTGGGTACCTGGTAGCACCGCAGTAAGGGGATCCCAAGGAAGCAGGGTTTCTTTTAAAACTGGGATGCTGCTTAGGGTATGATCTCTGGTTTTATGCTATCTTCCTAGGTCTGAATCCAAGTTCTACCACTTGCTAACCCTGGTTAACAAGGGCTAGTTACTTAATCTCCATAAGGCTCCACTTTCTTAGCTGTAAAATGGAGTAAATAATAGCACCCTCCTCACAGGGGTTGTGTTTTGTGAAGATCAAACATGATAGACACGTGAAGCTCAGCGTGTGACGGGAGCGGGCTCTCAGTCGTGGCCGTGGTGGTGACAGTGGCAGCGGCTTTGGTGCTGGTGCTGGTCAATGTCCTCGTTCTCAGTCTCGGGGAGGGAGGTGCCTTATCAGGGTGGGCGAGGTTAGACTGTACTAACAAACAACCCCAGAATCTCAGTGGCTTAAAAACAGGAGTCTCACTCTCACACAGACTACTCACGCTACATGTGTAACCTGGGTCACGGGGCTCTTCTCCTCAGGGTCACTTAGAGGCCCAGGCTGATGGTACTTCCTTCTAGACTTTCACAGTCACAAGCTGCAGATCACACGCTGGCTCTTCACATTCCCATGTGGACGTGACACGCATCACTTCCACCCTCGATTGATTGGTCAAGGCAGTCACATGGCCTTGCCTACATGGACACAAAAAGGTGGACAATGAAATCCAACCACGTGGCCTGATGGCGGAGCACTGGAGCAGCTCTAATGACCCCCTCAGGGCCAAGGGTCTGGTTGCAGGAAGAGACAGGAGTGATGGGAAAGATGGGAGAGAATGAAATGGGAAACTGAGGGGTGGGAACATGGGCAGAGAGAGACCAAAGGACTGAGATAACAGGGTTTGCAAGCTCAGAGCCAGCGTGAGGGGTGCCTGAACCCTGGGGGTCTTCTGGCTTTACCTGCCGTGACTACGCTCATCCTTCCATCCACTCATTTATTCATTCAAGCAATGGTCACTGAGGGACACCCGTGTGCCAAGCACTAGGCTAAGGGCTGGGGGTTCCGAGTTGCATAAGTCAAATTATATGGCCCCTGCCCTCAGGGAGCTCACAGTGGAGCGGGCTGTGTGCTCCTGGGCCAGAGCACCGGGTGCCAGCTGTGCCAGGGTGGGCCGGGCTTATGCCTCTACCAGAGGCCTGATGATTGAGTCAGGAACAAAGAGAGAACCAGTGTGACCCAAATATTAGTTGTACTTCAACACTTCTAGAATGGCAAAGGACTTTGTTTAAAGGATTCTTTTCATTCCTCCCCTCTGGACCTTCATAAAACTCCAAGTGACATAACTGGACATATCCGTAAAGGACCCAAAAGACAGAGCTCACAGTTTATACAGTTTATGTAATTCTCCATAAAAACAAAAACAATACTTGCTGGCAGACACGTTTTATAGAGAGATTTTTTTGTTTATTTATTTGTCCCCCCAAGAAACCTGCTTCTCTCCCTTCTGTCCCCCCAGCTCCCTGCGGTGGTCATCTGACTTCGCCCAGTGGCACCATCCTGTCTCCGGGCTGGCCTGGCTTCTACAAGGATGCCCTGAGCTGTGCCTGGGTGATTGAAGCCCAGCCAGGCTACCCCATCAAAATCACCTTCGACAGGTGCTTGTAACCACAACCTGGGGGTGGGGATGAGGAGTGATATCTCTGCAGTGGTGTGGGAGGGAAGCTGGGGTGGGTGACGACGGACCAGCACCGATGCTGGCATGTCAACAAGGTCAGAGAACACTCGAGTGGCTGCCCTGGGTGGGGTGGGAGCAGGCTGCACTGGCTTTGCCCTTGGCCTTGGTTTCTTCTCAGTAGTGGGGTCTGTGATGTTTAGGGGACTATTAGTATCTGAGGAACATAACCCTGACATTTCCAGTGTGGGAAGGCGGTCTTCCTCACCTCTGACCCGAATCGTGCTCATGTGCCCCACTTCTAACTCCCACCCTTGCTGTGCCCCTCGGGTGGGGGAAGTAGCCACCCAAGTATGAACACAAACTTCTTCTAGACAAAGCGTTCATGGCCTAGAATAGCCGTTGCGAACTTTTCTGTGAAGGGCCAGGTAGTAAATACTTTAGGTTTCATGGGACACTTGCTGATATCTGTTGCATAGTCTTTGCTTTAAAAAAAAAATACTGCTTTATAAATGTAAAAACCATTCTTAGCCCTTAGGCCATCCAAGAACAGACTCTAGACCAGAATTGGCCCTGGGGCTGTAGTTTACTGACCCCTGGCCTAGAACATTCTGACTCCCATGAGGCTAGTCACTGTTCCTGTAGGTCTGAAGATGGGTCACAGCCCAGGCCACAGAGAGGACTGGGAGATCCGCATCCAACCACAGGAGGAGGAGGAGGAGGGTTCAATACAGGAGGGAAGGTCCTCCCACATCTCCAGTAAATGTGTGCAGATTATACTAAAATATCCCAGCCTGCCAAAATCCAGTTGTTCTGAAGCCCAGGTCAGGCAGGGCCTTTTGTCATTTGCAAATTAATGAAGTTTCTCAAGACGTCTTCATTTCCATCTTCGGCAGATTTAAAACTGAGGTCAACTATGACACTCTGGAAGTGCGAGATGGACGGACGTACTCGGCGCCCTTGATCGGAGTTTACCACGGGACGCAGGTCCCCCAGTTCCTCATCAGCACCAGCAACTACCTCTACCTCCTCTTCTCTACCGACAAGAGTCACTCGGACATCGGCTTCCAGCTCCGCTATGAGAGTGAGTGTCGGGGCGTCAGTGACAGGGTCGGCCATGTGGGGAAAGGACCAAGGGCTGAGCTCCACCAAGAGGCCCCGCTCGGCCGCGTCGCCGTGGCATTCTCAGTTAGGCTGTGCTCCTCGGGAGGTGCTGCTTGTTCTTAGCATCTCTCAGAGCTCAACTTTAGAAAGAATGGAAGGTCCCCCTCTGTGTGCAGGTGACTGGGCGCCACCATGCTGGGCGCTCTGGGGACAGATGGTGACATTGGAGTGAGATGTCATCTCCCGCTCCCTCACCCTCTCTCATCACCTGCATTCATCGCTGGTGCCTCGGTTGAAAGAGCCTGTTGATTCAATTCTTTGCAGACCACTCTAGTGACTTAGGGCCGAGAGCACCATGAGGAGAGGGTCGTTTTCTTACCCGTGTTCGTATCCGTAACCCTTAGCATGGCGTCTAAGCCATAGGGGACACTTCACTGATGGTTACTGAACAAATGATGAACGAACAAGTGATGAAGACAGCTTGTTCTCCCTGACAGATGGGTCTTCAGATACCCTCAGCAGATACTGACAGCCACATTTGAGGAGGGGGCGGATGACAACTCCAGCCTTCTCTCAATCAGGGCTCTCTCCCGCCTCCCTTTGTGAGTCAGCTGGGGTCCCTCTCTGCTCACAGTGAGCTGTTCCAGCTGTGGGCTCTCTATTCCAGCTATCACACTGCAATCAGACCACTGTCTGGATCCAGGCATCCCCGTCAATGGGCAGCGTCATGGGAATGACTTCTACGTGGGCGCCCTGGTGACCTTCAGCTGTGACTCGGGCTACACACTAAGCGACGGGGAGCCCCTGGAGTGTGAGCCCAACTTCCAGTGGAGCCGGGCCCTGCCCAGCTGTGAAGGTGAGACATACCAGCAGGGGGCGCTAGAGTAGAGGACTCCTTTCCTGCCCTGAAAACACAGGCACTGACCCCCTGACCCTGTCAGTGAGGGTTGGAGGTTTGGACGAGATGGGGGCTGGGATCCCAGGGGGACTGTGGGGGAAGCTCCCTGGGCCGCTCCAGTCTTTCAGTGCCCCCTTCCCTCCTCTCCAGCTCTCTGTGGTGGCTTCATTCAAGGCTCCAGTGGGACCATCTTGTCACCGGGGTTCCCTGATTTCTACCCCAACAACTTGAACTGCACCTGGATTATCGAAACATCACATGGCAAGGGTAAGTGTTTAGGCCCATGGCAGGTATTGGGATGCAACATGGTCAGGGCCCCAAGGTCCCCAGGTCAAGATGACCTCAATGGGGATCTCCCTCTCTAGTGACCTCTGGGCTTAGTCTGAATTTTTCTCACCAACCAGAAAACTCCCAGAACCTTCCTATCTCTTTGAATCACAGAACTCATTCAACAAATGGTTTTCAAACCTAAAATCTCCATTCTGGAAGAGATCTTAGAGATTACCAGCTCTCAAACCTACTTAATTCGGTTGGGAATCTTCTCCAAATCACTCCGCACAAGATGGCAACACACCTTCTGTCCAAACACCCCCCGTGGTGGAGAGGTGACCAACCCACTCAACAAAGGGGCACCTATTCTCATTTTCTGCCAGATCTGACCCCTCCTGATAACCTGAGACTGAGTTCCTTGTACTGAGTTCTGGAGGAACATAGGCTGCCTCTGCTCCCTGTTCCTCACGACTGGCCTTCAGATATTGTACGTGGCAATCCTCTTCTCACAGAACTCACACTGTTCCTCAGAGGAGTGTTTTCATATTCCTCACCAGGCTGGACTCTTGCCCTACCTTCCCTGGCATAAATGACCTTTGGGAGTCCCAAGTTCAAAGTAAGGGTGCTGACTACAAATAAACATTAACTAATATACTCTTTCACTCCACAAATATTGATTGAACTCCACCTATGCGGCAGACCCTGGGGCTGGGAATACACAGTAACCAGGCAGAGATGGCTTCTACCCTCAGAAGCTTGCTCCGAAGTTCATCTAGAGTCAAGGTTCTTAATGCAGTTTGGCAAATACTCTAATGTTAGACCCCTACACAAGAGGTTTAGATTTCCTACGTTGGTGGTGGAAACCAGGCAACTATGTTTTTAGAACACTTCACTAGTAACTGTGATGCATGCCTTTAAATAAGAACCTCTGATCTTGAAGAATTAACATGTAGAAAAGCCAAGAAAAACTTTAAAGGGAAGAGTAACCCTTCCAGATATTAAAATGTTATTATGGGATAAAATAATTTTAATGATGTGGTATGAGTATAGGAGTGGACACACAAATCAGTGGGGGAAAATAAAGATCCAGAAATAGATTCCCCTGTGTGTGTGTGTGTGGCTGTGTGTGAGAGAGAGAGAGTGTGTGTGTATATGTGTCTGCGAGAGAGAGACAGTCTTTAGTATATGATTAAAGTGTCATTTCCAATCCATTAAAGAGAGGATGGATTATTTAATAAATGGTTTTAAAACAGTGGGCTTAACCATTTGGGAAAAAGAAAAAAACAAATCATACCTCACACATTTATCCACAAATTCTAGTACTAGAAAGATATGAAAGCCTAACCTCAGGTGGGACTTACTTAAAGAGTAACACCAAAAGTAGAATCCATAAAGGCAAAGACTATTAGATTTGATTAAATAATACTTTGAATGGATTTATGGTTTTTTTAAATAAAGATATAAATATTCAAAATATTCATGTAAAATATTCAAATAGTTAATGGACAAAAATATTTGCAACCTATGTAATCATCTAAGGACCATGAACCTGATGCATAAAGAGCTCTTAAAATTTTTTTAGAAAAATATGCCTGGTCTACAGGGCTATAAAATAAGCAAAGCTATAAACACTTTGTAATAGAGGAAATACAAATGAAAAGACCTCGACCGCCCCTAACAATTTTAAAAATGCATGTTCACCCAGTAAATGAAATGCCATTTCCCTTTTCAAGTCAGCAGAGAACATCGCAACAGTGTAACAGTGTGGGGGACAGTGTAGAGACACGAATACTATTCTTCCGTGCTGCCATTGTGTGAAACTGCTCAGACTTTCCAGAGGATGATTCAGCAATGAATCAAAAGCCTTAAGAATATGCGTGCCTCCGGTACTTCCCTGTGGCACAGTGGTTAAGAATCCGCCTGCCAATGCTTGATCCCTGGTCCAGGAATATCCCACATGCTGTGGGGCAACTAAGCCCATGCGCCACAACTACTGAGCTTGTGTTCTAGAACCCGCGCTCCACAACTACTGAAGCCCGTGTGCCTAGAGCCCGTGCTCCACAACAAGAGAAACCACCACAATGAGAAGTCCACGCACCACAACGAAGAGTAGCCCCCGCTCGCCGCAACTAGAGAAAGCCTGCGCACAGCAACAAAGACCCAACATAGCCAAAAATAAATTAATTAATTAAAAAAAAAAAAGAATATACGTGCCTCTGGACCCAGCAGTTCTACTTCTTGGAATTTATCTGAAGAAAATAAATAAACTGTACATCAAGATTTAGCTACAAGGTTGTCCCCTAAAACACTTTATTAATTGAAAAACTAGTAACTATTCCAATGTCCATCAATCAGGAAATGTTATTGTCCCCTAAAACACTTTATTAATTGAAAAACTAGTAACTATTCCAATGTCCATCAATCAGGAAATGTTAACTAAATGTATGGTATAGCCAAATAATGAAATATTCAGTATTACCATACAGCTACTGAAAGGAGTAATGTGAAAGAATATTTAAAGCCCTACACAGATGGTTGCAATACACTGTTGACTAAAAAAGAAGTTTGCCAAAGTAATATATTCAGTTTATAAAAATTAAGCAAGGAGGGCTTCCCTGGTGGCACAGTGGTTAAGAATCCACCTGCCAGTGCAGGGGACACAGGTTCAACCCCTGGTCCAGGAAGATCCCACATACGAAGGAGCAACTAAGCCCGTGCACTACAACTACTGAGCCTGTGCTCTAGATCCCACAAGCCACAACTACTGAGCCTGTGTGCCACAACTACTGAAGCCCATGCACCTAGAGCCCATGCTCAGCAACAAGAGAAGCCACCGCAATGAGAACCCCGCACACAGCAATGAAGAATAGCACCCACTCGCCACAACTAGAGAAAGCCCGTGCACAGCAACGAAGACCCAACACAGCCATAAATAAATAAATAAATAAATAAATAAATAAATAAATAAAATTAATTTATTAAAAAATAAAAAATTAAGCAAGGATATGTGCATAGAAAACAGTCTGAAGAGCTATGCCCCCAAAGGTTAATACTAGTTGTCTCTTATTTTCATCTTTTGGCTTTTTCCTAATTTTGAGCACTAAATATGTATTCCATGTAAAGTATACTATTTGTATAAAAAAGGAAAATTTGAAAGAAAAGTCACTTATAATCCCACCTCATGTATTTAAGCACCGTCACTGTTGCCTTTAATAGGCCTGGTATTTAGCCGGGATTAAGACAGCCTTGGGCAAGACAGGACTCTCCGGCAGTCAGCGCAATGTGGGGCTGGCCCCTTTTTCCCACAGTATTGTTCCCGAGGAGAGGAAGGATGGAGGCAGTGTCCTTGTTCATCCTGCAGAGCTGTTTCCACCAAGCCTGGTCCAGAGTTGGCCATTGCCAGAGCCAGAAGCTACTCTGTGGCATCAAGAGGAAAAGAAAGGCAGCCCCCTGTGACCCCTAGAGTAACGACTCCCCATAGTCATGATTCTCTCTGCATCTGACGTCTGTAATTATAGGGGTGTATGTTCCTCTTTGCCTTTCTACCTGTGTCTTTCCTTAGAAGTCAATGCAGTTCAACAAATATTTAACAAATGCTTATTTGATGCTCGCGCTTGCTGTAGGTGCTAGGCAAACACAGGGGAACAGACCCTCTGGCGCTGCCTGCCTTGTAGTCTAGTGGTAGAGATCCAGCCTAAAGAGACCTCTCAATGTACCATGGTCAGTTCTGGGATAGAGCAGACACAGGTGGGGAGTTGAGACTTAGGCCAGTCTTCAAGGATGAACAGGAATTAGCCAGGATGAGAAGTGTTCCAGGCAGAGAATCAACAAGAGGTCACTGATGTATAACCAGGACACTTCTTCCTTCGAACCACTGAAAGGCTTCACCAGACCCTAAGCATTGAGCCCCAAATGGTAAACTAGCTAGCATGGCCTTATAGCCCTGTCTTACCTTTCTCAGCCTCCTTCTGAGCCCTCTAAGCACTAAGTTCTAGCTACACGGAACTTCTTTCAGTTCCCAGAACTTCTTAGGCTTTCGTTGTCCTCTAGAGCTTTGCACAATGGGACAATTTTCTTCTCCTGGAACACCGTCTGTCCCCGCATCGTCTCCACCATTCCCCTTGCCTGGCCAGCTGCTCATCCTTCTGAATTCACTTCCTCTACCGAACCTTCCCGTCCCCCTGCCCCCAGCGCTGGGTCTGGGTGGGGCCCCCCTCCACAGGCTCCTGTGTGACCCTGTACCTTCCCAATCCCAGACTTCTCCCCGCTGTACGGAACTTGGCATCCTCGTCATCTGTCCCCCGGACCAACTCCAAGCTCTTTCAGAGAAATGTCTGCCTTGCTTCCTGCAGTTTTCTCAGCTGCTGGCTTCATGCCTGGCACATAAGAAACTCCAGAAATATCTATATGAATGGAGTTAAAGTGAACCCACACCCTTCTCCAGAGGGCACCCCTCAGGCTCTGCTTGTAACAGTATCTCGGGTTAACAGACCTATGGAGGCTGCTGACTCCGATTGCTCCCTACCAGGTAGAAGTCCAGCTGGGAAAACTGAAAAAACTGTGAAATTCAGAATTGTTCAACTTACCACATGCCCAGCCCAAGGGAACAGCCATTTCAGGAGTCCAGATCACGTGCCCTTGCTAAGACCCCGGGCCTGACATCTTTTAACCCACAAGGCTGTCTGGGAGTTAGATGAACTGAGTACTAAGAATGCCTACTGTGTGCCAGGCACTGTGCCGTGGGCTTTGCATGTGCTACCCCAGGTGTTCCTCTCCCCAAAGATTAAATGTCACCTAAAGACGCAGAGCAACTTTGGCCCAGATACTTTGGCTGGTAGACGGGCTTTTGACCCAGGTCGGCCTCCCTCCAAATCCCCTCCTTTCCCATGGCCCTGCTCTTTCTGCTCCAGTGTGGTGTTAATGCCCTTTGCACGATTCTGCATGTTTCACTACAGTGGAGTCTTCGTTTGTGTGTCCATCTGTCATGCCAAATCTGGATTCAAACTCCAACACAGGGCCTCTCTATTTCTGTGACAATGTCTTCATTTTCACACAATGGCCAAAAGAGCCCCAAGCAATCAGCATAGCTGGGAAACTCAGGAGTTTCACCTCAGTTGTTTACTCATCCTTAGAATCCCTGCCAAATGTTTACTCCTTTGGAGGGGCTGTATTTGCGTGCTGGAAAAACAGAGTAAAGGCACAGTGCTTCATTCACCTTTGTTTCTGCCCGTTACTGTGTCTGACTCATCCTCCACCCAACCCTGTGTTCCAGCGAGGAGGGAAAGACATCTATTCCACCAAGCCTCTTCCCAAGCTCTGCAGACTGAGAACAGTTTACTCAGTTGCATACGCGTTTATGTATCGGCAGTACAGGATATGTACGGGCATACATACCCGTGGGGTTCCAAGCATGCTTACACCCCTCGTGTCCCAGACTGTGATCCCTGTGAAGCCTTCCCAACCCCGGAGGCATAGTTGCCCACTCTCCCTCTGTGTCCCCACTCTGTATTCTCGCTGCTGATGTGCCTGTCTCGTCCTCTAGACTGGGAGATCTTTCTTGGTGCTTAGCACAGGCCTGGCACTTAGTAGGCGCTCAGAGTCTATGTCTTTGAGTAAACAGGTAAATGGATGCATGTCAGCTGCCCGGGCACAGGGCATTCACAAGCTGCTTCCCTGGTCCCACCTCTACTGGGTTCTGTCCCCACAACCCCCACCTCTAGAATCCCAAATACTCCAGATCACCAGTTTCTATCAACAGAGAGGCAAAAAAAAATGAAAACATCTAAAATGCTTAAGCATTAAGACCTTGGATCTAACCATCGTTTATCAAAAACGTGTCAGTAATTAGAGAAGTATTCCTCACACTTTTATGTGCCTACAGATCTCTTGGGGGATCTTGTTAGCATGCAGGTTCTGATTCAGGATGTCTGTGGCGGAAGCCAAGATGTTGCATTTCCAACAAGCTTCCAGACAATGCCCCAGATGCTAAAGTCTGTGGACTTTGAATAGCACTGGGGTGCAGCATTCCTCGCCTACCCAAGTTCCTGCCCTGGTACATCCATGGCATGTATTCCCATGGGCACACTCACCCATGGGTGGTCATGCATTACACATCTGCCCACCCAAGCACAACTGCCATCTGGACAAGTTCAAGAGTTGCTCTGGGTGTTAAGATTCTGCTGCTCCATAACCTTGCTCAACCCTGACCCCTGCGGCCACCTGGACCCTCCTACCGTGGGCTCTCTTTCCATAGCAGGAGAAGCTGCCTCGTGGGGTGGTTTACTGCACAGCCTCTGCCACCAGGTTGTCTCAGTTCAGATCTCAGCTCTCCCACCTACTAGCTGGGCGACCTTGGACAAATGACTTCATCGCTTTGTGCCTTGGTTTCCTCAGGTGTAACATGGAATGAGAATAATCATACCCATGCTGGAGGGTTCTTAGCAGGGTGAAATATTTCTGTATCTTCCCTTCTGATTGATAGGGGCCAACTAAAGAGCGACTCAGGACAGTGACACACATACTTAGTGCTGAATGTTATTGTCTTTATTGAGTGCTCTTAGCCCCTCCCCCTCAGTGGAGGTCCCCTCCCTTTTTCTCATCTCAGATGAGATGGCTGCCTGTCCCCTCCCCCACCAATCCACCTCCTCCCTGTCTTCTGTTTGATGCCCCTCCTCCCCCAGGTTTCCAATCTGCCCCTCCTCTGATGGCCGCCCTTCCCTGCCCTGGTCCTCTTCATGCTTGTGGATTCAGGTAGCAGGTATCCCAGATCTACTGCTGTAGTCTGACCTTAGTCCTGAACTCTAAGTCTGTACTTCCAGTTCCCACTAGCTCACGCTGCTTGAATGCCAAACATTCAGGGTGTTCAAAGCCAAGGCCATTACCCTTCTACCACCTGCTCCTCTTCTCCCTATGTGTCCGACCCCGGGTCACAAAAGACATCACTGTCCTTCAGGTCAAGATCTTCCCCATCACCTGGGGAGACCTTCAAGATGACAGAGGAGTAAGACTTGGAGATCACCTTCCTCCCCACAAATACATCAGAAATACATCTACATGTGGAACAACTCCTACAGAACACCTACTGAACGCTGGCAAGAGACCTCAGACTTCCCAAAAGGCAAGAAACTGCCCACGTACCTGGCCGTGTGGCTGACAGGGTCTTGGTGCTCCGGCCAGGTGTCAGACCTGTGCCTCTGAGATGGGAGAGCTGAGTTTAGGACATTGGTCCACCAGAGACCTCCTGGCTCCAAGTAATATCAAACAGCAAAAGCTCTCCCAGAGATCTCCATTTCAATGCTAAGACCCAGCTCCATTCAACAACCAGCAAGCTACAGTGCTGGACACCCTATGCCAAACAACTAGCAAGACAGGAACACAACCCCACTCATTAGCGGAGAGGCTACCTAAAATCATAATAAGGTCACAGACACCCCAGAACACACCACCGGATGCGGTCCTGCCCACCAGAAAGACAATATCCAGCCTCATCCACCAGAACAGAGGCACTAGCCTCCTCCACCAGGAAGCCTACAGAACCCACTGAACCAACCTTAACCACTGGGGACAGACACCAAAAAAAACAGGAACTACGAACCTGCAGCCTGCAAAATGGAGACCCCAAACACAGTAAGATAAGCAAAATGAGAAGACACAGAAACACACAGCAGATGAAGGAGCAACGTAAAAACCCAACAGACCAAACAAATGAAGAGAAAATAGGCAGTCTACCTGAAAAAGAATTCAGAGTAATGATAGTACAGATGATCCAAATTCTTAGAAATAGAATGGAGAAAATATGAGAAACATTTAACAAGGACCTGGAAGAACTAAAGAGAAAACAAACAATGATGAACAACACAATAAATGAACTTAAAAATGCTCTAGAATGAATCAATAGCGGGATAACTGCGGCAGAAGTTCAGATAAGTAACCTGCAAGATAAAATAGTGGAAATAGCTACTGCAGAGCAGAATAAAGAAAAAAGAATGAAAAGAATTGAGGACAGTCTTGGAGACCTCTGGAACAACATTAAATGCCCCATTCTAATGATAGGGGTCTCAGAAGAAGAAGAGAAAAAGGAAGGGACTGAGAAAATATTTGAAGAGATTATAGTTGAAAACTTCCCTAATGTGGGAAAGGAAATAGTCAATCAAGTCTAAGAAGCACAGAGAGTCCCATACAGGATAAATCCAAGGAGAAATGTGCCAAGACACATATTAAGCAAACTATCAAAAATTAAATACAAAGAAAAAATATTAAAAACAGTAAGGGAGGGCTTCCCTGGTGGCGCAGTGGTTGGGAGTCTGCCTGCCGATGGAGGGGACACGGGTTCATTCCCCGGTCTGGGAAGATCCCACATGCCATGGAGCAGCTGGGCCCGTGAGCCATGGCCGCTGACCCTGTGCATCCAGAGCCTGTGCTCCGCAACGGGAGAGGCCACAACAGTGAGAGGCCCGTGTGCCTCCCCCAAAAAAAAGCAGTAAGGGAAAAGAAACAAAAACATACAAGGGAATCCCCATAAGGTTAACAGCTGATATTTCAGCAGAAACTCTGCAAGCCAGAAGGGAGTGACAGGCATATTTAAAGTGACGAAAGGGAAAAAACTACAACCAAGATTACTCTAGCCAGCAAGAATCTCATTCAGATTTGACAGAGAAATTAAAACCTTTACAGACAAGCAAAAGCTAAGAAAATTCAGCACCACAAAACCAGCTTTACAACAAATGCTAAAGGAACTTCTCTAGGCAGGAAACACAAGAGAAGGAAAAGATTTAAAATAACAAACCCAAAACAATTAAGAAAATGATAATAGGAATATACATATCGATAATTATCTTAAATGTAAATGGATTAAATGCTCCCACCAAAAGACACAGACTGGCTGAGTGGATAAAAAAAACAAGACCTGAGTATATGCTGTCTACAAGAGACCCACTTTAGACCTAGGGACACATATAGACTGAAAGTGAGGGGATGGAAAAAGATTCCATGCAAAGGGAAATCAAAAGAAAGCTAGAGTGGCAATTCTCATATCAGACAAAATAGACTTTAAAATAAAGACTCTTACAAGAGACAAAGAAGGACACAACATAATGATCAAAGGATCAATCCAAGAAGAAGATATAACAATTGTAAATATTTATACACCCAACATAGGATCACCTCAATACATAAGGCAAATGCTAACGGCCATAAAAGGGAAAATTGACAGTAACACAATCATAGTAGGGGACTTTAACACCCCACTTTCACCAATGGGCAGATCATCCAAAATGAAAATAAATAAGGAAACACAAGCTTTAAATGATACATTAAACAAGATGGACTTAATTGATATTTATAAGACATTCCATCCAAAAACAACAGAATACACTTTCTTCTCAAGTGCTCATGGAACATTCTCCAGGATAGATAATACCTTGGGTCACAAATCAAGCCTTGGTAAATGTAAGAAAATTGAAATCGTATCAAGTATCTTTTCCAACCACAATGCTATGAGACTAGATATCAATGACAGGAAAAAATCTGTAAAAAATACAAACACATGCAGGCTAAAAAATACACTACATAATAACCAAGAGATCACTGAAGAAATCAAAGAGGAAATCAAAAAAATACCTAGAAACAAATGACAATGAAAACATGATGACCCAAAACATATGGGAAGTGGCAAAAGAAGTTGCAAGAGGGAAGTTTATAGCAATACAATCCTACCTCAAGAAAAAAGAAACATCTCAAATAAACAAGCTAACCTTACACCTAAAGCAATTAGAGAAAGAAGAACAAAAAGACCCCAAAGTTAACAGAAGAAAAGAAATCACAGAGATCAGATCAGAAATAAATGAAAAATAAATTAAGGAAACGATAGCAAAGATCAATAAAACTAAAAGCTGCTTCTTTGAGAAGATAAACAAAATTGATAAACCATTAGCCAGAATCATCAAGGAAAAAAGGGAGAAGACTCAAATCAATAGAATTAGAAATGAAAAAGTTGAAGTAACAACTGACGCTGCAGATATACAAAAGACCATGTGAGTTTACTACAAGCAACTCTATGCCAATAAAATGGACAACCTGGAAAAAATGGACAACTTCTTAGAAATGCACAACCATCCGAGACTGAACCAGGAAGAAATGGAAAATATGAACAGACCAATCACAAGCACTGAAATTTAAACTGTGATTAAAAATTTTCTAACAGGGGGCTTCCCTGTTGGCACAGTGGTTGAGAGTCCGCCTGCCAATGCAGGGGATGCGGGTTCATGCCCCGGTACGGGACAATCCCACATGCTGCGGAGCGGCTGGGCCTGTGAGCCATGGCCACAGAGCCTGCACGTCCAGAGCCTGTGCTCCACAGTGCAAGAGGCCACAACAGTGAGAGGCCCGCATACCGCAAAAAAAAAAAAAAAAAAGAAAAAGAAAAAAAGAAAAAATCTTCCAAGAAACAAAAGCCTAGGACCAGTTGGCTTCACAGGTGAATTCTATCAAACATTTAGAGAAGAGCTAACATCTATCCTTCTCAAACTCTTCCAAAATATAGCAGAGTGAGGAACACTCCCAAACTCATTCTACAAGGCCACCATCGCCCTGATACCAAAACTAGACAAAGATGTCACAAAGGAAGAAAACTGCAGGCCAACGTCACTGATGAACATAGATGCAAAAATCCTCAACAAAATACTAGCAAACAGAATCCAACAGCACATTAAAAGGATCATACACTATGATCAAGTAGGGTTTATTCCAGGAATGCAAGGATTCTTCAATATATGCAAATCAATCAATGTGATACATCATATTAACAAGTTGAAGGAGAAAAACCATATGATCATCTCAATAGATGCAGAGAAAGCTTTCAACAAAATTCAACACTGATTTATGATAAAAACGCTCCAGAAAGTAGGCATAGAGGGAACTTTCCTCAACATAATAAAGGCCATACATGACAAACCCACAGCCAACATCATCCTCAATGGTGAAAAACTGAAACCGTTTCCACTAAGATCAGGAACAACACAAGGTTGCCCACTCTCACCACTCTTATTCAACATAGTTTTGGAAGTTTTAGCCACAGCAACCAGAGAAGAAAAAGAAATAAAAGGAATCCACATCAGAAAAGAAGAAGTAAAGCTGTCACTGTTTGCAGATGACATGATACTCTACATAGAGAATGGTAAAGAAGCTACCAGAAAACTACTAGAGCTAATCAATGAATTTGGTAAAGTAGCAGGATACAAAATTAATGCACAGAAATCTCTGGCATTCCTATACACTAATGATGAAAAATCTGAAAGAGAAATTAAGGAAACACTCTCATTTACCACTACAACAAAAAGAATAAAATACCTGAGAGTAAACCTACCTAAGGAGACAAAAGACCTGTATGCAGAAAACTATAAGACACTGATGAAAGAAATTAAAGATGATACAAACAAATGGAGAGATATACTATGTTCTTGGATTGGAAGAATCAACATTGTGAAAATGACTATACTACCCAAAACAATCTACAGATTCAATGCAATCCCTATCAAACTACCAATGGCATTTGTCACAGAACTAGAACAAAAAATTTCACAATTTGTGTGGAAACACAAAACACCCCAAATAGCCAAAGCAATCTTGAGAAAGAAAAACGGAGCTGGAGGAATCAGGCTTCCTGACTTCAGACTATACTACAAAGCTACAGTAATCAAGACAGTATGGTAGTGGCACAAAAACAGAAATGTAGATCAATGGAACAGGATACAAAGCCCAGAGGTAAACCCATGCACATATGGTCACCTTATCTTTGATAAAGGAGGCAAGAATATACAATGGAGAACTACAATGAGGTATCACCTCACACCAGTCAGAATGGCCATCATCAAAAAATCTGCAAACAATAAATGCTGGAGAGGGTGTGGAGAAAGGGGAACCCTCCTGCACTGTTGGTGGGAATGTAAGTTGATACAGCCACTATGGAGAACAGTGTGGAGGTTCCTTAAAAAACTAAAACTAGAACTACCATATGACCCAGCAATCCAACTACTGGGCATATACCCTGAGAAAACCATAATTCAAAAAGAGTCATGTACCACAATGCTTATCGCAGCTCTATTTACAATAGCCAGGACATGGAAGCAACCTAAGTGTCCATCAAGACATGAATGGATAAAGAAGACGTGGCACATATATACAATGGAATATTACTCAGCCATAAAAGGAAACGAAATTCAGTTATTTGTAGTGAGGTGGATGGACCTAGACTCTCTCATACAGAGTGAAATAAGTCAGAAAGAGAAAAATAAATACCATAGACTAACACATATATATGGAATCTAAAAAAAAAAAAAAAGGTTCTGAAGACCCTAGAGGCAGGACAGGAATAAAGATGCAGATGTAGAGAATGAACTTGAGGACATGGGGAAGGGGAAGGGTAAGCTGGGATGAAGTGAGAGAGTGACCTGGACTTATATATACTACCAAATGTAAAATAGATAGCTAGTGAGAAGCAGCTGCATACCACAGGGAGATCAGCTCGGTGCTTTGTGACCACCCAGAGGTGTGGAATAGGGTGGGTGGGAGGGAGACACAAGAGGGAAGAGATATGGGGATATATGTATATGTATAGCTGATTCACTTTGTTATAAAGCAGAAACTAACACACTATTGTAAAGTAATTATTCTCCAGTAAAGATTTTTTTAATGTTAAAATAAAAAAAAAACCTTCCCCATCATCCCTTATCTCCTCCTTTGCATCTGTTGCCTCTGATCCCTGTCCACTTCACCTCCTGAGTCTCATGCCCCTTTCCTGCTCTCACCCCCTCTGCCAGCCCCCATCCACTTTCCCCCAGTGCATGGCTGACATCCTTCTAACTGTTCTCTCTCCCTCCACTTCGTCCTCCTCACAGCAACCAACATCTTGCTAATCTGAAATCGGATACACTCTGGATAGGATGGCTTCTCAATGCCTCCAGAAAATATCCAGTCCAGCCCCAGCCTACATTTCCAGCCCCTCTTCCAGATGTTTCCTGCTTAGTGTGTCCAACCGCACCGTGCAGCTCACAGAGCCCTGGAATCCACAGCGGCTCTGTCTCCGGTGCCCTGCCTGGGGTGTCCTTTCCCCTCTTACCCAGTTAATTCCTAAGCCTCCTTTTAAGACCCCAATCAAATGCTCACTCTTTAGTGAGGGCATCCTACCCTCCCCTCTTTCCCTTCTGCCCCCCAGCGCAGTCTGACCTGCATTGGTTCCAGCATTTGTCACTCTGTACTATAGCTATATCCCCTTGCACCCACCTAGCCCTGGATCCTGGCCCATAGGAAGTACCCAATAAATGTACAAGTACTTGTTGACTGAATGAATGACCTAGCCATAAATCTCCCTTTCAAATTGGGACAACCAGAAAGCAGCATCCTTCTCCCTGACTGGACCTCAGGGCAGGGGCGTGTGCTGTTCACCTGGGTTCCTTCATTCAGGTTGGCTGGTGTGTGTTGATCATACTCAAGCTTGAGGTTCTGCACACCGACAGATGTTTGCAAACGGGAAATCATCGTGCAGCTGAGCCCCTTCAGGCCTCTCACTGTCATCACCCTGACCCTCTGGTCTCCTGGCAGGTGTGTTCTTCACTTTCCACACCTTCCACCTGGAGAGCAGCCACGACTACCTCCTCATCACGGAGAACGGCAGTTTCACCCAGCCCCTGAGGCAGCTGACCGGTTCCCGGTTGCCAGCCCCCATCAGCGCTGGACTCTACGGCAACTTCACTGCCCAGGTCCGCTTCATTTCCGATTTCTCCATGTCCTACGAAGGCTTCAACATCACCTTCTCAGGTAAAGCATGTGAGGGTCCCTCGGGGTAAGTGATGGCTGAGCACTCTGTCTCTCCCACGCCCCCCCACCCTGCTGCCAGCCTCTGGTCTTCCCAGCAGATGGCTATTGGTCCCCTCCCCAGCCTCCGGGAGAGGGACCTCACTGCAGCAGCAGAAGATAGTTAGGTTAGACACAAGGACGAACTTCCTTATAGTGGGTTTGGAAGGAATTAGCAGGTCTGTTGGGGAATCTCCTTCTGTGAAGGTATTTAGGCTTCACTCTGAACATGACCAACCCAACTGATTGAACTAGAGGACCTCAGGAGTCCCATCCTGCCCTAGTAATTCCAGATTCTTCTTCTGATTCCACTTCCACTACTTCACAACTACAGCAATTTCTAAAAAAAAAAAAAAAAAAAGAAAAAGAAGGGAGACTGAAATTCACATTTTGGAGTGTTTTGGTCTCATTTGGGGGCTGCTTCACCAATGCTAATTTAGTAGCGATGGATATTATCTTTGTGTTTAGGAATCCTGAAAAGAAAGCTCTTTAATGTGCATTCAGGGACAAAAGAGGACCCCTCACTCCTCTAGTACCAAGTCCTCCTGCTGCTCTCATACTATTGCTCCCAGACCACCCCCTCCCACCACCAGCCAGGAGCAGAGACAGCAGATGGATTCCCCCGGGATGGCTGAGAGATATCTGACCTCTAGGAAATGGGACATGGCCGAGCTCAGCCTCACAGTGTCCCTCCAGCAGATGCCACCTGCCATGTCCTGGCTGATGGGACATATCCAACCAGTCTGCCTCATCCAGCCTCTTTCTCCCCACCACACAGAGCCCCGGGGTACTGTGTCCCAGAAGGGAGATGCCCTTGGGGATGAGGGAAAAGGTACTTCTATATCATCACTAGAGGTATAAAAGTCACTAGAGTCAGGTCCCTGGTGCATAAATGCCACTCCGTCACACATGCCATCTGCCTCAAGTGCCAGCGTTACCAAGACACAGCTTCAGCTGAAGCACTTGGATTCTTTTTCCCAATGTAAGTTGCCCTAGGCTGGGTCATGCATTCTGAACCTCTAGAACCAGGCTGATTGAATTGATCTGGCTTGGTGCCCAGGGAGAAAGAGGCAGGAGAGTCCACAAGCCTGAGGCTGGGGTTCATGTGGAGATGAAGGGACAGGAGGGAAGGGTCAGCCTCAGAAACACTCCCGGGAAGCATGTTTCCAGAAAGGCGGTGCTCTCTCCCACTGCTTATGGTCTGGAGGCACTCAGACCACCCAGAACACACCTGCCTGTTCTCGCCTGTCTCTGTCCCTCTCAGGCTCTCTCTCCTTCTCTCCTTACTTTTCGTGCATCGGTGTGTATCCTGTACCTCTGTCTTCCTCTCTCGTCCTCTTCTCCGTGGTGTCTTTGTCTGTGCGTTCCCATCCTCTGTGTCTGACCCCAGCTCTCCTGCTGCCTTTCCAGAGTATGACTTGGAGCCCTGTGAGGAGCCTGAGGTCCCAGCCTACAGCATCCGGAAGGGCTTGCAGTTTGGTGTAGGCGACACCTTGACCTTCTCCTGCTTCCCCGGGTACCGTCTGGAGGGCACGGCCCGCATCACGTGCCTGGGGGGCAGACGGCGCCTGTGGAGCTCGCCTCTGCCAAGGTGTGTTGGTAGGTGGTCACGTGCTTTCATTTTGCTTCACTAATGGGGTTGGCCGGACTTTAGTCAATTGCTGGGAGGTGGTGGAACGCACCTGGGCCAAGAGGCCGACAGGACTGGGTTTAAGGACTGTCTTAGCACACGGTTACCTTGGGTGGGTGGCCTACCCTCCTTCCACGCCAACCTCCTTATCGGTACAGGAGAGATGGCAATGCCTGCTTCATGAGCTGTTCTGTAGCCTCAACGGACCTTTACAAAGCGGGTCCACAGTAGGCACTCGGATGAAATCAATTTCTATGCTGTTACCTCCCACCCTTAACACACATTCCCATGGCTAATTGATGCCTCTTGCGGAGAAATCTGGGTGGGGTGTGTGGGTGCCCCTATAGGAAGGAGGTATGACCTTTGCCCATGGAGAATCCCCATTTGGTGGAGGAGAGGGCTGATTTTACTTGTCCAATGAGGGTGCTAGCTTTTAAGAATCTCTAGAAAGGCTTCCTCCATTCTGCTGGGGAAGACAGAGAGAAGCAGGAGTTGGGTTCATTTATAGAGCACCCATTGCAGGTCAGGCCTGCTTCTGGATGCTGAGAATACAAAGGTGAACAATACAGAGAAGGTCTCTGCACTCCTGGTCTCACATTGTGGTGGGGGGAGATAAGCTGTAAACGCATGGATGTGTAGTGTGTCGGGCAGTGTTGAGGGTTACAGAGAAAGATGGTCAGCTTAGAAAGTGCTGGAGGTTTTTATAACAAGTCGTCAGGAAAGACTTCTCTGATGAGCTGACATTTTAGTAGAGATCTGAAGGGATCCAAGGAGCTAATTCGTGGGAGAACAGGGACCAGAGTACTAAGGCCCCAAGCCACGAGGATGCTCGGTGTTTGAGGAATAGCTTGGAGGCCAGTCTGGAGCGAGCGAGGGGGAGAGCAGTGGATGGTGAGTTAAAGAGGCAGCTGATGGAGTTGGGACCAGGAGCTCTGTGACCCAAGGTCCTGCCGGCCTCCTTGCCAGCGTGCTGGAGCAGGCTATTCAGAGCTCCAGGCCCAGAGGGTGGAGAGAAGTGGGGTGATATCCCAGGGACTGGGGACAGTTGCTGGCTGTCCCTCATTTACAAGGTTCATGGCTCTGCTTGCTCGATGCTCACACCATGGGGCTAGATGGAACACAGGCTGGATCAGTGGAGTACCTTCCATGCTCACTGCTATCCGCTAGTGCTAAATATTACAGAAAACCCCAATCTACCAAACAGATCAAAGCAGCACTGCACTGACTGAAACAGGTGCCGGCGTCTTGAGAGCCCTTGAGGTCAGCCTTGCCCAAGACGACCGCACGGAGCCCTGGGGCTCTGCAGAGGACAGTCGTAAATAGGATGGCAAGCTGGGCTGGGCTCAGGCTGTGGGGTCACCTGGGCCCAAGGGTGAGTCTCTGCTCTGCCACTCACCAGCTGTTAGATCTTGGGCAAGCCACCAGACCCCAGCCGCTCCAGCCTCCTCGCTTATAAAACAGAGATAACAATATCCAATTCACAGGCTTTATTCCAGATTACGTGATGTAATTTACATAAACCAACGGGGTGCCGTATAATTATCATCATTTTGCCAATAACCTTTTTATCATTATTTATCGATGACATGACCAACAATCAATAACCCTTTACGATCTCAGAGGGGAAACATTAAGACAAATAGATGCAGAATTTCATTTTTGATCAATTAACTAATCTCAAAGTTTATCCTTTTTCCTGCAACCATCCCCCAGAGCATCCACCCACCCTGACCTGGACACACATTCAGACACACATGTAACTCCCACCGTGTAGGTTCAGTTTCGATGTGGCTGCTAGCAGCTCTTCTCTGCTCTGGAGAAATGTCTTCAGCTAAGTGGCTCTGAGGGGAATTTTTCCTGAATGGGATTATCCAGGACCACAGATACGCACACGCCCTAAGCTCTCGCCTCATTGATCTCATTACATAAACTCATTCTTTAACTTACTGTTCCAATTACTGTTTGGTCATGGCGCCTCACAATATTTTCATTATTACATTTGTCTTCTGTTTTGTATGTATTCATAACGCATAGCAATTACAATCGCCTCTAATTACCACCAGCCCGCAACAGAACCTCAGGCTGGAGGTATCACGGGAATGCCCACCCGGGAGATGCTCCCAGTCGCCATACGCACTGGAGGTATAAACTGAATAACTTACCAGGAACATTCCCTGCTGAGAAGGAGATGAACAGTCCTGGGCTCTAATTCATTGTGTGACAGGGCGACACAGCCCCTGACCTCAGGGTCCCCTGAGCTGGATGTGGAAGAGACAGCCCTGATCCCAGAGGACCCCATTCTGCACCAAGAGTCATGGCCCTGCCCTTGAGAGCCCCTCATGGTGGAGCAGACCTACCTCTCTGCCTCGGGAGCCCCAGACACAGCCCCTGCCCTTAACGAGACCTCTTCTGATGGGGATGACAGAAGTCGTAGATGCCCGAATTAGCCTCAGCACCTTCCGGTGAAGATGACTGTTTGTTTCTCTGGAACATTTATTTGTTTCCATTTATGCTTGTGTTTGGCTTTTCAGTGCATCTGCTCACCTCCCTTGATACTTTGGAAACTCTCCCAAAAGCAAGTGCCAGGTCCCGCTACCTCCTGTACACTCCCCGGTGCCCTGGAAAAAGGCCTCAGTAGGGGCCAAGGACTGGCCCCATCTGAAGCTGTCAGCCCCCTTCCCCTCCCCATAAAGGTGTCGGGCATGTGGGAAAGAGGATAGGGTCATGCTGGGGCAGAGATGGCATATAGCTATTGTGCAGCAAGCTGGGGTAGGAAGGAGGTGCAAAAATATGTCAAAGCCCACGTTCAAGGACAACCACCTTTTAGGAACTAGGCAGAGAGCAAGAGGTACCAGGAACAGTGAGGGTGCTGTGAATGTCAGGCAGCTAACACATGCTTCCCAAGAAGCTTCTTGGGCTTTCTGCCATTCCCGGAACCTGGGCAGTTAGGGCTCCAAATAGAAGCAGATAAGCTGCGTAGATTCATCGGGTTAGATGGGGAGAGAAAGGAATAATGCTTGTTGAGGGCCTACTCGGTGCTAGCCACCTCCTATATATTCACCTCTTTCACCATAAAATTTCATATATGTATTCTCTCTAGTCTTATGTGGATACTGTTATTGTCCAGATGGAGGCAGATGAAGATACCGAGGTTCAGAGAGTTGATATAACTGGTCTGTCTGAGTCTAAAATCCATGCTTATCCCACTGCACCACATGTCATTCCCTAGACAGAAGAGAATACTGTGTGATGCCCAGAGATGATGGAGAGCTGCTTCAGAGGGCTGCCCACGTGATGTGACTGAGTAATAAATGTCTAAATATGCACAACCCTCAGCACCCCCTCCCCAAATGGCCACCTTCAGCAGAGGGCACCCAGAATACTTACACACTTTAGAAACATATCTACCTAAATTATCAGCAGCCACCAGGGTACCTGTCCACCACCCACCCGTTAGTTTTATGCCCCAGCTCTGCACATTCATTACGCACGTTCGGACACTCTGCAAACAGGCTGAGTTTAAAGTACTGCAAAGCAAGATTTCTCCTCCAAGACAAATGATGGCTGTCCTGTTCAGTTTGAGCTGCTATAAGAAAATACCATAAAGAGGGTGGCATCAACAACAAGCATTTATTTCTCACAGTTCCGGAGGCTGGCAAGTCCAAGATCAAGGTGCCAGTGGATTCAGTGTCTGGTAAAGGCCCTCTCCCTGGTTTCCAGATGGCAGCCTTCTTGCTGTACCATCACACAGCAGACAGATTGCAGGCTCTGGTCAATTCCTCTGCTGATAAGGGCACTAATCCCATCATGGGGGCTCTCCCCTCATGACCTCATCTAGACCTAATTACCTCCCAAAGGCCCCACCTCCAAATAGCATCACACTGGGGAATCAGGGCTTCAGCATAAGAATTTGTCAGAGGGACACAAACATGCTGTCCATAGTAATGACTTATGTGACGTCTTAGGAACCTGAAGCTGGTCCTGAACTGGAAAGGGCCCAGGGAGGAGGGCTTGTCCTCTGATTGGTGGGACATGGTCACTATCTTCAAAGTTCTAAGGAGCAGCCTTGGGGACAAGAGAACACACAGAGGTACAACTAAGCCCACTAGAGGCTCAGCTCTGAATGTTCCTGTATCACATGCTCCCTCCACACTGCTGTGGCCTAGGACACTCCAGGTTCAGGGCAATTAAAGTTGAATATGTGGTGACCTCAGGGTCCTTCCGGCCAATGACTATGCCTAGAATAGGGACACTGGGGAATGGTTCGGGGAAAGCAGACGTGCTACCACCAACCTCAGAGATTCAACATATGCTCCAAACTCCCCATATGTCCAGACAAATAATGGGCCTACCATCTGGACATGTATTTATAACCTTCCAGAACCTAATCATTTTTAGAGCTGTCCATCCTCTGAGGTCAGTGTCCTCCATATTTATTCATTCATTCATTTGACAAATATTTATTTTACAGACAATCTGGGCTAAGCCTTGGAAATTCATGGATTCATTAAGCATGACCTTTACCTTCAAGTAACACACAGTTTGGTTAGGGGGTGCAGACAAGAAACAAGCCATCAGGGTGCGATCTGGTAGACGCTCTGCTACAGGGAAGCCCAGGAAGAGGCTTCACAATTATCAAAGACCCTAGAGAGCCAACTACAGGGTCCTTCAGCACATGCCCTGCACTGAGCTACCCCTTTCATTACTGCTGCTGTCCTGCCCAGGCATGGAGCAGAGTGAGTGGGTGCTGGAGATACAGAAATATGACCAAGCCCTAAAGCACCCACAGGGCAGTGGAGGAGATAGAAATGTTAACAAATAAGTCAAGTAAAATGTGATAACCACTATAAATAGAGGTATAGGAACAATGGGGAAAGAATGACTAATTCTGGAGGAGCAGAAACAGATTTTGAGAGGAAGGTGTGAATTCATTAGCTGTTGAATTAAACAGGGTTTCCATGGGTCTGTGCCAAAACTTTCTTCAGAGCCTCAGAGGCCCTAAATTCCAGGACCAAGAGGGCTGAGTTGTCAGCCCGCTCCTCTTCTTGAATTGAGACTTGATCTAAATTGCTAAGTACCACGGTCTTTATCTTGAAAACAGGGATGGTAATTGTGCCTGCCTATGGGGATCGGTTGCTGTGACTAATGGCTGAAATGATCCTTGTAAAGCTTGGAAGATGCTAGCAATTATTATGCAATCTTGTCCCCTCTTCGTTTGTATCCTCTGATACTGAAAGGCTTCATCCCTCCTCACTTGGCTGCCCCCATCGTCCCCTGATGCCCTCCTTGGTCATTTCTGTTGCTATGATACTATATGAACAGGTGGAAGGGAGAATGGCTGCTTCATAACACTGTGAAAGTAAAGGGTGCCTGGTGGGTTTATTTCTATTTCTGCGGAAGAAAAACAGACAAACCGAAGGAGAGAAATAAAGGAACGTAGCAGAACTACAGGTGGGCAGATGTTAAAAAAAAAAAAAAAACTTTGATAAGCATTCCTATAGTCAGACAGACAAATGGACAGATAAACAGGCACTCTGGCAGGTAGAGAGGCAAGCAACTTGTCATCTTTGTAAGGTACTCCAGCGCTGTGAGTTGTTTTCCGGATGTAGCTGATGGGCGTTAATCTGTGATTATTGTGATTCTCTTTCCAGCTGAGTGTGGGAATTCAGTCACGGGCACTCAGGGCACTCTGCTGTCCCCCAACTTTCCTGTGAACTACAATAACAACCACGAATGCATCTACTCCATCCAGACCCAGCCGGGGAAGGGGATTCAGCTCAAAGCCAGGGCATTTGAACTCTCTGAAGGAGATGTCCTCAAGGTAACACTGATAGATTTTATAGAGTATGTATGTTACGGGATGCAAAAGTATGGTCACCACACTCATTTATCTCTGTGTGAATGACCCAACCTTTCTTCTTCCCTCCTGAGTCCCAAGATGTTGTCCTCACTCATCTGGGAGAAGTGAGAATCTAAGAGAGAAGGGTAGGCGAGTGTATTCTAAAGAATGTGGCTTTAGGGTTTGCTTAGGAGCTGACTGCTCTCAAATATGTATGTGATTGAGTAAGGGTTGTCTGGATAGTAAATCACCATAATAAACTCAGTTGGAGTGGCCAGTGGATCAGGTTTTCCATTGTGAACTGTGACCATCAACCTAGATAAGGAAGAGTTCATAGAATATGTGCATTTGTGTAGATATGTGTGGCTATAAATATGTTTATATGTACGTTTCCACATGTGTGTGCATCTGTGTCTGGGTCTGTATTTGGTTTGGGTGATCTGTGTCTGTACATACTTGTGTTCTGTGTGTGTGCATGTGTGTATGTTTTGAGTTTATGTTTCAGTGACCGGTGGGCTATTTCAGTAGCTTCAGTGTGCCATGGTGATGGCCTGTATGTAGCAGTGGGGTTGAAGAAAGTGGATTCAAGATCTACATAAGAGAAAGAAGTGAAAGGACTTGGACTAAAGAAAGGGTTATAGAGAGGGACTTGTTGAGACACTGAACACACTTATGACTGTGTTTCTTTGTGTGTGTGATTTGTACCTCCCATAACACATCGTGTGTGTGTAATCAAAGAGTTGACTCTGGAGAACTTATCAAAGAGCTGCCTTATTTAAAAGGATTATAAGGAAAATCTCATACTGAGTAGGTCCATTTTCATCCTAGGCCAAGAAACTTTTTTATCTTATTCTAATATAGTTTTATTCCCTGTAGCCAGAGAAATCTAGACATTAGAAACAACCAAAGGTCACCACTCTAGAAAATCCAAAGAGAAACCATTAAATAATCCCCATCTGTTAGGACTCTGTAGATATGATGAGTACACTGTGCTTTTTATGCAAAGATGATACTCTTGACCCACCCTCTGGGGCGTGTGTGTGTGTATGTGTGTGTGTGTGTGTGTGTGTGTTTGGAAGGCACTTCTCACTCTTACCTAATTACTCTTGAACCCAAGAGGAAGTACCATGAGATGACCAGTTGGGACCGGATATGCCTGAAACAGAACAGAATATGGCAAAGTGGCCCAGGAGGGAGTGGGTTCCTATCATTGGCTCCTTAAGCTCTACTTTTCAACCTCTAAGCTCCACAGACAGAGAAATGCAGTGTGCATCTCCCTATAAGTGAACGATAGGCAGGACTTTATACTTTCCAAGGGCCATGTCTTCAGGCGTCTCCCTTGACCTCAGTTCTCTCCATCCATTTGTTCATCATCAACAACAGAGCCTCAGAGGACACACCCAGGGCCAACAAGGCCAGAGGGACTTCCGTGCTCTAGTGCTGCAGGTGGAATTGAGGAAAGCTGGACGATGCAGAGACCTTCTTGGAGGAAGGATGCTGTTAACCCTGCAGAAAAAGGCATTTTGGAGGCTTACAATTTTCGGGTTTTGAAGGGAGTATGAGAAGCAGTTCTGTGAATGTGGCCTGACGGGACCAGCAGAAGGCCTTCTGCCTTGGTTGCTAGAGGCCACATGGAGCATGGCTGGTGCCCAAGCATCCTCTCTAGGGTGGTCTGGACTCAGAGTAGCACCTAAGACATAGTCAGCAGGTGTGCATACCCCACTGCACTATCAAGGTTCTGCCTCAGGGTTGAGTGAGCAGCTTAACAGACAGAAGAGAGACTTTTGGAGGTACTCAGGGTAAGAAGGGAGGAACCTGGGGCATCATCCCCAGGTCAGAGGTCAGGGAGGGCTCAGGCAGGGGTCAGGACCTCAGCTGGCCCTGCAGGGCCGTGGGGAGAGGGAGATGATTTCCTGTGTTTCTTAGAGGGATCTTCCCAGACTTCAGACTTGGTCTCTGCAGCCACCTGCCCGGCTGGCCCTGCCACCAGCCTTCTAACACTGGGCTCCACCTTCTTGCCGAAAAGCCTCTTCCTCCCTTTCTAGGCCTCTGTAGTGTCCTCCTCAGAAGGTTGGGCTGTGGTGCTGACCTGGCCGAAAGGCCATCCACACGATCCTGTAACCACCAGAGCTGGGGGTCTGGGGAAGGGAGGGCAAGGCATCCAGGGAGATCATGTAGTTTCCTCTTCTAACTCTTCCCCTCAGGACCCTTGCCCTCCCGAGGGAGAACCTGGGACACGAATTATTTTGGAATGAAAAGAAATGCACAGTTATAGTTTCCACCCTGCAACCACTGTCAGCTGCAGTGGCAATGCTCTTTACACCTGTCGCTCCGATCTACCTCGACACAAAGAAGGTGGCACCCAGAGTCACCTCCGGGAGCACCCTGCCCTTGCCCTGGTGTAACTGACCCATCTGCCAGAACACTGGTGTATTTCCAATCCTGAGGATGTACCTGTCCCTCCCAAGAACCCCAGTGCATACCTGGATTCCTTCCCGCCCAGCGAGACCTGCCACTTCCTCCACACTTGCGTCTGACCAACCCTCCAAACCTTCCATACACGCTTGGATTTCTGACCCATGAAATGACTGTTTTCTTGCATTTATGACTCTCAATCTTTTCCTTACCTTTAATAACTGAACATTTCTTAGACCTCACCCCTACACATACTCCAGCTTGTCTCCTAGAACTACCTGATTTCTTCTGTTTTGGCCTCCACCAAAATTTTGACCTCTGTCATCTGCAAGACAGAAGGTCCTCTAAATGCAATAGTGTGGAAAGACAACAGCTCCCAGCTCAAGATGGCACACGAAGCCCATGTATATAACTGCATCCTCTATGGTTCCCACGGAAATGACTAAAGGGACATGAAAACGGGAAATTAGGCAAGGGTGCCTTTCACATACAACTTAAAGGAATTTTTGCCAAATGGAATACCCCCCAAAAGGGGTCCATTTTGAGAAAGAGCCTGATCAAAGTGTAATTCACATAAGTGAATTGAAAGCCTGCCAGTGGATTAAGTGCTAGAAACCTCAAGGAAAGAATGCATCTGAGACCACCTAGCTCAGAGCCGCAGAGTCTGGAGCCAAGGACACACCATGGGGCTGTTGGCAGGGGCCAGATCTCAATCCAGCTAGCTCTTCTGGAAGCGTACAGGGTCTGAGAAACCACACAGAGCCACAGTTCCCTCTCAACATGACTTTCTGGATTCTGTTTGGCTGTTGTTGGCAAGCTGGATAAAGCAGAGCAATGCCATGGCTGGCGCCTAACAAGAGTGGGCAAGCTCATTTGAGAAGAGGCTGCCACAATCATACACACACACACATGCACATGTACACACACATACACGTATACGCACGCTCCCTCACACACACAGGCTTTAGTACCATGAGCAGGAGAAGCTCCTACTATGGCCTCTTCTGGCTTAACTCTTCTGCTCCCCCTTAGGGGAGCTACTGGCTCTTTCCATTATCCATTTTTATTTTCCCTCTGTCATGGTGTGCCAACTGGAAAATGAACTGGATATGTGTGAATATTCAGTAGATCAGAAGAAGGGGACCTGTCTGAGGCGTCAGAGTTAATTGCCCCTCTGCAAGCAACAAAGAAAAAAAAATACTTTAAAAACATCTAATTTGTATTCTTAACAGGATTTGAGAGAATATTTATGACACAAAAATAGGCAATAATGAAAACAGAGCAATCTGAGATGAGGAAAGATTGAATAGAGATGAAAAACATGATCACCCAATTAAAAAATGGAATGGAGGCAATGAACAGAAGATGGTAAACCACAGAAAACTGAAATCACTTTATTATAGGATAAATTTGAGAACTTCTCTCACATAATGAAATGAAAAAGAGAATTCTTTTATATTAATAAAATGCACAATCAATTCACAGTAAAACTTTATGTGCCAAATAACATAGCATGAATAAATTAAATAAAAATTGTTAGATATGTAAAAAATTTTAATAAAGTCACAGTCATTGTGGAAGATTTAATATACCTCTGTTAGTCTCTGATGTATCACCTAGGTTAAAAATAAATAAGGATTTAGGTAGCTTGAATAATATAACAGAATAAATCCAAAGAAAGTAGAAGAAATACTTTTACAGATAAAAGCAAAAGTGACTGAAAAAAGAAAAAATTTTTAAATAGCAATTATCAACAAAACCAACTGGTTCTTTGAAAAATAGTAAAGTAGACAAAATTTACAGGACTGATCAAGGAATAAAGAAGCCAAAATATATAATTTTAAGAATGAAAAAGCAACATAGTCATAGACAAGGTAGAGATTATGAAAACAATAAGAAAATGTTTAGGAAAAAGCATAAGACAAAAAATCTGAAAGCTTAAATGAAAAGGAAATTTTTATAGATAATAGGTACTAATATCAAGAAAAAATACAAATCTGAATAAACCAATAACTATTTAAAACATTGGAATTGGGCTTCCCTGGTGGCGCAGTGGTTGAGAGTCCACCTGCCGATGCAGGGGACGCGGGTTCGTGCCCCGGTCCGGGAAGATCCCACATGCCGCGGAGTGGCTGGGCCCGTGAGCCATGGCCGCTGAGCCTGCGCGTCCTGAGCCTGTGCTCTGCAACTGGAGAGGCCACAACAGTGAGAGGCATGCATACCGCAAAAAAAAAAAAAAAAAAAAAAAATTGGAATTCTCCCGTATTCTCTCTCAAAGTTCCCAGACCTAGTCTATTTTACAGGTAAACTCACAAAACTTAAAGGAACAATTAATCCCTGCAATAATCAAACTGTGTCAGAAAAGAGAAAAATTAGTATCCATCTCCCCACTCACTTTATTTAAATGGAACAAGTAGAAATATTGATATCAAACTGAATAAGGGCAGCATAAAGTATTAGGCCAGTTTCACTTATGATCATAGATCTAAAAATCCTAAATACAGTATCATGTTGAATCTAGCTGTGCATTAAAACAGAAATGACCAATGGGATGGATTCCAGGAAAGTAAGGATGTGTCAACATTACAAAAGCTCCTAATTTTCTTTATTGGGCAACCCATATGAAATTGCCATTTTTGTAGGTCAAGAGCAGTCAAATATCAGCAGTTTCATCCTATAAACAGATTAGGAGAGAAAAATACATGATCCTGCCAATGTATCCCAAAACATCATGTGATGAAATTCAGTACTGATTCATGATTTTTAAAAATATCTCATAGGGCCTCCCTGGTGGCGCAGTGGTTGAGAGTCCGCCTGCCGATGCAGGGGATACGGGTTCGTGCCCCGGTCTGGGAGGATCCCATATGCCGCGGAGCGGCTGGGCCCGTGAGCCATGGCCGCTGAGCCTGCGCGTCCGGAGCCTGTGCTCCGCAACGGGAGAGGCCACAACAGTGAGAGGCCCGCGTACGGAAAAAAAATAATAAAAAAAAAAATAAAAATATCTCATAAAGCTATGGACAGAACTTTCTTAATCTAATAAAAATTTTCTGACAACACGTGTAGCAAACATTATACTTAATGACCAAACTTCCTAAGGACTCGTAATAAAGTCAGGAAAAACACCAGTTCTGCTACCACCAATAGTATTCAGATCCAAGCCACTGCAGTCATACAAAGAAAAGAACAAAGAAACTATAACAAGAAGAAGGGAATATCCAGATTGTCTCTTACTTGGAAAATATAAAACAACCAGCTGATAACCTATCAGACCAATAAGACAATTTAGCAGAGCTGCTGGTGTTTCTACAACAAATTCGAACATGTAATCAGAGGTGGGGAGAAGGTCTCATAATAGAAACAAAAACTATAAGACATCTAGGAATAAGCCTAACAAAAATCTTTACTGAGAAAATTATAAAACTTTATACTGAAGGACATAAAACTAAAATAAATGCAGGGAGGTTTCATATTCAGGGCTGAACAAGGGCTATGAACAGGTAATTCACAGAAGAGGAAAGTAGAATTGATAAACATACAAAAAGATATTCCACTTCGGTGATAATCAGGAACATACAAATTAAAATGGGATACCATTTCACACCCATCATATTGGAAAATTTTAAAGTGCCTGAAAATATCAAGTGTTGGTGAAGATATACAGCAATGAAAGCTGTCATACGTTGCTAGTGAGAGATTAAATTGGTATTACTCTTTGGAGAGCAGTCTGACAACATCTAACAAAGTTGAAGATGTGCCTTCCATGTGCAACCCGCTTCTCTTCTCTGTTTTAGTTCTAGATATATGCCCTAGAGAAACTTGAGCACCTGTGTGTAAGCAGACATGCATGTAGCATTGTTCATAGGAATGTTACATTGAAACTGTGTGTTAAAAGCTATCCATTTAGCATATTCATTTTGAAGGCAGCCATCTTGCTGAACTGTCTTATTAGATGTAGTGGTATGTGCATATCAAAAATCAAGTTGTATGGGACTTCCCTGGTGGCACAGTGGTTAAGAATCCGCCTGCCAATGCAGGGGACACAGGTTCAATCCCTGGTCCGGGAGGATCCCACATGCCGCAGAGCAACTAAGCCCGTGCACCTCAACTACTGAGCCTGTGCTCTAGAGCCCATGAGCCACAACTACCGAGCCTGTGTGCCACAACTACTGAAGCCTGTGTGCCTGGAGCCTGTGCTCCACAACAGGAGAGGCCACCGCAGTGAGAAGCCCGCGCAATGCAACGAAGAGTAGGCCCTGCGTGCCACAACTACAGAAAGCCCGTGTGCAGCAATGAAGACCCAACTCAACCGAAAATAAATAAATAAATAAATAAAATTGATTTGTACACCTTAAATATATGCAATTTTTATTCGTCTGTTACACTTCAATAAAGCTGAAAAAAGTGGAAACATATAATAGATAAAAAGAAAGAAAGAAGGTTAGATGTAATGGGTGTGTATAGTTCTCTTGGAGTTGTCAGGGGTAAATCCATCACCTGTATATAATGATGAACTGGACCATCAAAGCAATTTTCTTATGGACAAGCAATATTCTGTTAGGAAATAAATGTATACAAGGACCCAATTCCCAATATCAATAAAAAATATAAAAATGCCCAGGAATACGTACAGAATTTTACTGAGAGATATAAAAGACAACTTGATTAAATGGAGCCAGATGTCATGTATATGGATAGGAAGATTTAATATCATATAGATATGTTTTCTCTCTTATCAATCCAGGCATTTAATATTAATCAGTCAGAATTATACACGTTGTTTTGGGTCTTTTGGAGAGATTGGGGGGAGTTGTTTCTCTTAATTTGAGAAAATTCTTCTTGAGTTTATCTAAAAGAATAAACATGGGAAGACAGTTTTTTAAATTAAAAGAAGACATATGTGAGGGGACTCGCCCTACCAAATATTTAAATATATTACAAAGCTACAATAACTAAAACAGTTTAGGTCATGCACAGGAATAGGCAAATAGATAACTGCAGTAGAATAGAAAGTTGAGCAAAAAAAATTTATATAACTATATATGTGATAAAGTTGGATTTAAAGTTGGTGATGGGTGGAATATTTACAAACAGGGTTTTGTTAAAAATGGCTAATCAACCAGGAAGAAAATGTATCTTATACCATATGCCAAAATTCCAGGTGGATTTATGAACAAAATTACTGAAAGAAAATATTGGTTTATTTATTTATCATACATTTGTTGAGTGCATCTTATGTGCCAGGGCACATATTCCACATATTCTGGACAATGACATGCAAATGATTATATTGTGGGTTGGGTTAATTTTATGATGGTAATTTCTACAGCTGTTTAAGTGCTGTTGTGGAAAAAATATTTAATGATTTGAAAAATATACACATTAAGTGAAAAAGCAGGTTTCCATATAGTGTCTATAGTTTGATCTTGCTTTTATAAAAAAATAAATTTAAAAACTATATAAGGAAAGATATGCATAGAACGAAGCCTAGAAAGAGAGTCACCAAAATGTTATGAGTGCTGAAAGTTGCTTTCAGTTTCTTCATGCTTTTCTGTGTTATAAGTTTCCTGCAATGAATATTTTATCATAGTGACATATTGAGAACAAAAATATTCTTAATGAATTAAGATAAATTATGCTTTGAAATTAAGGAAAAAATCCTATTCCCATTATACTTTTATTAATTAACAACAATTTCTTAATACCATAATATATCCAGTGAGTGTTCAAATTTCCAATTATCTCATAAATGTAATATTTTTTAAATTTACAGTTTATTTAAATCAGGATCCAAAAAACTTGTACATATTGGATTAGTTGCCTCAAGTATTTTTTTAGCCTTTAGGTTTTACCTCCATCTCTTCTTTTTTACTCCCTTATAATTTATTTGTAATTTGTTTATTTGTAATGTATTCATTTCATATTTTCCTCTGTCCTCCATATTTCTTATAAGTTGGAAATTGGATACAATGGCTTGATCTGATTCAGGTGTGATGTTTTTTTGGCAAAATGACACCATAGGTATTGGTGTGTCTTCCATTAACAAGCACATGATGTCTGGTTGTCTCTCTTATTGTGATGTTAGCAAGTGTTGATGATTAATGCCTTGATCAGTTAATTAGAAAATATATGTTTTAATGGGTAAAACTATTTTTATAACAATCTGGATGCAGCGGTGAGCTGAACTCTTTGAACTGGTGTCATGTCTATGTCTGCTGGCACTCTGGAATTCTCCCAGTCTATCAGTGATATAAAACAATTGCACATAGGATCTGGAAACAGACTTTTGAAGCTCCCAGGGGCCTAAACAAATCTCTAATATAAAGCACTGTTAGCTTGAAGGATGGCTTCTTTTAGAAAGCTTTGCTTCATAAATAGTAGAATGGAAATATTGTTCCAATTTGCTGGCAGCTGGCACCACATCCTGTGCCATGCACAAATATTCATCACCCACCCATAGATCCCATCTTTGATATTTACCAAAGCAACAGGGCGTCCTTCACTCAATCACAAATTCTGTTGTTATTTGCACAATTATCTGGAAAGGAGCAGCAACCTCGGAACCTGGGGAGCCAGTTCATTATTCTGATGCTTCTTGTCTTTGCTGGTGCTCAGTAGTTCAGGGGACAGATGGGAGTCAGGGAAGCCAGATGCCTGCACGATTCCACCTGGCAAGCCTGCAGGCCCTCGCTGGAGCCCTCATTTTAGGAGGGAAGGGGCAGAGACTGAGCTTGGGGAAGGGGAAGATACCATGACACCTGACACGCTGGAGATTTTAACTCCATCCTGCTGGATCCTAGGGGTCATGTCCAGCAGAGTGTGAGACTGAGGCCACTGCCACAGTGGGGTGGGATTAGGGAGGAGGACGATTGTCTCATCTGGAAGGGCAGGATGGAGTGTTTAGCAATGCAGAAAAGTCGAATGCTTTCAGCTTGCCTGTCTGCAGAAACAGATGGTTTGGGCACTCAGGCAGCCCCAACCTGGTCTCCCCCAAGCTGCTGAAGAGTAAGCTGGTGCCATCTGTAGGTTGGGGAACTAAGACCAGATCTCCTCTGGAAAGGTTAGAACAGCAACCAGTTCCTAGAGATATGATTCACACCGAGATGAGCTGGGCACAGAAGTGGTACCAAGTAGGCTAGTGGGGCTGATAACTCACCCGGTGGCAACTCCACTCTGCCGTCTTCCTTGCATCTGATGACTGACTGTCCCTCTAGCAGTTGTTATCAATGCTAAACTCTGGGAATGTGGGCTGTTGGGTGGGAAGCCCTTGTTCAAGATAAGGCCATGCTGACGATGTGGGGTTGGGGTCTCTCCCGTGTCCAGGTCTACGATGGCAACAACAACTCCGCCCGTTTGCTGGGGGTGTTCAGCCGCTCTGAGATGCTGGGGGTGACATTGAACAGCACATCCAGCAGTCTGTGGCTTGATTTCATTTCTGATGCTGAGAACACCAGCAAGGGCTTTGAGCTGCAGTTTTCCAGTAAGTCTTTTTCTCATCAGAGTGGACAGTGAAACCGGGCTTTCCCCGGTTCCACACACAGGGAGGCTGGGCTCTGGGACATCACCCATCAGTTAGTGGGTTTGATTTTTCTCTAACTGGTGTGAGCTTAGCTGACTGTTTCCCCTAAGACATTGTGCCCGTGATTTGGATAAGCTGCCACTTGGCATACAGCTCCATGGTTACACCTGTGAGTAACTTAGCTGAGAGTCACAGCACACCTTTGACTCACTAATCACCTTTTACTCACTAAAAATAATAAGCGCTGAGCCTTTGAATTAAAGCAACCAAAGACAGCCTTTCCTAATGGTGACATTTATAAACTAATGTTCAGCTACAGTCAGATGTAAAAAATGCAAGCACTAATGTATAATTATGTTCTTTTTTACTACTCCCTAAAGAGTCGAGGCTTGATTCTTTCTCTTTTTTCCTGATTTTAACTTTCTCCTTTACTCCTGAGATTTCAAAAACAGAAAGCACCGAGGTTCGTACACAGCCCCAGAGTACTTGGGATGACATCTCCATACTTCAGCTTCACAGCTATTTTATTCATTTATTTGAGCTTCTACTTGCCCAGTAGCTACAAAGCAATGTGCTTTTGTAGACTACTTTAAAAGCCAGTGAATATCCATCAACTGATAAATGGATAAGTAAAATGGGATATGTCCCTCCATACAATGGGATATTATTTGGCCATAGAGAAGGATCCAGTTCTGATCCATGCTACAGTGTGGGTGACCCTTGGACACATGATATGAAGTGAAAGAAGCCTGTCACAGTACATGTAGACACATGTATTGCATGAACCATTTATATGAACTGTCCAGAATAGGCAAATCCATAGAGCCAGAAGGAAAATTGTTAGTTGCCTGGGGATGAGGGAGTTGAAGGGAAATCATCTTCTCTTTGAGGTGATGAAAATGTCCTAAAGTCCTTGGCAATGTTAGTTGCACAACTCTGTGAATAAACTAAAAGACACTGAATTATACACTTTAGTTGGGGGAGTGTTTAGTATGTAAGTTATGTCTCAATAAAGCTGTTAAAATAAAAAAAAAAACAATGAGTCTACTCAAGATTCCTCTTGCCTGGTTGTGTAGGGTCTGTGCCTGTTACAGCAGGCACATAAGTGGAAGAGGATTCAACAGAGTCATATTCAAATTCCGTTTCTATCATCTGAGATTGTGTGACTTTGGAACAATTTGTGTGATCTTCCCGAGTCAATACTCTCAGCTGTGCAATGCACACTTACCCCTCCCGGTAAGACTCCTGCTAGTTAACACAGGTGGCCACCGTGCCCTAGGAGCTCTGTGTAAGCTCACAGAGGTCTCCTTCTCCAGGCTCGTTCAATAGAGTGTATTTAAGCAGAACAAAATTGAGCTTTGAAACATACATTTAAAGTGACTTTTCCATATTACACTCTCCCATCAGACTGTCTCAGTTAACAAAATGGGAAGAGCAGCTCCCGCTACCAAAATGCTATGGGGTCAAACCAACAAAAAAAAAAAATAGGAACTCCGGACCCTATACCTGAAAACTATTAAAAGCTGTCCTGGGAGAAATAACTGAAGTCACTTACATATAGCAACAGGGAGAACGAACACTCTGTAACAGACCCTTACCTGAGCACAGCCATGTGACACCCCGAGGGGCGCCTCCATCAGGACCCAGGGGCATGTGCCGGGTGGCTTCCTTAAGGATGTGTGCTCTTGGTGGGGGGGTGGGGAGGGCGGGGTGTGGTTTGTGCCATGACACATCTTGATCACCCTTATCTCTTCTCTCGTCCCCAGGTTTTGAACTCATCAAATGTGAAGACCCAGGAACCCCCCAGTTTGGCTACAAGGTTCGCGATGGAGGCCATTTCGCAGGGAGCTCTGTGTCCTTCGGCTGTGACCCTGGATACAGCCTGCGGGGCAGCGAGGTGCTGCTGTGTCTGAGCGGGGAGCGCAGGACCTGGGACCGGCCACTCCCCACTTGTGTCGGTAGGAGGCCTCTTGCTCTTCAGGTGACCCTCCTCGGATGTCCCCTAATCCCGAGTTCCCAGCTCTGGTCTCATTAAGGGTCTCCCGTTGGCCCTCACACTCCAGGGCCTTGGGGCCGTCTGAACCGTCCTGTTCACCGGAGTCATGGCTGGCCCTGCCCACCCTTCCCCATGTCCTCACTCTCACACCTTATTACACCCGCACGACAGCGAGGCCAGGCGGTGGCTTGCCACTGTCATACATTTAGTGAGCGGGACCAGAGCCAGGTCATGCCCTCAGAATCATAATCCTCTCCTGGCGGAGAGGTGGGAGGGTCAGTTAGAAGGAAGAGGTGGACTTTTTGCCTGGTTCCAGGGGTTCCTGCAACACCAAGTCTCAGATGAGTCTCCAGCTCACTCTGGCCTCAGTTTCCCCATAGGCAAAATGGGGCTCATGCTCCCTTTTCCGGAATGTTGAAAGAAAGAGTCAGGTCATGAACTAACATCTATCTTGTTCTTGAGAAAGAGTCAGATCATGAGCTAGCATCTATCTCACACTTAGGAAAGAAGAAGATAATGAACTAGCACCTTCTTAAGCCTGTGGTGCTTCCAGAATGTCAGCACAGGCTCTCTGGAAGCTTCATCCATGTGTCACAGGACAAGAGAAGCCTGGTCCAAGGCAGAAGTGGGAAATAGGCAACACCCGTCCTTCTGTCTGTGTGGCCTTTCCACCTCTCACCCCCCGCCTCACTGCGCGTGTGACCCTCCCTGCTGCCCAGGATTCCACCACGCTGCTTCGTCCTGTATCCCCAGCCCCGAACACCAGACCTTTCCCTCTCTCCATCTTCTGCCCCATGGCTCACAACCTCAGCATGGCTGTGCAGCTCTGGTTAATCTTATAAGGACAAAACATCCACCGGGAGAACGTTTAAGTGCCTACTAAGCACCACCTGCCAGAATCCTCGCAGGTGCATGTTTGGGTATGTGCAGAGGCAGAGAAATAAAAAAGGAAAGAATAAAGCATTCTTCCTGCCCTTGGGGAGTCCATACCCTGGCAAGGAGAAGAGACACATAAACAGGTCATTATAATACAAGATAAGCACTGTAAAAAGAGTAAGTGCCAAAGTGTTGAGGGAATACGAGAAAGTTGTGCCTAGGAGGTGATATTTCAATTGAGACTTGAAAGGATGGGTAAACATCACACACAGTAGGGGAGGTAAGGGCGATATTCTTTTCCCCCAGGTGACTGCATGTTAACAGGACCTTCGACACTGTTACCCAACAGAGGGTCTAAAGGTGAGGATTTCAAACCTGACTGTGGATAGATAGATCAGGACAGTGGCCTCTAGAATTTTCCTCTGTCTGCTCAAGTAGACCTCATCCACAGGCATGCCCCGTCCCTTTCTCCCTGCTTCCCTGTTTTTGTCCCCTTGTTTCATTCATGTGCCAGGCCCTCTGCCAGGCACTGGGAATACAAGGAAAAGCAGATCCCAGGCCAGTGAGGGAGACCCAGGCATAAACAGACAACAGCATGATGCCATAGGCAAGCCAAAGCAAACGAAATGTGAAGGAGGTGATGATTCACACTGCAAGACAATTATTTGCTTTGCAAAAAAGCTCCATCCTAACTAAGGTCCTTCTGAGTATCTAATCTGCCAGTTGGACCAAACTTAGAGAATCCACTCAAGCAGTGCTAGTGAGAGTACTTATACTTTGAACCTCGGAGGGCTTCCCCACCGAGACTCCCTCAGGCCCTACGCAGGGGAGGGAGGCTGTGTAGTTGGGATTATGTGTGTGTAGTTTTACACATGTCGTGTTGTGATGGACTTGATCGTGGTCTACCAGAAATGACTACTACAGCTGAAACCTCCAGCTGTTTTCTTTGTGGATGAGTGGATGCTACAGCCCAAACGAAGCAGCCAGGGCTGTAGGGTGGAGATAAGGGAGAAGACCAGAAAGACGAGAGTCTTAGGGTCTTGTTGGTAAATCTGCTGCATGCCAGCCACCTGGCTCCCCCTGTCCCCTCTCCGTCGCCAGAGAAAGTGACCCCTGAGGAAAGAGCAGTCGTGTCCCCGAGGAAGTGCTGCTGGTGCCCCTGCCTCCAAACACTTGCCTCTGGGAAGCAGGAGGAGCTGTTCCATCAGGAATACAGAAGGAAGCTCCAGCCCAGGGCAGGGATAATGTCCTGCCCCGTTTCTAGCTGCCTCTGCTATTTGTGGAGCCAGAAAGGCTTCCTCCCCACAACTTACAGCTCATCCTCCCACCCACACCCTGCTCCCTGCCACCGGCCCGTCCAGCCCGACATCTCTCATTCAGGTTGGCATCTCCCACCCCAACGTCAACACGGGGGGTAGTTACGCAGGAAGAAAGGGCCCGGTCTCGTGCGCAGGCTTACTGCAGAGGACCCCTCCCCCACCCTGCCTTAGTGGGCCCGGGTCAAGCCATGGGGCCCAAGAGATGCTTGATGGGTCCTTTGTAGCAACAGATGAAGGTCAGTCTCCCGTGTGTGACTTTGATCCCCTCATCTCCTACTTCTAAGGTCTTGCTTAATCAGATCTTTCCTAAAAAGCTTTGCAGCAAATCTCTTCATTTTCTTTCATGCTCCCTTGATTCAGACCCTTCATAATAATTCGCCTGGGAAGCAGTAAGCTTCTCTCGTTCATTTGATCATCCACCCACCTGTTCATTCAATAAACACTTGTTAAAGCATCTGTGATGTGCCAGACACCATGCTAGGCACTTGATGTACAAATATAAGTAAGACAAGTTTCCTGCTGCTGAGGAGTGAAGGAGATAGATTTTAATAACCTGTTACACGTCTGTGATAAAAACCGGTTCATGTTATAATGGAGATACAAAAGAGGATAGTGTCAGCTCGATGTGAGGAGGGGAGGGAGTCACAAAGGTTTCATGGGGAAGATGCTGGCCGACTTGTCAGTCCAAGGAGAGGCCTGAAGAGGCCCAGTGTGCCTGGGCTTGTGGAGTTTATCACACTTGGCTGGACCAAGGGGTGCCAGAACGGGGCCAGAAAAGGCCAAAGGGAGCCTCTCTGGGGGACTTGATGGGCTCTCCTAAGGAGCTTGGACTTCACTCTGGGAAAGAGGGTTTAAAGCAAGCAGTGATGTGGCCAGTTTGTATTTTAGAAAGATCCTTCTGGTGGCACTGCTGAGGGGGACGCAACTCTGCCACCCTAGAGATGGTAAGGGCCTGAGCCACGACTCTAACAGTGGGGGCAGAGTGGGGGCAGGTGTGAAAAGCATCCCAGAGGTTCAGGCCCTGGGGCTCAGAGGCAGATTAGACAAGGGGAGGAAGAAGGCCAGGAGGATCACCGGCTTCTGTACCGGGAGGGCTGCTCTGACGGGGAGATGGACCTCTTCACCGGTGCCCTGCCTCTAGGTCCGCCCCTCTGCGCCCCTTCACACTGCTACAGGAGCATTCTCTCTAATGTGTAAAGGGCACTAGTGTGTAAAGTGATCCATTTACTCTCGTGCATAAACACGGCGGTTCTGTGCAGTGCCCTTCGATGAACGATGCTCGCCCAGCTTTCCAGCCTGCCTCCCTCCAGGCACCATCTCATACCCCGTCCCCCAAGCTGCCGTGCTGTTTCCCACCCCCAAGGAAGTTCGCAGTACTCTTCCCTGTCGGCCTCCCCAGCCTACGCCTCCCACCAGCCCGCCCGCCTCTCCCTGCCCTGCGCTGGAGGAAACTGATCACCTCCTCCTCTGTGCTGCCACTTGCCGTGAAGGTGCATCTGTCAGGGCACAGGGCACACACTGTGGCCGCCTCTTCCTCCAGGTCTCCAGAGGAAGGATGCCATGCCTTGTGCTCCTGGCACATGACACAGGCCCAGTTCCTGTCAGTGACCAGGTTCAAATGTCTGCACCTTCTCAGGAGACCTCAAAGAGTCTGGTCACAGAGTGGGCCATCAGCCCTACCCCTGGGGACCTTTTTTTTAATAGCTTTAATGAAATAGACTTCACATACCATACAGTTGGCCCATTTAAAGTGTACCACTCGGTGCTTTTTAGTGTATTCACAGGGTTGTACACCCATCACCACAATCTAAGTTTTGAACATCTTGTCTCCCCAGAAGGAACCCTATACCCGTTAGCACTCCCTCCCACTGCCACTCCTCTTCAGGCCTTGGCAACTACAAATGTACTTTCTGTCTTTGTAGATTTATCTGTTCTAGATATTTTATATAAATAGAAACACACAATATGTGGCTTTTTGCGCCTGGCTTCTCTAACACAGCATAATGTTTTCAACATTATGTTCATCCACGTTGTATCGTGTGTCAGTACCTCACTCTTTTTTATGATCAAGTAATATTCCATTGTACGGGTATACCACATTTGTTACATCTGTTCAACAGTTGATGGACATTTGGGTCATTTCCCTTTTTTGGATATTATGAATAATGCTGCAGTGGTCATTCGTGTACAAGTTTTCATCTGAACATACGTTTTCGTTTCTCTTGAGCATATATCCAAGAGCAAAATTGCTGGGGTCATAGGGCAACATTTTGAGGACCTCTATAGGAAACTGCTTTCCAAAGCAGCTGCGCCATTTTTCACTCCCACCAGCAATGTCTGAGGGTTCCAGTTTCTCCACATCCTCACCTACACGTTAGTTAGTCTGTCTTTTTTTTTTTTTTTTTTGCGATACGTGGGCCTCTCACTATTGTGGCCTCTCCCATTGCGGAGCGCAGGCTCCGGACGCGCAGGCTCAGCGGCCATGGCTCACGGGCCCAGCCGCTCCGCGGCACGTGGGATCCTCCTGGTCCGGGGCACAAACCCGTGTCCCCTGCCTCGGCAGGCGGACTCTCAACCACTGCGCCACCAGGGAAGCCCAGTCTGTCTTTTTGATTATAACCATCCTAGAGGTTATGAAGTGGGATCTCACTGTGGTTTTGATTTACTTTTCCCTAGTGACTAATGATGTCACACATCTTTTCCTGTGTTTATTGGCCATTTGTATACTTTCTTTGCAGAAATGTCTATTCAAAGGCTTTGCCAATTTTTTAACTGAACTCTGTCTTTTCATTGTTGAGTTGTAGGGGCTTTTGTAGATCCTGGATACAGGTCTCGTCCAAGGGCCTTTCTCTATGCTGCGCTCAGCCACCTGAAATGAATGAGAGGGACCCTGGCACACAGGCTGGAGGAGCCAGTGGGTGGCTGCTGTGAGCACAGGTCACCCCCCTGAAGCTCACTCTTCTGGGATTTCTTTCAGCCGAGTGCGGCGGGACGGTGAAAGGAGAGGAGTCGGGGCAGGTGCTGTCACCCGGGTATCCCGCGCCCTACGAACACAACCTCAACTGCATCTGGACCATCGAGGCCAATGCCGGCTGCACCATCGGGTAAGTGCCAGGGCCAGCAGAGGAGCCATTGCCAGCCATTCAGGGGAGTCATCATCAGTCCACCAGCCAGTGGCTGGCCCTGCCCACCTCACCTGGAGGCCCTGGTGAGCAACAGTGGTTGCTATGACCCCAGGCTCAGGCCGGGGCCCGTGGAAAACCTGAAAAGGCCAGCCTCGGCATCACAGGGCTGCAATCCAAGTTCAGACAATTCACTGGCCTAGGCAGTACGGTGTCCACACAGTAGCTGAGGGCATAGGCATGAATCCCAGCCCAGCCATTTGCCATTTGTAGGACTTTGGGTAAGTTTCTTCTCCTCTCCTTCTGTGGCGTATGAGTTATATTGGCTTCTCGGGGTAAAGCATCTAACAGAGACACTGCAGGTAATGTACTCAGCACAGTGCTTGAAACATACTAACTATTTATTCATGGTTCGGTGGTTATTTCTCTGATGGTAGTAAAGGTCAGTTTAGAGCTGTATGACCCTAGATTGCTTCCCTTTCTCAATCTGAGTTTCTACATCTGTAAAATGGGAACAAAAAATGCTTGTGATTTAGAGTTGTGGAAGGAATAGTCAGAAAAGCCCAGCATACTGTCAGGTACTGTGTACATATTCCCTCAAAATGTAACTTCCTTTCCATGTACATGCTTGACTAACAGCAATTACTTTTTGGAGTTCCAAAGAGTCAGAGAAGAAAGGAGCTTTACCATTTATTGAGCACAGGGCCTGGGACACGTAATGTCTTATTAACTCTTCACAGTAGCCCTGGTAATACGAATAGTAAGCCCTAAAAATAAATAGACATTCTCATTACTCCCATTTTATAGATGAGAGAACTGAGATTCCAGGAGAATGCATAGTGTGTCTAAGCTCACACAGTGAATCAGAAAGCTGGGGCGTGGATCCAGGTCTTTCTGAATCTTCGCACCAGATGCTGCTGCTGGCAAACTGGGTTCAAAGGAGCTGTGAGGAAAAGAGGAGGTTGGCGTGGCAGGATGGATGAGGTATGGAAAGAGAACTGAACCAGGCAGTTGGAGCGGGAATGGTCTGGCTGGAGTGGGGAATGCATGTGGAAAGGAATGGGAGACAGACTGGGTTAGGAAGCAGCCTGCTTATGGAGGATTCTAAATGCCAGGAAACAAGAGGGAGCCGTGGAAGTTTCCTAAGCAGGGTTATTTACAGTGGGGAGAGCTCATGGGAAGAAAACCAGTCAAAAGTCTGTCACAATAATCCAGGGATGAACTGTTGAGACTTTGGAAGAGTGGGGAGTCAAGACAAGGGGCAGAAGTGTGGCTAGGAGAGGTTCCCTGCCCTGGCGAGGTCTCCGTGAAGGGGAACTGGCTGAACGGGTGTGTTGCTGCCAGAGATACAGCTGTTTGCACATTCGCTGATGTACACATGGTCTTAGACCCAGTCCAATTAAAGAAATGTATGAAGTGTTTGCCACGTGCAAGTTTTTGAGCTCGGCCCTGTACAAAATGAGGTCAGCAGAGCTCTTGGGGATTTTGTGTTAAATACAAAAATTCATCCCACACTGATGCTGGAATCAGTTTCTGGAAGCGCGCCCGATCAACTCACACTCTAACTAGAACCCTTGCGTGGCACCCATGCTTACAGGAGCTGAACATCTTATCCTGGTTTTCAAGGCTGTCAGGACTTCAACCCACCTCCCAACCTTATTTCCCACCACTTCTCTTCAATGACAAAGCTGCATTGCTAGTGGCCCCTGTACGTGTATTCATGGCCGTGCTCGGTGCCTTGGTTTCCACTCTGCCCTCCCCGGAATGCCCCCCTCCCTCCAAAGGCTTATGTCTTCAACTCTCGCTCCCTCAAAGTCAAGTGCACATGTCAGCTCACCCAGGAAGTCTCCCCCAGTCCACTCACAGGAGACTCCTAGGAGTCCCTTCTCCGCTTCTGCGTTCCCATTGCCCATGGCCTATAGTTCCCTTATGACACTGACCACTCTTCTCCTCCATTTATGCTCCTGCTTTAGCTCCCCAGCCAGAGCCACGCTCTCTGCCCGATTCATCTTCACAAGTCTCCTGGCTCTCAGCACAGTGGCAGAGGCTTAACAAGTGGCAAGCGTTGAATGAATGAATGAATGAAGGAAACAAGCAGGACCCAGATATAAAGGTCGTTTTATGACTAGCAGATCCGTGAAGGTCCCTCAGTAAATAGTAAATGAACAATGAATTCATCACAGGTGTCTCCATATGCACATCAGGAGGTTTTCCCACGTTCCCACCTTGCACGTTACTCATTCATTCATTCGTTCCTCCATGTAATAGCTGTCTGTTGAATACATGGCAGTGCCTGTGGGAGACACTGGCGTTGCCCAGATGAATAAGACCATGGCCGCTGTTGGCAAAGAGGAGATGTGCGTGTACACAGAGCGAGGTGGTGGAAGGAGGGGGCAGGGGACTGAGCAGCAGGACAGGAGACCAGAGAGGCTATCCTGGAAATGAAAACACCAGAGGAAGCCGTGTAGGATGGAGAGGAGTTGCTGGGTAGCCAAGGAAGAGGCTTGGCAGCACAGAAGGGCCTACTAGGCAGAAGAGGTGACGCAGGGTGTGCGGGCTCAAGGAGCTGGTCCCCATGGCTGGAGCATCACCTGAGATTTGGTGGAGGGGTGGGCCATGGTGAGGGATGAAACTGGTGGAGCGGGCTGCATGCGGCCAGAGCGCAGAGGACCGTGGCGGCCATGATGCTGGGTTTGACCCTGTCCTGGCAGCCTTGTGGAGAAGGGGACAGATGGGGTCTGGGACCCCAGTGAGGAGGAGGCCGTCTCCAGAGTGTCGTCGGGATGAGGAGACCTGAACCCTGCCAGTGGCGATGGGATGGAGAAGAAGGGACGAGTTCAGGAGACATTTAAGGAGTCACACCAGCCGGTCTCACTCCCTTCAAGAAATGTGGAAACTGAGATTTCTTCTGTTTCCCTATTTTTTGTTGTGCAACATACAATATGTAAAATAGAAAAGTCGAACAGTACGCCGAGCACCTGCTTACCTCCCACCTAGGCTCAACTACTGTGAATATTTGCCCTCTTTCTTTTTTTTTCTCTCTGTCCCTTTTTTTTTCTTTTTTGGCTGAATCACACAAAGGTAACTGTAGACATCCTGTTACTTCTTGCCTAAGTACTTGGGTGTGCATATCCTCCATGACATAGTAACCTTAGCACACCCATGACATGCGACATCAGTCCCCGGGAATTCAGGTTTATTCAGGTTTAGGAGAAGGGTGAGAGGAGAGCTGAGAGATCTCAGAGCGGCTGACAGGGAGAGCACAAGAATTCAGTGATGGCATTTCTGGGCAGACGTGAGGACTGTTATCACTTACAGGAATGATGGGTGTGGGGTGGGCTGGAGGGGACAGCAGAGCATCCCTTCCTAGCCCTCAGGAAGAGAGGATCGAGACAAATAGAGGAAATATTCTCTCCAGGGATAGAAAGAACTATAGAGGGGGCCTGCTGGGTGTGTGTGTGAGGACCCCGAGGTGGGGAATGGTGGGGAGAGGATGAAAGTAACCTCAGCCCTCGATTGGGAAGGATTCTTGGAGCCACACAACCTCAAAGGAGCTGATGCCACATGAGCAGAGGCTGCACGGAGAGTGGCCAAAAGATGGGCATGGAGTGATGGGACACTTTTGCCTTCCTCCTGCGATACCTCCACCCCAGGCTGCTGTGCCAGCCAGCGTCTGCCCCGTCCACACGCACATCTGCGCTCTAGTGTGTTCTCTCCCTCTCTTCCTCTCTCTCCCTCACCGCCCCCCATACCCCGCCACCCCTCCCTGGAATCACCAGCCACAAAGTTAAGGAAATTTGTAATCAGATAGGATTCAGACAAACACAAAAAAGCCCCTTTTGTGTTTGTGCCCTTATTCAGAGTAAGACTTAGTTATTATTTTTTAAGTAAGAATTTCTTTATGGAATTTTTCTTGATAAAAAAGGGACACTCATTTTAAAAAATTCAAAGTACAAACCAGAAAGAAGTTTATAAAGTAGAAATCATCGTCTTACTCTTGTCCTCTGCACACCCTACATAAGATAGCCATTGATATCCATTTGTTCAACTTCCTCTTTTAGGTATTTTGTATGCCAGCGAATACAGAAAGCAAATGCAATAAGCATGCTTGCTAAAACAAGATCACCTCTTTGAGTGGCTCAGTAACTTGCTTTTTGTCTTACCCTTTACTCATATATCATCATCTTATCCTCTCAGTCTATATAGATCAGCCTCATCCTAGTTGATGGTTACAGGGAATTCTGTTGTCTGTACAACCATAATTTATTTAGCTACTTCCCTATTGATAAAGTGAATATTTTCAGTTTTTCGCCCCAGTAAACATCCTTACACATGAATCTTTGAACAGCTGTCCAATTAGTTCCTTAGGATATGTTCTTAGAAGGCAAATTTTGATGCATGACCTCAAATTTTCCTCTAGCTATTGCAGCAATTTACACATCTACCAAAAGCCTGCTTCCCTACCCAGCATCACTTTATGTTGTCAATCCTGGCAGTGTTAACCAGTTTGAAGGGCAAGATGGTATTTAATTGCCTTTGCTGCTTCAAGCTCTTTGTATATTTTTCTATGGGGGAGTTTATTTTTTCTCATATAGACTGTTCAGCTGGGTTTATTTGTAGTCTATAATTTTAGGTTAGATTTCTTTTCAACCTGAGTATTTAAGAATGTCTTAAAAGTTACTAAGTTATATATTTTGTATGATTTTTAAATCAGTTCCACTTTTACTGCATTGTGCCCTTGTTACTTTTTGAAGTTTTTCTTACTTATGTTCTATGTATATTTGAAGAAAGGGAAAAGAGTTCAGGGATTTATACATTTCTTTTACATCCAATGTATTATGCTTTCTTTCAAACAAAGTATATTATGCTTTTTATTGCTTTTTTTATTTTTAACTCTTCCTTTTTTTAGTTGATTTGATTTAATTTGCTCCGTTTCTCCTCTGGTGATTTGAAAGATCTATATCCCATTTGCATTCCGCCAGTGGTCTTGTGTTTTCATTAATTTTGCTTTCAACAGTATTTATTCTGTTATTCCTCCCTCTTTATTTTGGAAATCTTGTTTTGGTTTTCGTTTTTATTTCAAGGAAACTGCACTTTTTGTCTTCAGATTGCTCTTGACAGCTTACTTTTGTTTTTATCAATGCATTACCATCTTGCATCTCTCTGAGGACAGTACTTATGTTTTGTTTTACAACAGCTCCTGTTTTTCCCCGCATCGACTGCGTCCTGCAGTTGGGCCATTTGGGCTAATCATTCAGCTGGATTCCTTTGAAGAGCTGACTATCTTTATGTCCCAGTTGTCCTCCCAGTTGTCATTCATTCAGTATCAAGTCGCAGCTGAGAGCCAGACTCGGCCACCGCACTACCTACCACTCTTATTCTCTCTGTAGCTTGGGAAGCTCTTCGAGCAGGCACCCTGTGCCTCAGTTCTCTTCTCTGTAACACGGTGATTAAAATAGTACCTACCACTTGAGGCTGCCGTGAGGATGAAGTGAGCTAACATACCTGAACAGTTAGAACAGTGCCTGGGATGTAATTCCCAAATGTGGAGAACCCCCTCCACGAGCTGTAGGTGGTTGTTCATTTGACCCAGATGGGCATCCCGGAGCGCAGCAGGTGATAGGTCACCCCTTAGATCACAGATGGTGGGTGCTGTGCTGTTGGTGGGGGCAGGTGTCAAGCAGGTCTTTCCCTTGGGTGTGCCAGCTGGGAGGGGTCGTGTGACAGCCCACAGGCCAGTCCATGAGACTGTCCCCGGGGGCGCAGTCAGAAGGCTTGCAGATGCCTCCCAGCACCCTGCTCAGCCTTGACCAAGCATTGGAGGCAACGGGAGGGATCCGTGGTTGCCTCACCCCAGCAAGCTGGGCAAAGAGAGTCCCTTTCCAGGAGTGCCCAGGGGGACAGTGGGTGGCTGCAGGGATTCATGTTCAGGCTGACCCCTGGGTGGGGTCAAAGCAGGAAAGCAGGGCCTTCCTGGGTGTGCACAAGGCTGGGCTGGCTGTGAGACTGTGCCCTTGAATGTGGGCGGGGGGGTGGGGGTGGGGCGGCCTACAGCATTTGGCAAGTGTTTCTCCCTGAGGGCCAAGAATGGGACAGGCTGACTAATGAACTCTGTCCAGGCCTGGCAGCTAACTGCAGGAGAACAGACCAGGGAACTGCGCCCTTCATGTCGCCCCTAACTATGTTGTCAGTTCATAGAACATGGAAGTTTCAGCCCACATGGGTGGGACCTCTTCTCAGTTTCCAATGTTGGGTCTGAGTTTTCCTTTTGATAGTCAGTGAACCAGCTCAGATGACATCTGGGGAAGAGCGGGAGGCAAAGCCTTTTGTTCTTGGGCCTCCCCTCTACTTAGTGTTTATTCAGTCTCTGCAGCATACCAGGTTCTATATCAGTAATTATTGTCCCCATTTTATAGATGGGATCATTGAGGCCCAGAAAGGGTGAATGTCTCACAATTACCCAGTGATACAGATTTCAAGCCCATTCTGTCTGGCCCCAGTCTACTCTTCTGACCCTGGTGTAGTTCCATTTAACAAACCAGGACATTGAACACCTTCTCTGTGCCAGAGACTGTGTGATGCTGTGTGGTGGGAAACACAAAGATCAGACCACAGCCAGTCCTTGTCTGCCAGGGGCTCATATTCTAGTGGGAAATAGGCAAATAAACAGGTACCCCCAAGACAGTAAGTGCAAGCCAAGTTCAGTAGTGGGGAAGAGAAAGACAAGTTCTACCTGGAGGTGTAGAGGGGAAGCATGCCAATTGAGGGGAAGGAGAGTGAAGGCATGAACCTAGGGGAAAGTATAGGGTCTGTCCACAAAGGAGGAACAAGCAGTCACTTTATGTGGCTGGATGTGGGGGGACAAGGTTGCCTGGGTAGAGACGGGTCTCTGCGGGACCCTGAATACCAAAATGAGAACTCTACATGGATTCCTCAGGATAACGAGCAGCCACTGGAATAATTTGAAGACAGTAACGACATTCAGTTCATTTAAAAACTTGGAGCACTTAGTGCCAGGCATTCTGCCAGTCACTGAGGGTATAAATATAAATAAGAAACAGTCTTTTCCCTTGAAGGTCTCAGTCTTACAGGTAGAAATTTTATCCATTAGGAATGAAAATTTAAAAAACTGACTAAAGCTGGCTTCAGCAGATGGGGGTTCACTTTTTCTCCTGGAAAAAGAACCTGAAGATCCCATCCAGACCTGGTGCAGCTGCTCAGGATGCCATTACTTTTCTTCTTGTTCTGCTGTCCTTAGGCTTTCGTCCTCATAGTTACCTAGTCAGCTGCTGCAGCTCCAGGCATCATGTCTGTGTTCCAGTCTCAAAGAAGAGGGAAGAGGAAAGGGAGCAGAGCTTTCTTCTAGTGAGGGTTTACATATGTATTGAGGAAGAACCACCATCCTCACAGACATCTTCCTACATTCCATTAGTCTGAACTTGCCATGACTGGCTGAGGGAAAGTGAGAGATCAGTTTTGTTTTGCTTTTACAGTTTCAATAGTAGAGACAGATGAGAGGTTTGGAAATGGAGTACAGATAAGCCTACCTATAGTGCCTACTTAGATTCTTATATAACGAAATAAATGCTATAGTAGAAGTATGTACAAAACACAATAGAAAGCATTTGCAAGGCCAGTTCATAATTTTAGGTGGCAGCTGAGGGGCAGGGTGTTACAGACAGGAAGTGCTATTCTAGCTACACTTTACCGAACAATAGTAGTTCACCATGCAGAGTGGAGGTAAAGACCTTCCAGGAATGTAAAAGAGAGGAAGGGGTGGGTAGCTGCTTCTGAAAGAGCTCATTATCTGGTATGTCGTGATGATATATCCACTTCAGGAAGTTCAGTGGCAGCAGTGCAGAGGATAAATTGACTGGGAAACCAAGGAGGAATTGAGTATAACTGTTTGAGGCGTCCTGGTTACACTCAGAAGAACTGAGTACAAAGTAGGTTGAGGTTGAGAGCTCTATGTGGCTGGCTATAAAGAAGGGAAGGGGGAAAGGGATAAGACACAGTGCTTTGCTGGTAGGCTTTCCATGAAGAGATCTGGGGCACTTGGAGAATGGGGAACTTATTGTTCCTGGAAGCTCTGATTTCTGCTCCTAATGCCCATTTAGTTATAAAGTTCATGTTTGGCTAATAGTCCTAGTTTGTTGATTTTTAACTGTGGAGATGCTTCTTAATGATTAACACGAGGGCAACCTGGGAACTCTGTTCTTGGCTGTTGGTTAAGAGGCAGTAGGATTGCTGAGAGAGGGGGCCATGGTTTTGATTAACCAGAACCCCTGCCCAGTGGAACTTGTCTCCCTGGGAGGATGCCGGACTAGACAAAACATCTGGCTGTGCCTGAAGCCCAGATGGCCCCGCTGCAGTTTCATGTCAATCAGAGGGCAGTAATTCCCCACTGAGGTCAGTGAGGCTTCCCTTTACCCAGCAAGCAGGCAGCTGGCCCAGAGGAGGCACCAGAAGTGAAGCTTCTGTTCATAGCTCTTGCCAGGAATTGTGGCTGCAGGTTTAGCAGCTTCCAGAAGGTTGATTTTCTTGCAGTGACAGCAAGTCAGACCTTAAACAGAGGAGGTCCATGTACTCATACCACAAGAACTGACCTCCTGAAGGAACTGAACAGATAAGCACAAACACGATGGGGTATGGCTTTGTCAGATTTACAGTTTCAACAAACCAACAAAAAGGAGCTCAAAAGTGTTTGAAGGAGAGGATGGAGGTAACCTGGTAGGTATAAATGTAGCCTTAAGAGTGGTGGTGCTCTCTGGCACGTTAGCTTTTCATAGGTTACCTCTAGAAAAAGAAACACAAAACTACTTCAAATTATCCAAGAATAATAATCTTGCTGAGCTACACTGGATAGTTGAATTGGCCAGAATACATCCATTTGACTGCCAGTTTACAATCCCAGAAATGAATTCCAACATCTCTTAGGAAGAAAATAAACAGTTCAGCCAAAGAAATGCAAACCTTGTTGGTTGGCCACATTGGACCAGTGTAAATCTCTCCCTTTCAAAAAATAAGTAAACAAATAAGCAAAAATTAAACTAAATTAAATGAAAAACTTGTGATGCTACTTAAAACATACCATTCTTAAAAAGAGAGAACCATTTTCCTAAAGAAATAGAAACAATTTCCTGAAAAGATTTTACCATAGTAGGCAGAGGAAATTTGAAATTGGTATATAGATAATATTCTCATTTAAATATAAGAAATAGGGATGAGAAATAGCAGAAAATGGATGGTGAAATGGATGAAGAGAGATCCTGAGCTAGAAACACAGTGACAGAGACAAGTGAAGAATGAAAAGAAACTAAATACAGAATGAAAATTACAATCACAGTAATTGTCTTGTAAGAAATAAAAACATTGAAATAGGAGACAGGCTGGAGAATCTCTCTGAGACTGAAGAGAAAAGGTGTGAAGGTGGGGTGGTAATGAAAGAAAAATTGCCAAATGTGGAAGACAGAGCACCAATCCAGGTGGCATAAATGAAGAAGAACAATTAACAACTGGAACAATGAACAAAAGGTGCAATAAAACACATGATGGCAAACTCTTCTTATCCTTGGTGAATTGAAAGGACTCACTGAGTTCCAGGCAAAATGAATAAGATACAACTTGATGAAAAATGAAACAGTTCCATGGAGAACAAAAAAATCCCTACAAGCATTTGACAAAACACACACAGGTAAGCACACAATCAGCCCTCAGCAAATAAAACAGCCATTTACGATAAACAATCACAACTAATCCAATCCTCCTGAAGTTTCTTCTCTGTAACATCAAAGACCAGAGACTTTGGAGAATCATTGATTCAACCAGGATATAATATGCACAAGAGCCACAGAAAATTGCCCACCCGGGCTTGTTGAAGAACTTGCAGAGACAGGGCAGCAGGCCCCCAAAGTTATCAGGTCCTAAAGCCTGGAACCTGTAAACATTACCTCATTTGGTAAAAGGATCTTTGCAGATGTGGTCAAACCAAGGATTTTGAGATGAGGAGATTATCGTGGATTACCTGTATGGGCTCTAAATGCAATCATATATATCCTTATAAGAAGGAAGCAGAGGGAGATTTTATATACACAGAGGAAAAGGTGATGTGAAGACAGACACCGAGATTGGAATGATGAGGCCTCAAGCCAAGGAATGCCAACAGTTGCCAGAAACTGGAAGAGGCAAAGAACAGATTCTCCCCTAGGGGCTCTGGAGGGAGTGCAGCCCTGCTGACACCTTGATTTCATAGCAATACTGATTTCAGACTTCCGGCCTCCAGAACTTCAAAAGAATAAAGTTCTGTTGTTTTAAGTCACCACATTTGTGGTACTTTGTCACAGCAGCCACAGGAAACTAAAATAGACATAATTTTTAGCCTACTGAGATGTTTAGGAAAAAACTATACAAACAATTGATGACCATGAAAAACGATATTTAATTTGAGTCTATAGTCCCTGCTTGTATTGTCAGTGTTTTGTTTTGTTTTGTTTTTTGGTTTTTTTTTTGCGGTACGCGGACCTCTCACCGCTGCAGCCTCTCCCGCTGCGGAGCACAGGCTCCAGACGCACAGGCTCAGCAGCCATGGCTCACGGGCCCAGCCGCTCCACGGCACGTGGGATCCTCCCGGACCGGGGCACGAACCCGCGTCCCCTGCATCGGCAGGCGGACTCTCAACCACTGCACCACCTGGGGAGCCCTGTCAGTGTTTTGATAGTTGGCGGAAGGCAGAAGGGAAAGTAAAATCTTTTTAGCTTTTCTGTCTTCCATAAAGGAGAGTGAAATGGTATATTATTTTTCTTTTTCTTTTATTTTTAACATCATTATTGGAGTATAATTGCTTTACAATGGTGCATTAGTTTCTGCTTTATAACAAAGTGAACCAGCTATACATATACATATATCCCCATATCCCCTCCCTCTTGCATCTCCCTGCCACCCTCCATATCCCACCCCTGTATGTGGTCACAAAGCACTGAGCTGATCTCCCTGTACTTATTATTTTTCTTAAAATTGATAATTAGAGAAAATACCCCTTTAGGAATATTTTTGAAAATGTTTAAAAATGCCTAAAGTAGAATTAAAAACAAAATGTATACTTTGCAAATCACTGAAGGAAATGTGAAAACTAAGACATGTTACAAAGAAATAGGAAATAACAAGAAAACATAATAAAAAGCATAAAACAGGTTGATGGAGATAAGCTTCTATTAGTCTCCCTATATTAGGCTCCTTTCACGTGAGACCCTCACAGTCCTCCAGTGTGTCCTCACATTTGGCCAGCTGAGGAGGGAAAGAGAAGGCATCAGAGAGTAGAACAAAACTGGTTTTAAGAGTCAGGTCTTCCTCCTCATCCCACTGACCAGAACACATTTCCCAGCTCACCTAATTATAAGGGAGGTTGTGCCTAGGTGGAAGAAGAAACAAGAGTTTGTGAATACATAACATCATCGCTGCTTCAAGAACAAACGTATCAATTCTGAAATAAGTATAAATTCACTTTTGTCTGGCCACTCCACAGTGCGAGGTAGAAGAAAATAAGAGGAGAAGAGGTGGTCCCTGGAGCAGGCCAGGGTTGCAGGAGCCCAGGATGGCTGGGGGAGGATTGAAGGATCAGCCAAGAACTAAGGTCAAGTGGGAGAGCAGAGTGCAAGACTAAAATGCTGAGCTAAGAGTCTGCAAAAGGAGTGGGCAGAACCATGTGTGAGCATCCCAGAGGGAGGCCCTGAGACGAGGGCACACAGGAAACGGAAGCCTCTACTGTTACGTGTGGAGCTTTCACTGACCAACCTGTGGGCAGGGAGGGAGCTGTAGGGAGCCTTGAGCTGGTGCCCACAAGTTAAATTTCCATATTTCAAGGAAAAGAGTCTCAAGTTAGGTAAAGGAAAAAAAAAATGCTGCTAAACAGAAGAACAATAAAATATTAAAAAGTTGAGGCAAAGGAATAGCATGAGAACATACATAAATAAAAACAGGGGTCGCAATATTGCTTTTCTAAATAAAGGTGAAATTCAAGGTTAAAAAAATATATATACATATTAAAAGGGACAGAGGGAATTATTTCACGTGATAAAATGCTTAGTCCACAAGTGTGTCAACAGTCATGAATCTTTATGCACCAAATAACCTAACAAGAAAACTTAAAGCAAAATCTGTCAGAAAAACAAGAAGAAGTTGACAGCCATAGGAGACTTTAACATATCTCTCTTAATGGAGTAAAACAAATACAGTAAGTCTTCTACACGTAAACAAATTCCATTCTCAGAGTGCATTGTTAAGTCCCACTGTTCGTAAGTCCAGCAAAGTTAGCCTAGGTACCCAACTAACACAATCGGCTATAGAGTACTGTACTGTAGTAGGTTTATAATACTTTTCACACAAATAATACATAAAAAACGAACACAGAAAATAAAGAAAACATTTTTAATCTTACAGTACAGTGCCTTGAAAAGTACAGTAGTACAGTACAACAGCTGGCATACAGGGGCGGTCATCAAGTAAACAGGCAAGAAGAGTTACTGACCGGAGGAGGGAGAGGAGGCGGGAGATGGTACTGTACTACTGTACTCTATACAGTACTGTACAGTAAAGTACACAAAGGCACAACCACTTGTAGAGGATGCACGCACGTGACAATGTACACCAGACACCTGAACTAACTTATGTGATTGGACATGCAAACGCACATTCACATCTTTGAAAGTTCACAACTTGAAGATGCATATGTAGGGGACTTACTGTAAAAAAAATAGAACTAAACTGGAAGTTGTTTTAGGTGATTTTACCATCTTTTGATGTGATATTATGTATCAGGCTCAGTGCTAGGTACTTTGTATGTGATTTCGTTTACAATAATCCTCTTGGCAACACTGCTGGATAGATGACGTTACTGCCATTCTACAGAGGAATAAACTGAGGCTCTGTCAGGTCACTCAGTTATCTATCAAGAACGAGTATTTGAACCCAAGTCTTTGACCCCGGAGCCATTTTGTTAAATAGCCTCTTCGGAAGGCAGAGCTTCATTTCATGGAAAACATTTCTTCCAAAGAGGATAAAGACACCTCTGCCCCTCACAGAGTTCCTGACACCTCCAGGGCAGGTTCTGGTGAACAATAGGCAGTCACAGAGCCTTCATTTACAGGGCGATGATAATGAGAAAAAAAGTGGTGCAAGGTTACTCAGCAAGGAAGGGTGAAACACAGGGCCGTAGCTTCAGCGCTGCATCTGTACACTGCCCAGCCTCCCAGAACATCAGTCACTGCAGCTTCTTCAGTGACGGAAGCCCAGGTTTATTCTTTCACTTAGGAAAATAACAAAAGAAGACGTATCTTTCTGTCTTCCCAATACCAGCTGGCACCAGGAAAGGCCAACCTCTATTTTTGCTCTAGACACCAATGCTTGCTTTGAGCTTTGGTCTGTCTTCTCAGTTTTTGCTCTTTGGATGGCACAATGCTTTAATTATTATTGTCTGCTATTATAATCATGGTTTAATTGTTGGTTTGCTGCACCGTGGCTCAGAGGGGGGCATTTTCTGAAACAAATATTATTTTCTTATTATCATTTCCAAAGTCACTGAGGATAATTTAAGCTGCGTTCTCATTTGGGGACAGGAGTGATTTCTGACCCCTCCCCCTGCTGCAGCAGCTGTTTGTTCACAGGCCATTTTCCCCTGGTGTAAAGATCCACTGTTACGACTCTTCCTGGTGCAATATCCATTGTGTTCACGCAGTGGTGACAGTTGCTTCGAAGCACCCAAAGCCTTTTCATATTCTGGGACCCAGTCAGAAGGCAAGTGAAATCAACATATAAAGATGCTGTGATTTTTTTCCTTTCTAGTTTTGGCATTTTTCTAATGTGTGACGGATACAGATGAACCACTTCTAAGTGTGGAGGTGGGCAGTACCCGAGAAATGCCCAACGTGTTAAAGTTTCCTTCAGACTGAGAACTGAAAACCATAATCCCAGATTCGAGTTTGTCTGTGGACAGCACTTAAGGGGTGCAGCCCCCTACAATGACAGTTTGATGCTCTCCTAGCTTTTTAGATGAGAGTTCTAGCAGGAAATCTCTTCCTGTGGTTGAAGCTGAGCGTCATGAACCTTACCTGCAAAGCCTGGGGGGACTCTTAGTGGTGGGCTGGTGGGCAGAGGTACGGGAGTGAGGGCCAGGTGAGGGCTCCCTCACCTTGGGAGCTGCTGTTGGGACATTGTGGTGGAAAGTGGGACTCTGCGGAAACACCATGATGAAAAGGTGTACAGAGATCCCAGAACAGGGATGGCCCCACGGTCGGGGTGTCCTGCAGTTAAAGGGAGTGGCAGCCAATCTGACATGAAGACCCAGCTCCAGAGAGAGCAAGCAGAGGTTCCGGGCAGCCCCTTTCCCATTCCGGGGAATGGGAAAGAGGACCAGAGACCAGCGGGGCTCATTAGCTGAGCTGGCATACTTGTCAGTAGTGAAAGCCCAGGCTGTACCCCAGACAGATTTAGGACACTGAGGCCAACTCAAGGCCCCTCCTTTTTGGAAAAGGGGCTCCCCCCTCTCTGCCCTGACCCAGCACCATGGAAAGGACCCAAGAGGCCATACCTGCCTTGTCTTCTTCCACAGTTGGACACCATTGCCCTGCCCTGAGTCTCTCTTCTCTCTCTTTTTTATTTATTTATTTATTTTTGACTGCGTTGGGTCTTTGTCGCGGCACGAGGGCTTTCTCTAGTTGCGGCGAAGGGGGGCTGCTCTTCGTTGCAGTGCACGGGCTTCTCTTTGCGGTGGCTTCTCTTGTTGTGGAGCATGGGCTCTAGGTGTGTGGGCTTCAGTAGTTGTGGCACGCAGGCTCAGTGGTTGTGGTGCACGGGATTAGCTGCTCCGTGGCATGTGGGGTCTTCCCAGACCAGGGCTCGAACCCGTCTCCCCTGCATTGGCAGGCAGACTCTTAACAACTGCGCCACCAGGGAGGCCCCTCTCCTCTCTTGACTCCTTGGACTGCACCTTTTTCTTGTTTACCTTCTACCTCCTCCACTCCTCATTCTTAGTCTCCTTCCCCTGCTCATCCTTACTGCCATGGATCTCCAGGACACCCTTCTCTGTGTGCCGCCCACACTGATACTCGTTGGATGGGCTTGTCCAAACCCATGGCTTCAGGTCTCACCCACCTGCACCCATGCTCTCGTCCTCCTGAAGAACCTGTACTGTCCTGGGGGTGCCCGTCTCTCCATCCCATCCGTGTCTTTGTACAACCTCTTTTCTCTGCCTGGCATTTCCCTTCCTTCTCACACTCCTCGCCACCCCCTTCATCTGGAAAATCCTGTGCATCTCTCAAGACTCAGCTTAGTTGTTCCCTCCTCCGGGGACCTGGCCTCACCCCTTGGCCTGAGGTGGGACCTTCTCTGTGCGTATCTGTACCATAGTACTTATCACACCACAGCTAGGGGCAGAAACAAGCCATGTTCTTGTCTGTATCACCAGTGCCTGGTGTGGTATCTGCACCCACTGCCTACTATTCATTGATTGGATGTGTGAATATTGGTCAGAAGACTTGTAGAGCTGTATTTGGAGAGTGTGAGACCATGGCTGCAGCATCCTCCTGTCTTCTGGCTTTAAACTAGGCAGCCATCTCTGGCCCAGGGTCCGTGCAGCTAGTACCTATCTCTATGGTGGCGATAGGATGCCAAAGACATAGATTCAAGGGGCAGGATGTGGGCAGTAAAGGGAGATGTCAGAACCTCCAGTGAAATAGGAAGTATCTTCCTTAGCACATAGGATTTAAGTTGCCCGTCACCAAGTGGCACACACAGCACGGACAGTGGGTGAGTTTGGCTGAACTATGGGCGTCCCCGAAAGCTGATGAGCCATTTACTTATTCATCAACTCAACCAAAGCGGGAGCTTAGTGTGGGTCAGGCCTGGTGCTAGGTACCAAAGATACAAACACAAAGGAGACACAAACACAACAGTTAAGGAACTCAGTGAGACAGGTTATTCAGTGGATGACTCTGATACACAGAGCACACAGAAGGAGCCTCTCATGAGATTGGGGCCATGGGGAGGGCATGGAAAAGCCCATGGAAAATCTTACCAACTGGAGGTGGGGATCTACTGGGACATGGTATTCAGGTGGTATATTAGTTTACTAGGGCTGCTGTAACAAGCCAAATGACTTAACAAAAATTTATTTTCTCACACTTCTAGAGCCTAGAAGTCCAAAATCAAGGAGCAAGTAGGGTCACGCTCCCTCTGAAGCCTCTAGGGAAGAATCAGTTTCATTTCCCAGCTTCTGGGAGTTGCCAGCACTCCTTGGCCTTCCTTGGCTTGTGGATGCATCACTCCAGTCTCTGCCTCCATCTTCACCTGGTCCTCTTCCCTGCGTCTCCTCGGTGCCTCTGTGTCCAAATCTCCCTTTCCTTTCTCTTAGAAAGACATCAGTCATTGGACTCAGGACCCACCCTACTCCAGTATGACCTCATCTTAACTTGATGACATCTACAAAGACCCTATTTCCAAGTAAGGTTACGTTCACAGGGACCGAGTGTTAGGACTTGAACCTATCTCTTGGAGGGAGATCATTCAAGCCACTACAGGTGGTGTTAGGGCACGTGTCGGGGTTGGAAACATCCAGGCAGAGGTAAGTCTCCGAAGCCAGAGGAGGAGAAGAAAATGGGTAAAGAGTGAGAGGAAGAGGAGGAGGCAGTTGGGGCTATTCATGGAGGGCTTGGAGCATCCCCTAGGAAGCCTGACTTTATTCTGTAGGGAAAGGGGAATGACTGGTCAGATACGTGGTTCAGAAAGGTCAGCTGGCCCTGGTGGGAAAGGTGGATTGAAAGGGCGAGGGGGAGTTTGGGTGCACACTCTGTGTGCCTCTGTAATGCTGTTCTCTCTCTTGCAGTCATCTTCCTCTCTCACTTGCCTTGTGCTTCGCTTTTATTTCTCCAAAACTGCTTCAAAGACATCTCCTCCTTGAAGTTTTCCTTGCCTCTCTCAATTAGAAGAAGATGACGATGTAAAAAAAAGGCCTTTGGTCCCAGACAGACGTGGTTTGAATACACCCTCTGACCCTTACAAGCTGTTTGACGCCCCCCCCTCACCCTCAGCAAGTCTCCCCAATTAACCCCAGGAACTTCAGTTCCCACGTCAGCAAGATGGCAAAAATAGGCTCCAACTTACAGGCTTGTTATGAGGATATTAGACAATATACATAAAGTACTTGGCACGTAGATTTCCAACAAATGATTAGTTCTCTTCTTCGTCCAGTTATTTCGATAGCACTTTATTTATCCCACGCTTTCAGCACCTCCTGCACGTATTATTGTGTTGTGTGTGTGTCTCTTTCAATAAACAGCAGCAGCCTCCAGGGCAAAGACACAGCCTTCCATGTTTCGGCAGCTCTCAGCACAGAGCGTGATGCACATCAGGCCCCCTCCCTCTTCCGTGGCTGTTGTTGTGTCTATGGCCCAAAGAAACAAGAGCGCAAATGGGTGGGGCGTCAAGATGAAGGATCACCTTCTCACAGCATGGTGGGCGCGGGATCCTCAAATGGTTTTCCATATTTCAAAAGCCAGAAGAAGACCGGATGGTCACCTGCAGGGGAGCTGCTCAGGCAAACCCAAATGTCTGCTTGGGCCCAGGATTAGCCCTATCAATGCGAACCTCTAATTAGCATTTTATAGACTCTGATTTCTATGGGATGAAAAGCGTCTTCAATTAAGAGTCTTAATCCTTGTGGTCGGATTGGCAAAGCTTCACTGGTTAGCATCAAGGATTTATCATGAAAGAGGTCACTAGCACCTGTAGTAACCCCCTAGCTAATTTCCCTGCATCTGACGTTGCCCTTTGCCAGGCTGTTCTCATCCGGGCAGCAGGAGTGATCTTCAAATGAAAATGGGATCTTATAAGGCCTCCGCTTAAAATCCTTCAGTGACATCCCTTGACCCATAGAATAAAATCCAAAATCTTCCCCGACCCCCCGGGCCCCACGAGACCTGGCCTCTGCCTACCTACCTCTCTTGGCCCAGGGACAGCCTCAGTGGCCTTTCTGTTGCTCTGATGCCCCGAGCTGCTTCCCTTTCGGGGCCTTTGCTCATGCTGCCCTTTATCCACAGAAAACGTCCTCCCACCTCTTGCCCTGCCCTGCTCTTCACGTGACTGGCTCCCTTTAAGCCTCTCCTCTTCCTTAGATGTCACCTCCATGGAGAGGTCTTCCTGGCCAGTCTGTCTAACCCGGTGGCTCCATCTCAGCACTCTACTGTTTCCTTCATCGCATTTGCCCACAGCTGATAGTCTTCTGACGGGGTTGTGTGTGCAGGAGTATTGCCCATCTCCAGAAACAGCTGGAAAATGACACCCTATCTGTCATCTTCGCCATTATCTCCCAGCACCTAGCACACAGAAGGCATTTACATAAACGAAGGCAGTAAGAGGTCGGAAACTTCACCTTCTCTCCTTTCCACTGCCAAGCTGCATGGCTTCTGCATGCAAAGGACCTCAGGCTCCCTCCTCTGGCCCCTGGCCTCGTCCTCCCACCTCTGCTGACCTCATCAATGCCAAGCCTTTGACTTTGTCTGATTAACAGATCAGTTAAGCTGAATGCACTTTTAATTAAGGGTCTTAAATCTCAGCCCTTTAACCTCATGTATGATTGACATGTAAACTATTGATTACTGATGGGGCCTCTCTGGAGCAGGCCTGGCTCTCGGCCTCAGCCTCTTCCTTCTGCAGGTGCAGGCAGCATTGTCAGGGGAGAGAGAGGAAGCGCCAAAGTCTGACCTGGGCTGGAATTATATCATGTAATTCTGTGTCGCTCTCTGACCGGCCCTTGACCTTGAGCAAGTTATTTAACCTCTCTGAGCCTCAGTATTCTCATTTTTAAAGAGGGGAATGGTGCTACCTACAAAATAAAGATGCTTGTGAGGACTAAATGGGATAAGGTGAAATTGCCTTGTACACAGGGTTGTATAAATATGTTTTCTTTCATTTCTACCTAGTGTACGTATTCTCTTTTCACACTTCCCATCGGTCTGGTCCTTCTGGGATTTCATTTGTTCATTCTTCAATTCACTCACTCATCCATTCCATTATTCACCCTCAGGGACCTCAGTCGGTCTCTAACCAGAAGAGGATAAAACCCCAACTCTGCTAGCTAATACCGATGTCCCTCTCTCACTCCAGCTCTCTCCCCATGACATCCTCACGCCATCCAAACTCCAGTGTGGGCGTCTCCTGTCTTCCCAGGTACCTTAACCTCCCCCCTGCCTCTGGGTCTTGTCTTGTGTTATCACATCCAAAGAAAACCCCCTCTGGGCTTCCCTGGTGGTGCAGCGGTTGAGAGTCCGCCTGCCGATGCAGGGGACACGGGTTCGTGCCCCGGTCCGGGAGGATCCCACATGCCGCAGAGCGGCTGGGCCCGTGATCCATGGCCGCTGAGCCTGCACGTCCGGAGCCTGTGCTCCGCAACGGGAGAGGCCACAGCAGTGAGAAGCCTGCATACCGCAAAAAAAAAGAAAAGAAAACACCCTCCCTTTCACGCCGCCCAAACTTCTAGCCTTGTCTCCTCCTGCCTTCCCTGACAAGCCTGGCCCACGAGGACCTCTCTTCCCTGAGAGCACGTCCGGCAGCACCACACAGCTACGGCTTGGTCTGCACCTGCAGGCGGCTGCCGATTTCCCAGTACATCACTAGAGGCCTGCCAGGGGGATGAGAATACAGCCACTGAGGAAACCCACACAGCTCTGGTACTGAGGAAGCTCCACCTGTATCTATAAAAAGGTCTACCTAGGAAATCCAAGAGCTTAACTTGAAGCCTGTTAGAACTTAACTAGTGACTGAAAATAAGAAATACATACACACACACACACATATACATATATATATATCCAACAATAAATATGTAACTAATAATTAAATCCCACTCACAATGGAGCTGAAAGCCAAAAATTGAATTTAAGAGGAAGAATGCAAAGAGGAAAACCATAAAACTTTACCAAACCACCTAAACTAACCCCTAAATAAGTTACAACATCTACAGTGTTCCTGGCTGGGGAAAATAAGTAACGTAAAGATACCAAGTTGCCCGAATCAATCAGTAAGTGTGTGCAGGGCTTCCCTGGTGGTGCAGTGGTTAAGAATCTGCCTGCCAATGTAGGGGACACGGGTTCGAGCCCTGGTCTGGGAAGATCCCACATGCCGCAGAGCAACTAAGCCTGTGTGCCACAACTACTGAGCCCGCACGACTAGAGCCCGTGCTCTGCAATAAGAGAAGCCACCGCAATGAAAAGCCCGCGCACCACAACAAAGAGTAGCCCCTGCTCACCACAACTAGAGAAAGCCCACACAAAGCAGCAAAGACCCAATGCAGCCAAAAATAAATAAATAATTTTTTAAAAAATAAATAAATAAGTATGCAATTTCAATCATAGTATCCACGGGATTTGGAGGAATTTGAAAGGATAAATTTGGGAAATTAGCTAAGAAATTTTGGGGAAGAATATGAAGGGGAGCTTGCCCTGTAAGAATATCAGAATATGAGACTGAAAACTGAAATCAGCCGTGTAGCTGAGCTCCTGGTACCTCAAGTATTTAGAATCCCATCAGGGCAAAGGAGGGAGCCCTGGAACAGAGGAGAGTCTAGACTCAGACCCATGGCCAAGGTTTCAAACCCGTTGAGAGAGAGAGCCTGGATTATCCAGGCACAGGCATCTTCATTCAGGTACTCGTGAGCACTATCAGAAGGGTCAGGCATAGTCCAGGCAGTGGGGCTACCAGAGTGAAGAGGACCTGCCCCCATGCTCGTGAAAGTCATGTTCTAGTTGGGGAGAGGAGTAGTAAACAAATAAAGTATAGACTGTAATCAATGCTAAGGAGGAAAGAAGCAGGGCATTTTGATAGAACATGGAAGAGGCTACTTTAGGTAGGTGGCCAGATAATTGAGGGTCCATTTGGAAAAAATAATGAACCAATAAACCTCAACAAATGAAATTACACAACTGCTGAGAAAGTATTAAAGTTTTGCTTTTTAATCATATAGGGAAGAAGAGGGTTTGCCCAAATGTATCATGACATCCAATATCCTTACAGGAAAATATTAACATTTGATTACATAGAATGAGTAACTTCTATACCAGAAAAGACACCATAAACAAAATTTCTAGGAAAAAGAGATACCAGCTGCTGGGAGAAAATGTCAGCAACAAATATGTAAAAGAGAAATAAAAATATATAAAGATAATAAATAAAAATGATAATGTGTGAACAGAATTTAAAAAGACAAATAACTCAAGCTGGGTAAAGGATGTGAAGATATACAAATGACCAATAAATATATGCAGAGATACACAACCTTACTGAATTATCTAAATTTAAAACACTAGTGAGATTCCATTTCGGTTTAGCAGATGGGCAAGTATTTTAATAGAGAATATATTTACATTGTAATATTTGTTGTTGGTAAGGTGGAGTTTAAAGAGAACAGTCATATGAATACTGTTCAGGGGCAATGTAAATTGATACAATCACTTAAGAGAATAACTGAGCAGGATTTACCAACAACTTTAAATATATTGTATACCCGTCCCCCCGACCAAAGTATTCCTACAAGCCAACTGAAACATTAACATAAATGTGAAACACTACATAAAGATGGGACTGTTCCTTGCAGTCTTATATGAAATATAGCAATGTACATTTCTACAGGAAAAAAATGAAGTAGATGTATATCTCCATTATATAGTATTAAGTGAAGAAAATTACATAAAACTATGTAAAATATAGTCCCATGGTTGGGGGGGGGAATGTATGTGTGCACATTGAAAAAAATCTGGAAGTATTTGCACCAAACATAATATCAAGTGGAAAGTTCTAGAGAACAGATTGGTTTGTGTGAGAGAGACTTCTTAAAAATTCAGAATATCTGTATATTCTTAGCCTTTTTCTGCCTTGAGCATATCTTATTTTTATAATTTTAAAAGACATTTTTAAAAGGATATAGTGATAAATGGATTGGATCCTGGAACAGAAAAAGGCATCAGTGGAAACTGATGAAATCCAAATCAAGTCAGGAGTTGAGTTCATAGTAATGTACCATGTTGGTTTCTTAGTTGTGACAAATGTACCAGGGAAATGGAAGGCGTTGACAATGGCAGAAGTGGTAAGGGGTCTATAAGAATTCTCTGTATTATCTTTGCAACGTTTCTGTAAGCCTAAAATTAATCTGAAATAAAAAATTGATTAGGAGAGATAGAGACAGAGAGACAGGCTGGTATCCAAGTTCTGCTCTGGGAAGCGGAGGTGTAGGCTCACCCTTGCCCCCACTGCAGCTGGACCAGCTTCCCGAAGATCCTGCCATAACCCCTGACCTTTATTTCCCACACACACACTTTTTAAGACTTAAATTTTTAGAACAGGCTTACGTTCACAGCAAAGCTGAAAGTACAGAGATTTCCCATTCACCCCCTGCCCCGCACCTGCACAGCTTCCCCCATTATCAGCATCCCCCATCAGAGTGGTACATTTGTTAGACCTGATGAATCTACATTCATTGACACATCATTATCACCAAAAATCCATAGTTTATATTAGGGTTTGCTCTTCGTGCCCATATTCTATAGGTTTGAACAAATGTGTAATGACATGTATCCACTATTACAGTATCATAAGAGTATTTCCACTCCCCTAAAAATCCTCTGTGCTCTACCAGTTTATCCCCTCTCCCTGACCTAGCCTCTGGCAATCACTGACCTTTTTACTATTTCCATAGTTTTGCCTTTTTCAGAATGTTATCTGCTTGGAATCATACAGTATGTAGCCTTTTCAGAATGGCTTCTTTCACGTAGTAATATGGATTTAAGGTTCCTCTATGTCTTTTCAAGGCTTGATAGTTCATATCTTCTTAGCACTGAATAATATTCCATTGTCTGGATACACCAGAGTTTATTTATCCATTCATCTACTGAAGGACATCCTGGTTGCTTCCAAGTTTTGGCAATTATGGATAAAGCTGCTATAAACATCTGTGTGCAGGGTTTTGCATGGAAATCAGTTTTCAACTCCTTTGGGTAAATACCGACGAGCACAATTTCTGGATCGTATGGTAAGAGTGTGTTTAGTTTTGTAAGAAACTGCCAAACTGTCTTCGCAAGTGGCTGTACCATTTTGCACTCCCACCAGCAGTGATGAGAGTCCCTGTTGCTCCACATCCTCATCAGCGTTTGGTGCTGTCAGTGTTCTGAAGTCTAGCCATTCTAATGGGTGTATAGTGGTATCTCATTGCTTTTTTCATTTGCATTTCCTCGATGACATACGATGTGGAACATCTTTTCACATGCTTATGTGTCATTTGTATATCTTCTTTAGTGAGGTATCTGGTAAACTTTAGCCCATTTTTTTAATCATGTTATTTGTTTTCTTACTGTTGAGTTTTAAGAATTCTTTGTATAGAATTGGCTTTCCATATCTGCATGTTCAGGATCCACAGATTCAACCTACCTCAGATGGAAAGTATTTGAAAAAAATCCACAAAGTTCCAAAAAGCAAACTTGAATTGGCCATGCAAGGCAACTACTTACATAGCATTTACATTATATTTACAACTATTTACATAGCATTAACATTGTATTAAGTATTATAAGTAATCTAAAAATTATTTAAAGTATACAGGAGGATGTTCTATGCAAATACTATGCCATTCTGTATGAGGAATTTGAGCACCATCAGATTCTGGTATCTTGTTATCTTTTGCAGAGCAGCAATGTTTAATTTTAATGAAGTCCAGCTTATCACTTGTTTTCTTCATGGATTGTGCCTTTGGTATTGTATCTAATAAGTTATCATTATACCCAAGGGCATCTGAGTTTTCCCTTATGTGATCTTCTAGGAGTTTTATAGTTTTACGTTTACATTTAGGTCTGTGATCTGTTTCGAGTTAATTTTTGTGAAGGGTATAAAGTCTGTGTCTAGATTCATTTTTGCATGTGGATGTCCAGTAGTTTCAGCACCATTTGTTGAAAAGACTATCTTTGCTCCATTGTATTGCCTTTGCTCCTTTGTTAAAGATCAATTGACTATATTAATATGAGTCCATTTCTGGACTTTTGATTTATTTGTCTGTTATTTCACTGACATCACACTATCTTGATTACTGTAGCTTTATAGTAAGTCTTGACATTAGGTAGTGTCAGTTCTCCAAACGTGTTCTTCTTCAGTGTTGTGCTGGCTCTTCTGGATCTTTTGCCTCTCCACATAAACTTTATAAACTTTTATAAATATCTTATAAAATATAAATAAACTTTTGTCAATATCCACAAAAATAACTTGCTGGGCTTTTGACTGAGTATTTGTGTTTTTACCTCTATCCTTTATCCCCAGATCCTGCCTTCTCAGCATCCCCTTCCAATTAGAATGATATGGATGGGGGCTCAGGAGTGAGGCCTGGCGACTGCCGTGTAGAGTTGACGAGATGAGTGGGGTTTTACAGTGGCAACAGGAAGCTCCATAATAATACACAGGATGCACAAAATCTATCCTCCCTCACCCTTGTTCCCATTTGCTAGTGACTTCCAATGGGTGGAGCAGGCTGGATGGAAATTGAGAGGATAATTCCCTCTAATCCTCTTCCTTCCTGCAAGTCTTTCTTAGGTGTATGACTTTGCCTGACCGGAAGCCCCTGGAAAGAAGGGGCTGAGCCCCGAGTGACCACCTGCTTCTTTCTCTCCGTTCAGACTCCATTTCCTGGTCTTCGACACGGAGGAGCTCCACGACGTGTTGCGCATCTGGGATGGGCCTGTGGAGAGTGGGGTGCTGCTGAAGGAGCTCAGTGGCCCGGCCCTGCCCAAGGACCTGCACAGCACCTTCAGCTTGGTCGTTCTGCAGTTCAGCACCGACTTCTTCACCAGCAAGCAGGGTTTTGCCATTCAGTTCTCAGGTCTGTGCCCACCTTTCACCAGCCTCCATCCATCAGTCCTGATGTAACCCCCCTTCCTCCTCCCGCAAGTCCCTCATTTCCTCCATCTCTCCACTCGGGTAAAGATATTTATTGAGCATTTGCTCTGTGCCTGGTCCATGGGTAGTGCTTGTTCTGATATCTGTGCCGAGCTTACTCTGAGGGGAGGGGAGACAGGTAGGTGAATAAACACTGACATACAAATCAACAAGTATCTGGAGGGAGAAGTGTGAGCTATAATGGTCACCTTGGAGCATCAAGGAAGATGTTCCAGAAAAGGTGATGCCCAAGCTCCAACCGGAAGGATGAGTAGAAGTTACAGAAGAAAAGACAGTATTTCAAGGAGGGCATAGTCAACTGTGACATGGATTTAGAGTTGCCATGGAGTTGGACTTGGAGGATTCGTGGGTCCTTATTAGATGAGAAAGAGAGAAAAGTGCATCTGGACGCAAAGAGCATGTGAATGTGTGAGAGGCAGGATAACGGGCTCTGGAAGTGGAGGGTTGTCCACTGTGGCTGAAACGTGGAGAGTGGGGAGGGAGGCAGGGGAGGGACAGCTGACACTGGTTTGGAGCACAGTCACAGAAGAGCTGAGCTGACATGTCACACACTCTTGTTCTTAGTTTGGTGCACGTCTCAGTAAGGACTGGAAGCCAAATATGAGTAATCTAAATTCAATTAATTATGTACTGAGGTAGCCAGTTATGGAGGAGCATGACAGAGAGCTACCAAATATGGGCAATGCTCAAACATCCAAGTCCCAATACTGGCTCGTTTCAATGATTGGTCCTGCCTCTCCCTGCGTGCATCATCTCATCTCCTCTGAAGTGCCTCTTCCATCACTCAGCTCCCTGCACGAGTGACTCTGCCTGGGTCTATGCTTATGTTTATTATACAGCAGCTGTCTTCATTACCATCTCCTTACTCCACTGTGTGTATGTGAGGGGGTTTCCATGGTGATGCCAGAGCGAGGCTGTGTGGCACCTGGGCCATGGCTTTGCCTCCACACTCTCACCTGGTAGGTGTATCAGCTAAGGGTGGTTGGGTATAGCTCTAACACCAGTAAGGCTGTAATGGCATTACAGAGCCTACTTCTAGCTCTTTCCTGCCTCTGTCTTCCCCATGGAGACGAGCATTTAGCAGCATGTGTGGCAAATGAGGGTCTCCAGGATCATGTTCCTGTGTACTCATTAACTTGCCCACTTAACACTCATACAGGCTGCCAGCCTCTCGAGGAATAGCTCCCTGTGGAGTTCATTGGGAGTCTTCTGACTGGAAATCCCCGTACCCATTCACCCATGGAGAGGGTCCCTGGGAACCAATGAGTAACATTGAACTCATCTAAGGTTAGGGTCCCACTGTGGGGCGACAAGAGAGTCATTTTAGATAAGCATTTCCCAACATCTGTTCCCAGGTGTTCCATGGACAATTAACTGGTATTTAAAGGAAAAGAGAGTCTGTGTGATCAAGTCATGTCAGGAAGGTGCTTAGGTTGAGGCAGACCTAAAGAGGTTATCTGTAATTCGGAGCCTCCGAGAACATTTGTTCTGCTAATGCAGATGCATTAGGAAGGTGTCTGGTAGGTCACAATTCTCAAACATAGTTCATCATGGATGACTTTTCTCTAGGCCATCTCAAGAGACTAGCATTTCATGGAACCAACTTTGGAGGCTGCTGGGATAAGCAATAGAAGGATCTCCCAGCAGTAAGGAGAGTAGAATGCTAAAGAGACAGCTCAGTCCACTTGCTGGGGGGAGGAGAATTGGGAGTAATTAAGCCAGACATGTATCTTCTCTGTGCTCAAGCTGATGGGTATGGCTTTAAAAAAGGAAAAAAAAAAAAAAAAAAAAAAAAGAGCCCATCATCCTACCGGCAAATTCCCCCGTGGATTTGCATTATCTGACCTCCAATGTGTCCTTGCAGTTGCCACGTGGGACAGAGTGCCTGGGCACTCTGGTGAGCCGGGCCTTCGCCCAGCAGCTTCAGCTGCTTTCTCCTGCATTGCCCAACTCGTAGAAGCCCTATCATCCTTCAGGGTTCATCTCAGATGCCACTTCTTCCTAAGCTCCCCATTCAGGACAAATTGCTGTCGCCGATGGCACCCCCAGCACTCAACTTCTATTTCTTCGGCACGTTGCCAGTTCCAGGCACCTGGCCTTGCCTGGGAGCTGGCCACCTATTTGCCAGCTCACAGAAAGCTCTTAGAGGGTAGGGACCACCTCATGCCCATCAGACTCCTGCACAGCGTGTGTATGCAGCAGGAGCTCCCTCACCACTTACTGGACCATTGGGCACAGGAAGACTTGAACAAATGAAAGGATGTTTTTCTCTAACACAAGAGTTGCTTTGGGCAAGCCACCCTGAACATCACTCAGGCCCACAGAGAGGAGAGTGGGCAAAACTACCTGGCCTGGTGTGCTGGTGTACCCGAGGTTTGGAAAAGGTCACCTTCCCTGTTGCTGTCATCGCTTAGCAAATACCAGCACTGCTCTAGGGAAGAGAGAACAGCTCACCCCATGTTAACATTATAGTGTGTGTTTGACGGGGGATTGTACAGAAATGCCAGGGACGGTTAGTGCAGGCTTGGCTTTATTGAGTAAACATGACTGTGTAACATCTAACATCCTGTGTGTACTACGTGGATCCAGCCTCTCCCTGGAGGCTTTGCCAAGCAGCTCATATTCAGGAGCATTAAAGGGAGAAAGTGAGAACGAAAAAAGGTGAACGGGCGCAAAGAAGGAGAGGAAAGCCTAACCACTGCCATCTATAGAGCCGGCGCCACCCTAAACTCTCTACGACATTATCTCTCATAAAGTTGGTAAGGCATTATGTCTCATAAAGTACAGGCATCATCATTAATCCATGTTGCAGATGTGGGCTCTGAGGCCCAGAGAGGTTTCTCATTCAAGGTCATCTAGTTAGTAGCAGAGCCTGGGTCAAAACGCCTGTGTCTGATTCCCAAACCTAGGCCCTTAATCATCACACCCCATGGCCTCCCCTATAAATAATCTTTCTGCGTATGGTCATAACAGTGAGCTATTTTTCTTCCAGGGACTCATTTACATATGTACGCTGTAAAGCTAGAGATGAAAGCTAAGTCTGTTTTTAATTGGGTAGTAAGAAGATGGGTTCTTGTTTGACTTTATAAATTCAGTAAGTATCTGATGGTGATACTTTGTTCATTTATTTATTCAGCCAAGAAATATTTACTGAACACCACTGTGTGCCAGGTACCACTCTAGGCCCTGGAGATACAGTTGAGATCAAAACAGCCAAGGTCTCTGTTCCTGTAGAGATGCACAAGTGATCTACAATAAAGAGGCAAACACATGAACTAGCAAGATGATTGCAGATGGTGTTATAAAGAGAACAAAACAGAATAATGTGACAAATTTGATGGAAGGGGGTTAAGGGATGAGCCCAGAAGGTGATCAAAGAGGCCTGTCTGAGAAGAGGATATTGGAGCTGAAAACTGAATGACAGGATGGAGCTGGCATGGGAAGATGTATGGCAAGAACATTCCAGGCAGAAGGGCCAGCAGGTGCAAAGGCCCCTGGGGGCAGGGATAGGGGGAAGATGGAGGGGGCTAAGCTGGCTGTATTGGAAGGAGATTTTACCAGTGTGCCTGGAGCATAGTGATAGCAGATCATTGAGGGTGTTGATGGTTTAAAGCTGGATCAAAGCAAAGGGTAGGTTTAAAATGGGATCTCAAAAGAGGAGAGTGTTAAGAGACCATACACCAGGGGTCGGTAAGCTTTTTCCGTGAAAGTACAGGTGGTAAATCTTTCTCTGTGAAAGTCCAGGCTTTGTGAACCACAGGATCTCTGTCATAAGAACTCCACTCTGCTGTCGGAGCCTGAAAGCAGCTGTAGACAATATGTAAACAAGTGAGCATGCCTGTGTTCCAATAAAACTTTATTTGTAAGAACAGGCATAGAGCCAGATTTGGCTGTGGGCCTCAGTTTGTTGCATACTGTCTTAGCCATTACTGGGTGTAAGGTATTAGATACTCCAACTCCAGACGCGTCCATGCAATCCTAGATGGTATAATTAGTGCTGTTGGCATATACAGTTGCCCTGGGCTTTTCCACCGAAGTCATCCTAACAGCAGAGGAGAGCGAATGTATATCCCCAGGAGATCTGAGGGATGTAGGAAGCATAAAATCTCTTTGAGGCTTCCTGGTTTGCTTAAGAACTAATGTGAATCTTACATTCTACTCCATAATAAATTCACTTGTCTTAGTGTAAAAGTTATTTTTCCCAGAATTTCTGAGAAAAACTGACCCTCCAAGCCAGTGAACATTATGGATCCTGTGTCCTCCAGAACCTCCTGTCCCTGGGACCTGCCGACCACAGTCTGTGAATGATGACACAGGCGGGGACCGCGGAGGCAGCCAGGGTTGATACAGCTGCCTCAGCATCTTTTCTCTGGAGTTCCTGTTGTACCATTTCCTTTGGTGTGTTTTCTCATGCTGCATTTTGTCCATTTGCTCCCTCAGTTGTGCTTTTATTATTTATTCCTCCCTCCCATCATTCATTTGATGTTTGCTTTTAAAACACCTTCTCTGTATTATGCTGTCTAGTATTAGACTACAAACATCTCCCAAATCCCTGAGCTTTTAGAATTTTTAATACATCCCAACTACTTATACTTATTTTGAACTCTACTTTGCCACTTGCTACAAACACCAGAATTCTCTCGGGTTTCAGTCTGATGAGTTGTTGGTTGTTTGCCATACGAGGGAGAACATGACCTTCACCCGACCTTAGTAACTCCAAGCATCTTCTCAACGACTGCTCAGCATTCAGGCAGGCCAACTCCCAAACTCCTTTGCAGACCTCTCTGGTTGAATATTGGAGTTTATGCTTAATTACCTTGTCACTCCCTCATGCGGATCATGTTAGCTACATTTTGCAAAATTGCAAAGCTAATCTATGTAATAAGGCTTGTGTCGTTAAACCAAATTGAACTCAGTCCTACAGTCATAGCGGTGCAGTCATGCTTAACTCATAGTATAGTATCCCAGGACAGGTGGATGATGGTAATGGTGAGGGTACCAGTAGAATAAGTGATGGTCACAAGTAGTGGTGGAGGTGGAGACAGTAATGGGCGTGAGAACGGAGGTGGTGGCGCTGTTGCTCCCGCTGTTACACCAGCAGGAGGTGATGGAGATTCCAGCAGTGGCCCTGGTGATGGACGTGGTGATGTCAGTGAAGGTGGTGAGCCAGGAGCCTCACTGTCTGGCAGACACCTAGGCAACCCCACTTCCTCCTCTGTTTTCTTATCCCAGTGTCCACAGCAACATCCTGCAATGACCCTGGGGTCCCCCAGAATGGGAGCCGGAGTGGCGACAGTTGGGAAGCCGGTGACTCCACGGTGTTCCAGTGTGACCCTGGCTATGCACTGCAGGGAAGTGCAGAGATCAGCTGTGTGAAGATCGAGAACAGATTCTTCTGGCAGCCCAGCCCACCAACGTGCATCGGTACAAAGCAGCTGCAGTGTGAACCCTCCCCTCTGGTCCCACCACTTGTGTGCTCCAGACCTCCTACCCCCTTAAGTGGCAGCTGCCTCTTGAGCCTGGCCAGGAGAGTCAGAAGAGCTGAAAGTTGCAGAAAACTCAAAGTCCACTCTGCTTCGCGTGTCTGTGTATACACACACTCACTCGCATTCACACACCCACACTCTACACACTATGAATTCTTCACTCTCCAAAATGGTCCCGAAGATTTTTAAGCCAGGTGTGCCTGTCCCTCTTCTCCTGACCCAGACCATATAGACTGGAAGGAGGACTATGGGTCACCTTGGGTAGCAAGGGTCTTCAGGTTCTGAAATGACCCTTCTATTACCTGGAGCGCTAGAAGGGCACCCACAGACCTGGAGGGAAAGGAAAGACCTTTGCTCTTCCTCTTGGCAAGGAAATTATTGGTTGCCTGGCTTTTGGTTCTCCAGATCTGTCCTTAGTCCTTAAGTCTCCCCATTTGCCAGATGAAGCAGTGGAGGCTCTGTGATGTGTCCAAGGTCATGTAGCTCATAAGGGTTGGTGCCTGAGGAATCGATCCTGCTCCCCAGTTCCTTAAGGCTGGGAGGAGGAAGGAACTTGAAGGGAGAGGAGGACAGGAAAGAAAGAGGAATTGATGGAAACCAACGTTCCAGGGGCTCACGTCCACATGGCTCTTTTCCTCAGGCAAAATACTGAGTGCAGTTCTTTGCTGTATCAGCGATGGCTGTTAGAAGAGACCAGTAGTCGTGGAGTCCTTACTGTGTGCAACTGGACATTTACTTACACAACCTCACTTATCTTTCCCTGCAGCTCTCTGTAATGAGTACCGTTCCCTCATTTTACAGTAGAGGAGACTGAAGCTTAGGCGACTTTGAGTATCTTGCCTCAAATCACAGAGCCGGTACCGGCAGAGCCAAGAGTCACACCATCAGTCTGAATGCAAAGCTTTTCGCTTTCCTAACTCCCACACTGATTCCCACCCAGGAGATGGGCTCAGGGGACTTCCTGAGATGCACCCCAGCGTTGCCCACCCCGGCGACTCCCTGCACCTCTTTGCACACAGACTCAGGGGAGGCGCTGTCCAGGCATCTGAGGATTGGCCTTTGCTGGGCATGCTCTGAGGCCTGGTGTTGACACTAAGTCCTGTCCCTCGTGGCAATGAGGAGTCACATGGGTATGTGTGGTTGGATCTCCGTGAATGTACTGCAGACAGGAAGGCAAGACCTGGGTTCCAGAGCAAGCTCAGTTCTCAACTATGTGTTGTGATACATTGAGAGAGTATAGGATATTGAAGAAGACAGATCCAGGTTTAGTTCCTGGCTCTGCCATTTACTAGTTCAGTAGCCTTGGGGAAATTGCTTCAACTCTCTGACCCAGTAAATGGGCAGCCAGCAGAGCAGAGAGGCTAATTCAGCTTTCGTTACCCGCTCTTCTGCGCTCGGCGCGGGGAAATGTTCCTCGCAGCTAAGTGAACCCCTGCCTGTCCTCTCTAACAGCCTGGAAATCCCAGTGACAAGCCCCTAATTTCCAGCTCCCTTGGCAGTCTGCCAGGATGGGTCTGGCTAGTCGTCCTCCCCCTTCATTATAGGGCGGAAGCAAAGGGAAATAACAAATGTTCATTGAGCATCATCCCCAGGATAGGTGCTGGGCTAGACGTTGTACCTACGTATTCACAAATGAAATCACCGTGTGGTAAGTTTAGAGCTTGGGTTCTGGATTCCAACTGCCTGGATTCGAGTCCCGCTTCACCATGACAGACTGTGTAGCCTTAGACAAATCACTTCATCTCCCTGTGCCTCATTTTCCTGCCCTGTAAAACAGAGAAGATAATAGTACCTATCTCGGGCCTCCCTGGTGGTGCAGTGGTTGGGAGTCCGCCTGCTGATGCAGGGGACAAGGGTTCGTGCCCTGGTCTGGGAGGATCCCGCATGCCGCGGAGCGGCTGGGCCCGTGAGCCATGGCCACTGGGCCTGTGCGTCCGGAGCCTGTGCTCCGCAACGAGAGAGGCCGCAACGGTGAGAGGCCCGTGTACAGCAAAAAAAATAATAATAATACCTATCTCATGGGGTTGTTTTGAGAATTGAATAAGATAATGCTGTAAAGCACTTAGAACCATGCCTGGCTCATAGTAAACACTGTGTATGTTAGAGGCCATTATCGTCATTATTCTTTCTCTTTTTTTTATTTTATAGATTAGATAACAGAGGCTCAGAGAGGTGGGATAGTCTTGCACAAACTCACAGCTAGGAGGTAGCCGGATCAAAATTGGAACCCAGGACTGTGTAACGTCGCAATCAATGGTCTTTTTCACAACTCTCACCTGTCGGCACAGCCTGCCCACTTTTTAGCCGCCTGGAATGATCACCTGTTCCCATTCCAACCTGGGCAGCGTGGTTTGTAAGGTCAAGCCTGGGCCTGAGGTTGGAGCCTGCCTTCTCCTAATTCAGTGGGGAGCAGACCGGGCCTGACAGTGGGGCTAGGGGGCGCCAATGCCCAGGATTGGAAGGGAGGCCTGGCTTCTGGTCCAGCTTGGTTGACTAGCCGCTGAAAGGATGGGGTGCCACTGGGATGTCACCAAGGCCTCATTTAGTCTCCTACAGCTCAGCTGTCCTGCTGGCCAGTGCCTGGGCCTAGAAGGGGAAGGGAGACTTTGTGCCCCTCTCCCAGCCCCGCCCAAGCAGCGGGACCTGTCTGTCCTGTGGGTGAAGCAGCCCAGGAGTCCAGCCAGGGCCTTGAGGACAACTGGCGGAGGGCGGTGAGGCCCACGCCGGGGTCCTGAGTGGGAAGCAGATGCCTGACTGTCTGCTACTGAGGAGCCATCTGCCAGGGAGCTGGGCCAGGGCAGGGGCCACGAACCCAAACACACTGAGGGCACTTTGGGGGTTGGCGGAAGAATAACGGGAACAGTTTTGGAACACCCAGATTCACCCCACCTGTGGCAGCTTAAGGGAAGGAACCCCTGGGCTGTAAAGGTAGGTCGTGCTTAGCAGCCCTTGCCCGAATGGAGGCATCATTAGGAAGATGCCCCGGTAGCTGGGACTGCTGTATCCCTGGCCACCTCCCCATTCCCTGCCCCTGGAAAGGCCCGTTATTTCAGGGGAGGGGGACCACTGTGGACTAATTGGGGTTTTGTAGGGCTTCCTACTCTCACTGGCTGCATCACTGTGTTTCTAGCCCAGACTGGGTAGGGCCACTCTCTGTGGACTGCACTGTGTGGTCTTGCTTTGTTAAGTCCAAGGTTTTATCCTTATCAGGCAGGCCTCCAGTCTGTCCCATCCATCTAACCATCTTGTCTAGAGAGAGTTCAGTGGAGAAGAAGTGAATGAGATACAAGGCAGACCAGGCTCGAGGGACCATCCTCGCTCCTAGAATCTCTTCGCCTGGGGCCCCTCCCCTGCCAGCTTGCAGGGAGGGACAACCCTCTCCACTCCCACTGCGGCCAACGATTCCAAGGCAGTGCAGAAGAATGGGGAAGTGATGGACTTTGGGACCCGGCAGATGTGGGTCTGAGTCTCAGAATGACTCTGGGCAAGTTCCTTAACCTCTCTGAGCCTCAGTTTCCTCCTTTCTGAGTCAGGAAGAATAATCCATAGCTCAGCAAGTTGTTATGAGACAGAAATGAGGTAATGAATCTAAAATGCTGTACGTTGTGTCTGACATTTAATAGGTGTCCACTTGAGTGTTTCTGGTACTCAAGTTGGTACTTGATATATATTCTCCACAGAAAAAAACCCACACTACTCATGACGCCTCAGGTTTTATGTTCAGCCACATTAGGGCTTTAATGGCCTGGTCTGAAGACCTACCATTTTGTAAAGAGACCCTGCTGGGGATTGATCCAGCCCTTTAACCTCACCCTGAGTAAAAGCTACACTGAGGCAATAAAGCTCAGCTCTGGGACAAGCAAATGGCCCCTCTGAAGTTCAGTCCTGATGTACCCTTGGCTCCCACCTCCACGTCCGTTCCTGTGGGCTCACTATTTGCCTAAAGTACCGCCAACCTCCAGTGCTGCCCTGAGGTTTTCAGACCAAGCCATGTTTAGAGTCTCAGCCATCTTTTCCTGTTAGCAGCCCCATACACCCCCAGCCTCTACTTTATCAGACCCTCATGCTATGGTGCAATAACCCAGCCATTTGGGGGAGACCCTGATTCAGGATCTGGGAAGTGCCCCCAGAGGGCTCTGGATGAATCGCTTGATGTATCCCTGGCCACCTCCCCATTCCCTGCCCCTGGAAAGGCCCGTTATTTCAGGGGAGGGGGACCACTGTGGACTAATTGGGGTTTTGTAACATCTCCATACAATGGAGGAACACATGATCTCTTGGACAAAGGCTTTGAGAAAATTGGAAGGTATCTGCAGCCCTAAGAGCACTGGCAGGGTAGGAGGCCAGGCACACTTGGCAGGTACACATGATTGCTTTCCGCTCCTCCTGACATTAAGTGCGCTGGGACTCATGGTAAATACCCACAAAGCTCGCCCAGAGACAGGATGTGAGGCCCTGGAAGGAGACTGTGTATTTCATATCTAAAAGCCTAGTGATGGCTCTATATATTGACTACGTACGGTATGCCAAGTGCTTTAACAGACATCTCTAAAATCTTTACAACTACCCCATGAAAGAGGTATTATCTGTGCAATAGCGGAAGGACACTGGGGTCCAGGGAGGTTAGGTAAATTCCCTAAAGTCACACAGCCAGGAAGTGGCAGAGCCAGGTATTTTGGTTTTACTTTTTAATAACTGCGTGGTGAGGTTCCCGTATCATAACATTAACCACTGGGCTTCCCTGGTGGCGCAGTGGTTGAGAGCCCGCCTGCCGATGCAGCGGTCACGGGTTCGTGCCCTGGTCTGGGAAGATCCCACATGCCACGGAGCAGCTGGGCCCGTGAGCCATGGCCGCTGAGCCTGCGTGTCCGGAGCCTGTGCTCCGCAACGGGAGAGGCCACAACAGTGAGAGGCCCGCGTACCGCAAAAAAAAAAAAAAAAAAAAATTAACCATTGAAAAATGAACAGTTCAGTGACACTTAGTACATTGACAATGTTGTACAAGCACCTCCTCTATCCTGTTCCAAACACCTCCATCACTTGAAGGTGAAACCTCATGCCCATTGCAGTCCACCCTCCCCTGGGCCCCTGGAGCCAAGTTCTAATTTAGGTGTATCAGACTCGGCCCCTCCTCTACCAATACCCACTGAAAGGTGACCAAGTGAAGGGGACAGTCTCACCCTCATCTTCCTCTCTCCTCAGCTCCCTGCGGGGGAGACCTGACGGGACCATCGGGAGTCATCCTGTCACCAAATTACCCAGAACCCTACCCGCCAGGCAAGGAGTGCGACTGGAAGGTGACCGTCTCTCCGGACTACGTCATCGCCCTGGTATTTAACATGTATGTACCTTTCCCCCTGGTGGGAGATGGAGGGTTCAGAGCAGTGAGGGGTGCAAACCTGGGTCTCTGGGTGAGTATACATAGGTCTGCTGTGAGCGGGATTTCATCCCAGGGGGGTGAAGGGGTCCAGAAAAGGAGAGAAACCAACATGTATTGAACAGCTCCTGTGGGCCCAGCACTGTGCTCCATGGCTTCACACATATTATTGTCTTATTTAATCCTTAGGGTAATTTATGAAGTAGCTATTATTATTTCTTTCTTTCTTTCTTTCTTTCTTTCTTTTTAACCTCTGATGATGCTAAGATGCTAAGATGCAGAAAGTAGGGCACTGCCGGGTCCTTTCCCCCCTGCCCTTCTGATTTCTCCTCCTCTGCTGTCACCGGCTCCTCCCATCTGCCTCCCCAGTGTAGGAACAGCCCAGGTGTCTCTCAGCTGCTCCCCCTTCAAGATCCGGCGCGAGCTCCTTGGTTTCTCTTAAAAGCGAACTCTTCAAAAGAATTGGCTCTGCCTTTCTCTCCTTCCTCGCCTCTTGTTCACTTTCCCATCACTGACATCTGGTTTCTTCCTCCACGGTTCCACTGGAAACGCCTCTGAAACTCCCACGCACTCCTGGCTGCCAAACCAACTAGCACTTTCCATGCTTTATCCCTTCCATCACTCCGTCCATCCTTCCCCGGCTTCTCCGCTTGGTTTCGTGGACTTACTCCCCCACTGGCCCTCCAGCTCCTTCTGGGACTTTGTGGCTTCTTTTTCATTCCCTTTGCCCTCTGCCAGGCTCTGTCACAGCTTCCTTGTCTTCTCGCCACACCTCCTTCCTGGACAAGCTCATCCACTCGGATGCTTCACTCTCCTCTTGTAAACTGGAGACTCCCCTCTACCACCTGCCCACACTCTCCTGTGGGCTGCAGGCCCCATAGCCAACTGTTGGATGGTCTCTGTCTGATGCCTGCAGGCTCCTCAATTACAACACATACAAAACTAAGCCTCCTGCTTCTCCCCACAGATGAGCTCTATTCTGAAAATGGGGGAGCGGCCCCATCATCCACCTTCCCTGCTCCTTCTGTTAGTGGCCAAGGCATGGAGCCTCTGCTGCCTTAACCTCCGATTTTCCTTTCTTCTCCATTCTCCCAGCTGCTGGCTTGGTTGAAGCCCTTATTGTTTTCTGTCTGAATTACTGCCATAGGCTCCTAACTGATTCCTCCCCATCTTTGCCTTCTGTGCCAGTCTCGTCTTTAGCTAGCTGTCAGTGTGATGTTGACACTGGAAAACGCTGAAATATGCGCCTCATTTTCCATTTTAACATACAGTAATATACTACTCAGCAATAAAAAGAAATGAACTACTGACACATGCAACAACATGGATGAGTCTCAAAATCTCCCGCTGACTGAAAGAAGACACACAACAGTACATAATGTATGATTCCACTAATATGAAATTTTAGGATCAGCAAAACTAATCAAGGTGATAAAAATCAGTTCAGTGATATCTTCTGGGGGCGGGGAAGATTGATTGGGAAGGGGCACCTGGGAAATTTGGGGGATGGTGGAAACCTTCTGGGTCTTGATATACATGTGTCAAAACTGGGAGTGATTTACTTTAGATCTGATTATTTCATGGTGTATAAATTATACCTCCATTCAAAAACAAAGAAACAAAGGTATTCTTTATTTCTGAATCCTATAATGGCTCCTTCTTCTCTATAAATTAAGGTTCCAAACCTTTTGTTTGTTTTGTTTTGGGATATTTTTTTGGTCCAGTCTTTTGAGTTTCATTCCAAGCCATCTGGCCCCAGCCTACCTCTCCCCTCAGTTCCCCCACCCAGTCCTAACTCCACCCCGTCTAACCCCTGAGCTTCAGCCAGACTGAACCACTCACAGTCTCCAAAACTATTTCATGCCTTCGTGACTTTGCTTCTGCTTCTCCCTTCTTAGCGACTTCCTTTTCCCTCCTTGTCCAATCACTGAGGGTCTTTTAATGCCAAGACAAACTTCATTCCCATCCTCCCCCACAAACTTGGTGCTGTGTTCCCACATGCTGTACAGACTTTAGACTTTGTTGCCTTCACGTCTGTCATTTCCTTCAGATCCGTCACCGTCTTGAAGACAGGGTGATGTCCGCTACATCCCTGCATCCTGGGCACCTTGCACAGTGCCCAGCATACTGAGGGTGCTCAGATAAAACCTGATGATTGATGGAAAGCAAGGGCAGATGGAAGGCATTTTGGAAGTGATGGAGCCATAATTTGTGACCCAAATTGACCCACTCCCAAACCCTTCCCTGGTGCCCTTTGAAAGAGTCAATGAAGAAGCTGAACTATGGGAGCAAGAAGACCATACCACCCAGCAATGGTGGGGTGACCCTGCAGCTGACACCAGTGTGAGAGGGTGCTGTGTAGGAGGGAGGCCAGTGCACACCTGGCTCCACCTCCAATCTTCCCAGATCCCCGTCCTGTCTCTCTGCAGCCCTACCCCTTTTGTCCTAGATATTTCATGGCCTCATCTCTCTGCCATGTCTTAGCTAAAGGTTAGAACCGCCATTTTGTTCTCAGTCCTGCCAAGCGGAGTGTCTGAGTATCCTAGCCCTTGGTTGGGCTATGAACCAGTTTGCATCAGAACTCTATTCTCTGCAAACTCATTTTCTTCTGTTGTTTCCATCTTTACACCTTTGATTGGCACCAATTGCCTTTGTTGGATGTACACCCAAGAGTGGCACCGCTGCATCATAGGGCACGCATATGTTCAGGTCTAGTAGATACTGCAAAACAGTTTTCCCAAGTGGTTGAACCAATTTACACTCCCACCAGTAGGATATGAGCGTTCCAGTAGCTCCACGTTCTTGACAGTCCTTGGTATTTTCCATCACTTTCATGCTAACCATTCCAATAGGGTAAATTACACTCAAAAACTCTAATATTCAATTTGCTGAGCTAAGACAGTTTGTAAAATGAGTTTTTTCCTAGACTAGGGTCAGGATTGCTGAGAAAGAGGCACACCTATGAGAGCCAGGAGTGGGATGGGAGCAGATCCTGAGGAGAGCTGAGAACCAGCCCCAGGGTAAAGGAATAAAGTGAGGGTCCTTCATCAGAATAGGCCCCTTCCTGCCTGGGAATGGCTCGTGGCGTGGCTTTTTCCCCTCAGAAAAGGGGGTGCAGCATGGAGAGTATAAAGACATTAGAGGCAGGTAAGAGACCTGGGTCTGACCACTCTGTGTAGAGCTGGTAACTGATTTTCCCTTCTGTGCACAGTGTAGTAAATATAGACAACAATATTGTGTTATCATCATCAAACTTGCTAATAGGCTAGATCTTAATCATTCCAACCACTAAAAAGAAACGATAATTATGTGATGTGTCAGAGGTGCTAATTATTGCTACAATGCCAATCATATAACAATGGACAAATGTATCCAATCAACATGCTGTATGCCTCAAATTTACATGCCATGTCAAATATATTTCAATTTTTAAAAATATTTTAGCTCCAGCTAAAATAGGTTTTCAACTCCAGCTTTCTGGACACCCGATGCTAGAATCTGGTTCCTCCGCCCGAGGCTGCCTTATCCATCTTCTCTCCCTACTGGGAGGTCACGGGGGCTTCATCCTCCCCCTCCCCACCAGTAGGTCTTGGGTTGGGCGCTGGTGGGATGGAGGCCCTGTCCTTCAGTCGAACCCGAGGCCAGTACCGTCTTTATTTGACCTTAGTGGGATGGGGGCGGGATGTTTTTGTTCCCCAGCTTTAACTTGGAGCCTGGCTATGACTTCCTCCATATCTACGATGGACGGGACTCTCTCAGCCCCCTCATAGGAAGCTTCTATGGCTCCCAACTCCCAGGCCGCATCGAGAGCAGCAGCAACAGCCTCTTCCTCGCCTTCCGCAGCGATGCGTCAGTGAGCAACGCCGGCTTCGTCATCGACTACACAGGTGAGGGCCCCGGGAGCAGAGATGACGAGGGCCCAGGGAGCAGAGATGACTGAGAGCAGGGCCAGCCAGACCTGGCCAGGGATGGGGAAGGTGTAATGTGGCAAGGAGAGCGCTGGACGGGATCACAGGGAGCCCGCTGCCACCTGCAGAGCCCCTGCCTCTCTGGCCCTCTGGGTGGCTTAGTCCCTCACACCCAGGTGCCCCAGGCCTGGGAGAAAAGGGGCCTCACGTTCTTCTTGCACCTCATTTCTGCTGCCACGTCACTACTCCCCTTCGCTCCTTGTTCTGTGAGGATCATGCCTAGGTCTTCTTGAGTCTCATAGCCTCAGCTCATGCCATCCGCTGACATCTTCATTGCCACGTCCCTGCATTTGCTGAGGGTTCTGATATGAGGCTCAGTCCTCCTCTCTACCCCAAAGCGTCCCACCCTCCTGGATAACTTCAGCACCCGTGTGGACAGCCCATCCAGCTCCTGGGGTCACAGTGCCTGGACCTTTGTCGCAAGGCCTTTCCTCGGCTATCCTCTAGCTCCTTGTCATAGACTGGACGCTTTCTGATACTTCCTGATCACATCTTCTCATCCCTCTAGCTATCCCATCCTTTTATTCTCATTCCACTTTTAGATTAATGAAGGCAAGCTGAAGAGTGTGAGGGTCGAGAGCCGGGCTGGCAAATTTTTTCTTAAAGGGCCAGACGGTAAATAGTTCAGGCTTGTGAGCCACGCAGTCTATCTGGGTTACTCAGCACTGCCCTTGTAGCATGAAAGCAGCCAAAGACTGAACAGAAAGCAATGGGCATGGCTGTGTTCTAATAAAAATTTGCTTACAAAAACAGGTCTTGGTCCCTGCCCAGTCAAGAGCATTGACAGATCAAGTGGGTGCATGGCTTATGTTTGTTGTGTGGCCTTGAGCAAGTTATTTAACCTCTCCGAAACTTCATCTGTAAAATAATGGTCAAATAATTCCTACAGCACAGAAACATAATTGATGAGTCTATGCATTAAAGCCCTTGGTCTGGGCTCTGGCATCTTCCAAACATTTTGTAATGTTCACATGGTAGCAGCAGCAGGAGTATCCCAGGCTCTCGAGCACTCCACTTTCTTCTACTCTGCTATTCTCTTTTTGACCTTTTCTTCTTCTCTAACGAACCCAGGCCCCATTATCCAAATCCTAGCTCCATTTTTTTCTTGATTTGTGAGCTTGGCAAATTATTGTCTCTTGGAACCCATTTCTCCATCTATAAAATGGTGGTAATAATAGTTATATTGCAGAAGATATTTTATACGTATAACTGAAATGTGTGAGGATAATGCCCGATATGGACTAAACACTCTGTAGATCCTGTTGAGATGATCGATTTTATTATTGCTACTGTAAACCAAGTTCACCCAGGCCTCATCAGCCTGTGTGTACAAATGGGGTCACAGTACCAGTTAAAATTAAAAAGCTCCCAGCTCATTTCCCCCACTTGCATAATGTGAGACCTCAGCAACCTTTTAAAGTGTCCCTTAATTAAATATTTGTGGCAACTCCTGGGAATATCTCACACGAGCTCACAAACAATCCCAGTCATAATGGCAGTTAACTTAGCGCCTGCCAACTGCCAGCACTGTCCTGAGCAGTTCACATCCATCAACTCACCTAAATCCTCGTAACTCTCCATCACTTGCTGTGTGTCAGATACAGTTCTAGAAGATGCTTGGTGTGCAAGTTAGAGAATGTTTTGCCTGTGGTCATCTTTTCTCATGGGGCTGCCCTGGGAAGTGGATACTTTGCCATCTTCTCTTCCTCCAGACACCTGCCATTGGATAAACCTCCTGTACTCAATCTCCACACGCTGATATCAGAACAAACACAGTCACAAGTTGTGGAATTCTATCCGAAGGCATGACTTAGACTCAGCCTGGGAACCCCATTGCTCCACCCACCACCATCCCCACTGCCGTATCATCATCATCATTTCATTATTATTCATCTCTTTAATCACACTGTCATCAGTCCCCACAATTTTCCTGCCCCCAGGTCCTTCCAATGCCTAAACCTTGCACAACTGCGTCTTTTATTAAATGCACACTCAAGTGGCTGAGCACAGCCAGAAGTCACACAAACATGGCACTTGGAGCCACCACAAGTGATATCCTTTAACCCCAGCCAGGCCTTAGCAATGACCAGAGCCACACCTGACTCGTTCCACCTGGGTCTTCTACATCACAGAGATTCTAAACTTTTACCCCAGATGTCACCACTTCCAGCCTCTTACAAGATGACTGCATTTCATCATCCCTGGTTACAGTGGCCACTGGGAAGAAACTCCCTCAGCTTCCTCCCTGGTCACCTTGTTCCTGGAAAACTGGCTGTGGCCACCTCTCCCCCAAGTCTTCTCCATGAATCCATGTGCTAGAGCTACACTTCTAGGTCCTCTTTCCCAAAGAAGCCCCTTCCACGTTCAGCTGTTGGCCCAAGACCATATCTAGAGGGGTCCTCAGATCCAACACACAGCTCCAGAGAATAAAGCCTTCCGGGATGCCATCTGAACCAGGCAAGCAGCTGAAGGAGGCCAGTTACTGGGGAGAGGGGAGGGGGGAGGGACAACCCACCCACGCACCCTCTACCACCTTATGAGGATCTGTGGTACAAGTGCCAAATAAATGTGTCTGCTTGGGGTGGGAGGTACCTGGTGAGAACTGGAGCTGCCCTCCTTCCTTCCTTCTCAGATTACACACCTCCTAACATGGGTGATCCCTCTACTATGTCCCTAGCCTCTGGTCAGGTAGCCCATCTGATGGAGCCCAGGGACACCCTGTCTTACCCCATGGTCTCCTTCTCCATATCCCAGGATCCTTGGATTCCTGGAATGGGTCTACTCTGCTGCTGGATCCCAAGGACTATACGACATTCTCCCATGTTCAATATCTGTATAGGGGAAACTGCCATCACTTATCACCTATATGGCTTTAAACAAGTTACTTAACTTCTCTGACATCACTTCCTTGTCTGTCAAAGAGGGACAGTGACACCATATGAAGGGGTTGTTGTGAAGGCTGGTCAATAGGCACAGCACCTAGCAGCGTGCCCCTTACCAGTAGGTAGTTGTCACATACTTTGATCCAACTTCTTCCATTCCATTGCCTTTTTTTCCTGGGTGATGGATATTTCATTCATTCTGCCCTTGTTTGGAAGGGAAAACCTCTCTTCATGGGGCTAGCCCAGTAGAATGAAGTAGATTTTCTTTTCTGTTTATTGAAGATATAAAGTATGAATTTGATGTTTTGTACACACATATATATATGGTAGTGTGGGATTTATATATATACATATATATATATATATATATATATATATATATATGAGTGTGGGAAATATATGAATATTCCTGATGTATGTGTATGTGTGTCCTGTATACTTCTCCAATCCATGGCAAAGAATTTAGACACTCTACTCCCTGCGAGTCCATAGAACACCCTGGATAGAGATGGTAGCCCATGGAGGACTTGCACACTGAGGCAGGTGTGGATTCTTAGGAAAAGAAGAATTGACCTCCTCTATCTAGAAGCCATCTTCTGTCCAAAGGCAGAGAGATCCAGGGCTCCACTAACGCTGAGGATCTGGGTCTCCTAGGAGCTGTGGCTTCAAGGGTTCTGCTCTGGGAGGTGTTTGAGGACTGACTTGGAGAGGTGTTGCCAGACTCAGCTGGGCTTAGCCCAGTGAAAACCACTCTCTGACCCAGGTCAACTCCTCCTTTGACCCAAGGTGAGCAGACCAGGAGCCTTTCCCCATTTCCCACCAGCTTCCCAAGGGGGAAGCAGAAACAGTTTCATCCCATCTTAGTGAGGGATCATTTAGTTCATATCAAGAAACTCACTCAGACCAACTTAAGCAGAAAAAAGAGCAATTTATTATTAAAAAATGTGAAAAACAAACACTTAAACCAACTTGAGGCAAAAAGAAGACTTTATTATAAGAAAACAACTAACAGCCAAACTGATTTAAGCTAAAGAGCATTCTGTATTTTAACAATACAGATGATAAACACTCACTCTCACTTAACACCGAAAGGGAATACATTTTTAGAATACAAGAGCCCAAGGACAGGAAGCATGACCTCCCAAGGGGATTACAATCAGGATGGGAAAATCGGAGGTTGAAATCACCCTCCGCCATCTCCAGGGCCACTCCGTCTGCTCCCTGCTCCTTTCTGAGTACATGCTACATTCACCTTTCTCTGCAGGTCAATTTTCATTGCTTCTCCATTCTCCTAGGACAGTAGGGCTTCCTCACTCTTGGCTTTGAATCACTTCCCAGTTTGTAGCCCAACTCCAAATCCCAAAGGACCATCAGATTGACAAGCTTAAGTCAGGTATCCACTGAGTGGTGTCATTAGGTGGATTAGGTGGTGGATTAGGCTTTTGCATAAGGGGCAAAGGCAGATCAGGCATTTTGATTCATTTGTTCAGTCAATAATATTTATTGGGCACCTACTATGTGCCAGACACTGCTATAGGGGCTAAGAACAGAGCAGGGAACAAAACAAAGTCCCAGCCTCCATGGAGTTCACATCCTAGGCTGACAGGCATTTCTACTACAAATGGGATGTTGGAAGCCACCTGATTACAAGGCAAAGATGGGTGGGTGGGGTGGATTTGTAGATGTCTCTGTTCCGTTGCTCCTGGAAGGTGGCTGTGCTGTGTTGGTCATCTCTGGGCAGGCCTTCTGAGAGATGATTCTGAATGCAGTCATGTCAACTGTGGATTTCTATTACACCATGCTCTGGCACACTTCTCATCTGAATGCAGCCTCCTGGGTAGTCTTACCCTCTGCTAGAAGGATGCAAGAGGAAGGAGGAGGATCCTGTCTTTTGAACACAGTTATTAAAAATGAGTCCCAGGGAGGTTTAGTGTCTTTTTTCAGGCCAGAGAAACCAATAGGATGGGTGGGAGGGACCTTTATTCTTATCTTGCAGCAGGGGTGGTAGCCTCCTCTTGGGGAGGGAGGGACAGGCTCGGACATCCATACACGTGTCTAGTAAATGTTCATTCATTCAACAAATGCTTATTAAGCTCCTCCTTCATGCCATGCCCTGTGCTGGATGCAGAGGACACAGCGGTGAACAAAAGTGTCAGGGTCCCCACCCGAGGGGAATGTAAAGGTGAGTGAGGGAAACAGACAGTAAATAAGGAGACGAACAAGAAGCAAGAAGCATAAGTTAGGAAAGAACAAACTATCCTAAGAAAGAGAAATGGGGATCCCACTTCAGAATGGTGAAGGCCTCGCCAAGCAGGTAACACGTGAACAGAGACCTAAAGGTTGAGAAGAAACCCCCTGTGTAAGAGCAAGAGTGGGGAGGGTTTCAGACAGAGGGATGAAGAGTTCAAATCAAGTGTTAGAGAATCGGAAATAACTCAGGAAAGGCCAAGATGAGTCAACTTTTACTGAAAGGTACTAAAAAGTACCTATTTTCTCTTTCAAGCCCTTGGAAGTAACACTGTAGGCCAAGGAATTACCACCGACTTTCCACATCTGCTCCTGCCATGACTACTCCCCCCACCCAGGTCTCCCATGGTCTGTCTTTCTAAATTCAAGATCTCTTCATTTATGCTTATTTTAAAGTAACACGTTTGTTGGAAAAATTCAAATAATACAGAAGCATATAAGATATGCTCTAAAAACTTAACATCTCCCAATACTACCATCCCCTGAAGTACCAATATTAATGGTTACCTCATTCCAGATGTTTTATATACATATAAATAATGTACATGCTATACCAGAGGTTGGCAAACTTTTTCTGTAAAGGACCAGAGAGTAAATATTTTTGGCTTAGCAGACCAGATGGTCTGTGTTGCTATCAATTCTGCTGTTGTAGCACTAAAACAGCCATAGACGATATGTTAAACAAACGGGTATGGTTGTGTTCCAGTAACACTTTACTTACAAAAACAGGCAGCGAGTCAGTGGACTGCAGTTTGCAGATCCCTGTTCTATATGAATAGGGATCACACCATATATACTAATCTGTAACATGGCTTGGCTTTTTTTTTTTTGCTTTGTTTTGGGTTTTGCCCAGCAATAGATCTTGGGCATCTTTCCATGTTAGTAGTCAAAGACGTTTGCTATTCTTTTCAAAGGTGCTTATATTTCAGTGGATGGCTCTAATCCAACCTTTTTAACAAGTTCCTTCCTGTTTGGGTTGTTATTTTCAGTATTTTGCTGTTACGGTGTTTGGAAATGGGCCTTATCTATTAGGACAAAAAGAATCTAGTTCTTTTTATGTTCCCATTTTGGAGGGCTTGGGGTTTATTTATTATCATCATCATGCTGTTTTAGTCATTTAGTTTTATCATTCACAGCTGAGCTCTGGTTTGGCAGCCTGAAGACCTCATTTTGGTTTTAATTCTACCTCTTAATAGTTGAATGGCTTGGAAAACTCATTTAGCCTCTCTGATCACCACGTTCCTCATCTATAACCGGAACAGAGGCATACCTGGCCCTGCCTGCTTCAAGGGCTACTGTGAGACACAAATAAGATAACAGATAGGAAAGTGCTTTGAAAATTATGAAGTGATATTCCTGTGTAAGGGGCTATCATCATTATCGTTAGCCTTGTCGTTATTATTAATGTGATGATGCTTGGAATGATGAGCTCTCCTTGCTCTGACATGTGAGCAATGGTAGAATAGAATCTGTAGTTGGATCATTGATGTGGTTGTTGATTTTCTAAGCCCGGAGTTGTTCAGCCAATCAACTCAGCATCCATTTATTAAGCCCTTATTATGTGCCAGATAGAGCCCTAGTGCCAAGTTCTGTGCTAGTTGCCAGGGTCATGAGAAGAATAGATGATTGATTTCTGTCCTCTAGGAGTTCAGAACCCACTAGAAAGAAATACCCTTAGACAACCTACCAAGATAATCAAAGAAAGAGAAATGGAATTCTTCCAGAGAGAAGGCAACGTTCAGGACACTTGCTCAGGAGAGGGTGGTGCTGAAAAGTGTAGGAGTTTGCCACACAGAGAAGGGAGGAAAGGACTTTCTGACACAGTGTAAAGTTTGGGGCAGTCATACCCAGCTGGGTACACTAGTGTGCCAGGTACCCAAAAGCACAGTTGTTTATATGCGGTAGAAGTCTATTCTTCTTCCTGTAAAAGAAATCTGGGTATTGTCATCCAGGGCTGTTGAAGTGGCTCCCCCTAGGCTCCTCTTGTCTTTCTGCTCTACCCTGCTGTGTGGTTCCCATCCCCAGGGTTATCTCAGCATCCAAGGTGGTGACTGGAGGTCCAGCCATCATGTCTGAGTTCCAAACTGTGGGAAGGAGGAAGGGAGGAAAGAAGGAAGGGTCACTGAGCATTCTCTCACCTGAGTCACCTTCCCTTAAGCAGCCTTTCTAGAAGTCCCACACGTATCCATTTAAGAAATATTTATTGAGTGCCAATCATATGCCAGGCACTGGACCACAGCAATGAACAAAACTGGAAAACTGCCTTTGTGGAACCTACATTCTAGTGGAGGGAGATAGAGAAAATAAGGTAACTATATGGCGCATGAGATAATATTGACCTCAGTGCAGAGAAATAAAACAGAGAAGGGTGATGGGGAGTGTTGGGGAGAGGAACATCACAGTTTTAAAGAGCTGATCAGGGAAGTGTCATTGAGCTAAGTCCTAAAAGAGGTAACAGGGGAGCCGTGCGGATGGGGGAATGTTCTGTACACAGAGGTCAATGTGATTGGAGCAAAGTTAGCAAAGGGACAATAGGAATCAAGGTCATAGAGGGGAGGACTGGGGCAGAAGGTACAGGGCCTTGGAGACTTGTAAGGATTTTGGCTTTTACTCTAAGTGAGACGAAAGGCAGTCACCTGACCTGACTGTGTTTACTTCTCTTTGGCCAGATCTAGCTGCCTGGGAGGCTGGAAGGTACATATCTTAGCTGGGGCTTTGATAATCTAGATAAAACCTGGGTTCCATTATAAGGATGAAGTGGGGGGTTGGATATTGAGTGCCACAGCTTGTTCTGCCTCTTATGAGCTATGTGAACTTGGTTCCACGTTACTTAATTTTTCTGAACTTCAAATAAGATTTGACCCAATCTGAATTTATAAAAAAGCCAGATGAAATAGAAGACCTGGTGACAGTTCCCTGTATCTCTGCAATTCACAAATGGGCCACCCAATGGTCATTTGCATTCTGGCCAGAGGCACTAAGCTTTGGGGGAGGACAGCTTTGAAGTGGTGGACAAGGTGATCCATCACAGGGCACACGAGGAAACCATTGAGGGGTCCTCTGTTAGGTGAGGAGCCATTTTCTGGGTCCCACTTGAGTTTAAATTTAGTAATGTATCCAGGACTGCTCCATCCTAAATAAGCTCTAGGCAAAAACAACGAGCAGGGCCATCCCACCATCAGGGCACAAATGCAGGTGTCATAGACTTGACTGAATTACGGACTCTGAGTCCCATCCCATCAGTCAATGGGCTGATTGGCAGCTGAGCAACACCCTCAAGGCTATGACTGCCTCTTATACACGCAGCTTAAAGGTACCCAGGTGACAAGGACAGACCTCAGCAAAATTCCTCCTGACCTATTCACCTCTGAACTCTGATCCCTTCTGTTCTGGGTCTTTCCTCCTTAAATCTGCTCTTTGAATTTCTGGTTCCTTCTGCAAGGGCTGTCGGCACCTCTTTGTGAATCCCCATCTCTAGACCCTTCTGCAGTATAGCCTCCAGGGTTTCGATGGTATCCTGATACTCTGTTGCATTCTCCTGACACTGCCCAGCCCTGACGACAGACCTCTTGACCATCAGTGGTTTGGGAACAAGGAGGATGAGGAAAGGCAGCAGTGGCTGGATGTGAACATTGGCTCCCAAGAGCTGTTTGGGATTTCCAGCTGCTGGGGAGGGAGACTGTGCAGTGAGTGTCCTTCTCCAGAGACTTGGAGCCCCAGCTAATACTCTCAGTGGCTCAGGCAGCATCAAGTTCACTGTTGTCCAGTGCCAGGGACAGAGTGGATGCAGTGTAGGTGCAGCCATGGTATGCCTGATTGGGAAGACATATAAGCATCAGTAGTCAAATGGAAAAATACTGCTGTTTTAATAAGCTGGCAAACACTCAGTACCCCAATGCAAAGCCCTGGAAAACTGCATTGGAGGTCTGGACTCATCCCAGGGGCTAAAATGGGGTTTCCTACTTTCTTCCTAAATCTAAATATCAGTACCCATACACTCAGAAGTGCCTGCAAGGCATGGATATAACAGCCTGCAAAACTGGTATCAGCTCCACCTACCTACCCAGCCAGCAACACAGCTGTCAGCAAAAGAAAGAGAAGAGAAAACATCTCCAAAAGCGTCCCTGCTTCCCACACAGACAGAAAACCAGGAGGCCGCCATGTTGAGTGTGCAGGATCAAAGCTGAGCAAAGGTGGACTGTGCCTAACCACTGACCTTCACCACAGGGACCCGGTCACTACTGAGACACAATCCTAGGACTGTCATCTCCCACCAGTCAGAGCAGCACGTGCCTCCCCGGCGGGAGGAGTGAATCAGGGCTGAGGGACAGCCTCAAAGGTGTAGCCGCAACTCCCTCCTTTGTGCGTCAGGGCAAGAATGTGGGGAGAAGAAGGGAGATTTCACTCTCCAAAATGACTTCCAGCCCTAGTTTCTTTCTTTTTTTTAATTTTTAATTTAATTTTTATTTTGTATTAGAGTAGAGTTGATCTACAATGTTGTGTTACCTTCAGGTGTACAGCAAAGTGATTCAATTACACATATACATATATCCATTCTTTTTCAGATTCTTTTCCCATACAGATTATTACAGAGTATTGAGTAGAGTTCCCTGTGCTGTACAGTAGGTCCTTGTAGATGATCTATTTTACATGTAATAGTGTGTATCTGTTAATCCCAAACTCCTAATTTATCCCCACCCCCAAACCTTTCCCATTTGGTAACCATAAGTTTGTTTTCAAAGTCTGTGCATCTGTTTCTGTTTTGTAAATAAGTTCATTTGTATCATTTTTAAGATCCCACATGTAAGTAATATCATACGATATTTGTCTTTCTTTGTCTGACTTACTTCACTTAGTATGAAAATCCCTAAGTCCACCCATGGTGCTGCAAATGGCATTATTTCATTCTCCAGCCCTAGTCTGTAACCAAATTTAGAGAGGTTTCCAGACCTGAAAAGAATACACCCATCGGCCCCAAATCCCCATGTGTTCTGTGGGTAATCAGAGTCGGGGTCTCCCCATAGGTGCTGTGCCCTGGGATTAGGCCACTTATGAGCTCTCTGTGTATATGTGTCTGTCTGTGTATATACGTGTTTTTTTTTTTTCCAGAAAACCCACGGGAGTCATGTTTCGATCCTGGTCCCATCAAGAACGGCACGCGAGTGGGGTCCGACCTGAAGCTGGGCTCCTCCATCACCTACTACTGCCAGGGGGGCTATGAGGTGGAGGGTTCCTCCACCCTGAGCTGCATCCTGGGGCCTGATGGGAAGCCTGTGTGGAATCATCCCCAGCCAGTGTGCACAGGTGCTGGAGCCCAGGGCTGGGATGGAGGGAACTAGGGCATGCCAGAGGCAGAAGGGGCTGGAGGCTAGGGGAAGGGGCAGGCAGGACATGGGCCTCACAGGAGGGCTCCTTGGGTTCGCCATGAATGAGAAGGGCTGGAAATTCCCCAGGTGTACCAGTCCCCGTCAATGGGTCATCTCTCTCAGAGCACATAGTGTCCTCATCCCCACTCCAATAGATGTCCTCAGCGGTGGCCCGAGACATGCCAGCAGCCCACACCACAGAGAGGGGAATCTAAAAGTGACCCTGAGATTGTTCCCAGTCCTAGGGGAAACCACTGAGAGTTCTGATGTGTAAAACTAAGACCAGCAGGGTGGGCTAACTCCAAGGGCAGCTGGGTTAGCCATGGGGTCTTGACAAAAGGGATCGGATGGAGTGCCGGAACTTCAGGAGCATGGCGGCCACCTAAGTTGAAAAGTAAGGAGGCCCCTTTGTCCAGGTGGGAGAGGCTGGCTCTGAGGTCCACCCCTCGTGGGACTGGGACCATGGCTGGGTCATGTGAGCTGTTTGCTCCCAGCGGGCTATTCTGAGCAAACCTCTGCTCCTTAGTCGTGCAAACACTAAGTGCCCAGGTACAGACATCAGCCGTGGGGTGGCAGACCATCTCCGGGTCCCACCTGTAGGCAGAAGAGGTTCCTAAAGTGCTCCCCAGGGCTGGGCCTCCAGGGACCAATGCCAGTGTCACTAGTTAGAGGGCAAGGACTGGCCAGCACCCAGGAGGGCCCTTGATAGCATTGGGGGTGGGGGTGGGGAGTTCAGGCCACATGCCAGGCCAGGGATGGATGTCTTTGGGCAGGGCGGGCAGGGCAGGGCATGTCCCCAGAATTCCCCTCCTCCACATTAGTGGCTTCAGACCTCAGAGCAGCCCCACCAGGGCCAGAAGGTCAGGCTGAGAGTGAGCAGAGACGGAGGGTGGACAGCTGATGAGAGACCCATGAGGTCACCTGACCCTCTGCCTGATTTCTTTTTCAGCCCCCTGTGGGGGACAGTATGTGGGTTCAGATGGAGTGGTCTTGTCCCCTAACTACCCCCAGAACTACACCAGTGGACAGATCTGCCTGTATTTTGTCACCGTTCCCAAGGACTACGGTATGGATTTTGTGTTTATTTGTTTATGTTTTCCAGCACCTCCCAATTCCACTCCAAATTGTTTCCACTCCTGTTGTGCCAATGGGCCAAGCAGTCTCCCTCAGAGGACAGCTGTGTGCTGTTGCTCTGCAGTGGGCTGTAGAGCACACTCCTGATACACACAGGAGGAAGGGACCAGTGAGACCTGCTGGAACCAAGGGTAGGGTGGTTAGGAAGGGACCAGCCAGGACAGAGGGAAGGCAGGGTGCACCGGGGACTCCCTAGCCCAGCCCGGGTCTGCATAGAGGTGCTGCAGACCCAGGCCAACTGGGAACCCAGGGGAGGGTGGTGGAGGGCCAGGAAGAAGGGAAGGAGTGGGACTGAGTTGGACTTGAACATACAGGTGAGGGAGCTGGGCACCCCATCATTCCACTGTTCCGTCTGTGAGCGGAAGCCTGGTCCAGCAGCAATTGGTAGGATGAGCAAGAAAAAAAGAGAGGAGCAGGTCAGGGCCCTGGAAAGGCAGAGAAACCTCCAGATTCCAAGAGGCCCCGGCAAAATAAGCCAGCCTTGTCACCTGGTTAGCAGTGGGACAGTTAAGAGTCCTGGCAGCTCTGGAGGATTCAGGAAGTTCCTGAGGGGCACAGGCTGGTTGTACCCGGGCAATCAGTGACTGGCCGGGCTGCTTTCTCCCTGGATCTCCTCTTTGTAGGAAGAGGAACAACTATTTCTAAACAGAGTTGGCATTAGTGGGGTAAAGGTCATCTATATATCCTGACCATCTGAGATGAGGCAGCCTGCAGAGAACTGGCTGCTTTTTCCCAAGAGATAGGATGGACTGAACCTGGGGCAAGGCCTGATCATTCACCAAACATTTATTAAGCACCTCCTAGGGACCTCGCACTCTGCTGGGAACCAGAGCTGCAGAGATGAGAGAGACGTGTTTTCTGCTCTCTGTAAATTCCCAGCCTCATCTTTACCCACAGCTCTTGCCATTGGGCACCACTCCCACACCAGCACCTGCATACTCGTGTGCGTGGACACACACGCTCCCCAGCACATTCATGTGGCAGGAGCTTTTGACCTGTAGAATCACAGGTAGAAAAGTACTGAAAGGTTGTCCAATCCCACCTGCCACCCGGAGCCGAATCCTTGATAGCTGGGCTGCATACTGTACTTAATTCCTCCAGTAATAAAGAGCTCACGCCTTTGCAGGCAGCCAGCCCCAAGGCTGGGCAGTTTCACTGGGCTGGAACCTGTATGTGGAGAGCTGATTCTAGGAGGGGTCGTGATCTGTCCCAAGCATGTTCTCTTTTTTACTGATGCTAAGCCCAGGGATCTAGGTGCAGATTTTTGCCTCAGGTTGGAAATACTTGTCCCCAGCCTGTGTCTCAGCCTTAACACCCTCTCCTCATAGATCTTTCTTTGATCCCCTACCTGAAGTGGACTGCCTTGCTTTATCACTTTTCTCCCACTCCCTCTAAAATGTAACACTATCTGAAATTATTTTGTTTATCTATTTGCTTAAGTGTTTTGTTTTGTTTTTTCACTTTTGACTGTCTCTTCCCACTAGAATGCACACTGTGTGAAATCAGGAACCTTGCCCATCCTGTTCACCTCTGTAGGGGAGAGTGTGGAAATATCCCTGCCACCACCCCTCACTCAGTGCCCATTTTCAGGGCACCAAAACAGGCTCTCCCTCCTTCTCCTCTGCCCGTGAGTTGAGAGCTAAAAATCTCTCACTCCACTCACTACTATACTCATCATTGCAAATGCTTTCTTTCCGCAGGCAGTCAACTCCATGGCCTAAGTCCCTCCCAGCCTCAACACACACACACACATGCACGTGTGCGCGTGCACACACACGCACATGCATGCACATCTGACTTCCTACGTGCTCAAGGCTTAAGCCAAAATAGAGAAGGGCTTACCCTGGTACTTGCTTTCAGATGCACCCAGCCAAATGGGAGACCAGTGCAGGCAGAATGTACCAGGGTCTGAAATGGAGCTGTGCCCCCCCATGGCCCCACAGGGTCAGTAACCCACCCCCTCCAGCAGTGACTGGCAGAGATGGGACAGTTGAGGAAAGACCCTGTGATAGCCATCCAATGGCAGGGCCCTTAGGTCTTGTCTGAAAGGGGACTCCTCAAGGTCATGGTCCACCAGTTTTTCGGCCCCCTCCCATGAGCTAGTTGAGTGGCCTTGGGGAACTCAACCTCTGAGCTTCAGTTTCTTTGTCTATAAAATCAGATATCTGGAAGAGTCAGGGTTGAAGAAGATGACGTGCATGGCAAGCATGGTACCCAGCACAGAGTAGGTGCTCAATACATGTCATTTTGCCTCTTTCCTTGGATTTGCCAGAGGGAAATGAGGTAGAGATGTTTGCCTCTTCCAGGGACAGTCGCTCCTTCCTTAGGAGAAGGCTGCTACTCAGCACCCTCATTCCTCTTAAATGTGTGGGATCTTGTATCCAGGGGATGCCCTCATTGGCTGGATCTTTGAAGAAAAAGTGAAGGAAAATACAGGGTCCTGAGATCAACATGAAACATGGGGGAAGTTACAGGAAGCTATTCCTTTTCCTAGAGTAGCTGCTGCCACTGCAACTTGAGAAAGGACTAGGGTTAGCCTGGCTGCTCGTGCAGTCCACAATGTCATCTTGACCTGTGTGGAGAATGCCAGCCCGACCCTTCCCAGGTCCCCGCATCCCTGTGCCCAGTGTCTAATCAGCCAGTGGAAAGGCTCAGCAAGCAGTTAGCCCCATGAACCGACAACCTCCTCTGAGGTCGCCCTGCTCCTCCAGCTGTCCAGGGCTCCCCCGCAGCACGGCCGCCCAGCCTTGCCCCTGAGCTCTCTGCACCGTGTCTCCTCCGCAGTGGTGTTTGGACAGTTTGCCTTCTTCTACACGGCCCTCAACGACGTGGTGGAGGTGCATGATGGCCACAACCCGCACTCTCAGCTCCTCGGCTCCCTCTCGGGCTCCCACACAGGTACCCAGGGCTGGGCCAGCACGGTGAGGGTGGTGGGCAGGGGCGTCGAGGGGAAGGAGGAAGGAGGCCCTGTGAGCAGGGCGTGGCCACAGGTGGAGCCACACCTTTGTGTTTGTCGTACGCTGCTGCTGTCAGCTCCTGATGACACCACATAGAAGGAAGCTTCAGAGGCTACCCTCACCCCAAGCTGTGTCTACACCCCTCCCAAGTGGCATAGCATTCCCCTGTAGGTTGATATTGAGACCCAACCTGTTTTTCTAATGGTAAACATGTTGCACTTCCATTGTAGAAAACTTAGAGGCAAGACAAATTAATTGTATAGAGAATTAAAATAAAAACCACCCCGAAAGAACCACTGAAAAGGTGGAGTGTATTTCCTTCCAGTCTTTATATCTACTTGGACCTAATCTTTTACATTTTTTATTGAACACAACAATATACATTTTTATTAAAATGTTCATTGTGAGCATTTCTCTTTTTATTTTCCTCTGTAATAGGATTTTTAAATGCTGCATAAAAGTCTATCATATAGTTATTTAAAATTTATGTAATGAATTCTCTATTATTGAACATTTAGATTGTTTTCTTATTTTTCACTCTCATGAATAGTAATTCAATATAGTATACATATATCTTTGTATACATCTCTATTACCTTAGAATATCTAGAAGTAGAATTGCTAAGTTAAAGGAAATGTGTGATCTTTAAGGCTTTTTATAAAGATTGTCAAATATCGCTCCAGAAAGTTCTTGCCACTTTGTTCACCAACAAATAAGAGGGCATGGTTTTGCAGCTCAATAACAAAAGAACAAAAAACCCAATCCAAAAATGGGCAGAAGACCTAAACAGACATTTCTCCAAAGTAGACATACAGATTGCCAGCAAACACATGAAAAGATGCTCAACATCACTAATCATTAGAAAAATGCAAATCAAAACTACAGTGAGGTATCACCTCACACTGGTCAGAATGGCCATCATCAAAAAATCTAGAAACAATAAATGCTGGAGAGGGTTTGGAGAAAAGGGAACCCTCTTGCACTGTTGGTGGGAATGTAAATTGATACAGCCACTATGGAGAACAGTATGGAACTAAAAATAGAATTACCATATGACCCAGCAATCCCACTACTGGGCATGTACCCTAAGAAAACCATAATTCAAAAAGAGTCATGTACCACAGTGTTCATTGCAGCACTATTTACAATAGCCAGGACATGGAAGCAACCTAAATGTCCATCGACAGATGAATGGATAAAGAAGATGTGGCACATATATACAATGGAATATTACTCAGCCATAAAAAGGAACGAAACTGAGTTACTTGTAATGAGATGGATGGACCTAGAGTCTGTCATACACAGTGAAGTAAGTCAGAAAGAGAAAAACAAGTACCTTATGCTAACACACATATATGGAATCTAAAAAACCCGTACTGATGAACCTAGTGGCAGGGCAGGAATAAAGACGCAGACACAGAGAACAGACTTGAGGACACAGTGGGGGAAGGGGAAGCTGGGACAAAGTGAGAGAGTGGCACTGACATATATACACTACCAAATATAAAATGGATGTCTAGTGGGAAGCTGCTGTATAGCACAGGGAGATCAGCTCGATGCTTTGTGAACACCTAGAGGGGTGGGATAGGGAGGGTGGGAGGGAGGCTCAAGAGGGAGGGGATATGGGGGTATATGTATACGTATAGCTGATTCACTTTGTTGTACAGCAGAAACCAACATAATATTGTAAAGCAATTATACTCCAATAAAGGTATTTTTTTAAAAAAGGGCATGTTTTATTCTCACAAAAACTAGGTAGTTAAGAAAACAAAAACATCATCAGTTTGAAAAGTGAAAATGGTATCTCATTTTTTAATTTGCCTTTTTTTATTACTACTTAGGTTAACGTTGTATAATGTAATTATTGGCCCATGAATTTTTTATTTGTGAATTTACTTGTAAATTAGTGTTGATTTTCTATTAGCATTTATTTTTGTATGTATTTAGTAGAGCTCCACATTATTAGAAGCTATATATATTACATGCCATAAAAACCTCTTATGTATAGTATATGCTATGAAAAACCTTCCCCTATAGTTCATCATTTGCCATTTACTTTTCTTCAGGTTACGTTTTAATGTCAGAAAATCTAAATTTCCCATGATATTAAATCTGTCAATGTTTTCTGTTATAGTTTTCTCCTCTACTTTTCTGCTGACTAAATATTCCTCTGGGTTTTCCTTTACTTTTTTAGTTTCATTTTTTCTTTTAATACCTTTGGAATTTATTTTGATTTATTATTTGAACTAGGGAACACCTAACCAACATCTTGCAAATTTAGTTAATCAGTTGTTCTAATGGAATTTTCAAAATACCAGATTCACATATATTAAGTTTTTATAAAGTTAAAGGTATGTTTCTAGACTCCTCTGTTTATTCTTGTATCAGTATCAAAAAGCTTTAATTAGTGTAACATTATAATAATGTTTAACACTATAATAATTTTAAACATATGGTACTGTAAGTCCCCATTGTCATTCTTGATTTTGAATTTTTTATTGATTATTCTTGCTTAATTTTGCTTCCAAATAACTTTTAGAAATATTATATCAAGTTAAAAAAATTACATTGGAATTTTCATTGGAATGCCATTAAACTTATAAATTAATTGGGGGAGAACTCACATGTTTATAATAGTAACTCTATTTCCCATTAGGAATATGGTATGTCTCTCTATTATCTTTTGAAAGAAACAAACAAAAAAAAACCTTTGGAAAGGTGCTATAATTTTCATTTAGGCAGTATCCATTTTCTGTTGACTTTATTTCTAGATATTTGGTGGAATTTTTGTTGCTGCTACTGTAAATGAGTCTCCCCCCAGCATCACCTGCCGGCCCCACCATTATATTTTCTAAGTGGTCTTTGCTAGTATATTAGAAGACTGATATTTGGGGTATATTCATCTTGTAAAGTCATTGAACCCTCCATAATAATGCTAACACTGCCAACTGATTCTCCTGGGTCCTCTAGGCAAGAAGTGATATCGTCTGAAAATAAATCTGTCTCATTATTTTATCTCTTTTCAGTAGTTTTTCTTTTATTTTCTTCCATGGTTATTGGTCTAGTCAGGTATATTACCTTAACATCAATGTTAATGTTTTATATGTCAGTAAAAAAATCTATTTTGTGGGGCTTCCCTGGTGGCACACTGGTTGAGAGTCCGCCTGCTGATGCGGGGGACACGGGTTCGTGCCCTGGTCCGGGAGGATCCCACATGCCGCGGAGCAGCTGGGCCCGTGAGCCATGGCCGCTGGGCCTACGCGTCCGGAGCCTGTGCTGCACGGCGGGAGAGGCCACAGCAGTGAGAGGCCTGCGTAGCAAAAAAAAAAAATCTATTTTGTGATTATTTTAAATGGAACAAAATCACTTACATAATATCCTATGGTGATGTTTAATCTCTTTTGTATTAGTGGTTATACACAAGAAGAACAAAATAATCTGAAGAAAAATAGGAGGAGAGATGTCATGAAACAAAAGCAGAGGTTAATTAATTAGAAAATAATAACAAGCTCCACAGACTGAATGGTATATTCATAGTTGCCCTTTTTTCTCAGCTGGACCAGAAGTTTTATATTGTTTAGTTTGTTTCATTTTGTTGGCTTCATTCTGTTTCATATTCAACTTATCAATTCTTCTGTAGACTTTGTTATTGTTTTCTAATTAATTGAACCCCGCTTGTGTTTCATAACGTCTCCCCTTTTTTTCAGATTATTTTATTCTTCTTGTTGTAACTTTTTGAATTGAGAGTTTTATTTATTTTTTCTGTGTAATAAAGAAGCATGTTTACAGCATATATATATTCACCTCTAAGCATAGTTTTGGCTTCATGCCATAAATTTTGATATGTACTGTTTTCATCATCATTACTTTCTAAATAATCCATGATCATGATTTACTCTTTCTGCCCAAGAGTTGTTTAAGGATGTCTCTTCTTTTTCCCCAAGAACCTGGATTTTGTTCCCATTACATTTAAACATTTGTGTTAATTTCTATTTTTATTGCCAGGTAGTTAGAGAATGCGGCCTGTACCATTTCTACTCTGGGGATTCAATGAGGTCCTCTCAGTAGCCAAGGACATTTTTTTTAATTCCTTAATTTTCTGAGAAGAATGTGTGTTCTCTGTTGCGTAGAGAGTCCACGTAGAGAGAAGGGGTGAGCTCAGGCCCTGTGGTCACACTGCCTGGTCTCTAATCTCAGCTCTCCAACTTGCATGCTAGGTGCTTGCCATCACAATCCTTGGCCACTCTGAGCTTCAGTTTCCTCATGTGCAAAGTGCAAAAAGTAAAACTTCTACTTCCTAGATTTACTGTTAGGATTCAGTAAGCTTTGTAATAGCCATTAGATAAGTCTTACTCATTTTTATTATTCAAACCCATTATATCAGGGGTTCTCAATGAAATGGAACACCCCACACATACACACTCATCCAAGAGTGTAAATCAGGATTTTGGAGGGTAAGATGCTTTTTCAAAATCTCTTGATAGATAGATAGATATAAGTATATCCATAGATATAGAAGTATAAGCATAGGTACAGGTAGAGAGATAGGTATACACTTAGGACCTGTAGATATAAATATAGATATAGGGATAGGGATAAATAGAAATGTAGATGACCAATAGAAATAGAAAGAAATAAGGATAGAGATAGATGACTGATAGGTGGATGGATGGATGGATAGATAGATGGATAGATAGATAGATAGATAAATAGATAGAGAAATAGAAGTATAGGATCTATATACATTAATATCAATATCCTCAGATCATCTCTTATTCCTCATATAGAGAAACACTGATGATGAGCCTTTGGTGCTGATGGGAGTGAACTGTGTCCCTGTCCCTGAGGCTGGGCTGGGGGAGAAAAAGAAAAGCTTGAAGACCACAACTCAACAGTCTTCATTTTTTTTTTCTATTTATATATCAGTGAGAATGTTGTGTGAAAGTATCTGCCAGCACAATTGTGATATTTTGTTGTCTTCCTGTGTTTCTAACAATTTTTTATCTGTCTTTGCCTGATTTATCTTTTCTCATTTTCTTTGAGAGTCTTTTTCTTTTAAGAGGAAGTTTACTTATAATTGAAACATGTGGCCTGCTATCTGTCACCTTGTTTTGTTCGTTCTGGGGTTTTGTTTGTTTTGTTTTGTTTTGCTTTTGCTTCTTCACGTTTCCATTCATACCTGACCCATCTCTAATTTCCAAGCTTTGCTGATACATTTGGACTTTATCAATGTTATTAGTAATTATTTTATAATTATGGACTTCTTCCCCAAGAACAAGTTTTTCCATTTGCATTTAGTTTTGTTACCTCTTTAACAATAATTAATTGGGTTTAACTATACTTTCCTAGCTGTCTTTATCCCTGATAGTTTTTGATTTCCCTACTTTTGTTCATTTTTTTAAAGTAGGGCTCCTCACTGCAGTACTTTCTGTCACCTTGCATGTATGAGAATGCCTTTCCTTTGATGTATCCTATAAATGACAACCTGATTATAAATCAAATTATGGGTCACAAATATTTCAAAGCTGCAGAGGTTACTTCATTGCAATAGTTAATATTATAGATGAGTTGAAATTCAACCTGATTCTTTGTCCTTGTAGGCAACCCATGCTTTTCTCATTTAAAAACCTTTCACATTTTTTTCTTTATTTTTAAAATTGAAAAGCCCACTAGGATGTGTTGTGGTGGAAATCTCTTTTCATTAATTAGATCTGGCACTTTGTGAACAATCTCATTCAAAAACCTCAAGTCTTTCTCAAGCTTAGAAAGTTGTCTTCCTTCTTAAATTATTTTTTCTCATTCAATTTCTCTTGTCTTCTCTCTCTAGAATTCTTTTTTTTTGTTGTTGTTGCTTTATAACAAATTTAATCAGTTATACATATACATATGTTTCCATATCCCCTCCCTTTTGCGTCTCCCTCCCACCCTCCCTATCTCACCCCTCCAGGCGGTCACAAAGTACCGAGCTGATCTCCCTGTGCTATGCGGCTGCTTCCCACTAGCTATCTACCTCACGTTTGGTAGTGTATATATGTCCATGCCGCTCTTTCACTTTGTCACAGCTTACCCTTCCCCCTCCCCATATCCTCAAGTCCATTCTCTAGTAGGTCTGTGTCTTTATTCCTGTCTTACCCCTATGTTCTTCATGACATTTTTTTTTCTTAAATTCCATATATACGTGTTAGCATACAGTATTTGTCTTTCTCTTTCTGACTTACTTCACTCTGTATGACAAACTCTAGGTCTATCCACCTCATTACAAATAGCTCAATTTCATTTCTTTTTATGGCTGAGTAATATTCCATTGTATATATGTGCCACATCTTCTTTATCCATTCATCCGATGATGGACACTTAGGTTGTTTCCATCTCCGGGCTATTGTAAATAGGGCTGCTATGAACATTTTGGTACATGTCTCTTTTTGATAGAATTCTTGATATATGCATATTAGATTTTTTTTCTGCCTGTCTTCCACGTCTCTTGTCATTTCTCTCATTAGTTTAATCTCTTGATCCTTTTTCTGTGGATTCTGGAAGAATTTCCCAAATTTAATGTCCACTTTGCTGTTCAATTTCTGCAGAATCCAGCACCATGTGCTAGAGTTTCTCATCTCTTTGTAGCTTTTATTGATCTCAGATCTGTTCTTTGACACATCTTCCTCCTCTAATTTCAGAGACGCAATGCTAAATTTAATCTTGTGACAACCGCTATTAAAAATCTTCTGAGATTTTTATCTGTTCTTTGTTGTAGTTCACATAAAGATACTTGCTTTGACTTCTGAGAGGTCTCCTACCTTAAAACTTTGGAATCTTTTCTTATGTCCAGTGATTTTACTGTGTGTTTATTCCTGGAGAGGGAGCGCTGCATACGTCCAGCACTGGAAGTTGAAATGGGTCCTGTGAGAGATTACAGGGGGTCCTACTCCACATATATCCGGCCAGATGATGGGAAAATGGAAAAGTTGAGTTTGTTCTGCTCACATGTATTGAGAGGAGGAACTAGAGATGGTGGTGAAAATCAAGAAAAGCTTTTCTTCATGAGTTTCTTTTTGCTTTGGCAGCCAGAATTTAGCTGGGCAGTGACTCCTAGGCTCAGCCACCTGGGATCTATGTAAATCTAAGTGTGTTGTGAAAAAAGTTCTCTAACCCCCATGACCAGTAGCATCACATGGGCTTTCTGGAAGCACTGGTGGACCCCAGATGTGCCTCCCAATGGCTTCTTGGGTGGTTCCAACTCCAAGCCTCCCTGAAGTGGAGATGTAGCCTGGCTTTCTGTAACACCTACTTCCCTTCTGACAGTGGGGTCGGCAGACATTCCCAGGGGTCCCTAAGGCTATGGAGGGGCAGCATGCCGAGTGGTCATGCCACTGCCCATCACCCCACATTCTCCCTCAGCTTCCACAGGAAGGCGATGGTGAGCAGGACTCCACCTCATGGCTGCAGGTCCGTCTGCACCACATCAAGCAGAATATATATCTTTATCTTCTGACATAGAAGCTATTGGGCTTCCTTAGCTTCCTGTCCCTGTGCGGACTTTCCCCACTTTATTGTGTTATTGGTTGGGTGACAGTACACTCTGCTTTGCCTGGGATAGTCCCAGCTTTCACTTGGTTGTCCCAGCATAACTATTAATAGCATGCCCTTTGACTCTCGGAAGTGTCCTAGTATGAGCAATAAATTATATGATCACTCTGGTTGTCAGTCATTTCACAGGGCACCTGGGAAAAGCCAGTTACTCTCTAGTGATTACGTCACCCTCCTTTCCAGAACTTGGTGCCTTTTTTGTTTGTTTGTTTTTATCAGATTGATATCAGTTTTCCAAGTAAACCACCAGTCAGTTTGGTAATGGCCATTCTCCCCCATCCATGTGGGTCAACACATCTTCAGAAGCTTTCTCCTTTCCAAGCAGGTCATTTGATCTGAACCTATCTTTCTTGATCTATAAACTGCAGGTACTGAATGCCAACCTCACATTGACATGGGTCAATGTTAAGACCACGGATGTGAAAGCTTTCTGTAAACTTTAAACTGTAACTTACAGTAAAAATGTGAGGTTTCGGGCTTCCCTGGTGGCGCAGTGGTTGAGAGTCCGCCTGCTGATGCAGGGGACACGGGTTCGTGCCCCGGTCTGGGAGGACCCCACATGCCGCAGAGCGGCTGGGCCCGTGAGCCATGGCCGCTGAGCCTGCGCGTCCGGAGCCTGTGCTCCGCAACGGGAGAGGCCACAGCAGTGAGAGGCCGGCGTATCGCAAAAAAAAAAAAAAAAAGTGAGGTTTCATTTTAGGAAGACCTGGGAGGTGGAAGGGGCTGCTGTGTGGGGTGTGGGCAGCCCCTCCATCCTGGCCAGGATTTTACCTGCCAGGTCCGACTGCTGGACTCACAGTCTTCCTCTCCTCCTTGCCCCTTATCTCTGCAGGAGAATCGCTGCCCTTGGCCACCTCCAATCAAGTCCTCATTAAGTTCAGTGCCAAAGGCCAAGTTCCAGCCAGAGGCTTCCACTTTGTCTACCAAGGTATGCAGGACGTGGACGTGGGAGGTGTGAAGGCAGTCTCAGTTCTTCAGAGAAAACAGGGACCTTTGACCCCCTAGTCTGAGCCTCATTCTTAGGGTGTTTGGGGGCAGTTACTGGTTTATGGTGCAGTTCCCTGAAATTCAGTTGAATTTTATACATTCATGTACCCAACAGACAATTCTTGGACCAAACTCCACGCTGGATAAGGGAAGAAATCATAGAAGGGAAGCTAATTTGCACACATACCCCCACTGCCCATTGTCTGGCACAGTCCTGATGGCATTGGGAAGACCAGCCCAGGCCTCTTACCCAGACCCTCTCCCGTGGAGCTTGGTTTTGTCTGCAAGACCCAGTAAAGGTGCGGGGAAAACACAGGCTTTGGAGTGAGTTGGACATGGATTTGGATCCCAGCTCTGTCGATTTCTAACTGGGCACCAGCTACTCCTCCTCTTGGAGCCACAGTTTGTTCACCTGTAAAATGAGGGTGATCATATTACCTCACCAATGGCATTAAAAGAGTTCACAGGGGCTTCCCTGGTGGCGCAGTGGTTGAGAGCCCGCCTGCCGATGCAGCGGTCACGGGTTCGTGCCCTGGTCTGGGAAGATCCCACATGCCACGGAGCAGCTGGGCCCGTGAGCCATGGCCGCTGAGCCTGCGCGTCCAGAGCCTGTGCTCCGCAACGGGAGAGGCCACAACAGTGAGAGGCCCGCGTACCGCAAAAAAAAAAAAAAAAAAAAAAAAAAGAGTTCACAGAGTAGCTGGCATGAGGCAGGTAATCAGTGTCTGTTCCCTTCCATACGAGCCCGGAAAGGCCAAGTCTTGGAGCACCCTGGCCTCCACCTGGAGGCCCCAGCCTCCCTCTGTCCAGCAGAACGTCCACTCTTCTAGGGCTCAGGTTCCAAGAATGGTCCTGTTCATTCCACCGCCCAGGATGAGCTGTATTGCCCTGTGCAGGGGTAATCCTGCCCCTGGGACACCCCCCCTGGGGCCTGGGTTCAAAGGTCCTATTAGCCCCTGTAGGTAGGAGGAAGGGAGATTCAGGTCATGAGAGCAGGGCCCTGGGTAGGGTCTTCAGGCACAGGGGGTGAAGAGGGCAAAGGCAGGGTCAGGGGAGAAGGAAGGGCCATTCCCCCTGTTAGGGGACATGGGACCCTACTGGACAAGGGCCTTCACTGGGAAGGCAGAGAGCACGACTGGGCCTAAAGTCTGGGCCCAGGGGGCTCACAGTGCGTCCCGTGGTTTCCAGAAGCTGTGCTACAACATTGTGTGTCCAGCTATGTTTTAGTAAGATGGGCCTTATCCTAGAAAGCCCCCTACCCTTGCTCGGAGGGAAAGTGCCCAGAGCCTCTCAGGGTCCCACCCAGTTCCAGCCCCCCGGTGTGCCCATCCCCAGACCAGTTTCTAGAGGGGTGTGGCCTGCCCCTCAGCGCCCTTGTCCCCTGCAGCGGTGCCCCGGACCAGCGCCACGCAGTGCAGCTCGGTGCCGGAACCCCGCTATGGCAGGAGGCTGGGCAGTGACTTCTCGGTGGGCGCCACCGTCCGCTTCGAATGCAACTCCGGCTACGCCCTGCAGGGCTCCCCAGAAATCGAGTGCCTCCCTGTTCCCGGGGCCTTGGCCCAGTGGAATGTCTCAGCACCAACGTGTGTGGGTGAGTCCTGGACAACCAGGACTTAGGGGCAAGGGTGACCGGCCAACACCCAGCAAGACGCACAGCAGCCCCGCCGGCCAGAGTGACTTCAGAGCGGGACCCCTTCCAGCCAAGCCCTCGTCCTGTGGGTCGGCGTGAAGACAGCGAGGAGGAGCAGCGGGGGCTGCTGGGGGAGGGACATGGGGGCGGGGCAGCGGGAACCAGGTCCCTCAGGAGGGTCGTATGGGGAGGAGCCACGGGAGGGGGCGGGGATGGGGCCCAGGGTGGGGAAGCCAGCCTGGGGTGGAGTCACAGCGAGGCTGGGGGCCCTGGGAGGGTTCTGCCGGGGAGGCTCCCCTGGGGACCCACAGAGACCAGAGCGGCCTTTTTCCCAGTGCCCTGTGGCGGCAACCTCACGGAGCGCAGGGGCACCATCCTGTCCCCCGGCTTCCCCGAGCCGTACCTCAACAGCCTCAACTGCGTGTGGAAGATCATGGTCCCCGAAGGCGCTGGCATCCAGGTGAGGGCCAAGGGGGTGCCGGGGGCAGACACAGCATCCTGTCCCTGCCCCTCAGGCCAGGTGTGCGGGGGAGGCCCACAGACAGAAAAACACAACAGCTCCCGGATCAGGAAGGACAAGGGGTGGGCGCTGGCTCGGCCATTAGGGAAGCCAGAAGAAGGAGGTGGGCCTGGAGCTGGAGTGTGAAGGCTGGGGAGGAATCGTAGATGTTTCTCAAACGACTTGAAGGGTTCTGTTCTTCAGAGTGTGGGGGGATGGAAGAGGAGGCATTGCAGGTGAGGGGGAGGGAGCAAACCGGCAAGCCCAGACGAAGCAGGGACAGCGCCCGGTGCACACCTGGGGCGTCGCCCCTGCAGCCTGAGGCCGCAGTGGAATCGGGACCATACTGGTGCCCGGGGGTGACAGCCAGCTGGAGGAGGCCCAGGACAGCTGCAGCGGCCGGGAGGAGGGCCCGGGGCGGGCAAGGCCAACAGAGGGGAGCCGCAGGGACTCAAGGTGGACAGGTCCAGCCAGGCGCAGGTTATACTGGCTCACAGCTGCAGGATGTCTGGTGCAGTCGAGACAGGAAAGTGAGGAAACCCAAGGAGTGTTGGAGAAGTGAGGAGGAGGCCAGCTGGCCCGAAGTGGCCTGGACTTTCCTTTCCCCGTTCTCTACCTGACAGAGTACCCCACTGCCGTGCAGTCATCTCACACCTCTCTCCGCCACTGGACAATGAGCTGCTGGAGGACAGGGACTGCATCTGACTTTTATCAGAGTCCCTAGCACGGTGTCGGGTCCAGACTAGGTGCTCCTCCCTTCACGTAGATGGGAAGGGAGGCAAAGAGGGAGGGCTGCCTAACCCATGATTCAATCCCCCTGCCTTTCCAGATTCAAGTCGTCAGTTTTGTCACAGAGCAGAACTGGGACTCCCTGGAAGTGTTTGATGGTGCAGACAACACTGTAACCATGCTGGGGAGTTTCTCAGGTGAGGCGGGGCTTCTAGGGACCTGGACTCTGAGGGCAGTAGTGGACTTTCATTATTAGTATTGAAATGTAATTCACATGCCATAAAATTTACCATTTTAAAGTGTACAATTTAGTGGGGTTTAGTATATTCACAAGCTTCTACAACCATCACCGCTATCCAATCCCAGATCATTTTCATCACCCCAAAAAGAAACCAGGTACCCATTTGTACACACTCCCCATTGTCCTGCACCCCCGCACCCCCTGGCAACCACTAAGCTACTTTCCATCTCTATGGATTTGCTCGTTCCAGACATTTCATATAAATGGAGTCATACAATATATGACCTTCTGGGTCTGGTTTCTTTCACTCAGTGTAACGTTTTCAAGGGTCACCATGTACAGCACACATCAGCACTTCACCGTGTGGACAGACCACATTTCATTCATCCATTCATCAGTTGATGGACATTTGGTTGTTCCCAACTTGTTGGCTAATTATGAATAATGTTGCTATGGACGTTCACATACAAGTTTCCTTGGGAACATGTTTTCAAGTCTCTTGGGTATACACCTAGGAGTGGAATTCCTGGGTCCTATGTGATTCTATATTTAACTTTTTTGAGGGACTGTCAGCAGAGTGGCCACACCACTTTCCATTCCAGCAGTGGACTTCTAATTGTGGTGTATGATTTTGCCCAAAGGTCAGGGCAATTATCTGGGTCTTGTAGACCCCAGAACTTCATGCTGCCAAGACCTAAGAGGTGTCATGTGCCCCAGATAAACTGTCTACACTACCTGAATGGCCTAGAGAATTATCCACGTCAGAGTCACTTTGAAGACGCCTGGAAGGGGACCAAACTCATAGGCCACTTGAGGGAAGTCACCCTGCTGCTGGCATGTGGCTCTGCCACTGCTATTTTGCAGGAAGTTGTTTGGAGTCTCTCCTCCCTCAGCCGCTGGAGACCCAGCACACTAAGGCAAGCTAATTTGTCATTCAGTGAGTTTGATAACTGGGGACATCTGGGGGCCTTGGGAGCAGAACGTCAGCAGGTAGCAACAGCCGGCGAAATGGGGAGGTGCCCAGGGGTGAGGAGAGACTAAGTCTGATTGGTCTCCATTTCCTCGCCAGGTACAACCGTGCCTGCCCTGCTGAACAGCACCTCCAACCAGCTCTACCTGCATTTCTACTCAGACATCAGCGTGTCTGCAGCCGGCTTCCACTTGGAGTACAAAAGTGAGAATCCAGAGTGTCAGCTGCTTGCAGGGTTCAGGGTGGGAACTGACAGGGCCCAAGTTCCCACAAGGAGCAGGGGTTATCCTGGGGCTATATATTCTCCACCCCACTGAAGCCTTACACCAAACTAGATGAGGATGCTCAAGCTCAGAGAAGGTCTGAAGCCTCCTCAAGACACACAGCCAGGAAGTGGTGGAGCCAGGGTTCTCACCCAAGGGCCCGTTCCTCAAAAACCTGTGTGCTTCCTCTGTGTCCACACAGGAGTGGGAGGAAGGGCCTGGTCACCGGCTTGGGCCCAGTAAATTATTTGGGGTGTGAGACAATGGAGGTTCTCTCCTCCTCCAGTCCTAAAAACTAGCTTCTCCAACCCCTGGTCAATGATGCAACTGTCCTTGAAGTTCTCCTCATTGCAAACTTCACTCCTCTCCCACTCTCAAAACCTTACATCCTGGCTTCCAGCATCCCTAAGTGGTCACAACTAAAAACTCTTAAAGAAAAAGGGTGGCAGGGGGAGGGAGAGGTACAAACTACTGGGCATAAGATAGGCTCAAGGATGTATTGTACAACACGGGGAATATAGCCAACATTTTATAATAACTGTAAGTGGAAAGTAACCTTTAAAAATTGTATTAATTTTTTTTTTAATTTTTAAAAAAAGAAAAGGAAAAGGGCTGTGCCTTGTGGGGTGACAAAGACAGAGGTTGCTGGGGTAGCTGCTTTCATCCTGAGACGGCCTGCCCATTCCCATCCCCACTGGGTAGAGGAAAAAATATGTTGGCAGCAGTGTTTGCCATGCATTCATTCAGCAATTACTTATAGGGTATTTACAATGTTCCAGGTGCGATGCTGGGATTGGGTAAGATCAAGAGGGGTGAGTCCCCTCTGAGTCCACGGGAGAGAGGCAGACACGTAGACAGAGCAGGACATGACAGCATTCCAGGTGCTCACAGGGGTGTCGCCAGGAGGTACAGCGGTGGTTCAAAGGATAGAACAGTCACTTCTCCCAGAGGCTGGTGGAGAAGTGAATGTGATGAAGAAACCCTGGACACCTGCAAGTGCCCTGTGCTAAGTGCCCATGGAACAAAGATGAATAAGGCACAAGGCACAAAGTCTAGGGGGAGAGATGGACATGGAAACAGTAATTGTAGTTCAACCTGATATGCTAAGGGTGTACAGAAGAGGGGAGCTAACCCTGGCCACGTGAGACTTTACAGAAGGGGTACCTGAGTTAGATTTGGAATGAGAAGTAAGAAATGGGGGAAGGTGTGGTTGGCTGGACCATCTTGGACAGGATGGGCAGATGGAAGCCCCACTTGCTGCTAGAGGCCTGATAGGGTCAGCATTGCCCAGCTGGTCTCAAAATGAATGAGCTTTGTCCAGGTAGTTGGAAGAGGATTAGCTGGATCCCAGAATGTTCATCACCTGGAAGAACTGAAATGTGCAGCTGGTCAGAAGGCCCTGGGGCAGCTGGAAGCCAAGACCCTGCAGGGTGGAGGATAGGACAGGGACCTCCAAGACCTTCCTCCCACAGACCTCTCAGGCCTCACTCACCCAGCAGGGTGAAGTATCCTGGGCTCTTGAATAATTCATACGTTTCCTTTCACCCTCTCGTCTCTGTTCTCTCCAGTTTTGTTTCCTTATCCAGTATTTAAATTTGAGTTCTTAAATGTTCCCTAGAATCTTCTCTTTTCTTACATGTTCCAACGATAGAACTTTCCTGAATCTCTTTGCCATTCTACTGCCTCATTCCCAGGAAAAATTCACCTTTCTGAATTTTTGTTGCTGTTGCTGTTGTTCAAAAGAATGGGTAGTTTTCTCAGTAGCTGGTGTTTATCATGCGCTGTCCTCTCACAGTGGAAAGAACTAGGGGAAAACAGAGGTCTCCATTAGTATTTGGAGACTGAAATTCCTAGGAGCCAGTACCCTGTAGTTGTGTTTGTTTTGTAGATAATCTACAAAGAGGGTACAGAAGGGGAGAATTAACTGCTATTGTAGAGGCAAATGGTTTTGAAGGGTACTGAAAAGTCTTGTCTACTGCTGTGACTCATATTTAATATTTATTTAATTGAAATGGAAATGAAACAATATGCTTTCAGAAGTAATAAATTGCATATGATTTTTTAAGTCTTCCTTTGTTGTAAGCATGGCTTAAATAAAATCAAGCTATGCAATGTAAAGAAATTAGAATGGACTTTTCTCTGTGTCCTATATCTTCCTCTCTCGGTCCTCACCTCTCTCCCCATTGCGTTCTTCTCCCACCACACGCTTTGGCTCTTGCTTTCTCTTTCTCTCTGCCCCTCCTCCTCCTTCTGTCTACCACTGCCATTCCAGTAAGCAGGTGTCAGGTTACTAAGTTGTGATCACCCCCACTAAATACTGAGTTGTCTTCTACTTGGACTGCAGGGAAGAGTGGGGCAAAAAGAGACAAGATAACAGTTGAGATGAAGTACTTTCAATTCAGTTTGATGATTGTTTTAATATTGTCCTTGGAGTCTTTTGGCCCAGATGCTGGGATTTGCGGATTTAGGCCCAAACAGCTTCCATTTCCAAGCACCACATTCACTTCTTAAAAGCACATGTAGGACAAAAGTTGCTTGGGAAGAGCATGATGGAACTTCTTGAGGTGATAGCAATGTTGTATAGTTTTGAGCCCGAGGGCCTCTGGACAGCCAGAGTCCCCAGATGATACCCGCCTGCCCCAGGAGGCTTTGGTCTGTTGAGCCTCTGTGCCGTATGAACATTCTGATTTTCTCATGTGCTGGGAGGTGAAAGGCTTAGGAAACCCTGGCCTAGAGGCTGGGAGGAGAGAAAGCAGAGAAGACACAGCTTGGAGGCAGCTTCTCCTCCCTGCTGCCAGCCATGCCCTCGGCCTGCTCTTACGTCCACCTGATGGGCTTGTCCATTCTCCCGTTGTCTGTCTCTGTCTGGTCTAGCGGTGGGCCTGAGCAGTTGTCCAGAACCTGCTGTGCCCAGTAACGGGGTGAAGACTGGCGAGCGCTACTTGGTGAACGATGTGGTCTCTTTCCAGTGTGAACCGGGATATGCCCTCCAGGTACCTCCCATTGACCCCCAGGGCCGGAAAGGTGTCCCCTGAGCTGGGGTCAGCCGGCCTTCCCCAGGCAGAGCTGCAGTCGCCAAAGAACAGAGAGAAGCCCCCCAGATCCCTCAGGCACCGTTATCCCCTCTTGGAGCTGTTCATGAAAAAGACAAAGTGCTGACTTTAGCCATTTGACACAAGCCAGCCTTGAATGTGTTCCTGCAAAGTTTCGGTTTGATTAGACTTTAGGAAAATTTAATTTTCCTTCGAAGGCAGTGAGGGACTCTGGAAATTAAAGGAGTCTCACAAGAAACCTTTAGTAATGAGAATTCTTTAGCAATAGCCGCTAATAAGCATCCTTCCCCAGATCTCTCTCCCTCTGACTCACTCTCCATTCCACAGTGGATCCATGTGTCTTGTTCCTTGACCCAAGGTCCCAGAACAAGCCCCCTGCTCCAGGTTGTACACGCAATTGTGCCCGTGGGGGCAGCTAGCCCACCCTGTTCTTGACTCCTCCAGGGCCACGCCCACATCTCCTGCATGCCCGGGACCGTGCGGCGCTGGAACTACCCTCCTCCGCTCTGTATTGGTAAGAGAGTCCCCACTTTTCCAGTTCATTCAAATCCATTTCTACCAGGGCTTTGAGTTCAGTGACATATCACTGGGATCAAGTTTGACTCCAAAGGAAGTTTGATATTCCGGGTCTGCTCACAGGCAGTATTTTAGACTGATGTTTTTGTAAGCTTTAACTCTCAAGATTTTCCTGACTTTTGGATACCTTCACCCACCAAATGAAACATGATAGGAGGCTTGCCCATTCGAAAACCTGATGATGGCCATTCTGATTCCAGATAATCGACCAAACCCCAAATGGAACCTCTGGGCACTTTGGGCTTTCCCCTGTGACTTCTCGTGGGACAGACAGATGGAGTCCACTGATAGAGGAAGGCTGAGGGTTCCCTGTGAAACGAGGACTTGGTTTGGTTTCTGTGCCGAGTAGTGATGAAGAGATCATTGGATAGAAGAAAAGACAGGATCTCCACCCTCAGAAGCTTGTAGTCAGCTTGGGGTAGGGGGAACATCCCTTTATTGAAGGTCTGCCACCTGCCGGGCACCAAGCTACGTGTCTCCTCACCACAGCTCTTCAGGGCAGCTGTCATCACCCTCATTTTTGCAAATAGGAAAACTAAGGCTTTTAGGATTCAGAAGAAAGTGGCAAAGTTGGGAATGGAAACCTAGGTTTCCCTGATGCCCCGCCAACTGTCAAGTGCAAGTCTAGGCTAACCTTCGGGTAGGAAACAAGGTGAACCAAGGGCGTGGCAGTGGAGTATATGACATTTCCCTTCAGTGATCTCATCAGGATACAGACCTGATCATCTGCATAACAGTCAGAAATGGGACTGGTCAGCCCAGGGCCCTTTCCCCATCCTGTATCACAAAGGCCTTGCCCAGGGAACTGCTCATAGAACAGCAGCTGCCGAGGCTGAGGGTGTACTGTGTGTGCCAGCCGCTGTTCCAAGTCAAGCGAAGCCCTTTCTGTTGTAACCTCATAACCACCCTGTGACACAAGTGCTGGGTGGGGGAAACTGAGGTTTGGGGGTTTGGGGTGGAGGGAGTTAGAGCTGGCCCAAAGTCACTCAGGAAGTGGGAGCATTGGGATTGTGACCCCAGGGGTCAATGCCCAAGTCCCCACTTTGCACCCGGGCACTGATCCCTTCGGGTCTGTGTGCTCGAGTAGTCCTCTCCCCAGAAGGCATTTGTGTAGGCACGGCATATGGCCTCCCCTCCGCTCCTTTCTGTGGCCTCCCATGACAAGCTAACCCCTTTCTGCTCACACAGCCTTTTCCTAATAAGATGTAAAAGGAAAGAATCAACGTCAACTGACCAGGCTGCAGTCGTGCCCCAGCCCTGCGTCTTCAGGTGACTGTGACAGAAGTCACCTCGATTGGAGATTCAGATGCCCCAACCCCTCCTGGGCTGAAATAATCACAGTCACTTTGGCTCAGGGCGTGTGTCCACGCTCTGAGGGTGGGCTCATGGTGGGGCTCTTCTGTTGACCACCCAGTCCCATGGAATATGTATTTGTAAAGAGCCTGGTGGCGTGCCAGTGCATCCCCGTCCCCTTCTTTCCTATTTTTCAGTCCTGGAAGAGTTGACTGGACAGTGAGGAGCGGGAGATTTGGGGGATAGTGTAGGAAATGGTCACACTTCTCTTGGGGCAGACCACTTTTGCTGCATGACCTCACTAAGGAAACTGACTTTGAAGGGCATGCTCAAGGTCAAGCATCCGTAACTTGGGTTTGTGGATGGCTGGGCAGACCTAGGATATGCTTCCGTTCCTGGATTTGGCCCTTGTCTGCAGTTTTTTAGGGAGATGACTTATAGGTTCCTTTGGGTTCTCAAAGGGAAATTGACTTGGGAAAGTCCAAATGCTGCATGGCCCCGTACCCACCTCACTGCAGTCCTAATGCTCTGTCTGGTCTCACGGTCACAGCACAGTGTGGAGGAGCAGTGGAAGACATGGACGGGGTGATCCTGAGCCCCGGCTTCCCGGGCAGCTACCCCAGCAACACGGACTGCTCCTGGCAAATAGCACTGCCCGTGGGCTTTGGTAAGTCTTCACACCCAGGCCTCTGGCTTAAAGCAGCTATCTGCGGCTGTCAGCAAAACCTCTGCTGAATCCATTTAGCTCTCTGCCTCTCTGCTTCCTCAGCGGTCGACCTCTTGTGCAAGCGTGAGGATCAATTAGGAATGGTAGAGATTAACGGGCCTTGGGGACATAAAATAGGGGAAAAAATTCAGGGACTGCCATTATTATTTTTATCATTTGAACAGTGGGCTAAAATGTGGAATGAGAAATTACTCAGGGCTGGTTAAAAAAGAAAAAAACAATCTTATTTTACTGAGACTGGACTTCAGCCTGTTCTTTTAATTCCAGTATCTAATTTCTCAGCCTAATTAAATTGAGCCAAGGTCAACGTGAAATTGAGTTTGCGTTCTTTATACTCACCTTCTAGCTGGCCTTAGAGGTTGGGAGGTGTCTTTGTGTGTGTGTGTGTGTGTGTGTGTGTGTGTAGACACAGGGGTTGGCGTGGTGTAGAGGACACTGATCTGGGTACAAAATTAAATTAGTGGAGATTCATGTGTTGTGCACTGGGAATGTAATCTAACCCCCAGTATTTCTGTTGAAGAGATAAAGGATTTATGTTGAATGGAATTTATAGGCTGTACCCATAGGTCATCTTGCCCAAGTCATTTCTCTGCTCCTACAAATGAAATGTCCCGAGGAGATCACTGCTGCACAGGCCTGTGAACCCCCAGTCTGTGACCTGAGGAGTGAAGACCACCTCTTTTGTCCTTTATTTTTCATCCTAGAGTGGGTCTTCTGATGGAGAAGAGGCTTTTAAGAGAAAGTGATCTAACTAAAGATCTAAGTCTTACCTGAGGGGAGGAGAGAGGTTGTGACCCTCAGAAAATGGAGTCATATTAAGTACCATCTCCTGAAGGAAATTGGGGATGGATGATCAGGGTACAAAATGATGATGACTTTGGCAGCCTTGGGAAACTCCAGATTTTGAGACACTGAGGAAAGAGGAGCTGGGAGACCCTATAGCTCTGCCTCCAGGCATGAGTCAGAAAAAGCTCAGATGATAAAGGGCTGGAGGGAGGGCTACATCCAGAGGAAAACAGAAGTTTAAGTGGGAGGTGCATCACTTTCTTTGTATGTCTTGATGTTCAGCCACCAGAGACCTCTATCTTTAAGTCCTCCAGGAAGTCATCCTCTTACAGGGACCAGTCACACAAGACCAGATCCTTTGCTTTCAAGTTAGTGTTGGACTCCAAACAGGCCCTAATGACACCTGCTTTGTGTTTAAAAGCCGCTGCATTTACAAATTTCTGCCACTAGATGGCGGCAGTCAGGCAGCTCAATTCAGAAATTCTGCAATCCTTGAAGAGCCCCTTTCATGGACGTGCAGCCTCGGTGTTGAGATGACGCATGGGCGGTGGGCTGGAAAGCATAGGTTCCGCAGATAAGTACAAAGGTGCTCAATGTAAAATTATCTGTAATTTGGAGACAATATACATGTTAAATAATAGGAGAGTGAATAGTGTGGCTGGATAATTCATTAAATGGAATTAATTAATATGTAGTTAAAAATCAATAAACTGTATCTTTACATATCAACAAGGACAGACCTTGAAAAACACATGCTAAATTTAAAAGTTTACAGAACTCTATATACAGTATAATAAGATTCATGCAAATGTTTAAAACAAACCAGATATGTATTTAAGAATCTAAAAACATGAACTGGAAGGCTATCTTCCAAATTCATGGGAGCAACTGCCTCTGCGGAGAGAAGGATAATGGGAGAGGGCAGGAGACATGAAGGGTCTTCAACAGTATATGCCAAGTCTTTATTTTATTTAAATAATCAGACGCAAAAGGTTCACGCCTATGTGCTCATTCTAAGCAAATTATAAAGTACAGATGAGCAAATTATAAAAATTCCAATTTATCTGTAATCCCACCATGCAGAAATAATCACTCACAGCTTAGTCCTCACCATCAAAATGTGACCTTCATGAAGACAAGGGCCTTGTAGATCTTGTTCCTCCCCGTGCAGTGCCCACCTGGCACAGCCTTGATGCATGGCAAGAGCTCAATAAATGTTGTTAGTGAACCAATGAATAGTCCTCCAGTTTTTTAATACAAAAATTAGAACTGTATGCTACATACTACTTTGCAGTCAGATTTTCATAATTAACATTGCAGACTTCTTTCTATGCTTAGAAATGTATTTCTTCAATAATAGTAATCTAATTTTGAGAGATTTTATCAATAAATAAATATCAGTAGTCCCACCTTTATTCTTCAAAGAATATATTAATATGTAAGTTAAGATGTTAATGAGATCCATTTAACCTGTTGGGTTGCTAGGAGGTCTTGATTAATCCAATAAGATCCCAAAGTATAAACTTCACTTGGCATCTTAATAGAACCAATAGGACGATGTATTCTTCTAATTTCTGAATCATCCTAAGTGCTCTGGAAAATACCAGTATTGAAGTTCATGTCTTTTGATTGGGTGTAGTTATGTTTAAGTGGTGGTATTTTTAAGTAAAAAGTTTATTTTAACAAGGCTATCTTTATACTGATACTACACATATGAATCCTAAATTTAATCAGGTGTTAATCCTGAACTTCGTTTCCCATAAAATAAAACAGACTCAAGACGGCACTCTGAAATGACTGATGCCTTTCGTTTTGAATGAATAATATAAATACTTTTAAGTTCAGTCTGGGCTGGACTAGTGACTCCCCACATGTGGTCTGGGAACCCTAACTGGGTGGGCAGTCTGTAGAGGGGACCCGTGGGCTCTGGCTGGTGATGCTTTCATGAGGTGGCACATGGGATGCGGGACTGTATTGCTCTGGGCACTGTCTGCCTCTGTCTTGCTCCCAGGAGCTCACATCCAGTTCCTGAACTTCTCCACCGAGCCCAACCATGACTTCATAGAAATCCGGAATGGCCCCTATGAGACCAGCCGCATCATGGGCAGATTCAGTGGAAGTGAGCTTCCCAGCGCCCTGCTCTCCACATCCCACGAGACCACCGTGTATTTCCACAGCGACCACTCACAGAACCGGCCGGGATTCAAGCTGGAGTATCAGGGTGAGGACAGGGAGGGCCCGTCCATCCCCACCTCTTACAACCACCCGTCTTCCCAGCCTTCTGCGTAGGGGAGGAGGGAACCCAGGAAGGGCGGGGAGGTGGGGGGCCGGCCCGACCACCGTGACATATCTCTCTGGCCCACGGAGGCTGTTGAATCCCTTCGACAAGCCCTTCCCAGGCTGGCAGCCCCAAAGCGCCTTCTCAGGCTCCATCCCCATCCCCGCCCAACAGCCAGCAGCTTCCCCTGAGCAAGTGACCCATCAGTCCCCCTCAGGCATCCCCGAGTGTCCAACCAGCCACTGCCCCTTGGCCTTGAGAGGCTCGCTTCCTCCTCTGGGTCCTCCCCTGTGTGTCAGTTATGCTCGGCAAAGCTCCTCCTCTGACATGATGGAGGATTCCAGTAACAATTCTTGTAACAAGCCCAGAAGGGCCCACTGAGCCTTAACAATGAGACAAGTGCGTTTACTCCCGCTGAGGGTTTCCCTGTGTGAGGCCGGACCACACTCACCGCAGCTCCCCCATTCTGAGCTGGAGTCCTGTGACTGGCCCTCTCCTCCTGGAAAAGCTCCATCCACTCCAGCTCAGGCTTCCCCTGTGGAGGGGCTGTTACCTGTGCCCGTGCAGCTGTGCCCACCTGTGCAGCGGTACACGGGCCCTGATCGGACCCGACGTCTCCCTCGGGGGCTTTCCTAGTGTGACTGACTGAACCATTTGTGCTAACCTCTTTGCCCAGGTTCTTCCACTGAATTTTTTTTCATGTGTTTAGACTTTTTTCCAAGGCTAGTACATGCTTGTCAAAAAATTAAAACATCACAGAAGTTTTTGTGAGCACGTCACAGAAAGTCAAAATTCTCCCATAACCCTGGCTTATGCAGAGATATCAACTTGTAACAGTTTGCTTTTCCCATTTTTTCTGTACATATACTGATGTAACTATATTTTTAACCACAATTGGATCACTATAGATACTGTTTTGCAATCTGCTTTTTTTAAGTTAGTTTTTAATTACACAGTCTACAAACACACCTACTGTGTTAAAAAAGAAAGGGGGAGGGAGAAAGAGGAAAGGAAAGAAGGAGGGAGGGAAGGAGGGAAGGGAGGGGAGGGAGGGAGGGAGGAATTAAGAAATTAAAACATTACAAACATTAAAACAGGTAAGGCCAAGCTTTCTTTGTCTACAGCCTCCAAACCCAGAATTATTCCCCAGAAATAACCACTATTGTTTTGATGTGATCTTTCCAGATCTTTTCCCACACGTTGCCACACCTAGTTAGATGTTTCTTGTGAAGAATACGTAATACGTCATGATTTTTTTGGTTGTGTTTTCTATGGTAATATAGAATTTCTATATACATGCCATTCTGACATTTGGCTTTTTTATCCCTTGTCAGAGATGAATACTGACCAAGGATTTGGGCTTGTCACTGAGGGAAAGCCTTAAAGGGTACCCCACCATTGGGCCAGTTATACGGGCGCTGCCCCCTCTGGGGACCATCCCTGAGTATGGTCAGGGTTGTTACCACCTGGGAAGCCTCAGGAGGAGGAGCTGGGACCCTCACACCAAGGCAGCAGCAGCGAGAAGCAGAGCCTCTTTCCCAGAAAGTGCCACTTCGTTGGTGGTAACACAGCTGCCCACCCAGAGGGGCTGTATGTGGGCGCATCGCAGAGGCCAACCTTAACTAAAGGAGCCTGTGCCTGTGAAGTGTACACAGCCTCGGTGGGCAGTGAGACCTGCCCAATGGGTCACGATGCATCCCGCAGCCACAGTCTGTCCCAGGAGAGACTCAGGCCCAAATACAAGGTCAGGGTGCCTCTCTGGGACAGACGCGTGCCTCTCTCAGGCTTCCTAGGTATTAGTCTCCTAGGGCTGCTCTGTCAAAGTACCGCAGACTGGGTGGCTTAAACAACAGAGTTCATCTCTCACAGTCTTGGAGCCTGGAAGTCCCAAGATCAAGGTGTGGACAGGGCTGGTTCCTTCCGGGAGCTGTGAGGAGGAATATACTCCCTGCCTCTCTCCTGGTTTCTAGTGGGTTGCTGGCCATCTGGCATTCCTTGGCTTGTGGAAGCATCACCCCCATCTCTGGCTTCATCTTCACATGTTGTTTTCCTTGTCTGTCTGCCTCCAAATTTCCCCTTTTTATAAGGACACCAGTCATATTGGAATAGAGTCCACCCTAACAGGCTCATTTTAATTTAGGTAAAGGCAGGCGAAGACGCTGTTTCCAAATCAGGTCACGTTCTGAGATACAGGGGTGGGTTAGGACTTCAACATGTGAATCTGAGGAGGACACAATTCAACTTGTAACATCCTCCTTCAGGCCCAAGGGCTCTCCCTGAGGCTCCTCCTCTTGGATAAATGCAAGGTCTGATTACGCCACTATTGTGACAGGGACAGCCGCTCTGGGGCCCACCCGTGCCCTGTGCCTTCACCCCTGTGACGGGCACAGCCCTGCCCGCCCAGCTGGTGTGGTGGGACTAGACCCTCCCGCTGCATTCCCCACGTGTTAAGTCCGCTTTGTCCTTGTCAAGGCTGCCCTCTGAGTCCTGCAGACTCCATGGACTCCCTCCCTGTAGAAGAGACCTAACTACCCCCACGGAGCCCTGGTCTCAGCCCCTCCCATGCTCACCAAGCCCGCACCTCTGAGGAGCTTCATCTGAGGCTCCTCTGCACACGGGCCCTGCACTAAGGCTTCCAGACACAGGCCAGCACTCTGGGTTAGCGCCACACACACCGAGGCTCCCCATGTTGAGAGGAAGCCGGTTTCTTAAGGATGCTCGCTGTGTGTGTGGCGGGGGGCAGGGGTGGAAGCAGGGAGGAGGGGTGGTAAGTTTGCCTTCAGAGGACCAGCGCCTTCACTTGAGTTGGCCCAACTGTGTGAGAGGCCCAGCGACGTCCCCTGGGGTTTCCAGCTCCCAGCTCCCCTCACTCACACTTTACCCCAGCACTTGCCTGGATGTTCCCCTTGAGGCTTCCCTTGGGTCACAGGCCCAGCTCTTTCCTCAGCGCCTACCCACTGCCCCAGTCCTGACGGCCCCTGCGTAGCCACTCTTGGTGTCAGGGCAGCTGCCCCCCTCAGACTTGACCTCAGCTTCCGTTAAGCCTTCTCGTTTATGATGACCCCAACCTCCCGACTGGGTTGTCTCTAGTGCCAGAGGCCCAGGCGCTCCCACCAAGGCCTTCCAATGTGTCAGGCCCAAATAATCCTCCCTGCTCCATAGACCCACATTCTTTTTTTTTTTTTTTTAATCTTCATGGTAAGTTTAATTTTTCATTGCAAAGAAGGTCATTTCCAGAACGTTGTACATATTGTTAACATTTTTTTTTGATATTGGGGGTAGGAGTTTATTAATTAATTTTTTTTTGCTGTGTTGGGTCTTCGTTTCTGTGCGAGGGCTTTCTCTAGTTGTGGCAAGCGGAGGCCATTCTTCATCACAGTGCGCGGGCCTCTCACTATCGCGGCCTTTCTTGTTGCGGAGCACAGGCTCCGGATGCGCAGGCTCCGTAGTTGTGGCTCACGGGCCTAGCCGCTCTGCGGCATGTGGGATCCTCCCAGACCAGGGCTCGAACCCATGTCCCCTGCATCAGCAGGCAGATTCTCAACCACTGCGCCACCAGGGAAGCCCGACCCACATTCTTTAGCCTGACCACTCACCCCAGGTTTCTCCTTTATGAAAAGACCTGCTTCATGAAAGAGCCACCTGTCACCACTGCCGCCATTTCTATACAGCAGGCCTAGCTCTCTGTGGTCCCTTGACTTTCTTTGGAAGAAATCCAAATCCTTACTTTTCCTCAAAATCCCTCCTGTTAGACACTCTGAACTTCCTCGGCTGGGGTTCTTTCCCTTCTTCACGTAAATATTCCCATCAAGTTTTCAGTAGCAGCATAAGCTACTCCTACCCAGGTCTCCTAGTCCGACAGGCTTAACTTATTCCACTAAAATTTCTCAGGAGATTGTAAGAACACAAGAACTTAGCAAAATGATGGCATTGTTCCAAAATGTTAGACATCATTATTATTAGTATTTTTAATATGGCGTTTTGTTTGAAATTGTATCTGTTCCTACTGGAGCATCTACTACTAGTCTCCCTAAGGAGCCCACCTCTTAGGGGTCATGTCTGCCCTCTAGGCCCAACCTCTCCCTTTTTTTTTTTCATTTTTTAATTAATTTTTATTGGAGTATAGTTGCTTTACAGTGTGTTGTGTTAGTTTCTACTGTACAGCAAAGTGAATCAGCTATACGTATATATATATATATATATCCCCTCTTTTTTGAATTTCCTTCCCATTTAGGTCACCACAGAACATTGAGTAGAGTTCCCTGTGCTATACAGTAGGTTCTCATTAGTTATCTATTTTATACATAGTAGTGTGTCTATGTCAATACCAATCTCCCAATTCATCCCACTCCCCCTTTCCCCCCTTGATATCAATACATTTGTTCTCTACATGTGTGTCTCTATTTCTGCTTTGCAAATAAGTTCATGTGTATCACTTTTCTAGATTTCATATACAAGCGATATTATACGCTATGTGTTTTTCTCTTTCTGACTTACTTCACTCTGTATGACAGTCTCTAGTTCATCAACCTCTCCCTTTGAAGCTTCCTCTGGTGGAACGGGCTCTGAGATTTCTCTCCATGTGAAAGCAGTCCTGGTACCCTCACTTCAGGGTCTCTCTTTGTGAAAAGCCCAGCTCCTTCCGCTGGAGACAATTCCTGTAAGAAAGACCCAGCTTCTCTCCTCCAGGCTGCTTCTGGCTTCTCACGAGGCCTCAGTCTTCAGGCTCCTCCCCATCGTTGGGTCCCCTTGTTCCCACTGAGGCTTCTCTTTAAAAGCCCAGCTCGGGGGGCCTCCCTGGTGGCGCAGTGGTTGAGAGTCCGCCTGCCGATGCAGGGGATACGGGTTCGTGCCCCGGTCTGGGAGGATCCCATATGCCGCGGAGCAGCTGGGCCCGTGAGCCATGGCCGCTGGGCCTGCGCATCCGGAGCCTGTGCTCCGCAACGGGAGAGGCCACAACAGTGAGAGGCCCGCATACCGCAAAAAGAAAAAAAAAAAAAAAAAAAAAAGCCCAGCTCGGACTTCCCTGGTGGCGCAGTGGTTAAGAATCCACCTGCCAATGCAGGGGACATGGGTTTGAGCCCTGGTCCAGGAAGATCCCACATGCCGCGGAGCAAGTAAGCTGGTGCACCACAACTACTGAGCCTGCGCTCTAGAGCCCGTGAGCCACAACTTCTGAGCCCACGTGCCGCAACTACTGAAGCCCATGTGCCTAGAACCCCATGCTCCGCAACAAGAGAAGCCACCGCAATGAGAAGCCTGCTCACTGCAACAAAGAGTAGCCCCCACTCACCTCAGCTAGAGAAAGCCTGCATACAGCAATGAAGACCCAATGCAGCCATAAATAAATAAATAAATAAATAAATAAATAAAATATTTTACAAAAAAAAAAAAAAAAGCCCAATTCATCCATTCAGTCACCTCCCTGAGCTACAGGCTCCCTGCTTCTACTAAGACTTTATTTGCCAGGTCGACCAAACCCTCTGCTGCTAACAGAGCCATGTTCCCTTTGGCTGACCAGCCCACCCACTCTCTCTAGAACTGCTCGATTTTTCAGCACAGCCAACTACTTGATGATGTCCAGTGAAACCTGCCCATTTCTTCCCACAGAGGCCTCCCTGCACGATACTGAAAGGAAATACATAATAGCCCCCATCACAGAGGGAGCACTTTGGTAACGGCACTCTCACGATGACTGTTACCTGTGTTGTCATTGCACGTGACGAGTGCACCGGCTTGCATGGAGCATTCACTGGGTCTCAGCTACTCCCCCTGAGAATTTCCACTTTTGGAATGCTCTCTCTACTCCCATGGCTGACTTTCTGTCTGGTGGGCCTAGTTACTGTCCAATTAAGTGAAGGCTCTGCTCTGTGACATGCTCAGCAAATCCCTCAGTGACTTCTCCCGGTGGGCCAGGACTCAGCCACTCCCATTAAGGAGCGTGAGGCAGGCACACTCATACTCAGGGAAGCAACTTCCTTGTTCTTTAGAGGGAATTTTACCCCAGCTATTCTGTCCTTTGCCGCAGGTTTGGCTTCCTCCCACCTCATTTCTTCCTTCCTGATGGGCTCTCATTTCTCAAGAGTTAGAAGGGCCCCACTCATGTCCTCACCTGACCACTTCCCGTGTTTGTGACCTTGGTGGTTGAATGAGATCAGCAACAGGAAAGAGCAGAGGTCAATGCTGAGCCCCAGTGAGGTGCTCAAAGAAGAATTGTTCACAAACGTGTCATAGATAGCTAGTAGGAAGCAGCTGCATCACACGGGGAGATCAACTTGGTGCTTTGTGACCACCTAGAGGGGTGGGATAGGGAGGGTGGGAGGGAGACGCAAGAGGGAGGGGATATATGTATACAAATAGCTGATTCACTTTGTTATACTGCAGAAACTAACAAAACGTTGTAAAGCAGTTATACTCCAGTAAAGATGTTAAAAAAAAAAAAAAGAAGAAGAAGAAGAATGGTTCAATCTAGCCTTGTCTTCCTTGGGTCCCCTATTCCCATGGAAACAATAATAACAGATAGCATTGATTATGTTCTCACCATGTGCCAGGACTGTGCAAAGAGCTGTGTATATTTGATCCTACTGGATTCTCACAATAACCATTTTCTAAATAAGAAAACAAAGGCATAGAGAACGTAATTCATTTGCCCAAAGCCAATAGCTAGAAAATGAGGAAGGGCCCATCTGAGTCCATGTCTTGGTTCTCCACCACTATGCTAACTCCCTGGTACGCCTGTATTCTGGTCAGGGAGAAAATGCCCAGAGAGGAGAAAGTAACCTTCTCTCATGATCTTTTCCAGCCTATGAACTTCAAGAGTGCCCAGACCCAGAGCCCTTTGCAAATGGCATTGTGCGGGGAGCTGGCTACAATGTTGGGCAGTCGGTGACCTTCGAGTGCCTCCCAGGGTATCAACTGATGGGCCACCCTGTCCTCACATGTCAACACGGCACCAACCGGAACTGGGACCACCCCCTGCCCAGGTGTGAAGGTATGTCCCTTCCTCATCCCTGGTGATTCTTTTTAGGGACACTGATCCAGAGCAGTCCCAGCCTCCACGTGCCCGCTCCATGGGATCACCCATGCTGGGAGGTCCTGGCAAACTTTGTCCATCCTGATTCCATAGAGATGAGACCAAGCCTATCCAGGAAGAGGGTCCTGGGACAGAGTTCTGGGCCAGCACTAGGGACGACCTGGAAGAGATGTGGGTCGCAGCCAAAGGAATACATACTCAGCCCTTGGGAATAGCCAACCTCATGGGTTAGATGTCCCCAGTCAGAAGGGAAGACACTGATGTGCTGAGGGGTAGAGAGAGATAATCATGGCACTTTCCTAAAGGGAGAAGAGAATAAAGCATCTTTCTAGGAAATTCTTGTTCCTCTCTCCACACCTCCCAGCTTATTCTCCCTCTCCTACACGAGCCTAGAGAAATCTGAGTTGATGATATCGGGGAGATAGAGGTGGCACTTTCCTGGGTCTTCATTAACCAGAACCAGGATGGAGGAGGACCAAGAGGTTGTGCTGTCCCTACCCCTGTCTGCACACCTCAGTTCCATTTTCCTTCCTTTTCCTGGAGGAGAAGCTGGGATTTGTCTTGAAAGGGGAAAATATGTCAGGAGGACAGTATAGTCCAGGAGAAAGCACTCCAGTTCCAGAATCAGACCGCCCTGGGCTTCATCTCTCAACCACTTCACCTCTCTGACCTCCAGTTTCTTCCTTAGTACAATGGATTCTCACCTCTGCTTTGTAAGAGCTGCGAGGGTTGCAAGATGGCTCATGTAAAGCGCCCAGCGCAGTAACTGGCCCAAAAACTTACAGTTAAAACTGGAAGTATTAACTCCATAGATAAAGAGACCTTGTTTGCACAACTGAGCTGTTCTGGTGTTGGAATATAAGATCATAATCTCTAAAACTATTCAACTCCAGTTCGTTTTTCAGATTTTCAAAACCATCCTCGTGTATAACCGGCCCATCATTCTGGAATTGTTGGCTGGTCACCTGCTATATGACAAGCTTCATTGTGGACTTTTGTTCCCTTTTTACTCCTTTTTATGGCATCACAGGCGAGAGGAACGAGCAGTGCTTCCTCCATCAGACATCCTGAGCCACAATCCCTTCTTCCTCCTAAGAAAGTTCTTCCCTTAGCTTCTTTTATTTATTTGTTTGTTTGTTTGTTCGTTTGTTTATTTATTTATTTTTGGCTGCATTGGGTCTTCGTTGCTGCGCACGGTCTTTCTCTAGTTGCAGTGAGCAGGGGCTACTCTCTGTTGCAGTGCTTGGGCTTCTCATTAGGGTGGCTTCTCTTGTTGTGGAGCATGAGCTCTAGGTGCGTGGGCTTCAGTAGTTGTGTCATGCGGGCTCTAGAGCACAGGCTCAGCAGTTGTAGCGCACGGGCTTAGTTGCTCCGCGGCATGTGGGATCTTCCCGGACCAGGGCTCAAACCTGTGTCCCCTGCGTTGGCAGTTGGATTCTTAATCACTACACCACCAAGGAAGCCCTCTTCCCTTAGCTTCTTAGACGCCATCTTCTCTTGCTTTTCCAATTACCTTTCTGCCTGTGCCAACTTTTTGGTCATCTATTTCTTTGTCCCTTAAGTGTTGCTGTCCTTTGAATTTTTTTCCCAGACTGTCTTCTTTCCGTCACATCTCCAAATGCCATCTGTATCTGCAACCTTTATCTCTTTCCTGAGTTCTTCACCTGTACATCCAATTCCTTACTGAATATCTTCTCCTATCCAGAGGCATCTAAGTCCCAGCGTATTCAAAATGGAAGTCATCATCTTTCTGCCTTTACATTGAGATCCTCATCTAGTGAAGCGTGCCTCTAGTCCCCTGGTTATTCAGCCTTCAATTTGGGCAGCGGCCCTCTCCCTTATCCAACCTAGTCACCAAGTCTTGCTAATTCTACATCCTAATTGCCCTTCAAATGCATCCACTTCTCTCTGTGTGCTGCCTCCACCTTCATCCAGGCCACTTAGATGAGGCTCGTCACTGGGCTTCCAGCCTTCAGTCTGTGTTCCTCAATCCACTTTTCACAGTGTAGTGAGGGTGAGCCTTTGAAACCATTCATGTACTCCAGACGCTGCCCTGCTCAGAAGCTAGCAAGGTGTCCCCATCTCCCTTGGGGTAACGTCCAATCCCCTTGGGGTAGCACATGATGTGCCCCAGGGCCTGGTCACCACTTACCTCCCCCTGTTCTCCACTCTCTCAGACTTTACGCTCCAGCTCAGCTGAAATACTTTCCATTTTCACCGTGTGCTGTCCTCTCTTAACCCCTGGTTCTGAGTGCATGCTGGTCCCTTCTTATAGAACATTGCTCTTCTCTCCTGCCTTACCTGTTTGGCCCTTGTCATTCCTCAGGTCTGAGTCTAAATGTGAATTCTGCCAGGACTCCCTCACCCCCTCACAGGACCAGATGAGGTCCCCCCACAAATGTTCTGTGGCATTCCATGTTGATGGCGTGCTCCACCCTGGGCTGGAGATGCTGGTACACCTAGCTGTGTCCCAGGGCACTCACAGTCCCCTGGGACACACTCACAGATCAGGATCACATGCCATGGTATCCTTGCTGTCCTTTGCCTCCCCTGGCCATGGCTGGCACCGAATGGAGGTTCAGTACATGGAGGAGGGATGGCATGCCCATGTGCACCAGCTTTAGGGTGCGTTCACATTCTCGGGAACCCTGGCCGCCGCTTGGAGGCATTGGGACTCTTTCTTCTCAGCCTGGTCCGGCTCCATCCACATCTCTGCATGATGACCCATGCCAACCAATACACTCATTATTCTGGACCAGAGGGTTTTTTTGTTTTTTTCTGCCCAGAACCTCTTTTTATTCTCCTCCATGGTGATTAAATCCAAATACCATGGAGACTTCCAGGACTCTTTATACCCCTGCCTAAAGCCTAGATCAGAGTGAGTCTAAGTGTAAGTTTGCTCTGGGGAGACAGAAAGATAGGGAGAGAGGATCATGTCTATGTAGCAGATGCCTCCTCCGTGAGCTAGCACTGGCTGAGCATTTTACACGGAGCAGTTCATCTGATTGCCACCTCAATCCTATGAGGAGGGAAGTCTTAGTCCCATTTTCTAGGTGAAGAAAGAGAGGCTACACTTATCTAGTCAATTATCTAGCCAATTAATGGTTTAGCCATAATTTGAACCCAACCATAGCCTCACCACAAGAATCCGCAACTCTTAAGACCAAAAGTACCACTCCAAGAATCTCAGAATAAAAAGAGAAAGAAAGAGATACTATCATAATTTCTTACCTCTTCCCAGCAACAGTACTGAAGCCCTGACTCTAGTATTCCTAGGAAAGGAGAGGGGGTAGCTTTGATGTGTCCTTCCTTCTGGACAGGTCTCTTCCACAAGAAAGAGAAAGAGGGGGGCCAGGGGCTGAGGCAGGCCCACAGAGGACCTGCACTGAAGGTGAAGGGCCACTCGGGCTGTGGTGTGTTGGGAACAGCAGGGAAAGCCAGGCCTGGCCCTCCCTCAGCCCCATCTCCTCTCCCCATCCCGCCCAGCCTCCTGGAGCAGGATGATTTGTGCTGGGGGCTGGGACTGCATCAGGAAGTCATCTGAATTCTCAGGGGGGAGGTGATCTCCAGCACTCATCTGTGTTTGTGTCCTCTCCCTGGCAGTGCCCTGTGGCGGGAACGTCACCTCTTTCAATGGCACCGTGTACTCCCCGGGCTTTCCCAGTCCCTACTCCATCTCCCAGGACTGTGTCTGGCTGATCACCGTACCCATTGGTCACGGCATCCGCCTCAACATCAGCCTGCTACAGACGGAGACCTCTGGAGACTTCATCACCATCTGGTAGGACCAGCTGCCATGTCAACAGCCAATGAGAAAGGGACACTAACTGGGCTCTAAACTGGGTCACCCATCTATTTGTCCAGAATACCACGAGCAGAATGGTTTTAAATGACTGTCAGCCTCTTGGGTCTCAAAAAAACATAGTGGAATGAGGACTCAGCTTCAATTAGCCTTTTTGACTCCTTGGAGGGAAAGGAATGGCAAGACAGTGGTTCCCAACCTGGAGTCCTGCTGGGGGTCAGTCAAAGTACCAACGGGTATGGGAATGGGAAAGGGCGTAGATGAACAGACTTTTCTCAGTATTTCCAGAGTCCAAACCAAAATTCTACATTTACCTAAGATAAGCTACCTGAACTAATGAAAGAGCTTTGGAGTGGAATTTTGTGAAATCCCACTGGTCATCTCATGCTGAGCCAGTGCTGACCACAGAACTGTCTGCAGTGAGAGAAATATTCCGTATCTGTGAGGTCCAATATGGCAGCCACTCTACATGTGGCCATTGAGCACTTGAATGTGACGAGAGTGACTGAGGAGCTGATTTTTAAACTTTATTAAAGTTTAAATAACTTAAATGTAAATAGTCCCATGTAGCCTAGTGGTTACCAAACTGGACAGCTCAGCTCTGAGTTATATAGTTAGCGTATCTTGAGTTAATTTTAAAATGGGAATGTGAATTATTAGTTGATAAGTGCAGTTTCCTAGGCAGCTTTTTTTCCAAACCACTGAATCTTTGGATAAAGATATAATTTAAAAATTTCTTTGTTTGGAGGTTCTGGGAATCAGCAGAAGATAGTGAGATTTCTTCTCAAAATTTCCAGGGCTGGATAACTGTCACCTGACTGCCCTGGATTGATTTCTCACTTAGTTTCCAGACAATGGCTAAGAACAAATGGGAGGGACTGGATAAGGTTCCAGGGAAGGCAACACAGGGATGTCTCTTTGCTCACTGAAGGCCGCTGACACACCAGGTGGAACAGGTAGGCGTGGTGACCCGTGACATGCAGGACCTTCTTTCCTGTTGCAGGGATGGGCCGCAGCAGACAGCCCCACAGCTCGGAGCCTTCAGCCACAGCTTGGCCAAGAAGACAATGCACAGCTCATCCAACCAGGTCCTGCTCAAGTTCCACCGTGATGCGGCTGCGGGTGGGATCTTCGCCATAGCTTTCTCCGGTCAGTATGGAAGCCGGGTGGGTGGGGGGCGGGGTGGGTGGGCAGACTCTCAAGTGCTGGGCTTGACTCCTGGCTCCCGCGTTTGCCAGCTGTGGGACTTGGAAGAGTAACATAGCTTCTCTGCCTTGGTCTCCTCAGGGTTATGAGAGTTCGTTGTGTAGGGTATGTGAGAGCTGCCAGCACAGGGCTCCATAAATGTGAGTCTTCCTTCCCCTCCACACTAGTAGGGCGAGAGGCCCATGACGCTGATTCTTGGCACCAAGTTCAAGTTCAGAGGCAGCAGAGTGAGGCTTCTTTCTTATCCATCATTCACACCAGCTCCCTGGCTGGGTTATCCCTTTACCTGTGCCCCACCCTGTCCCTCAGCACATTCTAGAGGCTTGTCCCACTCCAAGGGAATCCAGGGCCTCTGTCGACCCCACAGGAACTACTGTGCATAGACAAAATCAGGGAGAATTCAAGTAGAGGAGCATGAACAATTCAGGGTGCATCTGTCCTTATCGACAGCCTACTTTCTTCTAAAAGTCCAAGGTTATGGACCAAGGTGCTTCCTCATTTTTGTTATAGTGGACACAGCATAGAAAAACTTATAAAAAGTTCTCCGTGGGCTTGTGCCCAGCCATGAAATAACCCCCCTTGTTTACAATTTGCAGAACATTGCATCTATTTGGACTGGAAATCAGGAAGGCTTGACTTTATTCCTGGCTCCACCTCAAGTCAATGTCTGACCTTGTGTAGGTCTCTCCCCAGCTTGAGAGCTCAGTTTCTTCACCTGCGAATGAGGGGCTTGGAGTTTGTGACCTCTAAGAATCCTGTGAGGCAGTTAAGCAGCTATTATTACCCCCAATTTACAAATGAGGAAATGAGGGCCAAGGAAAGCAGGAGAGCCTGCCCCAAATTGCATGGCTGTAATTGGGAGGAGGACCCAGTCCTTGTAGCTCTGCACTGACTGCTCCAGTGGGACCGCACGGTGTTACTGCCTCACACGTGCATTTATAGAAACATGAAAGCATTCAGCCCTAAGTCCTTGGGAGAGTTAGTGATATCAAGACAGAAAGACAGAAACAACATTGTTGAGAGCGTCGGCAGCTCCAGCCGCTGTCCCCAAGGAGCTTGGGCCCAGGTGGGCATGATATGGAGATGAGAAACCCACCATCTCAATCTGCCTTGGTACCCACACCCCTCTTGTTGGGCACACTTCTCACCCCATTAATGGGACCCAGGTCTTGAAGGCTATGTCATTCTGACTCCATGTGACTTGCTCATAGAGTGGTAGAGTGTGGACTCCAGAGTCACACAGACTTGGGTTCAAATCTCTGCCACACATTAGCTATGTGACTGTGGGTCTGTCATTTACCTTTCTGAGCCTGGATTTCATTATCCACAAAATGGGAATCATATCAGTACCTAACCTCACAGAGTTAAATGAAATCATGCATGGGAATGCCTAGCTCTAGGCACAGAGTATAAAAGGTACTCAATAAATGGCAGTGTTAATAATCATCATCATCATTATCATGATCATCATTATTATTATATTTAGAGATTAACAGGATCCATATTGAAATCACCTCAGTCCTAGGCCAAATCTCTGGTCCCTGCTCTTGAGCATTCACCTACGCCAGGACCAGCTGAAGGAGGCCCAGCCCGGCCCTGGGGCGTCCTTGTTCCCAAGTTCTCCTGAGTAAGTCTGCCCAGGAGAGCATTTGCTTCTGTGTGTGTCCTGGCCACTGTGCCCCTGATGCCCTCAGATGAGACATGAGACCCTTAGGTGCTTGCTCAGACCATGGTCCAAGGCCTCATTGACTAGAGAGCAGACAAGGGCCTGGGTGAGAGGATCTACTGCTAGGCCCAGGCCAACGGGCTTGGGTGGGACAAGCTCTTTGCAAGGGGCCGAGTGAGCAAGAAGGCACCTTCCACCCACTCATAGGGCTTTTGATAATTGTGGAATATAGCAATGTGTAAAAATTGTGTGTAACATACATGTGCCGTTTAAAGAAGAATAAGATGAACACCCATGGCTGAGCCTAAGAAAAAGAACACCAGTGCCTTTGAAGCCCCTGTGTACCGCCCCCAACACATTCCCCCTGCCCGACCCCCAGAGTTAACCACGATCCTGAATTTTCTGTTAACCATTCATTGCTTTACATTATAATTTTACTCCATAGGTGTATGTCTCCAAAAATATATACTGTTTCATTTCACATGTTATTTCTGTTATGTAAATAGAATTGTTCAATAAGTGTTCTTCTGTGACCTGCTTTTTTCACTCAGAATTAAGCTTTTGAAATTCATGCAGATGCATGTGACTAGATTTAGTTCACTTTTCAATGCCATCTAATATTCCATTGCGTGAAAATAGTGATTTATCTAGTCTACTGTTAATAGGCATTCAAGTTATTTTATTTCAAACAATATGAGCATTGTTGTACATTCCTTCTTGTGGACAAGAGTTTCTCTAGGGTACATGCCTGTGTGGAATTGTGAGGTTGTAAGTATTCACATATTCAGTTTTACTAGGTAATGCCAAATTGATCGCACAAAGTAGTTATAACAGTTTACACTCTTCCTAGCAACAGGGGTAGAGCTTCTGTTGCACTACATCCATGCAAACGCTGGGCTTTATTGGACTTTAAAATTTTTGCCAACCTGGTGGATAGCATTTCACTTTTATGTTGAAGATGAGGATGAGCATCCTTTCATATCTTCATTATCTATTCATGCTTCCTGCTCTGTGAAATGCCTGCTCCCCATACAGCTTTCTTCCCCCAAGAAGAGATAACAAACAAGTAAGTAGACAAATAAAATCTTTGCAACTTGTAATATGTGCTATGAAAGAAACAAGTAAGATAGCAAATGAAAAGGTAGAGGATCTACTTCATGTAGAATAATTGGGGAAAATGTGTCCTAAGAGTTGGTATTTGAGACTAGAACTGAAGAAAAAGAAGGAGGCCGACTTGCAAAGAGCAGGGATTGGGAATGGGATGAGGGAAAGAATGTTTACCTTTTTATAGCCAAACATTAGCCCTAAATAAATTTCCTTTCATATGAGAACCAAAAAGAAGAAAAATACCTTAAGGAGACTTATGGCAATATTCTACAGTATTTTTTTTAATGACAAAATAGGATTAGAATTGCAGAGAAAAATGCCCTTGGAAACATATAGTTTAGGAAATAGAAGGAAATTTTGGAAAGCATCTGCTTCCAGCATAAGAGTCTAGGTAACATGGACTCCAAATAAGAGCTATCTGGCTGAGAGACTAATAAAAGGGAAAATCATACCCCACCTGATAGGATGCAGTGAGAAGGACCCAGCACCACTTCTGTAATCGTCCCATCAAAGATGTACAACCTGAATCTAATCATGAGGAATCAGACAAACCTAAGTTGAAGGTAATGTATGTAATACAGTGTTACATACTAGAAATTAACTGGCATATAATTTTCAGAAGTGTAGAAGTCAGGAAGGTCAAGGAAAGACTTTAGAACTGTTGCAGACTAAAGGAGACTAAGAAACATGACAACGAAATGCAACATATCGTTCTGAACTGGATGCATTTGCTATTAAAGACTTTATTGAGACAAGTGGTAAAACTTGGATGACATAAGCAAATGAGCCCTGCCCACTAGTTAGCATGTTAACACATAATGGAGTCAAAGCTGTATCAGTGGGCCTCCCTGGTGGCGCAAGTGGTTGAGAGTCCGCCTGCCGATGCAGGGGATACGGGTTCGTGCCCCGGTCTGGGAGGATCCCATATGCCGCGGAGCGGCTGGGCCCGTGAGCCATGGCCGCTGGGCCTGCGCATCCGGAGCCTGTGCTCCGCAACGGGGGAGGCCACAACAGTGAGAGGCCCGCATACCGCAAAAAGAAAAAAAAAAAAAAAAAAAAAAAAGCTGTATCAGTGCCTCACCTCCCCCCCCAGGGGAACAAGGGAGATGGAGACAAAAGGAAACAGGAGTCCTGAATGGCCCCCTGCCCTAGAGTTCTGCAGCAGTAACATGGTAGATGCAGTGTGTTTTGGGGGGTGGGGAGGGGAGAGGAGTTATCTGTAAAATATCAAAAGTCATACACCAAAATGCTAGCAATGGCTATGCCCAGGTGGTGGGACTTGGGGAAATTTTGTTTTATTGCTTTTCAGTATTCCACCAGCTTTCTGCATTGAGCAGAAATTTGTAATTTTTTAAAAGTTAATTTTAAAAATGTAATGGGAAATCACCCGATCAAACTAATAACCACAAACTATAAAATATCCTCACGGTGTTTAGGTGGAGATTTCTTTTATTGATTTTTTTTCTGGGAAAGTTAAGTGTGTCCTAGAAGGTTTTAGAAGGTATGTTTTAAAGGTAAGCACGAGGCTGAGAATGGAAGGAATCAAATTTTTTTAAGCTCTATAAAGGAAAACGTTGAGAATTGGCTAAATAAACATTTAATGCTTGTACAAGTCAAAAGAGTGCCATAAATAGATGGGAGCAAATGATAAATTGGGAAATAATAGGCAAAGATCAATCTTAAATATATTGTACATAGAGTTTTTCGAATTTATAGGAAAAATAGAGGCAAAGGACATGAATAGAGAGTTAAAAAGAAAAATGTGGGAGGGAGGGAGATGCAAGAGGGAAGAGATATGGGAACATATATATATGTTTAACTGATTCACTTTGTTATAAAGCAGAAACTAACACACCATCGTAAAGCAATTATACTCCAATAAAGATGTTAAAAAAAAAAGAAAAGAAAACTGCAAAGAGTCTATTAACATATGAAAACAATATTTAGCCTAACTGGTTGTCAAATGCCAATAAAAGAAAAGAAGTGGTACTCTGTTTGCTGTCTATCAAGTGGACAAAGATTAAAACTGATGACTATTTCCCCCGATGGCTCTAAGTTCTGTGAGGCAAGGACTGTGTCTCTTTACTCTTGCATCATCCCCACCTAACACAGTGCCTGACCCAGGGCAAACCCCCAATAGATAATCATTAAAAGGATCAGATGAAAGAAGAATGAAAGCACCCAGGGTTGGAGAAACTGTCATTCTGTGGACAGTATCTGTTAGAGCAATTTTCCTGGAAAGAAAAATGGAAGTATGTATCACACACAGGCCTGGTCCTCCCTGATTTATGTTAAATCAAGATTAAACCTGTCTGATTACCCCAAGAGGGCTTCATAAAGCGATGTGTCACTCAATATGACATGTTTCAGTGGACACATCTGTAGAAAAAATTAAAGTTAAATCCTCAAAACATAATACAACATTTTAAATAAAACTACATGCAGGAGAAGTCTTAAGTTACATTCTGGATACGATTGGTAAAATGTCAGAATGCCACATGAACATCTGGAACAGGTGTTTCAGGTGCCACTGGCTCTGAGGTTTTCCCAGAGTGATGTTCACTGTGAAAGGTCCACCACCCAGCGCTGTCCCAAACACGTTCTCGCCGTGCCTTTCGTATTTAGCCTTTGTTTCTGCCTAAGGTTTCTGTCTCAAGCTGAAAAGTCTACAATGTTCATGGTGCAATATGCAATGCATAGAACTGCTGTTTTGTTACAAATGTACTAATCATTGGGTGATCATGAAGTGATGCTTTAAGAATTTACCTTCTAGCATAGTGGTTTGTTGCATATATATAGGTATTTTGTAGTTTTCAGTACTTTTGGGGTCTTGGGTTATGCATTATAATTTTTTCCAATTTAAAGTAATGGGAAGTAGGCTCCTAGTAGCATCTTGACACAGAATGTCTGATTTCCAGGAATGGATTATTGATGTCCAGTGGGAGACGCCTGTACTTTTAAAAAGTCATACACTCTAATCATTCCTCGTTTTATAAAAAGAAAAAACTTTATAAAAGATGCATATATAGAAGGATGTTCATCACAGTTTCATGTTAAATTGCAAAACTTCGGAAATCTAAATGGTTAACAATAGAGTATCTGTTAAATAAATTTTAGTAGATTATATGATTAAATCCCATGAAGTCATTTCAATCATACTTTTGAAGGAATGTGATGACATGGGAAAATTCTTGCAGTATAATAGTAAGTGCAGGGCCTCCCTGGTGGCGCAGTGGTTGAGAGTCCGCCTGCCGATGCAGGGGATACGGGTTCGTGCCCCGGTCTGGGAGGATCCCATATGCCGCGGAGCGGCTGGGCCCGTGAGCCATGGCCGCTGAGCCTGCGCATCCGGAGCCTGTGCTCCGCAACGGGAGAGGCCACAACAGTGAGAGGCCCGCGTACGGAAAAGAAAAAAAAAAAAAAAAAAAAATAGTAAGTGCACAAGGACCAACACAAAGTATGTAACATGGTGCAAATTTTGTAAGAGAAAAATCTATGTGCAGAAAATATATACCCTAAGAATTTACAGTAAAGGGTTAACAGTGGTTATCTCTGAGAAGGCAATGGATAAGTTTAATTTTCCTCTTCTCATAGAAAATCTCAGGTTTTCTTTAATGATAATGTGTTACATTTGTAATTTTTTTTAAATGCTGTTTCAGAAAACATAGCAAGGGTTGAAGTGACTTTGGAAATGATAACAGCAACAGCAGTGGCAACGGCAGCTAACACAGCCAGCACTCAGCCACGTACCAGTCATGAAAGAAAGCCAAGTTATGAGCCCACCCTGAACTTTACCTCGGCAGCACCCTCCCCACACAGGCCAGTCTCTGCCCAGAGGGATGGCTTCTGGTTTAGAAAACCCGCTGAAGCCAGAGTGTTTAGCCAAAGGTCAGAAGAGAAGCAAGCTGTCTTTGCTGGTCCCCCACGTAAGCCACACACAGCATTTAGATGCTGAGTAGTGGAAAGAATACGGGATTTGAGAGCAGCCAGACCTGGATTCGAATCCTGTCTGTGCCACTTACTTCCTGTGTGACCTTAGAGAAGTAAGTGAAGCTTTCTGAATCTTAGCTTCCTCATAAGTAGAGTGAGAACATCTCGCAGGGGGATCAGCTATTGTGAGAATTCAAGGTGACAGCGTTTGAAAATGCTTGACATATAGTAGGTGTTCAGTAAATGCTTCTCTCCCCTCCCTTCAGCGTTTGGCACCATCACTGCCTTCTTAGATCCTCTCCTTTATTGTTAGTCTTGATTTATGGTTCCTGGTTTTTGCATCAAAAGCAAATAAAAACAGATGGCAGCAGATAAGCAAAATAGTGCTTGGCTAATCTTGCCCTGGGTACAGATAAGTGCTCGTTAATATCTGCTGTGTGGGTAGATGAGGAGTGAGTACGTGAAGCACTGAACAAATGAATGACCATGTGCCCCAAGAATGATGCTCTTACACCGACTTGTCTGCTTTTGTCTTTTCAGCTTATCCGCTCACCAAATGCCCTCCTCCCACCATCCTCCCCAATGCTGAAGTCGTCACAGAGAATGAAGAATTCAACATAGGTTAGACCTCCCAAACCAGCAAGGATGGGGCTGGCGAGGAGGGGCCGGAGATGGGTGGGGCCTGGCCAGTGGGGCTTATCTCCACCTCCTGTCCATGGAGAGAAATAGGCCCAGTGCAAGAGGGTTGATATTCTGTCAACTGAGTTTCACCCAAAATACAATCACTTTTCTTTTTAGCCATATGTAGCCAGAGGAGCTGGGAAAGCAGTTTTCTTCCATGATTCAAGTCAGAATGTTTGGAGAAATAAGTCCTTGCAAGACACGATAAAAAGTTCCTAGAATGTGGAACACTGTTAGGCTCAGCAGGGCTGAGCTGTGAGAGGGGAGCCACAGTCATCTGGGTCATTTGACTGGAGCTGAGCTAGTAATTTAGTCTGAACAGAACACACCCCGCCACTGATCGTCTTGCCTGGAATTGGGTTCCAGCTAAGGGGTGCCAATCAGCCCTGCCCAGACTTCTCCAGGGAATCTCCATATTGGTCTCTCCTTGACAGGTGACATCGTACGCTACAGGTGCCTCCCTGGCTTTACCTTAGTGGGGAATGAAATCCTGACCTGCAAACTTGGAACTTACCTGCAGTTTGAAGGGCCACCCCCAATATGTGAAGGTAATCACACTGAGCCATGCCTTGGAGTTCCTCCAAAACCTCTCCCCTGTTTTCCTTCTCTCTATATTCCCAGTCCCTGCCCATGAAGCAAGAGGTCACTTGGTAAATGTTTGAATGAGTGAGTGAGCAAGTGCTCTAGATAGGTTCTCTGCTCTGCCCCTAGGTCCGGGGCTGTGATTTGGCCGCAGTGGCCACATTTATTTCTGTCTCCCTTTTTTCTAACTGACATTCCCTGGAAATGGTAGGAGGTTGTGGGACCTTGGTGGGAGTTGGGACTCACACACCAACCTTGCCTTACGGGAGTGCAGGTGCGTCCAAAACCCTATGTGCTGAACTAGGCAACCGAGAAACCACAGTTGTCTTCAATCCAGTGTGATGCCTTGATGAAAATGAATGTGCTTCGCCAAGTTATCCCAACTAAGACCAAAAACAATTCTTTCCACTCATGAGGCATCTGACCTGGGGCAAGATACCTAACTGTGCTATGCCTCAGTTTTCTCATCTGTAAAATAAGGATAATGATATTACTGATGCCATGGGCTTGTTATGAGGAGTTAAATGGGTCAGTAATGTAAAGCACTCTGGAAAACTATGCCTGGCACATAGTAACTGTTCAATGTGGGCTATTATTATTGTTATTAGTTTTACTACTGCTTCTGCTGCTGTTGCTGCCAACAGATATTTAGTAGCCTATGGAGAAACAGGTCAGCTTCTCCTCCATCTCTAGGAGATCAAGAGTAGGGAGAATCTGCAATATGGATTATTAACGAGGAAGAGAGGGGCTACAAGCCCCAGAATTAGGCTGCTGATACACTGAGAAATACAGTATTTATTTCAGTTGAGCTGACCCACCCACATACCAAATGACCAGTCCCCAATAAAAGTGAACTTTCACCTTCATCTGCTCCAGAATCTCCTTAATTTGCTCCAGCCCAAGTTTCTCATCATCTCTGGCTCCGTTTCTATGTCTACATGGCTCCAGTCTTCCTGGCTTCACTCCCCATTCTCAGCCTTGTGCTTTCTTCTGGGACTTGGTGTCATACTTGGGCTTCCCAAGGTGTGACCCTTCATAGTCTTTTTTATAATAGCAGCTTGATCGGGATATAATTCATATACCATGCAACTCATCCGCTTGAAGTGTATACTTCAATGGTTTTTAGTATATTCAGAGTTTTGCAACCATTATCACAATCAATTTTAAAACATTTTAATCACCCGCAAAAGAAATCCTGTATCCTTTAGCAGTCAGTTCCCATTTCTTTCCAGCCCCCTCAGTTCTAGGCAACCACCAAACTACTTTCTGTCTCTATGAATTTGCCTATCCTGGGTATTTCATATAAATAGAATCCTATGATGTGTGGTTTTTTGTGACTTCTTTCACATAGCATAACGTTTTATAGGTTCATTCATGTTGTAACATGTATCAGCACTTCATTCCTTTTTGTTGAAAATAATATTCCATTGTACCTATACCACGTTTTGTTTATCTACTTATCATTGATGGACACTTGAGTTGTTTCTACTTCTAGCTATTATGAATAATGCTGCTATGAGCATTCATGTACAAGTTATTGGGTGAAACATATGTTTTCATTTCTCTTAGGTATATATCTAAGAGTGGAATTGCTGGGTCATATGGTAAATCTATATTTAAACTTCTGAGGAACTGCCAGAGTATTCTCCACAGCAGCTGAACCATTTTCTATTCCCACCAGCAGTGTATGAGCATTTCAATTTTTCCACATCCTCTCTGTTATTATTAACTGTCTTTTTAATTATAGCCATCCTAGTGTGTATAATGGGTATCTCATTGTTGTTTTGATTTGTATCTTCCTGATGGCTAAGATGTTGAGCATGTTTTCATGTGCTTATTGTTCATTTGCATGAAGAAATGTCTCTTTGGATCCTTTGCCCATCTTTAAGTTATTTATATGTTTAATTATTGAGTTGTAGGAGTTTTTTTTATATATTCTAGATACAAGTCCTTTATCAGATGTGTGATTTTCAAAAAATTTTCTCATTTTATGGGTGGTTTTTTCACTTTCTTGATGGTGTTCTCAGAAGCACAGAAGTTTTTTATTTTGATGATGTCCAATTTATATATATATATATTTTTCGGTGCTTGTGCTTTTGGTGTCATATCTGAGAAACTATTGCCTAATCCAAGGTCAAGAAGATTCACATCTATGTTTTCCTCTAAGAGTTTATAATTTTAGCTCTTACATTTAGGACTGTATCTATTTTGAGTTAATTTTTATGTATAGTGTGAGGTAGGGGTCTAGCTTCATTATTTTGCATATGGATATCCAGTGGTCCTGGCATCACTTACTGGAAAGACTATTCTCTCCCAATTGAATTGTTTTGGTACCCTGTTGAAATCTATTGACTATAAATTTGCGGTTTTATTTCTTGATACTCAATTCTATTTTCTTGATCTATAAGTCTATCCTTAGCCAGTACCACACTATCTTGATTACTGTAGCTTGGTCATATGTTTTGAAATCAGGAAGTGTGAGTCCTCTAGTTTTGTTCTTCTTTTTCAAGATTATTTTGGATATGCTGGATCTGCTGAATTTCCATATGAATTTTAGGATCAACTTACCAACATCTACAAAGAAACCAGCTGGGATTTTTGTAGAGATTGAGCTGAATCCATAGACCAGTCTGGGTCTCACTGCCATCTTAACAACATTAGGTTTTCCAATCCATGAATATAGGATGTTTTTCCATTCATAACCTCTTCAGTGTACAACTTTCTTTTACATTTTGGCTTTTTCTTCTCTTTTCTGCCTCAGCTAATGCCTTGTCCAATGATGTCCTAGTCTTCTATGACAAAGATCAGACATTTTTCTATCAGCTCAGAAGCTTGCTATAGCAACTTAGAAAATTTGGTGAAATTCAAACCTAAAAACATCACAGTGCAATTATAGAACATCAAGGATAAAGATAAAATGTTAAAACCATCATGGAGACAAGATAAATCAGACTCATAGCATTATTGCATCAACAGAAATACCTACCAAAAGATAAAATGCAGCAGGAAAAGTAATTGTAAACTGAACTTCTAAACCCAGCCAAATTATCAATTAAGAGTGAGAATGAATTAATGAAATCTTCAGACACACAAGGACTAAGTTACTACCTTACTAAAAGCATAATTAAAGGATACACTTCAGTGCATTAGTCAGGATAGGATAGACATATGCTGCAATAACAAGCAATCCCCACATTCAGTGGCTTAACACAACAAAGGTTTATATCTTCTTCAGGCAAAATTTTCTGTAGTCCAGGTAACTCTATAGAGCTGATAACTCAGTGATCCAGGCTGCTTCAATCTTGTGCTGCCATCTGAAAACTAGGCCCCTGCCTCCATCCTCCATTGCAGCAGAGGAAGAAAGAGAGTGGACATTCACATAAGGGCTTTTCACTTCCTCAGCCCCAAAGTGACACACATTATTCTACTCACATCTAACTGGCCAGAAATAGGCACATGGATGGAAAGTGAAGTTTTTTATATGCTCAGGAAATAAAAGAAAGTCTGATACTGGTAAACACCAGAAATATCTACCACATTCAGCAAGAAAAAGATGAATACAGGTAGAATGATTCAGATGCAAAACTTAACAATAAGCTAAGAAATCAGTAAAATATGGTAGTAAATCTAAAATATACTGACTATAGAAAATAAAAACTCTGAAGACAATTGGAGAAATAAATGACATTGGAGAACCTATTTCAAAGAAAGAAAAATAGCTGAGGACCCTTTCCTGCTGAGGAAAGCCATAGATATTGATTAACCATGTACATTATTAAAAATATATACATTTAAATACAATGTTTAAATTTATGCATAGTTTTCTTAAATTATGTATGTCCATAGTATGTGTAAGTTCTAAATTCATAACTAAAAATAAAGAGAATAAAGTAAATTTGATTAATCAAATAGGAAACATTGAAGGAGAAAAAAATTTTTTAAATCATGGTAAACAGAAAATACAAAATGAGGTAGCAAAACTAAGTGCAAGGGCTTCCCTGGTGGCACAATGATTAAGAATCTGCCCATCAATGCTGGGGACATGGGTTTGAGCCCTAGGTCCAGGAAGATCCCACATGCCACGGAGCAACTAAGCCCGTGCACCACAACTACTGAGCCTGTGCTCTAGAGCCTATGAGCCACAACTACTGAAGCCACGTGCCACAACTACTGAAACCCGTGTGCCTAAAGCCCATGCTCCGCAACAAGAGAAGCCACTGCAATGAGAAGCCCACGCACCACAACAAAGAGTAGCCCCTGCTCGCCACAACTAGAGAAAGCCCACGCACAGCAACGATGACAATGTTTGATAAATTTATTTATTTTAAAAAAAACGTGCAAATATATGTGCAACCGTGATAAATATAATTGAATCAAACTGCTAATTAAAGGTCAGAGATTTTCAGATTGGTTAAATTTTAAAAGTCTAATTATAAGCTTTCCATGAACTTAGAATTGAATATATTCATTTGCCTCTCTAAGGTCATAGCTAGAAAGGTGTCAGTCATCCCTGGTATGAAGCAAAATGTTAAAAAAAAAATAGATAGCAAGTACTAACCTCTAAAATCTGGTGTAGCAAAGCTAATAACAGACAAAATAGAATTTAAGGCAGAAAGCATTAAAAGACATAAAGAGGGATATTTCATGCTGGTAAATATAACCTAGCAAGAATATATAATAGTCATAAACTTCTGTGCACCTAAGAATAGTATTGAAATATATAAAGGGAAAATTCATAGAATTGCAGGGAGAAAGGGACAAATTCACAATTACAGTGGTAGACTTCAACACATCTCTTTCAATCACAGACCAAGAATAAGTAGTTAACATAAAATATTTGCAAAATATAGTTATATTAATGAACTTTTGTTGCAAAAAAAACATGCCAAAATTCAGAGGCTATAAACAGTAATTATTTATTTTCTACAAAAGTTGTACTTTAAATATAAGTACCAGATAGATTTCAAGGCAAAGAAGATAAAAAGATATGCCATACAAATGGTAAACATAAGAAACATAAAGAAATTTCAAATAATACTGCAATCAAGGAGTATTACCAAAAATAGATATATTTAGAAATGACAAATAGGCTAACTACATTAAAAAAGATATACAAGTGTATATGCAGATGATAAAAGAGATTCAAAACACATGGAGGAAAAATCAACAGAACTGAATGTAAAAAGTAGACAAACTACAGAATAAGAGAAGATATTCAGAGTATGTGTATTTTTTAAAAGGCCCGGTACCTAGACTATGTAAAGAGCTTTTACAACTCATAATAAAATAATCCAATGAAAATATGTACAAGAGACTTGAACAGACGCTTTGTAAAATAAGGTATGAATGGCCAATAAGTATATGAAAACATGCTCAACATGATTAGTCATAAGGCAAATGCAAATTAAGCCATAATGAAATATTACTATGCACCCCCTAGAATAGTTTAAATTTAAGACTGACAATACAAAATGTTAAAAAGGATGTGTAACAATTAGAATTTTCATATATTGCTGGTTGGGATGTAAAATCATACAATCACTTTGGAAAACCGATTGGAAGTTTCTTTTAAAGATAAATTCACCTACACTGTCACCTGGCAATTCTACTCCTAGTTATTTATCAAAGAGAAATGAAAACCCATATCCATAAAAAGACTGGTATATGAATTTCTAATAATCCAAAACTGGAAACAACCCAAATGTTCATCAGTAGGAGAATAAATAAGCAAATTGTCCTATGATTGCTACAGAACAATAAAAACAAAGGAAATAGTGATATATAAAACAGCATGAGTTGACTCTTACAAAAATTATGTTTAGCAAAAGAAACCAGACACAAAAATAATGCATAATAGGTATGACTGATTCACTTTGTTATAAAGCAGAAACTAATTTAAAAAATGCATATATGATTCCAACTACATGAAGCTCTGGTACGCAAAACTAATGCTTATAGAAATAGCATCATTGATTTCCTGGAGCATTGGGGCAGGTCATACTGATTGCAAAGAGGCATAAGAGAACTTTCTGGGGCAATGGAAATAATCTATATCCTGACTGTGGTAGTGGTCACACAGATATATACATTAGCCAAAACTCATTAAATTGTGTACCTAAAATATATGTGCATTTTATTGTGCATAAATTATATCTCTAAGTTTTTGAATTTTAAAAAGAAATTCATGAGTTATAAGCAGAAAAACAGGCTTACTGGTAAAGTAAAAAGAAGTACCTGAAATAAAGAGTAGCAAAATAATCAAACCATTAGGTAAGTTAAACAAAGGGAAAAAGCAGGAGTTTACAAAAATAAAAAAAAGAAGAGTGGAATATAACCGTTGAACCAAGGAAATTTTTAAATTATGAGACTATTTTGTACATATCTATGCCAAAAAATTAGTGATATGAATGAATTTCTAGGAAGCTATAATTTAATAAAATTGACCCCAGTAGAGAGAGAAAATTTATACTTTCAATATTCTCTTTAAAAAGGTGGGGAGAATGTTTTCAGAGGAAGCCCCACCAAAAACATCAAGACTAGATGGTTTCACGGAAGAATACTACTAAATCTTCAAAGGCCAGATACCTCAAGCATAGGAAAAACAAAAAACAAAAAAACTTGTAAACACTAATGCCTAAATCTGATAATGTTGCACACAAAAAGGCAAACCTATGGACCCATCTCATTTGAGAGAGCATGCCTGTTTCCCTCTGATGGAGGCAGATTCAAGTAAAAGGTAAAAAGCTTGAAGAGATCTGCTACTGGAAGGAGCAGACCATAAGGCCTGGGGAACTTAATTATCACCACACCTCAGTGACCTGTGCTGGCTGTCAGGTTAGTGAAATCTGGAACATTTCAAAAGCCAGGCTGGTTTCCTCCTTAGAAGCCATTCTTATATAATTCCAATGTTGCTTCTCCATTTCTTCTAAGTCCCACACTGACCATCTTCCTTAGGGTGATATGTTTATCTTTAGGTATCTTTTCTTTTAGTCAAATTATAATTGACTTACAATATTACATTAGTTTCAGGTACACAGCATAGTGGTTTGATCTTTTTATAGATTATGCACCATACTGTTATTATAATATTATTGACTGTATTCCCCATGCTGTATATCACATCCCTGTGCCTTCTCTATTTCCTAACTGGCAGTTTGTAACTCTTAATCACCTTCAGCTGTTTTCCCAACTCCCCATCCCTCTGTTCTCTGGCAACCACCACTTTGTTCTCTGTATTTGTAAGTCTGTTTCTGTTTTGTTATATTTGTTAGTTTGTTTTGCTTTTCAGATTTCATATGTAAGTGAAATCATACAGTATTTTTCTTTAACTGATTTATTTCACTTAGCATAATACCCTCCAGGTCCATCCATGTTGTTGCAATTGGCAAGATTTCATTCTTTTTTATGGCCGAGTAATATTCCATTGTGTATATATACCACATCTTCTTTATCCATTCACCTATCGATGGACACTAAGGTTGCTTCTATATCTTGGTTATTGTAAATAATGCTGCAATGAACATTGGGATGCATATGTCTTTTCGAATTAGTGTTTTCATTTTCTTCAGATAAATACCCAGGAGTGGAATTGCTGGATCATATGGTAGTTCTATTTTTAATTTTCTGAGGGAACTCCAGGCTGTTTTCCATAGTGGCTGCACCAATTTACATTCTCACCAACACTGCACAAGGGTTCCCCTTTCTTCACATCCTCACCAACACTTGTTATTTCTTGTCTTTTTGATGATTGCCATCCTGACAAGTGTGAGGTGATATCTCACTGTGGTTTTGATTTGCATTTCTCTAATAATTAGTGATGTTGAGCATCTTTTCATGTGCCTATTGGCCATCTGTATGTCTTCTTTGGAAAAATGTCTGTTCAGGTCCTCTGCCCATTTTTAATCAGATTGTTTGTTTTTTCTGATATTAAGTTGTATGAGTACTTTACATATTTTGGATATTAACCCTTATCAGGTATACCATTTGTAAATATCTTCACCCATTCAGTAGGTTGCCGTTTCATTATTTTTTAACATCTTTATTGGATTATAATTGCTTTACAATGTTGTGTTAGTTTATGCTGTACAACAAACTGAATCAGCTATATGTATACATGTATCCCCATATCCCATCCCTCTTGCATCTCCCTCCCACACTCCCTATCCCACCCCTCTAAGTGGTCACAAAGCAACAAGCTGATCTCCCTGTGCGATGCAGCTGCTTCCCACTAGTTATCTATTTTACATTTGGTAGTGTATATATGTCAATACTATTCTCTCAGTTCATCCCAGCTTACCATCCCCCTTCCACTTGTCCACAAGTCCATTCTCTATGTCTGTGTCTTTATTCCTGTCCTACTTCTAGGTTTGTCAGAACCATTATTTTTTTAGATTCCATATATATGTGTTAGCATATGGTATTTGTTTTCTCTTTCTGACTTACTTCACTCTGTAAGACAGACTCTAGGTCCATCCACCTCACTACAAATAACTCAATTTCATTTCTTTTTATGGCTGAGTAACATTCCATTGTATATATGTGCCACATCTTCTTTATCCATTCATCTGTCGATGGACACATAGGTTGCTTCCATGTTCTGGCTATTTTAAACAGTGCTGCAATGAACATAGGGGTACGTAACTCTTTTTGAATTATGGTTTACTCAGGGTATATGCCCAATAGTGGGATTGCTGGGTCATATGGTACTTCTATTTTTAGTTTTTTAAGGAACCTCCATACTGTTCTGCATAGTGGCTGTATCAATTTACATTCCCACCAACAGTGCAAGAGGGTTCCCGTTTCTCCACACCCTCTCCAGCATTTATTGTTTGTAGATTTTTAAATGATGGCCATTCTGACTGGTGTGAGGTGATACCTCACTGTAGTTTTGATTTACATTTCTCTGATGATTAGTGATGTTGAGCATCCTTTCATGTGTTTGTTTGAAATCTGTATATCATCTTTGGAGAAATGTCTGTTTAGGGCTTCTGCCCATTTTTTGGACTGGGGTATTTTTTTTTGATATTGAGCTGCATGAGCTGCTTGTATATTCTGGAGGTTAATCCTTTGTCGGTTGCTTCATTTGCAAATATTTTCTCCCATTCTGAGGGTTGTCTTTTCGTCTTCTTTATGGGTTCCTTTGCTGTGCAAAATCTTTTAAGTTTCATTAGGTTCCATTTGTTTATTTTTGTTTTTATCTCCATTTATTTAGGAGGTAGGTCAAAAAGGATCTTGCTGTGATTTATGTCATAGAGTGTTCTGCCTATGTTTTCCTTTAAGAGTTTTATAGTGTCTGAACTTACATTTAGGTCTTTAATCCATTTTGAGTTTATTTTTGTGTATGATGTTAGCGAGTGTTCTAATTTCATTCTTTTACAAGTAGCTGTCCAGTTTTCCCAGCACCACTTATTGAAGAGGCTGTCTTTTCTCCATTGTATATTCTTGCCTCCTTTATCAAACATAAGGTGACCATATGTGTGTGGGTTTATCTCTGGGCTTTCTATTCTGTTCCATTGATCTATATTTCTGTTTTTGTGCCAGTACCATACTGTGTTGATTACTGTAGCTTTGTAGTATAGTCTGAAGTCAGGGATCCTGATTCCTCCAGCTCCATTTTTCGTTCTCAAGATTACTTTGCTATTCGGGGTCTTTTGTGTTTCCATACAAATTGTGAACTTTTTTGTTCTAGTTCTGTGAAAAATGCCATTGGTAGTTTGACAGGGATTGCATTGAATCTGTAGATTGCTTTGGGTAGTATAGTCATTTTCACAATGTTGATTTTTCCAATCCAAGAATATGGTATATCTCTCCATCTGTTTGTATCATCTTTAATTTCTTTTGTCAGTGTCTTATAGTTTTCTGCCTACAGGTCTTTTGTCTCCATAGGTAGGTTTATTCCTAGGTATCTTATTCTTTTTGTTGCAGTGGTAAATGGGAGTGTTTCTTTAATTTCTCTTTCAGATTTTTCATCGTTAGTGTATAGGAATGCAAGAGATTTCTGTGCATTAATTTTGTATCCTGCTATTTTACCAAATTTATTGATTAGCTCTAGTAGTTTTCTGGTAGCATCTTTAGGATTCTCTATGTATAGTATCATGTCATCTGCAAACGCTGACAGTTTTATGTCTTCTTTTCTGATTTTGATTCCTTTTATTTCTTTTTCCTTGCTAACTGCTGTAGCTAAAAAACTTCCAAAACTATATTGAATAATAGCGGTGACAGTGGGCAACATTGTCTTGTTCCTGATCTTAGAAAAAATGGTTTCAGTTTTTCACTGAAAACTGTGGGTTTGTCATATATGGCCTTTATTATGTTGAGGTAGGTTCTCTCTATGCCCACTGTCTGGAGAGTTTTTATCATAAATGGGTGTTGAATTTTGTCAAAAGCTTTTTCTGCGTCTATTGAGATGACCATATGGTTTTTAACCTTCAATTTGTTAATATGGTGTATCACGTTGATTGATTTGCATATATTGAAGAATGCTTGCATTCCTGGGGTAAACCCCACTTGATCATGGTGTATGTTCCTCTTAATGTGCTGTTGGATTCTGTTTGCTAGTATTTTGTTGAGGATTTTTGCATCTATGTTCATCAGTGATATTGGCCTGTAGTTTCCTTTTTTTGTGACATCTTTGTCTGGTTTTGGAGTTAGGGTGATGGTGGCCTCATAGAATGAGTTTGGGAGTGTTCCTCCCTCTGCTATATTTTGGAAGACTTTGAAAAGATAGGTGTTAGCTCTTCTCTAAATATTTGATAGAATTCGCCTGTGAACCCATCTGGTTCTGGGCTTTTTTTCGTTGCAAGATTTTTAATCACAGTCTCAATTTCAGTGCTTGTGACTGGTCTGTTTATATTTTCTATTTCTTCCTGGTTCATTCTAGGATGGTTGTGCTTTTCTAAGACTTTGTCCATTTCTTCCAGGTGGTCCATTTTATTGGCATAGAGTTGCTTGTAGTAATCTCTCATGATCCTTTGTATTTCTGCAGTGTCAGTTGTTACTTCTCCTTTTTCGTTTCTAATTCTATTGATTTGAGTCTTCTCCCTTTTTTTCTTGATGAGTCTGGCTAATGGTTTATCAATTTTGTTTATCTTCTCAAAGAACCAGCTTTTAGTTTTATTGATCTTTGCTATCATTTCCTTCATTTCTTTTTCATTTATTTCTGATCTGATGTTTATGATTTCTTTCCTTCTGATAACTTTGGGGGATTTTTGTTCTTTCTCTAATTGCTTTAGGTGTAAGTTTAGGTTGTTTATTTGAGATGTTTCTTGTTTCTTTTGATAGGATTGTATTGCTGAAAACTTTCCTCTTAGAACTGCTTTTGCTGCATCCCATAGGTTTTGGATCATCGTGTTTTCATTGTCATTTGTTTCTAGGTATTTTTTGATTTCCTCTTTGATTTCTTCAGTGATCTCTTGGTTATTTAGTAGCATATTGTTTAGTCTCCATATGTTTGTATTTTTTACAGTTTTTTCCTGTAATTGATATCTAATCTCATAGATTTGTGGTTGGAAAAGATACTTGATACAATTTCAGTTTTCTTAAATTTGCCAAGGTTTGATTTGTGACTCAAGATATGATCTATCCTGGAGAATATTCCATGAGCACTTGAGAAGAAAGTGTATTCTGTTGTTTTTGGATGGAATGTCCTATAAATATCAATTAAGTCCATCTTGTTTAACGGGTCATTTAAAGCTGGTGTTTCCTTATTTATTTTCATTTTGGATGATCTGTCCATTGGTGAAAGTGGGGTGTTAAAGTCCGCTACTATTACTGTGTTACTGTCGATTTCCCCTTTTATGGCTGTTAACATTTAAATGCCTTATGTATTGAGGTGCTCCTACGTTGGGTGCATAAATATTTACAATCGTTATACTTCTTCTTGGATTGATCCCTTGATCATTATGTTATGTCCTTCTTTGTCTCTTGTATGTCCTTCTTTGTCTCTTGTAATGAGAATTGCTCCTCCAACTTTCTTTTGATTTCCGTATGTGGAGTATCTTTTTCCATCCCCTCACTTTCAGTCTATATGTGTCCCTAGGTCTGAAGTGGGTTTCTTGTAGACAACATATATATGGGTCTTGTTTTTGTATCCATTCAGCCAGTCTATGTCTTTTGGTTGGATCATTTAATACATTTACATTTAAGATACTTATCGATATGTATGTTCCTATTACCATTTTCATAATTGTTTTGGGTTTCTTTTTGTAGGTCTTTTCTTCTCTTGTGTTTCCTGCCTAGAGAAATTCCTTTAGCATTTGTTGTAAAGCTGGTTTTGTGGTGCTGAATTCTCTTAACTGTTGCTTGTCTGTAAGGGTTTTAATTTCTCCATCAAATCTGAATGAGATCCTTGCTGGGTGGAGTAATCTAGGTTGTAGGTTTTTCCCTTTCATCACTTTAAATATATCCTGCCACTCCCTTCTGGCTTGCAGAGTTTCTGCTGGAAGATCAGCTGTTAACCTTATGGGGATTCCCTTGTGTGTTATTTGTTGCTTTTCCCTTGCTGCTTTTAATATTTTTTCCTTGTATTTAATTTTTGTTAGTTTGATTAATATGTGTCTTGGCATGTTTCTCCTTGGATTTATCCTGTATGGGACTCTCTGCACTTCCTGGACTTGATTGACTATTTCCTTTCCCATATTAGGGAAGTTTTCAACTATAATCTCTTCAAATATTTTCTCAGACCCTTTCTCTTTCTCTTCTTCTTCTACAACCCCTATAATTCGAATGTTGGTGCATTTAATGTTGTCCCAGAGGTCTCTGAGACTGTCCTCAATTCTTTTCATTCTTTTTTCTTTATTCTGCTCTGCAGTAGTTATTTCCACTATTTTATCTTCCAGGTCACTTATCCTTTCTTCTGCCTCAGTTATTCTGCTATTGATCCCTTCTAGAGAACTTTTAAGTTCATTTATTGTGTTGTTCATCATTGTTTGTTTGCTCTTTAGTTCTTCTAGGTCCTTGTTCAACGTTTCTTGTATTTTCTCCATTCTATTTCCAAGATTTTGGATCACCTTTACTATCATTATTCTGAATTCTTTCTCAGGCAGAATGCCCATTTCCTCTTCATTTGTTTCGTCTGGTGGGTTTTTACCTTGCTCCTTCATCTGCTGCATATTTATCTGTCTTCTCATTTTGTTTAACTTACTATGTTTGGGGTCTCCTTTTTGCAGGCTGCAGGTTCATAGTTCCTGTTGTTTTTGGTGTCTGCCCCCAGTGGGTGAGTTTGGTTCAGTGGCTTGTGTAGGCTTCCTGGTGGAGGGGACTGCTGCCTGTCTTCTGGTGGGTGGGGTTGGATCTTTTCTTTCTCATGGGCAGGGCCACATCTGGTGGTGTGTTTTGGCGTGTCTGTGAACTTAGTATGACTTTAGGCAGCCTGTGTGCTAATGGGTGGGTTTGTGTTCCTGTCTTGTTAGTTGTTTGGCATGGGGCATCCAACACTGGCGCTTGCTGGCTGTTGGGGGGATCTACATCTTAGCATTGAGATGGAGATCTCTGGGAGAGCTCTCGCTGATTGATATTACGTGGGGCCACGAGGTCTCTGGTGGTCCAGTGTCCTGAACTCGGCTCTCCCACCTCAGAGGATCAGGCCTGACACTGGGCCAGAGCACCAAGTCCCTGTCAGCCACACAGCTCTGGGAACCTAGGCAAAGTCACCAGGAATCATATCTAAATGTTAAAGACTTTCAGCTTACTAACCAAGAGAAAATGCCTGCCCTTTCTTTTTTGTTGATGGTTTCCTTTGCTGTGCCAAAACTTTTTAGTTTGATATGGTCCCATTTGCTTATTTTTGCTTTTGTTGCCCTTGCCTGAGGAGACAGATCCAAAAAAATATTACTAAGACTGATTTCAAAGAGTATACTACCTATGTTTTCTTCTAGTTTTATGGTTTCAGGTCTTAGATTTAAGTCTTTAATCCAGTTTGAGTTTATTTTTGTATATGATGTGAGAAAATGGTCTAGTTTTATTCTTTTACATGTAGCTGTCCAGTTTTCCCAACACCACTTCTTGAAGAGACTGTCTTTTCCCCATTGTATATTCTTGCCTCTTTTATGATAGATTAATTGCCCATATGTATGTGGACTTATTTCTCTCTATTCTGTTCCATTGATCTATGTGTCACTTTTGGTGCCAGTACTATACTGTTTTGATTACTGTAGCTTTGTAGTATAGTTTGAAGTCAGGAAGCATGGTAACTCCAGCTTTGTTGTTCTTTCTCAAGATTGCTTTGGCTATTCAGGGTCTTTTGTGCTTCCATACAAAGTTTGAAGTTATTTGTTCTAGTTCTGTGAAAAATGCCATGGGTATTTTGATAAGGATTGCATTGAATCTGTAGATTGCTTTAGGTAGTATGGACATTTTAATAATAGTAATTCTTCCAACCCATGAACACAGAATATCTTTCCATTTATTTGTCTTACCTTCAATTTCTTTCTGGATATCTTAGTACTACTAATCAGGTCACAGTCACGCTCTGCTGTTTCCTTCTGTTCCTGGTGTAATTATCATCATCATCTCTATAATTTATGGAAGGATGCCATACATATATTATTTAGTATAATGTGGTAATATATTATATTTTAATATATAATCTTAATATATAATTATGTAAAATAATATATAATTATATAACATTTTGTGTAATACAACAGCCCTGTAAGGTAGGTGTTATCTTTTTGGGTTGGAGATGGTGAAGCTATTGCACAGAAAGGAAATAATTTGTTCAAGACCACACAGGTAGTAAGTGACAGAGGTGGACTATAAATCCAGGTGTGTTTGACTCAAAATCCCATGGGCTTACCTCTGCCCTATACTCTCCTTGTACAAATCAAACTCATTTAACTCTTGGATTTGAGGATGACTTACAGTTATCTGTATGTACGTATCATCCCCACCTGCTCCAAAGCCCATATCTGAGCTAAGAAGTGATTCCAACCAAGTGACCAAGCCTGAGTCTCAGCAATATAGTAACATTGACACAGAATCTGAGACCAACTCATGCCATGGAGCAGTAAAATGATGGGTATTGGAGTCTTGCTTGAATGTGCTCAAATACCATCTGGTTTTCCAATGGTTGTCTTCTTCACCAGGGAAAAGCCAACGTTCCATCTCCATCCCATGTACCTGGTATTTCTCTTTCTTTCTCCAAGTGCACTGCCCAACGAATGAGCTTCTGACAGACTCCACAGGTGTGATCCTGAGTCAGAGCTACCCGGGAAGCTATCCCCAGTTCCAGACCTGCTCTTGGCTGGTGAGAGTGGAGCCCGAATATAACATCACCCTCACAGTGGAGTACTTTCTCAGTGAGAAGCAGTATGATGAGTTTGAGATCTTTGATGGTAAGTAAATCAAATTGTGCCCTGCTACAGATAGCACAGACTGGCTTCAAAACCCCAGGAGTCTATGATGCAACCTCCCAATTAGGACTTTCCAGATGCTCCACACAAGGTCTTTCCCTACCACAAAAACTCCAGTACCATGGAAGCTGTTGAATTGTATGAGCAGGGCTGCTCATGTTACAGCCTAGACCTGCTACAGCACCCTTTCTTTAATCTAGCCACCACTCAAAGCTAGCCCCTTGAATGCCAACCAATAAACGGGTCATAGCAGTACTCCCAAGTGAAGAGTATGCTGCTTCCAAAACCCAAAGAGGTCTACCAAACACTGTGCTTCTTTCTTGGTGGTAGGAGGGGAAAGGTGCAATAACCTGCTCTTTAATTTGGAGGATATGTCTCAGCATGCCCCAGACCACAGGACCCTAAAAAATTCACCTGACTCTTTGTAGAGTTCCTCTCTTACCCTTTGGAGCATGTGTCTTGCAAAGGCATCTACACTAATTGTCCCTTCTGGCACATCAGATCCAATTAATACAATGTCATCGATATAGTAAATCAATACACTGTATTCTGCAGGATGTCCAGATGGTCCACATCTCTTCATACTACATTATGACAGAGCAGGAGAATTAACATAGCTCTGGAGCAAGACCATGGATGTATACTGTTGTCCCTCTCATGTAAATGCAAATTGCTTACAATCCTCCTTTCTGGTGGGTATAGAAAAGAATGCATTACTAGATCAATAACTACATTTCATATAACCAAAGCTATGATAATCTGCTTTAATGAATATACTACATCTGGCATAGCTACTGCAGTTGAGGCTACTACTGGGTTAAGTTTTGGGGACAAGACTCCATTTATTACCAATCCCATACCTCATATAACCCTGTTGTAACAAAGGAGCCATGATAGTGCTTTGGGTCCCAGGTATCAGCATCAATTCACACACTCTGTATACAAAAGTCTTCCAAATATCCAGACATTCCCTTTTCCCCACTATTCAGTTACCTGAATTAATAGTGGTGGATCTTCTGGGATAAAGCCTCAGGAATCACTACCATATCCAACTGGTGTTACTCTGCACGGTCCTTTTTCATAAGGACCCAGCCCCTCCTTCAGCCAAAGTATTCTGGAGTAAGAAACGAAACCTGGCTCAAGTCTCCAAATTACTCCAGGGATTGGAACTTTCTACACCCTTTTGGTTATATATTCATGATCTGTTTTGTTCATATGTTCATTTTTTTGGCTGCCCATCTATCTTGCCCTTAGGAATATCATGTTGTGTCAGCCATCTCCATAGATCCTGCAGGTCAGGCCCTCCTGGCTGCCATCCCAACCTTGCTGCCCATTTTAGTAATTATGCCAACCAGTGCTCTGCCTGGCCTCTGTATTTAGGCTCCTTTCCTCCCCATCAATACTAGGAAGCCCAGCTTGGTGACAGCCTCTCCTCCCATCAGTTTCCGCCTACAGAGGACAGCCAATACTCAGGTTGTTGATGATGTTCATCCTCACCCCCTCAGCAGTGCATTCCTTATTGCTTTAGGAACTGGTGTGTCCCCCAGATCCTCCTGAAGGTCACGGTCAGCTGGTGGGTGCTCTGGTCTAATACAGCAGACCTATCCCGGCATGCCATTCCTCTGAGCCATTTGACCCCTTCCTTCATAGTTTGTCACAGCAGTTCTGATGGCTCTCCTTTGTTTAATGTGGTCTATTACTTTTGCCAAGCTCCCAAGAGCTGTCTCGGCAGCATATGAGAACCATCACTTAGGGCTCTTTCCAGGATAATAAATCCTGTGTTTTTGGATTATCTAGCTTTGTACTCTGCCTCCCTTGAGTCAGCACCCTTGGGATGCACTTCCAGGCATCTAAGGAGGAGAGAAAGAACAGGGAGACCTTTCTGGAAGAGCCTTGGAAGGGACCATTGGGGAGCTATGTTATTTATGACATTGAGACATGATGATGTTTTCCTCTAGCTTTATTACTATCTATTCATTAATAAATATTTTTTCTATGTGGCAGGGACTGAACTGTTTTTAGTATGCACAGGTAGGATGGTGAGATAGAAAATGTTCCCAGGTTGAAAACCAGCTCTTCTTTTAACCCGCTGCTTGACTGTGGGCAAGTCCCAAGATGGCAAATAGATGTCGTCTCACCTGCCAACTGCTATGTGTTGTCAGGGACTTCTTGGATCCCTGCTTTAGGGCTCAGGAGGGGAGAGCACCTAGAGCAAAGCCTATGGATACTGAGAGAGGAGCAGATGGACCAGTGATGGTGCTGAGTTACCATCCCAAATCTTCACGTCTTCACTTGAGGAGGGGAAAATCAGAGGTGGTTACATTAAAGGTATCACATCTAGTATCTCTGATAGCTGTGAGAGTCTGTAATCCTGTGTCCACACTCTCCTCCCAGGTCCCTCAGGACAAAGTCCTCTGCTGAAAGCCCTCAGTGGGAATTACTCAGCTCCCCTGATTTTCACCAGCTCAAGCAACTCTGTGTTCCTGCGCTGGTCGTCTGACCATGCCTACAATCGGAAGGGCTTTAAGATTCGGTATTCAGGTGAGTAAAACATAAAGACTCATGAGAAGGGCCACAACCCCTGAGCCCCTTACGTTTCTCACCCAGAAGAATAAGCCATGGGCCATATCCTCGTGCCTGGCCGAGCTCCTCCACAGGGCTGGGGACTGGCAGCCTTGGTCCTCCTCGTAGGCACTCTCACCTCTAGCTGCACAGTGTCCTTGACATTTTCCCACCTCCCTTTTTTCTATACCTCTCCCCACTTTTAAGCTCTTCCCTCTTTCTGCTCATACTGCTAGCCTGTGTCTTTTGGATAAGTTTATTGTATATGACCTGATAAGGCCTATAGGTGGTCCTGTCCCTAACACTGTTGAAATGCTAATAAAAGGTCCTTTAAACCAAAAAACCCTAAGATGTGGGTCCCCAACTGGCAAATATTAGACAAGCAGCAAATGATGGGTTATATTCCAAGTCCAGGAGCTTCTCTTCTGCTCTGCAAGCCGTATCTCATAGGCAGAGTCAGATTGAGGGCCAGTCCAACCAGATAGCTGAACAGCCAGCCATCTACAAGGAGCACAAAAATATCCTTGGAAATAAAATGAGATGGAGAAAATCAAAGTTATCTGAACTCCCATCACGGGGATTACTGTCTATCGCTGGAAAGAAAATTTAAAAAGCTGCTTGCTGCCCATTTTGCAGGGCAGTGGGTCCATTGAACTGCTGGCTGGCTCTGTGAGCTTGGGAGCAGAAATGAATTACTTAAGACCATGGCAAGTTCCACCAGTCCCCCTGCAGCACTCTTTCCCCTGGCTGCATTTAGCTTGAGTTCCAAACAAACGTTGGACAAATTTTCAAAGAATATTGGTTAGAAGGGATGTCAGATATACATATTATAGCCTGAGTTGCCCCTTGTCTCAGTCCATCTCTTCTCATGGGCTGCCGACTTGGAAGACCAACCCAAACTTAGCGGGCTATCAAAGTCTTAAGAAACTCTTAGGTATGGCTTTGGGGGTGGCGGGGACCAACCAGATGAAGCTGAGGGGAGCCTGGGAGGAGAAGGAGCTTTACTATCTCAGCGTCCATTTCCTCTGCAAAGTGGACCCCAAATTCCTTTCCCACACACACACAAGAAGGAGGGTACCTTCACGCCCTCCGGGGTTGGCAGTTGGCTCTGTCACTCAGCCTCTTCAGGCCTCGGTTTCCTCATGATGGAAAAGAAACCTTAAGCCATCTGTCAGGGAGGTTCAGGCTGAGTTCCTAGAAGCTACTAACACAAAAGAGAAATAAAGCAATTTAGCAGCATTTCACTATGCTAGTTGCTAAACTCTGAACTAAAAGCCATTAAGGAGTTGTGCTTCCCTTGATGTTTTTAAAGATTAATCACCTGTTTGTGGGTAATGAGTCAGTTATAATTACAATGCATACGCCACATAGAAAGTGAATTAATTACATGGTGAAACAATGAGTCCTTAATGAAAATACAGTAGAGTCGTGTACTTTGCACATGCCTCTATCACTGTGACTAAGTATATTTTATAACTGAGATTCTTGTTCTTGACCGAGGTAGACTTGTAGATACCACATAAACAGGACACAGGTGGCAAAGCAGAAGTAAGGAAGCGTTTCTGGCTTGGAAAGGGGGTATTTAAAACATCAATTTCACCAGCAGAGGGATGTGATCACGTAAGAGGCCAGAGGACCATACTATGGGGAGGATGCCGGAAGGGTCCTGTCATCTTCATCCTACCTTGATCCCATGCCAGGGACTCTTAGAGCAGATGAACGGGCTTGCTCTCTGTGCTCCTTTGGTCATCCCTCTTTCCCAGCCTCACAGAACTTCCCCCGGGCATCCCTGGCAGAGGATTTTATTGCCAAGTTCTCTGAGGCTGGGGTTTTTGTCTGTTCTCTTCACTGTTATATTCCCAGCACTTAGAACAGCACCTGGCATATAATAGACACTCACTATCTGTCTGTGGAATAAATGAATGAAATAAGTTGAAGCCAGATGTCGAGGGGGAATTAGGACTGTGGATTTGATGCCCTGGGTTGCCACAGCTCTCTCTCCCCATCCTCCACACACAGAAGAAAGCAGGACAGGGACCATTTACTGAGCACTGAGTGCCCTGCACTGGGCTGGAGGTTTTACAGACACGATCCCATTTAAATTGTCCCAAAACCTATGAGGGAGGCATTGCCAATCGCAACACACAGGTGAGGAAAGTGGAGCTGAAAGCGCCTCAGTGATTTGTCCCAAGTCACAGAACTGTGGAAAGGTGGGAAATGGGACTTGAGCACAGCCCTGACTCCAGAGGCCTCGCCCCTGCGGTCACACCCTTCTGGAACCAACCCCACTGGGTTCTATTTTCTGTGTCCCTTTGGGACATGGTGGGATTCGAGAGCCTGAACTCAGCTGCACAACTGCTGCTGCCTCCAGGCAGAGGGGACCCAGTGCTTCATGGAGCTGTTTTTTCCTTCTGTTTTCTTCTCTCTTTTCCTTTCCTTTCCTTTCTTTTCCTTTCTTCTCTTCTCTTTTCTTTGGCTTTCCTAAACTGGCTGCTTTTCAGTATCAACTTCCTCACTAGCAGTGGACCTGGCAGTGGTGAAGATAGGGAAAGAGAGGGAGAAGCAAGGGGGCGGGGCCTGCATGAAGGACCACCTCTGTCTTCCCGCTGTGTGTGGTCCCCTGACCCTCATCTTGTTGTCCAGCTCCCTACTGCAGCCTGCCCAGGGCTCCACTCCATGGCTTCCTTCTGGGCCAGACCAGCACCCAGCCTGGAGGCTCCATCCACTTTGGCTGCAACGCCGGCTACCGGTTGGTGGGACACAGCATGGCCATTTGCACCCGGCACCCCCAGGGCTACCACCTGTGGAGCGAGGCCATTCCTCTCTGTCAAGGTGAGAAGCAGGTGGGAAAGAGGTGACAGGTGGCTTGGGTCCTACCCGCAACTTGGGCTTGTCCCAGGACCCATCACTTCCAAATGTGGGCTTCCAAATAGATAATTAATTCATTCTTTCAGCAAACATATACTGAGGATCCATAATATCTGAAGCCCTGGGGATATACAGATGTGTAAAACACAGCGTCAGTGTTTTCAGAGCAGGGAGGGAGATGGATATGTAGCCACAAAAATGCCAAATGACAGAGGAAGGAAGTGCTATATCAGGAGCGCAAACAGTACTGTGGGAGCCCAAGGTTAAGAGGGGACCTACCTGCTCCTGTACAGCTAGGGGACTTCCAGAAGAGGGGATGCTTGGGCTCATAGAACAAGGAAAGTTGAGGGCCAGGCATTGGCAAGGAAAGCATTCTAGGCAACACCAAAAGCGTTTGCAAAACCACAGACTCTGAGAGAGATCACAACATATGCAAAGCAGTTGGGGCTGGCTGAAGTGCCAGGTCAGGTGGGAGGAGACGAGGGGCAGAGGGAAGCAGGGTGAACAGTGACGATCACCTACTCAGTCATCAGCGATCAAGCACGTGATATATACCAGGAAGTTTGCATGCATTGCTTTTTGATCATTTATGGGATTTTGTTTTCCTTAAAGTAATATACATTCAGACTAGAAATCTGAAGAAGAAAAAAGAAACTATAGATAATGCCAAAGAAAAAGTGAAAATGACCTATAACCCCATCAACTGAAATCACTGCTGTTAACATTTCCTTGGTCGTTCATATATTGTTTATAAAAATGGCATTATTGGTGTACAAAGCTGTTCATATTTTGTTAGCATCTATCACATGATTAAATTCACTTCGTCATCAATATTTGCAATGGTTGTGTAGCATTATAGAAAAACGGTCATTTATTCAAGTATCATCCTATTGTTGGTCATTTGACTTTCTGTATTTTTTGCTACTATAAACAATGCTGCTGTTAAAATCCTTATAATTCCGTCTTTGGGACCATCCATATTTATTTCCTTAAAATAAATTCCCAGAAATGAGATTATTGAATCATACCTATACAAAGTCTACAGCTTTTGGTACTCGTTGCCATCCAGAAAGTTTGTCTTCACGTATACCTCCACCAGCAGCTTGTTGTCTTTCCTCCCAGATTCTCAACATTATATACTGCATTTTTAAAAAGAAAGAAAAAATTTATCAATTATATAGAGAAAAACAAGAAATCACTTAAGGTTGAGGCTCTTGTGTTTTGGTTCCCAGCACAGTGACGTACTTTTTTAATGACATCTGTCATCTCTGACCCTCACAACCTTCTCGGGCCTGTGCCTGAGCTTTCTCAAAGACCAGAAGCAGTGCATCATTGATATTCTCTTTGATGCTTTAAGCAAAGTTCACAGAGAACTGATTGTCCGCAAACGGCAAACGTCTTTTGGCTTCAGTTTCCATTTTTCTAACTGTGTCCACACAGACACGTCTTTTCCCCAAAGTTCTAGTTGGAAGCAACCAGGCCTCTCACCTCTGTCTTTTGTCACTTCCCAAAACCAAGCTCTGTCCACTCATCCCCACGCTGCTCTGTGCTGCTTCTCCCCAGCCCCAGCCCCAGCCCAAGTTCCTCTCCGATGCCCTCCCTCTCTGCCATTCCCTCCGTGCTCTCTGGAATCCTGGTTCCATGGCCAACAAGTGTACACCCTCAGTCACCGCCCAGAAGGCTCTCTTCACTTCCTTCCTCCACGGAGACTGTGGCTCTCATCTGAGAACACAGATGCTGTGGCCCTTTCAGGGGAGGGTGCTCATCCCCTATTTCCCACAGAACTCAGGGTGAAAGGCCTGGCATGCTTCCCTTTCCCTGCTGCTGCTTTCCAAACCATGACTTCTCCACTAACAAACGCAGCACATTGGAGAGTCTATGCATCCTAATGCTTTCTCTCTCCTTCCCCTGCCCGTTCTCTCACTACGCATTCTCTCCCTCAGAGACCTCATTCCACCACAAGCTTTCAGGTACTTTGTGATTCTCCCCGCTCCTCTCCTACCCACAGGAGGTGTCCCTCTGGGTTTGGGGGACTGTGATGTGTGATGGAGATCCCTAGACAGCCTGGTAGTCTCTCAGGCTAAGAGGTTACCGTCTGTCCTCTCAGTTATCCAAGAGAGAAGGGCCAGGGAGGGGCAGTGAGATGAGCTGCCTTTGGCACCTTTCAATCTGAACACTGTCTCTCTCCAGCTCTGGGAAACTTCCATCTATGATCATTCCATCCCCTCCACTTTCTCTGTTCTCTTTTCCTGCACCCCAGACCTGCTGGACCTCCTGGGCTGACTCCCTGTATTTCCAGTCCTTTTCTCTCTCATTTTCAGTCTCTGTCTTTGTGGTCTATATTCTGGGAAATTTCATTTACTTTTCATTTTGTCGACTGAAAAAAAATGCACAGCCTAAAAGTTGAGAATTATGTTTTATTTGGCGGAATTAAGCCCGCAAGATAGCCTCTCAGTTATTCTAATGTTTTTATTAGCATCTGTTAGACCCATTGAGGGGAATCAGAGACCAGAAATAAGGCTTCCCAGACCAGTTTTTGTTTGTCTGTTTTAAATTAAAGGAGTTCTTAGGTTAACCATTATGTATCTTTTTCCACCTTCTAATTTGTTTCCCCCACCCCCAAAGGTACGAATAAAACAGCGCTTTATAATGAAAGTTCTCTAAAAACTGATCAATTTAGAAGTTCCTCCAATTTAAGGATCCATAATCTGGCCATTAATGAGATATATGTAAATAGTGGACTCAAACCAATAAGACGCAAGAGGAATCTCCATAAGAAAGTGTGAAGGATGTAGCCTTCACAAGATCTAGAAAGTTTACTTCCCAAAACAGTCTAAGAAAGTAAAGGTCTTCACTGTACAGGCTGATGCAACAAAGGTTAAGACGGCAAAAGCCGCTGAGAGTCGGCCCAGTGAGACAGAAGATGGCGCAGAATCCCAGTCTACTTGATTGCCAGATGTGTATCATATGTGCACCTTCCAGATGGCAGAGACCAATTTTTGAAAACACACACACACACACACACACACACACACACACACACACACACAAAACACCTAAGAAGATGAGGTAGAAGATTTACACCTCAAAGACACAGGAAGAGAAATACAAGTTCCCCCTAGAAGAGCTTTTGTTTGTTTGTTTGTTTGTTTTTGGTTTTTGTTTGTTTTTTGTTTTGTTTTTTTTGCGGTACGCGGGCCTCTCACTGTTGTGGCCTCTCCCGTTGCGGAGCACAGGCCTGGACACGCAGGCTCAGCGGCCATGGCTCACGGGCCCAGCCGCTCCGCGGCATGTGGGATCTTCCCAGACCAGGGCACGAACCCGTGTCCCCTGCATCGGCAGGCGGACTCTCAACCACTGCACCACCAGGGAAGCCCCAAGCTTTTGTTTTTTTAAGGTCAGAATTCTGAAGAGATGTTTTATCAAGCCGGCTTTTTTTTAACTTAACTGCGTACGCAATAAAAGAGCCCCATATTGGCCATTTTAGGTTGAGATCTCCTTTAATATAATTTTCCCAATTAATTAGGTACTTGCAAGTATAAGACATGAATCTGGCTGGGGTGTTAGCTGGAGTTTGGCTTTCTGATGCCCCTCGTTTTTCTGTTTGAGAGACTCTATTTCCCACTTTAAAGCTGAATTTGTTGAGGATAAAAGTTACTAGTGAAATTGTGTGGTGGGCCAATGTGCTGCTTATGAGCTTCATGCCTCTAGGTTTCTCCCCTAGAGTTATTTCAGCTCCTCTTCATGTCTCGGGTTCTCCCTCCCAAGCACTGTGGGCGCTCAGATCACAGAATGGCCGGTTCTTATTCGTGCAGAGAAAGTTGTTTAATTAAAATGAGTTGGTTTCCCTGTTAGCAAGTCCAAGCTCGCTCTGCTCACCACACGACAGACCAATAAATCAGGAGACGAGGTGCTGAGGCAACAACAGGACTTTATTCGGAAGTTTGGCAGCCCGAGAAGACGTTGGACCAGGGTCTCCAAAAAACCATCTTATGGGGTCTGGATGCCAGTTCCTTTTATAGCATCAGAGAGGGAAGTAAAGTAAAAAGGGCCATCAGTCTTGCAAAACATCTCCTGGAATGGCCAGCCTCGGGGAGGGGATGTGTTGTTAATTTCTTCTTTCTTGCAGCCATTTACAGGTGGGCAGGTTTCCCTGAGGCAGGCCATGATGTACGATTATAATAACAAAAGCAACAAAGAGCAAAGTCTGAAGTCAAAGAAACAGATCCAACAAGGAGTCAAAGTTGGCTCTTCCCTGTTACAGTTCCCCACTGTGAATGTGCATTCCACAATCTTGTGGAAAAAGGGGTGACAACCATTCTAACTGCTCTGTCAGATGGATCTTTCTGGGAGTGTCCACCATGGGTGCCCGTGTTCCAAATGATGAGATTTGTCTTCTTTTGTTCCTCTTTGGAAGTGTCTGCTTTACACCTGTAGACTTAAAAAATATTCACAACCTAGAAAGTTGAGAGTTATCGGGAATTTTGAGGTCCTCAAGCCTGGGAGGCCACATCTCTAGTTTAAAAATTTAGCGTTTTTCGATGTATGAGAAGATGCAAGTGTCTGGGCTCGCTGAAATCATTCCTTTGATATGTACCACAGCTATCTGGGGTCTGTATCCTGTATTTTCACATTCTGAGTTTCTTCATGGCTCACCATAGGAAATGGCTGCAATCTGATGCCTGCTAGATGGCAGGTATTCTCCTTCCTGAGTTTCCTCAGGGTTCACCGGCTGACATTGGAGGGCTACAGTCTCTGGTGACTGATCCTTTCCTCTTGGTCAGGAATTTGACCAATATTTGGGAGTCATGTCTTGATCAGATTTTGTCCCACGGCGCTGGGAGGCTCATCCCAGGTCAGGCAAAAATTGTTGAGATGCCACTCCAGGTGCTAATTTTTGGATTAGGCCCTATTGATAATTAAAGATTCTCTGGATCCTCTGTCTAATTATGACCAGGAGACATTTTCCCTTGTTGCTTCTTCCCATACGTAGAATCACACTATTACAACTATTTTATGTTATAAATGTGAGAAGTTTTGCTGGGGGCCTGGTTACACACTAGGCGCTGTAAGAGACAACAATCTTATGAAATAGACAGGATATAAGTAATGCAGCTAGTAACATTGACAAAGACACAGTGCAGCAGGGACACACAAAGCACAAACAATTTGGAAACAAAGAACAAATTTAAACGATTAGTATAACTAGTTGTAATTCCAGTTCCAATAACGAGTGACCAAAGGAACCATAACTGATTCAATGAGCCATCCACAGTTTCACTGTACTGGCCATGTATACTTAGACATGCATGGCTTAATCTTCGAGATAAGCGTATGCTACTGGCAGGATCAACCAGGTAGAGAGAAAAAGATAAATGTTTCATCTTTGTTTACAAAGGCGTACTTCATCAACTTGTTGTAGGTCATAGCATAAGAGAAAACGTTTTTTTCTGAAAAACAAAGATTAAAGCCAGTATATTTCCCAAAGTCATAAAGTTATAAATCATATTTACCAGTTCATTCAGTCCCATATTTACTAGTTCATTGATTAATTCCTGTTGATCCGGTTGAAGTTATCAGGTTTTCCATTAGTTTTGTCATTTGTCACCCAATCCAGTGATATTATATGAAGGCTATCAGAAACTTATGTTTGTCAAAAAGTTCCTTTTTATGAGTCTTCTTGAAAAATCTTCATTTTGTTAAAGCATCAGGACAAAACTTAAAATAGCATGGTTCAAGATTTGAGTACAATGCAAATAGCAGGAAACGGATATTTCTGTGACATATAACATTTTAGAATAACTAGAATTATGATTGATAACATATCAGGACATCATATCAGCTGTTAGGGATTCCATATAAATTTTGGAATATCTATATTAAATATTCTATAACCTAAGGTTCATCTCCAATCACTTGACAATGTTTTTGAAGTAATTTAACCTACCAACTAAACTTAGTTTGACATTCCTCTCTAAGATGTCTCAGAGATGCTGTTTCAAAGTATCCCAAAGTCAGCTGGAGGCTAAAAGGCTTTAGTCAGATTTTGATATTTGGGAAGTTTGTTAAAAATATCAAAAATGTTTTAAAACACAACAGGATCATAGGTCACTGTGAAACAATACTTATTCATTTAACCAAAGTCACAAAACAATTAAAAGAAAACAAATACGGATCACCTAAGGGCACAGAGACTCATACAGTCTGTTATCAAAAAGGAGCACTTCTAACAGAGAAAGAGAGATCAAATTTGTCTTGTATTAGCTTACTTAGCAATCCATTTACTTAGTTAACTTCCATCTAAATTTAGTTAATCCTGACCTTGTATAAAACTTTCTCAGTCAAATGTAATTCCATTCCTCATACCTTCTTAACTGAAAGCACACATTCTACCATACTGAAATGTTTTATTATTTTCAATAGCTTTAATTATATATTTAAATTAGAATCCCCGACTCTTAAAAACCTCAATTTCTAGTGAAAACCAAGAGATAAGTAATAGTTACCAAAATCCGGAGAAACTATTTTAGATGATTTTTAGAACATAATTATTCTTATAGAGTTTACCTAAAAGCTCTTATCTCGTCTCCATTTACTTTAAAGTTTCATCGTATCAAGTTATTTCTCTTGCTGACAAATTTGCAACAGGTATAACGAGATTTTATTTAACTTCTATTAAACCTAGGTGCAGTGAAAGTATTATACTTAATGTTGATGGCTCTAAAGACATGTCTATATTAATTAGATCAACAAACAAATATTAATACCAGGCATTAATTTAATACTAAATATTTCCCAGTTCACGTGAACCTGAAAACTCATTTATCTTAATTTCTCTTCATTTAGAATTGTTTGATTTGTAAGCACTTACTTTTCTTTAAGCTAATTAAATAGAGATCATTTACAGATTAACCTCAGCAATGTTATCCAAAGACAAAGACACATACAAACACACAAACAAACAGAGAGACATCATAGCTCTCATTTCAAAATTTCAGCCCTGAGTCGGGTACAGCAATGTAAAGCCCATCAATTTACAAAAGAGGTTGGATTAAAATTGGGTTTCTGGCAGATGGAACAAATCAAGCTCACTTGTCTAGATGGCTAAACCCTTTTTACTAATATTTATGGAAAACAGGTTCTAAATTACTTTACCCTCTTTTTCAAAATTTGCATTTTAAAAAGATGGCAGAGTGTAGGGTTCCTGAGAAGACCAGATAGGACATTTGCATCTCAAAGATACAGGCAAGTTTCTCCTAGGCTGACTTTGTTTCCCCTTTGTTGGTCTCTGAGCAGACAAAGCCATTACAATCTTTCGGGCCTTTTTCATATTTCTCTGGGTACGTTCAGCCTTTTCAGCCGTATCCCTATTATTGAAAACCGAATAAGCCAATTGGAACAAATCGCTCATTGGAGTCTGAGGACCAGCAGTTGCTTTCTGAATTTTGCTCCTGATGTCTGGGGCAGACTGGGCCATGAAATGCATAGCCAAAAGGTCCTGTACCTTGGGGGAAGAGGGATCCACATATGTTCGGGATCCATGGCCCTGTAGGGTGAGGCCCCCTAGTTGGCATTCTGAGGTTGTAAGAACGAACGGTTTTGTACTTCTTCAGAAACTCCCTTGACCGGGATAGGCTGAGAAGTTTTCTGTGCCACCTTGGTGTTTACCACAGAATATGTGGCACCCATATCTATTAGAAAGTCAATCAACTTGTTCCCCACTGTCAAAGTTACCCGGGGCTCCTGAGGGGGAATTAGAATTGGACGCCTCAAGTCTAAGGGAGTCCCCTGGCCTCTTACAGGATATCGGCGCAAGGGAAATTGCCCTGCTGCAGAAGTGGCTCCCGGTCCAAATTGGGTGCTCTATCGGGTCTTAGATGGTGATACTAAACCAGGTTCCTGTGCTCCAGGGGTTACTATAGAAACTGCTATTTGATCCCCATGGGTAGGGGAACCAGGAGGCGGTGAATATGTTGGCAGCATGGGGGTGGGGGGGTGCAGGTGGAACACCTGCTGGTGCAGCCTGCTCAGCCACTGGGGGAGCTGGATAGGCTGGGGTGGGGTTAAGTTTTGAAATAACATGTCCCCAGTCTCATTTTCTCCCTCTTCCCCCTGTAGAATAGGTTCCTTCTTAGGTTTTATTTCAGATCGCTGCCCCGTAAGGTGGCAGCCCTCTGACTCCTTTTCCTCCTGATGCAATAACATAAATGCTTCTACATATGGAATCCCATCTCTTTTCCCTGCTCTTTTGCAAAACACTTCTAACTGCGAGATCGTATAATTGAGTGAGCCATTCAGGGGCCACCGTTCTTCCGATCCTAACATATATTGGGTCCATACCCTATTACAAGAGTATACTATGTCTTTCTTAGTCATAGGTTCACGGCTATGTTTTGCCCATTTATCTAATATACGCCTCAAAGGGCTCTCTCTCGGGATAGATGGAGTATTTCCCATTTTTATAAGTTTGATAACACCAAAAGACGCAGACAAATTCCAACACAAAAGGCACAAACAAATTCTAGCATCGATGCACACAAAACCAAAACAAAACCAAGACCAATACCAACGAACTAGTTCCCAAATCAGGTAGACTTACCCTACAAAACCAATGAACTAGTTCACAACGGACCAGTTCCCCAAATCAGGTAGAGTCCAACAACAATTCCCCTCTCCAACAGGGTACCCCAACCAAATTGGCTTGTCCCAAAAAGGAAAAGCCCAAACAGAGGGGGGAATATGTTCCCTGTGTGCACACCAGAGCAACTTACCCTCCAAAATCGAGTCCGTCGACTCGTAGACGTTTGTCGGTTCCTTGCTTCCACTGCCAAGTGCTGGGGTAGCTGGTGCTGCTTCAGGGAACTTTGAAGGGAAGATCCTCAGGACATATGATCCTGGCAGCTGCTAGGGCCTCTCCCCGATATTCCCCAACGGGGATCTGCTAGCCACGAGCAGCAAGGCTCCCAGCTGGCTCAGCCAAATTTGTTACCGAGTCCAAGCTCACTCTGCTCACCGCACAACTGGCCAATAAGTCGGGAGACGAGGTGCTGAGGCAAGGAATACGATTTTATTCAGCAGACCAAGAAGATGGCGGACTAGGGTCCCCCAAAAACCATCTTATCAGAGTCGGGATGCCAATTTCTTTTATAGAATCAGAGAGGGAAGTAAAGTAAAAAGGCAGAATAGAGAGGGAGAGGCGGGGAGGAAATAAAGTAAGAAGGGCCATCAGTCTTGCAAAACATCTCCTGAAATGGCCAGCCTTGGGGAGGGGAAGTGTTCATTTCTTCTTTCTTGCAGCCGTTCATAGGTGGGCAGGGTTCCCTGAGAGAGGCCATGACGTATGATTATAAGAACGAAAGCAACGAAAAGCAGAGGCTAAAGTCAAAGAAACAGATCCAGCATGGAGTCAAAATTGGCTCTTCCCTGTTGCACCCCCTTGGGACCACTGCACAGTGTGAGGACTTGCCTCCACCACTCCCGCAAGTTTCTCAGTTGCCTGAGAAAGCCCTTCTCGGCCAGGAGATGTCCCTTCTTCGGAGCTAAAAGCTCTCATGTAATATTTTCACTTTTATCCCAACACGTTCTCGTATAGGCAGCTGATTTGAGAGAAAATGTCAGGTCAGCCTCCTCCCTGACCACTCAGCCCAGACTGCTTAGCATCTTTCGACTGAGCAAATCCCAGTGTCTTTCAACTGGGTTCTCCTAGTTTCTTGCAAATGCGGAGCCAGGTACCTGTTAGACACCACCTAATAAAACTCAGGATCTTCAACCAATAATCAGGAGCTCCAAGAACCAGGAGAGATTCACCGGAATTTGTCTGGATTCTCCGAGGAGGCGGATGGGCACCAGAGGCCTCTGCTGGTCCAGATTCCAGATCCTCGTAGAGTTCAGGTGAAGGAGAGAAGTCTGCTCTAGGCCCCTTCGTCAGTCACCAAAACTGTCGACTGAAAAAAAATGCACAACCTTGTCAACAAAAATTAATCAATAGTCAATCTATGAAAGAAGTGGAAAATTTTATTCGAGCCAAATTTGAGGATAATAACCCAGAAACAGCATCTCAGAAAGCTCTGAGAACTGTTCCACCCGTTAGACGTCAGAGTTATATAAGAGTTATATAAGTCAGAGTTATATAAGTTTTTTGAAGCAGGGGGCTCTACGTTAAATGACGTATTATTGACAGTCCAGACCTAAATGTCATCGTGGCCCCTTACAAGATCAAGAGGAATGTTATCTTTTAAGGGGTTGCCTTGTTGATGGTAGGAGAATGTTGCTTTTTATGGTTGAGCAGGTATGTCTGACAATGGGGGAGGTTTGGTCGAGACATAAGGCAGATACACGATGCACTCTAGGCAGGGAGAGGAGGCCAAAAGGCAGAGAAAATTTTTTGTTTAAGTTTTTCTTGTCTTGCATAAAATATGAATTTTATTTCACAGCCTAAAAGTTGAGAATTATGTTTTTATTCAACAGACTTAAGCCCAGAAGACAGCCTCTCAGATAGCCCTGAGGGACTGCTCTGAAGTGGCAAGGGAAGAGCCAGGATGTATAGGAGTTTTTGCAACAGAAACTAGGTGGTCAGGACATCAAAAGATTACTGTTAATTAAAGAAAACCAGACCTCTCAGGTTAATGAGTTTAGCGCTTTTCTCTGTACAAGATGCCAGAGTCAGGGCTCATTGAAATCATTCCTTTGAAATGCACCTTAGCTATCTAGGGCCAGCATCCTGTTCTTCCATTCCTGAATCCCCTCAGGGTGCACTGTCGTGGGCCGCTGCTGTGGCTGAGGGGGCAGCCTATCTGTCTCCATCCTGAGCTCCCTTAGCACTCACCAGTTGGGGGTGGCTGTAGGGCTGAGATGACTGCAATATCCTTTGTTTGCTGAAATGGCAGGCAGCCATATCTTTGTCTACAATTTCCACCCCTTCTATTTAATGCTTATTTTGGTGATCCTATTTTTAACTTAACAGAGCCCTTCCTTGTTCACTTTTTGTTGTTCTCTTTTCAAAGCCCTCTCTTCTCATTTTATTATACGTCACATTGACTTTCTCAAGATCAGAAGTTTAAAGTTATGTGTCTTCTGTTACCTGAGTTAGTTCTGTTTCCTGAAGGAGACTTTTCTTTCTATTTTTAATCTTATCTTTGTTTATCACTTTCATGCTGCTGGTTTTCTTCATTTGTATAGTGATCTTTAATTGTTCATATTTTAAAGTAAAGGCTAGGTTGATTTTTCCAGGTAACAGATGTGGGTTACCTTTGCTGTTATTATATGCAACTATCATTGCCCACTAGGTCTCTCCCATGAATAAGAAGTTGAGTTGAGTATGTGGCAGAGATAAGCAGACAGAGGGGCAGGCTTTAGGCTGAAAGTCTTTATATTTAAGGATTAAAAGAGCTTTATTCAAGGATGCCTACTTCTACCATAGCATCCCTAATTCTCTCAAGGGAGTTCTTTCCTTTTGTTTATTTTTTTCTTTTTTTTCCTTCAGTGGGTAAAGCTGTTTAGTTTGGAGAATGGCTGCCTGAATGTCTCTACACTGTGTTTGTGGGAAGGGATGGAGAACTGGTCTCACCCCATAGCTCCCTCCTGTATATTTTGTGCTGCAGCTTCTCAACTCCATTTAATCCATCAACACACTTCTATCTGCATTTCATCTTCCAAAGCTTTATTATTTTCATCTCCTCTACTGATCTTCCCATTTTCTTTTTTGTTATGAGGCTTTTCCCTCTTGTTAGTCTTTACTGTCATTTTATTAGGGCCTCAAGGGAAAGGAAAAGATAAAAATATGTTCTCAGAACACCATCCTTGAAGCAGACATGCTCATGACATTCTTTTCCTCCACTAGCTCTTTCCTGTGGGCTTCCTGAGGCCCCCAAGAACGGAATGGTGTTTGGCAAAGAGTACACGGTGGGGACCAAGGCTGTGTACAGCTGCAGCGAAGGCTACCACCTCCAGGCGGGTGCCGAGGCCACAGCAGAATGTCTGGAGACAGGCCTATGGAGCAACCGCAATGTCCCCGCACAGTGTGTCCGTGAGTCCTTGGGTAGGGGAGGCGGGGGTGTCAAAGGGCTGGGTAAGCAGCTGAAAAGATTCCTGCAAGGAGCGAGCTAAACATCCAGTAATGGGAAAAGACATGCCCATGGAAGCTGGGGACTCAGAGAGCTGAGACAAGTGGGTACTGCCATCTACCAACTTGGGTTCCCATTTGAAACTGCTTCAAAGCATTGATAGACCATTGCTCCCTGAGATGTTTCCATAAACCATCACAGAATGTAGGAATGACTGGTCCACTTCCTTTTAGATGGAAAAACTGTCAGAAAGTTGGCATGAATGTCCTTTGATCACAAAACTCTAAAATAACAGAGATATACTTCAGTTTTAAGGCCAAAGTCACACACTGGCAGCCTAATGGGCTATATCTAGTCTGAAGATACAAGGTTTTGTGTTTTTGTTTTTGTTTTGTTTTGGTTCTTTGGCCTATGCAGTGCTTTATTAAAATTTTTTGAATTTCTTCCCAACATTTTAAAATCAGAAAATTTTAGATAAAAATTCGTATTTCTAGCTTCTCTTGAAAAAGGCAGATCTGACCAATTGGAATTTGCAGTCTCACATCCACAGTCAACACTGACTGAGTGCCACCTCCCTTTCTTCTTTTTTTTTTTCTTTGCGGTATGCGGGCCTCTCACTGTTGTGGCCTCTCCCGTTGTGGAGCACAGGCTCCGGATGCGCAGGCTCAGCGGCCATGGCTCACGGGCCCAGCCGCTCCGCAGCATGTGGGACCTATCCCGGACCGGGACACAAACCCGCGTCCCCTGCATCGGCAGGCGGACTCTCAACCACTGCGCCACCAGGGAAGCCTTCCCTTTTTTTTTTAATTTGGCAGATCTGCCCACCCCAGGTTGCTAATTCCCCACCCAGCTCACTTCACTCATTGACCACACCTGCCTGGGGACTAACGGCTCTTGGATTCATCATTACTGCGTTACGGTCTCCCAGTCCCCAGCTCTGGGTTGTCAGTGTCTTCCATAATTAATTTATTAATCCTCCTCTCTGCTTTTTACCTCCCCAGCTGTGACCTGTCCCGACATCAGCAGCGTCAGTGTGGAACACGGCCGATGGAGGCTCATCTTTGAGACGCAGTACCAGTTCCAGGCCCAGCTGATGCTCATCTGTGACCCTGGCTACTACTACACTGGCCAGAGGGTCATCCGCTGTCAGGCCAATGGCAAGTGGAGCCTTGGCAACTCTACGCCCACCTGCCAAAGTAAGCCCAGGAGGGCAGGGTGGGCAAGTTTTTCACAATGCCTACACCCTGAGCCGTCTCATACCTGGGCTGAATTGGGGGGGTGGGTGGAGAAGAGGAGTGTAGCCAGGGACTGCAGTGAACCTCCTCTGATCACTCACCTAGAACCAGGAGCTGGGGAGAGACCTATTCCTTTAAGGAAGCACTTCTCAGCATCTTGTCATCTTATTAAAAAGCTGCCTCTGGGCTTCCCTGGTGGCGCAGTGGTTTAGAGTCCGCCTGCTGATGCAGGGGACACGAGCTCGCGCCCCGGTCCGGGAGGGTCCCACATGCCGCTGAGTGGCTGGGCCCATGACCCATGGCCGCTGAGCCTGCACGTCCGGAGCCTGTGCTCCGCAACAGGAGAGGCCACAGCAGTGAGAGGCCCGCGTACCGCAAAAAAAAAAAAAAAAAAAAAAGAATCACGGGCCCAGTGTAACAGCACAGCAGTCACGGTGGTGACCTGTATTCTGGTCGTGAGTCCCATTAGAGTAGGTTAAACAGATCTTATTTTTGTCATTATTCTTGCTAATCAGAAGCAGCATGTGTCCCGTCTCTCGGGGCTGGCTTCCTGAGCATTTTGTGGTCTTTGTAGTCATCTCCTGTGGAGAGCTCCCCATCCCACCCAATGGGCACCGCATCGGAACCCTGTCCGTCTACGGGGCAACGGCCATCTTCTCCTGCAACTCCGGGTACACGCTGGTGGGCTCCAGGGTGCGAGAGTGCATGGCCAACGGGCTCTGGAGTGGCTCCGAAGTCCGCTGCCTCGGTAAGTGACCTCCCTGGACCTCTCCTGTCCCTTTTCCCCTCCTCAGGACAGGTTAGATCTTTCCAAAGCTGCATTCCAATCTTTGAACAGTACTGTTTTACCTACTGTCATAAAATGCTTAATCCAAACAGCTATTGGCATCTACCATAAGCAAAATCCTGAACTAGCTTCCCTTGGAGCACCCAAAAGAATGCGAAGAACTTCAAGTCTGAGGAGACAAACCTTCGAGGGGCTCTCATTCTGATCAAAAAGACACCCCCTTCTTATTGGCCCTTGTATGATGGGTGAAGCCCCCATCTCCGCCTCCAGGGACACTTTACAGAGACACATTCCTGCAGCACACCTAAAATTCCATTTATATTATTGGTTTTTCCGTAAGATCTTAGGGGAAATCCCAGACGAACTTTTTGACCAACCCAATATGTATTAGCAAATTTTACATAAATATGTATACAAAAATACAATATTATATATACTATATTATATAATAAATAAATATTTTTGTCATTAGCTTGTTTTATGACAAAAATATGTCCATGTATGACAAAAGCATAAAAACCAACCTGGCTTACAGAGGGCAGAGTTATCATTTCCCCCATGGTTAATCCAGTCCCTGCCTAAACATTAGATACTAAAGTTCTCTCTTCTCTCACACCTTTCTTGGGCCCCTCAACTCCAAAGGAGGGTCCCAGCTACACAGACCCAACAACATAGATTGGACGGTCTGTTCCAGAGTGTACAGTGCTGCCCTCCCCCTGTCTCAGGCCTCTGTCAGAGACACAGTCATGAGTTATTTCCACACAGAGCCAAAAAATGCTAGTGGAAACACTAGAAATACACTCTACCTAAACCCCATTTTAAAAAAATAACTCACCTAGGTTTATATTATCTGTGTTCCTTGCCACTCAAGAAAGAAGGATGAATTTAGCTGAGCCACCTGGTCTTACGTAGTTATTTTCAACACGACCAGACATTTTTTTATTCTTTTTCAAATTATTTTCCCATTTAGGTTGTTACATAATATTGAGCAGAGTTCCCTGTGCTATACAGTAGGTCCTTGTTGGTTATCCATTTAGAATATAGCAGTGTGTACACATCAATCCCAAACTCCCTAACTATCCCCCCCCAACACCCCGTTTCCCCCTCCCCTCCCTCCCCCCCCTGCTGGTAACCATAAGTTCATTCTGTCAGTCTGTAAGTCTGTTTCTGTTTTGTAAATAAGCTCATTCACAACTAGGCTTTGACTGCCTTAATGAGACCACGGTGCCCTCCATGCAGTCGATGCTCTGGAAATGCTGGCTGATGAGAAAAAGAGGGGGACGATCCCAGAGGCAGGGCAGTAACAGTGATCATTTCTCACCCATGTACAGACACAGAAACTAAAGCTCAGAGATGGGTAGCCATTTGGAATGCAACCTTGGGATTTGGGGTTGCCAAGTCTTCAACACCACTTCTATCACGTCTAGGATTCCTGAAGTCAGTCCTGGATGCTGCAGTCAGGGGGAGGTGGGAAAAACGATGGGTGGTCCTTTTCCCCACCGTCCATGTCTCCCCCTCCCCTCATTTGACCAAGTCCCACCTTATTTTCCCACCTCTTTTCCCACATCCCACCAAAGCTGGACACTGCGGGACCCCTGAGCCCATCGTCAACGGGCAAATCAATGGGGAGAACTACAACTACCGGGGCAGCGTGGTGTACCAGTGCAACGCCGGCTTCCGCCTGATCGGCATGTCTGTGCGCATCTGCCAGCAGGATCATCACTGGTCAGGCAAGACCCCTTTCTGTGTGCGTAAGTATGGTACCCACTCTCCCTAGTCACGGGCTCAGGTGCAACATGGACTTTCTCTTGTGTTGTCTTGATTAGGTTAGCTAGAGGTTTTTGTATGTTTTGTTAATGTTTTTCAGAGACAATAATTACATCTGTTTTTTTCAGTTTTCTGCATCATTAATTATTGCTTTCACCTTTATTATTTTCTTCCTTGTGATTAACTTCTTTGTTCATTTTCTTGCTTTTGAATTAGGAATTTAGTTCATTTATTTTCAGTCTTTCGTTTTTATTGATTATTATGGATGTAAGTGTTTAAGGCTATAAAATTTCTTCTGATCACTGCTCTAATTATATCCCACAGATTATAAAAATCAGGGTTTTATTATTTCTCAGAAATTCTGTAATTTTGATATTAATTCCCCCTTTCACCTAAAAGTTCTTTTTAATAAAAGAGTGTGTGGTTTTTATTTCCAGATGGAAGGACCTTTTTGATTTTTACATTGATATTCATTTCTAATTTATTGCACTGTATATAATATTTCTACTTCATGGAATTTACTGAGGCTTCCTTTGTGGCCTAATATTTGATCAGTTGTTATGAATGTTCCATGTGCATTTGAGAAGAAAGCGTATTAGTGTGTTAAGTTCTATATATAACCATAAGACATGCCTTATTGATTTTGTTGTTTAGGTCTTCTGTATGCTTACTTATTTTTTTGTCCACCTGACCTGTTTTGTTCTGAAATTTGTGTTTCAAAGTTTTCTTTTATTAGTGTTCTTCTATTTTTTCTTACATTTCCTATAGTTTCTGTTATGTAACAATAATTGCTTTATTTGGTACATAGATATTCATAACTATTATATCTACATTGCAAATTGTGGTTTTAGCCTTTAAAAATATCTTCATTATCGGGCTTCCCTGGTGGCACAGTGGTTGAGAGTCCACCTGCTGATGCAGGGGACATGGGTTCGTGCCCCGGTCCGGGAGGATCCCACATGCCGTGGAGCGGCTGGGCCCATGAGCCATGGCCGCTGAGCCTGCACGTCCAGAGCCTGTGCTCCACGACGGAAGAGGCCACAACAGTGAGGGGCCTGCATACCACAAAAAAGAAAAAAAAAAGGGCTTCATTATCACTTTTAGTATTTTCTAGTTTGAATGGTACTGTGTCTAATACTATTAGGTTTATGGCCCCTACTCTCATCCTTTGCCCATTTGCCTGGTATACCTTTAACCACCCTTCATTTTAGACTTTCTGAATCACTTAAACTAGATGTGTCTGTTATATACATCATAGAGTTGGGCCTTGCCTTCTGAGCCAGTTTGAAAATCTTTTTCTCTTAATAGGTTAGTCAAATTCATTCACATATATTGTTATAACTTATATGTTTGGTTTTAATTGTCATGTTTAATTATTATGTGTAAAATATAATACACATATTTATTTCTTTCTCTGTATGATGTGTTCTCTTTGCTTTTTTTGCTTTGCTTTTTTTTTTTTTCATTTGATATTTAGGAAAGGTTGTTAACTTGTATGTCCCTTTCCTGTAATCAGTGCATTGACATACCCGGATCCTTTTTCAATATGTTCACATTTAAGATAGACTTTCTCTTTCTAGCAGTGACTTTAGATCAACATTCCCCTGCTCCTCTCCTCTCCTGTCCTCTCCATACAGCCTTGCTCTCTACAAAGGCTTGTGACAGAAGCATGAGAAATAATTCTGCCTGGGTTTAGTGTTTATTTTTCTACTTACACGTAACTTAAAGTTTACAGCATTGTCTGTCTTCTAGTTATGCTGCAGGCCTGGGCTTTCTACAGTTTTATTTCTTCTTTTTGTTAGTCTGCATTTTTGGGATTTAGATGGCCACTGTTTATTCTCAGTTGCCTAGAAGTAATTTGGAAAATTTTTTACTTTCTAAAGTTCCATAAAGTGGGCCTTTATATAAAGTGCAGGTTTTGTTCTTAATTTTTGTAAGGCAGGTTTTTGTTTTTAATTCTTTTTCATTTGGTTTTTCATATATGAGATGGAACAATGAAATAATGAGCCTTTCTCAACAAGCAATGCGTGAAAATTAGTCTTAATAGTTTCTTAAGTGTTAGGTTTACAGAAAGGAAGACCTATCTATATTCAGTCAGCCTTCTAGATGTGTCTAAACAAAACATGTTTGGTTTAATCCAGGAAATGCAAATTCAAATGCCTTTAAGAAATTGACACAGAATATGTGTGAAAAGATTTGGGTTACAAATAATAGGGAATGTTGGAGTCTGAAAAAATGGAGGATGTCTGCCGAACCTAAGATACTTAATTTTGCACCTGGTCCTTACTGAAAGGCAGTATAGTAAAGCATTTGGACACTTGGACCCTGGACCTAGGTTCAAGTTCAAGTTACCTGGGTTCAAGTTCCAGATCTACCACTACGTAGCATGTGGCTTTAGGCAAGCTAGCTTATCTCACTAGGTCTCTTTCCTCATCTATGAAAGGCAGGTACCTCAGAGACTATTGTGAGGATTAATCAATACATGTGAAATGGTCAGATGCTCCTGTTGCTGTTGTGATGATAGTGTGGTGGTGGTGGTGATGCCACCGCTCTGTCACATCACAGAATCCAGGATCTCTTGTACCAAGCTCCTTTCTCTCCTGGAGCACAGAGTTTTAGGAAGTATCTGGAGTAGGTCGGCAAGAGTAATAGAACAAGTATTTAAAAGTGATTGCTCTGTGGCATGTACTGTGTTAGCTGCCATCACCTATGGACTCAAAATGTATGATATCAACCAGACTCTCAGAACTTTCCAGCTGCCCATCTACATTTCCTCAGTCAGCTCCCTTGTCCATTCCGCACAATTTCACAGCTAGTTCACAATTTCACCTCCTTTCTGAACACCCATATTCTATTTGTCAGCAAATAGCAAATAGTGAAGATGTCCTGAAAGCAGAGAAGCTAGGTTGAGAGCTCAAACGAGCCACTTAGAAACTGTGCCCCTTGAACAAGTCCCCAGACTCCTCTGAAACTCTCTTTTCCTATGAAGATAACGATGGTGCCTACCTCACGGGGTTGTGAGGATTAAATGAAATAATGCATATAGACCCCGATAATTATTAGCTAATCATATAATCTCACTTTCTACTGTGCAGAGACAATAGAAGCCATCAGATAATAACCCCTTCCACTTCCTGCTTCCCTGGCTCACCCGTCTGTCCTTGTCTGCCTTCATCCTTGTCCCTTCCCTCCCATCTGGAAGGAGGCCCAAGGCTAATCCCTCCATGGGTCTCTGGACCTCCTCCCCTTCTGCCTTCCTAGTAAGCTTAGACTGTTTTCACTTCTCTCCTCTGAACTGTGGACCTTCCATTTCTATTAATTTCCCTCAGCCTGTAAGACCGAATTCAAGAAACCTTTCCTTAGTACCTACTCTGTGCCAGGTGCTGTGTTAGGTGTTGTGGGTAAAGATGAATTGAATGTGTCGTAGTCTCGGCCCTCAGGAAATCTGAGTCCAGTAGTGCATGTGCTCGAGGTCCAGTTAAGAGCCCCAGTCCAACAGAACTCCTCTTTTCCTTCCCAGTGGTGTGTTCTACTTCTCCCTTTGCGCCTGTATTCATCAGGGCTCTCCAGAGAAACAGAGCCCTCTGGGCCATCTGATGAGTCTTGAACTCTCTCCATGGGTCTGTGACACTCCCACCTCCTGTGAGCTTGATTTACTGCTTTGCTGACCATCCCTCCGTGTCCTTTGCGGGCATTTCGGTCAATCTGCAGCTCAAAAGCTGGTGCTCCTCCCAAAGGTTATACTCCTCAGCCCTCTTCTCTCACTCTATACAAGTGGTTATTTTAGCCTTTGGGCTCATGACCCTTTGTGAGTCTGGTGAGAAAATGGATCCTCTCCCAAGCTGATCGCAAACACCCAATATTTTGCATATAATTTCAGAGGATTCACAGACCCTATGAAGCTTACCTCCATTCTCCCACCACTTCACTAACCTGGCAAAGTCCTGCTCAGCCTTGAGACCCAGCTCAGAGGGCATGCCATGCCCTCTGTGGACCCTCCTTAACCACTCCCTCCCTAGCAGAGGGTAGGTGCCCCCCCTGGGCACCCGCCTGTCTCGGCACCAGCCATGGTGTTGTGAGAACCTGCATCCCTGCCTACTCTCCTACTAGGCTGAGAAGTGAGCCCCCTGAGCTCCTTGCATATCATCAGTATGTAGCAGAGTGTCTCACACTTAGTGCTCGGTAAACATTTAATGAAGAGCAAATGTATGAATCTGTTTTTAAAGCAACCCTGTTAATGCATATTGAAATCCTTACTTTAGAGATATAGGAGCTGAGGTGTAGAGTGAGTTGTCCAAAGGAAGGAAAGGACAGAGCTGAACTATAAACCCTGGTCTGCTGGCCTCCTAGTCCATTCTCGCCCCACCACACCGGGCAGTCTTGAACCCCTGTAGTCCATTATAACAGCACGCCTCTGCCCAGCTCTCTCTGCTAGAGTCAGGGATGCTACTGTTGGGATTTACATAAGAGAACGGGCCCAGAAAGACAGCAGATGTGGCCACAGCCAAACGTGGGTCCTACTTGGCCTTGTTCCCCGACCTCCGTCCATACCATTTGGGTCTGGGGTGGGGTCCTCATAAATCCAAGTATTGGGATAAGAAAGCATTCCTCATGGCTCCTCAACCCCTCACAGCTAAAAATCCAGAACCATGGGAGAGGCCTCAAATCCATCAAGTGGGAGTTCAACCCAAAGAGACTAGGTACCAGGCAGGTACTGAACAGAACTAGGGACGAGGGATCAGAGCAGAAGCCAGGCATCCATCCATTCATGGCTCACTCATTTGTTCGTTCACGCAGCAAATATTTATCAAGCTCTTCCTGTATGTCAGGCACTGGTACATACACGAAAGATAGAGCAAGGAGCGAAACAGAGTCCCTGTCCCAGGGAGCTTCCATTCAGGTAGAGGGAGACAGGCAATGAACACATGAAGAAGTACATGCAGAGTGGAGAAAAGCAGGGCAGGACAAGGGGGCTGGGCAGTACTGGGGAGGTTGTTTATCTGGTCGTAAGGGAAGGCCTCTCTGCTAGTGACATTGGAGGGGGCACCTGAGGCTATGAGTGCAGGAGCCAAGGGATGTTCCAGCCAAGAGGAAAGCAAGTACAAAGTCTCTGGGGCAGGAACTTGCTTGTTCAAGAAAACTCGAAGAGGCCAGTGCCACAGGGTGGAGTGAACTCCACTACTGGGAGGAAGGGGGGAATGCCTGAGCCCTACAAGCACCAGGGCACTCTTCCTTCCCTGCCCAGGGTTGAACAAATTACAAAATGAAACAGAGTCATGGGTGGAAGCCAAAATATCACTTTTATTCCTGATAAAGATTAAGTTGGAACCCATAGCTTAATGTCAGAGCCAAGTAGAATCTGCTAAATAAACCCCAGAACGGGGTGGATTCACACACAGTCAGAGGCAGTACTGCACTGGGGCGGGCATCGCTCCATTGCTGGGGAGAGCCTGTCTCTGGAGGAGTCGGGCAGAGGAGCATCGCTGCCCACAGGCCGCCGGGTCCCAAGAGGAGGAAGGCAGGGCTGAGCCTTTATTCTTCCCAAATTGCACAGATGGGCCGCTCCCCGTTACCCGGGGCAGAGTAAGGAAAAGAGCACAGAGCAAGGCCAGGAATTACATGAATTGAACTCCCTTCACGTGGAAGGAGTGGGGGAAGGGTTGTGCCCCCACTGAGTGCTCTGGTTCCCACTGGTCTGTCAGAGTGACCGGTCCATCCACGCAGGTGTGGTTAGTATTGACTCTGGCTCCGTCCACATTGGCCCAGGAACTAGGCTGGGTCTTCATCACATGAGAGGTAGTCACCAATGTATCTGGCGAAGAAGAGTGGAGTTGGGGAGCCAGGGGATAAGGGAGAGGAAACAAGGCGGGAGGGACAGAGAATGGCACTGTGAACCTAACACCCTGTGGAAGTCCAAGAATGACTTCTCTCGTGTTGTCCAAGCGGTGGACATGCCTTCAAAGAAAAGGGAATGTCCACATGCTGATTTCAGGGAAGCAGAATTTTCCAGCAAAAGAGACTAAAGTTAGACCTAAGGCTGAACTTCACTGATGGGTATGATTAACGCCAGGTGAGGAGAGGATGGACTTTGGGGGATATGGAATAACAGGAGGGCTTACCTCTCCTCTGTTCTGATTACAGCAATTACCTGTGGACACCCAGGCAACCCAATGAACGGCCTCACCCAGGGCAACCAGTTCAACCTCAACGATGTGGTGAAGTTTGTTTGCAACCCTGGGTATGTGGCTGAGGGGGCTGTTCGGTCCCAGTGCCTGGCCAGCGGGCAGTGGAGCGACGTGCTGCCCACCTGCCGAAGTGAGTCACCCTTTTTCTCCCCTCCCCCACCCCCAGTACCTCTGCCATCTGTGGTCTGTGACCCACAAGCGGAAGCCAGTGGATTCCATTTTGGTGCTACTTTGACCAAATGGGGAGGACTTGGGACAGAAAAGAACCATAAATGGGGGCTTTCTCAACCTCTAGATACAGCCACGTCAAATTTCTTCACTGGTTATATAAAGAAAGCAAAGGACGTTCATCTTTCAAAATAGAAATGGAAAACCATCTTCTGTTTACATTTCGTAGACCCAATAATTCACCATTATCATATAGAGCCCCATTCTTGATGAAAGAAAAAAAACCACAAGGGTTCAAATGAAAAATAAAAAGCAAACAGTCTAGGGGTTGGGATGAAGAGGGAGGGAAGAAAAGAAACCACGGACTCAAGAGGCAGACTCTGAGTAGAGAATATTCCAGCCCCATTCGGTCTATTTAGGAAATAGCTTCTAAAGCTTTTAAAGGCTGCTCACAGCAATGAAGGGCAATGGAGCTGTCTGCCTCCACCCAAGAGTGGGCTGGCAGGCTAGCTGACGTTTGAATGGAGAGTCAGACAGAGTGAACAGTGAGCGAGGCCAGCGCTGGTCTAGAGGTTGATCAAGTCTTCACAGCTGTAAGGTGTGAGGGCTGAGACTCCCTTGGATGACGGCTCCTCCTCACAGTGTTTGGGGGTGCATGGCGATTGGCTGAGCAGTGTGTCACAAGTCATTTGTAACTGATATTAAAGAACCAAATTTTTCAAATGATGTTTTAAAATCATTAAAGATACATTCACAGCTAACCTTAAAATAACATTCCTCTCAACATTTCAAGGTGCCATTTTGAGTGAGACAAGGTTCTAGAGAACACGGGAAATTGTCGTGACCTTGAATTGACCTTCCTTCCATCACCTATCCAGGCAGGAAGAAGCTGAGAACTGATGCTTTGGGGTGTTGTTATCCCATGCCCCCTTCTCCTGTCTCCCCAACACAAGGTCCTGCCTGTAACTTCAGCTCCCCCGTCCCAGCCCCTTCCTGGGGTGCTGTACTCAAGAGCCGATCTTAGAAACAGACGGCTGGGGTAAAATCCTTAGAAATCATGGCCTCTGGTCCTTCTCCCCACCAGCCTATTCTCTACTGTGACAGAGTGACCTGCCTAAAATGCAAATCTGATCAAGTCACTCCATGTTTAAAACACCTCCCAAGACTTCCCACTGCCCTTAAGATAATAATAGTCTCCTCTGCTGGTTTACGGGGCCCACAGACCTGGCCCAGCCTCCTGTCCAGCCCACTCTTCTCCACTTCATCCACCCCCAGCCTCAGCTCTCCATTGGGTCCCAGCCACACTGACCCTCTTCCGGAGTCCTCACACAGTGCCCTGTGCCCATAAACCCCCCAGGGCACCAGACACAGTTTCCTCCAATGCATTCTTCTCTGTCCCCTCCCACCCTCTCTTTGTCTGGGTGATTTCTACCCAGTCATCAAGAGCCAGCTTAAATGTTGCTCCTTCTGGGAAGTCTTTCCTGCTCCACCCCCTGCACTGGGCTAGATGCTCTGCTTTGTGCTTCCAGAACATTCTCTGCTGTCCCTATCAGAGCACTTATCAAAGAGGATAATTGTTCATTTGTCCCTTTCTCTCTAGACCAGTAGTTCTCAACTGGGGATGATTTTACCTGCTCCCCTGTCCCAATAGGGGACAGATGTCGAAGGACATTTTTGGTTGTCACAACTGGAGGGTTTCTATTGGCATCTAGTGGACAGAGGCCAGGGATGCTGTTAAACATCCTACAATGCACAGGACTGCCCCCACAATAAATAATTATCAGCCCAAAATATCCTTCATACCAAGGTAGAGAAACCCTACTCCAGACTGTAAATTCTGTCATATCCTTACTGCCCAGCACAATGCTTGGCACTCAGTATATCACGATAAACAACATGAATGAATAAAGGCTACTTAACCTGTTTTATGACTCCAACCTCTCTGAGCCTCAGAGAGGCTCATCAGAAGTTAAAACTGCTCACACCTGAAAACCTTATCAAAGATTTTAAGTACTGGCCCTGCCCCCCCTTATGATGCATATGAGGTTCAGGTAAAATAATGGATGTGAAAGTGTTTTGAAAGCAAAAGTACAGATCATCGGGCTTCCCTGGTGGCACAGTGGTTAAGAGTCTGCCTGCCAATGCAGGAGACACGGGTTCGAGCCCTGATCCGGGAGGATCCCACATGCCGCAGAGCAGCGGGACCCGTGCACCACAACTACCGAGCCTGCACTCTAGAGCTCACGAGCCACAACTACTGAAGCCCGCGTGCCTGGAGCCCGTGCTCCGCAGCAAGAGAAGCCACCGCAACGAGAAGCCTGCGCACCGCAACGAAGAGTAGCCCCCACTCGCCGCAACTAGAGAAAGCCTGCGCGCAGCAACGAAGACCCAATGCAGCCAAAAATAAATAAATTAAATTAATGTATTTTTTTAAGTACACATCATGGGTTATGAATAATATGGTTATTACTCTCAAATCTCACTCGATTTTGAGTTAAGCTGCTTTGGAAACACTTCAGGATTTAAAAGTCAAATTTATCCCCCGGGATTAATCTCCCCCTGAAATACTCGTAAAAGTGGTTAAAACAGTTTCCAGAAGAGCCCACCCCCCTTCCACAGCTTTGCTGAGGGAGACATTGTATCAGGGATCTGCTCACAGAGAGGAGGCATCCCTGCCCTCAAGGGATTCGTGTATTCAAACAAATCACAATGAGCAATCCAGGCTTGTACCTGGAGCGCTGAGGAGGGAGAGGTTAACCAGTCTGGGAGGAGGTGGGAAGGCTTCTGCAGGGAGGTGATGTCTAGCTGGACATGGAAGAATGAATCCCTTAACCAGGTGATCAAGGTGAGGGGAGAAGTACAGCAGCCTCAGGACAAGCTCACCTTCCCAGGCAGGATCTCCTTTGTGTAGCCTGTCTTGGTCCGGAAATTTTGCTGTACTGGAAATACGTGCCTGTTTGGAATTCTGAATTCTCATTTAAAAGCGTAGGAGGGCTTCCCTGGTGGCGCAGTGGTTGAGAGTCCGCCTGCCGATGCAGGGGACACGGGTTCGTGCCCCGGTCTGGGAAGATCCCACATGCCGCGGAGCGGCTGGGCCCGTGAGCCATGGCCGCTGAGCCTGCGCGTCCAGAGCCTGTGCTCCACAACGGGAGAGGCCACAACAGTGAGAGGCCCGCGTACCGCCAAAAAAATAAATAAATAAATAAAAGCGTAAGATAATCCTCACGTCCAGGTCTCTACATCTAATCATCCCATTCCATTGCAGTCATCAACTGTACAGATCCTGGGCACCAAGAAAACAGCGTTCGTCAAATCCATGCCAGTGGCCCGCACAGGTTCAGCTACGGCACCACTGTGTCTTACCAGTGCAACCACGGCTTCTACCTCCTGGGCACCCCGGTGCTCAGCTGCCAGGGAGATGGCACATGGGACCGTCCCCGCCCCCAGTGTCTCTGTAAGTTGATGTTATCTACTCACAATGATCACCCGTGCCTTCTGACAGGATGGTCCACATCAAAAACAGCCCTTCTCTGTGTGTGTGTGTGTGTTCACGATGACAGTCACTCTGGCTGCTCCACGGATGTCAGAGAGCATCTTGGGCCCTGTTGGGTTGATTGCCACACCAATTCTCACTCTTCCTTTGTTCCTGGCTACAGGCTTATCCTCTTGCCTCTCTAGTGCTGCCACCAACCTCTTCAGCCTCCAGGGTTCCCTTCCTTCAGGGGTCCTGGCTGCCTAGCGGGACACTGTCTCCCATTTTACCCCCTCCTTGCTTTTCCAGAAAGACAACACATGAACCCCTTTCTCTTGAAAGACTGAAGCAGAAATGCCACCGACCCTGGAGGCAGACCGACCTGGATTTGAATTCTGGCTCTGCCACTAAACATGCTGTGTGGTTTGAAAGAAGTCCATTAACCTCTCAGATCCTCCATTTCTTCATCTGTAACAATGATGCTAATGCCTCTTCCATAGGGTTATTAGAGGATTAAATGAGAACATCCATTAAAAGTGCCTAGTACAATATGTCTGGTATATAGTAGCTACTCAATAAACAATAACTGCTTTAACTGTAATTAGGAAAAAACATGGGGACACCATGTGGGGAAGAAAAGGATGGGGGAGGCACTCAGAATCCTGACATCTGTTTGCTAGCCTCACACATCCTGAAGAGAAAATCAGTTCCCTGGGCTCCTGATCTCTTCTCTTGTTGCTAATGATGAACCCTGTGGGTTACTCTCTCCCCCCTCTTTCCAGTAGTAGAGGTGAAGATGCAGTCCCGAGGGACTGATGGGCATTGAGCTGGTGCCATTCAGTAGTCCTCTTATCTGTGGTCGGTCATACATATTTTGTAGGCCCCCCAGTCTGGATGACTCCATCTCATTATGCCCTTGTGCCTCTAGGTATGATAGGAGTCTGGTACAGCTACTCACCTGCCCATATTTCGCTTGCTTGAGGACCCCAACCTGGCCATCCAGCCCCATTTACAACTGACAAATCATCTGGGGTTGGAAATGGACAGCCACCTGAGTACAGTGGTGACAGCTGAGATTCAGAGTGCATGGTGGTTTCAAATTGCTGTATCTTCTGGTAAAATGAGGATTTATCATAATAAAATGACCCTATCTATGTTAATTTTTTGCCCCAAAGCTTACTTTATCTGATGTTAATATTGATATTGATATAATTAATATATCATTATATCAATATTATCTATAATCATTTCCTTAGGAGGATTTAATCCACTTCCATTTTTCTTCCTTTTTTTTTGTAGAGAAATATAATTCACATACCAGAAAATTCACTTTTAGAGTATGTAATTCGGTGATTTTAATATATTCACAAAATTGTGCAACCATCACCACTATCTAATTCCAGAGCATTTTCATCACCCCAGGAGGATACCCTTTAGCAGTCACTTCCCATTGCCCACCACCACTCTACCCCCCAGTAACCATACTTTCCATCTGTGAATTTGCCTATTCTGGACGTTTCATATAAATGAAATTATGTGTGTGGCCTTTTGTGTCTGGCTTCTTCCACTTAGTATAAGGTTTTCAAAGTTCATCCATGTTGTAGTATGTATTGTTTACTTCATTCCTTTTTATGGCCAAATATTATTCCATTGTATGGATATACCACATTTTGTTCATCCATTCATCAGTTGATGGACATCTGGGTTGTTTCCACTTTTTGGATATTATGAGCAATGCTGCTGTGAACACTTATGTACAAGTTTTTGTGTGACCATATGTTGTCCGTTCTCTTGAATATATACCTAGGATGAAATTGCTGGGTCATATGGTAACTCTGTGTTTAATTTTTTAAGGTTCACTATTTTCTAAAGTGGCTGCACCATTTTACATTCCCATGGGCACTGTATGAAGGTTCCAGTTTCTCCATATCCTCATGTACACTTGTTATTGTCCATCTTTTTTATTACAGACATTCTAGCAGGTGTCAAGTGGTATCTCATTGTGGTTTTGATTTGCATGTCCCTAATGACTAATGATGTTGAACATCTTTTTATGTGCTTATTGGTCATTTGCATCTCTTCTTTAGAGAAATGTCTATTCAAGTTCTTTGCCCAATTTTTAATTGGGTTGTTTGTCTTAATATCATTTGTTTTAACTGTCTTTATATATTCTGAATACTACACCTCTATCAGACATATAATTTGCAAACTTTTCTCCCAAAGATAATTCTGGATGATGTCCTTTGATGCATGAAAGTATTGAATTTTTTTTTTTTTTTTTGTGGTACGTGGGCCTCTCACTGTTGTGGCCTCTCCTGTTGTGGAGCACAGGCTCTGGATGCACAGGCTCAGCAGCCATGGCTCACGGGCCCAGCCGCTCCGTGGCATGTGGGATCTTCCCGGACTGGGGCACGAACCCGTGTCCCCTGCATCGGCAGGTGGACACTCAACCACTGCGCCACCAGGGAAGCCCGAAAGTATTGAATTTTAATGAAGTCTGAGTTATCTATTTTCTCTTCTGTTGCTTGTGATTTTGAAGGAATATTTAAGAAACCACTGCCTGATCCAATGTCATATCATAATCCAATATCACGTCATCTGTGAAAAAACATAATTTTAGGGCTTCCCTGGTGGCGCAGTGGTTGAGAGTCTGCCTGCCGATGCAGGGGACACGGGTTCATGCCCCGGTCTGGGAGGATCCCACATGCTGCGGAGCGGCTGGGCCCGTGAGCCATGGCCGCTGAGCCTGTGCGTCCGGAGCCTGTGCTCCGCAACGGGAGAGGCCACAACAGTAAGAGGCCCGCGTACCGCAAAAAAAAAAAAAAAAAAAAAAAAAAAAACATAATTTTACTTCTTTCTTTCCAACCTGATGCCTTTTATTTCTTTTTCTTACATAATTGCCTAGCTAGAACCTTCAGTACAATGTTGAATAGAAGTGGCAAAACAGACATTCTTGTCTTGTTTCTAGTCTTTGGAGTAAAGTCTTCACTCTTTCACCATTAAGTATGAAGTTAGCTGTGGGATTTTTGCAAATTCCCTTTATCAGATTGAGGAAGTTCTCTTCTACTCCTAGTTTGTTGAACATTTTTACCACGAAAGGGTATTGGATTTTTTCAAATGATTTTTCTGCGTCTATTGAGATGATCGCGTGGGGCTTTTTTTCCTCATTCTATTAATATGGTGTATTACATTGATTGATTTTCATATGTTGAACAACTCTTGTGTTCTTGGAACTAATCATTCTTGGTCACGGTAAAATTCATTTTAATATGCTACTGGATTTGGTTTGCTAGTATTTTGTTGAGGAATTTTGCAACTGCATTCATAAGGAATATTGGTCTGTAGTTTTCTTTCCTTATGATATCTTTTGCTTTGGTATCAGGACAATGCTGGCCTCATAGAATGAGTTGGCAATTGTCCCTCTTCTTCTATTTTTAGGAATAGTTTAAGACTGGTATTATTTCTTCTTTAAAATTTTGGTAGAATTCATCTGGTCCTGGGCTTTTCTTTGTTAAAATATTTTGATTATTGATTGTTTCTACTTATTTGTTATAATTCTCTTCAGATATTTCATTTCTTCTTGAGTCATTTTTGGTAGTTTGTGTGTTTCTAGTAATTTTTCTCTTTCATCTAGGTTATCTAATTTATTGGTATACAACTGTTCATGTTCATATTATTCTATAATCCTTTTTACTTCTGTAAACTCAGCTGTTAGTAATGTCTCCACTTTCATTCCTGATTTTAGAATTTGAATCCTCTCTCTCCCCCTGTATCTATCTCTCTCTCCCTCCCTCTCTCTCTCTGGCTCTCTCTCTCTCATCAGACTAGAACATTTGTCAATTTTCTGACCTTTTCAAAGGACCAACTTTTGATTTTGTTTATTTTCTCTATTGTTTTTCTATTTCACTTATCTCTGCTCTAACCTTTTTTATTTCTTTTCTTCCATTTGCTTTGCTCTTCTTTTTCCTAGTTTACTAGAGGGGAAGGTTATGTTGTTGGTTTGAGACCTTTCCTCTTTTTAATGTAGGCAATTACAGTTATAAATTTCCCTCTGAGCACTGCTTTCACTGTATCTCATAAGTTTTGGTATGCTATGTTTTCATTTTTGTTCATCTCAAGTATTTTCTAATCACTCCCCTGATTTCTTCTTTGACCTACTGATTATTTGGGAGAGTGTTGTTTTATTTCCATATATTTGTGGATTTTCCAAATTTCCTTCTGTTATTGGTTTCTAGTTTCATTGCATTTTGGTTGGAGAACATACTTTGTATGATTTCAGTCTTTTAAAATTTATGGAGATTTATTTTTTTTAGCTAGATAATTATTGAATGTTTTACCATTCAATAATTATCTTTTTAGTTAAGCTGAGGTTTAACTGTTCCTATTTCCAATTATTTATTTTGCATTTGAGAAATGAATGCAATATTTGTTTTTCAAATTTGCTTAATTATTTCCATAGTGTATTGTTCCTATGTAAACGTGTTCTTTTTTATATTTAACATAGTAAATATACTTATTATGTATTCTATATCTGATACTTCCAATATCAGTGTCTTTTCAAGTCTAGTTCTGCTACTGTCATTTCTGCTGCTTCTCACTCTTGGTGACTTGTTTTTCATTGTTTTATTATGTTTACATTATGATCTTTTGTTTGACTGATCTTAATCTGTGGGAATCAGGAACCAAGCTCTCAGTCTGGTAGAGGCCAATGCCTAAAAACAGGCTAGGCATTCTCTCTCAAAAAAAAAAAAGTGGCTAATGCTCAACAATTGCTGATATATTTTACTACAGAAAGCCAGTGGTCACTTCTTTTTCTTTTTCTCATTGGGATTTACAAGACGCCAAACTCTTCTTACAGTAATTACTGACACCACCACATTATGTTTTATTAGAGACACAGAAACCAAAGGACCGACCAGTTCTTTTTGGAGTAGATTTTCCCAAAGCAGATCCCATTCAAAGACAGCAATGTTTATTACTTCCTCTAAATATGAACTTCAGCAAGATTCCCATAAAAGGGATATGCTAGCATCAGAATCCAATTAGCCTATTCACTTGTTGAAGGGGGAAAACAGAGAAGTTTTCCCTGAGATTTGGTGAGACTATTTCAAAAACACCAGCCCTGAGGAACTTCCACTGGCTGTAAGGCTCTAGATCCCAGGTGACTCCCAGTAAAATAATTTTCACTGATGTTTCATGGTTATCATGACATTATTTTAGTGGACTAATTGCATTTCTACTCCTAGAAGATCCAATTACCTGTGAATAGGGTTGTGACAAATTGTAGATGACTATACATATCCCCTAGTCAACCGTGTCAATCAGCTGTTCCTTCCAGGTGAAGGCAAACTGCTTTAATTAGCGTGGACATGCAGGGACCAAGGAAAATGCATGATCCGTATCTATGTTATATGCCGTTTCCCTGCTAAAGTGCTTTAAAAAACAGTGGAAGCTCTGGAGGTGGCTGGCCATTAGTCCAACTCTCATACTTATGGTTTAGGAACCAGGGTGGGGGGCCTTTTCATTTTGCCATCGGACTCAGCATAGTCCACACCCAGTCATGAATTGCTGATTTATATTATTGTTTTTTGCTTAATTACAAGTTTATACTTTCTCAATCCCCTGTTATATGTGTATCCTGTGTAATGCAAGAAAATCTGCTACTATTAGGAGTGCTAAATATCTATCTTGCTGATTTTTATGTACACGTTTAAGCTTAATACATAGTTAGCAGCTAGAGAGCCACTGCAGAAACTGGAATGATCCAAAGAGATCCCATTTGGACATGGGCATGACATTAAAAACATTAATCTCTTATATCGACAAATTGAGAAATGCAGCAACAGCTATTCACCTTGTCTTTGTTCTTTGCCTTCTAGATTTTTATGCAAATATGCAATGAATGCAAGTTGTTTCTCTTTATTGTTATCATATGTCCTTTTCTTGTTTCTCCTTATCCATAGCAGGCAAATTGTATTGTCATTAATTTTTCTTTTGTCACAAGCATTATTATTATTGACTTTTTCCTCCTTTAAAAGAACAGACCACAGGAAGGGAATAAAACAATAGAATATACTGTAGTTGCTAATTTTAGAGACACCCAAGTAGCCTAGATCAAGCCAGTAATGAAAAAATAATTTCTGGCATTGCATATACATTTTTAGAGATTATTAGATATTACCATAATTGAACACTATCCTCAAATTCCCCAAAGAAACATTTTAAAGCCAAATAAGAACATCAGAAAAGACAACCAGCTGCTGTCACAGGAATCATTATGGGTAACCAACATAAATGTGTACATATGTACACTAATAGACATGAACAGAAATGTTCTTATCAGCATTATTCATGAGTCCAAAACCAGAAACAACCCAAACATCCATTAATAGGAAATGGATGATAAATGTGGTATATTCCCACAGTGGTGTGACAGTCAACCTATTCATACCTTTATGTAGCATACTCCTACATTGTACCAGGGTTGGTCTGTGTAAAGTGATGTGACTTGCAAAGCTAGGTTATAAAAGATATCCCACCTCCACCTGGCTTTCTTGGATCAGTCACTGTAGGGGAAGCCAGTCAAGGCTTCAGATGAATGCAGCCACAGTCAACATCCTGGCTTCAACTTATGAGGGATTCTGAGTCAGAACCACCTGCCAAGCCACTCCCAAATTCCTGACCCACAGAAACCATGATCAGTAATGCATTTATTGTTGTCTAAGCTTTGGGGCAATTTGTTACACAGGAAGAGATAACTAACACAAATGGTAAACTATATAGCAGAAGTCAGCAAACTTTGGCTCCTGGGTTAAACCTAGCCTATGGCCTATTTCTGTATGGCCCTTGAGCTTAGAAGAGGTTTTTTTGTTTGTTTGTTTTATTTTTTGAGGTACGCAGGCCTCTCACTGTTGTGGCCTCTCCCGTTGCGGAGCACAGGCTCCGGACGCGCAGGTTCAGCGGCCATGGCTTACAGGCCCAGCCACTCTGCGGCATGTGGGATCTTCCCGGACCGGGGCACGAACCCGTGTCCCCTGCATTGGCAGGCGGAGAAGAGTTTTTATTTTTAATACTTTTAAAATATTGTACAAAAAAAGAAACAGAAGAATATGCAACACAGACTGTATGTAGCCTCAAAACTTAAAATAATTACTGTCTGGACAGTAATTAAAGAAAATGTTTGCTGACCCTGGTATACAGCAATGACAATGACCTACTGTTATATACAGCATAGATGAATGTCACAGACATAATGTTGAGTGAAAGAAGCCAACACAAAAGAATATATACTATATGGTTCCATTTAAATAAAATTCAAGAACAGGCAAACTAATTAATGGTGTATGAAGTCAAGATAGTAGTTTAATTTGAGCAGGGAAGAAGAGAGATAGTGATAGAGAGAGGGCATGAAGGGGCTTCTGAGGCACTGGTGATATCTTTTCTTGATCTAGGTAGTGTATTCACTTTGTGACAATTCATTAAGCTCTGTTTTCATGGTTATTGTGTTTTTCTATATGTATGTTGCATTTCCATTAAAAAAGAATTTTTTTGAAAAATCATTTCAGAGTTAAAATTGGACAATTTCTGGAAGTCCAGAAATTTCTAGTAAACAGTCATAGAATCATTTAAATTATAATTGGGGGCTCCATTCCTTCCAGAAGGAGAGAATTCATCAGCAGTATTAAGGCAGTACTGCAGAAGGGAGTCAGTGACAGTGCTTGAGAGTGTGCCCTCTGGAGTCAATCTGCCAGGTTTCAAGAACTAATTCTACGGCTGAACAGGCCTGTGACCTTGCGGAAGTTACTCTGCCTCACCATGCCTCGTTTTCTCCATCAGGAAGGTGGAGATAAAAACAGTGCCTACCTCATAGGGTTGTCTTAAGGAATAGATAGTGTAATCCTTGGAACTCACTGTATCAGTTACCTATTGCTGCGTAGTAAGCCATCTCAAAACTTAAAATAGCATCTATTTTTGTTTTCTCACAATTCTAAAGGTCAGGAATTTAGGTGAAGCTTAGCAGATATATTAATCTGGGTTCTTCAGAGAAACAGAATCAAAAACCAATAGGTTATATATTTTTTACATATATTTTATAGATAGATAGAATATATAGTATATATAGGTATGTAATAAGATCTATATCTGTATAGATTTAGATATATGATTTATACCTATATATCTGTACCTATAGAAACCATGAGCCATCTATATATCTGCTTCTAAATATAATATATAATATATATTAAAATCATGTGAGCCAATTCCTTATAGATATAGATAGAGATACAAATATAGATATATAGATAGATAATAAGGAATTGGCTCATACAGTTTTGGAGGCCGAAAAGTCCCCAGATCTGTAGTGCACACGCTGGAGACCCAGGAGAGCAGATGGCATAGTTCCAGTCTGAGTCTGAAGGCCTGAGAACTAGGTAGAGCCAACGGTGTAAATTCCAGTCCAAGTCTGAGTCCAAAGGCAGGAGCTCAAAGACAGGCAGAGAGAATTCTCTCTTACCCCACCCTTTTGTTCTATTCAGGCCTTCAAGAGATTAGATGAGGCCCACCCACACTGGGGAGGGCAATCTGCTTTATTCAGTCTAGTCTGCCAATTTGAATGTTAATGTCATTCAGAAACCCTCACAGATACATACAGAATAATGTTGGACCAAATATCTGGGCATCCTGTGGCCTAGTCAAGTTGATACATAAAATGAACCATCCCAGCAGGGCTGGCTCATCTGCACCCAACGTGGTTCAGTTAGGACTGGAGGATCCAAAACAGATCCAAAATGACCCCATCTCCATGTTTGAGGACTTGCGGCTGGCTGTTCTCCACGTGGCCACTCTCTCCAGCAGGATGACATGGTCTTCTTTACTTGGAGGCTGGGTTCCTAGAGCAGAAGAGGAAGTTAAAGGATCTCTTAAGCCAGACATTCTGTTGATCAAAGCAAGTCCCAGGCCAACCCAGGTTCAAGGAGGGAGGAAATAAGAGACTCTACATCTGGGAGTGGGAAGAGTGGTAGGCCTGTGCCGGGATGGGGAGAGTTGTGGTGGCCGTCTTCGCAGACAGCCAGCCCTTTGGCCACCAGAGTACCTATCCTTCCCAGTTGCATGCCAGACCCCAAGGTTTAGTCCAAATCACTATCATCTCTTCTTGAACTACTGCATCAGCCCCCTCTTTTCTTGCCCCGCCCTAGAATGTTCTCCACACAGTAGCCAGAATGATCTTGTTAAAATGTAAATCAGATCATATCACTCCAGTGGGGTCCCGTCATACTTGTAATAAAGTCCAAATTCTATGCCATAATCTGGCTCCCAGTAACCTCTCCACCCATGTCTCCTTCAGTTCTTTCCTTGTTCGTTCTATTCCAGCAACCCTGGCTTTCTTGCTGTTTCGCGAACACCCCAGCCTCATTCCGGCCTCTGGGCTTTTCCACTTGATGTCCCTTCCCTCAGAATGCTCTTCCCCCAGATCTCACATGGCTGGCCTTTTCACATCACTCAGATCACTGCTCAAATGTTGCCTCAGAGAGATCTTCCCTGACCATCACCATCCTACTCAAAAACAGCTGCTCATCCCACCCTGAGCACCCTTTTCCTGATGCAGCGTTATTTCCCTTCATAGCAACCCCTAGAATTACCTGTTTTCTTATTCATGGTCTCTCATCCTCACTAGAACATAACCTCCACGAGAGCATGGACTTTGTTCTCCCAAACACATATAACAGTGCCTCGCACTCAATACATATGTGTTGAGTAAATGAAAGAGCCTGGGATCAACCGTGGCAAGAACAACGCGAGGCAAACCCAGCGACGTCGACAGCACTGTCCTGCCCTGGCCCATACACCTCAGCTCTGCACTCTAACCCCATCACTGGTTTCCACAGTTACACTTTGGTGTCTCAGGAAAGGGAACTTGGAACAGAAGAGGACAAGTTGGAGACAACTGATGTGGGCAGCTGTGAGATGCATTTGGAGAGGACTCTAACTGGCCCTCATTCTGGATCCTGTGGCCAATGCTGACAGTCTCAGGATGACAGATCACCCATTTGTCCCTTTTTAAATTAATTTTTTGTTGGAGTATAGTTGATTTATGATGTTGTGTTTCAGGTGTACAGCAAAGTGAATCAGTTATACATATACATATATCCACTCTCTTCTAGACTCCATCCCACGTAGGTCATTACAGAGCACCAAATAGAGTTCCCTGTGCTATACAGTAGGTTCTTATTAGTTATCGATTTTATATAGAGTACTGTGTATATATCAATCCCAGTCTCCCAGTTTATCCCCTCCTTTCCCCCTTGGTAACCATAAGTTTGTTTTCTACATCTGTGACCCAATTTCTGTTTTGTAAATAGGTTCATTTATACCATTTTTTAAGATTCCACATATAAGCGGTATCATATGACATTTGTCTTTCTCTGTCTGACTTATATGTAGTTATACGTATACTATATGTACCACCTTTCTGCCAGAGACCTCTTGGTATGTCCTACAGCAGTGAGGAAATAGGGAGAGGTGAGCACAAGAGGCAAGAAAGAGAAGAAATGGATATTACTGTGTCCCTACTATGTGCTGAGCAGTTTCACATGTATTATCTCATTCAGCTCTTAAAACAACAGGTATCGCTCTGCAGTTCACAGATACAGAAACTGGACAGCAAGGTGGGTAGGCATTGTCTGCTGATGCTGAGTGGGTGTGCCAACAGGAAGTTTGCTTCAGTAGATAACCCAGGTTCTCTTCTGCTCTGCCTGTCGCCGTGAAAAGCCTAGCATGTGTCCTGTGATGATGATCCATCCTGGTGCAGAGTTGCTGACATGTTTGCCCTTCCCCACAGTGGTGTCCTGTGGCCATCCAGGCTCCCCGCCCCATTCCCAGATGTCCGGGGACAACTATACTGCGGGGGCGGTTGTGCATTACAGCTGCACCAGCAAGCGGACTCTAGTGGGAAATGCCACTCGAATGTGTGGGCTGGATGGACACTGGACTGGCTCCCTCCCCCACTGCTCAGGTATGGGCTCTGGTGTGGGAGAAGGGGGTCCAAAGGAACACCTGGCTGGGAGGCGAGCGAGCTCCCGAGGGTGTGAGTGTGACAGATGGACGGGAGGGAAGCAGACCTTCTGAACCCTCATCGCATCCCTCCCAGGCAGAGAGCACGGCTATCAGAGGTCCCAACTGGACTTCAGCCCTTGGTGGTCTGAGCCCAGCTTCATGCCCTTAGTCAGCACTGGCCAAGCCCATACAGCCAAGAGATTGCAAAACTAGTGAAGACGCAGTTTGTGAGGTCACCCTATGGCCAGAGTCCTGTCCAGACCTTATTACCATGAAGTCCCAGGAATAGTCCAAGCCTTCCTGTTGTTCAGCCCAGGTCCAAACCCCCTCCTGTGTTCTCTTCTTCCCTGTTTGGGACTCCTGGGCCTCAGCCTGCTTCCCTTTCTGTATCACCACCTCTCCCGTTTGTCCTGTGTCCTGACTGCCCAGTGAATACAGTTCTTCCCTTTAGCACTAACACACCAGCCCCCAGACGTTTCCTATGAATGAGTTTGTTTTCCTGTTAATCTCTATGGGGACACAGAGAGATGTTATCAACACAGCACATGCAGGGAACTGCCAAAGCTCCCGTGTCCATATTTCCAGATATTCATCTGTAATGTCATAAAAGAACAAAATATTTGAAATTGAATTGTCCCACCAATGAAGAAACCACTTAGCACCCCACAGCTTTCTTTTCTTTGGGGTGAGCCTGCCTGGCCCCAAGAAGGGATGCCACTTGGGATGTTGTCCACAAGAGGGCAGCTATTCATGTAGCTTGGCGTTCCTCAGGGGACCTACCATGGCACTGAAATTAACCCCTATGACTTCCCATGCCAGATGCCCTCTAGAGGTAAGGATCCTGACCTCCTCCTAATACAGAAGCCTTCTCCTCAAAGTGGGACTTCACCCACAAGATGTGCAGCTGCTCTTGCAGTTTGAAGTTCCCAGATGAGCCTGTCTTCCAAAATTTAGGGAACTGCCAGAATACCCACCAGATATTAGTTAGGGCTCCTAAGAAAGAAATTTCCAAAGCACTGGCCACTGTTTCAAAGGGTTGTGGGCTGCCCGGGACAAGCCCAGACACGTCACTCTGTTAACACCCAAGACTTTGGCCTCTCACCCTCATTAATCTCATTAATCACCCAGTTCATGAACTGGCAGGACTGTGCATGAGCCACTGGGACTCCTTTAGCCTATCAGCTGGGCCCCAGGCTCCTGTCTGTTTGGACTTGTATTGGAAGTGTCCTGGGGAGGCTGGCATGGGGACAAGGATCATGTATATTGAGGCCTCCAGAGTTGCCCACAGAGCAAGTTCCAGGAGGAAGAAGTATTCCACAGAAGAAAAGCATGCATTTCGCATCCAAATGCCCATCCAAGCATGCATTTGCCCCAGTCTCTTTGGTGAACAGTCCCTTTTGCATAAAGTCCTCCCTCTAGACATTTCTCTAGGACATGGGACTAATGGTGTTCTTAAGGTCTGTTTTATGTATTTGGGGATCTTTGTTCTCCATGGGAAAAGGAAGTACAACGTAGGGGAGGAAAAAATCAGAAAGAAAGGCTTCAGCATCTCCAACCCATTAGCATATGTAACCCAACCACACAGTGTGTCTCCTGGCCCAAAAGCACAGAATCCAAAGTCTTTTCTCCCAAACTGTAATTGTCCTTCTCTGAAGTTGTTTTTGCAAAGGCTGTGAAATGACATACTGGAAATATTACAGAAACAATTCTTATAGATAACTAAGCTAGAAAACCTCTAAAACCTTTTCAACCCTGAGATTTCATAATTTTGTGACTACCTAAGTTCTGGTTCTGCATGTGGAAGAAGGGACTCTTCCTTGGCCACATCAAAGGTCAAGGGGAGACTAGAAACAAGCTGACACCTTGGGAACATGAAAAAGTAAGAAGCAGAAAAGAACCTTCAGAAGACATGGACCTCACTCATTAGGGGATATGTTGCTTTAAGCTGTTTGATCCCCAATCCTGAATATTCTGAAGAATAGTTTGCAATCTTACTTCTCCTGTTGACTTCCTCAAGGATGACAGACACTTAGGAGAAGAGTATCATGGGCAGAGCTTTCCTGGAGACCTCTGAGGACAGGAGTAGAAGGGATTCCATAAATACTAAGGCTGAGGAATGAATGAATCTTAAATACCTTAGATAAGAAAGTGAAGGTGGAAAAATAGGTGATTAGGAAGTAACGCTAGATCTGTACTAGTGAGTGGGATATAATTCCACCAGTGATACAGATATCATCTTTTGCAACATCATCTCCTGTCAGTCTTAAAAGATACACATTCAGGAGTTCCAGGGTCAGATTTTCAAACCTCATTCTGTACAGTCAGTGCACCCAGATGGTGCATAATAGAAGTCATAAGTCCCTGGGCCATAAAGGACATGCAGAGATTTCTGGCATTTGAGACACACTTCAGGAAGTTCATTGCCTACCTCTGCAGTGTCATCATCTTGCTGATGTACCTCTTCAGTAAAGAGTCAACAGTTGCCACCTGCCCCCATGGTACAGTATTCTGTCCCAGACTTCCTTATATCGTTGAAACAGAGGCCAAACACTGCAGTGGGGACTGTTCTGTCCGATAATGCCCAGGATCTGGGAGTCCACCCTTAGGCCTGTTGTTTAATAGTGCTGGCTTCAGCTGAGGCCAGCTAGCCAGTGAGGGAGAGAGAGCAACTCACCATCAGGGCTGCCTTCAAGGGGACCCTGTACTGCCTGTTGCATGAGCCACATCCTGGAAAACGTCAAAAGATAAGAAAACCTGGCCAAGTGTGATAGGCTTTCTTTTTTCAAGTGTTTGAGTTGAAGGCTGAATGAATCCCTCTTCCATGGTAAGGAGCAGAATGGGGAACATGGGGTTATATAGTATTCTCATATTCTGAGACTAGACTGGAAAAGGAAATAATCCCAAAACTGAGAGGAAGATACATTAACAGTGAATGGTGGGGTACACATGGCTTAAGCCCCTTGTGGTCAAGATGTTACTATCGATGCCTACACATGTGGATTCACGAGGAGGTGCATTCCACATCACTAAGGCAGGAGCCTGTCCTGGTGACTGCACTAAGGCAGGAGCCTGTCCTGGTGACTCAGGCTAGACACACGGTCAGTTTCACTGCCCTTATTCTCAGGGCCCACTGCCCTTCCTTAGCATCAGCCCAGCATCTTTCTCTCTCCAAGTTCTCCACTCCCTTTCCTGCCATGCTAAAAACAACGGGGTTTTTGGTTCTGGTCCATAGGAACCAGCATGGGAATCTGTGGTGACCCTGGCATCCCAGCCCATGGCATCCGTTTGGGAGATAGCTTTGCCCCAGGCAGCCTGATGCGCTTCAGCTGTGAAGCTGGCCACGTACTCCGGGGATCATCAGAGCGAACTTGTCAAGCCAACGGCTCGTGGAGCGGCACGCAGCCTGAGTGTGGAGGTAATGTATGTGACCATTCTGCTTCTCCCCTCTGCCGGCCCCAGGATCTTCCCCCATTTTCCTACTCCCTAGTGCCTGCCCTCACATACACAGATAAAATCCAGGGCCCCATTTGAACCCTTGGCATGGTGAATAGCGGGCATCAACAGAGAGTTCATGTTCATGTCATTAGTAATCCAAAGGCAAACATATTCCCCACTTACCTAAGAAGGGAAGACACCAGGATAAACTAAGTTAAGCACATTTGTGCATTTATTTCCATACAGTTTCATTCAACAACTGTGTGCCAAATACTGTAGTATAGGCTAGAGACACAATGGTGATGGAGACAGACCCACTTTGCCCTCTTGGAGCTTACAGTTTAAGGGAAAACACTGTGTTTAAATAGCATCCAAAGTGCCAAACGAAATACAGATCCAGCTTTTAAAAATCCTTTAAAAGTAATATAAGCTCTGAATGATGGTTCCTGAGGTATGCCCGGTAGGGAAAATATATTTCTCCACGCACTCCTAAATTTCTGGAAAAAAAAACCAAAACTCTTTTTTAAAACCTCTCTCCCTAAAGTCCAACTTTTTGTACCTGCTCCCCAAATTTCTCCCTCCCTCTCTCCCTCTCTCTCTCTCTCTCTCCCTCTCTCTCTCTCTCTGTCTCTCCTCCCCCCTCTCTAAAATACAACCTGCATAGCACTCTCCTAGTTAGGAAGCAGTTTAACAGTAAGAGGGAGATTGGCTGAGGTGTTGGAAGAGGAAGGACGCAATATGAAATCATCATCTAGCAAGGGAGGAGTGGGAATGGAATAGGGAAATGTATAATCGCCAGGCAGCACCGAGGGCTCATTAAGGTAAGAGCCATTAACATAACGTGACAGTAGTCAGCATCGGTCTGGGTTTTTGTTCAAACACATTTAGCTACATAGTTTCAGGCACAGGGTAGGTGAAGCATTAGGTGTAGGGTTGGGGTTTTATTAGGCAACTAAGACATTGAAAGAAAGTGGCAAGGAAGATGAGGATATACACAAAGCAGTGATTATGATAAATCTTAGCATCTAAGCTGGGTAAGGAGGGGACGGGCTTATGAGTGGAGTAAGAGGCTGTGTAAAGGTGGTAGGATCCGTGCATTATAGGTCCCAATCACCAGAGAACGAATTCCAGAGGGAGCGAGCTAAAGAAATAAAAGGCAGTGGTTAGAGAATGGGCTGCATGAAATTAAGATTGTGGCATAGTCCTGAAGAGCAAGGGGAGATGCTCTGGCCCATGATCAGGGGACATCAGTGATAGAAATGGAGTCAGTGCCTCCGCCCACTTGTCTCTCCAAAGTCCTGCCTTTCTGGGGGTGCAAAGTTAGTTTTTATAGGATTTCCTAGGCATAGTAAGAGAGGTCTGTGGTACTGAGAGAGTGTTTTGGCAGGGGGAGACTTTAGTATATTCTCAAATATCCACTGTGACCCAGGTTCCCTTTCTTGCCACTCAGGTCCCAGGATGGAGTCAGCCATCAATGTCAGGAGTGTTCAGGGAACAGAAAGTGGGCAGCTGAGAGTTTGGACCTGGAAGCAAATATTTGTTGAGTGAGTGTATGTGTAACATGTACACAGCTCTTTGTGACTTCCCTTGACAAGCTCCCACTTATCTTTTAAGGCTCTACTCAAATTCTTATCTCCAGCTCCAATAAACTGCTCGCTTTTTAGTGCTTTTTTTCCTTCAAGTATAGCACTTATTACATCATATTTTAATTCATCTGTTTATAGGTAGGTTCTTAAGATAGACTGGGCTCCTCAAGGGCAGGGGACATGGCTTGGTCACCACTGCATATCCAGCACCTAGGCAGCACAAATACTTGTTGAGTGGATGGATGATAGGGCCTGTCTGTAGTGCTCATTACATAGGAATCATTTTGTAGATCTGACTCGGAGACTATGTAAATGTTGTACATACTTACAAAATAAAATTAAATGAAAGATTAGAAACAAGTACTCTCCGAATATCAAATCAAAATGGAAACAAATGAACTTAACTATGTATCAAGTTGGTGATATAATAACCCAGAGAATTATTTCAATTGGCTTGGAAAAATGAAATCTGACTATGGTACATATATCCTAAGGACAAAGAACTACAATGAAATCTTAAACTGTTTTTTGCAATCATATTGCTAGTAATAAAACTGGTATTACTATTCTGAAACTATTATGTATATAATACCATAATATATATGGATAACACAAGTTAAAATTATTTATTGTCATTAAGAACCAAGATTTTCAACATAAAAGGGGTATCACATAAAAATCAGAAATTTAAGGAAAAACTCAATTCTAAACTTGGCTTGGTAATATCAGCATAAAGTCATAATGTATTTTCAATTTGAAAAGTTATTTTCCCAGTCTAAAAGTCTAGAATCAATGACCAGCTCAGTAGCAATGAGTACCCTTAATGCCCAGATTGTGGTTTTTAAATCCATTGCCCATTCAAATGAACCAGAGCTCTTTAGAGAAATGGCTGATTCCAGGACTGGGGCAGGATATATGCAAGATGAACATGGAAAATCTTGTCATTACAACAAGGAATCTAACAAACACAAGTGGGTCATGTCAAAGGAACTCAGGAGCCAACTTGAAGGGGCTCCCACTAGTCAAAGATGGGATAATTTGAGCGTTAATAAGAATAAAAGTGACAACAGATGGAAACATAGCAAATAAATTCAAATCTGTGAATTCAAATATTGTCCTTTGGAGCTTGCTAGGGAACCAACTCATTGTTCTCACGTCTGATTTAAAAAAAAAAAAGAAATCAAGCATTAATCCAGCCGTCCTATATGAACTCTATTTCTGGGTAAGCAAATATTTGATGATGGACAAGTTCTTAAACACCAGCTAAAGCAGAAAGAATTATAGAATTAGAATATCACCATTTCTATCCCCTAATGAAATAACGAATCTGGTCAACAATATTTAATTTCTGGTAAAACCATTAAGTGACAACTAATAGGAACTTTATAATGCCAGATGAGGCAGGCAGACCCGACCCACTGGTCAGCCTCAACATCACTAACAAGGAAACAACCAGACATTCTGTGCCTCCTGATGTGATAAGAAAAACACAAAACCTTTGAAAAGTACCTTTGCCAAAAAGTAGAACTTGACTACAGTAACTACAGGGGACAGAGGAAGATGCTGAACAATGCCTCATTGGTGCAGTTAGTAAAATCCAGAAAGCGGGAGATTCTACCGGATAAATGCCCTGATTCGTGTAACAGATAAATTGTAGGAGAGGGTAATCCAGTAATCTCTGGATTCAGAGTCTTAGAGACATGCCAACCAAATGTCATGTGTGGACTTTATTTGGATCGTGATTCAAACAAATCAACTGTAAAAAAGAGATAGACAGAAACACTAAGCACCGATTGGATATTTGGTGATATTAAGGAATTGTTTAAAATGTTAGGTGTGATAATAAAACAGATACAGTCTTTAATTTTTAGAAATCATAAAAAATCCCTACAGGTCTCTCCTCCCCTTCTAAGGGGGAGATGATCCGACATGAAAGCATCCCAAGAGGCATTTCAATCCACAGGGTCCTTACATAGCACGAGGTCTTCACTCTGGGCAGGGCCCAGCCCCCCAGAGGATGCCTGCTCTTGTTCTGATGAATAATGTGTCCTTTCGGCTTCCTAGTGATCTCTTGTGGGAACCCCGGGACTCCAAGCAATGCCCGAGTCATGTTCAGCGATGGCCTGGTTTTCTCCAGCTCCATCGTCTATGAGTGTCGGGAAGGCTACTACGCCACAGGCCTGCTCAGCCGGCACTGCTCGGTCAATGGCACCTGGACAGGCAGCGACCCGGAGTGCATAGGTGAGAACCTCTGGGCTCCATGGCAAGTGGTGGCCAAGGCAATCGGGCTTCTCCGTGCCAAAGAAGAAGGTTGTCTGGAGGAGACTGGGAAGGCTGGCTGACATGGTGGGACTTGACCCTGAATGAGAATCATACAAATAGCCTCCACTTACTGGGCACATAGTATGTGACAGCCACTGAGCTAAGTGCTTTGTTTCACATGCATCACATCTTTTGATTCTCACCACAACCCCATGAAGTAGATACTATTAGCTCTACTTTATGTATGAGACAACTGAAGCTCAAAGAGGTTGAGAATAGATAATTATTTGCTATCTCTCAGACTCTAGCCAGTTCCTTGGGCTTTCTTTTTCTCTTTTAGGGAAAACCCCCAGTGCTCAGCCTGATTCTCTTTCCACCTTAAAGCTGCTGCCATCTACCATCTTTGTTAGTTCCTTCTCTCCCTTGGACCCATCCCCACCCCAGCCTGGCTCCCCTTTCTTGCTTCTCTTAAGGGCAGCTCCAGACCCTTTTCCTTGAAAAGCAAATCACTGTGGGGCCCAGATGGAAGGAAGTGATAAGATAAGGGAATCTGACAACATTCTCCCTTTCAAAGTCCTAGCTGTGATTTCAGGCTGCATTTGAAATCCCCTGTCAAGTTCACTTTTGTTCTGAGGCCAGAGCTCACCAAACCCACCCTCACTTGATACCGTAACATCGGTATGACCACTGCATCGGTCACAAGACCCTCCTCCTAGGCCACTGGACCCACAGAGGTCTCCTGGGCAGAAGAGCAGGCAGTAAGATGCCCTTTCCAGCGACAAATCGTCTTATGTGGTCCGTCAACACATCTTAAGCTCTTCAACCTGGAAACGTCCCTCTCCTTGGACCCCAGCCTCATTTATGAAGCGAGCCCTCTGGATACTTCCTCTTAGAGGTGTGGGCTTTAAATGAAAAAGATGGGTTTCCCAGCCCAAGTTGCTGGGGTGTGTAAGGATGGTGCGGGCAAGGATGGGGGATGTAGGACAGTCTTTGCAAGCAGACTTGGCTGCGGGGACTTAGAATGGATGGTGCCCAACTAGGAACCGGGGAGGGGACAGGACATCCCTACCCTGACAGCTTTCCTTCCCAGACACGTGCAGGGAGTGATAGGGATGGCACTGGGGTGCTGGGGAGAGGGTGGGGTCTGTGCTCAGAGTGAGCAATGCTCTATCTCCTCATCCCAGTCATAAACTGTGGCGACCCTGGGATTCCAGCCAATGGCCTCCGGCTGGGCAGTGACTTCAGGTACAACAAAACTGTGACCTACCAGTGCATCCCTGGCTACATGATGGAGTCACATAGGGTGTCCGTGCTGAGCTGCACCAAGGACCGGACGTGGAACGGCACCAAGCCGGTCTGCAAAGGTGTGTCTGGGGACTTCAGATGTGGACACAGGGACAAAGAAGGTACAAAAGTCTTGAACATCTAGAAGGGAGGGTGTGATGAGGCACAGCCCTGACATCTTATCGGGGGGTGTGCAAGGTGAGGAGTGGTCCCTGAACATCTGCAGGGAGGGAGTGGGAAGGTCCTGGGCCTTGAACATTGAGGGCAGGGCCGTGCAGAGAGGAGTGGGTTGTCGTAAGGTGCAAAAAGCCCAAGCTCCCAAAGGAAGAGGGGGCGTTCCTGCTTCCTGACACTTAGCCCAGACTCCCGGCGGGCACAGGGAGCCAGTGACATCCGTGCCGGCGGCCACCAGGGCCTGGTTTCCCCCGGCAGCCCCAGCACTCAACCTGCTTTGGTCTCCCCCAGCTATCATGTGCAAACCGCCTCAGCTCATCCCCAACGGGAAAGTGGTGGGGTCCGACTTCATGTGGGGCTCAAGCGTGACATATGCCTGCCTGGAGGGGTACCAACTCTCCCTGCCTGCGGTGCTCACCTGCGAGGGAAATGGGTCCTGGACTGGAGACCTGCCTCAGTGTTTCCGTAAGTCGCTCATGGGGGCCTCCGAGGCGTCCCATCTGCTGGCTCCATCCTCTTCCCTCCTCTGCTAGTCTGCTTCTAGAGCTCTGCTGCTAGGAGGCCTAGAATGGAGGTCCCCGGCCCAAAATCAGGGAGGAGCTTTGTCAAAGACACTATTAAAGGGCTTCCCTGGTGGCGCAGTGGTTGAGAGTCCGCCTGCTGATGCAGGGGACACAGGTTCGTGCCCCGGTCCAGGAGGATCCCACATGCCGTGGAGCGGCTAGGCCCGTGAGCCATGGCCGCTGAGCCTGCGCGTCCGGAGCCTGTGCTCCGCAACGGGAGATGCCACAGCAGTGAGAGGCCTGCGTACCGAAAAGAAAAAAAAAAAAAAGACACTATTAAAGAAGAAAGGGACTTTAAAGGAAGGATATGAGACTATCTTAATTGAGCCCTGGCTCCTCTCACTGTGTGGAGTCACAGTGGAAGGAAATTAAGCCAGAGATAAGGGAGGTGTTTCTTAACTTGAAAGGTCGTTAACTGGATGCGCTAGAGCCCAAAGCTGGGGTGATAGACAGGCAAGCGGGGCAGTGCTAGAAACATGCCTGTCTTCAAGGAAAATACCCTGCACAGAAGAGACGCTGGGGGCCTTGTGATTTTCTGGTGAGAGAGTTATTTCTGATCTACCTGGCCCGATTGTGTCTCAAAGAGCCTCAAGTCCATGCCAGGGCTCATTTCTTACCGAGTCCCCCAGAGAAGCAGGTTCCAGGTCACTTATTCTTGCCTTACCCCATAATCTGGCTCTGGAACTTGGACAAACAGTAGGACCTGTTTTTCCTTCCTACTTGGCATTTGTCTAATGCTGCAGAAAACTATCAGCTACACATGACACTGTTTGGAGACCTCTGAAAATTTACTTCAGTTTGGGAAATTTCAGCAGAGACAAGGGCCAGTAAAAGTGGACACAGGAAAGGCAGCATGTGGTGTGTGGTTAACCCCTTAGACTTTCGTATTCCTCCAGGGAAACATTAGGAAGGGAGCAAGACTCCAGGTTGAGTCTGGACTCAGAAACCTTGCTTTTTGTCTTGAGAAATAGCTGAATTGCTTTTTAACAATGAATTATGGTTATTGTTTAAAAAAAAACCCAAAACTGTACTATATCCAAAAATACAAAGAAGAATGAACTCTCACTGAACCCTCCTTCCCAAAGATAGCCATAGTTAGACTTGTCATACTTCCACACAATCACTATGCGTTTTTGCATGTATAGCAGTATGTATGCAATTTTCTATATAAATGGTATTGAACCATGCTCTTCACAACTTGTATTCATTCACAGGCCATCAGACCCTTGCTCTATCAATACATACTAATCTATACATCATCCTTTTTAATGGCTTTAAAGAATTCCCTTGTTATATATGCCACAACTGGTTTAATCTTCTCCTACTGGTGATGAAGTTGGGTTTCTCCAATCTAATCATGTTAGAAGCAGTTCTGCAATATATAGCCTCGAAAGCAGCATTTCTTTATGCTTGTGTTGAAGTCCTAGGAGTGAGGATGCTGGGCCAACTGGTGTGCACGCTATACGTTTTGACGCATGTTGCCAAACTGTCTTCTAGAAATGGTGTCCCAGTTTACACTCCCACCAGCAGTTGGTGAGAAGATTTCTGGACTCACACCCTCACTAACAGTTGATTTTGCCAATATTCTTAACATTTACCAGCCTGAGGAGTTTAAACAAATAGCTCATTGTTTTCATTGCCATCACATTGCTTCTTAGCCAAACTGAGCTGCTCTTTGTCATCCACTCGTATTTCTTATTCTTTGAGTTGCCTCTTCCTGGGTGTGGTGACTTCCAATTGGCTCGGCCTTTAACTGACTTCTGATTGCTCCGTCCAGACTCCGCAGCTTCCAGGGCCAGGCTTCCATTTGATTTCACATCTGACTGTGAACCTCATGACTCTATGTAAAGACACACACACACACCATAGCATAAAGAAGGTTCCTCACGCTTGAAGTGATGTCTTGGGGAACTTGGCCTTCCACAGTCAATTTTTTTTTTTTTTTTTTTTTTTTTGTGGTTCACGGGCCTCTCACTGTTGTGGCCTCTCCCATTGCGGAGCACAGGCTCCGGACGCGCAGGCTCAGCGGCCATGGCTCACGGGCCCAGCCGCTCCACAGCATGTGGGATCCTCCCGGACCGGGGCATGAACCCGTGTCCCCTGCATCGGCAGGCGGACTCTCAACCACTGCGCCACCAGGGAAGCCCCCACAGTCAATTTTTAAAGATGCTCTCTGCTGATCCAAATGAAACGGGCACACTCAGATGCTGCTCACTGCAGGGTAAATACACAGTCCATGGAAAGGCATTTGGCAATAGGCATCAAGAGCTGCGAACACACTCAAACCCTTAAGGATAGTAAGTTCACTCCTAGAGAATTCCCCTAAGAAAATAATACAAGTTAAAGAAAAGCCATAAGTAACTTTATAATAATAGAAAATGCCTAATGTGAGGGTTAGGATAATCATGTTACACCATCTCATTGCGAATTTACATAGCCAATAAGTGATAATGATGTCATAAACACGGGAAATGTGTACAGAATATCAAGTGAACAAAGCAAGGCTGACAGCACCTGGACATCAGGTTTGCAGCCACGCACAAGTTTCCATACAACTGAGCAAACACTAGAAGGGAATGAGCACAAAAATGAACAAAATGTTTTGGGTAGTACGATGATAGTTTATTTTTTCTCCATGTTCTAGACTTCCTGTAATGTTACTCTATTACATGGATATGGTTATTAATAAGCATTTGAATGTGGAAAGGAGAGGAAACACACAGCAGCGCTGAGGCAGGTGTAATCATTGACCCAGGGCTGCCCCACAGCCAGAGTTCAAGTGGAACCAAGAGGAAAGCAGTACAAGGACCAAAGGCTGGGTGGGGGTTAAGGGGGGCGAGCAGACTGAGTTCTAGAAAGCAACTTGGACCTGCCCTTCTCCCTCGTCTTCCCAGCTGTGTTCTGCGGAGATCCTGGCATCCCGGCCCATGGCAGGAGAGAGGACCGAGGCTTCTCCTACAGGTCTTCTGTCTTCTTCTCCTGCCAGCCCCCTCTGGTGCTGGTGGGCTCTCCACGGAGGTTCTGCCAGTCAGATGGGACGTGGAGTGGCACCCAGCCCAGCTGCATAGGTGAGAGGTGACCGGGAGCAGAGTGTCCCAGCTGGTGGGCATCCTTCTTTGGGTCCCGAGATGATGAATTTTCTTCCCGGTCTTCATCGGTCTCATCTGCAAAAAGGGGTGAGCACTCCTCTAAGCTACTTAGAACAGAAGGTGAAGTAGCCAGAGCTCATGTGCTGCCGGGAATCATCGTCAGCCAGGGCATGACTCCGGGGGGAGATTTCCAAGGGCAGGGAAGTCAGGGCGTGACTCCATCCTCTGTCCTGCATCTGTTTCTCAGAGTGAGCAGGGGCGATGAAAGCTTCCGTGACCATGGTCTGTTTCTTTGTTCTGCAATCCAGACCCCACGCTGACCACGTGTGCGGACCCTGGCGTGCCACAGTTTGGGATCCAGAACAATTCCCAGGGCTACCAGGTAACGAGGTCAACCGAGATCCGGCCTTTCTGCCTTCTGTCCCTTCTTGTCACTGTCCTCAGTCTCAGAGGACTCAGGACAGCACTAGGGGGCATGAGACCTTGGAAGCTGGAGAGAGAAAGCAGCCTGCTTCTTCAAGCCAGGCTGCACAGCACGCCCCCTCAGAAACAGGCAGGCGTTTACACCAACCCGAGAAGCTGATGTGGAAGAACAGACTCACGTGTAGCTCCACAGGCACTTCCCAGCAGCCCCTTGTGACTGGGGCAGGGACGGAAATGAGACAGATGGATCTTCTGTCCCCAGGGCACCCATACCCTACGGGGCTCAGACAGGGTGGTGGGAGCCAGCAAGTGCCACATGGGAGACAGTCTCCTGCCCAGTGGGCCCGTCCCAGCAGGATACAGGCTCCAGGGACACATCTCAGAATGTGCTTCAAAAGGAAAGGATGTGGACAGCCTGGATGGGACCCTCTGAGCAGAAGGAAGCAGGAAAGTATGGGTGTGTTCAAGGCAGGACAATGAACTGGAGCCCCCAATGTGCCCAGGGGATATCGGGGACTAAGCCAGCAATGGCGGGTTGGGATCTTCCCTAGTAATGGGACTTATCAGATATTTACTGCCGTGAACTATTCTAGGTGCTAGGAATACAGTGGGAACAAGACAGGCCAAGCGCCTGCTCTATGGGAGTTCCCTGGCTGGTGACAATAAATAAACAAGATCACTTCTGTGAGCGATAGGCGTTACACATGGCACAATATAAAAGGGTGTGACGGGGGTGGGGAGGGTTGCTGTTTTAGGAAGCAGAGTGAGGGAAGAGGCCTCCTAAACTTGAACTGTGGCGCCCATGGTGGGAAGCGCCAGCTCTGTGCAGAGCTGGGTGGGCGTTCCCAGCAGAGGCAACGGCCAGGGCAGAGGAGCGCTCAGGCAGGGAACTTGGCAGGTGGCAGGACTAGAAAGCTGGCCAGCCAGCGGGTCGGGAGCATAAAGAGAGAGGAGAAGGACATGAAGCCGAAGAGCTAGGCTGGGTTTGAAAACCACCTGGCACTGCCTTGTGAAATTAAATATTCACACATCCTATGACCCAGAGTAAGCAACCCCAGAGACGCTCTCATACGTGTTACCAAGAAATGAGAAAAATCCTGGTGTAGTCTCAGGAGGGTTCATCACACAGCAGTGACAATTAAGGAACTATAGCTCCACACACATGGATGACTTAGAAACATAGTATTGAACGTCAAAAGTGGTAGGATACTATTTCTAGAAAGATTAAAACCAAGAAAAATTTATATTGTTTAGAGATATATGTAGGCATATGTGATAGAATTATTTTTTAACTAAGCAAGAAAATAAAAACACAAAATTCAAGAGACTGGTTTTCACCGAGGGGAGCTGAGGAACAGGGCAGGAAAGGAGCAGGCAGATGACAAACCTGTCAATGATGTTCTAACCCTTAGGTTGAGTGCTGGGCTCCACTTAAGGTGTCCATTTTATTATGATGATTCACGTCTGTATATGTGCCATATATTCTTTTCTATGCACCAAATATCACATAATAAATTTTGAAAAGAGAAGGGCATGGACCAGGTCATATAGGGCCTTGAGACCATGATAAGCATTTTGGATTTTATTCTAAATGTCATAGGAAACCATTTGAAGGTGACTTCATCTGATCCATCATTTGAACTATCACTCAGGACCCTGAGGAGAGGATGAACGATAGGGGTTAAGAATGGAAGCGCTTAGACAAATAGGACATTATTGCAGCATCTTGAGAGAAAGATGAGGGTGGGACTGAGCCGGGGTAGCGAAAGTGGACATAGAGAGATGTGAAGGGGTCGGGAGGTATTTTGTCGGTAGAACCAAAAAGACTTCTTGAAGGATTGAATGGAGGGATTGAAGGAAAGGGAGAAATCAAGGACGACTTGAAGTTTTTGACTTGCACAACTGGGTGGATAGGGGTACCATTTGCTGAACGAGGTGATGGGCGTGGAGGAAGGGAGTAGAAATTAGGTTTCACCTTGCGTTTCAATTTGCTCCCAGAGGTAACAGAGACACGTGAGTATTTTGAGCTGGGAAATAGTGTGATCCGAGTTGCAGTTTAGGAAGCTGATCTGGCAGCATGGTGCCGCACGGATTAGAGATGGAGAGATGGAGCTGGTGGCTGCAGGGAATGTCAAGTCAGACAGTGAGGGGCTAGTGGAGCAGAGGGAGGGATGCAGGGAGGGTAGCAATTCTGCTCAAGAGATTTTTCACAAAGCATAGCTCCAGATTCTATAGGGGACATGTCCTAAAAGAATTTATAGATTCATGGAGGGAAGAGACACACACAGTAATATTCTACTTTGCACAGTTCTTCACATTTCATAAAATGCTTTCAAATCTACCCTCACATTTGAGTGTCACGACATTCCAGTGTAGTGTGGCAGGGCTGCTCATCCCAACTCTACACAGGAAGGCTAAGGTGTAGAGAGTTTCGTGCAGCCTGGCATCCAGTGAGTAAATATAGATACCAGAACTCAAACCCAGGGTCTTCTGATTCTGGGTCAGGCACTCAGCCCCCCGCAGCAGAATATGATATATCCCATGAGAGTGTTGATCTGGCCCAGGGAATTGGGTGAGGCCTTGTGGAAGAGGCATAACGTAAGCTGCCTCAAGGGATAGATAAGATTTAATCAGGCAGAGAAACAGAAGGGTGGGTAGGAGTAATGTCGTGGGAAAGTAAGCAGTCAGGTGACAGGTATGAAGCGTCGCTGGATGGAAGGTGATTGTGGGAACTTCGTCCTGGCCACAGGTTGGAAGCACCGTGCTCTTCCGTTGTCAGAAAGGTTACCTGCTCCAGGGCTCCACCACCAGGACCTGTCTCCCCAACCTGACCTGGAGCGGAACCCCGCCCGACTGTGTCTGTGAGTTCAAACTTCACCTACAGCCCAGACAACTCCTCCTGGCAACTCATAATCTCCCCCAGCTGGGCATCTAGGCAATGCTTGAGTGCTCTGAATGACAGAGCTCACAACTCCTCACTGGGCCCAGTACTAGTTTCTTTGTACTCCTTACCCCTTGGAGCCCCACAGAAGATATTTACACACAGAAGCCTTTCTGATATTTGAAGGCAATTCCTATGCCTTCGCAAAGAAAAAGAAAGAACTTTCCCATGGCAGCAAATACTAACAACTACAAGGCCTGCCCTCAGGATGGAAGATTTCAGGCTTTTGACCATAATTACTCCTTTTCCCTCAGGAAAATTGCTGCAGGTTTAGGTTCTCCCAGGGTTGACTGAGCCAATATCCACAGGATCTCCATCTTGGCCTCTCGTATAGACATCAAGGCTGAGGTGGGGCTGGGGCTGGGGAGGGGATGCTGGACCTGAAAGGGACCCATAAGGGAAAGGAAGGGGGTGGTCCATCAAGGAACAGGGGAGTGGTGGAGAGACCTCCTGGAGACCCTCGTCTCCCAGCAGCGTCTTCCCTGTCATCCAGCCCACCACTGCAAGCAGCCGGAGATGCCGACCCATGCCAACGTTGGGGCCCTGGACTTGCCCTCCATGGGCTACACACTCATCTATTCCTGCCAGGAGGGCTTCTCCCTCAAGGGTGGCTCCGAGCACCGCACATGCAAAGCAGATGGCAGCTGGACAGGCAAACCACCCGTCTGCCTGGGTGAGTGTGCCCCCTTGGTGAGCTTCTCCAGGGTGGGGGGGTCCAAAGGGGTCAGCTGAGCTTGAGTGAAAGAGGGCCAAAGAGAAGAAAGAAATGTGATTTCCGGAAGCTGGAGCCTGCTTCTGATTTTCTGAGGTGTTGAGTCTAGGAGATGAAACCAGAGTAGTCTAAAGAGGCACAGAGTGAAGCCATCCCAAGTTTTACCTTGCTACCTTCTGCTTGAGCTTAAACACTCTGCCCAGTGTTAAGTATACAGTAGTCTAAGGATTATACTTAATCATCAGACAGAGAAAAGCTCTGTGTTCCACTAAACTGGAATAACACATTATGCATATATGCCTATCATAACCTTGATAAAACTACCCACTCACAGATCCCTCAGGATTACCGTGATGTCTCAGACCTCCCTCCCCCTCTTCTTCATTTATTTGTTCTCTATTTATTGAGTATTATCACTGTGCGTGGCTGTGCCGGGCATGGGGGATGGGGAGGTGAAAGACACAAACCCTGCCCTAAAGGAGCTCACATTCAGCTGTGGAAGACACACACATTATCAGATATAACAGTACCTTCAGGAACATAGAGATGCACTGAATGCTGTGGGGATGATGGGAAGGGCACTAATTCAGCCTAAGGGGGAGGGGAGAATCAGAGAAGGCTTCCTGGAGAAGGTAATCTGAGTCCAGTCTTAAGTAAAGAATCCAGCAAGGATAAAGGATGGGTTTGGTGCTAGGATGGCATTCAGTAAGATGCCTGTTACAGGTGCTGACCTCACCTCACCACATTCCAGGTATTGTTCTAAGTACTTCGTGTACTAACTCAATCCTTGCAGTCATCCTATGAGGCAGGTGTTACTCATATCTTCATTTAATATATGAGGAAACTGAGGCACAGAGAGGTTAAGTAACATGCCCCAAGGTCACCAGCTGGTAAAGGGAGAGAGCTGAGACTCAGACCCTGCAGGTCTAACTTCAGAATCCAAGCTCTTAAGTACTCTGCTGTCCTGCCCCTCAGAGAGAGAAGGCTTCAGGTTCAGAGCTAGAATTTAATAATGTATGTTCATTGTATGAATTGTTGTAAATTTCTTTTATTTAGGGAAAGTAATATTTGTGCTCCACAAATGGTAGTGGTATAATTTTTCTTTTTTAGAGTACATTTAACGTTTAATTGTGGTAAAATATACAAAACATAATATTTACCATTTTAACCATTTTAAAGTGTACAATTCAATGGCATTAGATACATTCACAATATTGTGCAACCATCACCACTATCCATTTTCAGAATCTTTTCATCGTCCCAAACAAGAACTTTGTACCCATTAAACAATAACTTTCCATTCCCCTTACTCTGCAGCCCCTAATAACCTCTATTGTATTTCCTATATCTATGAATTTGCTGATTCTAGGTACCTCATGTTAGTGGAATCATATGATATCTGTCCTTTTGTGTCTGGATTATTTCACTTCGCATAATTTTTTCAAGGTTCATCCATGTTGTAACGTGTTATTACTTCATTCTTTTTTATGCCTGAATAATATTCTATTGATGGATATACCACCTTTTGTTTATCCATTTGTCCATTGATGAACATTTCAGTTGTTTCCACTTTGGGACCATTATGAATAATGCTACTTTGAACGTAAATGTACATGTTCTGTTTGGATATATGTTTTCAGTTCTCTTAGGTATATATCCAGGAATAGAATAACTCAGTGTTTAACAGTGTAAGGAACCGTTCTGCAAAGTGCCTTTACATTTACTTTACATTCCCACCAGCAGTGCACCAGGGGTCACCAGGGGTCTAATTTCTCTACATCTTCCTTGCCAGTACTTGTTATTGTCCAGCTTTTTGAGTATAGCCATCCTAAGTGGGTATAAAGTAGTATTACATTGTGGTTTTCATTTACATTTCCCTAATGACTAATAATGTGGAGCATCTTTTCATTTGTTTATTGGCCATTTGTGTATCTTCCTTGGAGAAAAGTCTATTCAAATCCTTTGCGCATTTTTTAATTGGGCTATTTGCCTTTTTATTGTTGAGTTGTAAGAACTCCTTTATGTCCTGTTGATTTCTTTTTTCCAGCTTTATTGAGGTATAATTGACAAAACAAATTGAAATATATTTAAAGTATACAACATGATAATTTGATATACATTGTGAAAGGATTCCCACTATCAAGTTAACACATCCATCACCTCACACATTTATCTTTTTTTTTTTTGGTGAGAGCACACGAGTTCTACTCTCTTAGCAAGTTTCAATTATACAATGCAGTATTATCTACTATAGTTACCATGTTATACATATACATCTTATCTTATAACTGAGAGCTTGTATCCTTTTACCAGCCTCTCCCTATTTCCCCCTCCCCCCAGCCCCTGACAACCACTATTCTACTCTCTTTTTATAAATTTGACTTTTTAGATTCCACATGTTAAGTAGTAGCATGCAATATTTGTCTTTCTCTGTCTGGCTTATTTCACTTGGCATAATGTCCTCCAAATTCATCCATGTTATCACAAATGGCAGGATTTCCTTCTTTTTAAGGCTGAATAATATTCCATTGTATGTATACACCACATTTTCTTTATCCATTCATCCATCAATGGACACTTAGTTTGTTTCCATAGTTTGGCTATTGTGAATAATGCTGCAGTGAGCATCTCTTCAAGACAAAAATTTCATTTCCTTTGGATATATAGAAATGGAATTGCTGGATCATATGGTATTTCTATTTTTAATTCTTTTTTTATAGAAAAAAATCTCTATCCTTGTACTGGTTTACATTATTATTTTCTTCATTACAGAGAATATCTATTATTCATGTCTGCTCCTATAACAGCAGTCCAGCTTTTAAAAATTTCATATTATTCCTTTACATAATTATCCATTAGATTTGACTATTGATCCTTTACATTTATTTTTGTTTGTTTGTTTGTTTATTAGTTTCTGCTTTATAACAAAGTGAATCAGTTATACATATATATCTGTTCCCATATCCCTTCCCTCTTGCGTCTCCCTCCCTCCCACCCTCCCTATCCCACCCCTCCAGGCTGTCACAAAGCACCGAGCTGATCTCCCTGTGCTATGCGGCTGCTTCCCACTAGATCCTTTACATTTATGATTACACATTATCTATTTTTAATTCTTGAAGGAACCTCCACACTGTTACATTCCTACCAACAGTGCACAAGTATCACATTTATCGGTTTGTGTATATTGAACCATCCTTTCATCCCAGGAATAAATCCCACTTGATCATGGTGTATGATCCTCCTAATGTACCATTCATTTGGTTTGCTAATATTTTCTTGAGGATGTTTGTGTGTATGTTCATCAGGGATACAGGCTTGGAATTTCCTTTTCTTGAAATGTCCTTGTCTGGCTTTGGTACAAGGGCAATGTTTTGAGTCCTTACACTTTATATTTTGTATATCTACTGTAGGTTATGCTTTGTGTTTTTCACGAAGCTTACATAACACATATTTACAACAGTCTTTTTTTTTTTTTTTTTTTTTTTTTTTTTTTTTTTTTGCGGTACGCAGGCCTCTCACTGTTGTGGCCTCTCCCACTGTGGAGCACAGGCTCTGGACGCGCAGGCTCAGCGGCCATGGCTCACAGGCCTAGCCGCTCCGTGGCATGTGGGATCTTCCTGGACGGGGGCACGAACCCGTGTCCCCTGCATCGGCAGGCGGACTCTCAACCACTGCGCCACCAGGGGAGCCCCCACAACAGTCTTTTTTTAAGCTGATAGCAACCTAACTTGGAATGCATACAAAAGCTCCACGTTTTTACAGTCCCCCACATTTTATGTTTTTGCTGTCACAATTTACATCTTTTATATTGTATATCCATTAAAAATTATTGTAGTTATAGTTATTGTTACCATTTTTGTCTTTTAACCTTTATACTAGAGTTACAAGTGATTTACCCACTAACATTACAATATTAGAGTATTCTGAATTTAATCATGTATTTATCTTTACCAGTGAGTTTTATACTTTCATGTGTTTTTATGTTAGATTTTCACTTCCACTTAAACCCCTGCTGTTTAACCCCTCTATTGAATTTTTCAGGTCAATTATTACATTTTCAGCTCTATGGTTTCTGTCTGGTACTTTTAAAATATTTTCTCTTTGTTGAAATTCTTGCTTTGTGCATTGCTTTCCTGACCTCAGTGACCATCTTTATGACCATTATTTTGAACTCTCTATTGGGTAAATCACTTATCACTGTTTCATTAGGATCCGTTTCTGGAGATTTATCTTATTATTTGGTTTGGAACATTTTCCCTTGTTGATTCACTTTCCCTGATTCTCTGTGTTGGTTTCTACTCATTAGATAAAACAGGCAGCTCTCCCACCCAGTCTTCTGTCATTTAGGCAATGAACCTCACCAGTCAGTGCAGCCCAATCACCTGGTGCCTCCCAAACCTTTGTGATTGTCCAAGCTGTCGTCTTTATTCCTAGTGGCTCCCAGTAGTTGAGGGTGTACCAAGACCCATCAGTGTCCCACAGAGGTCAGCACCTAGATGCAGGCTTATTAGAAGCAGACTCTCAGGCAACAGTTGGAAAAGTATGCAGTCAGACCCCTTCCAGGGAGAACCTGGGAGATGTGCATTTTTACCTGCTCCCTCAGTGTGAGACCAGGTATATAGCCACAGGGGTTTCTACTGTGTCCATTTAAAAACTGCTTCCTTGTTTGCTGTAGTCCTGTGGGACTCATGAACACAAGCCCCAAGCCCCATTGGCCTTCAGAGCTAGGTGATTTGGGCACCCATCCCTCAGGTGGCAGCCTTAAAAGTCAGGGTGCTAGATGTGTAGTACAAACTCAACACTCTCAGGGAAAAGCTGGGAGTTGGGGGTCCCTCCTGATTGTATGGTGCCGTGCCAGGTGTGGGGTTTATTTCAAGAATGTGTCTCAGCCTTTCCTACCTGTTTTGATGTGGATATTTTCTCAGTCACCCAATGTGTAGGTATCACTCAGCTAGCTTCTGGATTTCTCTCGGAGAGAATTGATCTGTTTTCTCCTGCACATTCAGTGTATCCATGGGAGGAGGGGAATTCAGGAGCCTCCTATGTTGCCATCTTGGTCCAGAGTCCCTTCAGCTGTTCTTTATATATCTAGAATATAAGACCCGTATCAGATGCATGATTTTCAAATATTTCCCCATTTTGTGGGTTTTCTTTTCACTGCCTTTTTTTTTTAATTTACAGTACTTTCTTTTTTATTTCGTTCATCACCTAAAATTTAAGCTCCATTTTATCCTGTGTTAATTTTTTTCTTTTTTTTTTTCAGGTGTGGATTTTTTTACAGCCTTATTGAGATATAATTGATATACAAAAACTGCACATATTTAATGTATGCGATTTGATGAGTTTGGATCTTTTCACTTTCCTGTTGGTGTCCTTTTAAACACAGAAGCTTTTAATTTTGATGAACCTCAATTTATCTATATTTTATAGGTTTACTTGTGCTTTTACTATCATATTTAAGAAACCATTGCCTAATCCAAGGTCACAAAGATTTGTACCTGTGTTTTCTTCTAAGAGTTTTGGGGTCCAAATTCATGCTATTGCATGCAGATATCCAATTGTCCCAGCACCATTTGTTGAAAAGACTATTCTTCCCTCATTGGATTGTCTTGGCACCCTTTTCAAAGGCCATTTGACCACAAATGTGTGAGCTTACATTATGATCCTCAGTTTTATTCCACTGATCTGTATAACTGTCCTTATACCATTACCGCCCAGTCCTGATTACTATAGCTTTGCAGCAAGTTTTGAAGTTGGGAAGTGTAAGTCCTCCTTTTTGCTCTTCTTTTTCAAGATTGTTTTGGCTATTCTGGGCCCCTTTTATTTCTATATGAATTTTAGGAATGGACTGTCAATTTCTGCAAACAGACAGCTGGGATTTTGATAAGGGTGGTGTTGAATCTGTAGATCAATTTGGGGAGTATTGCCATTTGAACAATATTAAGTCTTCCAAGCCATGAGCATGGGATATCTTTCCATTTATTTAGATCTTTAATTTCTTTCAATGATGGCTTGTAATTTTCAATGTACAAGTCTTGCACTTCCTTGTTTACATTTATACTTAAGTATTTTTTAAGCTATAATAGGTACTTACATTTAAAAATACAAAATGCTTTAGATGCAGTTGAATCGCAACTCAACCCCTTACTATAAGACCCTGGGTAAGTCCCTTCACCTCTCTGCCTCTAACAAGTTTCTCTTCTATTAAATGAAGACAATAATGTCTACTTCACAGTTCTAAGAGAAGGAGTAAATGAAATAATAACATGAATAAAGTGCCTAGCACAGTGTCTGGCACATAAAATGCTTTCTCCCTCTTTGCTCCCTTCATCTTATAAAACCTAAAACAGGGCTTTCCTGCTGGCGCAGTGGTTGAGAGTCCGCCTGCCGATGCAGGGGACACGGGTTCGTGCCCCAGTCCGGGAAGATCCCACATGCCGCGGAGCGGCTGGGCCCGTGAGCCATGGCCACTGAGCCTGCGCGTCCAGAGCCTGTGCTCCGCAACGGGAGAGGCCACAACAGTGAGAGGCCCGCGTACCGCAAAAAAAAAAAAAAAAACCTAAGACAATAAAGGCATTTTGTTCAGAGGTGTGCCTTCATGGAGTCACTGTGGAAAATATGTCCACAGCCTTCTGTACACCCGAACATAAGCTGACTTCAGAGTTGGAGACAGTAGGGGGAGTCCCCCCCCCTTTACTTGACAACAAGACAGATATTTCTGTTGTTTCTCTGCAAAAGAAGAAAAGACATTAATATTTATTGACTGTGGCTTTCACATTCATAACCACATTTATTCAGCGTAGACCTGGGAGATATGTTTCAGTATTTTCCCATGTTTCAGATGAGGAGACAAGACTCTGAGTGGTGACGTGACTAGATGAGGTCACACAATCGCTAAGTAGCACTGCTGGGACCGGAACCTAGGCTGTCGGGCTCAGGCCCAAAGCCTTCTCCTTTGCCTTTGCCTGTGAGGGCTTCTCTGTCTTAATATCGTGACTCCAAGGGACGGAAGCCCTCCACTGAAACCCTTACCGGGACTTAGGCGCTTCACTCTTGATTGGCGGAAGGCCGTTCTTTGTGCCAGGCCTCTGGGAGGAAAGCAGAGGCCCTTCAACCAAGGGTCCTCCGTGGTGGCATTCAGCAGACCTGTGTGCTGGGGTGGGAAATAGACATCTTTATTGTCCTTTACCTCTTACTGAAATGTAGCATTTCTTTAATTTAGGATATAGACAAAAACTTGTAGTAGTGTTAACAATACCTATACATGTGTCACCAGTAGAAACTGCAGAGATTTCCACATTGCACTACAATAGTTATGGATATCACGAAATGTTGCTGGGAATTCCCTGGCGGTACAGTAGTTAGGACTCTGTGCTTCCACTACAGGGGACACAGGTTCAATCCCTGATCAGGGAACTAAGATCCTGCATGCCGTGTGGCATGGCAAAAAAAAGAAAGAAATGTTGTTTATGTTCCTGACTACTTCAAGATTAGAATGGTTACTGGACCTACTACTAGATCCTGTTATTTAATGCAGTAATAAAAAAATCACATATATAGCTATATTCTAATTTTTTGCTTAATATTTCAATGACTATAATTGGTAAATGGATTTCCTTTAAACTCTTTACATCTCACCAGACAAAGTAGCCCACCTCCTGGTCTAAGAGGATAAGTCCAAAGCAAGATCTCAACCCACTGACTTAATGTCAGAGAGCTGGCCATTATTTTTCTAATAGAACATAAACCAGAGAGTGAACCTGTTTTCTTCCATTCTCTTTCCCCAGCAGAGGTCCGGCCCAGTGGGAGACCCATCAACACTGCCCGGGAGCCTCCGCTCACTCAAGCTTCAGGTAGGTACGCTCTAGATCTTTGGCTCAAGAAACTGGTATTTCTTCCTTCACCTACTTACCCAGAAACATGCACATGAGTTTCTGTGTACCCAATAGGAGGGTGTGAAAACAGTCTATAGAGCTGAACAGATTTCCCCACCTACCTCCCAACCCCAGGCAGACCTCAGGAGGAAGTGAGCTTGAAGGAAGCAGGAATTGCATCCAGAATTGAGAGCCAAAGGCTTCTAGAAACATGTCCAGAGTTTCAAGCTCTGGAGCCAACCCTTTCTGGCACAGGGCTGGCCAGTGTGTGGTCAGACACATACACCCAGGTCCTGCCTAGGGAGCTTGCTGGAATTGGTTACATTTTTAAAACAGGTATTGTGTCTTTCAAAGTGTGATGTGCAGAACTGGGCACAGAACTGCAGGTATGGCCTGACCAATGCAAAATTATTCTAGACTATCATATCCTTTTTTGAACCTTATACTTTTATTTACCATATTAGCACGTGTGTTATACAAGAAAGAAAACTAGATTTGGCATCAAACTCAATTAAAGTTCCATTTTGGTCACTGACCAGCTGTGTCCTTGGACAAAGAAACTTCACCTCTTGAGCCTCCGTTTACCTTTTGTTAAAATAAGGCTCATAATACTCTCCCTAGAAAATTATTATAAGGATAAATAACAATTTTGGTTGCTATCATTCATAATATGCTTTTATGTGCCCAACATCATGTGACATACAATCATTTAGCCCCTGACGAGATAATCAGGACAGCCCCATTTACAGAAGTACAGATGTGGCCTACACAGGTGAGAAAGTGGAGACTCTTGTATGTAATCAAACAACTGATAATTGACAGCCAAAATGAGACTCCAGATCTGCCTGACTCCATTAGTCCATGTTCCTATTTTATGACATTGGTTTTCTCTCCTCTCTTTTTCTCTTCCTCCATCTTTTCAACCCCTTCCCTCCTTTTATTTTCTCCTTTCTTCTAGTTCATTCCCCCATCCCCTCATGTTCTCTTTTTTCTTTATCCACTTTCTCTCTCTCTCTCTTTCCCTCCACCCATCCACTCTGAGACACAGAGCATAACAAGGAGGCCAGAACACTCCACCACCTCCTGCGTGTTAGATGTTGGGGAAAACAATCTCAGGGAGTGAACTGGGGTCAACCATCAGGTTGACCTCAATTCCACCAGCACACGTGAAAGCCCCTCTCACATCTGTTTCTCAATTCCTCTAGTTCCTGGGGATGTTTTTGCAAAGAATTCCCTATGGAAAGGTACCTATGAGTACCAGGGGAAGAAGCAGCCAGCCATGCTCAGAGTGACTGGTTTCCAGGTCATCAACAGCAAGGTCAACGCCACCATGATTGACCACAGTGGAGTGGAGCTGCACTTGGCTGGTAAGGGGCAGGCCACCTCTGGGAAAGCCTGCAGATGGTATGGGTGACGGGCACATGCTCTTCACAGGAACGAGTCTACTGTCACTTCCTTGTACTATTTTGCAGGGCTCGTCTGGTAGGCAGGGGAAGAGGAAGTGTCTATTCATCTTTGTTTACATGATAAAAGCACCATAGACTAAAGGGAAATGGTTAGATGACAAACATTAATAAATTGAACGTACAAAGAACTCTTACAAATAAAGAAAAAAGAGACGTATATCCCTAAAAACTGAACCAAAAATAGGGGCAGAGAACTCCCAGAAGCCAAAGTACAGACAGTTAATAAACAAATGGAAAAACGTTTTTCGCAATAATCAAAAAAAAGTAAACATAAAATGTCACTTTCCACTTAATCCCACTAAGATTTTATTAACAATAAACTCTGGTGCTAGTCCAGTGAAGGTACTAATGCAATGCTGGTCAAAGTATAAAATAGTATAGTTCTAGAAAATAATTTGTCAACTTGTATCAAGAGCCATGAAAATGACTGGCCCCATCAATTACACTTCTACGAATTTTGATCATAAGAAATAGTTTTAGAGGGAATCAAACATTTACCAATAAAGAATGTTCACATTACAGGGCTATTTCCATAACATAAAACCTGGGAATAGAAAATTGTCTCAAAAGAAATGGATATATTAATTATAGTATGTCTGCCGGATAAAATATTATGCCACTTTGGGAGAAAATACACCTACTACAATGCATTTAAAATGGGACTCCAGTTTTTGAAGGAAAAAATTATATTCATAAGAAAGAAAATTGGAAGTAACTACACCAAAATATTAACAGTGGTTATTTCTCAGAAGTGAGATCGGGAGTGAATTTTCTTTCTTCATGCATCTCTGCATTTTCCAAAATTTCCCCAATTTTCAAATTTTCTATAATCAGAAAAACTGACTATCTTAGAAAGCAAGTGTGTATTCGAATAGATGGGTAGAACGATGGATGCATGAGTGAATGACTGTACACGTGAATACACCCCACGTGCAGTCACAGCCACTCACTCATGCACACACACACAAACACAGCTAACGTTCATATTCACTCAGTTGCTCTAAGCCATAGTCCTAAACACATTCACACACTCCCATATACGTGCCCTCATGCATTCCTGTACCCACTGAATTGTAAGCACACCCATGCATTAACTGACCCTGTAACATATACAAAATCCAATTCCCTTTATTCTTACACATGCATGTGTAAACAGGAGCCCAACCACAGGTCAGTAATCCAGTTGATTATTAACACACATATGCACATTCTTCTGTATCCTCACATTCAGCCTGCACAAACTCACAGGACACACTACACTTACCTAACTCCAGTTATACATGGGATGTACACACCAACATCTACTTGTGAAATCCCACTCAGACACTCACACCCACATACCCACAGACTTGGGTTTTGAAATTTTCCTGGATCTTTCAAGTGTGCCCTCTGAACTTTCTTTTCCCAGGAATTTACAAGAAAGAAGATTCCCATCTCCTCCTCCAAGTTTACCAGGTTACAGGGCCTGTGGAGGTCTTTGTGAATAAGTTCAAAGATGATCACTGGGCCTTAGATGGGCATGTAAGTTCAGTAAAGCCTCACTCAGTCCTTGACCTCCCTGTGCCCTTGCCCCATCCCTCATTCCCAGATCACTGGTAGGGAGGAGGAGGGGAGAAGTTGGTGGAAACTCTTCGGATCAACATGGAAACTTGGGAGGAGGGTTTCTTTGGGGCCAGGACTGGGAGCAAGGGAGTCCTCACCTGCTAGTAAAGTGAGCACAGGAAAACATAGCAAGGACCAGGAGGCTGAGAGTCTAAAGGTCAGTGCATCTGAGCGAGGTGAAGTAGGTTCTGATGTGTGAGCAGAAAGCAAGAGATTGGAGGTTGGCAGTACATGAGTAAATTCAAGCAAGTCGAAGGTCACGATGTGGTGGTGGGAGCTGGGAGAAGTTGGTGAGTCCCAGATGCACACTGAGCATCTTCTCACGTTCGAGGATGCCTGTTGTGGGTGATTTAGCACAGCTTGAGACACCAGGAGCTGGGGGAAAGGAAACAACTCTCCTGCATTCTCTTGTGGGAAAGACTTGTTCCGTGCAAGGGCATTCTTCAGGTGGGAGTTCTGCAGTGATACTCCTCTGCCCATACCTTCCAATCTCACAGGCAGGGGAGTGGAGCAGTCATCTGTCACATCCTCAGCTTCCCTGTCTTGGATTATTGAAGCTAGAAGCGGAGGGGTGGGAAGGAGGAAGAGGTCATGGGGCCAGAGGAGCAGAGAGCTGAGGGGTCAAGGTGGATCCTCACGGACAAGACTAGCTGGTAGAGGGCTGTGGGTTGAGTGACTTTGATGATAATCACATGAGAAGCAAGTGGTTTCTCCAGGGGCTGGTACATGGGGTTAGTTCCTCAGGATTCTTGAGAGTATTCTATGGATCCCCTTGGGTATCCTGGTCCTGGCTGGCATCAATAGTAGTAGTCCAAAAGCTGTGCCAGGACACCAGACTCCATTGTGCTGGGAGGATGGCCAGAGGGGAGAGAACAAGGGTAAAGTTGGGAGCTTGGAGTGCAGGCCAAGGGCTACATGTAAATGGCGCTCTGGAGGGCCAGGAACAGCTGAAAGGGCTGCCTGGGACTACAGCCAACAGTCGGGCCCACTTCTCTGTCACCTGGGGTGTGTTTGGGGGGACAGGAGGTGGGGGTCAGCCTAGAGCACAACAGACAGAGGGCTGCACCTGGGGATGGAGCATGAGTCAGAAGGAACCCCGGTAGCAGAAGCATCCTCAAAGCAACCACGCCCTCGGCCGAGCAGTCCCCAGCCCACAAGTTTGCATGTCTGTGTCTGGTACACGAACATCACAGAGGCAAGTACAGAGAGAGCCAGGAGGAGTTATGTCCCCAACTACCCGCCCCCAAATTAATAGCTATTGGAACCGGGACAAACTTTCCAAAGTACGTTCAATCTGCTAGATACATTTTTTTTTTTTTTTTTTTTTTTTTTTTGCGGTACACGGGCCTCTCACTGCCATGGCCCCTCCCGTTGCGGAGCACAGGCTCCGGACGCGCAGGCTCAGCGGCCATGGCTCACGGGCCCAGCCGCTCTGTGGCATGTGGGATCTTCCCGGACTGGGGCACGAACCCGTGTCCCCTGCATCGGCAGGCGTACTCTCAACCACTGCGCCACCAGGGAAGCCCATGCTAGATACATTTTAATCATGGTTTGGTTTGCTCCACGGTGCTCTAAAACTCAGTTTTTCATCACAATAATAATAGCTAACATTTACTCAGGGCCTATTAGGTGTTCTAAGTGCTTTACCTATATTAGCTCATATAAATCTTCAGAGCAGCCCTATGACATAAGTACTGTTTTTGTTCCCATTTTAAAATGAGGAACTGAGGCACCAACAGATTAAGTGATTCGACCAGTAGAAATAAAAATGTCTCCCTCCCTCCCGCGAGCAGTTGGAGCCCCTGCCCTATCCCCAGCACCTCGCCATTGCCTGAGGGTGGGCAGAGAGCCGATGTCAGTGGAGGTGATAGGCAGGCGGGTGAGCCCAGCTGTGGGCACCCTGTGCCTGTGGGCGTGTCTCCGGCCTGGCTGGCCGGACCTCTCGCTCCTTCCAGCATGCCTCTCATCTCACTCTGTCTGCTCCCGCCCTCACAGGTCTCCCCAGAGTTCTCCGGAGGCACCTTCATTTACCAAGGCGCTGTCAAGGGCCAAGGCTTTGGGCAGTTCGGCTTTCAAAGACTTGGTAACTAGCGTTTGTCCCTGGAGTGTATGCTTGAGCGGGTGGCGGAGAAACTTGTATGTTGGCATGGAGGGCAGGGGGTTGGTAAAGTTCAACAGTCCAAGAGGGGCTCTTAGCCTCTTTTGGATCAGGGACACCTTTGAGGTTTTGATAAAAGCTGTGTAATATCTCCCCAGAAAGAAGCGCAATGCATAATACCCTCAACTTTTGCCAAACAGTTTCATGCTCAGCCCTGGATTTGAAAGCCCCCAGCTTAAGGGACATTGGGTCTCAGATGCATCCCACAACACTATCTAGCCAGCCCTCGGGCATCCCCGGGACCCCCCGAGCATTACGACGTGGGGCTCTCAGGGCAGTCTCAGTCCCGGAAGGGTGGTATTGCTGTCCTCATTTTACAGATGGGAAACCAAGCGTCAAGGAGGCTTCCTTCCCTACTTCCTCCCCGGCATCTTTACCCTGGACCAAGCATCCTCAGTGTCGGGCATCCTCACTCCAGAGACTGGCCTTGACTCAGAGCCTCTAATGTGGGGAGGGGTCCTGGCTTCTGGGAAGCAGCTCAGGGGGAGACAGGCAGGCCCAGGTGCTTGATGGGCAGCTCGATACACCCCGGGTGCTGACTGCCCTGTCCCCCAGGACCCCCTGTCTACCGAGGCAGTGCACTGTGTTTTCTCCCAGCTCTGACCTTCAGAAAGCTCCTCCTTGGCGTAAGCGGAAACCTGCTTCCCTGTGCTTCCCACTCCACCCTGCTCCTGCCCTGGAGTTATTCCTAGCTCTATCCTCTTAGCTGCCTGCAGTAAAAGCACTCCCTCTTCCACACAGCAGCCCTTCAAAGACTTGAAAGCAGTTCCCTGGCCCCTAACACACCAGAGAGACCTCAGGAAACCGAGTTCGTCTTCTGGCTTCACGGCTGACTGCCGGTGTGCCGGGCAGAGCCGTCCCCTCTTGGACGGAGCCTCACCCCCTCGGTTCGCTGACAGGGGCAGAGGCTCTCACCGTGGTCTTCTGAGCGCTCCCAGTCTGGGGCGAGGGGCGGCGGGGAGGAGGGGAGACCCTAGGAGGCCGGAGCTTCAGCACCGCTGCCACGCCCTCCAGAGCAGGTCCACCTTCATGTGCTTTATATTTTGGCTTCCTTGTAAGGTCTCATGGGATAAAATTTCTATGGCCGAAAGAAGTTTGGAAGCTTCTAAAGGGCTGCTCTCTTTTAAGGCTTTATTCTGGGACATGGTTTCAGGTTCTCCCGCAGACTGGCTTCCCCAGGCTTGACCAGCTCGTGTGGACTGACCATCCTTCTCCAGGGAGGATGGCCCAGTGCATGGGGGAGGCAGGTGGGGGGCCCCGGCCAGCATCCCAAGCCCCACCACAGTGGCCCCTGTGTCTGTGACCTGAGGTTTCTGCTCTGGGACTTTGCAGACCTCAGGCTGCTGGAATCAGACCCCGAGTCCATCGGCCGCCACTTTGCTTCCAACAGCAGCTCGGTGGCGGCCGCGATCCTGGTGCCGTTCATCGCGCTCATCATCGCGGGCTTTGTGCTCTATCTCTACAAGCACAGGTATGGGGAAGGGACAGGAGGGTCACACGATGGGTGCCAGGACCTCTCCCTTTCCCTGAGCCACCCAGAGCCCTCCTGGCTCAGGCGAGCTGTGACCTTCTGAAGGGGACACAGAGCCTCCCTCTCCTCTTAGGGCCCCGAGTCTCCTCTCTTGACGTCTTGGTCACTCTCTCTCTCATTCCCAGGAGAAGACCCAAAGTTCCGTTCAATGGCTACGCTGGCCACGAGAACACGAATGTGCGGGCCACGTTTGAGAACCCGATGTACGACCGCAACATCCAGCCCACAGACATCATGGCCACCGAGGCGGAGCTCACAGTCAGCACGGTGTGTACAGCGGTATAGCCTCCAGGCCAGGCTGCCTTCGTCACCGCCACTGAGAGCCCCACCTCCGGCAGCTGGTGAGACACACACCCCTACAGACACATCCAGTGTGAGAGGGACTGAGTGCCCAGTGCTGCCCTGTGCTGGCCACTGAGGCAGACACCTCCGTACACCTGGGTCGGAGACTGTTGTCACCCTTTTTACAGATGGGAAAACTGAGGCACAGAGAAAGGAATTAACTTGGCCAAGATCACACAGCTAATAAGCAGGATCAGAATCCAATCCCAGGCAGGCAGCTCCAGAGGCTGTGCTCTTAGCCACTAGGCTCAGCAAAATATCCAAGTAGGTGTATTAGTCAGAACTCTCCAGAGAGAGAGAGATACATATATATACACAATATATGCATACATATATATATGTACATATATATATAAACTCTCTAGAGAGAGATATATGTACATATTATGTGTATGTTTGTATTGTATATATAGATATAGAGAAAGAGAGATTTATTTTAAGGAATTAGCTCACAGGATTGTGAGGCTGGCAAGTCTGGAGTCCACAGGGCAGGCCTGCAGGCTGGAAATTCCATCAGGAGCTGAGGTTGTAATCTTGAGCCCAAAGGCTGTCTGGAGGTGAATTCCTTCCTCTCAAGGGGGACCTCAGTCCTTTCTCTTAAGGCCTTCAACTAATTGGTGAGGCCCACCTACATTATGGAGGGTAATCTGCTTTATTCAGAGTCTACTGATTTAAATGTTAATCACATCTAAAAAATACCTTCACTGCAACATTTAGACTGGTGTTTGACCAAACAACTGGGCACCAGAGCCTAGGCAGTTGACATATAAAACTATCCATCACCTAGAGTGTAATAGATGGGCAGTTGCCATCCCTGGCGTTGGGCAAGACAGGAGGGCCCCCCATTACCCAGACAGAGGGGCAGACGCACACGGTGGCTCCCATGGGTCCACTGGACACCCTCTCTCTCTCTCTCTCTCTCTCACACACACACACACACACACACACACACACAGTCCTGCCAGGAGGAGCTGACAAGTCTAGAAGGCACGGCTACTCCCCGCTGTGTCCTTCCTCACCGATAGCCCTCCTTCTGGGGCCTGGGAACCTGCAGGAACTGTCCCCACAAGGTGTGCAAGCCACACCCTTCTGAGAACCGTGTCATCTCCCGCAGACCCCACTTTCTGGGGAAGGCAGGTGCCCTCTCTCAGGTGCCTCCTGGACCTTAGTAAGCCCAGCTCTGGGGAGAAGCACCCCAGTGCCCAGAGAGCTGAGGTTCCAACAGGGCAAGGGAGTCATCAGCCAGACCCTAAGCAGGGACAGCTCTCCTTCCATGCTCCTGTCTGTGGCAGTGCATGCGATAGGCAGTCCCGGCCCGACACGCATGCAGCTCCTGGAGGGAGCAGGCTGTGTGAGGGGTTGGCTGGCGGGAAATGAGGGACCGGTAAATGCTGGGAGAGAGAAAGGGATTGTAAAACCACTAACCAGCACTGACTTCCCGGTCTCTGGCATGCGTTGCTTCCTTTCATCCTCACAACAACTCCAGGAGCATTTTCACCACTTCAGCCTGAGTCTCAGACCATACGCCCAGTCAGTGCTGCAGCCCTCAAACATCCCAGCTTTAAGCGCTCTGCCAGGCTGCACCCCATCCTCCCCTCCCCTCCCCTCTTTGGGTCCACTTTTTTTCTCTAGATCATCTCTCTTGCATAAGTCTAAGCTTAAAATGGTAGGTACTAAGATAATTTATACATAAAGAAATAAAAATTATCTTCAGAATATATAAAGTCAACTATTGAATACAAATAAGTAATTGATTGAGTGTTTCTGCACCAAAACAAATATTTAAAGAAGGAGGAGAAATTCTTCCAGTGGGATCATTTTAATATGTCCAAATTAGTTCTGAGGTTTCACCTTTCTGCTCCATCTTTACTTTTTCCTACTCATACAAATAGAAAGCAAAAATGAAAAAAGAAGAATCCCCTCTGATGACATAAATCAGGCCTTACAGGTGATCTGTAGTGACTCTAAACTTGGAGTTGCAAAATTATTGAACAGTAGAGGAAAGAAACAAGAATGTCCCAAGACCTGCACACACACCCTCACTGCCACTCCACATCTGGGGCTCCGCTGGGTCCCAGGTGCCTGTGTGCACGAAGTTTCACCTCTGGGTCACCTGGGGTTGGTTGCTCCAGGTCTAGGCAGCCCTCGCACTGCCCCTCGCCAGCATCCAAGGCCTCGGAGCATCCCGCCCAGCACACAGCTCTCCGCGAAGGCCCCTGCTCGCTTCCGGCCCTTCCAGAGCTGGAGCAGAGAAGGTGTTGCTTGGCTTAGGAAGGTGATGCATGAAAAACCACCCTGAATAGACGCACATACATTTAAAATGAGTCACAAGGTGATAAATTCAAATGATGCCTCACAAGAATGGCTGAAATTAAAATAAACCCCACACAGGGAAGTCATCGAGGCCTGCGGGGTCAGCAAGTAGAGGGCAAGGGACAGGGCTGTGTTATGACTTTCATGGACCCTTTCCTCTGTTTAAAATTAAAAATGGTACTTTACAACTATGTTGTTATACAGATGAATATAATCCAGGCTGGATTCATTATTACACGGCCATTATTATTATTTTCACTTTTTCCTTCTGATTTTGAAAGAAACTAAAAACACTTTCCTGGACCCCTAAAAGTGTAGCAGCCCCTAGGCGCTGGGGCTCCTTTGGCTGACAGGTAAGTTGGCCCTGCCCGGGGGAAGAAAATGACATGAGGAAAATATATATTCTTCTGTGTGTATTTCCTACCTACACCTCCACCCTTAGTTCGGGAGGATTAAAACTCAAAGGTAAAGATCAAGGCAACTGATTTTCTTTCATTCTTTCCCCTTACTCCTTCCTTGCTTTGCCTCTTTCCTCTTGCTTTCTTCTGCTCCCACCCCTCACCCACTGCCCCTATTGTTTTACAAACTCTGGTGTGATCCGTTTGTTCCCAGTTCTCCAGGGGACAGGAAGTAAGCTCCCCTGGCACAGTGCCCAGTGCCCATCTTCGTCTGTCTCTCTGCCCGTGTCTGCTACTACTGGGACTTTGGCCCTTGCCCTGCCACCATCCACCCCCATCACCCCGGAGAGGACACCCACCCCGCCCCGACTCGGGGCCCTAAAGGAAGAGGGATGGCTGCCATCAGAGGAAGGACATTATGGATTGAAAACAGCAAAGGATTTTGTGGGTGTGCACGTGTATATAGGGGCCTGAACACACACAAACACACACCTCTCCTTCAGTGGAGTCCTACAGAAGAGACCACAGAAGCTTGAAAAAGCGAAATGTGTGTGAAAGATGCCCCATGCCCTGCTCCCCACAAACACAGAGAAGAGGTAAAGAAGACGCAATGGATGTGTTAGCAGACACATCCCATGGCGGTCGGTACGCAGAGACCAGCCATCTGCAAGTGGACGGTCCCAGCCGCAGAACGACAGCAAGGATAACCCCAAGGGCCGAAAACAATCTTAAGAAATCGTTTGGAAATCAGTTTCTATTTTTTCTAACATAATTTTACTGAGCTCTAAACGCAGTGAATTTAAAAAGTCCTCCTAGGTTGAAAGCAACACTGAAGAAGTAGGGCACGTCAGGGGAGGTAAGGGCAGGAAGCCGGCCATGAGCCCAAGGTCAAGTCTGCCTGTTAACTGACAAAGAGAAACAGGTGTGTGGCCCAGACAGGGACACCAAGTCTGCAGGCATCGGAGAGGTGCTGGAAGGGACAGGACAGCAAGACAGCCCCAGGGTCCAAAAATAATGGCTACCGTGGACTGAGTTCCTCCTCTGTGCCTGACACTTTATAGGTGGTTCATTTCTAGACTTTACAGCAACCCCAGAATGTAGGAAATAGTATTCCAGATGGATGAGAAGGCAGAAAGGTGAAGAGATGCAAGCCACACAGTAAGTGTGGGTCTGAATCCAAAGTCCACTACACCAGCTTCAGAAATCTGGGTCTAGAAGGGGGAGGAGTAGGTGAATCTCTAAGTAGGACTGTGGCCAAGGCTGGTGGGCCAGGCAGGGGACCCATGTATCCTATCTGGGTCCTGTTCTCTCCACCCTGGCAGCATCAGGGCAAGGACCCATTACCCCAGGCTTCCTGGAGCTGGTGCTGGTCCCTCGGCTCCCAGCAGCCCCTCGCCATAGCAGACAGAGGCCCTAGGAACTTTTTTTTTTTTTTTCTGTGGTACACAGGCCTCTCACTGTTGTGGCCTCTCCCGTTGTGGAGCACAGGCTCCAGACGCGCAGGCCCAGCGGCCGTGGCTCACGGGCCTAGCCGCTCCGCGGCATGTGGGATCTTCCCGGACCGGGGCATGAACCTGTGTCCCCTGCATCAGCAGGTGGACTCTCAACCACTGCGCCACCAGGGAAGCCCTCTAGGAACTTCTGAATCAATAGAATGGAGTGAATGAGGCATATTCTCTCCAGCTCCTTGCAAGTAGGTTTGATTAATTTTGAGTTTCATCGTGCTTGGGTCATTGATGAATTCCATTTAAGTATTGTTGAGAAGCTAATGAGTTTGGGAATCAAACTGTGGCATTTAGAGCCCTTTCTCTGTCCTCGGGAAGGTCCCCGTGGGCTTAAACCCCTGTGCATGTGTGACATGCTGGCCTCAGATGTTCAGATCACGTATTGGAATGACAGATAGAAACATACAGGGGTGGAGTGGCAGGGACACCTGGTTTGTAAGCAGATTCTGAGTTGAAACCATGAGATCTGACTCGTGAAGATGGACTGAAGTGAGAGTGTCAGTTTCCAGCAGATGCAACTGGCGATGGCAGGAGCCCAGCTGCCCACACCTGCTCTGGGTCACAGCATCCTTGGGCTTGGCAGGAGAGGACCAGTCCAGACAAACACACTCACATGCTCATCTCTCTCTTTCTCTGGAAGCAAATGCAGGAGACTCTTTGGCTGTTCCCTTCCCCCCTTCTTACACTCCTCTGGGACCAACCAGTGGACTCCTCCTCCAACCCTGCCTCCACCCCTCCCCTTGTGAAGTCCCAGGAGATGCCCAAGGAGCACATGCTGGTGCGGCGCCCAGCACTCTGCTGTGCATTACCCTTTCCCACCTCTGGCATTTTCTCTCCACCTCCAGAGGCTTGGAAGCAACCAGGGCAAACTAGGCCCTTCACCCACCATTCACACCATATACCCGCTGCCATCCCATGAGGCTAAAAAAAAAAAAAAAAAAAAAAAAGTAAAACAAAAACAAAAAAATCTTTTGTACAGAGATATATTTTTATTATACAAAGTTTGTACAGTACCAAAAAAGAAAGAAAAAAGGTGTAAATTTTTTTTCATTATTGTAGGTAAATGGTAGTGGAAGCCTTTTTGTAAATGTAATAAAATGTATAAATATGGTTTTCAGAAATCATCAAGTGCTGTAAATATGTAATCTACACACCTTCTTGGCTTGTCTGCAGTATATACATTTAATTTATCTGTCTCTGTATATGAGGCTTCCCCCTGGGGTCCTGCATTATGGTACTTTCCTGAATTTGAAAGCAATTTTAAAATTTTTGAATTCAAATAAAATATAAATTTTGCATTGGTTTTCTTACCTTTTTTATGGCCTTTTTCATGGCTAGGGGCAAGTGTTTGTTGGGGAAGGGGAGGAAAGATATTTGGGACTAAAAGTCAAGTGGAAATGTGGAAATCTCTTTCTTAAATGGCTTTGTGTTGCCTCCAGTACATGTTGGGAACTCTCAGCCAAAGTGATAGTGGAGGCACCATATGCAAAAATTAACTCAAAATGGATCAAATACCTAAACAAAAGACCTAAAACTATAAAATGTTTACAAGAAAACATGGGAAAGCTTTGTAACTTTAGACTTGGCAATGATTTCGTAAAATAGATGAATTGGGCTTCATAAAAATTTAAAACTTCTGTACATTAAAGGACACAACAGAGTGAAAAGGTAACCTATGGAGCAGGAGAAAATATTTGCAAATCATATATCTGATAAGGGATTAATATCCAGAATATATAAAGAGTTCCTACTACTCAACAATGAAAACAAACAAACAAATAACCTGATTTAAAAACGGGCAAGTGACTTGAACAGACATTTCTCCAAAGAAGATATAAAATGGCCAACAAGCACCTGAGAAGATGCTCAACATCACTAATCATTAGGGAAATGCAAATCAAAACCTCAGTGAGAGCCACCTAACATCCATTAGGATAACTACTATAAAAAACATGAAAAAAACAAAACAAAAAACAGAAAATAACAGGTGTTGGTAAGGATGTAGGGAAATTGGAATCCTTGTGCACTGTTGCTGGGAATGTAAAATGATGCAGCCACTATGGAAAACAGTGTGGAGGTTCCTCAAAAAATTGAAAATAGAACCACCATATGATCCAGCAATTCCACTTCTGTATATCCAAAGAAAATGAAATCACTATCTCGAAGAGATATCTGTTCTCCCATGTTCGTTGCAGCATTATTCACAATAACCAAGGTATGGAAATAACTTGTGTCTGTCAGTGGATGAATGGATAAAGAAAATGTGTATGTGTATATATACATGGTTATATAATGTATGTGTGTGTGTATATATACACACAATGGCATAAATAATAATAAATAACTTTTTAATTATAGTGATGCCCAGGTCAGCTCAGGACAGAATCCTGGGGACAAAGAAGCTGCTCCCCTTCAGGATGGGGTCTGGCCTGAACTGAGGAGGTCAGGGTCTAAGGACTGCAGTCTAAAGGGCAGGTGGCTTAAGCAGAAGGAATCTATAGCAGAGAAAGGCCAAATCAGGAGGGTCATCCAGGAGCAAAGGCCGCTAAAGGAGAGGTGAAGAAGGAAAGGAAAGACTGGCAAGAACTAGGAGTCTCCTTCTCTAAATGCATATATATATTAGAAGTCATCATTTTCATGGAAATTTCATCCAGACTGCCTTCAGGTTCCCAACTCCTACTATCCTTCACTTTTGCACTGCATCCTGGATCCCATTGTCCCACAGTCACCTCAGTAACCTGATTTATATGAACTTTCCCAGTTTTAAAAATCGCATTTCATCTGGGACATAATGTCTTGTATTTATCTCCTGGCCATAGAGAACCAGATGTGTAGACCCAGCCCTCCCATCAGGGATGTCAGTACCTTGGCTGGGATTCAAGGTCAGGAATTGGACTGTTGTAAAACACAGGCAACTGGTGGATTAGGAGCTGGGAGCGCAAAGTAGCAAGTATTAAATCTAAGTTCCAAATATAAATTCACCCAACATAGAAACACTTTATAATAAATTGCATACAATTTCTAGACACCCCTTAAAGTGAGGAACACTCCCAAACATTCTGCTAGGACAGGCTTTCATAAGCCTAAGGACATAGAGGGACAGTGCCTGTGAGACAGTGCCTGTAAGGTCACCCAACACCAAAAGAAGAGCATGCCTTTGAACTAAGAAATCAAATAAGAACCCAAATTACTCCATCCCTCACTCCAATAGGATCACCTGTTATTCCTGGTCTAGGAAAATCCTATACATTTATTTTATCATGGACAGAAAAGGGGCACTCAACATACCTACACTGTTTCTATAAGAACAAAACAGAAAATAATTAGTAAAACGTTTTAGCTAATGAAAATTCTCCCTTAAGAAATAAAGGACAAGAATCATTTTTAAAAGCATTCCAACATTAATTAACTATAATTAAACAGGCAATTGCAAATATTACAGTGCAACACAAATAACACAAATAAAAACTCGAAATACAAATGGACATATAACAGACAGAAGTAAACTGAGAGCTTACCAAAAAAAGCAATAGCTTAGAAATTAAGACCAACCTGCAAAGTGTCCTAGAGATAATAGACACAGAAAGAAAGTATAATAAAGACATATAGAAAGAAAATTAAAGCACTTAAGAAAATAAAAATCAAAGAAGTAAAAAGGATGAGGGATAAATTAGGAGTTTGGGATTCACATATACACACCACTATATATAAAATAGATAATCAACAAGGACCTACTGTATAGCACAGGGAACTCTACTCAATATTCTGTAATAACCTATATAGGAAAAGAATCTGAAAAGGAATGGATATATGTATATGCATAACTGAATCACTTTGCTGTACACTTGAAACTAACACAACGTTGGAAATCAACTATACTCCAGTATAAAATAAAAATTAGATTTAAAAAAATAAAAATAAAATAAAAAGATAAGCATAGAAGACAAACAAATATAAACTAATTTATGTGAAATAGGAGTCCCTGAAGAAGGAAATATAAATAAATGGAACAGAATTGATATTTATAGCACTCTAAGAAAAACTTCTAGAACTAAAAATATTTAACCTATATATTGAAAGTCCCACCATGTTCCAGGGGAAATTATCCTGGAATAGCCAACTCTGAGACATATCCCAGTAAAACTCTATTTTAAAGAAAAAGAAAACATTCTCTGGGCCTCCAGGTTAAAAATTAAGTCAGTTGCAAGGAAAGAAGATCAAGTTGTCATCAGATTTCTTAATAGCAACACAAAAAGTGAAATGAGTAAAGCAACATTTTCAACAAACTGAAGGAAAGAAAGTATAAGCCAAGGGTTGTATATACAGCGATTGTTAAGCATCAAGACTATGAAAACACAGTATTAAAAATTCAAGAACTCAGGAATATTTTACTCAAGAGCCCTTCTCAAAAATCTAATGGGAGGACGAGTTGCATCCAGCCAAGTGATAATTGGGAAACTTCAGCAAAAGGACTGGTATGACTGGGACTGAGAATTGTTTATATCAAAATCTAAAATGAAGATGGAGATAAAGAATAGTATGTAAATGCCATATTTCTGACAAAGTGGAAATAACATACTTTGTTAACGTGAAGAGAAGGGAGAGAAAGGGGGAAAGTAAAATGACTCATTGATTGTGACATAAGTAATAGGTGGGTGTCAAATAACGGTATCAAGAGGGATCTCTCAAACTTGGAAATGTTGAAACTTTGGGCCGAATGCTTTTTTGTTGCTGGTCTCAGCTGTCCTCTGCATTATAGGACATGTAGTAGCATCCCTGGTCTCTACCCACTAGATGCTTGTACCTCTCCTCCTCAAGCTGTGAAACAACCTAAAATGTTTCCAGACATTGCCAGATACCTTCTGGGGAGCAAAACTGACACTCACACAGACACACACACACACACACACACACGCACACGCACACACATGCACACACCCTCCCTCCATTGAGAACCACTGATACAAAGCTAATAAAATAGCAAGGACATAAGTAGAGAAAAAGAGGACTAAGGGCACTACATAAGTATATTAGTATAAACGAAATTGCTAAAATAAAAATATTTATATTGTTAAATATTAATACATGTTTGTTTGTTTGTTTGTTTGTTTGCGGTACGCGGGCCTCTCGCTGTTGTGGCCTCTCCAGGTGCGGAGCACAGGCTCCGGATGCGCAGGCTCAGCGGCCATGGCTCACGGGCCCAGCCGCTCTGCGGCATGTGGGATCTTCCCAGACCGGGGCACGAACCCGTGTCCCCTGCATCGGCAGGCGGACTCTCAACCACTGCGCCACCAGTGAAGCCCAATACATGTATTTTTAATGTACCCAAAATATCACATTGTGAAAGGACCAGTAAATATGACAAATACACAAAGTAAATACAACATAAAATAATATGACAGATCTGAAAACAAACATAGTCCTTATATCATGAAATGTAATTAGGTTTAATTCACCTAATAAAATTTCAGATTAACTCACAAAGTAAAGCTCAACTCTATGCTGTCACAAGAGGCAGACCTAAAATAAAGTGACTCAAAATAGCTAAAAACAAATGAAGAGGCACACCTTCTGCATGTTCCAAGACATTTACACATTCTGGAAACCTAAACCTCTAGTGGGGGAGGGGTGGGGAGGGAGGAGCTCTCACATCCACACTTTGGGGCCAGATATGGGCACCCTGAGAACTAGAGCCAAGTGGACACATCCTTACCTGAGGCATGGCTTGGTGCTAAAGTAAGGAAACTTAGCTGCTACAGTTATTACTGTTAGTCTTTCAAAGGGGAGAATCATCATCATCAACAACAGCAAAGCAATGGGCAAAGGGACAGCAAGCATGTGCAAACAAGAAACCAGGGATCACCATCTTGGTATCAGAAAAGTGAATTCAGGCCCAAAGGCATTAAACAAGACAAAGAATGACACTAAAGGACACAATTCACAATGAAGACATAACTACTCACCAAATAAGCAGCCACTGTGTTTTTTTCCCACAAAGCAGAATCTAGGAAATGCAAAGAGAAATAGAAACACACCAATAAAAGGAGCTTTAACTCATCACTCTGAACACAATAGATCAAGGTAACAACAAAAAAGAGTAATGTTGAAGACAGGAACAAAATAATCATAAGGAAGTTTTTGTGAATATGAAATAGGCTGGGACCTGGGACCCTTTACTGGAGGGCTTGCCCCTAGACAAAGTCCCCTCGAGCAACAGAATACAAAGAAACTACAAGAGATTAAAAACAACTGCACGCATGCTAGGTTGGGGCAATTATGAACAATAAGATAGAAAAAGGCCACAAACCAACTGCCACATCTGAGTGCTGGGAGCAAAAGCAGAGTACTGTGCATGATCCCTGCACACAGCACCACCAAGGGGATGGGAAGACCACCTAAGCTCCACTCTGGTCTGACCCACTGATCTGCCCCTACCCTCACCCCATTTAAGGAACCAGCTGGCCCTCCTCAGAGAGCAAACAAGGGAACCTATTACTTGTTTTCACTCCCTCCTGCTGCATCAGGAGTCCCAGTAAAGCCTTGCCTGAATTCCTAGTCTCGCCTCTTATCAAGTTCTATTGATTAAAGTGTCCAAGGACTCGAGTTTGTAACAAATGGGTGTCCAACTCTGCAACCCCATATTAGAGAATATATTTCTTTTTAAAGTAGGTGTGACACATTCATGCAAATAGCCCTCATAATTGAGAAAAAAAAAAGACTAAAGTTACTACCATGGGCAAATAGTCAAAAACAATGAAAAGAAACATAAGCAAAGACCCTTAAATATATGAAAAGATGCTCAGTTTCACTTCTCAGAGGTACTGTTTCTCACTTATTAGATCAGTAAAGATCCAAAAGCTGGACAACAGGCTCTGCTGGCAGAGATGTGGGAGAAAACACACTCTCAGGCTCTGCTGGTCCAACTCTCAAGAAGGAGAATTTGACAATGTATATCAAAATTCATAATTATTTACCCTTTGACCCAGCAATCCCACTTGTAGGAATTTTTCTGAAGATATACCTCCTCAAATATGAAATAACATATATACAAGGTTACTCACAGCAGCATTATTTATAAAAGCAAAAGACTAGAAACAACCTCAATGTATATTAGTAGGAGATCTGTGCATAAACCAGGGTACATCCATGTAATAAAGTATTACACAAGTGTTAAAAACAATGAGGAAGTTGGTCAAGAACTAATATGGAATGATTCTCAATATATAATATTACATTAAAAAGACTAAGGGCAGAAGAGTATATTTTGGTACTCTTGTATGATAAAGAAGGGGACTAAATTTACAAATTGAAAGCAAAATGAAACAAACACATGTTCTTATGGAGTTGGAATGATCACAAGAAAGGCACTATTTCAAATGATTTTATAAATACAGTAAATTAACTGTACATCCTTAGCAGGATAGAACTAAAGACAAAATGAACTGCAAAAAATTAACTGTTTTCACCATTTCATCTAAAATCAGGAACAAGACAAGGATACCCACTCTCACCACTATTATTCAACATAGTTTTGGAAGTTTTAGCCACAGCAATCAGAGAAGAAAAAGAAATAAAAGGAATCCAAATCGGAAAAGAAGTAAAGCTGTCACTGTTTGCAGATGACATGATACTATACATAGAGAATCCTAAAGGTGCTACCAGAAAACTACTAGAGCTAATCAATAAATTTGGTAAAGTAGCAGGATACAAAATTAATGCACAGAAATCTCTGGCATTCCTATATACTAATGATGAAAAATCTGAAAGTGAAATTAAGAAAACACTCCCATTTACCACTGCAACAAAAAGAATAAAATATCTAGGCATAAACCTATCTAAGGAGACAAAAGACTTGTATGCAGAAAATTATAAGACACTGATGAAAGAAATTAAAGATGATACAAATAGATGGAGAGACATACCATGTTCTTGGATTGGAAGAATCAACATTGTGAAAATGACTCTACTACCCAAAGCAACCTACAGATTCAAGGTAATCCCTATCAAACTACCACTGGCATTTTTCACAGAACTAGAACAAAAAATTTCACAATTTTTATGGAAACACAAAAGACCCCAAATAGCCAAAGCAATCTTGAGAACGAAAAATGGAGCTGGAGTAATCAGGCTCTTGGACTTCAGACTATACTACAAAGCTACAGCAATCAAGACAGTATGGTACTGGCACAAAAACAGAAATATAGATCAATGGAACAGGATAGAAAGCCCAGAGATAAACCCATGCACATATGGTCACCTTATCTTTGATAAAGGAGGCAAGAATATACAGTGGAGAAAAGACAGCCTCTTCAATAAGTGGCGTTGGGAAAACTGGACAGGTACATGTAAAAGTATGAAATTAGAACACTCCCTAACACCATACACAAAAATAAACTCAAAATGGATTAAAGACCTAAATGTAAGGCCAGACACTATAAAACTCTTAGAGGAAAACATAGGCAGAACGCTCTATGACATAAATCACAGCAAGATCCTTTTTGACCCACCTCCTAGAAAAATGGAAATAAAAACAAAAATAAACAAATGGGACCTAATGAAACTTAAAAGCTTTTGCACAGCAAAGGAAACCATAAACAAGACCAAAAGACAACCCTCAGAATGGGAGAAAATATTTGCAAATGAAGCAACTGACAAAGGATGAATCTCCAAAATTTACAAGCAGCTCATGCAGCTCAATAACAAAAAAACAAACAACCCAATCCAAAAATGGGCAAAAGACCTAAATAGACATTTCTCCAAAGAAGATATACAGATTGCCAACAAACACATGAAAGAATGCTCAACATCAGTAATCATTAGAGAAATGCAAATCAAAACTACAATGAGATATCATCTCACACTGGTCAGAATGGCCATCATCAAAAAATCTAGAAACAATAAATGCTGGAGAGGGTGTGGAGAAAAGGAAACACTCTTGCACTGTTGGTGAGAATGTAAATTGATGCAGCCAGTATGGAGAACAGTATGGAGGTTCCTTAAAAAACTAAAAATAGAATTACCATACGACCCAGCAATCCCACTACTGAGCATATACCCTGAGAAAACCATAATTCAAAAAGAGTCATGTACCAAAATGTTCATTGCAGCTCTATTTACAATAGCCAGGACATGGAAGCAACCTAAGTGTCCATCATCGGATGAATGGATAAAGAAGATGTGGCACATATATACAATGGAATATTACTCAGCCATATAAAGAAACGAAGTTGAGTTATTTGTAGTGAGGTGGATGGACCTAGAGTCTGTCATACAGAGTGAAGTAAGTCAGAAAGAGAAAGACAAATACCGTATGCTAACACATATATATGGAATCTTAAGAAAAAAAAAGTTCACGAAGAACCTAGGGGTAAGACGGGAATAAAGACACAGACCTACTAGAGAATGGACTTGAGGATATGGTGAGGGGGAAGGAGAATGTGTGACAAAGTGAGAGAGTGGCATGGACATATGTACACAACCAAACGTAAAATAGATAGCTAGTGAGAAGCAGACGCATAGCACAGGGAGATCAGCTTGGTGGTTTGTGACCACCTAGAGGGGTGGGATAGGGAGGGTGGGAGGGAGGGAGACGCAAGAGAGAAGAGATATGGGAACACATGTATATGTATAACTGATTGACTTTGTTATAAAGCAGAAACTAACACACCATTGTAAAGCAATTATACCCCAATAAAGATGTAAAAAAAAAAAAAGAGCAGAAGTAGGAGTGCAGGTTAGAAGACAGCAGGTTAGCAGTCAACCAGGTGGGGGTGATGGTAGCCAGGACGAAGGCAGTAGCAATGGGAGTGGAGAGAAATGGGTGAATTCAAGATATCTTTTGGAGATTTATTCACATGACTCAATGATTGGTTATAGAGGCAAAGGAGAGAGAAGATTCAAGGGTGACTTTCAGATGTCTGGCCTGAGCAGCTGGATGAATGATGATACTCTTTCCTGGGATGAAAAAGAAAGGGATGGAGGCTGGGGAGCAAGCTTGGGGGAATCAGCCCAGAGCAGAGGCCAAGCAATGAGGTGTGCACACCTGGAGCTCAGGAGAGAGCTTAGTGTCCCGATAAGTCGGATTGATGACATCAGAGGTGGTGGGTTCAAGGACAAATGTGGCTGAGCTGGCGTGGCAGAGGCGGCCGTGAAGTCAAAGCCTGCGTGGCCCTCCTGGGGATGTTTGAGTCACCCAGGGCTATGGCAAGAGTTGGAGTGCAGAGGAAGACGCCAGGCAGAGGAGGGAGTCTACAGTGAGGGCGGGAGCATGTCCAGGGGCTGGGGCTGGCACAGGCAGGGAGAGGTTACCAGGTGATCCAGGCGAATGGGATTCACATCAAAGGACCTCAAGGTTAAGAGTGCAGGCCTGGGAGCCAAACTACTGGATTTGGACTCTGGACTTTCCCATTTAACTAGTTGTGTGTGTGACCCAAGGCAAGTTGTGAATTTGCCTCTGGCCCCCAAACAGGCATGATGACATGATCTCCTGGAGTTGTGATGAAGCTGAAATTACATCACCCACAGTCCTTAGCTGAGTGCCTGGCTCTTGGGTACTGGACAAATGTGAGCCTTTAGAGCTATTCGTTCTCAGTGATTGGTCACATGCATAAGGGAGAAACAGAAGTGATGATCTGGAGGCAGCAGAAAGGAATGAGGAGGACAGCAGCCCTACCTCCCCAGCAAGAGGAACTCCGTGAGCAGGCGAGCAGCCTGCCTGAGAGGGCTGAGGGGGCAGCGTCCTCTGAGAACGGTGGGCTTGCACAAGGCGGGTGGTACAGCAAGGGCTAGGTGAAGAGGGGGTGGACGCTCTAGGGGTTGGTCAGTGCAGACCAGGATTTCTAAAGGGCTGGATGGACAGTTTGGGGGAGAGCAAATGTCTGAAGATTTGGCTCAAGGAAGCAGCAGCCGCCTAGGGCGTAGAGAGGTTGATCAGTAAAATCAGCGATGTGAGAAGGGGCCTGGCAGAGGTGGCCCTGACCCTGGGCACTTTAGCCTCAGAGAATTCAGCTACGGTTATTTCTATTCTATGGGCAGCGAGAGGAGGTCCAGGAGAGGCTGTGGAGCAGCAGCCACCTGAGAAGCGCACACAGCAGAGGGCAAGGAACAAGAGGACTGAGTCGGGTCAGTCGGCACTCTAGGATGGGCAGCACTGGGTGGGCTTTGGCCCTGTGTATGTGGAGCAGCCAACGAAATCCTCCTCCCACATCCCAGAATCCCACAGAGACCAAGAGTAAATCATCATTGGAAAGTGTCTGCTGGAAATGCACAAGAGTCTTTATCTTCACTGGGGCCAAGGGAGTGGGAAAGGCACTCACCAGTGGCCAGTGGCCTTCCTTTTAATGCCCTGTATCCTAGCCACCTGCCTTTGGCTATTAAGTAGAGAGAGCACTGAAGCAACATGAGGAAGCCTGCTTAAAAGGCATCTGCTATTCTACCTCTTTGTTCATTGGATCGGAGACTTCTGGACAAGTTTCTCTTCTGAGCCTTAGGTTCCTTACCTGAAAAATGAGCACAACATCTTCTCCTGAAATCTTCACATGAGTAGATTTCAATGGGATAAACTCTGAAAAGATTTTGAAACCTGAGTTGTGACATATAGGCTGAAACTGTGACTTTGACTTCTCTCCTTCAACCTATTCCAGCTTCAGAAGCTTCTTCCCGGTTCCCAGCATCCAGACTCAGCTTTGCTCAGTTACGGCCCACTAAGGAGCTCAGGTGTGCTACTGCTTTCACCTGGAGCACACGGCCCCTCATTCAGTGGCCTTCCTGACAAGAGCAATAATGGGGCCATTTACGGCCCTGGGCTTGCAAAAGAGGTAGATAGAGGGGCAACAGGTATGCCTTTCATGCTTCTCATGCAATACCTGGGGGGTGACCTCATGCCTGTGCACAAGTCTGGCTGTGCCTAACCAGCTTGACCTTATGGAGAAGACCCCGCACTGACGGGGATCAACAAACCTGGATCCTAGTCCAAGTGCTGCTACATTTGCCTGGTGACCATGTACAAGCCTCTGGGATCTGATTTCCTCACCTATAAAATGAGGCTTTCAGGGGTCTTTTCTAGTTCAAATACCCTAGAACCATGCTGTGTAATAGAAATACAGCGCAAGCCAGAAATGCAAGCTGCATGAGCACTTTACATTTTTCTAGTAGCCATATATAAAAGCAAAAAGAAACAGGTGAAATTAATTTTAATAATATATTTTATTTAACCCAATATATCCTAAATATCATTTCAAGATATAACCAAAATAAAAAATATTGAGAGAGTTTGCATTTTTTCACATAAGCACTCAAAATTTGGTGTATATATTACACATCTCAATACATCTCAGTTCAGACTAGCCACATTTGAAGGGCTCAACAGCATGTGTAGCTGGTGGCTACCATACAGGACAGCGCAGCCGAGACCGCTCGATCTCGGTTACTATGGAGTCTGGATCACAGGAGGATGGAACAGGGGAAGGATAGAGCTTATTGACCCAAGCAGCCCAGCCCTCCATGTCTAACTTGGGAACCATGAAGAAGCTGCCTTCCGTTTCCCTGCTTCCCTCCCCCTCACCTGCTGCAATTCCGGCTCCTCCCTGTTCAGTTCTGCCTGCCCATCCCCCACCTCACTCACTGGACACCCAGGATAGCCCACCCCCATTTCTACCTCTTACCCTTCCTCTCTCCCAGTCTTGGTTGCCTCCTCCCCTGCCTGCCCCTTGGCTCCTCTTCCCTTTCTGTTTCTCTGCCCTCCCCATACACCCACCATCCTTTCCGACTTGCTCCCTCCACCCTCAGTCCTTCCTTTGACCTTGACCTGGCTCCTTCCTCAAGCTGCTTGAGCCTTGTAACCATCGGATCCCACACGCCTCCTCTTCAGACCTCAACCGCAAGGATGCCCGGACCTCACCTGGTGATTCCCACTGCTTAGCTGGGGACCAGGTGCCCTGCCAGTCAGATTCCTGGTTCAGCCCAGAACTTCTGGCAACAGGAGCACCCAGCAGCCTGTGGACATGAGGCCAACAGAGAGCCGGCCCAGCCCACAGGCATCCCCTCAGGCAGGGTTTCTCTCCTAGTAGTACATTCTCAGTCATGCCAGCCCTGGCCAGCTCTCTGTCAAGATCGATAAAAGAGTTCCTGTCCCCGCCCCGGTGGGCTGGTCAGCCTTAGTGGACCCCAACGTTTGTAACTGACCTCTGGGCCCTGCTAACGGCAAGAGAATGACAATGAGTTATCTATGGCCTCTGACCTGTCTCCAGGAAGGCGAGCTCTGTGGCTCTGGTCACTGTTGGAGCAACTGCTGAAAAGAAGTTCCATGAAAACCTGTAAACAAGAGCTAGAACTTCTCCAGGGAGACCATGACTCATTTTCTCCCAGGTCTCATCTTTGTCCCAAGATGTACAGAACATCAATGCATTCCAACCACTACTAAACCTACGCTTGACATTCTGACTCCTACAGGAAGAAACAGTTTCCTGTGGATTCTGGTCAGAGTCACATCAAACTGAAATATCACTCTCTCTAATTCACGACGAGAATTCAAGGATAACAGAGTCTAAAACGCAAAGGGTTGCCTATACCCCGTTCAGGATGAAAGAGTAAAAGGTTACAAAGGAAACCTCAACCTTAAACTACAATGTCTTCTGGACGTTACCAGAAGTGGAATGGGTGGAGGAAGGAGGGGAAAGAACCCCCCTAAAGACCCTCCAGCTCTTCCCTCTTTCTCACGTATGAAGTGTTTCAGCTCTGGTCCTGAACAAGGAAGCAAATTGGGAATCAGGTAAGATTCAGCCCTCTGGGAACGCCTTCCTTTCTTTTCATCCATCATCACCCTTATGTTATTTAGGTCCCAGACACCTCAGATTCCCCAGCACAGAGACCCTGGGGCACACAGCAAAGTAGATGTGTGGATAAGGCCATCAGACCAAGGAGCAATGTGTTATGGACAAAAGGCAGACTCCTGCGTTGCATACATCCACTCATGGCTGAAGAGCCACAGAAAAGTGAAAGATGGCAGTCCACCACAGGGGCGTGAGATCTTGGGCCCCAATCCTCCCTGACGGTCTCATTGTGGCCCCCTGATTTCCCACCTCCTCCTTTGCTCCATGCTTTTCGTGTAACCAGCAAGATGCCAGAAGAACCCAAGACACGTTCTTTTTTATGGTTTGCAGTTCAATTAATATAATTTATTAATTTATCAGCTCATTTCATCCCAAAATAGGATTTGACTCGTTTTAAGACATGTACATAATATCACAGGAAGAAGAAAATAATAAAGGATCAGGAAGTGAAAACAAAGCCAAACATAATGAAGGCAGGGGTTGATGCACAAATGGAAAATCAAAAGAGCCTGTTCTGGTTTTAGACTTGGACCTTAAATCTCTGCGCCTCCTAGTGGCCAAAATTTAATCCATTTTAACGCCATAGTCACTAACAGGGAACGAAAATCAATCACAAATGTCTAAGAAATTAGTTGCTCAAGAAAGGTCCCTGAGATAACACCGGTGTTTTCTCTTCCCCCCACCAGGACACGCCGGATGGGTTTAGCGTGACCTTCAGCCCAGGTAGCCTCACCTCCTCCGTCTATTTCTGGGCAACTTCAAGGAGTCGGGTTGGGTTAGGGACTTCGTATGTGATCCTGAACAAGCCCTTACTGGGTGCTGTCCGTAGAGGGTGCTCCTGGCCTGGCACACTGGGTGCAGTCTGCATGCAGAGCTCCTCACAGCCGCCTCCAGAGCAGCCCCCTTGACCCACCTCCTGCTGGTCTCTACCGCCTCTAACTACACAGAAGCGACTCTGTGGTCTATGAATTCCCCAAAACACTAAAGCCAAGCTGTGTTCTGTGCAGAAGGAGGGAGAAGACCCCTTTCCCCTCTGTGTCACACTGGTGGTCTGGCACGAAAGTAGGGCTCCCTGACCCCCAGTGACTCTCAAGAGAGTCCAGTGACCACAGCTCCGTCAACCCCTGCCCACGGCTCCTCTCCTGCTTGAGCTCAGATGGACCCATAAAGCTGCTCCAGAAGCAGCCTTAGCAGTAGACCTGTTTTCTTCATCTTCCCTCCCATGGCCCTCACCCTCTGGATGGCAAGATTATAGGGTATTTTCCTACAGTGAAAATGTGAAAAATAAACGTGACTATAGAAAGAAGCACAATGTAACGGCAGACCAGATCAGAATCACCTTCACATGCAAAGAGAATCACTAGCCATGCCCTGACTAGGAAATAGATCCCTAGTGAGTTTCGGCAAAATGGTCTCATTGGATTCTGGCCTTGACTTAACCTAGCGGCTCCCAGGACAAAGCAGCTTTCTGCCTTGAGAAGTGGGAGAACTGACTGCACGCTGAGAAGAAGAGGGGCTCTTGAGCTCTCTGCCTTCCCTCCCAGCAGCATAGGCTGGGGTCACTGGGGTTCATGACAAGGACCAGGGAAGCGAGGCCCCAGAGGGACATGAGGTTATCTTTCTGCCACAGGGTTAGCTGGGGGAAGTCACAGTGAGGTGAGAAACTCGACACCCCAAACAACTGCATTTGGAAGTAATTCCAGATTTGCCTAAAACCAGAGTGAGGGGGGAAGTGGTGCTAAAGATAAGGTGGTGGTAATACTGATGTTGGGAGTGTGCAGAGAGAACCAGCCATGGGCGGGGGGAGAAGACAAACGTCTGTCACCCTCGACCCCAAAGCCCAGCCTGAACCCCACCTTGCTGGCAAAGCCTTCCTGACCTCCCACTACAGGCAGAACTAACCTCTTGTAGGCAGTGACAGGGGCTTAAGATGGGCGTTTGCTGCTAAGAGGCGGAGGCTAAGGGACATCCAAAGGAAGGGTAGGATCAAAATTGAGGTCAGGGGCTTCTCTGGTGGCGCAGTGGTTGAGAGTCCGCCTGCCGATGCAGGGGATGCGGGTTCGTGTCCCGGTCCGGGAGGATCCCACGTGCTGCTGAGCGGCTGGGCCCGTGGGCCATGGCCGCTGGCCCTGTGCGTCCGGAGCCTGTGCTCCGCAAAGGGAGAGGCCGCAGCAGTGAGAGGCCCGCGTACCGCAAAAAATAAAAAATAAAAATTGAGGTCAGGTGATGTTTCACTTGATTCTGAGTCTGTTCAGAAAAAGACTTCCTAGGCCGCTGGGCAACCAAAGCCCAACTGGAAAATGCCCTTAGAAGGGACAGCGTGTGTCTGGGGGGCCACGTCTGGATGTGCACGTCTTGCTGGACAGAGGTGGCTTTCTGTGAGCCCAAGTGTGCACGTGAACGCCCGTGCTGAGCGGTGGACCAAGAGGCCGGAGACAGCAGCGGGTAGACGCGGGGCTGGAGGGCCCAGGAGGGACCTGAGTAGGGCTGGCTGCCAGGCCACATGGAAGTTATCAGCATCTACACAGCGGTAAACCTGCAAATGGAATGGAGTGGACGGAGCGAATGGAGAAGCAGGCCTGGGCCCCAAGGCTGGGCTACAGAGACCCAGGGTGGCCTGGGGGACGAGAACGCTCGCCACCCACACGCACCCCAGATGTCACTGCATTCATACTTCAAAGCCTCCGCACCCACGGCCCCAAAGGGTGTCACTCTTCTCCACAGACTAAAGGGAGTCTTTTCTGCAGCCCAAAGGTGGAAAGCCATCCCCATTGTGGGCCCCAGACAGGATGAGGCAGGGAGAACCCAGGGGACCCGCTGCTACATTTTCCAGCACGGGAGGACCGAGTTGCCTGACACTCCTTCAGGCTGGGGGCTGGGGGACACGTTAAAGCGGAGACAGCCAGGACCGTGCCTTCAGCTGCTGGGGCCAAGGCCCAAGAACAGAAACGGGTATCTAAAGCAGCCTGGTCCCACCTTTCCCTGCCGCTACTTTAGGGCCTGCTGCCCGCTGAGGAGTCTGTGGAATGAGAGTCTTGGTGGTGCCCTTTAGTCACCTCCAAGGAGCCAATGCCCTTCCTTGGGTGGAGGGTACAGAAATCAAGGAAGGAGATGCAGCTCACACAAAACACCTTCCCAGGAAGGCAGATGACGCTTCTGTCTCCCATGACCAGGGTCTCACCTGTGGCCACTCAGGCTGAGAAACCGCCCATTCTGCTGCGTGAATCTACTTCCCAAGAGCAGACTGACGGTAACAAGGCTCGGGGTGTGTCAAACCAGATGTCGGTTTCTTTGAGCAGCAAAGACCTGTTGGAGGATGTCTGGGTGCCCTGGCAGAGTGATGGGTCGGGCCCCAAACATGGAAGCCACCTGAAAGGGAACTTCCCAAAGGAAGAGTCAGGTACACAAGGAGAGAAGGTCCTCCTGGGCCACTTTCTCTCCTGGCCCACAATGCCCTCCATTTCATGGCTGAACCTAAGTTATGAGAAAGGACCAATAGGTACTAAACATCAAAACTGTTCACTTGAGAACATGAGACACCAACGCACTTCCAAGAGCAGGGGGACGGGTGATGCTTGGGAGGGGAGAGGGCCATTATCTCACTTCTACACAGAGCTCAGCTTGGCTTCTACAGGGAAGGTTCCAGGAAATCCAGAACTACATTGAGAATTCCGGTGTCAGCAGAGACTGAAGCAGTGTCCGAAAGTTGGCTGGAGTGCGCAGGAGGTGGTGGCACTGGGGGGTAGTCTAGATCTCCTCTGGGGGGCATCTTCCTCTACACGTGGTGCTTCTCCAGTTCTGTCCCAGGCCCAGCCTTTCTATGACTTGAACATGAAGGTAACTCCCAAGCATACAGATAACTGTCTAGTCCTAACCTCCCTCCAGCTTCAGGCCCAGATATCCAAATGCCTGCTGCGTAGCGTATCGCCTCTTGGATGTCCCTAACCAAAATGGCCCAAATTAAACTTCTGATCTTCCGCCCTCCTGCCCTATCTGCGTGCCCTCCTGCCCTATCTGCGCCTCCTCCTGGGATCCCAGTTCTGAATGACAGCAGGCTCCACCAGCCACCCAGGCATCCTGGCTTTCCTCTGCTGTCCTCAGTTCTGCCTGTGGAACCTCTCAAATCATCCCCTCCCCTTCAATGTTAGCCCTGCTCTAGTTCGGACCCTCACGTTTAACTGGAATATTGCAACAGTGTCCCAACAGGCTGTCCTGACTGCAACATAGCCAGGTTCCGTTCAGCTATTAGGTTTCAACACCACGCATCTGACCATGTCCCCCTCAGCAGCCACGGGTCCTCCATGACCCGCCCCCACACCCTTCCAATCTGAGCTAAGACTCCTCACCTCCCATTTACACCCCAATAGAGCTAAGAAGTTATGGCCCCAGCCCCACCCTGAAGCCATGCTATTTCACACCACTTGGTCTTTCCCTGGACCTCCCCTCCCTTCCTCCAGGATCCTTCCTCATGGCTCAGGTGGTTCCCTACCCACCATCCTGCTGTTGCAGTTACTGACACCTGGTGGTTCAAAGCCAGGGCTCATTCACGGGCCCTGCTCCTCAGAGGTAAGGTGAGCCAGGAGAGGTAAACCGGGAAGGGGGTGACAGGCAGTGATCCGAGGTAAGCAGGTGCTTGGGAAGCCGAGGAAGGGACTAAGGAGTGATCAGCGTCAGTGGGAGTGCCAATCTCCCCACGGACTGCTTCACATGCAGAGAGTTCCAGTCTTCAAGGTTCCCTCACATCTACTATCTAATAGTACTTCCCAAGTTGATGAACGAGCCAGGGTATGAATGGCATTCCCAGTATCATTGGCGGATGTCAGGAGAAGGATGCTCCTTTAAAATCCTTTTGGAAACCATAGTCCTTGGCCAACATTGTTTAACCCTCCTGAGGAGAAGTCCTGGAGGCCAAAGTGCTGTGAATCAGGAAATCATCCTGTGTGAACCTTTCTGATTGAGCCTGTTGGAGCTGGAGGCAGGTCTTTACGGCCAACATTTAGACAGCACTGGGTAGGTCTGGGCCGAGATGGCTTAGAGTAAGAGTGCACCATGAACCTGGACTAAGCAATAGCCTTCAAAGCCCCCTCCACAGCACGCCACACACACCGCTCCTTCCACCCCCCCTTCTGCCTCAGCCTTGGTGCAAAGCTTCTGCTGTGCCTGGAGGGAAAGGGCCAGGGGGCCAACACACCAGGGTGAGTGAGCACTGGCCAGAGAGCCCAGGTTTCTTAAGGTTCAACCTACGATCCAGCCAAGTCTAACAAGAAGCAGGGCTGACCCCCTGAGAAAAAGGGAAATTCTTAAAAACCCCATTTCCTTAGCCAAAACTGTATCTCATTGGAAGAAACATCACTTTGGCTACATATTGTTCCCAATCTCAACTCACCTCTGTCTCTCACCCATATCATTGTGAAGATGGGAATTCACATCAAGTGCTCTGATGAGAGCTCAGCCTTGCTCAAAGCACACTGCCAACTGTGAACACCCCCAGTCCTTCAATCTTTTGGGATTCTCAATGTCCATATTTGTTAAAAACAGAATTCATAGGGAATTTTAACAGAAAATGTGGTCTACAAAGTGCTTTGGCACCTGAGTTACCTGCCCCAATGTGAAAGGAGATTCAGTGAAGCGGTGAGAGCACCTCAGGCCCTAGACAGAGCTGGTTGAATCCTGCCTCTGCCATTTTCAGATGTGTGACCCAAGCAAGTCACTTCTCTCTTCTGGGAAATGGGGAAAATATTAGTACCTCCTGGGGCTGCTGTGAGGAGTAAATGAGATGATGTATACAAAGTGCTTAGCACAGAGCCTGCTGAAGAGCTCGATAGATGTTGGCTACTTTTGCTATTATTAATAATGATGTAATAATGATGTCACTGTTGTTTCTACCCTTTGATAAGCTCATGGTGGCCTGCTCTAGGCCACTGATTCTCAATTATGCCCCCATCACTGGAGAGTCTCAAAGTTCTCCCAGGAGGTTACGCCCCAACGGAAAATGGCCACATATGAGAATTTGCCAACGTACACCAATGGGGCGTGTGCACATGTGGATGGTGTGAAGGCACAGCAAGGTCTAGAATCACTGTTCAGGATCACTGATTTACCTCTAATCCCCTCATTTACCAGTCTGGCTCAAACACTGATAAAGCTCTTACAAGACAGCAAATATAGGAGCAGCCTGAGGATTGTGTGGGGTTTTTTGCAGGAGAAAAAACACATTACACTTAAGAAAAGTGCCTTCATGTACCAAGGTAAGTTCCCCAGGTACACGCTAATCTTAAAAATTGGGACAGTTTCTTTCTAGCATACGTCTTAGGATCTTGGGAGATTTAAATATATGTTTTTCTCTTTTGTCTCCTATGATGACTTCCCTCCTGCATGGGTTCTCCTGTGGGCACTGAAGTGGGAGCTGTTGTTGAAATCTTTGCCGCACTCCGTACACTTGTAGGGTTTCTCCCCAGTGTGGATTCTCTGGTGAATAATAAGACTGGAGCTCTGGTTAAAGCATTTCCCACACTCTCTGCACTTATAAGGCTTCTCTCCTGTGTGGATTCTCTGGTGGGTAATGAGGTTGGAACGGTCACGGAAGAACTTCCCACACTCGAGGCATCTGTAGGGCTTCTCTCCTGTGTGCACCCTCTGGTGTGTGATGAGCTTGGAACGCTCCCCGAAGCATTTCCCACAGTCCGCACACTCATACGGCTTCTCCCCAGTGTGGGTTCGCTGGTGGTTGGCCAGCGTGGAGCTCTTACTGAAGCTTTTCCCACATTCGGCACATCCATATGGTTTCTCTCCCGTGTGGATTCTTTGGTGACTGATGAGGGCAGAACTCTTGGAGAAGCTTCTTCCACATTCGGAACACTGATAAAGTTTATCCCCTGAGTTGGTGCTTTGCACTCCAGGAGAATTCAAGTTCTTACTGGCACTTTGAGTTTGTTCCGGAGATGTCTCCTCTGTTGAGTTCCTCCAGTGAGCACTAAAGGATGGGCTGTGGCCAGAGTTTTTCCCAGGCTCACCACAGTGATCAGGATTTCCTCCCAAGTGGATTCTCTGATGTTTCAGAAGGTTTGAGCTCTGGGCGAAGCTTTCCCAACATTCCCCACATTTATAGGGCTTTACCCTCGTGTGCATTCTCTGGTGGGTGATGAGATTGGAGTGGTCACTAAAGCTTTTCCCACATTCAAGGCATTTGTAGGGCTTCTCTCCAGTGTGAATTCTCTGATGGGTATTGAAGTTGGAGCGGTCACTAAAGCTTTTCCCACATTCAAGGCATTTGTAGGGCCTCTCACCTGTGTGTATCCGCTGGTGGGCGATTAACTGCGAATTCCGGCTGAACCTTTTCACGCACGTGTCACACTTGAAGGGTTTCTCTGCAAGGTACAGGCCTTGATGATCGATGAGTTTCCCTAAGTCCTCTTCAGAAGAACATTCCTCCCACTGATCCTGGGATGGATTTCCCCACTGCCCTTTACCTTCGTTTTCATTTTCACTGTCTTCCCCCCAATCATGAGGGTAGCAATCATCCTCTGCAGTACACTTTGATAAGGCTCCAGGCAAATCTTCAAAAATGTCCTGCTCTGAAATCTGGTCTTCATCCTCATGCCTCATCTCAAAACCTGAAAGAATGGACAGAAATGCATTCATTAGTTAGTGTCTATTTATACATCTGGATCTTGTGTCTTGTGAATTTGGCTAACATGAATTTGTACTTATATTTTATATCTCACAGCTTATAAATGTGACTAACATGAAATTGATCAAGTTTCAGCACACACATGCATTTCTGACCTGTAAAGCTTAGGAACAGAGTTTAGGACATGCTAACTCCACCAAGGGAGCCATAAGCCCCAGCCCAAGCAGCCAGCTGTCAGTCTCCCTGGCCAGCCACCCTATCCCACTACTGAACAATGAACACTTTCTTCTCCTGGTACATTCAGTACAGCCTATGTCATATGAGATTGAATAAACTCTATAACTGCCCAGATGAATCCAAGTAAAATCTAGACTGACTGCTTTTCTTATTTAGGGGATTACACTAAGCTAGAGACTGGATAATCTCAGCAAAGCACAAATCCTTAACTTATTCAATTTCATTCTCACTTTTAGTTCAGAGAAGAGAAACGAGTCTGGCTTCCACACTCTCTCTGCATGCTTGCAGATTTTGTGGACATCTAATTACTCCAAGCTTACCAGTGTCTGGGGTTTTAGGACCTGGGGTTGGAGATCTGATGGCATCTTCACCTGCCATTTCATCCCAGGCCTCCTGGTTGACAATCTGGGTACCACTCTCCCCAGAAGTAGGAAGACCCACTGCCTCTTTGCTGGTCCCCATGTCTCGAACCGCAGTCCGAGCCCTCATCAGCGAGTCCAGCTCCTCATAGAAGGGGCAGGTCCCAGGTGGGTGGCTGCTCTTGGCTTTTCGGTAGCTTCGAAGGAGGTTTTTGAATCTGTAGCGACACTGCTCCAGGGTCCGCAGGAAGCCCTGTGCACACAGCCGCTCTGCAATGGCCCGGTACACCTGGCTGTTCTGGTGACAAGTACGAAGCTTCTCAGAGAATGGGGACTCACTGAGAATGGTCAGGAAGGCCTTGGTCTCCTCGTAGCCCCAGTGCACACCTGCTGTCAGGAGTGAAGAGTTCAGAATTGAGAGATTTGATGAGATTTGCCTAGGTCATCAGGGATTGGGTTCACCTGCCCTGCTAAACACCTAGGCACTTTGGAAATCGTCCAGGTGCCTGGCACACCAGCAAAGAATATACCCTTGTTTCTCAAGGCTGTGCCAGGGCTTCCCATCCCCACCCCCTTCTAAGAGACTCTATTAACATTTAAGAGTCTTGGCTAAAGGGGAGGATTTAAGTGGCCATATTATACCAGTTGACCCACGTTCCTGGCTTCAGCTGATTGGTTCAAGGAAAGGCCTGTAACTGAGATACAAGACACTGTCTCTATACCCATTCAATACATGTGCTCTACTTTATTTATTTATTTATTTGTTTATTTATTTATTGGGGGGGTTGGTTTTTAAAACTTTTATTTATTATTTTATACACCAGGTTCTTATTAGTTATCCATTTTATACATATTAGTGTATACATGTCAATCCCAATCTCCCAATTCATCCCACCACCACCCCCAACACCACCACTTTCCCCCCTTTGTGTCCATACGTTTGTTCTCTGCATCTGTGTCTCAACTTCTGCCCTGCAAACCAGTTCATCTGTACCATTTTTCTAGGTTCCACATATATGTATTAATATACCATATTTGTTTTTCTCTTTCTGACTTACTTCACTCTGTATGACAGTCTCTAGATCCATCCACATCTCTACAAATGACCCAATTTCATTCCTTTTTATGGCTGAGTAATATTCCATTGTATATATGTACCACATCTTCTTTATCCCTTCATCTGTAGATGGACATTTAGGTTGCTTCCATGTCCTGGCTATTGTAAATAGTGTTGCAATGAACATTGGGGTGCATGTGTCTTTTTGAATTATGGTTTTCTCTGGGTATATGCCCAGTAGTGGGATTGCTGGGTCATATGGTAATTCCATTTTTAGTTTTTTAAGGAACCTCCATACTGTTCTCCATACTGGCTGTATCAATTTATATTCCCACCAACAGGGCAAGAGGGTTCCCTTTTCTCCACACCCTTTCCAGCATTTGTTGTTTGTAGATTTTCTGATGATGCCCATTCTAAATGGTGTGAGGTGATACCTCATTGTAGTTTTGATTTGCATTTCCCTAATAAGCAATGATGTTGAGCAGCTTTTCATGTGCTTCTTGGCCATCTGTATGTCTTCTTTGGAGAAATGTCTATTTAGGTCTTCTGCCCATTTTTGGATTGGGTTATTTGTTTTTTTAATATTGAGCTGCATGAGCTGTTTACGTATCTTGGAGATTAATCCTTTGTCCATTGATTCATTTGCAAATATTTTCTCCCATTCTGAGGGTTGTCTTTTCATCTTATTTGTAGTATCCTTTGCTATGTAAAAACTTTTAACTTTCATTAGGTCCCATTTATTTATTTTTGTTTTTATTTCCATTACTCTAGGAGGTGGATCAAAAAAGACCTTGCTGTGATTTATGTCAAAGAGTGTTCTTACTATGTTTTCCTCTAAGAGTTTTATAGTGTCCGGTCTTACATTTAGGTCTCTAATCCATTTTGAGTTTATTTTTGTGTATGGTGTTAGGGAGTGCTCTAATTTCATTCTTTTACATGTAGCTGTACAGTTTTCCCAGCACCACTTATTGAAGAGACTGTCTTTTCGCCATTGTATATCCTTGCCTACTTTGTCATATTTTAGTTGACCATAGGTGTGTGGGTTTATCTCTGGGCTTTCTATCCAGTTCTATTGATCTATATTTCTGTTTTTGTGCCAGTACCATATTGTCTTGATTACTGTAGCTTTGTAGTATAGTCTGAAGTCCAAGAGCCTGATTCCTCCAGTTCCATTTTTTTCCTTCAAGACCGCTTTGGCTATTCAGGGTCTTTTGTGTCTCCATACAAATTTTAAGATTTTTTTGTTCTGGTTCTGTAAAAGATGCTCTTGGTAATTTGATAGGGATTGCATTGAATCTGTAGATTGATTTGAGTAGTATAGTCATTTTCACAATATTGATTCTTCCAATCCAAGAACATGGTATATCTGTCCATCTGTTGGTATCACCTTTAATTTCTTTCAACAGTGTCTTATAGTTTTCTGCAGACAGGTCTTTTGTCTCCCTAGGTAGGTTTATTCCTAGGTATTTTATTATTTTTGTTGCAATTGTAAATGGAAGTGCTTCCTTAATTTCTCTTTCACATTTTTCATCATTAGTGTACAGGAATGCAAGAGATTTTTCTGCATTAATTTTGTATACTGTGACTTTACCAAATTCATTGATTAGCTCTAGTAGTTTGCTGGTGGCATATTTAAGATTCTTTATGTATAGTATCATGTCATCTGCAAACAGTGAAAGTTTTACTTCTTCTTTTCCAATTTGTATTCCTTTTATTTCTTTATCTTCTCTGATTGCCATGGCTAGGACTTCAAAACTATGTTGAATAATAGTGGTGAGAGTGGACATCCTTGTCTTGCTCCTGATCTTAGAGGAAATGCTTTCAGTTTTTCACCATTGAGAATGATGTTTGCTGTGGGTTTGTTGTATATGGCCTTTATTATGTTGAGGTAGGTTCCCTCTATGCCCACTTTCTGGAGAATTTTTATCATAAATCGGTGTTGAATTTTGTCAAAAGCTTTTTCTGCATCTATTAAGATGAGCATACGGCTTTTCTTTTTCAATTTGTTAATGTGGTGTATCACATTGATTGATTTGCATATACTGAAGAATCCATGCATCCCTGGGATAAATCCCACTTGATCATGGTGGATGATCCTTTTAACGTGTTGTTGGATTCTGTTTGCTAGTATTTTGTTGAGAATTTTTCCATCTATATTCATCAGTGATATTGGTCTGTAATTTTCTTTATTTGTGATATCTTTCTCTGGTTTCGGTATCAGGGTGATGGTGGCCTCATAGAATGAGTTGGGGAGTGTTCCTTCCTCTGCAATTTTTTGGAAGAGTTTGAGAAGGATGTTTGACAGAACATCTAAATGTTTGACAGAATTCACCTGTGAAGCCATCTGGTCCTGGACTTTTGTTTGTTGGAAGATTTTTAATAACAGCTTCAATTTCATTACTTGTGATTGGTCTGTTCATATTTTCTATTTCTTCCTGGTTCAGTCTTGGAAGGTTACACCTTTCTAAGAATTTTGTCCATTTCTTCCAGGTTGTCCATTTTATTGGCATAGAGTTGCTTGTAGTAATCTCTTAGGATGCTTTGTATTTCTGCGGTGTCTGTTGTAACTCCTCCTTTTTCATTTCTAATTTTAATGATTTGAGTCCTCTACCTCTTTTTCTTGATGAGTCTAATGGTTTATCAATTTTGTTTTTCTTCTCAAAGAACAAGATTTTAGTTTTAGTGATCTTTGCTATTTTCTTGGTTTCTATTTCATTTATTTCTGCTCTGATCTTTATGATTTCTTTCCTTCCTTCCTTCTTCTTTTCCTTCCTTCTTTCCTTCTGCTAACTTTGGGTTTTGTTTGTTCTTCTTTCTCTAGTTCTTTTAGTTGGAAGGTTAGATTGTTTATTTGAGATGTTTGCTGACTCTTGAGGTAGGATTGTATTGCTATAAACTTCCCTCTTAGAACTGCTTTTGCTGCATCCCATAGGTTTTGGATTGTCGTATTTTCATTGTCATTTGTTTCTAGGTATTTTTTGACTTCCTCTTTGATTTCTTCAGTGATCTCTTGGTTATTTAGTAACGTATTGTTTAGCCTCCATCTGTTTGTGTTTTTTATGTTTTTTTCCCTTAATTGATTTCTAATCTCATAGCATTGTGGTCAGAAAAGATGCTTGATATGATTTCAATTTTCTTACATTTACTGAGGCTTGATTTGTGACCCAAGATGTGATCAATCCTGGAGAATATTCCATATGCACTTGAGAAGAAAGTGTAATCTGCTGTTTTTGGATGCAATGTCCTATAAATATCAATTAAATCTATCTGGTCTATTGTGTCATTTAAAGCTTGTGTTTCCTTATTAATTTTCTGTTTGGATGATCTGTCCATTGGTGTAAGTGAGGTGTTAAAGTCCCCCACTATTATTGTGTTATTGTCGATTTCCTCTTTGATAGCTGATAGCAGTTGCCTAATGTATTGAGGTGCTCCTATGTTGGGTGCATATATATTTATAATTGTGATATCTTCTTCTTGGATTGATCCCTTGATCATTATGTAGCGTCCTTCCTTGTCTCTTGTAACATTCTTTATTTTAAAGTCTATATTGTCTGATACGAGTATTGCCACTCCAGCTTTCTTTTGATTTCCATTTGCATCGAATATCTTTTTCCATTCCCTCACTTTCAGTCTGTATGTGTCCCTAGGTCTGAAGTGGGTCGATGGTAGACAGCATGTATATGGGTCTTGTTTTTGTATCCATTCAGTGAGCCTGTGTCTTTTGGTGGGAGTATTTAATCCATTCACGTTTAAGGTAATTATTGATATGTATGTTCCTATTACCATTTTCATAATTGTTTTGGGTTTGTGTTTATAGGCCCTTTTCTTCTCTTGTGTTTCCCACTTAGAGAAGTTCATTTTGCATTTGTTGTAGAGCTGGTTTGGTGGTGCTGAATTCTCTTAGCTTTCACTTGTCTGTAAAGCTTTTGATTCCTAGCCTTTGCTTGTCTGTAAAGCTTTTGATTTCTCCATCGAATCTGAATGAGATCCATGCCACATAGAGTAATCTTGGTTCTAGGTTCTTCCCTTTCATCACTTTAAGTATGTCATGCCACTTCCTTCTGGCTTGTACAGTCTCTGCTGAGAAATCAGTTGTTAACTTTATGGGAGTTCCCTTGTACGTTATTTGTCATTTTTCCCTTGCTGCTTTCAATAATTTTTCTTTGTCTTTAATTTTTGCCAATTTGATTACTATGTGTCTTGGCGTGTTTCTCCTTGGGTTTATCCTGTATGGGACTCTCTGCGCTTCCTCGACTTGGGTGGCTGTTTCCTTTCCCATGTTAGGGAAGTTTTTGACTATCATCTCTTCAAATATTTTCTCGGGTCCTTTCTCTCTCTCTTCTCCTTCTGGGACCCCTATAATGCGAATGTTGTTGCATTTAATGTTGTCCCAGAGGTCTCTTAGGCTGTCTTCGTTTCTTTTCATTCTTTTTTCTTTATTCTGTTCCACAGCAGTGAATCCCACCACTTTGTCTTCCAGGTCACTTATCCGTTCCTCTGCCTCAGTTATTCTGCTACTGGTTCCTTCTAGTGTATTTTTCATTTCAGTTTTTGTATTGTTCATCTCTGTTTGTTTGTTCTTTAATTATTCTAGGTCTTTGTTAAACATTTCTTGCATCTTCTCGATCTTTGCCTCCATTCTTTTTCTGAGGTCCTGGATCACCTTCACTATCATTATTCTGAATTCTTTTTCTGGAAGGTTGCCTATCTCCACTTCACTTAGTTGTTTTTCTGGGGTTTTATCTGGTTCCTTCATCTGGTACATAACCCTCTGCCTTTTCATCTTGTCTATCTTTCTGTGAATGTGGTCTTTGTTCCACAGGCTGAAGGACTGTAGTTCTTCTTGCTTCTGTTGTCTGTCTGCTGGTGGATTAGGCTATTTAAGAGGCTTGTACAAGTTTCCTCTCTACTTACTTTATGAATTGCCTTTTTAATGAACATGGGAACTGAGAATCCCTAAAGACATGAGTGGACTCCAGATAATCTTGCAATAGAGTCTAACTGAGGATCCCTTTCCTCTTTTGTGGAAGAAAGAAAAGGAGGTGGTCTATTTTCATTTCCTCTGCATCTAAATGATGCAGCCAGGGAGGCAGCATGGTGGAGGGAAAAGCAAATAAAATTGGAGGTGGGATCCCTGGGCTCTGGTCTCGACACTTCACAGCTTGGGCTTCTGTATTTCCACTTTTACAGGGACTGGGTGTTTCCCTAGCATCAGTTGTTCAAGTATATACTGTCATGATTTCTGCTATATCTATTAAATATTTCACTCAACATCTTTCTTTACCTAAATTTACTATTTGTGAAATCACCTGTTGATGTGCTCATACACATTAAAATTAAAAGTTCACTCAGGTAACACTTATGATCATCTCCATACTACTGGTAACACACTCTGGGAAATACTGAATTAGCTCTTTAAGGTCACTTAAGGTTTTAAAAGTGTTTGCTTCTTTTTGCACAGCAAAGGAAACCACCAACAAAAAGAAAAGACAAACTACTGAATGCGAGAAAATATTTGCAAATGATATGACCAATAAGGGATTAATATCCAACATATATAAAAAAGCATAGGTCAAAATAGCAAATAATTTTAAAAATGCATAGAAAAACTGAATAGACATTTTTCCAAAGAAGAAATGCAGGTGGCCAACATGCACATGAAAAGATGCTCAATATCGCTAATCATCAGGGAAATGCAAATCAAAGCTATAATGAGATATCACCTCACACCTGTCAGAATGGTTAGTATCAAATAGTCTACAAATAACAAATGTTGGCGAGGATGTGGAAAAAAGGGAACTCTAGTGTACACTGTTGGTGGGAATGTAAATTGGTGCAGCCACTGTGGAACAGTATGGAGGTGTCTCAAAAAACTAAAAACAGAATTACCATGTGACCCAGCAATTCCATTCCTGGGTATATATCCAAAAAAACAAAGAAACTAATTTGAAAAGATACATGCACCCCAATACTCACAGCAGAACTATTTATAATTGCAAAGACATGGAAATGACCTAAGTGTCTGTCAACAGATGAATGGGTAAAGAAGATGTGGAATATATATATACAATGGAATACTACTCAGCCATAAATATGAACAAAATTTTGCCATTTGCAGCAACATGAATGGACTTGGAGAGCATTATGCTAAGTGAAATAAGTTCAGACAGAGAAAGATAAATACTGCATGTTATCACTTATACGTGGAATCTAAAAAATACAACTAGTGAATATAACAAAAAAAAGAAGCAGACTCACAGATACAAGAGAGCAAACTAGTAGTTACCAGTGGGGAGGGGCAAATATAGGGGTGGGGAATGGGAGGTACAAACTATTAGGCATAAGATAAGCTCAAGGATGTATTGCACAACATGGGGAATATAGCCAATAATTTTGTAATAACTGTAAATGGAAAGTAACCTTTAAAAATTGTACAGGGGCCTCCCTGGTGGCGCAGTGGTTGAGAGTCCGCCTGCCGATGCAGGGGATACGGGTTCGTGCCCCGGTCTGGGAGGATCCCATGTGCCGCGGAGCGGCTGGGCCCGTGAGCTATGGCCGCTGGGCCTGCGCATCCGGAGCCTGTGCTCCGCAACGGGAGAGGCCACAACAGTGAGAGGCCCGCATACCGCAAAAAGAAAATAAATAAATAAATAAATAAAAATAAAAATAAAAATTGTACAAAAATTTTTAAAAAATTAAGTGTTTGCTTCTATAACTAAGAAAACTCAAACAAGCAGAACTGATCATAGGAGAGAGAAGAGGAGCTTGAGGATGACCTACTCTAGCAGCATCACTCCAGACTGTGCCCTGAACTAGAGAGCAGAGGTTTGGTTGGTAAGAGGGTTGGAATCTGGATCCGATTAAGCCCCAATGTTCTTACCAATACGACTCTGGAGCAGAGCTGGGCCCCCTGGAATCCTGGGTCCGTGGACGAACTCTTCAGTGGCCAGGTGACTGTCATCACCATTACAGTCGTCAGTTGTTTCCTCAGGCTCCCAGCCCCCTTCCTCCTGCTCATCCACCTCCACATCACTGTCCCCCAGCCTGGGGAGAGCCACAGCCTCTCCTGGGCCATCTGAGGCTCTGATGGCCGTCCGAGCCCTCACCAGGGCCTCCAGCTCCTCATAGAAGGGGCAGGTCCCCGGCGGGTGGCTGCTCTTGGCTTTCCGGTAATTCCGTAGGAGGTTTTTGACTCTGTAGCGACACTGCTCCAGGGTCCGCAGGAAGCCCTGTGCCCTCAGCCGCTCTGCAATGGCCCGGTACACCTGGCGGTTCTGGTGACAAGTCCGGAGTTTTTCAGAAAAAGGAGACTCACTCAAAATTGCCAGGAAAGTCTTAGTCTCCTCATAGCTCCAGTGCACACCTGATACTTTCACATCCTCCATGTCCCACTGATATCGTTCTTCCCAGGCCTTGGAATCCCTCCAGGCCAATGCCTGAGCTGGTTTTGTTTGCTCAGTATCCCAGCTGTAATCTGAAGGGTTCTTTTGTCCAGAATTTACAAGTCTTGGACCCCAAAATTCTGGTCCTTGCTCTTGCTGGGAGATGATGGTTGGTTTTGGAACTCCTATACAAAAGGAAGAAGAGACATGATTAAGTAGAAATTATCTGTTGAGCAAAGCGTTTGTCTAAGAAGTCCTTGAAACATTTGCCTGCAAGAAACTAAAGAGAAATTCCCAAGCTAATCCCTTAAGAGGTCTGGAAAGAAAGGGAGAGGTAACTAGAGGTAACCTCATCAGAAATATATTGACCTGTATGCTTTGTTCATCTGCTTTTTTGTTGGTGTTATGAAATACATCATGCAAAAGAGTGACTGTTACTGGTTCACAGATGGGCACATGCCCTAAATTAGCCAAATCAGAATAAATTTCACAGTTGGAGGAAAGGTTGTGTGTGGTGTGAGTCTCTCTTGCTAGGAACTCGAGGTCTCAAATGCCACTGGCATCTACCTTTTGCCTATGACAAAAAATAGCTTTAATATGAAGCTAACACAAAGAATGGCAAAGCAGACAGAAAGAAAGAACCCAGGTCCGCTGTGAAGTTGCTGAGCCAATTTGTACTGTGGTTGGAGCACACCCTCCTCTGGACTTCCAATACTGTGAGAAAATAAATTTCCATATTTCTCAAAACACTTAGCTGTGTTTAAAGGACAGATGTCCCAATAGCTCCCAACCCCAGCAAATAGGAAGGCTTTAATTAAAATAAATATTTGAAGAAAACTAGATAAAGAGTTTAGAGCTAAAAGAGGCTTAAGGATCCTCTAGTTCAGCATTTCCCAAAGGTTGTTCCATTGAACACTATTTTCCCCAGATATCATGTGTAAAAAGGGCACACTTTTCATTGTGTGTAAAAAGGATACACTGCCCAGCAAGTAGCCAACAGCTCCTAGTGTCTTACTTTACTGCCGTGAGTCAGACCCGCCACTGTCTCTCTACCTTATCCCACTCTCACGTCTAACTCTCCTCTTACTGATCCCAGGCTCCATGGGGAAATGTTCATTATTGTTTGACTTCCTGTGAAAATGTGCCTAAAGAGAAAGGGGTCTGTGCTGGTCATATGGGCTTCAAGTATTTTGAGCCCTGTGATATTTATTTCTCATTGTGGTTTAAACACGTCAGTCTCCTGAGCTTAGTTCACTTGACTCTGCCCCGAGAGATGGACCTTGTTTGATGCTGAAAAGACTGGGTTTCTTGGCCAGCAGGCTGGGCGCAGCCCTGGGACGGTAGTGAATGTACTGAGGAAATAAAAGATAATGAGCGCTGAGAGGGCAGGCTCTTGGCAGCCAGCCTGCCGGCCCAGAAATCCACTCCCCACACCCCCTGCCTGCTGCCACAGTGCTGGCCACAAAGAGCACATCTTCTCCCTAGGTCTGAAATTCCAGAGACTTCACAGAGCCATGAGTCTTAGGGAGTGACGAAACACTCCTTGGGAACTGAGTGTATCGGAAACCCGACCGTATCTTATCCAGAGGGCACTGTTTCCTTACCCAGGGGCAGGCCGTTCCCACAGCTGTCTCCTGGGGGGTCCTTGCAGAACTCCCTCTCAGCGTGTCTGCCGGGACCCAGGGCTTCCTGCGGGATGTACAACAGAAGGACCTCAAATGTCACTGACCCTTCAAAACAGCCTGGGAGTCCCACCAGGCCCCAGGAAATATAATGGACACAGCGATACCATGTGTGAGGCTAGCATCCTAAGGAGCAGCTTGACCCAGGAGAGGCCCAGTGGACAGGGGATGAGGGGCAGGGGCTCGCACCCTGCACCCGACAGCAGGGCAGAGAGAGAAGAGAGGAGCAGGGCAAGGGCACAGGAGAAGTAATGACAGGAAAGGAGGAACAAACAGTAGATTACCTGGGACTCCACTGTCACCTCCCAATCTCCAATGCTCCCCATCTTTGGTAGAGTAGGGACTCGGGGAGTGAGGACAGCTGAGGAGGAGAAAATATCTCTGAAACCCAAGCTCTGGTTCCCAAAAAACCACCTCCCTCTCAGGTCCAGCTTTGCTAAAGCCTTGCTTGGATCAAACTGAGACTATTCCTGTAGCCAGTGCAGACTTCCACTTTCTTTCCTTCTAGAGTATCTAGCTCCTAAGTTGCCATGTGTGAGGTGTCAGCCCTGAACTCCTACGATCACCAGCCTGCCCCAGGCCCAGCCTGAACCTGCTACATGATTCAGCTACAGTGGGGTATGCTAACACCATTGGGAGCTTCATCTTCTTACTTCTCAGGGTGTCCATCAGACACTATTGTAGCCCTTGCCTTGAATTCTGCATATACCTCCTCAGGCCCACTTCCTCACCCCCCACCCCTTACCCCTCTTCCCTGATGGTTCCTGACTCTTGGTACTCACCACTCTCTTTCAAGGGCTGTGCTGCCATCTTGGTGTCAAGATGCTTGGGAAGGTCAGGACATGGATTCTTCACACACTGCTTCTGGGACTGTCCCTCGGACCAGTGATCTGCTGGCCACAGCTGGAAGCTCTGAGATTCCTTCATTGTCTTTAAGGACCTGGTCTCTTCTGCACACAGTTCCAGTTCCTACACACAGACAGCCAAAATTCCCAACCGTAAGTTCAATAACTGGTAGGGCAGGGCATGCTCTTTTGAGTACAGCTGTGGTTCAGAGGTTAACAGGCTCTTTTTAAAAACTAAAGATGGCTTAACGTTTGACGACAAAGCCATCAGACTAACTTCAGTAAACATACCAGCATTTAAACCACCAAATGAGTACTTTCTATTCCACACAGAAAGGCTATACAAGTGTCTAAATGAGGCCACTATTACTCAAAACATTTTTGAATCATAACAAGATAAATTATGTAAAATTCTTGTGACATTAAAAAGATAAAAGTTAACCAGGTATATGTTAAAAGTCAAAAGGAAGCATAAAAGCAGATACAACTATAACTCTAAATGTAATTGCTCTAAATATTCCTGCTGAAAGGCAAAGAAAATTCAAAGAATTGTAGATGGAATTTTAAAATGAAATGAAAGAATGTGTTGTTTCAGAAAGGCACATCTGATCTCAAAACAGAAAGATACGCAGAGATAAGGCACTGTAACGCAAAAAGAAAACAGAATTTCAATGTAGAAGTTTAGGCAAAAAAGCACTCAGAGATATGGAGAATATACATATAATAAAAGGAAATAATCAATTAAGAGATAACATTACCAAATTCAGCTCTATCAATCATAAAGCTAATTTCTTATCTCTCTCTCAATTGGTTCCAAATTCAGAGGTAGTGGTTGAGATGTTATTTCTTGGCCCTAAAAGCCCAACAATAGAACAATCTCATTGTGTCACAGAAACACCTAACTTTAAAATAAAGTATTACAATTTTTTCAATAGGCATTTTCAATACTCACATGGTTCAAAAACAGAAAATATACACAAGGATATAATCAGTGAAAATACCCATCCCCACCTGTCTCCATTCCACCTGCCCAGTATCTTCCTGGACTCCTCATCACAGGTAAACACGGTTCTTCTGCATCCTTTCAAGTTTCTTTATATACACGCAGCTGTAAATATATATTCTTATTTTTCCCCATTTTTACACAAAAGATAGCAACTATATATATACATTGCCCTGAACCTTTTTTTTTTTTTTTTGCGGTACGCGGGCCTCTCACTGTTGTGGCCTCTCCCGTTGCAGAGCAAGGCTCCGGACGCGCAGGCTCAGCGGCCATGGCTCACGGGCCCAGCCACTCCGTGGAATGTGGAATCCTCCCGGACCGGGGCACGAACCCGTGTCCCCTGCATCTGCAGGCGGACTCTCAACCACTGCGCCACCAGGGAAGCCCACCCTAAACCTTATTTTTTTTACCCAAAATAATATCCATATTCATCAAACTTTATTATTGAGTTTGCCAAACTTCACTCCAAAAATCTTTTGGCCATTCTGAAAACTCAAATCCGCTCTCACAGAGAGGAATTTTATGTTTGAGAAGATATGTAAGAATGGGCCATGACCATCAAAAGCCATTCCCAGTGAGGGGACCCACCAATGTCCTGTGTGGTTCACAGAAACACCTGTTTATCAACATTTTAAGAAAATAATAACTTTGTGTTCAAGATAAAAATAACCTTGTTATAGTTACAATCTTATAACCCACAGAAGTACTGTGGACTAGACCCAACAATAATCCTCACTCCCAGCCCTAGCTCCTCCAACTATTGCTACACCTAAGCAAAGATTCTTATTCTATGGATGGTCATTGTAGACACAGAAAGAAGTAGATTCAAGTGACAATCAGGAGGCAAAAATTCAGTAGGATATTGGTTGGGGTAAGGTGAATTAAGAATCCATCAAATGTGGTACATATATACACTGGAATACTACTCAGCCATAAAAAAGAATGAAATAATGCCATCTGCAGCAACATGGATGCAACTAGAGATTATCATACTAAGTGAAGTAAGTTAGAAAGAGAAAGACAAATACCATACAATATTACTTATATGTGGAATCTAAAATATGACATAAATGAACCTATCTACGAAACAGAAACAGACTCACAGACATAAAGAACAGACTTGTGGTTGCCAAAGGGAGGGGGCTTGGGGGAGAGATGGATTGGGAGTTTGGGGTCAGCAGATGCAAACTATTATATATAGAATGGATAAACAACAAGGTCCTATGGTATAGCACAGGGAACTATATTCAGTATCCCGTGATAAACCATAATGGAAAATAATATTAAAAAGAACGTATATATATATGTATAACTGAGTCACTTTGCTGTAGAGCAGAGATTAACACATTGTAAATCAACTGTACTTCAATTAAAAAAAAGAATCCATCAAAAATGCCTGTGCACCACACTAAAACCTGCACATGGATGTGTATAGCCACTTTATTCATAATTGCCAAAACTTGGAAGCAACCAAGAGGTCCTTGAGTAGGTGAATAGACAAATAAACCATGGTACATCCAGACAATGGAATATTATTCAGCACTGAGAAGAAATGAGCTATCAAGCCATGAAAAGGCATGGAGGAACCTTAACGCACATTACAAATTGAAAAAAGCCAATCTGAAAAGGCTAGACACTGTATGATTCCAACTATATGACATTCTGGAAAAGGCAAAACTATGAAGATAGTAAAAAGATCTGTGGCTTTGTGGTTGCCAGAAATTAGGGGCAAAGGAGGGATGAATAGGTAGAGCACAGATGATTTTTAGGGCAGTGAAACTATTCTGTACCATACTATAATGGTGGACACATACCGTATGTATAATGTATATACAATGTATATATAATGTATATACAAATGTTTATACAAATGTATAAACATTTGTCCACATCCATAGAATGCACAGCACCCAGAGTGAACCCTAACATAAACATGGGCTGTGGGTGATGACAACGTTCAGGGATTGTAACAAACGTACCACTGTGGTAGGGGACGCTGACAGTGGGAGAGGCTGTGCATGTGTGGGTCAGGGGGTGAATAAGAACTCTGTACTTTTTTTTAAATATAAATTTATTTATTTATTTGTTTGTTTGCTTTTGGCTGCGTTGGGTCTTTGTTGCTGCCTGCAGGCTTTCTCTAGTTGCGGAGAGCAGGGGCTACTCTTCGTTGCGGTGCCTGTGCTTCTCATTGCGGTGGCTTCTCTTGTTGCGGAGCACGGGCTCTAGGCACACGGGCTTCAGTAGTTGTGGCACGCGGGCTCAGTAGTTGTGGCACACGGGCTTAGTTGCTCCGCGGCACGTGGGATCTTCCCAGGCCAGGGCTCGAACCTGTGTCCCTTGCACTGACAGGCGGATTCTTAACAACTGTGCCACCAGGGAAACCCAGAACTCTGTACTTTCTGTTCAATTTTGCCACAGAACTAAAATTGCTCTAAAAATTAGCTTTTTCTTTTTTTCTTTTTTTTTAACCTGATGGGGAGAGGGGCTGTGCAAGAGGGTGATGACAGAATAAACAAGCTCAAAATCACAAAATAGCAAAGCTGAAAGATTTTTTTAAGGAAAATATTTTAGAGGCCATTTAGGCAGCAACCCTTTTCAGGTGATGGTTCTCTTTGAGGAACATAGTTAATGTATTTTATTCCATTACTAAGACCTGGAAAAATTTTACCTGCAGAGACTGTAACCAACCTTGCAATGTAAGATCACAAGCTACAACATATGTGCCTAGGGGGAAAAAACAAGCTTCTCTGCTACTTATCCATTTGTTTTGACACTTGTGAGTACTCAGGAGCAGGTAGAAAAGTTAAAAAATGAAAATAAAAGTCACAGGAGAAAAAAACACATTATAGAGAAGATTCTGTTACCCTTTTTTTTTTTTTTTCAATTTTAGATGCAGTTCAACCTTTGCTCAGTTCACAGGGGTATAATTTGAGAACTTCTGGTCTAGTCCAAACCTCTCATTGTACAGATGAAGAATTATAAAGACCTTGATTTAAGACAATTCTCATCTCCGGGTTTCAAGTTCTTCATCTTCTAGCTCTGAAGCCCTAAGACGTCCATATGTTTCTTCACTGTCACTTAAAACAAATAGCTGGTTTCTTTAAAAGAAATAATCTGGGAGGGTGCGGTAATATATTAAAAGAAGGTATACTCTCTCATATTTAAGTCTCTAACTTTAAATATTATGCTTTCTGTATCTTCAATCAGTTTGTAAAGGAATCCAAAAAGCGAAGCCACAGACCTTAAATCTTTCTGGCCCCTAGTCTCACATCTCTATAGAGCTTTACTTTTTACAATGTACAGAAAACCCCTACTGTGCACAGAGATATGTCCTCAAACCTATGATTTCCCCCAAAGAAATGTGATTAAGTATAATACCACAAGAATTACTGGCTATGTAAGAAGTGGAAGCACCAAGGGTATGTTGAGATGAAGGTTCTACGTGGCTGGCTCAGCCCACAGCCGGCTGAAGGGCTTGTTCTACAAGTATCAGCTTCAAAGCAGGGTTCAAAATTTGTGTTGTAGCAAAATTATAAATTATTATCATGGGCTTTCAGGATCCCTTGCAAATTGTATAAACTGTGAATGTTAAATCCATAATACTTTCCCTTATCTCAGCTCTACAACTTCTATAAATTTGGACAGGCTACTTACCTGGGTCTGTTGAACCATTTGAAAAACTGGCCATGATAACAGCACCTACCTTATTGGGTTGCTGGGTTGATTAGATAGATGAGCAATACATACAGAAAGCTTAGAACAGTGCCTGATGCACAGTGAGTGCTCAATAAATGTCAGTTAATATCTCGTTTGAGCCTCATGACTCAGAGATATTTCAATTCCCATGGTTTGCAGATAAGGTATCTCTCATGTAGTAAAAAGAACAATGAACTTGGAACCTAAGGATCTGGGTTTATGCTCTGGTTCATACTGATGGAGCCTTGTGAGCCACCTGACTTTGGGGGCCTTAGTTTAATCTATAAGATGAGGACAATAATGCTATTTCTGTCTACCTACATTACTGCTGTAGGCATCCAAAGAGATCACATATGTAAAAAGATTCTGTTAAGTATAAAACACAATACAAATGAAATGTACTGTGAATATGGTACTGAGAGGCAGCTTAGAGCAGTGGTTACAAATCCTGGCTTCAGAATCAGACTGCCTGAATTCAAATCCTGCCTCTAACATCTAGTAGCCAGTGACCTTGAGCCAACTACCTTTCTCTCCCTTGCTTCAGTTTCCTCATGGGTAAAATTAGGCTAACAGTATCTATCTCTGTTTAACTGGTGACAGGATTAAATGAGTTAATACATGGAAAGCACTTAGAACAGTGCCTGGTACATGGCAGTGTTCAATAAATCTCAGATGCTTGATAATATTATTATTGTGGTTTTGGCAATTATCAGCCTAGCTGCAGCCCCACTACCTTGCCTGACCTGTTCCTTGGAGAACAGACTATTTGCCTCACCCGCTGTCCTGCGGCCCGCGCCTCTCGGTGCCAATCCTCCACCAGGGCCACCGCCTCCTCGCCGCTCTCAGGGTGGCGTGCCTGTACCCAGGCCTGGACCTCCCTGGGTAAGATAGTCAGGAACTGCTCCAGCACCAGCAACTCCAGTATCTGCTCTTTGAGGCGGATCTCCGGCCTCAGCCAGTGACAGCAGAGTGCCCAGAGCTGGCTGAAGGCCTCGTGGGGTCCTGCCGCATCCCTGTACCGGAACTGCCTGAAGCGCTGGCGGGAGGCCTCGGGGCCAGGGACAGGGTCATGGTCCTTCTCCCGGGGTTGGGAGTCTGGTCTCCCTGAGTCCTCCTCCAGCTTGACAATCAAGAGTTCTTCAGGCTCTGGTAGTGGGGAGGCCTGGGCCCGGGCTTCCAGGGCTACAGCCATGGTCTCTCCTGGACGCCTCCTTTCAGCTGGCCGTCCTTGTCCAGCGTCTTCCTGCATCTGTAGTGTGTCCTCAAGGGGCTCCTGAGAGAGGAAATGCTCCCCCAGGCTCTGAAGGCAGAAAGACAAGGGACAGTGTGAGCAAGAGGACCAGGAGCCTCACCTTCCCCACTCCCCACACACCTTCCACTGCTTTGCATGGGGTGGGACTGCTAAGAAACACCCTTTCCCGTAAGCAGGAAGTTAGTCCACAATCTGCCACCAAACCAGCAGCCAGCACACCTTGGAGGAAGACAGCACAGTATTAAATCCTCTGGGACACCCTAAATGTCTCAGCTGGGCATCAAGGCTGCCATGATTGGTCCCAGCCCAGCCCTCCTCCCTCTACATGTGTCCCAAGTCTGACCTTCCCTCAAGTTGCGTTCCAAATGTCGCCCCCTCCATAAGGTCTTTCTTCCTGGGCCTTAAGCTTTCCTCTAAGAGTGCTCTCCTTGCAAAATCCCTCACTCTACACTCTCCCTTGGTCATCCCACCCATTTGCCATTTTTCACCATCTCTAAACTGATGACTCCCAAAACTCCAGCCGAGACCTGTCTCCAGACTCCAAAGTCCAACCACCTACAAGGCATTTCCACTTGACTCTTTCTTAGGCACCTCCAACTCAATGGGTCAAAAACTGAATTCATCATTTTCTCTTGAAAACCTTTCCCTCTTCTGGAGCTCTCCTTCCAGTGAAGGCACCACCTTCCATCAAGGTACCCATGCCAGAAACGTGGTCATCATATTTTTCCAAATTCCCCACATCCATTCATCACCAAGCTGGGTCTTCTTGGCCTTCTCAGCATCTCCATCCCCAGCCAGTGTCACCTCCTTGTCCAAAAAAACATGCTTTCACTTGATCAGCCCCCTAACTCATGTCCCTGCCGTCACTCCCCTCACCCCAACCCCTGATTCATTCTTCACACAACCAGATGAGATCAAAATCTGACCATGTCACTTCCTGGCTAAACACCCTCCACTGACCTCCCATTGCCCTCAGGATAAAGGGCAAGCCTTGCCCAAGTCTCCACCTCATCTCTTGACCACGCTCCCACTTGGCAGGGTGTTTCAGGCATGGCTCGTAGCTCCTGCAACGGGGTGCCCTCTGAACCCTCCCACATGCCACCGTCTTCTTTGGGAACAGTCTCGTCCCTTTCTCCATGTAGCTGTCAGCTGAAATTGTACTTTTTCCAAGCAGCCCTCCCTGTGCCCTGAAACAAGATTTAATCCTCAGCCACATGCTCCCATGCCACCTTAGGTGTTCTCTACCATTACCCTCATCATATACTTTATTGTAATTATCTTACCCACTAGATCATACGCTTCCTAAGGGACCTAGCACAGCACTCCACACACAGAGGAAGCACTCAATAAACAGTGAAATAATGGTCACCTGGTAACGGTGATGGGTCATGAAGCAAGGATTATAATTAATCAATTTCTAGATTAAAAAACAGAGAATGACCTTGCTGATGTCAAAAGGAATTCTTTTCTCTTTATTTCCATCTCTGTGACACTTTCCACGTTCTACATTGTACTAGAGGGCTGTGTGTACACATGTGTGTCCCCAGAAAGATCACAGCCTCACTGAGGGCAAGGAATATAGCTCACTCTTTTTTTTCACACCCCTCCCCTCCGCCACCCCACAATAAGCAAGGTGCACTAAACACAGGAGGCTCTCAGTAAATGCTTGTTGAGTGAACGCCTGGGGATTGCTTCTTTTACACGATGAAGACTCTGAGGACACTCATGCTGGGTTATCTGGAAAAATGAGCTCTCTGCGTCACTCCCAACAGATATAGATAACATTAGAAACGCCTACTCACAGGAGGCTACTAGCTGCTTCCAAGTGGGAATGACACAGCTGAATTGAGAATGGAGGAAGGGTGATACTTTGATTTTAGGCCATCTGACTGGACTGTCTGCAAACAGGCAAGGGTGATGAAAAATAAAGGCTTGTCCCAAGGACCTCCACACACATAGGGAGAGGCTAGGAACACAACTCAGGACCACCTGGCAACTTCCTGCTTGTCCTTCAGCTACCAGCTCAATGTCACCTCACCTGTTAAGGGTTTCTTGACATGCCCTTGTCATGCCCAGCTCCCATCCCCACTCTCCAAAAATCACCACCCCTCATCCTGTGTGCCCAAAGCACTTGGCACGTACCTCTAACATAGGTGTTACCTGACACTATTGTAGTTACCTGTTCTTACTTCTGACAGTCCCATTAGATTGTATTGTTAGAGCCACTACTGTATCTTACCCATTTCTGTATCCACAGTGCCCAACCCAGTGTCCAATAAATAGCAGGGCCATTGGAAATTTTGCCTTTTATTAAAATGGTAAATCAGGTACATCAAAAGCCTAATGGGCTATGGAAAGTCCATAACTTACATTGAGCTAAAGAATTAACCTTTCAGGAAATTTCTTTTTTAACCACACCTTAATCATGCACTAGTCCAAACACATTTGCATCACTGTCTCACATGAAGACTAATTCGCCAGTCATCTGCAGAGTCCCACTATGGACCCTGCCCTGTACTGGGAGCTAAAGCGCCAACAGTGAGTAAGACAAACAGTCTCCACCTTCATCAAAGTTACAGTCTAACGAGAGAGACAGTCAATAAAGCAAGCAAAGAGGTGTATGCGCCTGCACAGAGTGGACACTAACAAAAACAGGCAATTAGTAGCCCCACCAGGCCCAAAGAGTCTCAGATAATAGGTATTTTCTACTGGGAATACTTGAAAGTTGCAAAGGTTAGTTTCAAATACAATCTGAAAGATTTTTCTGCTACTCTCTTAGACAAATATGAATAGCAGTCTAGCCACAGAGGGACGTCAACATAGTCAGCAAAGCAGACTTCACACAGAGCTGACAGAGGAAAAATGGACAGCGGCATTCCTCAGTCCTGAGACTACCAGAAATACGGGGGCTCACTAGGATCAGCAACCTCCAAGAGTATCCATTTATTGAGTGCCCATGGGGTTCCAGGCTTGGTGCTAAGTGTTCTACATTCATGATCTCACTGAATCTTCCAGGCAAGCAGCTGAAGAGTCATTAGCGTTGAGTTCACTTACACTGATCTGTAACTTACACACACTAAATTACATACAAACACCAGAAAGAGAAGGAAAGGACATAATTTAAATAGTGCAGCCAGTTCCATTCACTATGTGTCTATTCCAGAGCATGTGGTGATGAAACCCATGACCCTGCTGGTCCCCAGATTGATTCAGCTCCCCCCAGCCCCTTTCCACCGAGAGTGAGCAGAGTGTCTTTCATACATTGTGGTCACTAAACACAAGCCAACTCTTTCATCTAACGTTCAACCAATAAACCCCAGCTGTGCTATTAGCTTATTAAAAGACAGCATGTTGGTTTCTAAATGGCTCCTAGCCAAAGGATTTTCAAGCTGACTGTGATTTTTGGCTAAATGTGATTTTCACCTTCTGTGCTGACGTTAGAATATGATCAGCCCGTAAGGTATGACTTCACTATGTCCCCAATTCACATATAGGGAACTGAGCTTCTATGAAGAAGATTCATGTGAGGTTCCACAACCAGCAAGTGGTAGAGTTGGGATCTAAGCCCAGTTTTCTCCAGTCATTTTTCTTAACCATCACACAGAGCCTCCTCTAGGTTGACCAGTATTCCAAACCCGAGAAGATGGTATGGAGAGTGCAAAGAACATGAAGGCAGGAGTGAGCAGATCAGGGTTCCAGTTCCACTCCTGCCTTTTACCAGCTGTGTGACTTTGTACAGGTCATGTGACCTCAGCAGCTGCCTATCTAGACTGCAGCTTACAGCCAGACTCTACTCAGCAGCTGCCCCAGGCTCCCCAATTAGTAAGATGGGAACACAGCAAAGACACAGGGAGACTAGAATCAAAGGTTACAAATTTAAATGGCTATGAGTCAGGCAATGTAAATGAGTACACGAGTCGAGTGGGGACTGCGGCCAACCACAGAGCACCAGGACACACACTGGCCCAGTGTTCCCAGGCCTTCCAACTTTTCCCAGAGAAGCTAGAACTCTGCAATTCTAAATGTTGGCAACGAACTCAAAATTGTTTCAAACACCATAAGGATTAAATAGAGGATGATGATAGGCTTCATTCAGCATAGGCTGTCACTTTGCCACCTTTCAGCTAAATGATCTCAAAGGTCTCTTCCAATAGCCAGGAAGACCCAGAAAGGGTACAGATTCCTCTCAGCAATGAGGGATCTGCCATCAAAGCCAGGATCCCTTCATAAACCCAGAGAAGCTGAAGGGCATCCTGGCTCCTGTGGATGTGGACATGGTTAGTGGGGTGCCAGCGAACAGTGGGCTGGAAGAGAAGCTCTGCCCCAGTCCCATGGGAAAGGTCAAGACTAGTCTGTGACCTCCAAAAAGAAAGAAACTGGGAGTTCCCGAAGGCTATCAAACTCACTTGGCTGACGGTCCAGGCTACTGCTTAAAGCAGCCTGACCTTACACTTACGGGCTTAAACCAGGGAGAGCAAATAGGTTTCATTTAAGGCACCAACTTCAGTCAACTGTGCTAAGGATTCTGAATCCCATGTGAGTATGTGTTGTGACCAATGAGTTGTGACTTCCAGACACAGGAGGCGGAGTAGCAGCACACAGTCCGTGTATTTGCCACCACTGGCTTAAACTCCCATAGGCACTGAATCAGCTTCCAGCAAAGACGGCCCTGACAGGCAGGAGAAGACTAAAGCTCACACCCATGGAAATCCACTGGACGAAGCAGTTTTCAAGCCTGGTATAGCAAAGCTCACCCTGGATGGTCTTTATTCACATATTCATCAAGCATTTACTGACTTACTTGATTTACATCAAGTACTTACTACTCTGGGCTGGGCAGTGGGGAAATGGAGGTGATGCAGAAACTGTTCCTGTCCTGGAGATGCATACAGTACAGTGGAAGAGACAAAAAAAGAAAAAAAAAAAACACAGATAATTATGATCAAATGTGGTAAATGCAATAAAAGAGGTCTGTGGGAGCTGGGGTGGGGGATGACTTGCACAAAGTAACCTTTGAGTTGGTTCTAGAACAAAGAATGGTTCTCTTAGCACAGAATGGGGGGTGGGGGAGTGTATTCTCAGCAGACAGAACAGCATGTATAATGGTGGAAAACCAAACAGCCTCCCCGAGATATGAGGATAACCTTGACAACACGAAGATCAGGCTGGAAAGGGAGTTCATTAGGGTCTTGAATGTCAGGCTAAGGTGTTCAGACTTAATTCCATAGGTGATGGGAGTTAATGAAGCTTTTTAAGTAGAAGGCCAAATCTGATTTGGGTCCAATAGATCACGGTAGCTACAATGTGTCTGTCCAAACTGGGGAGGTGAAAAGGTGTAGGCTTCAGCAAAAACCCTGACAAAGAAATGTCTCAAGATACATTAAAAGAAAGATTTGAACATTCCTGGATGTGGAAGAATGCAAGAGGAATCAGAGGGCGCCTGGTAAAGTGGATGTTGGTACCATTCACTTCCATCAGGCAGAAGGAAAGAGGTGCAGGTTTGGGGAGGAACACAACAGCCAGTCCCACCCACAGGGTTCCAGAGGTCAAGACCATTAAAGAAAGTGTACGGGGGTATCAACTCAGATGTTTGTTTTAGATGAGCAGGTAGAGGCTGGAACACTATTTTTAAGGTCCGGCTTCATGCTCAGGCCCACTCACCTTCACTTCTTGTAGGTCCCCAGAATCCTCTATACTTCCCTATAAGGTCTCCAGACCCTTCCACCTTCAGAACCTCTCCCGGTCCCCTCACCTACACACCTTTCTAAGAACCTCCACTCCCAGGGCCTTCTATCTCCCTCCTCATCCCCGACCCCTCTATGACCCTTTCCATCTCCGGACGCTTCATCCTCTGACCGCCCCTCACCCCCACCCCACATAAAGCTTATTTCTCCCCTCTCACCTTCCCCGGCCCCCCGTGACACCACCACCTCCTAAGTCTCCAGCCTAGAGCCTTGAGTCTCAGCTGCCCCCGCCCCGCCACCCGGACTCACCCACCGAGACACCCACTTCACAACAGGGCGGAAGTGTTCCAGGGCTCGCGCAGGGAATGCTGGGACGCGGAGTCCGAGCGGCGCCACCCCGGGAATGGAGCGTCTGGGACTACAACTCCCAGAAGGAATCGCGGGAGCGCCGGTGGGCGGCACCCACCGCTTGCCGCCTTTCAGATGCCGTCAGCCAATAGATGCGTCATCTCCTCCGGGTCCCCGGCACCGGAGCAAATCGGAACAGAGTCTAAGCGTGAGGGCGGGCCTGTTGTGATCCCGGTCCTTTCCACAAGCTCCGGGGTAACGTCACCGCCCAGTGGGCGGGCATTCAAGAAGAAGGGGCGGGGTGTATTGAAGGGGCGAAGCGAGAGCCCGAGGCGCTGGAGAGATCAAAGCAGAAACAGTAAGAAATAAGGGAGAGAGGGTGACTAGAGGTGACCAGACTGGTGGGCGGGAGAGAGTTGAACAATTGTAGGTTCAATTTCCAGCTCACAGTTAAGCTGCGTAACTTTGGATCAATTGAGAACCTCGCTTTCTTCACCTGTGAAGTGAGGATAATAATAGCATCCATGTCGCTGGGTTTTTGTGAGGCTTACAGGGATAATACACCTAAAACATTAGCTCAGAATTTGGGTCCTAATAGCGAATATTAGCTATTATTATGTAAATCAGTTAGTATGGAACTTGGCACTTCCTGGGTGTTGGAAGAATGTTAATCGTTATTAGAATAATAATAATCACAACAATTTTAATATAAATGCAGTTGCTTTGTTCCGTTGTGAATACTTTGGAGTATGAGCAATCTAATAATGGGTTTGAGAATGTGGGTTTTGTAGTCAGAAACGGATTCAAATCCCAGCCCAACGACTTGATAGCTGTGTGTCCTTGAACGAATTATTGCGTCTCTTTTGTCTTCAGTTTTTTCCTCAGTAAAATGCAGGTGATAGAACCTACATTGCAGGGTATTGTGAAGATTAGATAAGATAATGCAGGTAAAGCATGGTCTCTGAAGTCAAGGTGCTTGTGTTTGAAACGTCTTACTTTCAAATGCAGGATGTAGGCCTTGCCACTCACTAGTTGTGAAACCTTGGGCAAATTACTTAACCTCTTTATGCCTCAGTTTTCTTATCTATAAAATGGGAATTATAATAATGGCACCTACCTGCTAGGGTTTGTGAGAGGAATAAATGGGGAAAAATAGGTAAAGAGCTTGGTATGTGTCTGGCAGAAGGAGTTTAATAATCATTAGCTATTATTATTTTTACTAATAGTTATGAGATTTGGGGAAAATTGACAGTACCTAGCATATGGCAAGTGCTCAACACATGTTAGTTATTGTTAAAATTAAGGGAATTCTATATTTTAATTTTAAAGACCCAATTCAAAGCGCTTGTCCCCTGTGAAATATGTTCCAACTCATTGGTAGTAATAACTCATGTGATTTTACTCAGTGAATGTAACAGCAACCTACAAACACTCATTGTTGTTGAAACCTCACAACAACCCTATGAGGTGGGTATTATTATCCCCAATTTAAAAGGGGGAAATGAGGACTTAGACAGGTGAAGTGACCTTCTTGAGATCAAATAGCTAATATGAGCCAGGGCTGGGATTTGAACTTCGGGGCATATAACTCGAAAGATTTCTTCTTGGCCCCATACCTGCATAAGGAAAAGATCACAGGTGGAGCGGGGTGCTGAGTGGGGAGAGAGATGGTGCAGCGGTGTGAGGTGCTAGGAGAACTGGAGACATTTAAGACTCAGAGCGTCAGGCTCTGAAGCTGGAAAGGCAGCTTTGCAGGGTCAGGTAAGAATGTCCTCTTCAGGTTCACCTGCCCTGAAGAGGAGGAATGGAGGTGAAGATGCACAGGGAGAGGACACCATTAGGACACAAGAGGGCGCCCCTCACCCTAAATCCAGCCTGGATTTTTTTCCAAGCTCTCCCTTAGCCTCTGTCTAATTAATGCCTGGCATTTTACAGGAGAGGAAAACTAAGGCCCCAAGAGGCCAAGTGCCCTGCCCAGTGTCATATAGAAATAAACAACAGAGCCTGAACTAGATCCCAGTTCTCTGCTCCAGCATCCAGCAACATTTTTTTCTGTCCACAGTTGTCTACCAAGACCCTCTCTGCACTGGGCTAGCATTAGGCTCTAAGGATGCAGAGATGAATCAGACCTGGTCCCTATCATCAGAGCCTGATCTCTAAACTTGCCCAGTCGAGTTTCTTGTTAGTAAATTAGTAATGTTCCCTATTAGCAAAAACATTTTTGAGCACTCACGCCCAATATATGTGTATTTATCTACTTATAAATTATATACATGTAGTATATAATTACATGAAAAGCTAACTTTTATTGAACATTTACAATGCAGTATTAGGTCCTACTCTCTGTACTTTATACGTATTAAGTCATTTAGCCTCTCAAAGTCCTTTGAGAGAGGGTCTAATACTATTCCACATTACTAAAGCCATATGGCTAAAAAGCAGGCATTCTAGCTTCAGAATAAAGTGAGATTAGAAACAAAATAGAAATAGAAGTTTTAACACTTTCTTCCTAAACTCCAGTGGCTCATCTTGTGCACCGCTCTTTGAAAACCACTGCTCAGGAGTCTCCCAGGGGCTTTCCTGGTAGCACAGTGGTTTAAAGTCCGCCTGCCAGTGCAGGGGACACAGGTTCATGCCCTGGTCTGGGAAGATCCCACATACTGCGGAGCAACTAAGCCCATGCACCACAACTACTGAGCCTGCACTCTAGAGCCTGCAAGCCACAACTACTGAGCCCACGTGCCACAACTACCGAAGCCCATGTGCCTAGAGCCTGTGCTCCACAACAAGAGAAGCCACCACAATGAGAAGCCTGCACACCGCAACGAAGAGTAGCCCCTGCTCGCCGCAACTAGACAAAGCCCGCGCACAGCAACGAAGACCCAACACAGCCAAAAATAAAAGCAAATAAATAAATAAATTTATTTAAAAAAAAAAAAAAGAGTCTCCCAGACCTGTGAAGGCCAGTACAGTGTGATCAGTACTTTGAGAAAGGGAGGTGCAGGAAATTGTGGGAACCCAGAGGCAGCAGCTTACCCAGGTTGGGAGATCAAGATGGCTTCCGGTCATGGCTGAGCTGAATCTTAAAGGATATTTAAAGGATACTTTTCTCCCCAGAGGAAAGAAATTGGGGGAAAGGGTGTTCTTGGGTGAAGGAGCAGCACGTGCAAAGGCCCAGAGGCAAGAGCGCATGGTGTCCTGGGAGTACAAGTAGTTTAGCACAGCTAGAGCGCAGAGTGTCAAGGGGGCGGGTTCCCCTCCCAGTGCTGCTGTGAGGCTCAAACAAGATGATAGAAATGACCTTGCCTTTGTGTTCTTATTGAGGGAACAGGCAATCAATCTGTTGCCTCCTGGACAGTATCCCAGCTTTTTGGTCCTCAGCTGCCAATTCCTCTATAAGCCAAGGGGCCCCTTTGCCCCTTGAAGATCTAGTTGAACTTGGCCTGGACCCCATTCCACAGCTTAAGAGTGCTCAGAGCCCTCCTTCCGTCCCTATACTCTCCATCAATTCCCAACTTTATTTCCTCTGGGCTACAGTTTCCATGACCCCAACCCCCTTGCCCTCTGCCTCATGTGGATTTCCATCAAAAACAAAAAGTCCAATTAAGCCAAGAACTTCATGGATTTAGTAGGTTTACTGAAGATTTGGAGATTTTGAGATCACATCACATACTGCACTGTCACTTGCCATCTCCCAAATTTTCTCATTCATTTGGAAAGCCTCCAGAGCCTTTCCAAGAGCGTGGGGTGTGCAGGGCCTGGCGACTCAGCACACAGAGCGTGACCCAGCTCCCTGCCATGCCATCTGCCACCTTCTCATCCACGTCCTTGCCTGGCTCAAAATCCCACTCAAGGAGACGGAAGCGCAGCCCCCGGCCCATCGGAGGGCGGCCCTCCAGAGTAGGCAGCAGCTCCTCAGTCACCCAGCTCTGGTCTTGCCTTCAGTGGGACACAAACACATCATAAAAAGGAACCTCCTGCCCTCACCCCTCTGACTCCTCAGACCCTGAAGCCAAGCCCTGAACAAGGCCTGGAGATGGAGGATCCAGGAGTTCCTGGCTTCCTGTAGGAAGGGCAAGGAGATCAACGGAAGCAGCTGTGCAACACGAGGAGCTTACTAATGCAGCCGTGATGGAATTGGAGGCCCAGAGAAAGGACGAAGTGACACAAGAGGAAGAAGAAGTAACTGAAGAACCGAAGAGATTCATGATGCAGGAAATGGCAAGGGGATTTTCTTTATTTGAGGAGGCACTGTTAGTTTTTGAGGCACAGCACCTGAACGTAGGACGGTACACGAAGGTTGCAGCAGCCGTTCAGAATGCAATCCAGCAGTACTGTGCCATCTATGACGAAAAAAAAAAGCTACTACCCAGACTGGATATTTTTATATCACTGGATATCAGTGGATATCACTGGATCATTTTTTCAAGAGAGTAGATAGAATTGAATCTACCAAGGAACCAGAACCTGTGCCATCGACGTCAGGCATGAGTGAAATTGCAGCTTGCCCTCCGTCTCTTATTGCTGACGCTCCTTCAACTCTACCATCTCCCACCTCCTCTCCCTTCTCCAGTCAGTAACTCTTCTTGCCTGTTCACCCGATGCCCCTGTACGTCAGCTGTTGTACTGTACCACTGTACTTTTCAAGGTACTGTACTGGAAGATTAAAAATGTTTTCTTTATTTTTTGTGTTTGTTTTTTATGTATTACTTGTGTGAAAAGCATTATAAACCTATTACAGTACAGTACTATGTAGCCAGTTGTGTTAGTTGGGTATCTAGGCTAACTTTGTTGGACTTAGGAACAAATTGGACTTACAAACACGCTCTCGGGACAGAACTTGTTTGTATGTAGGGGACTTACTGTATTGGGGCATCTGGGGACTTTGCTCCTGGAGGCTGCCATCTCGTGTGAGGCCTGTCTCCCAGTCTAGCAGTAGGACCTGGAGACTTCCCAAGCCCTGGAAAGCAGCAGCAGACAATGTCTCTACCCCATTTTGACCAGGTGCAGCACCTGCCCTGGGCAGCTCACCCAGCAGCTCCTCAAGCAGCACTGAGCAGGGCTGGGCATGGGACTGAAGTGCCTGCGGCTTCCGCTCCCATAGGCTGGACAGCCCTGTGATGCAGCAGGGCTTGGGGCTGTGCCCGTCCCCCCTTACCCTCTGATACCAGAGCCTGGAGAGCTGCCAGAGGAAAAGGTTGGAGGTGTCCTGGGAGCAGAGGGCCTGCAAGCAAGCTATCACCAAGCAGGGAGAGTTGACAAAGGGCAGGGAAGATCTTGGTGACATTCCAGGTCCCCAGCTGCAATCCCCAGCCTTTTAGAGTCAAGGTCTGCAAGACTGGAAAGACATTAGAAGCCAGCATCCCAGGTTTCCTGCCTGAGACCGCATGAAACTCCAAGCTGGTCAAGCTCATGGGCAGGGATAACACTACCCCGGAAGGGCCAGAGGGGAGCTGCAGGTTCAAGGTATGCAGATGCCCTGGAAGCCCAAGGCTGAGCTCAGCACCATGCTGCTATCCAGCAGGCTTAGGGCAGTTACTGCAGGCAGCAGAGCCAACCAGCCCTTGCCCAGGTCTACCAGTGGATTCTTGGCCAAGTCCAACTTCCCCAGCCTCCTTAAGCCCTAGAATGCCTGGCCCTGCAGACAAATCAGCTGGTTTCCCTGAAGTAGCAGCTCCCGCAGCTGGGGCAGCATGAGAAGGTGACTGGGGACAGGGTGTGCAGCCCATTGTTGGACAGATCCAGGGCCCGCAGTCTTGACACAGCCCCTGTCTCGTTCGTGCCCAGCATGGCACTTGCAGTTGGTTCCTACTCAAGTTCAGTTTCTGAAGGCTGGGCATGGCCTCCAGGAAACCTGGTGGCAGGTTAGCCATCAGGCCACTGCTCTTAAGACCCAAGCTCTTCAGGCTGTGGCAGGAAGCCAGGGCCTCCAGAGCTATGTGCCCTACAAGAGTGGATGCCAAATTCAGCTCCTGCAGCTCGAAGTGTGCAACTGCCCCAGCAGGCAGCTTGGCCGTGTCGGCATTGATCACAGACAGGGTGTCCAGGCTCTGCAGCCCCAGTCCCACCACTGAAGCTGCCTTCATCTTTGTGTGGTCCAGACACAGAGTCCCCAGCTTGAGCCCCTGGAGGGCCCCGGGACTGGCCATCTTCAGCTGATTGTTGAATGACAGGTCCAGATCTCCAGAAGCCAGGCATCGCCAAAGGAGGGGCCATGCACCGGGTCTGGGAAGATGTCCGCCAGCTCCCCCACATTCTGAAGGCAACTATACTTGACACTCAGCCGCCGTAGACTGGGAGAAAACTGGACACCCGTGTTCCCATCCAGGCAGGGGCCCAAGAAAGCGAGGCCTGGAGGGAGCTTAGGTTGCCATCAGGGGTAGGAAGAGGTAAACTGTGTAGGGGCCCTTGCAGAAGAGCTGCTGCAGCTGTCCCAAGCTGCCAAGAGCTCCTGGCAGGAGCTGGGTGAGATGCAGACTCAGCCCCAGGACCTTGAGCCCAGGGAAGTGGGAGAAGGCATCCAGGCACAGAATGGAAGTGGAACCAGAGAGACAGAGCCCCTCCTCACTCTGGGGCACAGCCTCCAGGGTCTGTGTCAGGTTGGCCACTGAGGAGCATGACACAGGGAGGGGCAGGCTGGTGTCCAAAGGGCATATCAGGAAGAAGAGGGAGACCAGAGGCAGCCGGGAGCCTTCAGTCACCAGGCAGTTGGAAGCTGTCCAGCCTGCGGTCACAGAAGGGACAGGAGCAGACCAGGCAACAGCAAGTGCCCGTCCCATCTCAGCACTAAGCCTGGTCCACAAAGAAAACAGAATCAGAACCCTGTTCTCTGCTCCCATCCCTTTTCCAGAGAGGAACCCAGACCCTATCCTCCCCCTGCACACATACATACACAATACTCATAACACTGACAGGATACACAGACCCCCAGGAGGGTCTGGAAGCAGGGTCGGAGGGCCACAATGCTTCCAAACTGAAGAGCTGCTGGGAGGATGGGGCTAGACTCAGAGATGCTTAGAGCTGAGGATCCAAGGGTCAGGGAAAGACAGAAGCACACTTGTGGGAGGTGAGACCTACTTCTCACTTCCCTGTTGTGAGGAAGCAAGCAGTGTTTGTGAGCACAAGATATGGCATCAGAGGTCCAGGATCTCACTCTGCCATTGTCCTGAGCAGTGCATGTCCCCTCTCTGGGCTTCAGTTTCCTCACCTGTAAGCCAAGCATACAGATACCTACTTCATAAGATTGCTGCAATATACATATGGGTTTCTCTCCTCAACACTCTCTTTACTAATTCCTCTCCTAACTCCAACAGAAAGGAGGTCTTGAATAAATCAGGATTTTTTTAAAGCAGTTGTTTTGTAAGCAAAATAATACATCAAAATGATGCCTTCATGGGCATCTTGTAATGCTCCACACGGAAGACTCCAAGAAGCCCAAAATTTACCCAAGAGGACCCATAAGGCTCCATTCCTGCCCTTCCAGGCTGGAGCTAGGAAGAACAGTCTCTGAGTCCTTGACCTTGATTTGCCACTACCAGAATGGAGGCAACACCCCAAGGGAGAGAAGAACAAGGAAAAGAAAGGAGATTTACGATTATTTCAAACAATGCCGTAAACCATTCAATACAATTCAATACCTGATCATGACTTTTTAAAATAATAAATTCAAAGAGAAGAAAAATTCCTTGACTTATAAAAAGGTATCTACCCCAGATCTATAATAAGTATAATTATTAATGGTGAACCATCACCTGCATCACATTACAGGAATGAGACAACTATAGTTACTTCTGTTTAACATGATAATGGAGGTTTTAGCCAGGAAAATAAGAAAGAAAAAGAGCAGAAAATAAAATTATAAAATCATAAGTATTTTAAAAACAAAAGGGTCACCAATTATAAGATGCTATGTTTGTCTACATAGGAAATTCAAGAATTTCTAGAAACAAACTATTAAATCTAAAGTATGTTTAGCAAAGATACTGGAAACTAGATACTTTAAAAACTTTCTAACACACCAGTGCATTAGTCAGGGTCTCAACAGGAAACAGCACCTTAAATGAGGATTCTTCTAAGAGGTTTGTATGCAAAGAGGCTAACCACAAGGTGTTAGCAGTGCTTAGGAATACTACAAGGGGTAGTGTAGGAACCCAGGGCTAGCAACCATAGAAGCTATCAACACTGCTAGAACTGAAGGGATAAGGACTGGGAGAAGTTACCAGAACCTGGAAGGAGAGAGAGTGTTATAGGGTCAGCTGCCTTGAGAGAAACAATGACATTCAGTCGAGTCACAAATCCAACATGAGAGGACCTCACAGGAAGGAAGGAAGGTCTGGAACTGAAAAATTCAAAATCTGTAATGAAAAGTCCATGAGATAGGATTAATAGCATATTCCACACCAAGAAGAAAATAGTCAGTGAACTTGAAGACCTAGAAATAGAAACTATCCTAAGTGAAATACAGAAAGATAAAGTCAGGAGAAAAGGAACAAAACCTCAGTGACCTGTAGGAAAATACCAAACAGTCTAACATATGTGTAATTGGAGTCCCAAGGGGGAAAAGGAGAGGGGGAATGTGAAGAAATAACCAAAATTTTTCCAAATTTAATGAAAACTATTAACCCATTATGCCATGAATTTCAAGAAAACCTAAAGATAATGAACACAAAGAAAACCACAATAAGAATGTCAGAATGTTGAAAATAATTGATAAAGAGAAAATCTTATGGGTAGCTAAAGGAAAATTACATAAAGTGACCCATTACAAAAGCAGGAAAAAAGACAAGAATTGCCATTACAGTAACCCTATGTTGGTAGAGCCACCAATGACTCAAAATCCTCAAGAATGAAGATTTTGGTTACCCTACTGGATAAAACAAACAAGCAGACAAGCAAACAACAACAGTTGAGGTGCTGGATTAAGCTAAATAGAACATGAAAGGGTTAATGGAGAACAGAAGTAAAATATACCACCAGAAAAGAAAGAACTATAACTACAGATCTGTATTTTCTTCCTTGTAGTGTCATGTGTGTTTTACATTAACTATTGTAGTTCATCAATTCTAAGATGCTCATTTTTTTCACGTTTTCAACACCTTTGAAATAAGGCTGCATCCTAAAATTGATTACCTCACTATTGCTGGTAACCAGGCAACATTCATGGTATAGTTACTATATGCACATATGCTTACTTGGTCATAGCAGTTCACATTATTATAACTGCATTTGAGTTATGGATATTGTTGATAATACTCATTTTAGTTTAACTGTCCTTTAAAATGCCTTCTAAAATATTACAGTACAATTCCACATTGAAATGAAAAGTTATTCTATGTTCAGAAAAAAGCATGGAAAGAAAGCAGTAGGGCAAATAATCTTTGTTGGAGAAATAATGTGGGAGGAATTCAGGGTAGGACTATAAATATGAAGAAGTCTGAGGAATACCATAATCAATATATTCTTCTTATATTTTAATTTTTTATATGCATGAAGTTATATAAGATAAAATCTATATCTACATTAAATAATTATAAAATAGCTCTAAATGATAAGTGATGAGAAAGTATTGTGTCATCATTTAATGGATCATTCTCCTTAATGGTACATAAAATAAGGGTTTATTTTACAACTGATTCTTAGATTCAATAAAATGCAGCAATTTATCTATTTTAAAATAATTTTTCTCTTCTTTCCTTCATTATTAATAGTGTGTTGGTGGTGGTTAATTTTATAATTTATTGCTCAGATTATAGAATTTTTAGACAAAATAGCGGTTATCAGAGGGGTGACCATCACCCACAGACTGTAGACATTCAGTTACTGGTGAGATTTAGATTGAATCTTTTGAAGATAATTGGAATACATTACCGGGTTTTGTTTTGTTTTTTAATGGTTGGTTGTGTTATAGTTGGTGGAAGCTTTATTTTGAAGTGTAAGTATTAGGAAAAGGAGTTATGTCAATGGACAGGCAAAGAGGTAGATAGTAGAGGGCATTTATTATTCATCTAGCATCTGAATTTCTTTCTTGTGCCTATTTGGTAACCATGTCCACCTTGCCTTTAGTGCTACTGCTTGGAGTCTGCCACCCTAGGGTCCTGGTAGCCCTACTGAAATCAGGGAGCCCATTTCAACTGCAGCATCCTATGACAATCCTCGGCCTAAACAGAGAATAGCCATGATAGTATTTTTCAAAGATGACAGTGTTTCCCTCACCAATGTATTTCTCAACACTTTCAATAAAGGATTGTCTTCTGGAACCATTCTAGAAATTCAGTTAGTGGGTGGAGAAAACATTGAACATGGAAATGTCCTCAATATTCCAATCTCCCCTCTCTATCCCTTCTCCAAACTCTGTTTTATACCAAGGAATTTATGACACTTTAACTTTGTTTAGTAGACCACTGTTTAGTCCAAGATTCAGCCAACCAAACAAACAAATAATTGGAACTCTTCTGGCTACTCAAGCTAGCCTATTGAAGGATCTCTGGTAAAGGATCCATACAAATAAATTCAGTATAATCTAAAATTATTTTGCTCCCTCCTTTGTGTAGCAAGCACTCTCAGGGTCTATTTCCACATGTATGCTTTAGATTTTGCCAATACAAATCAAAAAAAGTTCACCCTTATTTGCCTCTCCTATTGGGTTTGACTTTGTAATTGCCTTCTAGGTACACTGGAAACTGACAGTAGTTATATATCTCTAGACTGTGGAAAAGATGACCTTCCATTTGTATCATGTCTGAATCTGTTTTTCAGGTCCATTCCTCTCCTTCCCCTCCTCTGTTCCATATCACAGGTAAACTGATATAAGTAAGTTATGTTTTCTGACTTCTGTGTGAGTTAAGAGGTTGGAGGGCAGGAGAAAGGGAGAAGCTGGGATATTTTTCCCCCTCCTTCCCTGCTTTGGTATAACCACCACCACCAGCTACAACACTTCCATGATTCCAACTCCAGTAGAGCAGACCTGCTATAGTTCTGGCTTCCCACTGATTGACCTGTTTGGCCCCAGTAATACACCTCTTCCCCCTGTTCCTGCCTCTGCAAGAAATGTGAGATTCTTCCATCACAGTCATAAAAAGTCCTTAGTTTTTAGGTGGACACTTGAGCTGAGTAATTAGTATATGAGCTTGAAGTCTATGTGCCCCTCATTGTTCTATATTATAGCCACTCAGCCTCTTAGAGCCTTGCTTTCAACAGGCACTTCATTTTATCTGACTGGAAGTTTTCATTTAACTGACTCTTTCACCATTGTATGTCTGATCTGTCAGAGTCCCATTGTTTAAAGCTGGATTTTCACTGCCCTTGATCCCAACAGGCCCAATAACCAATCTTCAGGTTCTCCTTCTTTTCCTGAGGGTCTGTTGTTTACACCCACTCCCTGTATAGACCTCTGCATCAGTCAGGGTTTATTTATATGCAACAGAAACTGACTTTAGTTGATCAAAGCAGAAAAGAAGCTTATGGAAAGGATTTGGGGTAGCTCATGGATTCTTTAGGGGGTGGGGGGTTGAGAACCAAACTTATGGCCACCCCATTATCAAAAAGGGATTCTGTTCGGTCCCTACATTTTTTTTGGAATTTTATTTTATTTGTTTTTTTATAGAGCAGGTTCTTATTAGTCATCCATTTTATACACATCAGTGTATACATGTCAATCCCAATCTCCAAATTCATCACACCACCACTCCCACCTGCCACTGCTTTCCCCCCTTGGTGTCCATACATTTGTTCTCTACATGTGTGTCTCAATTTCTGCCCTGCAAACCGGTTCATCTGTACCATTTTCCTAGGTTCCACATATATGCGTTAATATGCGGTATTTGCTTTTCTCTTTCTAACTTACTTCACTCTGTATGACATTCTCTACATTCATCCTCGTCTCAACAAATGACCCAATTTCTTTCTTTTTTATGGCTGAGTAATATTCCATTGTATATAGGTACCACATCTTCTTTATCCATTCATCTGTCGATGGACATTTAGGTTGCTTCCATGACCTGGTTATTGTAAATATTGTTTCAATGAACATTGGGGTGCATGTGTCTTTTTGAATTACAGTTTTCTCTGGGTATATGCCCAGTAGTGGGATTGCTGGGTCATAGGTAATTCCATTCTTAGTTTTTTAAGGAACCTCCATACTGTTCTCCACAGTAGCTGCATCAATTTACATTCCCACCAACAGTGCAAGAGGGTTCCCTTTTCTCCACACCCTCTCCAGCATTTGTTGTTTGTAGATTTTCTGATGATGCCCATTCTAACTGGTGATACCTCATTGTAGTTTTGAATTGCATTTCCCTAATAATTAGTGATGTTGAGCAGCTTTTCATGTGCTTCTTGGCCAACTATATTTCTTCTTTGGAGAAGTGTCTACTTAGGTCTTCTGCCCATTTTTAGATTGGGTTGTTTGTTTCTTTAATATTGAGCTGCATGAGCTGTTTATATATTTTGGAGATTAATCCTTTGCCCGTTGATTCATTAGCAAATATTTTCTCCCATTCTGAGGGTTGTCATTTTGTCTTGTTTGTAGTTTCCTTTGCTTTGCAAAAACTTTTAAGTTTCATTAGGTCCCATTTGTTTATTTCTGTTTTTATTTCCGTTACTCTAGGAGGTGGATCTAAAAAGATCTTGCTGTGGTTTATGTCAAAGAGTGTTCTTCCTATGTTTTCCTCTAAGAGTTTTATAGTGTCCGGTCTTATATTTAGGTCTCTAATCCATTTTGAGTTTATTTTTGTGTATGGTGTTAGGGAGTGTTCTAATTTCATTCTTTTACATGTAGCTGTACAGTTTTCCCAGCACCACTTATTGAAGAGACTGTCTTTTTGCCATTGTATATCCTTGCCTCCTTTGTCATAGATTAGTTGACCATAGGTGCGTGGGTTTATCTCTGGGCCTTCTATCCTGTTCTATTGATCTATATTTCTGTTTTTGTGCTAGTACCATGTTGTCTTGCTTACTGTAGCTTTGTAGTATAATCTGAAGTCCAACAGCCTGATTCCTCCAGCTCCGTTTTTTTCCCTCAAGACTGCTTTGGCTGTTCGGGGTCTTTTGTGTCTCCCTACAAATTTTAAGACTTTTTCTTCTAGTTCTGTAAAAAATGCCATTGCTAATTTGATAAGGATTGCATTCAATCTGTAGATTGCTTTGGGTAGTATAGTCATTTTCACAATATTGATTCTTCCAATCCAAGAACATGGTATATCTCTCCTTCTGTTGGTATCATCTTTAATTTTTTTCAAGAGTGTCTTATAGTTTTCTGCATACAGGTCTTTTGTCTCCCTAGGTAGGTTTATTCCTAGGTATTTTATTCTTTTTGTTGCAATGGTAAATGGGAGTGTTTCCTTAATTTCTCTTTCAGATTTTTCATCATTAGTGTATAGGAATGTAAGAGATTTCTGTGCATTAATTTTGTATCCTGCAACTTTACCAAGTTCATTGATTATCTCTAGTAGTTTTCTGGTGGCATCTTTAGGATTCTCTAGGTATAGTATCATGTCATCTGCAAACAGTGACAGTTTTACTTCTTCTTTTCCAATTTGCATTCCTTTTATTTCTTCTTCTTCTCTGATTGCCATGGCTAAGACTTCCAAAACTATGTTGAATAATAGTGGCAAGAGTGGACATCCTTGTCTTGTTCCTGATCTTAGCGGAAATGCTTTCAGTGTTTCACCATTGAGAATGACATTTGCTGTGGGTTTGTCATATATGGCCTTTATTATGTTGTGGTAGGTTTCCTCTATGCCCACTTTCTGGAGAGTTTTTATCATAGATGGGTGTTGAATTTTGTCAAAAGCTTTTTCTGCATCTATTAAGATGATCATATGGTTTTTATTCTTCAATTTGTTAATGTGGTGTATCACATTGATTGATTTGCATATACTGAAGAATCCTTGCATCCCTGGGATAAATTCCACTTGATCCTGGTGTATGATCCTTTTAATGTGTTGTTGGATTCTGTTTGCTAGTATTTTGTTGAGGATTTTTGCATCTATACTAATAAGTGACACTGGTCTGTAATTTATTTGTGATATCTTTTTCTGGTTTCGGTATCAGGGTGATGGTGGCCTCATAGAGTGAGTTTGGGAGTGTTCCTTCCTCTGCAATTTTTTGGAAGAGTTTGAGAAGGATGGGTGTTAGCTCTTCTCTAAATGTTTGATAGAATTCACCTGTGAAGCCATCTGGTCCTGGACTTTTGTTTGTTGGAAGAGTTTTAATCACAGGTTCAATTGCATTACTTGTGATTGGTCTGTTCATATTTTCTATTTCTTCCTGGTTCAGCCTTGGAAGGTTATACCTTTCTAAGAATGTGTCCATTTCTTCCAGGTTGTCCATTTTATTGGCCTAGAGCTGCTTGTAGTAGTGTCTTAGGATGCTTTGTATTTCTGCGGTGTCTGTTGTAACTTCTCCTTTATCATTTCTAATTTTATTGATTTGAGTCCTTTCCCTCTTTTTCTTGATGAGTCTGGCTAATGGTTTATCAATTTTGTTTATCTTCTCAAAGAACCAGCTTTTAGTTGTATTGATCTTTGCTATTGTTTTCTTTGTTTCTATTTCATTTATTGCTGCTCTGATCTTTATGATTTCTTTCCTTCTGCTAACTCTGGGTTTTGTTTGTTCTTCTTTCTCTAGTTCCTTTAGGTGTAAGGTTACATTATGTGAGATTTTTCTTGTTTCTTCAGGTAGGCTTGTATAGCTATAAACTTCCCCCTTAGAACTGCTTTTGCTGCATCCCCTAGGTTTTGGATCGTCGTGTTTTCATTGTCATTTGTCTCTAGGTATTTTTTTATTTCCTCTTTGATTTCTTCAGTGATCTCTTGGTTATTTAGTAATGTATTGTTTAGCCTCCATGTGTTTGTGTTTTTTGTTTCCCTGTAATTCATTTCTAATCTCATAACATTGTGGTCAGAAAAGATGCTTGATATGATTTCAGTTTTCTTACATTTACTGAGGCTGGATTTGTGACCCAAGATGTGATCAATCCTGGAGAATGTTCTGTGCGCACTTGAGAAGAAAGCGTAATCTGCTGTTTGGGGATGGAATGTCCTATAAATATCAGTTAAATCTATCTGGTCTATTGTGTCATTTAAAGCTTGTGTTTCCTTATTAATTTTCTGTTTGGATGATCTGATCATTGGTGTAAGTGAGGTGTTAAAGTTCCCCACTATTATTGTGTTACTGTCAATTTCCTCTTTTATAGCTGTTAGCAGTTGCCTTATGTATTGAGGTGCTCCTATGTTGGGTGCATATATATTTATAATTGTTATATCTTCTTCTTGGATTGATCCCTTGATCATTATGTAGTGTCCTTATTTGTCTCTTGTAATGTTCTTTATTTTACAGTCTATTTTATCTGATATGAGTATTGCTACTTCAGCTTTATTTTGATTTCCATTTTCATGGACTATCTTTTTCCATCCCCTCACTTTCAGTCTGAATGTGTCCCTAGGTCTGAAATGGGTCTCTTATAGACAGCATGTATATGGGTCTTGTGTTTGTATCCATTCAGCAAGCCTGTGTCTTTTGGTTGGAGCATTTAATCCATTCACGTTTAAGGGAATTATCAATATGTACGTTCCTGTTACCATTTTCTTAATTGTTTGGGGTTTGTTTTTGTAGGTCCTTTTCTTCTCTTGTGTTACCCACTTAGAGAAGTTCCTTTAGCATTTGTTGCAGAGCTGGTTTGGCAGTGCTGAATTCTCTTAGCTTTTGCTTGTCTGTAAAGCTTTAGATTTCTCCATCGAATCTGAATGAGATCCTTGCCAGGTAGAGTAATCTTTGTTCTAGGTTCTTCCCTTTCATCACTTTAAGTATGTCATGCCACTCCCTTCTGGCTTGTAGAGTTTCTGCTGAGAAATCAGCTGTTAACCTTATGGGAGTTCCCTTGTATGTTATTTGTCATTTTTCCCTTGCTGCTTTCAATAATTTTTCTTTGTCTTTAATTTTTGCCAATTTGATTACTATGTGTCTCGGCGTGTTTCTCCTTGGGTTTATCCTACCTGGGACCCTCTGTGCTTCCTGGACTTGGGTGGCTATTTCCTTTCCTGTGTTAGGGAAGTTTTTGACTATAATCTATTCAAATATTTTCTCAGGTCTTTTCTCTCTCTCTTCTCCTTCTTGGACTCCTATAATGCAAATGTTGTTGTGTTTAATGTTATCCCAGAGGTCTCTTAGGCTGTCTTCATTTCTTTTCATTCTTTTTTCTTTATTGTGTTCCACAGCAGTGAATTCCAGCATTTTGTCTTCCAGGTCACTTATCTGTTCTTCTGCCTCAGTCATTCTTCTATGGATGCCTTCTAGTGTATTTTTCATTTCAGTTTTTGTATTGTTCATCTCTGTTTGTTCTTTATTTATTTACTTATTTTTTTCCGGTACGTGGGCCTCTCACTGTTGTGGCCTCTCCCGTTCTGGAGCACAGGCTCCGGACACGCAGGCTCAGCAGCCATGGCTCACGGGCCCAGCCGCTCCGTGGCATGTGGGATCCTCCCGGACCAGGGCACGAACCCTCGTCCCCTGCATCGGCAGGCGGACTCTCAACCACTGCGCCACCAGAGAAGCCCTCTGTTTGTTCTTTAATTCTTCTAGGTCTTTGTTAAACATTTCTTGCATCTTCTCAATCTTTGCCTCCATTCTTTTTCCGAGGTGCTGGATCATCTTCACTATCATTATTCTGAATTCTTTTTCTGGAAGGTTGCCTATATCCACTTCAGTTGGTTGTTTTTCTGTGGTTTTATCTTGTTCCTTCATCTGGTACATAGCCCTCTGCCTTTTCATCTCATCTATCTTTCTGTGAATATGGTTTTTGTTCTACAGGCTGCAGGATTGTTGTTCTTCTTGCTTCTGCTATCTGCCCTCTGGTGGATGAGGCTATCTAAGAGGCTTGTGCAAGTTTCCTGATGGGAGAGACTGGTGGTGGGTGAGCTGGCTATTGCTTTGGTGGGCACAGCTCAATAAAATTTTAATCCACTTGTCTGCTGATGGGTGGGGCTGGGTTCCCTCTCTGTTGGTTGTTTGGCCTGAGGCAACCCAACACTGGAGCCTACCTGGTCTCTTTGGTGGGGCTAATGGCAGACTCTGGTAGGGCTCAAGCCAAGGAGTACTTCTCAGAACTTCTGCTGCCAGTGTCCTTGTTCTCATGGTAAGACACAGCCAGCCCCCGCCTCTGCAGGAGACCCTCCAACACTGGCAGGTAGGTCTGGTTCAGTCTCCTATGGGGTCACTGCTCCTTCCCCTGGGTCCTGATGCTCACACTACTTTGTGTGTGCCCTCCAAGAGTGTAGTCTCTGTTTCCCCCAGTCTTGTCAAAGTCCTGCAATCAAATTCCACTATCCTTCAAAGTCTGATTTTCTAGGAATTCCTCCTCTGTTGCCAGACCCCCAGCATCAGAAGCCTGATGTGGGGCTCAGAACCTTCACTCCAGTGGGTGGGCTTCTGTGGTATAAGTGTTCTCCAGTTTGTGAGTCACACACCCAGCAGTTATGGGATTTAATTTTATTGTGATTGCCGCCCCTCCTACCATCTCATTGAGGCTTCTCCTTTGTCTTTGGATGTGGGGTATCTTTTTTGGTGAGTTCCAGTGTCTTCCTGTCGATGATTGTTCAGCAGTTAGTTGTGATTCTGGTTTTCTTGCAAGAGAGAGTGAGAGCACATCCTTCTACTCTGCCATCTTGAGCCAATCTCTTGGTCCCTACTTTTTAATGTCACTTATCTTATGATTTAAACTCAGTTTTATCAGATCAGTAAATAATAGTCCATGAGTCTACACTACAGTTCAAGGGAGGTTGAGATGCAAGCCTCTGGTATTTTTTATCTTCTATAGTGAGAAGCAGGCTCTACCTATCTGTGGTTGGATGAACTTTCTCCCCTAAAAAGAAACATAGAAAGAGGCTTGGATACTGGACAGCCAAAAAGATGATAAACATCCACTGCCCTATGTGAACACACTGAGTTCATGATACATGCCTAGAACGGAGTGCTTAGGGAAGAATGCTTCTTACCCACTCCTTCTTCCTTGTAGAGAAACCCATTAGTATAACCCTCCTGGGTCTTCCCCTCTTCACACCTCCTGGAGGAAGAAATACGACTTACATTATTGATGAGTTTGAGAGAGAACATGAGTGTGTGGAGCTCTGTGCCTTCCTCTTTCCTTTTCCTTTGGGAGTACACGTTCACATCTGCTTTGTGCACCAAGTTTTATAAGAACAGACGTCATATGGGGAGATGTGTATATTCCTTGCAATGTCTATAAATGGATGGATAAAACTAGTGTTCACTATTATGTCTGCAGCTCTAAGACATAGTCTCCAATAACAGCTCTACAGTAGGAAAGATGAAAATTTATTCTGTAGCATACTTCTCAACTGGTTCATGAGTCAGGGATGAAAAGGAGGCCCCTCAACCCACTAATATTTTTTACTGTTCTGCAGCTAAATGTGACCTAGCCTCTGACCCTGGAGGGCTCTCACTCTAGTGGGAGAGGGATACATAGCAGATCTTTATAATATACCGTGACCCCTGTCAACGTTTGACTGTGTCACTCCTTAGGACAGTCATACTCCAGAGCCTTTAGAATGCAAAACTATAGACTGCACCCTTTAGGTGATTGTCCACCTGGCTTTTTCCTATTTAAAAGTGAGATGAGTAAAATTTGCAGTCAGGTAAAAAGGAACTATTAGAATGGGACTGCTTCAGTTTCCCTTTGTTACAGTAAACAGATTAACTTGCTTTACCCTAATTCCCCAAGTGGGGGTTGGAGGGCCAGCATCTGATCAGAAGCTCTGAGATTCCTGCCCCTGTCTCTTTCCTTTCCCTAGTCATTCAAGCATCTCAGAGATTTACAGACTGAGGTGGAGAGGCCCTCTGACTTCATTCAGTCCAACACCTCCCTTTTCAGATGGGGAAACTGAGACCCAGAAAGAAGAAGGGGATTTTCCAGGGCCAAACAGAGGGCAGATGGCAGAGCTGGGATCAGCACCCAGGGTCATGGTCGAGCCAGGTGGGGATGGAGTGTTAGTGACAACAAGCAGCCTTCACTCCCGACCATGGGAAGTGAAGTGAAGCTCTTGGAGTCTAGAAGACCCCTCCTGCCATCCTCCTGACCCACTGTACCACACACACATTTAGGGCAGGGATCTCAGCTTCCCTTCCCTGGGCTGGGATGTGAGGAGTTTATGGAAGGAACCTGAAGTCAGACCTCAGTTCTCATGCTGTGGTCTGGCTAGTACTGCCCAGAGAAGTGCTCTGGGAATAAAGAGAGCTGAGAAACCAGCGTTGCAAATAAATAAATGAAATGAAATAATGTGACGTGGCGTAAAATAAAATAGATGCCTTCGCCCTCAACAGGGGGCCACTTTCTGGAGAGACTTTCTCCTTTCTCTCTCCATTCACCCATCTCTCCTGCCTCCAAGCTCAGCAGACCCTTACTCTCCATACTTTCCCTTGATCGCATCTCCACCACCTCCTTTTCCTCCCCACCACTGCCTAGGCACTCCTGTTCTCCTGCAGGATGGACTTCTGACAAACCCAGGTGACTGCCTTCTCTGTGGGTTGTTAACTGGTCAGCAAATATAATCTTTAATCAAACAAATTTTCAGCGATTTTATCGCATAACCACATTCAGGTAACATCACTAGAATTCTAAACAGAAAGAAGAAAGAGTTGACCCCCAGCTCCACCACCACCAAATCAAACGGCTTTGACCCGCCTGAGTTTGCTTCGGTTCTTGTCCTGACATTAAACAGATAGCTACCATTTTTTACACCTTCCTATATGCCAGGCATACTGAGAAGCACTTCAAGCAATATAAACCTGGAAGTATTTTATTTCCCAGAATCCCCTTTTTTTTGCCTATCCAGAATCCCTTTTAATAATAAGAAGAATTAACATTTATTGAGAACATACTATGTGCCAGACACTATGCTCTCTTTTCATCCTCATGACCCAGTTTGTGTGTGCTTTCCCAACCCCACCAACGTTCTCCAAATGGAGAACTGTGACCCAAGGAAGTTCAGTGGCCCGTCCAAGGTCCCTAGGGTAGTTAGTTTATTCCTCTGTCAAAGGTGAGGATGTCTTAGTTATTACTTCCCCATTTGGGTTTCCAGGGGACAGTTGGGGTTTGGCTGTGAGTTCCTTTGTTGTAATTGCCTTTGTGGCTTTGGTGTTTTCAGGTGTAATTCCCAGACAGCCTTGAGTGAAGGATGCTCTTGTTTCCTGTTATTCCAAACATCACAAGGACAGACAGTGGAGTCTAAACAAGGGTTACAGGGTGAGGAGATATTTTCACTGATACACAGAACAAATGGGAATCCAGCCAGGGGCAGCTGGACAGAACTTTTGGAGAAGAGCTCCCTGTAGTACTGCCGTAGCACCAGCCCTTCTGGGAAAGTGAAAGAGGCCAGGCCAAGAGTGGCCTGGGCTACTCTGTTGTTTTGGTAGAGGTTCTGTTTGTGTTCAGGAACAAAAATCATCTCAGACTACCCCAGGCACAATTTGTTGGGAGGATGTAGGGATATCTCATTGAACCCTAAATCAGCTGGGCCTGGGGAAAGCCTGAAGTCAGGAAGTAGTGCCATCAGAGAACTTCCAGAAGTTTCTCTCTCATCTCTACTTCAACTTTCCTCTTCCTCCTAAACAGATATCTCTGCTTCTATGCTCTCATGGCTGATGAGGCCACCTCATCCCAAGGGAACTCCCGGCTGAACTAAACCAAAGGTCAGCTTTGGAGGCGGCAGAAGCTCCACCCTCCCTGCTCTAGTTTACCCCATCCCACCACTCCCACCACCAACCACATCTGCTCAAGGTCCCTTCCCAGTACTGGTTTTTTTTTTTTTATGAGAAGACATTTTATTATTTTACTATATAACATATTAGTGAATATACCCAATTGTATTTTCTCAAATGGCAAATGAGACACAGGATAACATTTCTCTTTGATTCCTGAAAACCTCAATATCATCTGTCTTTTGGAGGATTCAGTTTCCTACGACGTCTATGATACTGTCCACAAGGATACCAACGGTGCTTAGTAGTAAAGAACATTTTGCTAAGTTGTTCTGTCATGGGTCCTTGCTCTAAGTGTTCACCTTTTCCTTCTAATCTGGTTTTCAGCACTAGATCATGTGTTTCTTCATTATTCTGCACAGGATCTGGCCGAGGGATAGGTTTTGTGTGTTCATACAGAATGTCCACAGAAGGGTGATAGCATACTTTTGTCCTGCCATCAGATGTCAAAGCAAGCTCTACTTTGCAATTATAGTCATCTGGAAGAGAAGAATATGTAGTTTTATGACAAGCACAATATAAGGCTCCATTTTGAATTGGAAATAAATGTTTCAAGATAGTTCTGCTTGATATAGCCCATTTTACTGCTGCCAATGCCATGGTGAATCAAGATGCTTATCAGGTGGTATGAAAGGTGATTTGAAGAGAAACTGCTTTTAAAATCTGCTTCTCAACCCAGGTCCCCCCACTACTGGTTTTGATGCTCCCCCTGCCCATCCACCAGGATCCACTGAGGGAGCTCAGAGGGAGGAGAAACCACCATCTTCCTTCCTTGGGGACTTCTGAGAAATCCTGCTCCATATGTTCCCTGTCTATGTTGTGAGCCTGCAGGATGCTCTGCTTGGGGATGGATGGGTTTCTCCACCATTCTGGAGAGGGAAGCAAATATTCTCTCGCTCAGGAGGCGAAGCAGAGTGCCACTGTTCCATGGCTGAAGAGGGCTTGCAGGCTGGGCTGTAAGGAACCAAGGATCCTGGTTTCTCAGTGTCCCCTTTCCTGTTGGCTTGCAGATCTCATTATTTAGATGGTCTCCTTTTTAGACAATTTGTACAAGGCCTGTTAGACATCATTCTATTCCCTCATTCAAGCCACAGCTATTCTGAGCAGGGCACAGGGTACAGAGGCAAAGGAGTCAGGGCACCTGCCCTTGGGAGGCTCATGGTAGGTGGGAGTGACCAGCCCATGAAAAGAGGAGTGATCCAGACGTCCTCTTGTTTCTCCTGCTAGCAGGTCACACTTCCTTTTAATGCATAAGCAGAAATAAACTGAACCCTCAGTCTGCAAGACTTCAGGAAATTCGGTCTCTTACAGAGCTCCCTTTCCCAAGGATGTCTGAGAATTCTTACATATTCCACCAATTCATATGGTTGTCACTTATCACCTTTGTCTGCTCCACTGGACCCCCGATCTGGAGCCCCAGCCCTGGGAGACCTGCTCTCCCCAGGCTCCTGTTTGTCTAACGAGGGCTTGTTCCCAGGGACTCCCAAGCTCCCTTCTCTCCTCTGTACTCTCTCCCTACATGATTTCATCCAGTCTCACGGTTTTTAAATATCATCTATTTGCCGATGAGTTTACAAATCTCTATCACCACCACTGACTTCTCTCCCCAGCTCCAGACTCTTGTATCCAATTGCTTATTTGTCATCTTCACTTGAAGGTCAAACTGGCAATTGAAACAACTTAGCCGAAATAAACTCCTGATTTCCTGCCCTGCTCTGCCTGCCCCAAAACCAGCTCCCCTCCAAGTATCTCCATTTCAGGCAATGTTTCAGTACATAGCAGGACACCATCCACTTAGTTGCTCAATCTACAAACCTGAAAATCGTTCCTGATTCTTCTCTTTGCTCCCCCCCACCGCCCCCCACAGCTAGCCCTGTGGAAGCCACATCAGAACCCATCCTGAATCTGCCCGCTTCTCTCCATCTCTATCTCTAGGCTCCTAGATCACGTGGCCATTGTCTCTCACCTAGATGATGGCAATGGCATCCCGACTTGCTTCTCTGCTTTCACGTCTGCCCCCTGCAATCCAGTTTCCACACAGAATCCAGAGTGAGCTTTTAAAAACACAAACTCGTCACATCACTCTCCTGCTTAAGCCTTTCCATGGCTTCCCATCACATTTAGAATAAAAATTTAATGTTTAACTCTGACCTACAATGTCCTTCCTGAGCTGCCTGCCTGCCTCACCACCATCCTCAGGTGTCACACACACAACTGTCTTTCTTCCTCTTTCTCTCTCTCTCCCTTTCAGCCACACTTGGCCTTCTCTCTGTTCATCAGAAGGGCCAGGCCCACCTCTACCCAAGGGCTTTTGCAATAACTGTTCCCTTTACCTAGTAAGCTCTACCCCATCTTGGAAGGGGTGTGTGTGTGTGTGTGTGTGTGTGTGTGTGTGTATTTTTACTAATCATAAGTTAATGCTAGAATACTAATCACTTTACATATGAGTCACCACCATAGGAACTTTTTACCTGAGACAAAACAATTTTCCTAGGCCACCTAGAAGCTCTGTTCTCCCATTCTATTTTCTTAGCAGATAATATGACTTGGAACTTAAAACAAAAAGAAACACTTTGAAGTCTTTCCAACAATGGCGGGGGGAAAGGACAATAACTTTGTAAGAAGAAGAACAAAAAGGAGGTAGAAGAGGAAGAGAAAACAAAATAGAATTTAAGACCAAATTATTAAGTGAGATTAAACAAATCATGTTGAAACAATAAAAGTTATATTACTAGAGCAACAAAACACACCAAACATAGCTTTTACAAAGATAAAGAGAAGTTGCCAGAAGCACAATGGTAGTTTTCATTTATTCATCCAACAAGTGATAGCCTACTATGCGCTCAACTGTTAGGGAATAAGTGTTAGGGAATAAGAATAAGGCTGTTAGGGAAGAAGAATAATCATTCTAAGTGTTAGGGAATAAGCAGTAAACAAAATATAAAACCCCTGAGCTGTGGAGAGAAAAGACACTTTTTAAAGTAAATATATAGTATGTATTATAATAATGAGTTCTAGGGAGAAAAATAAAGCAATAAAGGGGATTAGAGAGAAGCAGGGGTGGGGAAGGAGCTGCAATTTTAAATAGGGTGGACCAGGAAGACCTCTCCAAGGAGGTGATATTTGTGCACATTTGCATATGAAGCTCCCTGGAGAAGGGCACTCTAGGCAGAAGGAAGAGCAAGTGCAAAGGCCCTGGAGTGGGGCTTCCCTGGTGGCGCAGTGGTTGAGAGTCCATCTGCCGATGCAGGGGACACGGGTTCGTGCCCCAGTCCGGGAAGATCCCACATGCCGCGGAGCGGCTGGGCCCGTGAGCCATGGCCGCTGAGCCTGCGCGTCCGGAGCCTGTGCTCTGCAACGGGAGAGGCCACAACAGTGAGAGGCCCGCATACCCCCCCCCCAAAAAAAAAGCCCTGGAGTGGGAGCTTGCCTGGCCTGTTAGAAGAAAAGCAGGAAGCCAAGGAGACTGAGGGGGGATAATCCAGGAGAATTTGTAGAAGATGAGGTCAGAGAGGAGGTCGTTGTAAGGACTTTGGCTACTCTGAGTGAGATGCAGGGTCATTACAGGGTTTTCATAAGAAGAGTGACATAATCTGACTTATACTATTAAAGAATCATTGAGGCTGCTATGTTGAGACCAGAATGGCTAGCACTCTCAGTGGGTGAGACCAGAGCATAAAAACAAGCAAGGAGATATTGTAGTAACTCAGGTGAGTGGTCATGTTGGCTTGGACCACCATGGAGAAAAACATGGATAGATTCTGGATGTGTTTTGAAGACAGAACTTAAAACATTAACTGATGGGTTTCATGTGGGATGTGGGAGAAAGAGAAATCAAGGATGATACCAAGACTGTGGGAGAATGGGTTTAGGAAAATTAGGAATTTGACTTTGGAAATGTTAAGTTTAAAATGACTATTAGAGGGGGCAGAGTCAAGATGGTGGTGTGGGAAGACGCAAAGTTCATGTCTCCCCACAACTAGGGCACCCTTGGGACACTGGTGGGGGACTTCAACGCCCAACGTGATGAGAGGAACTCCCAAGTGAACTGGTAGGACGTGGGGGGACTGAGGGGGAGAAGAAGTAGAGGCCAGAGAGGACTGACGCCCCTGAGGGGCAGCTGAGAGGTAGGAGGTGTTCCCACACCTGGATGGACCCTTGGGGGCTCAGATCGGGGAGGAGCATGCCCAGCGTATCCCCTAACCAATCAGCAGAGAAGTCTGCCCAGCTCTCGGGCCAGGTCCTATGCCTTCAGAGGCCCCCTCTGGGCCACGTGGGTCCTGGGGCCATAGGAGGGAGGCGGGGTGGGGAGAATAGAAGGGCCCTCCAGGACCAGAGGAGCAGGCAGGAAAGTAGCAGAGGGCATTGGCCCTGCCTACTTGAGCCCAGGAAACCTACTGAGCTCCCAGGTGGGGTCCCCTGCCCTCTGAGACCAGAGGTGGGAGGCATGCCTGGGCCCCTTCTGTTCCATTGAACCTAAGCCCCACCCTCCACACCCCCCAGGGCCTTTTCCAGCCCTGTGGGTCCTAAACATAGGCCCCACCCACCACCTAACCCCCACCCCTGCTTAGGTCCCACCCTCCATAGCCAAAGCCTTTTCCACCTTTTTTTTTTCTCCTCCTCTTTTTTACTATTGTGGTTCTGTTTCACCTTCTGGTTGTTGTTTCATCTATATTTTAATTTTTATATTCTTTCTAACATATCTGTTAGTTTCCTAGTCTAATTTTATTTTTTACTTTGTTATTGTTCTCCCCCTTTTTCCTTTCTGCTACTCCATGCAGCTTGCAGGATCTTGGTTCATGAGCTGGGGGTCAGGCCGAAGCTCCTGCAGTGGGAGCTCCGAGTCTGAACCACTGGACTAAGAGAGAACCTCAGACCCCACTGAATATTCATCGGAATGAGGTTTCCCGGAGGCCTCATCCCAGCACCAAGACCCAGCTCTACCCAACAGCCTACGAACTCCAGTGTTGGAAGGCCAAACAACCAGTAAGACAGGAACACAATCCCACTCATAAAAAAAAAAAAAAGAGAGAGAGAGAGAGAGACAGCAAAAGAATATGTGACAGATGAAGGATCAAGGTAAAAACCTACAAGACCAAATAAATGAGGAAGAAATAGGCAATCTACCTGAAAAAGAATTCATAATAATGACACTAAAGATGATCCAGAATCTCAGAAATAGAATGTAGGCACAGATTGAGAAAATACAAGAAATGTTTAGCAAAGATCTAGAAGAACTAAAGAACAAACAGAGATGAACGACACAGTAACTGAAATGAAAAATACACTAGAAGGAATCAAAAGCAGAATAACTGAGGCAGAAGAACGAATAAGTGAGCTGGAAGACAGAATGGTGGAAATAACTGCTGAGAAGCAGAATAAAGAAAAAAAGAATGAAAAGAATTGAAGATGATCTCAGAGACCTCTGGGACAACACTAAACGCACCAACATTCAAATTATAGTGGTCCCAGAGAAGAGGAAAAGAAAGGGTCTGAGAAAATATTTGAAGAGATTATAGTGGAAAACTTCCCTAACATAGGAAAGAAAATAGTACCCAAGTCCAGGAAGCATAGAGAGTCCCATCCAGGATAAACACCAGGAGGAACACACCAAGACATGCATTAATCAAACTAACCAAAATTAAATTCAAAGAAAAAACATTAAAAACAAGGGAAAAACAAAAAATAACATACAAAGGAAACCCCAAAGGGTTATCAGCTGACTTTTCAGCAGAAACTCTGCAGGCCATAAGGGAGTGGCAGAATATACTTAAAGTGATGAAAGAGAAAAACCTACAACCAACATTACTCTACCCAGCAAGGATCTCATTCAGATTTGACAGAGAAATCAAAAGCTTTTCAGACGAGCAAAAGCTAAGAGAATTCAACACCACCAAACCAGCTTTACAACAAATGCTAAAGAAACTTCTTTAGATCGGAAACATAAGAAAAGAAAAACACCCACAAAAACAAACCCAAAACAATTAAGAAAATAGTAATAGGAACATACACATCTATAATAACCTTGAACGTAAATGGATTAAATGCCCCAACCAAAAGACACAGACTGGCTAAATGGATACAAAAACAAGACCCATATATATGCTGTCTACAAGAGACCCACTTCAGATCTAGGGCACATACAGACTGAAAGTGGAGTGGAAAAAGATATTCTGTGCAAATCGAAATCAAAAGAAAGCTGGAGTAGCAATACTCGTATCAGATAAAATAGACTTTAAAACAAAGACTGTTACAAGAGATAAGGAAGGACACTACATGATGATCAAGGGATCAATCCAAGAAGAAGATATAACAATTATATATGTTTATGCACCCAACATAGGAGCACCTCAGTACATAAGGCAAATGCTAACAACCATGAAAGGGGAAATCGACAGGACCACAATAATAGTAGGGGACTTTGACACCTCACTTACACCAATGGACAGATCATCTAAACAGAAAATAAATAAGGAAGCACAAGCTTTAAATGACACAGTAGACCAGATAGATTTAATTGATATTTATAGAGCATTCTACCCAGAAGTGGCAGAATACACTTTCTTCTCAAGGGCATATGGAACATTCACCAGGATAGATCACACCTTGGGTCACAAATCAAGCCTCAGAAAATTTAAGAAAACTGAAATCGTATCAAGCATCTTTTCTGACCACAACACTATGAGACTGGAAATCAATTACAGGAAAAAAAGCTGTAAAAAACATAAATACATGGAGGCTAAACAGTGCACTACTAAATAACCAAGAGATCACTGAAGAAATCAAAGAAGAAAATTAAAAACTACATAGAGGGGCTTCCCTGGTGGCGCAGTGGTTGAGAGTCCGCCTGCTGATGCAGGGGACGCGGGTTCGTGCCCCGGTCCGGGAGGATCCCACGTGCCGCGGAGCGGCTGGGCCCGTGAGCCATGGCCGCTGAGCCTGCGCGTCCGGAGCCTGTGCTCCGCAATGGGAGAGGCCGCAACAGTGAGAGGCCCGCCTACCGCAAAAAAAAAAAAAAAAAAAAAAAACTACATAGAAACAAAAGACAATGAAAACACGACAACCCAAAACCTATGGGATGCAGCAAAAGCAGTTCTGAGAGGGAAGTTTATAGCAATTCAATCTCACCTCAAGAAAATAGAAAAACTCAAATAAACAATCTAACCCTCCATCTAAAGCAACTAGAGAAAGAACAAAGAAAACCCAAAGTCAGTAGAAGGAAAGAAATCATAAAGATCAGAGCAGAAATAAATGAAATAGAAATGAAGAAAACAGTAGCAAAGATCAATAAAACTAAAAGCTGTTCTTTAAGAAGATAAACAAAATTGATAAACCCTTAGCCAGACTCATCAAGAAAAAAAGGGAGAGGACTCAAATCAATAAAATTAGAAATGAAAAAGGAGAAATCACAACTGACATCACAGAAATATAAAGGATTATAAGAGATTACTACAAACAACCATATGCCAAAAAAATGGACAACCACAAAGAAGTGGACAAATTCTTGGAAACGTACAATTTTCCAAGACTGAACCAGGAAGAATTAGAAAATATAAACAGACCTATTACAGTAATGAAATTGAAACTGTAATTAAAAATCTTCCACCAAACAAAAGTCCAGGACCAGATGCCTTCACACACGAATTCTATCAAATATTTAGAGAAGAGGTAACACCCATCCTTCTCAAACTCTTCTGAAAAATTGCAGAGGGAGGTACACTTCCAAATTCATTCTACGAAGCCACCATCACCCTGATACCAAAACCAGAAAAAGATATCACACACAAAAAAGAAAATTATAGACCAATATCACTGATGAACTTACGCAAAAATCCTGAACAAAATACAAGCAAACAGAATCCAACAATATATTAAAAGGATCATACACCATGATGAAGTGGGATTTATCCTAGGGATGCAAGAATTCTTCAACATATGTAAATCAATCAATGTGATACACCATATTAACAAATTAAGGGGAAAAAACCATATGATCATCTCAAGAGATGCAGAAAAAGCTTTTGACAAAATTCAACACCCATTTATGATAAAAACTCTCCAGAAAGTGGGCATAGAGGGAACCTACCTCAACATAATAAAGGCCACATGTGACAAACCCAGAGCAAACATCATTCTCAATGGTGGAAAACTGAAAACATTTCCACTAAGATCCAGAACAACACAAGGATGTCCACTCTTGCCATTCTTATTCAACATAGTTTGGGAAATCCTAGCCACAGCAATCAGAGAAGAAAAAGAAATAAAGGAATACAAATTGGAAAAGAAGAAGTAAAACTGTCATTGTTTGCAGATGACATGATACTATACATAGAAAATCCTAAAGATGCCTCCAGAAAACTACTAGAACTAATCAATGAATTTGGTAAGGTTGCAGGACACAAAATTAATGCACAGGAATCTCTGGCATTCCTATACAGTAACAATGAAAAATCAGAAAGAGAAATTAAGGAAACAATCCCATTTACCATCACAACAAAAAGAATAAAATACCTAGGAATAATCCTACCTAAGGAGGAGAAAGAAATGTGCTCAGAAAACTATAAAACACTGATGAAAGAAATCAAAGATGATATAAACAGAGGCAGAAATATACCATGTTCTTGGATTGGAAGAGTCAATATTGTGAAAATGACTATACCACCCAAAGCAATCTACAGATTCAGTGCAATCCCTATCAAATTACCAATGGCATTCTTCACAGAATTAGAACAAAAAAAATTTACAATTCGTGTGGAAACACAAAAGACCGCAAATAGCCAAAGCAATCTTGAGAAACAAAAACAGAGCTGGAGGAATCAGGCTCCCCAACTTCAAACTATACTACCAAGCTACAGTAATCAAGACAGTATGGTACTGGCACAAAAACAGAAATATAGATCAATGGAACAGGATAAAAAGCCCAGAGATAAACCCACACACATATGGGCACCTAATTTACAACAAAGGAGGCAAGAACATACAATGGAGAAAAGACAGCCTCTTCAATAAGTGGTGCTAGGAAAACTGTACAGCTACAAGTAAAAGAATGGAATTAGAACACTCCCTAACACCATACACAAAAATAAACTCCAAATGGATTAAAGACCTAAATGTAAGACCAGACACTATAAAACTCTTAGAGGAAAACATAGTAAGAACACTCTTTGACATAAACCACAGCAAGATCTTTTTTGACCCACCTCCTAGAGTAATGAAAATAAAAACAAAAATAAACAAATGGGACCTAATGAAACTTAAAAGCTTTTGCACAGCAAAGAAAACCATAAACAAGACGAAAAGACAACCCTCAGAATGGGAGAAAATATTTGCAAATGAAACAACAGACAAAGGATTAATCTCCAAAATATACAAACAGCTCATGGAGCTCAATATCGAAAAAACGAACAATCCAATTAAAAAGGGGTCAGAAGACCTAAATAGACATTTCACCAAAGAAGACATACAGATGGCCATGAGGCACATGAAAAGATGCTCAATATCACTAATTATTAGAGAAATGCAAATCAAAACTACAATGAGGTGTCACCTCACACCAGTCAGAATGGCCATCTAGAAAAAATCTAGAAACAGTAAATGCTGGAAAGGGTGTGGTGAAAAGGGAACCCTCCTGCACTGTTGGTGGGAATGTAAATTGATACAACCACTATGGAAAACAGTATGGAGGTTCCTTAAAAAACTAAAAAACTAAAAAATGACCTAACAATCCCACTACTGGGCATATACCCTGAGAAAACCATAATTCAAAAAGAGTCATGTACCACAATGCTCACTGCAGCTCTATTTACAATAGCCAGGACGTGGAAGCAACCTAAGTGTCCATGGACAGATGAATGGATAAAGAAGATGTGGCACATATATACAATGGAATATTACTCAGCCATAAAAAGAAATGAAATTGAGTTATCTGCAGTGAGGTGGATGGACCTAGAGTCTGTCACACAGAGTGAAGTAAGTCAGAAAGAGAAAAATACCATATGCATGTATATGGAATCTAAAGAAAAAAAAATGGTACTGATGAACCTGGTGGCAGGGCAGGAGCAAAGACGTAGACATAGAGAATGGGCTTGAGGACACATGGGTTGGGGGAGGGAGAAGCTGGGGTAAAGTAAGAGTGGCATCGACATATATATACTACCAAATGTAATATAGATAGCTAGTGGGAAGCAGCAGCTTAGCACAGGGAGATCAGGTCGGTGCTTTGCGATAACCTAGAGGGGTGGGATAGGGAGGGTAGGAGGGAGGTTCAAGAGGGAGGGGACATGGGGAAGTATGTATGCATATGGCTGATTCATTTTGTTGTGCGACAGAGGCTAATGCAGTATTGTGAAGCAGTTATACTCCAATAAATATCTATTTTTAAAAATGACTATTACATATCCTAGTGACGATGTCAAATGATGTAAAGTGCTAGGTGTAGAAGGCACTCGATTTACGTGTGCAAGTATGACACGGTTAAACCTGTTTCTGTCTCTTGGTGGCTGTGTGGTCTTGGCAAGTCACCCAGAGTTTCAGGAATGTAGACCTAATCAGACCTACTTCCAAGGTGTGGTATTGGGTTGGCCGAAATGTTCGTCTGAGTTTTTCCGTAAGATATTATGGGAAAACCCGAACGAACTCTTTGGCCAAACCAATATTTTTAAAACATGTTCACAATTTTTTGACACTCCTCCTAACCAAAGGTGGAGTCTCATTCCTCTCCCTTTGCACTTGGGCAGACCTTGTACCCAGTTGCTAACAAGTAGAGTGCAGAAGAAGTACTGAAATCTGACTCCCAAGATGAATTTAGCAAAGTTTCTGCTCGACTCTGAGGACACTCACCCCTGGAACCCAGACACAATGTTGTGAAAACTCCCAGGCCACAAGGCAAGGTCACAGAGAGGTTCCAACTCACAGTCTCCACTGAAGTCCCAGCATCCACTGCCAGAGCTGTGAGTGACAGAGCCTTCAGAGGATCCCAGGTGACCCAGCTGATGCCAAGTGGAGCAGAGAGAGCTGGTCCTGCCGAGCCCTGCCCAAACTGCACGTCTGTGAACAAAACTAATGTTGCTATTTGGGGTTGGTGTGTTTTGCAGCAGTAGATAGTGACAACACTAGGAAATCGTGCAAGCATTGTGTATGCTGGAAAGCCATCTACAGAAGTGGATCATTAGCAGACATCCCAAGCTTCTACGCGTCTCATGACTCCAGTGACAAGTCCTTCTGAGTTGGGTGTCATCTCAGGCCAGGCTCTGACTCCCTCCAGCAGCAGCTAGCCCCACACGTGACATCTTGCAGCATAATCTGGTCCCTGGCCTCCTCTCCAGCCCCATCCTCCACCAGGTGCCTCTTTTGCTACCACCCCATGGAACTCCTTCAACGTGCTATCTCCAACCATGCCTCTGTGCTCTTTCTCACACTGTTCCTCTGTCTGAACTACCTTTTTCTCTCTGGATCCCAGGAACCTTGACTCCCAGAGGCCTCCTTCCCTCTTTAAGGGGCTTACTTCACCCGATCTTATCCAAGGCAGGATCCAAAACCTTCCTGCGGGGAAGAGCTTCTTCCCACTTCCCTGTTGAGATGTGGAGGTCACTTCCTAGAAATATGTAGGACCCACTCCCTTGGGCAATGAAGTCCCAGAAGATGGAAGAGTGAAGTGGAAGGATGCCTCTACCGGCTGCTGGAACCCAGCTGCCGACGGAGGGGAAGAGAGGCGAGGGTCTGTGTGCATTTGTGCAAGTGGTTTTGAGTGATCAGAATACCTCCAGATCCCTGCAAAGCATCCCCACCAAGTTCTACTGGTTCCCAGGACACCCCTCACTTATGTTCAGGAATGAGTATTCTCATGGCAGCCCTGAAATCTTGCTGACTTTGGCCCTTGCCCCACTCCTCTGCCAAGCTGACCTATCCTTCCGATCCAGATTTACACAGCTGTACCTGCCAAATCCAGCTGTTGTCTGTGATGCCTGCAGCCATGCTGCCCAGGGCCTGAGAAATGCCACTGCCCCCTGCTTGATTGCTGGGCACAGCATGCACAGCAGGCTGTCATTTGCTGGGTGAATAAATGAAAGCAGTTGGGCTTTTGTCTACTTCTTACATTTTGATCTGGTGCCTGGACCTTCCTGTGACCTCTCAAACTCAGCAGTTCCCTGAGCTCCCTAGGTAATATGTAGTGGTGGGAAGCAGAACAGGGGAGAATGGTCTTTTCCCTTTGTGTTATAAGCATAACCTGGACACCCAAGGGCCTCACCAGCTTGCAAGGACGAAAGAGGACACAGTGTCATTTGGACACATGTTTTGCTAGCTCAGTACTGCGCCATCCCTAACCTGGATGACTGCCAGGCTCAGAATCATCACAAGATTACTTTGCCCTTGGCATCACTGAGAGTCCCAACATTGTCTCAGGCATGCCTCTGCATCGGTCAAGGCCGCCACTCAGGCTGCCTCCTCTGCTCTGCCCTGGACATAGCTTGGGCAGATGCTCGCATTGCAGGGCCTGCCTCTGACCACCGTTTAATGATCTGCTGGACTGCTGGTCAATGCCTGGGCCTCTCACACTGAGCTTTGCCTTTTCACTCTTAAAAGGAGAGAGACACTGATCCCCCTCCATGGTGCTCTTGCTCCCTTAGAGGGGAAATCACAGCAGGACTTCTGGAGTCCTGAGGTGGCCCAGTAGAGAGAGTGTTGTTTTGTTTCCAACACCTCCTCTGCCCCAGGAACACCTTCCCCTTGGTTTACTGAGGAAATGGAGCCAGGGGGGCAGGAGCTGTGGACTCTACCCCCGCCCCATATCCCCCAGTATAACCACTTCACCATTTATCCTCACCGCCTTCTGCTCAGCTCAGAAAAAATGTTTTTCTTTCTGCTCAAGGCTCATCTCAGCATCTTTGCTCTCGGTCCCAGCCCCTGCTGTCTGCTCTGAGAGCTGCCTCTTACCTAATACAGGGTGCTAACTCTTCTTTCCCACATCTTCAAACTCTCCTCTACTATTTAAAATATTTTCTGCTTGTAAATATTATCAAAGTTCTCCCAACTTAAAAACAAACAAACAAGCAAAGTTCTTTGTTTTAGATTTGGCTACAGTCATCCTTTGATATCCAAAGGGGATTGGTTTCAGGACCCTCCCCCAACCCGCAGATACCAAACTGCTGGGATGCTCAAGTTCTTTATGTAAAATGGTGTGATTCCGTTGTTCCTCTGTATCTGCGGATGCAGAACTAGGGGATACGGAGGGCCGATGTGTTTCTGCCTCTCTTTTCTTTCCTTCTCCTCCAAGTTATTCAGAAGGGTTGTCTTATACTTCTAACTCCATAACCTCACTTCTCATCCTCAACCCTGCCCTTCTGGAACCATACAAAGTTCTCAAATGCCAAATCCAGTGTGTATCTTCTGTCCTCATCTTACTGGCCTTCCCTACTGCGTTTAACTATTTAGTACCATTTGAGGCCTCCATTTCCTCCCTCAAGGGCAGGGTACCTGAAGCAGAGACTCTGAGTTGCCCCAGTGAGCTCCTTTCCTTCTTTCTTTTTTTTTTAACATCCCCCAGATTTGTAACAGAGAGCAAGGCTGCCCCGCTGGACTCTCCATTCCCCAGCAGCCCCCTCACCCCACGGCTAGGGGTCTCATTATGAGTTCTTGTCACCAGGATGTGAGCAGAAGTGATGCAACAACTTCTTGGTCTTACCCTTGGCACCGTGGACCCAGAAATGGGAGCCTCATTTTAAAGATAGTAGCATCCACACACCAACCTCGGTCCCAGATGACTCCTTGGGACAGATCTGGTCCTACCAGCCGTGGACTACTCAGATCTGGGCTTTTCATGGAAGTAAAAGTAAACTTACATCTCATTTAAGCTGCTGTATTTTGGAAGTTTTTGTTATAGCAGCTTAGCCTGTACTCGAAGTAATATAGCATTGACTCAAAAGCAGGCAATCCACGGACCTCCTAAAACCTACCTCACCCCCAATCTAATTTAAGTCTCTCTTATAGCACCCTGTCCTTCTCCTTCAAAACACTTATCATGACTTGTGGTTAAATCATCGTTTGTGTAATGTGGGGGTCATTATTGACTACCTTTCCAGCAACTATCTCCCTTCCCTTCTTTTTATCTCATAGAATGCTGATTTTATTCAGGTATTCACACTTCCCTCATTCAGACTCATGCTGCATGAAAAGATGAGCTTAGACCAATCAGATTCTCTCTCTTAGCTTTTGAACTAAGAAACAAATCATGAGCCACTTATTAAAAGGATCTAAGATGGAAAGTTCACAGTGTAGAGGGAGCCAGTGAGGCTACAATGGACCATGTGCCAAAACTCAGAATGAGAGACGCCAGCAGATAGGAAAGAAGCAGGTATGTGAGGTGCAGGCAGATCGCACCGGTGAGGACTTCTTCTTCCTGTCTGCTGAGGACACACAGCCACTTGGATCCAGGATTACCTTCCCATTCCAGTCTCTGCTCTTGGCTTTCCATAGACAGCAACTACAATTATCCCTCAAATACATCATCTTTCCCAGGGCTAGCAAGAGTGTACACCTCTTTCTCGTATTCAGGAAGGCCTGGATAAAATAGTAACTTTGAGTAAACTTATCCAACAAATTTTTTAAATTTATTTCATTGAAGTATAGTTGATTTACAACCTTGTGTTAGTTTCTGGTATACAGCAAAGTGATTCACTTATACATATATATAATAGTTTGCATCTGCTAATCCCAAACTCCCAATCCATCCCTCCCTGACCCCACTTTCCCCTTGGCAACCACAAGTCGGCTCTCTATTCAACAAATATTTTTGAATACCTACTATGTCCTAGGCACTGTTGTAGGCACTGGGGTACTAGGGAGAATAAAGTATCTCCCTTGGGCTTCCCTGGTGGCGCAGTGGTTGAGAGTCCGCCTGCCGATGCAGGGGACACGGGTTCGTGCCCCGGTCCGGGAAGATCCCACATGCCGTGGAGCGGCTGGGCCCGTGAGCCATGGCCGCTGAGCCTGCGCATCCGGAGCCTGTGCTCCGCAACGGGAGAGGCCCCAACAGTGAGAGGCCCGTGTACTGAAAAAAAAAAAAAAAAAAAAGTATCTCCCTAAAGACAGCCTAAAGCATCTCTCTGAGAAACAAAATCATCTATGTCACTCCTCTACCTGCATATAATTCTTCAGTGGTTCCTAACTGACCTCAGAATAAAGCTCTAAATTCTTATTATGGTTTCAAAGGCAACTTTGCATGATCCAGCCTCTAGCTACTTTTTGAACCTCAATTATCAGTTCCTTCACTCCTCCGTTCACTTTCAGCCACATCAGATCACTTTCAGGTCTCTAAGGGTGCTGCTTGCCTCATGCCTGCAGGCCTCTGCGCACACTCTTCCATCTACCTGAATGTGGTGAGCAAAGATAAAAGGCAAGGATGAGGATGAGGATGAGGATGAGAACAACACTACCGCTTATAAAACTTTTGTATATACTTTACCTATGTAATTCTCAATCTCCATAACAATGTCACAAGGTAGGTTCTATTTCCCTGTTTTACAGATGAGGAAACCCAGGCTACAGAAGTTTAGTAACTTGCTTCATATCACACAGTTAAGACACGGCAGAGCCCAAATTTGAATCCAACCCTATTTGACGTCAAAGGACAGGCTGCCTAGACCTGCTGTCTCTGCCATTCCTTAGAACTCATACTCTGGAGGCAGACAGACTTGGGTTGAAAGTTGGGGCTCCACCACCTCCTAAGTGGAAGCCAAGCCTTCAATCTTACTGATCAAGTCATTCAATCACTGGGCCTCAGTTTCCTCATCTGTAAAATAACGTCAGCAACAGAACCTACCTCAGAAGGTTATTGTGAGGTTAAAACGACAGATTGCATATAAAATGCTTGGCATAGTGCATGGCATTCACTGAAGCTGGAGATTGTGGTTCTGTTCTCATCACTGTTACCTTCTTCACTTAGGCAAATAGCTCTCTGTCCTGTGCCCTGTCCAGGTCAGAGCTCTGTGTCTTATCACGGACACAACCTACGAGCTGTGTCCCGCAGGGCCTCCTTGGCCAGGCCTGCACGGGTCTGTGGACGTGAGCTCGGGCAGGCAGAGGAATGGCCTGTAATTGATCCCAGTTAGAGATCGGCAGGCCCCGTCTTCAGGCTGGGGCCTCAGGAAGCAGGGTGCTGCCTGATTTATGTCCCTGCTGCACCGAGGATGACCTGGTGCCCCCTCTACGTGTTCCGGCATCAGACAAGGCCATAAAACGGAATTGGCGCTGCACGTTTGTTGCTATCAGGGCCGACTTGTACAGTTGCATGCAGCTTAGGTCAACCCCCTGCAGGACCCTCCCCAGGAAATGTTGGTGTGTGCGGCCACCCTGTGAGGTCAGGCCACCGGGAGTTCAGGGACTGTGTACAAAAGGAAAATCACGATCTCATATGGCTTCAGTGACCAGCTACTCGTGAATGAGCCGCCCCTATCCTCATCCTGACCCTACAGCTCCTCCAGCCTCAGACTCAGCTATCCGATGGCCTGCTGGACGCCCCTTCCCACGTGTCCCACAGGCCCCCATCTGAACGCATCACGTTCACCTCTCTGCTGCTCTTCTCCGCCCATGTGGGCACCACACCTAGGCTGAGGAAGCCCCTTCCTCCGTGGCCTGGTGCAGAGGCTTTGTACACCTCCTTTACACCTCTGACCACGCTGTTTTGCAATGAGGACCACTTGCTGCAGGTTTTACCCTTATCTGTATCTCCATCTGTCTCCTCTAATAGACTGTGAACTCCCAGAGACAAAAGACTAAATCTGATTCGTCTTTGCACCTTCACAGCATAGAGCAGAGCCTGGCACAGAGGATATGCCCTAAACCTTTGATGAATGAATGAGTGAATGAATGGATGGATGGATGAATAAATGAATGAACATAGATGAGAATCTTCCAAGGTAGTTTCTAAATAAAGATCAGGGCTTCTTAAGAGGGACCACTGAAGTTCTACTGGGAATAGTGGAATTAGATATTAGCGTCTGAGAGTTAGATTAACCTTATTAATTGCACACTCTGAGCTCTTCCGTGTACAGATGACTGAGACCCAGAGAGGTTAAATAACTTTCTGGAGTTGAACAGTGATTTAGTAGCAGAGCCCTGGACTAGCCCCCAAATCTCCTAACTTTATAATCCACAGCCTTTTCTTCCCTTTCTACATGTTGAGCTTGAGAGAGCTCTTCACAGACTCCTAAGCTTGGCTCCCCAAAATAGACTATAGAAGGCAGAGGATATGCTAGACTGTCTACCAGGTTTTATTAACAACAATGTGACCCATAGAAGAAAAACTGAGATGAGCTTCTCAGAAATTTCTAGTTCTAAGAGCAAGTATAAGACTATATGACTGTGGGGCCCCTAGCCTCTCTAAGCCTCGGTTTTCTCATCTGCAAAATGGGAGCAATGACAGCGCCTGCCCTGACATAAATGCATGTTTTTCACTTTAGGCTCTTGTGATAAGTTGTATTACTATTCCCAGTTATTTGCTGGACTCTCAGTAAGAGGATTATCCGTGTCTGCCCATTGCAATGAGACTTGCAATGCCTCTCTGGGAGGGGGGTGGGGGGAGGATAGCTCACTGTCCCCTTGGTGTCAGCCTGGGTCATTGGCTTTCTTTGGCCAATGGAACATGAGTAGAAGTGATGTATGCCACATCCAAGCAGAAGCTTTAAGAGCCATTGCAAGGTTCAACTGTAGCATTTTTTCCTTCTGTCTCTAGACTACTATAGGACCTGCTCCTTCAGTCTGAGACACAGAATGCGAAGACACATAGAACAGAACCTAACTGCCCTGCAGCTGTCATGTAACATGAGAAATCAAGCTTTGCTCTTCTCAGACATTGAGATTACGGGGTGGTTTCTGCTGCATAGCCCAGCCAATGCCAACTAATAATCTTTTGCTTAAAATATAGACAGACTCATTGGGACATCTTTTTTTAATTAACTAATTTATTTTTTATTGAAGTATAACATTTACAATGTTGTGTTAGTTTCAGATATACAGCACAGAGATTCAGATATAGATATGTGTGTGTGTGTGTATGTGTGTGTGTATTCTTTTTCAGATTCTTTTCCCAAATAGATTACTACAAAATGTTGAGTGTAGTTTCTTGTGCTATGCAGTAGGTCCTTGTTGTTTATCTATTTTATATATAGTAATGTGTCTATGTTACTCCCAAATTCCTAATTTATCCCTCCTTTCCCCTTTGGTAACCATAAGTTTGTTTTCTGTGTCTGTGAGTCTGTTTCTGTTTTGTAAATAAGTTCATTTGTATCACTTTTTTTTAGATTCCACATATTAGCGATATCATATGATATTTATCTTTGTCTGACGTACTTCATTTAGTATGATAATCTCTAGGTCCATCCATATTGCTGCAAATGGCATTATTTTATTCTTTTTATGGCTGAGTAGTATTCCATTATATTCCATTATATATATATATACATATATCTCATAGCTTCTTTATCCATCCATCTGTTGATAGACATTTAGGTTGTCCCCACGTCTTGGCTATTGTAAATAGTGTCACTGGGGACATCTTAAAAGGGAGGATGTGGTAAAGATAACTGCAAAATGAATCAGGTCCCAAGTAGTCCTAGGGCTAAGTATTAATTCGTGATCAGGGTAAGCTGCCATAATAAAGAGACTCCAAAATACAAGTCTTGAATCAGATACACATTGACACTGACCTCTCTCATAAAACAGTGCGGAGGTAAGTGGCTGACCCAGGGTTGTTAGGCAGTTCTGCTCCATGAACTTGCCCAGAGGTCCAGGTTCCTTCCAACTCACTGCTTCTGCTATGTTTATTGTGTTATCCTCATCTGCCCCATGACCACATTCCAGCCTGCAGGAAGGAGGAAAGAGAGAGCAAGGATGATCTGTGTTCGTTCATAGGATGTACTGCTCACAGCCTGTTGATCAGATCTTACTTACCTGGCCATAGCCAGTATAAGGAGGCTGCGAAAGTAGTTTCTAACCACGTGGCCTTATGCTCTGATGAAATGCAAGTGGGGTTTCCTATTAGGAAAGGGAAGAAGGGGGTAGTCCGGTGGTATTCTGGAGCTGGCTCACAGAGGCTCACAAGAGCCACTTGCGTGTAATTTTCTCCCAATCCCGTATTCATTGACATGATTTGAAACCGGACCTAGTGGGAGTACTGACACCACAGAAACTGGCAAACACCACAAATCTGTATACCCGCCCCCCACCCTGCCATCCCAATCTGCCAGAAGAGCCCGTTATGAAACATTTGCCAACAGTGGGAGTAATGGATACTGGGAGGCAATCAGCAGACTCTGCCACAGCCGGGTCATAGTTTCTTGGTGTCTCTGCTGCCTTTTCCTCTCACTCCTCAGCATTTTCCTCACCTTCAGCTCTATAAGAAGTCCTCCTTGGTTCAAATTCATGAGGGCAGCTCACGTGTTCTTGCCCCTTCCTTACTCGAGGTTGCCTGCCCTGGGGCCAGGTGCCCACACTTGGGTTACTCAGCTCTGCCCAGGGGTAGAGGGGCTGGATGGGGATCAGGCACAGAGCTGCCTTCAGAGGTACCAGAGGCAGACACCGCGTGCAGCTGAGTGAAAGCCTTTCCCCACCCCTATCACTGAGTTTAGCCTGTAGGAGTCTCCCCTTATGCCGTTTTTCTAATGTTCCTTTTTTAAAAAATATTCTTATTGTGGTAAAATACACATAACAGAAAAGGTATCATCTTAACCATTTTTAAGTGTGCTGTGCAATGGCATTAAGTACATTCCTAACGCTGTGCCACCATCACCACCGTCCATGTCTACATCTCTGATGCTCCTGTACCTCTTGTGATGAGATGACCTAGTTTGGTGAAAGATACACTTACTGGGGGACCAGAGGTCCCTGGCTGAGGCTGTGCCCTGTATGACAAGGGCATCATTTTGTGCGATAGACATCAGTGGTTTACGGGAGACCCAAGGTTCACACCTAAGGACCTAGGAAATGTGGCTGGAGGAACAGGGGCAAGACAGTCCAGGAGAAGAGAAAGAACATAGGCTTCAGAGTCTGACAGAAGCCAGAACCCAGTTCTGTCCCTTCTCAGCTGAGTGACCTTGACCTGATGCCAAGTTCACCTAATGCCAAATTCTTCATTCACACTGTGCCTTCTGTGCCCGAACAGTTCCCTCTTTTGTTTAATGCTTGAAATCCTTCAGAGGCCTCCCAGATAAAAGTGGGTCTCTCTATGATTCTCTCCCACAGCACCCTAATCTTTCATTTTTTTTTTTTTTTCTTTTTTGCGGTATGCGGGCCTCTCACTGCCGTGGCCTCTCCCGTTGCGGAGCACAGGCTCCGGACGCGCAGGCTCAGCGGCCATGGCTCACGGGCCCAGCCGCTCCGCGGCATGTGGGATCCTCCCAGACCGGGGCACGAACCCGTATCCCCTGCATCGGCAGGCGGACTCTCAACCACTGCGCCACCAGGGAGGCCCCTAATCTTTCTTTTTACAGCACTAGTCAGGCTTTTATTATATGCTTATCCACTTCCCTCCTAATTTTTCATCTGTCTCTGCACTAACCTGGACACTCCATGTTAGTTTTGTTCAGCACTGTATCTTCAGCACTGAACCCAGGCCTGGCATAAAGCTACCATTCAATAAACATGTGTTCAGTGAATGGATAAATGAGTAAAAGAATGAGTTACTTAGTTAATGTCTCTAAACTTCACTATGAACAAGGAGGATATTTAGAATATCTAACGAGTAAGGTGGGGGGCAGGAACATATAAGAAAGTATGCCAAACAACAAAGTCCTACTGTATAGCACAGGGAACTATATTCAGTATCCTGTGATAAACCATAATGGAAAAGAATATGAAAAATTATATATATATATATATATATATATATATATATATATATAACAATCACTTTGTTGTACGGAAGAAATTAACACAACATTGTAAATCAACTATACTTCAATAAAATAAAATTTTAAAAAATAAAATAAAAATACAGATATATTTTGAAACAGAAAAAAAAAAAAGCATGCCAAGTGTTTAAGCCGAAGTTCTAGAACAGTGAGTATGTCAGAGGTCCCTGCTGTGTCAGGTATTAACCTTTCAGTTGCTGGATGGTACAGATGTCTGGGGGATCCCAGGGGAGAAAGTGGGGTGATGGGAAGCTGGAGGGGCACTTAGAGGTCTTGGAGCAGCAATCGATAAAAACATTTCACTAAATTAGCAAGCATTTGAGGCTGCACTGGTACAAGCCAGCTAAATGTTACCCCTGTCTGTGAAATGGAAGAACTGATACCCAGCTGATCAAAGGGGTGCCGGGAGAGGTAACACCCATCAGCTCTGTGACGTGCTAGGAGAGGCAGGCCTGAGGCAAAGAGAACACCAGAGGCTTAGGAAACACTAGGACAGAAACGGCTGCCTTCACCTTCCTGCTCCCCACCCCAACCTCCAGCCCCAAGAGACAGACAAATCCTAATAACCAATGCCAAGTGTTGGGGGGAATCCAGCTCCATCTGCAAATGGTGCCAGTGTCTGAGGAATAGCAAATATGAAAGAACAGAACAGGACTAGGTGGCAGGAGAGACTGTGGCTCTCCAGGAGTTTCCTCCTTAACTAAGGAAAGTTAGAAATTAGGGTCCCTCCATGAAAGGCCTGGCCAGGTCCCCACTAGTGTTCTGGACCCTAGGCCCTTTCCTCCTCTCTGTGCTTCTAAAGTTCTCTGACCCAAAAGCTCATTCAAAGTAGAGGCAGAGGCTCCAGAGCTGAGCTAGGAGGTCTTTGGTCTCATCCAGGCCAGGACCCTTGAACTTGCTTCTCTCTTTTGAGCAGCCCTTGGGAAACGGACTTCTTGAGCATGGGAAACCAGCTGTTGGGGATAGAGCCTGCCTTCCAGGTGAAAACAAGAGACGCCCTACATCTGACCTCAACATAAAGAGGAATTTTCAGGATAGAGGTTGTGTTGCAGAATCCAAAGCTGAGGACTGCGGTAGGAATGCAATCAGGAACTTCAGCGCTCTGAGAAATCCAAACATTGGCTTTGCTTTTCTTTCCAACGGCAGACTGACTGCCCCTTTTTCCTGGTATGCATGGTGAAAAATGCCCACGGCCAACAGCTCCTTTGTTTACAGCACCTTCATTCATGAGAGCAGCCAGCTTCAGGCAAGGCAGCACGGCTTCGGTGCCATTCCAGGGTTCTGGAGATGGGATGTGATTGGCTCAGTTTGGGTCAGGTGCCTGCCCTGACCAATCATTGGTGGCTTGGGTGAGGGGCAGAATCACAGGTATGTTTGGCTGTTCTCCCCACCCTGTGGACACAGAAGGGGCGGGGCCATTGCTAGAACCGGGATACTGGGCAGAGAGTAGACAGAAGGTACCCTCTACATATGATTTAGCCAATGTCACTTAGCTAGAAAACGGCACACCGGGTTCAAAGACTCCTGTGTTCCTTCCATTCTGCTCCATTTTAGGGTTATGAAATGAAGGTCATTGTGCCCCAGGGTGGGGGAACACCAGAGGTGAAGCCCAGAGCCTCAGACTCCAAGAAGGGTTCAGAGAGCTGAAGTCAGTGAGTAGAACAGTGCTTCCCAATCCTGGACTCCCTTCTAGACTATAAACTGGGGAGGACTGTGTGTGTCTAGCATGGGTCCTGGCAGGTAGGAGTCCTTGGTAATTATTTACGGAAAGAAGGAACGAAGGAAGGGAGGGAGGGAGGAAGGGACTGTGCTTCTAAATCACCTCTAGAGCTTGCGTCAAAGAAAGATAACAATCATAAGTATTATGTATTGAGCACTTAGTATTCTAAGACTTTGCTTGTATTAAATCATTAATCTTCACATCCAATCAAGTAGCTGAATATTTTTATTCTCTTTTATTCTACTCCCTCTTATAGGTAAGATACTGAAGCTCAGAAAGGTGAAGACGTTCATCCATATTCACTGGGTTAGTGGCAGAACCATTGCAAATCTAAGCAGGCAGGCTCCAGAGCCTCCGCGCTCGACCACAGCACCACACAGCCTATCAAGGTGTCAGCAGCCCACCCAGACTTAGAGAATCAGAATCTCTGGGGGTGGGACCTGGGGATCTGTATTTGAACAGGTTTTACAGCTGATTCTGATGCACAGCCAGAATTAGACCTAAAACTGTAAATCTGAAAATTAGCAGTAAGCCGGGGGCCATGTGACTGAAACAAATAAGGCTGCCACCAGGCTTTTTAAGTTTATCTGATCATACGGACCTGAGGCTTGCCAAATAATGTTGACTGATAGTATCCCCTTTGTGAGGAGGGGACCCAAACCCAGATCAATTACAAAGAACCCTCCAGGGACCTGAGAGCAGAAGGCCAGCTCAGGGGACCTGCTTATGAGACATTTTCCAAAGGGGGTCCAGCCACAGGCCACCATCCTCGGGAGAGCTGGGATTGACTGTGTACCTGCCTAGTTCCTGGACTTTGATCTCCCATCTGACCTCCCTCTCACCCCTGCTCTGATCTGACAACTCCTGCTGGGTTGACCCCATCTCTGACCCTAGCCTGCCCCAGTTTTCAGCCTCACTGCTCCAGACTGCGAGCTCACGTGACGACAGCTCGAGGCAGGACAATATTCATATCAGCCATCAGTAATGGGAGCAAGCTACCATCTCTTCTAATAATGTAGTGACAAATGGAATATTCAGGTCAAAAGAACTGTGACTTTCAGAGTGGGATTCAGGTATCTCAAACCAAATCTGCAACTGTCACTGAGCATGAGATGTAGAAAAAATAAGAAATAAACAGCCCTCGGTACTAACTGTCACAATGTTTTTTCATTCATTAAACAAATGGTTATTGAAAGCCAATTCCATGGTGTTTTCTGTGTTAACACTGGGGGCAAAAAGGAAGAGCAAGACATTGTGTCTGCCCACAGGGAGTTCCCTTATGCTCAGTTCTGCTGTGGGATTCAGAGAAGATGATGCTTCCATGATTAGCCAATGAACAGGGCTGAAGAAAAGAAAGGCTGCAGGATGGCAGTTCAGAGAGGGGATGATTCTAGATTTTGTCTAAGGTTCCAAAATACCTCAAATACTGGACCAGCCTATGGAAGCTTGGAGGAGCTGGTCATGAGCCTCAGAACACAGACACCTTTTTAAAACCTAGGGTCTTTGTAGATATAATCAAGTTAAGATGAGGTCATACTGGATTCGAGTGGCCCCTACTCGGAAAGAATTGGTGTCCTTTTAAGAAGAGGGAAATATGGACACAGACACACAGGGAGAATGCCATGTGATGACGGAGGCAGAGACTGGAGTGATGCACTCCCAAGCCAAGGATTGCTGGCAACCGCCAGAAGCTGGGAAAGAGGCACTGAGTAGATTTTCCCTCTGAGCCCACAGGAAGGAACACATCCTGCTGACACCTCGGTTTTAGACTTCTGGCTTCCTGAATTGTGAGAGTAAATTTGTGTTGTTTTAAGCCACCTGGTTTGTGATGTTTTGTTACAGCAGCCCTTGGAAACTAATATGGCCATTATTTGGAAATCATCCCACAGATGGATGTTAACAGAGCCCTAAAAGGCACCATGGGCCCTGACATCTCTCCAAATGTTCACTAAAGATGAGTCATCATTGTGTCTCTTGTGGATCTCTGAAAAAACAAAAACAAAAACAAAAAAACAGCATCAGCCTGACTCCCCCATGGGGGAAGAAAGAAGGCTTTCCACATGATTATTTAGCAGGAAGAGGATGCTAGGGTGTGGGGAGGAGGGCTGACAGCTGCTTTTCTTCCCCACTGGGGACAGCCCAAGAAAAAAGGGGGCTTTCATCACTATAAGCGGATGTCAAACCACTTACTTTCACTCATTCAGTAAACACATGTGGAGCATTTACTGTGCTGGGCACTGCTGGGTACCAGTGGAGAGTATGTGTGTATGGATGGGGGAGGAATGCTAAAGAATTAGAACACTCATTCCCTGAGTTCTCTGAGCCAAGCTGGAGTGGGAGGCCTGGGGCATAGTGGGTAATTAGCACGGACTTGGGAATCAGACGGTCCAGGCTTGAATCCTGGTTCCACCACTGACTTCCATTGTGATCTTGGACAAGCTACTTAATCCCTCTGGGTCTTCATTTTACTGTATTAAGCTAGATGATGTATATATAGCACAGGGCCAGAGTAAGTGCTCAATACATATTAGTTCCTTTCATTGTTGGAGTGTAAAGATGTTCACCAGAAATAGCTCAGTAAAAGGAAAAGTGTTTATGATCAAGCAGGACCTCTGTCCAGTTCAGGCCCTCATCACCTCTTACCAGGTACTATCTGATTGAATGCTCAGAACAACTCCAGGAGGAAGTTAGTCTCATTTTACAAATAATGTAACTCTGGTTTGGGAATGTAAAATAACTTGGCAAAGTTCACAGAACAGGGAATGTGGTGGAGTCCACATTCAAACTAGAGCTCCCAAGTACTTATTCTTCCTATTGCAAGTCAGAGGGGATAAGGGGCAGCATATAGTTGGGAGAGGGCCCAAAGCACTTCACTTAAGGCTATGGTTGCCTCTACAGAAAGTATGTTGTTTGTATTAGGCTTATATGTTTATTTTGTTTAATTAGCGTATATATCTCTAGGGCTTCCTATTGGGTGTTCTAAGCACCTTATGTTAGTAACTCATTTATCTTCACAAGAGCCTATAAGGTGGGCACTGTATTATTCCCATTTTACAGATGTGGAAATTGAGACACAGAGAGGTTAAGTAAGCTTCCCAAAGTCACACAGATAGAGAATAGTGGAAGCAGGGTTCACACTTGCTTCTTCGGCTCCAGAGACAATGCTTTTAACCACTGTCTACGCTGCCCTTTCAGGGTGGTGGTAGAATGGTTGTTGAAGTGTGTGGGTGGGAGAAAGGGGAGAGGATTAACACCCGCCCTCACATGCCACCCTTTGGTGCTATTGCTGCAATAAGCCCTGAGTAATTTGACAATATAAGGTGAATGGCAGGATGGTGCTGTTTAGCCCTGGGATTCTCTGAGTCAACAGCTTCTCAGCTCTGGCCCACTTCCTGAAAACTCTTTGCGTCTCAGCTTTGGAAACCCTTTGAGCACAAAGAGCTCATTTCCTGTGGCCAGGAAGGACGGGACGAGTTCCTGATGACACTCATCTCCCTCATTAAGGCGCTCATAAAAGTGTTTCAAGAAGCCTGACTTATGGCTCCGCTGTTTGTCAAGATCCCCTTCTGCAAGGAGCCACTCCGGTAATTTGGTGCTAGGAGATGTGCAGGAGAAACCAGCTCCTTTGAGTCAAGGAATTATTTATGATCCCAAGAAGAGAGGATGTCATTTGGAGAGATAACAAGACTTCACCAGCACAACAGGCTGTTTAATATGCCACAGGGGATGAGAGACAGCTCCAGAATTCCAATGCCAGCTAGGAAACCTTGAGAAATTCTGTACATGGGTTGTCTATTCCTATGAAAGCTCCTGTGTCAATAACAGCTAACAATTATGGAAGTTTTACCTCTGAGCCAGGGCTGGTGCTAAGTAATTTTTACATACTAATCCATTTAATTCTCACACCATTCCTATCCTATTTTACAAATGAGGACATTGAGACACAGAGATGTAACCTGCCCAAGTTCACACAGTTAGTTAGTAGCCAAGTCAGGTTTTTAACCTATTTAGGTCTGCCTCCAAGTTTGGGCTCTTGAACACCCAACAACACAACTCAGGAGGAAATTGGGTTTTAAGTCAGCCCAGTAAGGTGAAAGGTACATGTATGCAAAAATTACATTTGTTAATCCCTTAAAATGCCTATGAAGTTTAGTATATTTGGTTTGAGGCATTATTATTTTGTCCAATAATTAGCGAACCACTGAGCTAAACTGAAGGAAGGAGCAGAAGGAAAGTCTCAATGCAGATGCCTATGCTTTGAAACAATTCAGTCTTAGGCGAACTATCAAATCCCTAGGGGTAAAATGAAGAGCTGAGAACTATAGTGTCCTTAACCCACTTGCGGAGGTGACTCTATTTTCTTTAAATATTTAGCCTCTGTGACCTTAACACATATCACCTGTCATGTGATCTTTTACAGGTTTAAGAGAGAATATGGTCACATCTTAAGAGAAGAGGAGAGAAAGTTCTGTTAGAGAAGGGGTTCTAAAGTCCAAGTCTAAATTAAATGAACCTGGTACAATGAGACTCGACTAGACTAGCTTTGGAGCCAGATAAACCTGGATTTGAACCCTCATCTTCTACTTCCTAGCTGTGTAACCCTGGGCAATTTGCTTAACTTCCCAAAGCCTCAGTTTCTCAAAGTGTAAAATGGTCATAGCAATACCATCATGTTGAGAAGATTGAATTTAAAAGTTTATAAAGTAGCAAGCTTGAGTGTAAATCATAGTAATTAAGCACTAGTTCTTAATAGCTGTTTGACCAAAGACAGGTCACCATCACCTCTCTGGGCCACATTTCTCCTCATCTGCTATTTAGCCGTAATTGTTCTGCCTACTAACCTCAAAGGTCATTGTAAGGAAACACTAAAACACTGTACAAAGTTTCTATAAGGATTTTCTCAGCTACTTGGTACACCTGGAATTGTGAGGAGGTGCTGGGAGACCCCTGCTGGAGAAAATAACTCAGGAGAGTCTGGGGGCCTGAAGTCAGAAATGGGCTCAGATCTCCAGTTCTGTCATTCAGTGTGGCTGTGTGACTTTGGGTGAGTGACCTACCGTCCCTGAGCCTCCTCTTTCCCTTCTATCAAGTGGAGTTAATAGTACCGGCATCACAGGGTTATCCCGAGAATCATATTCTGCAGAAAAGTGTTAGTTTAGGCACGTGGTAAATGCACGATAAATGTCTGCTGAATCTGAATCCTTCTGAGAGGAGCCAAATTCAGCCCCTCTCCTTCCGCGGGGTGGGAAACGTGCGGATGCCTCCACAAGGAGCTCAGGTAGGGAAGATGCTCTGTGCCTCCCCACTCCCCCGCCCTCCCAGCCGTTGCCGTGGCCACCGGTTCAGGCCCGGAGCAGCACCTGGGCGTGTTCAGCCCAATCCCCGCCTTTCCAGAGTGACCATTGGCTGGAGACGCCACGTGATGCACGCTGGTATGCTAATATATGGTAATCGCCCCCACGCCCCTCCTCCCCGGGCCTTGGCCGAGTAGCCAGCAGGGTGCGCGGCGCCGAGCCGAGGGGGCGGGCTGAGGGGCGGCCCCCGGGAGAGAGCGGCCAGGTGGAGGAGGAGCGCGAACGCGACCGCAGGTAACGGGCGGGCGCGTGCGCGCTGGGGCCGGCTCGCGGCGGACTTGCAGCGCGCGGGGCACTTGGGCCGCAGCTCTGCCGGCTTAACCCTTTGGGCACCCAGCTGTCACGGCCGGGCCGGGCCGCGAGGGGCGGGGCATTGCCGTGGGCACCGGCCGGCAGGCGGCGGCGGCCCGACCCGGGATCCGCGGTGGAGGCCGAGCAGCCCAGACCGGCGGATCGACCGGCCGCAGCGCGCCGGGGGCCGGGACGCAGCCGAGGCTAGGGCTGCGGGGCAGCTCCGAGGCCAGGGCTTGCGGGAGGCTGCGGGGTAGCTGCTGAAGTACCGGCACTCGCGCTGTTTCTCGGGTCGCCGAGCCCCTCCCGCGCAGAGGCCCGAGCCTCAGCAGCCCGTGGCCTTGCGCGGCCTGTGTCTCCTCCGCGCATCCCGCAGAGTGCGAGGAGACCCAGGGGTCGGGCCTGACCTCGGCGCCCCCTCCCCAGCCGCGACCTGACAGTCCAGCCGCCGGCACTTTTGACCCGGAGTCAAGCTGGGGCCCCGGTGGGACGAAGGCAAGAGTGGTGCTTGGGGGCCACCAGCCAAGGGACCTGGGGATTGTCGGTGCAGGGCGGAGCGGACAATCCCCTAAAGGAAAGGCAGGCCCCAAGATTTGCCAGGTTTCAGAAGGAAGGATGCCCAAGAAAGGCACTGGCCCCTTGTTTTCTGTGCTGGGTGATGACCTGACACTCATGGGAAAAGGTCACTGCTGGACACCTGGATCGGGTCTGTCATGTTCAGAGGAAGCGGCTGTTTTGCGTGAGTTTCTAACAAATTTTTTATAAGGCCAGGATTAAATTCATCTTTCTCCCTCATCCTCCTCCGAGGTCTGCTACAGAAGTGTGTTCTTTTAATTACCCACCCTCCTCACCACCAATTCACTAAGATTGGTGGCAGCTTTAGGCTTACAGTGTAATTTAGCTTTCACTACAATAGAAATGGTAGGATGGGCCATGTGCCACTAATATTAAGCTTTCCCTGGGAGCTTCTCGGAAGTGTGTGTGTGTGGGAGGGGGGATGTTTCTATCACCAGTGCAGAGGAAAAACTGGCTAATGTGCCACTGATATCAGTAGAATTTCCTTTATGAGTCTAAAGTCCTTTCATCTAAATCAAGGAAGAATGTGGTTACACATGCAAAGTACCAGGAACCAATTTGATTTTTGCAAGTGAAGTGCAAATTGCACTTTCATGTTGCTCTTGATGTCTTTTATCACACAACAACAAACTCTTGCTGTTTGCCAGGCACTCTGCTATGTCTTGGGGATGCAAAGATGAATAAGATAATTAGTCCTTGTCCTCAAAAAAGTAGTGGGAGAGACAAATAAAATTGCCAGTAAAAGTGATAACAGCATAATAGATGTGTACATAAAGAAGCACAGAGGAGGGAACAATTAGCTGTCTGAGAGGATCCAGGAAGGCTTTCCAGAGAAAAATGTGTTTAAGGTCTTGAAGGATAAATAGGAGTTTGCCTTGCAGAGAATATTGGGAAGAACAGGAAGGGCAGCCAAAGCAGAGGAAACCGTGAATATAGACACTTAAGGAGCATGGCATCTCTAGGCAATGGCTTTATAGTGCAGCCATGGCCTTTTTCCTTTCTCGATAAAGTAACCTAGAATTTCTAATTCCCACTACATCTTCCAGTGAAAATGCGGCTGTAGCTCCAAGGTAGAGGGGTGGAAAACTGGGCATAGGTGTGGCGCTAGAGGCATCATCCCAGGAGGGCAAGTCTAAACCATACAGTAAGGGAGTAATATGGGTCATACCCAGGGAAGCCATGCTGAATGTCAAATCTGTGAGGTCAGATTTGTGAGACCTTGGGAAATGAGTAATCAGATCAGAAGCTGGAAGGATCTGGACTGTGATATGGGTCAGGACAAGCAGTTTGGGACTGAGACCGTGAATCATGCAGAGATGATAGAACTTGCTGTTAGTGGTGCCAGCCCTGGTGAACGGGATTGGATCTGACAGCTTAAAGCAACTGCAGAAAAGGACAGCACCGTCTCTTCAATAGAATATTTCCAGTACTTCCTTCCTTCTGTTCTCTTTCCCTCCTTACTATTATCGTCTTTTGATCCAGTTTCCACTCATGATTCACTTTTACTAGGCTTCTTTTACTGAGGTCTTAGCTACCAGAGCAAAGAAAATCCTGTTCTGCTGCCTTAGCCTCCACTTCTAGAACTATAAATAGTCCATTTTACCTCATAAGCCATCAATTTAGCCAGCCTATTTTTACTTCCTGACCATTTGGAAACAGAGCAAGGATGGGCCCAGAGGTGGTAAAGTAGACCTCATCCCCAAAACTCACCTAATGTTTGATTCACATAACAGCCTTCTGGCTTTGCTTAAACCAAAATTTATTTTTAGAATGTATCATGGTGAATTTTTGGCAAATACCCCATCTTGAACTCAATTACAGATCAAGCGTCATAAAGAACGTGACACTGGGGGGATATGCCTAATGTGGTCTGCTGAGATCGACAATTCCTAAGTGCTGGAGAATCACGGGTGCTATTTAAGCAGTCTTCTCAATCAGCATGTTTACTGAGCACCTGCTTGTGTGTAAATACTGTGCTGTATTTGTGCTTTGGAAGACATAGGAAAATGAGAGAGGTAGTGTAGTCCGGAGATTATTCTCAGCTAAACAAGGATTCAGATCCCAGTTCTATCAGTTACTTGCTGTGTGACTTGGACATGTTATTTGACTTTGTTTCTTCATCTGTAATAATGCCACCTACTTCATATACTTGTGAGGATTCAATGTAAAGCAACTCTTCTGTAAATTTTCAAAGTGCTAAACATATGATATTATAGGAGTTGAAAAAACAGAAAGGTCATTGTGGACTATGATTATCAAGGAAGGCTTTTTTCAGAGACATGGTGGATTTTTATATAGAGAAGGAAAGTGGGAGGGGTTTCTAGATGGGAAAAAAAATGTTCATAAAACACAGGACCGGAATATGGAAGAACGTTTTCAGGGGTCAGTTGATAAAACTGACCAATGTGGCAAGATCAGAAGGTTTCACTAAAGAAGTTGTAAGATTGGAAGTGTTGCTTGAAGCCAGATTTTAACAGGCATTAATGCTGAACTAAGGAGTTAGGACTTTATCCCGTATGATGGAAAGTCTGAAGATGTTTGGTTAGGGAAGTGTGTGCTTATAAAAGTATTTTATGAAGAGTCTCAACAACAATGTGGAGAATAAACTTTAGTAGGGATAGAAAGAGAACTGTACAACCAATTAGGAGGTTATTTGAATAGTTTAGATATGAGGGGGATAAGGGGTTGAATTCGGGTGATGGCAGTGAAAATAGAGATAGGTTCAACGAGTATTTTATTTTATTTTATTTATTATTATTATTATTTTTTTGCGGTACGCGGGCCTCTCACTGCTGTGGCCTCTCCCGTTGCCGAGCGCAGGCCCAGCGGCCATGGCTCACGGACCCAGACGCTCTGCGGCATGTGGGATCTTCCCGGACCGGGGCACAAACCCGTGTCCCCTGCATTGGCAGGAGGACTCTCAACCACTGCGCCACCAGGGAAGCCCTCAATGAGTATTTTAAAGAAACATGAAAGGACTCTGACTGATAGATATGGAGGACAAGAAATAAGGAAGAATCAAATATAGCCTTGAACATAGGTGACAAGATCAACAGAAATAGGACAGACAGAAAGAAAAGCCAGTTCGGGAGAGAAGAGGAAAAGCCAAGTGCTAGATCTCTTGAGGTGATACTGGAATTTATAAGTGGATGGATCCCCAAAATATTTGGAACTGGTGGGGGGGCCTAGTGTTCAAAAGAGAGAAGTCAGGGAGTCTTATACGTAGGTGTTAATTGAAGCCATGAGATTAGCTTAGCTCCCACTTGGTTGTTAGCGGTATAACAGCATAGAAATAGAGGTGTAGAGGACCAAGGCTGGAAAGTGGAGATTGCCCACATGCAGGGAGGTAGGAAGAAGAAATGGGGTCAGTATGGTGGAAAATAAGGAATATCAGAGAAGCGGAAGAACCATCTAATTTATTCACCCAATGAATGCATTCTCTTCACGATCATTTATTTATGTACCTGATAGATGCAAGGCCTATTAGACATGCTCTTAGCCATGAGCGTATAGTATCGCAGAAGTGAAGCAAAGAGAGGGTTTCGAGCTGGAGGGATTGGTCCGCAGTATGAAATGTTACAGAAAAAATTGGGAAATGTCCATTATATCCCAACAGGGATCATTGGTGACTTTTTGAAAATAATAGCTTCAATTCCATGGGGGATGGCCATTAAATGCCAGATTAAAGAGGATGGGGGCATGAGATGTGGGTAAGAAATGGAGACTGCATGTAGATTACCCTTTGTATGTTTGGCAGTAAAAGAAAAAGAGAGAAATAAGAAAGAGTTTAGAGAAGGCGGAAGAGTCAAGCAAAAGATTTGCTGTTCCCTATCTGCTTCATTAATTTAGTTGCCCTAAAATATCATTCTCATTCTTTCATATCCTTGATAGCAGTTCAGCAATTCATTTCTTAAACTTACTGCTTTGAGATTTACCTGCACATTTCATTTAACAATAATAAGATAGCTACCATTTATGGAGTGCTTACTGGGTGTTAAGCACTTTGTATACATTCTATACATGATCCCATTTAATCCTCACAGTACTGGATTACAGCCATACAACCTCTTGGAAGCATGAAATGGCTAAATAAACTGCCTATGATAATCTTTTTAATAAATTTTATTTATTTATTTATTTTTGGCTGCATTGGGCCTTCGTTGCTGCACACGGGCTTCCTCTAGTTGCAGCGAGCAGGGACTACTCTTCATTGTGGTGCGGGGGCTACTCTTCGTTGTGGTGCGCGGGCTTCCCATTGCGGTGGCTTCTCTTGTTGCAGAGCTTGAGCTCTAGGTGCATGGGCTTCAGTAGTTGTGGCACCCGGGCTTCAGTAGTTGTGGCTCGCGGGCTCTAGGGCGCAGGCTCAGTAGTTGTGGCACGTGGGCTTAGTTGCTCCACGTCATGTGGGATCTTCCCAGACTAGGGATCAAACCTTTGTCCCCTGCATTGACAGGCAGATTCTTAACCACTGCACCACCAGGGAAGTCCCTGCTCACATAATTAATGAGGGGCAAAGATGGAATTTGGACCCAGCTCTGACTCTCAAGCTCAACGAAAGGACCATACTATACTGTCCCTGAAGGCAGGGCTAACTTCATGGGTATGTGACCTGTGTAGTCTCCCAGGGCCCTGCATTTATAAGGGCTCCACACTCAGTTTAATGCTCTGTTGTTGCTCTCTTTAAATTCTTAATAATTTTTTAACAAGGGGACCTGCTGTTTCATTTTGCACTGGGCCCCACAAATTATGGAACCAGTTCTACCCGAAGGTATCAATATTCCCTCCTAAAGCTGGGAAAACATTTTGTGCTGTGTAATTCCTTTTGGTTGCATAGCCTAAAGTCCTTGCTGTGTCATAGTACATGATCACATTTTCCTGTCTTCTCATTTTGGACTCCTGGTATAAAGGGCAAAAGGGGGATATTTGGAATTTCAAGTATAGAGCCAGTGTGAAAAGAACAGAGAATAAATAGGCAAGGAATTATTTACCCAGAATGGCTTCTGGAAACTCACCCATCATATCATGAGAGAATTAATGGATAGAGTTACTGTCCTGATTGTGTTGTTACCCCAATTTAAATAAGAAATGATTAATTTCTATTTCTTGGGTAGTCAGATGTTCCCAATTGGTAGGAAGGCCATTTCTCAACCTACTGAAACAGAAATTGGGGTTGAACAGGTATAATACAAATTGCCCTGATCTGATGCCTTTTTAGCCAGACTGGTGCCCATACCAGGGACTGTCCAGCAGGTTTGAACCATGTGGCCCTGTTCACCACATTTGCCTTGAATGTTCATGTCCCACTCTTCCCTTTTTTGCCCATTCTATTCCTTCATCTACCTGTATGGATCATGAAAACGAGAAGCACTTAATTCTCGATATTGTCTCTCACTTTTGCTTTATAATCACTACTTGGAACTGACAACAAACTAAGTTTTTCTGGTTTTCACGGTTATTGCTCTCTCAAAAATAGCATTTACTCATCCCCAGGCTGCTCCCACTCTGGGTCTCTCTGAGAAATCATTTGACCAGGTGCTGACCAAGTCCTGACACCACTTGATACTAGCTGACCACATGACCAAGTCCTAACACCAGCCAACCTAGATTCCTTTGCAAAGGTTATCAGGAAAGACTGAGTTTGTGTTGCCATCACCAGCGTCATTCGCATCCCAGAATAAGAGTGCTTACTCTCACTTTCTGCCCCCATCATGGATCAGGTGAGCCTAAGAATATGTGAGATTAAAAATATGAAGAGGGCTTCCCTGGTGGCACAGTGGTTGAGAGTCTGCCTGCCGATGCAGGGGACACGGGTTCGTGCCCCGGTCCGGGAAGATCCCACATGCCGCGGAGCGGCTGGGCCCGTGAGCCACAGCCGCTGAGCCTGCACGTCCGGAGCCTGTGCTCCGCAACGGGAGAGGCCACAGCAGTGAGAGGCCTGCGTACCGCAAAAAATAAATAAAAATAAAATAAAATAAAAATATGAAGAGATTTAGAGTATGCCCTATGGTGTACATCATGAAAGCATCTAAACAGCCAGGTGTTCTCTGTGGTCTCCTATTTGTGCTGCTGGCAGAGCCTCCATAAGGCACTGTAGTAGTTATTGCCATGGAACAAATTATCAAATTTATCAGCTTAAAACAACAAACTTCTGTGTCTTTCAAGATTCAAGTATTACGGGGCTTCCCTGGTGGCCCAGTTGTTGAGAGTCCGCCTGTCAATGCAGGGGACACGGGTTTGAGCTCTGGTCCGGGAAGATCCCACATGCCGCGGAGCAACTAAGCCCGTGCGCCACAACTACTGAGCCTGTGCTCTAGAGCCTGTGAGCCACAACTACTGAGCCCAAGTGCCACAACTACTGAAGCCCACACGCCTAGAGCCTCTGCTCTGCAACAAGAGAAGCCACCGCGATGAGAAGCCCGTGCACCGCAACAAAGACCCAATGCAGCCAAAAATAAAATAAAAACATAAATAAATTTAAAAAGAAAAGATTCAAGTGTTACATCTCAGAAGCATTTCCCAGCTCACTTTTAATGAATTAGTATCCTTCCTTTCTGATCTTCCGCTACACTTAAACATCTCATTATAGCACTTACCACATTGTTGTAATTGCTAAGGACTCTGTCTTTTCCTATCCATAGCTTCAATTCCTAAAACTGTTCCTTGAACATATCAGGTACTCAATAAATAGTTGTTGAATATACTTAAGAATGGCTTGTACCTTTATATACTTTTTACTCTTGCTTTCTTTAGAAAATATATGTATACTGTGAAGTAACTGGCTTTGTGCCCTACGATAAATACAACCTTCATCTTCCTATCTAGAAGCTTATGTATCACGGTTGTTGAAGGTGTAAAGAAAACATCGTAGAAGTCAAAGACTTCTTGACTTGCCAGCTTACCTTCTCCAAGGAGGACTTCTTGAGCTTGTTTCTGTCTGTAAGTCCCTGCTCCATCCATACTCTGAAACGAATTCTGGCCCTTGTAGGACATTATATAATAAGCCCCTAGCCCAAAGATACTTGATTCAATAACAAAGCCAACATTGGTTCACTAGCTAAATATCTTCATGTAAGCAGGATCTGGGTCTGACTTATCCACTGCTATATTCCCAGCACCAAGCACTGTTAGATGCTTAATAAATACTTGGCGAATGAATTAATGATGCTCCATTCTCGATATTCATATCCCATTCCTTTACCCAGGTCCTGTGCTCTGATCACCCAGAATCTTAGGCCTGAGTTCGTCATTTCACAGGGCCCAGACTTTCTGTTTTGGCCCTTGACTCATCTCTTCCTGCATCTTATCACAGCTGATCTTGCTTAACTCAGAACTAAGTAAGGTACCTCTTCCTCTCTTGATCTTCCTAACTAATAATATTGGCCAGATGCCCTTTAGGAGAATCTTCTTTTTCTTACCTATAGCCAGAAATATCCAGCATACATATTTGATGGGTTTTAAAATTTTTGAACTGAAGAGAATTACATTCAGTTTTGGCCAAAAGCCAAGTTCCAAGATTTTGTAAGTCTGTTCAAATGATTAACTTGTAAGCTTCAGCAATTCAATGCAAATTAGTTTTTATACCAACCGGCGAATCAAGGGAGGGGAGGGAATTAAGTGAGTGTGTAAATATGGTTACCAGGGAAACTTTTCCTGACAGAAGAGGGAACCTCACAGGAATTTGTACAGGCCCAAGAAACCAATGTAACCTGACCTTTCTGTGTTCTCTTTCTGATGGGGGAAGAGAAGGACATAGAAACCATGGGTATAGATAAAGGTGGCTTTAGGCTTTTCTAGAGACTTGAGGAGTTAAGTTCTCCCTCTTGAAGCGGGACTGAATATTTTCTCTAGGGGAAAGATGACTATTACAAGGCACCCGTTCCTTCTGAGGAAACATCTGGAAATGTGGAGCTTCTCTGAAGCTGTCTGTGAAATAGTTTTCATTCATTCAACAAATATTTATCCAGTAGGGAATATGCTTATAAGAGTTGGAGAACAATATGAAGATATTGTACTGCACCTAGTGGATGTTCCTTAAATTTTGTCTAAATTAATTTTTTGAGTGGAGGGTGATATGGACTTAAATATTTAATGCTTTTTTAAAGAATAAATTTCTGTAGAAAAAGCATAAACACAATTGTATCTTCTGCCGCATCTCTATTCCCATATGATCACTCCTGAGAAAAACCTAACTCGTTGATCCATAAAGCCACACCCCAAGGTGGATGTCATCTAGTGACAGTGTCCTCTAAATTGTAGGTGTCGTACAGTGAAGGACAGATCCATCTCCACAAATCCATCTCCTTGATGGCCCAGATCACAAGAGAACCTTCTGATTTTAGCTAAAAATGGTGGGTGGTTTAGGGTCTATTCTCGGCCGTAAAATGAGTTTGGATTGAAATGTGCAACACTGTCCCATACCCGATGCCTACTGTTCAGTGTCTCTTTTTATACTTGAATGTAGTGGAGTTTTGTACTGTACACGGTGCCCTTCACTGGGCTGCAGAGAAGCAGTAGAGGGTCATGGTTAACAGCACAGACAGGAGAGCCCGCCCTGCCTCTACCCCTCATTAGCTGTGATCTTCACGGCCCTCTTCAAATCTTCACCCTCTTTGTGCTCCATCTTCTTGTGTATATGGAGATAATAATAGTACCTGCCTGGAAGGATTGTAGAATTAAACAGGTTAATACGTGTGAGGTGCATAGTAAGTACCTTTTACTATTTCCTGTGACCTCCTGGATACAGGGTCGGTTGCATTTCAAGGAGGAGACTGTTGAGATATAGAGAGGTATGATAACTTCCCTAAAGTGGTACACTAAATTTGGGCTCAGGTTATTTTCATCCTTAATTTAGCACTGAAAATTCCCATTCTACTTAGTAAGAGACAGAGAAAATGAGAATTAGAGTATGAGAGAGGAACTTGGCTTTTGGAGCATTTTGAAATAGGGGTTACTTCACAGAAGATGGTGACACTAAAGTGTATGAAGATGAAATTGCTTTCTCAAAGGCACAATGAGTGTGAGAAATGGTTGGGAATAATATAAGTTAGGGAATATCATACTGGGTCAGGCCTGTAGTATATCCAGCCTCAAAATCTGTCTCTGATCATGGTAACAAGGGACAGTTAGAGGGGAGTATTGTAGCTGCCATCAAGATAAAACCTTCTAGGGCATCCCTGGTGGCGCAGTGGTTGAGAGTCCGCCTGCCGATGCAGGGGACACGGGTTTGTGCCCCGGTCCGGGAAGATCCCGCATGCCGCGGAGCGGCTGGGCCTGTGAGCCATGGCCGCTGAGCCTGCGCGTCCGGAGCCTGTGCTCCGCAACGGGAGAGGCCACAGCAGTGAGAGGCCCGCGTACCGCAAAAAAAAAAAAAAAAAAAAAGATAAAACCTTCTAATTATAGGGATGGACCTACCCATCCCTAAGTGTCTTTTAGTATCCTGCCATGTCTTGTTCACCCAAGTATTTAAGCTTTATTTCTACTTTTGGTCTTCAAAATCTGTTCATTTTTTCCACACACATTTTTAAAGCTTCTGTACCCACATACTAATAGCTAGGGATATGAAGAAGACTCGAACCCAATCCTGGCAGCCCAGAGGTTTATGAGGGAAGACAGACATGGAAATATCGATTATGGTATTATACTTAGTGCCATAACGGAAGTATAGACAAGGTGTTTTGAAAGCTTAGAGGGGGGATCACTTAGCTCTGCTTAGAAGTGTCACCTTCTGGAGAAAGATACATTTGAGATGAGGAGTCCCTCAGGCAGACAGAGCACCTCAGAGAGGAGGGGCGGCATGTGCAAAGGTGGGGCGTGTGTGTGAGAGCACAGGACACATGGGGGATTCCAGTAACCCCACATGACGGGAGCATGACGTATGACTCGGGCAGGGGCAGAAACAGGCTGAAAAGTAGGTCAGCATCAAACACAGAAGGCTGGTTTCCAGGCTAAGGAATTTGGACTTCGTGTCAGAGGCCATGGGGAGCTGTTGAAGCATTTCAGGAGAAACGTGATCAGATTCTTTTCAGAGGCTCACATCCCCAGTATGGAGGCTGGTTTGGACAGGAGTGAGACAGGAGACAGAACCCTGGGATGAGAAGGGAACCTCTAGCTCAGCTTCTGCTCTACTGCCAGTACCTTTACTATTGCATATGTACATTTACATTTGTTCCTTCAACCCAGATTTATTGATGACATGCAGGGTACTGGGCTAACTGCTAGGGACGTAAGATCAACAACCATCCGTATCTTGGAATTGCTTGCAGTGTTTTCTTTGTCCTGAACCAAAGCTTTCTTGAGTTTTGAGCTTTCCTGGTCTATCTTCTACTTCATCTCAGTCCCAGTGCTGGTGTCTGGGGTGTAAAAAGGAGTTGGTGTGTGTTTATCTTGTCTGTACTCTTCATCATTTACTGTCCCCATCATACCTCCTTCCTCTCAATCCTCTCATCTCTCCAGAGCGCAAAATTCCAATCATTTAATGAATTCCTGTAGAAAATGAATCTATTACATCCCTTTTTTAGACTTTGCTATTTAAATTCTTAACTTTCTCGTGTTTCCCCCAAACCTCAAGTGCTGTATGTTAGCACTCTTGGTCACACATTAAACTCTTTGGGCCCTACTTCCTGTCCTTTACTGGCTTATAAAATCCTTACTTTCTTCATTCTTCTTTTCTTGTTTCCTCAAAGATGTACATACCAGAATTGCAGATTGCATTATTGACTTTGCTTTTTCTTTGTGGTGTTAGGGCCTTTCACCCATGAGATCACAGTCCCAAAAGGGAAAACTCCTCTACCCCTGAAAATTAATAAATTGAAGATGAGACGATATTTCTATTTGTAATAAAATAGAAGATAGAGTTTTATGAGAAATAGTAGTATTTATTACATAATAATAAATTATGATTATAATTTACTGAGTACTTATTACATATGCTAATTTCCATGCTAGGACATTATGTAAGTTCTTATTTAATCCTCACAGCAACTGTAGGAGGCATGTACTCTTATTACTCCCATTTTACAGGTGAAGAAACTGGCTCCAAGGGGTGAAATGATTCCTCCACCGTCATATCACTAATACAGAATAGAGGCAGGTCTCGAACTCAGGCCTGTCTGATTCCAGAAGTGAAGTTCTTCACTACTGTGTAGTGCAGGGTAAACATGCAGGGTCTGAGAGGGGGTACCCACGGTCATTAAGAGTGAGCCAATTATTTCCAACCTGCCTTTAGTCATAACTGTCATCATCAAATCTAGTTTCTCCCAATTTTCTTGATTTTTAATAGTCATTTTAATAAGCTATTTTCTTTGAATCACAAAACGGCACAATAAGTTTCTAGTAACACCCCCCCCCGCAAAAAGTCTGTAATGTTTATCATAATTTTAAAGGTTTGAGTTTGCATGTTATGTTATAGAGGTGTTATAGTTCACTGTGGATGCTATGCTGACAGTTTTGGGACCTACCTCCAGGTGGATAGATTGTGCCTTGGAATATATTTGCATATCCTAACAGGTTTGTTGTAGAGAGAACTAAATGTCCTTTCTAAAAAAATTTTTTTTAATTTTTATTGTAGTATAGTTGATTAACAATGTTGTTAAAAATGTTGTTTATGGGCTTCCCTGGTGGCGCAGTGGTTGCGAGTCTGCCTGCCGATGCAGGGGACACGGGTTCGTGCCCCAGTCTGAGAAGATCCCACATGCCGCGGAGCGGCTGGGCCCATGGACCATGGCCGCTGAGCCTGCGCGTCCGGAGCCTGTGCTCCGCAACGGGAGAGGCCACAACAGTGAGAGGCCCGCGTACCGCCAAAAAAAAAAAAATGTTCTTTATGTTGTATTTCCACACAAGATCAATCTACCCCTGGTGATGAGTGTAGCAGGCTGAATGATGGCTACCCAAAGATAATTAGGTCCTAATCCCTGGAACCTATAAACAATACTTGTAAGGAAAAAGGGTCTTTGCAAGTGTGATTAAGTTAATGATCTTGACATGGATGGATTATTCTAGATATCTGAATGGTCCCTAAATGCAATCACACATGTCCTTATAAGAGAGAAGCAGAGGGAGAGTTGACACACACAGGAGATAACATGACCACAGAAGCAGAGATTAGAGTAATGCGACCACAAGCAAAGGAAAGCTGGCAGCCACTAGAAAGTGGAAGCATCCAGGAATGGATACTCCCTGAGAATTTCCAGTGGTGTGGCCTTGCCAACCCCTTGATTTTATCCCAGTAAGACTGATATTGAACTTACGGCTTCCAGGACTATGAGACAATAAATTTCTGTTGTTTTAAGCCACAGAGTGGTAATTTGTTATGCCAGCCACAGGGAATTAATATAAGGGGAATAGTTACCTCTTGTACTGCTTAGTTCATTTTGAGGGCAAATATCATGACTTAATAAAGGTGACAACCAACTAATATAGTGTGTATGATAATAATTTCAGGAAAAACTTGTGTAGTGCTTACTATGTATGAGGCATTATTATAAGCATTTAAATGTATTTACTCATTCAGTCTTCATAACAACCACATGAGGGGGTTTCTATCATTATCTCCATTTATAAATGGGAGCTTTGAAGCACAGAAAAGTTAGGTAACTTGACCAAAGTTATATAACTAGTAAGCAGTGGGTCTAGGACCTGAACTCAGGCAGTCTAGCTCCAAAAGTCCACTTTGCACTTGGGAGGCATTCAACAAAGGACACTGGGACAATGTCTAAAGCCTTTTCAAGCCTCTGGCCACTTCCTCTCCATGTTTTCTGCTGTGTTCACTGCATTTGTCTTCCTCCGTGTGTTGTGTTGTTTGTCTTCCTCCATGTCCTTTATCTTTAATATCTTTTCTTTTTTAAAAATTATCCCTGTGTGGTTTTAGTATTAGAGTACTTCAGGTCTCCTAAAAGAGTAGGTAAGAGTTTCCTTTTTCTATTTTCTGGAAGAGTTTATATAGAATTGGTATTATTTCTTTCTTGAATCTTTAGTAGAATTCACCAATGAAACCATCTGGGCCTGGAGTTTGCTTTGTGGAAAGGTTTAACCAAGGATTCAGTCTCTTTGCTAAATAAAGGGCTGTTTAGGTTATCTATTTTTTCTTGAGTGAGCTCTAATAGCTTGTGTCTTTCAAGTTATTTGTCCATTTCCCCTAAGTTGTTTACTTTATTGTCACAAAGTTGTTCATAATATTACCTTATTATCCTTTTAATGTCTGCAGAATCTCTTTCATTCCTATTATTGATAATGTGCCTTCTCTGTTTTATTTTTCTCGTCAGTCTGACTAGAGGTTTATCCATTTTATTGATCTTTTCAAAGAACAAGCTTTTCATTTTGTTGATTTTTTCTCTATAGTTTTTCTGCTTTCTATTTCATTGATTTCCACTCTAGTTAAGGTAGAAGCTGAAATTAATAATTTGAGATCTTTTTTCTTTTCTAATATAAATATTTAATGCTCTAAAATTTCCTCCGAGTAATGCTTCAGCTATATCCTATAAATTTTGATATGAAATGTTTTTCATTTCATTTGGTTCAAAATATTTTCTACTTTCCCTTGTGATTTCTCCTTTGACCCATGGATTACTTTGAAATGTGTTGTTTTGTTTCCAAATAATAAGATTTTCTCAATAGCTTTCTATTATTGATTTCAAATATAATTCTGTTATGCTCAGGCAATATACTTTGTGTGATTTTGATTCTTTGAGATTTATTGAGACTTATTTTATTGTCCAGAATGTGTATTCTGTTGTCATTGGGTGGAGTGTTCTATCTATCTAAATTAGGCTAGTAGTGTTGTTCAAGACTTCTGTATCTTTATTAATTTTTCTGACTACTTGTTTTACCAAGTACTAGGACAGGAGAATTGAAATTTCTAAAACTGTAAATTTTTCTTTTCCTCTTTTTAGTTCTATCAGTTTTAGCAGTATGTGTTTTGAAATTCTGACGCTGAGTGTATACACATTTAGGATCGTAGGTCCTCTTGATGAAATCACTTTAAAATAATCTTCTTTTTCCCTGGTAATATTCTTTGTTCTGAAGTCTACATTGCCCAATATTGATGTGGTCACTGCAGCTTTCCTATGGTTTTTGTTTACATGATATATCTTTATCACCCTTTTACTTTTAACCTATATATATGTGTGTGTGTGTATGTGTGTGTGTGTGTGTAAATATATATATATAAGTATATATATGTCTTTTTTTTTAATTGTGGTATAGTTGTTTTACAATGTTGTGTTAGTTTCTACTGTACAGTGGAGTTCCCTGTGCTATACAGCAGATTCTCATTAGTTATCTATTTCATACATATTAGTTAGTATATGTATGTTAATCCTAATCTCCCAACTCATCCAACCCCCTCCTTTCCCCCCTTGGTGTCCATGCATTTGTTCTCTGTGTCTGTGTCTCTATTTCTGCCTTGCAAACGGGTTCATCTGTACCATTTTTCTAGATTCCACATTTATGCATTAATATACGATATTTGATTTTCTGACGTACTTCACTCTGTATGACAGTCTCTAGGTCCATCCACGTCTCTACAAATGACCCAATTTCGTTCCTTTTTATGGCTGAGTAATGTTCCATTGTATATATGTACCACAGCTTCTTTATCCATTCGTCTGTCAAATGGCCATCATCAAAAAATCTACAAACAATAAATGCTGGAGAGGGTGTGGAGAAAAGAGAACCCTCTTGCACTGCTGGTGGGAATGTGAATTGGTACAGCCACTATGGAGAACAATATGGAGGTTCCTTAAAAAACTAAAAATAGAACTACCATATGACCCAGCAATCCCACTACTGGGCACATACCCATAGAAAAACATAACTCAAAAAGACACATGCACCCCAGTGTTCATTGCAGCACTATTTACAATAGCCAGGTCATGGAAGCAACCTATATCTCTTTATTTTTAAAGTGGGTTTCCTTTAGAAAGCATTTAGTTGGGTCTTCCTTTCTAATCCAGTATGAAAATTTCTGCCTTTTAATTGGGATGTTTAAACAATTTACATTTATTATAATTATTGATATGTGTGGGTTTAAATTGACCATCTTGCTGTTTGTTTTCTCTTTATCCCATCTCTTCTTTGTTCCTTTTTTCTCTTTTTTGTCCAAGTTTGGATTATTCACATTTCTTATTTATGACTTCATTGTATCTTTATGATCGGTTTATTGCCTATGTCTTTGTTTTATCTTTTTTTAGTAGTTGCTTTCATGTTTATGATATACATCTTTAACTGATCCTTGTTTATCCTCAAATAATATTATATCACTTTACATATAGGGTAGAACTTTAAAACTATATACTTCCATTTCCCCCCTCCTGTCCTTTACACTATTATCACATATTTTATTTAATATGTTATTTTTGTGTTAAATAATCAGTTAACTTTTCAAAATAAGAAAACATGACTTTTTTATTTATCCACTTATTTATTGTTTGGACACCCTTTTTTTTTCCTTTGTGTTTCCATCTTTTATCAATTTCCTTTAGCCGAAAGAACTTCTTTTAATATATTTGGTAGTGCAGGTATGCCAGAATTAATTCTTTCAGTGTTTTTCTGTTTTAGAAGTTCTATTTTACCTTCATTTTGAGAGAGATTTTTGCTGAGTAAAGAATTCTCAGTTGACGGGTTTTTTTCCTCTAGGGCTTTAAAGATGTCTATTCATTGCCCACTGGCTTGAATAATTTATGATAAGAAATATGCTGTAATTCTTATCTTTGGTCCTCTGTAATGTGTCTTTTTTCTCTGGCTGCTTTTAAGATTTTCTTTTTATCATTTTGGCAATTTGATTATGATGTTCCTTGGAATTGTTTTCTTCATATTTATTCTGCTTGGATTTGAGCTCCTTGGATCTGTGGGTTTATAATTTTCATCAAATTTGGAAAAATTGTAGCCACTATTTCTTCAAATTTTTTTTCTGTCCCCTTCCTCCCCAGATCTCTTTTCTTTCAAAAACTCCAAATTCATGAATGTTATATTGCTTGATATTGTCCCACAGACCACTGATGCTTTGTTCATTTTTATTCTGCCTAATGTCTATCTCTGCTTCGTTTTGGATAGTTTCTAATATGGTGTCTTTAAGTTTACTGATCTTTTCTTCTGAAGTTCCTATTCTATTGTTAATCTAATTCAGTGTTTTTGTAATTTCGGATGTTATAGTTTAGTCTCCAGATGTTTAAGTTTTTTTACATTTCCTTTCTCTTGTCCTCATGTTTGTTTTCCTCTACTTTGTGTGGAACATATTTATGAACGGTGTTTTAATATCCCTGTCTGCTAGTTCTTCCATCCTTGTCATTTCTGGGTATGTTTTTATTTATATTGTTTTCTCCTGGTTAATGAGTTTCTTTTCCTGCCTGGTAATTTTTTATTGGATACTGGACGTTGTTAATTTTATATTCTTGGTTGCTATATTTTGCTTTGGAACATAGTTAAGTTACCTGGAATCAGCTGGATCCTTTCAGGGATTGCTTTTAAGCTTTGTTATGGTGGGTCCAAAGCAGTCTTTATTCTAGGACTAATATAGCTCCCACTGCTTTGACAATACCCTTCTGAAGATTCTATCTAATTCCTTAAATATTACAAGGTCTTTCTACTCTGACTGATGTGAACACAAACTATTCCCAGCCCTGTGTGAACTCTGGGAATTGTTCTCCTAACTCCTTTATAGTAGTGTTGAGTAGTTTCCTCTCATGTGTGTGAAAATCTGTACTCGGCCAAAGATTCCAAGGAGGCCTGTCTATAAATAGAACTGTGGAGTGTGTGCCTCTCTCTCTCTTTCTCCTTCTCTCTGTTCAGCACCCTTCTCTGTGGTTCTCTGTTTCACAAATTCTAGCCATTTTGACCTCCTGGATCTCTCATCTCAGTCTCTTCAGCCCAGTGAGACCACTGAGCTCTGTTTGGGTTCCCTGTCCCTGCGATGCATCCTGGAAACTCCTCCAGGCAATAAGCTGACACAATCTCAGGGCTCACTTTGTTTCTTTTTTCTTAGATCACAGGCCTGTATCGTCTGTCAACCAGTGTCTGAAAGACATTGCTTTATGTATTTTGTCCAGTTTTTTAGTTTTTTGAGGCAGGAGGGTCCCTGTTTCTCCAGTTTTTAAGTGAAAGTCTCTAACATCTTTTCTAGGGACTTTACATATTGATTGTAGGTTCCTTTCTTTAAAGAAACTCTGTCACTTCAGACATGGTTTTTGGATAGTTAAAAAGCAGAGCTGTATTTAAAGTAACAAAGTCATACATCTAGATAAATCAAAATAGTGTTTAGGGGATTTAGAGACTAATTCATTATTATTAGAATGACAGGGAGTCAAAAAGGAATTTCCAAATAGGGCTGAGGCTGCCCAGATGGTGATTTACTGAGGTTCCATGGTTGTACAGAGCTGTAACCAGCTCAGTCTTGGCTTTAATAAGCCCTTTAACTGCCCTACTATCTGTTTAAATTCCTTCTTTATCAATGGTCTTCAGTGTTTAAATGTTCAGTTTCTGCCTCATCCCAATATTCAAACAAGGAGTAAAACAGTCAGAACCATTGAGGTAAAGATCAAAACTACAGTGAGAAGGTCAGACAAAGAAAACGCTAATAGTGTTTAAACTGTGGAACCCTCCACCAACTGCTGACCCAGAATTAATATTTTTCTCGAAGTCCTTGCTGGTCACACTGAAAATAAGTGAAGCCAATTACAACAGTCTATCCTTGGGCCAGGTTATGGACAATAAATCAAGCTCAACTATTAACCTTTCGTGTGTGTGTGTGTGTGTGTGTGTGTGTGTGTGTGAGAGAGAGAGAGAGAGAGAGAGCACGCTAGCGAGCATGGCGGCAGGGGTGGGGGTAATACATGTGCAAGTATACGTGCTCACATATTTATTTAGCATCTTACATGTGCCAGTCATCTCATTTAATCTTCACAATAACCCTATAAATTTGGGTTTTAGGTATTACATATTAGGTATTCAGTGAAAAAGCTGAGATCCAGAGATACCAAATGACTTGTTCAAGTTTTTCCACCACACCATGCTACCTCTCACAATGCCATATTGTATTCCCCTCAGTAGCACCATAATTCTGTTGTCAATAGGCCATAAACACAGCCTTGGGCCATTCATGTTGCAATCATGTACTCTGGGCCACAAGAGGCATTGTAAGACAGAGTTCGATGGATAATCAGTATCTTTCATTAGAAAAAGAATTTAAAGCTCATAATTTACGTAGAGTAGAACAAAACAACAATAAGGCAATAAGGACAGTATATTATTTCCCACTTGGCCAATTTAACCGAAAAAGCGTGATACATTCGTAATACCACACCACCTGTCACTCAGAGACAAACCTTTTAGTTTGAGGCTGTAGTCACTATTAGCAAAGCCTAACAGTGTTTGCAACTCTGTCTCTTAAACTTATGATCTTCATAAAGAGCCTTCATATTTGAGATTGCTATCATGGAGTGGTTTTTCTGTGGTTGTTTTCCAGCAACACCAAGTTCATATAATTTTATCTGCTTTGCTGGCAGTTTCCTTGATTTAGCTCATGATGAAGCTACCTCAGTCTCCTGCTGTAGTTTTCTCTGCCTATGCCCTCTCCAGTGTTGGTAGACTGGCTGTATTTCAAGACTTCAGTATTTGATAGTAGGTTCAATAAATACTTGTAATTTAGCAATGCTAGTTATCCTATTATTCATGCTATTTCTGGTACAACTTTGATTATAACTACTTAAAACTCCATCTGTAAAGTCCCTGATGATAACCCAAGCTTCTTCTTTAAAGACATAAATGCTACCAGTCTTTAGTTTGTCTTATGGATATCGGTGCCTTACTTTTGAAGTCTACACCAGTTTTTAAAATTCTGTTTTTGAATTTGTCAGTGAACATGCAGTCCTTCACATACAAGAATGATGGTCCTGATGGTCTTTCAAGTTTTGTTTTCTACTATTAGAGATAAGCTGCCCTGAACTTGAGCATGTGCAACTTATCTGGGTAGGGGCTGGGTAGGGTACATATATCTGAGCTGTATTAGCGAGGTTCTTTCCAGTGTGAAATGCACTAGCCTGTATAAGGATTAGATCTACAGCTGTGATTTTATTAGACAATCAACATTCATGCTTTTTATAGAGAGAGTGAGGACTAGGATTCACGTCTTATTTTTTTCTACCCCTTCACGAAAATTTAGGGTGAAGCTACTAGTAATCGAATAGAAGAAGCGACATGATGTTAGTGTTTGGGTATCTGTGTATAGTAACACCTTGATTATTAAGTGACCATATAAGTAATAGTTTAGAGGAACGCTCCAGGGCCAGACTACCTGGGTTTGAATTCTGGCTCCTTTATTACTATTTGAGTCACTTTGGTCAAGTTACTTTACCTCTTTCTGTCATTGTATCCTGTGACTTTGATAAATTCACTTTAATTCTAATAGGGTTTTTTTGATAGATTCCTTAGGACTTTCTACAAATACAATCATGTTGTCTTCAAATAAATACAATATTACTTCTTCCTTTCCAACCTCTATGCCTTTTTTCCTGATTTATCTAGAACCTCCAGTATAATATTGAATAGACAATTGAATTGTCGTTCCCAGTCTTAGGGAGAACACATTTGGTCTTTCACTAAATAAATATGATGTTAGCTGTAGGTTTTTGTTACGTGTCCTTTATCAAATTGGGGAAGTTTTCTTCTATTCCTAGTTTGCTTAGAGTTGTTGCAATTGGGTATTGAATTTTGTCAAATGCTTTATCTTCATCTATAGGGCTCATCATATGATCATCTTTATTGTATTAATCTGGTGATTTCCACTGATTGATTTTTGAATGTTAAATTCTTTCTTAATGTAAAAACAAGGAAATAGAGATATTCCATACATATTTCTGTGCATTTTTTTGGAACTGGCAAGATCCTAAGGTAATTTAAAATCTCTAGGCTTATTCCCTAGTTGTCTCTCAATTATAAAGCTATATGTTAAAGACATAATAATCAACAGTAATACACCTTTTGAGGGTTAAACAAACGATTATATTGAGTCTTCCTGATTGATGATTTAAATATATTTTAGTGAAATCTGAATCAGTGTAAGGATAATATAATATTTATGCTGACTTCCTGATCATTAACTTCTCCCATAATCCACAGAAAAATAATCTTAACTCTTTTGAGATCTTATTTTTTAAAGAAATGAATATACTAGAAAATGAAGCTAACTGGGTAATACATAATTGTTGAGAAGTAGTTCACTGCATATTTAGAAATTATTTTGGAGTAGTAATCATAATAAACAGAAGTTTCCAAGTAAAGAAAGTCTTGGTTCTTCATCAGGTGATAAAGAAAAAGGGGACCCCCATAGTTGGTGCCTTGATTTATCATGCTTGCTTTTTAACCATGACCATAATATCATGTTCATTCTCTTTATAGGAAGGTATTTTTATTGTTTGTTACTAGGTATTTCTGGGGCTGCTTTATTATAGTGCCTGCTATTTTTGTAAAGAAGCCATTCAAATATAGTAAGAGTGATTCATCCCCTCCTACTGCCAGTTCCAGTCCCACAAATGGAAAAGCACTGAGGGGGACTTCGGCTGATTTAATCTTCCATTAAGGTTCTATTTGCATAGCCCATGGTCTCTAAAGGCTTAGTCTGCCGTTGCCTCAACCGACCTTTTGTACAAATAAAATTGAATGAAACAGATGAGTGGATAAGTGTGTCTGGAGAGCAGCCCCGGAGTCTCACTGCCCCCGCTCACGTGCAGAGCAGTGTTTCCCAACCCTCTCTGCACACACAGGGCCCGAGGGGTGAAACCCAATGAGGTGCTCTCATCGACTCCTTTACAGGATTGGCCTTTTCAGCCTCAAGAAGCAGCATGACCCATTCCATTCAGCTGCTGCTCTCAGCCCATTCTTCAGCTTCTCCTCTCACGTTCCCATGGAGGGAGGCTCTGGGCTCGTCCTGCACATGCTCCCTGAGCGAGTCATTCACAAAGACAGTCTGCTCTCCAAGGCAAAGCTGCAGTCAGTGAGGCTGCAGACAAGGAGCCATGCCAGCCAGAGGGGGAAAGGAAGACGCATTGAAGATGGCATCAGTGCAGTCATCCCACAGGGGCTTGAACTGAGCTTGGATGTTTTTCCTGGAAATTCCAGCTTGTTCCAGGCATTTGTTTTCTCTGTAAAGGAGCGGGGGCAGGTATGATTCCCTCCAGGCAGGAGAGGCAAATAAGCCTTATTGAGCAGCACTGCACAGAATTACTAAGTATAGAACAGACCAGCCTTCCAGGAACAATACATGAAGTCATCATAACAGTAACTTTCCCCTTGGGTATTCTCACAAAATATTTTTATTTAGTTTGGGTATAAGAGATAATATAATGCCATAAGGATAGTTTAAAATGCAGATTATTTGGGGGCTTCCCTGGTGGCGCAGTGGTTGAGAGTCCGCCTGCCAATGCAGGGGACACGGGTTCATGCCCCAGTCCAGGAGGACCCCACATGCCGCGGAGCAGCTGGGCCTGTGGGCCATGGCCACTGAGCCTGCGCGTCCGGAGCCTGTGCTCCACAACGGGAGAGGCCACAGCAGTGAGAGGCCCACGTACCACAAAAAAAAAGAAAAGAAAAATGCAGATTATTTGGTAGAAAATAATCACATTTGAAATATGTGATATTTTGTTACTGTTATGTGGGTAAAAATCTGGCTTTTAGCAATCTGTTTTCAGTTCAACAAATATATGTATTATGAGCCACCTACCCACTGCTGATGGCTAAATGCTACTCTTTATGCTGGGTGGCGAGAAAAGCTGTGTATGGACTAAGCATGACAAAAAGATGGAATTAGGAGACTGTAGACTTCTCTGCTAATTAGATGGATTAGACCTAGAAACGGCTGGTGTGAGGTGGTGGATTAGATGTATCCATAAGGGAAAGGAACTCTATTTTATATCGATCAATTTTTTCTTATTATAAAAAGATATATTTCCATTCTAGAAGATTGGTGCCGGGGTAGGGGGTGGTGTGGATAAGCAAAGCCAAAGGAAAAGCCCCTGCTATCCCACCACCCCAAAGTGATGCCGTTAACACTTTATTTTAGATCCTTCAGCGAGTATATGAGGGAAGTCTGACTTGTAAGCTGGACATCACTGAACAGTATCAAACTCCGTATTTGTATTTACCTACTCGTGCATCCTTGCACTCTGATTAAATCCTCAAACTTGATGTAAAGTCGTTTTCATTACACACATCCCTGTAAAGCAGACATTGTGCAAATACCAAATTCACGCAATTCAAACCGTTATTTTCTTTTTCGGTTAATGTTTTAAATATGTTATCCCTTAAGCTTATAAACAGAGTCTGACAGAATGTGACCAAAATAAACTAGTTGATTACCTTGCTCCTCTGTTTAAAAGTACTCTATTGGCTTCTCATCCCTCTTAATCTAGGAATTTTCATTTCTGGTAGTGGTGGGCTAGGTAGTTAGAACCACTGAGGACAACTCTAAAGGTTGAGAGAAATATTCTTTTTAATTTTCTTAAATGTATTGAAGAGCTAACAAAGTAGCAAGATTTGTAGACCTGAGTAAAAATCTAGGGTAAAGCAAGGACCCAGAGATGTAAGCTGAGCACTCAAAGCCTCCTTTTCTCTAAAGACATTTGCTAATCTGGAAGAAATATCTGTGAAATCAAACTGGGTTGTTGGTAGCCTTACAGGGCAAGAATCAAAACCTAGGTAAGAAATCTAATAAGCCCTCCCCTTTGTAAGCTGGGACCACGAAGAGCTATACCTTCAGAGTAAGAGTAAAGTGAAAGTAAACCAGCCCTGGAGCAGTTCAGACTTGTTGACACAGGTGGTCCAAAGAACCTCAAACTTTTATTAACTTAGACCAGAATGACTACTAGTCATGTCCCCTGGTGCCTGGCAGAAGCAAAGGAAAATCCTTTCTGGAGGACTGTGCCATTATCCTAAGGACTCAATCTCAAAAATGATTTTTTTTCCAAGTATAATGACCAGTAGTCAAAGATAATTAGTTCCAAAAAACAACAGGCTACCCTGAGTAATAACCAATAGAGACAGCAGACAACACAAAGTCCCACAAAAACTTCAGATAGGGGTTCCCTGGTGGCGCAGTGGTTGAGAGTCCGCCTGCCGATGCAGGGGACACGGGTTCATGCCCCGGTCTGGGAAGATCCCACATGCCGCGGAGCAGCTGGGCCCATGAGCCATGGCCACTGAGCCTGTGCGTCCGGAGCCTGTGCTCCGCAACAGGAGAGGCCACAACAGTGAGAGGCCCGCGTACCACAAAAAAAAAAAAAAAAACAACTTCAGATATTGCAGTTATTAGACAGACTCTAAAACAACTGTGTTGACTACATTTAAAGGGGTTTTTTTTAATGAGCTTGAAAATATCTGCAGGAACAGGAATCTGTAAAAAATGTTGTAACAGATTAGAAAAAGAACTAAATAGAACTTCCAAAACTGAAAAATACAATAACCAAAATTAAGAACTCAGTGAACATATTAATCAACAGATTTTACACAGCTGAGGAGAGAACTGAACAATGGATCTAAAGGACGTAACCAGAATGCAAGAGAGGAGATAAAATGACAGAACATATACAAGATAGGATAAGAGACATAAAGGATAGAGTAAGCCCTAACATGCTTTTAATGAGAGTCCCAGTTGGTGAGGAGAAGCAGTTTGGGACAGAGGCATATTTGAAGAGATGATGGCTGAGAATTTTCTCAAACTGACATAAAACACCAATCCATAGATTCAAGAAGCCTAATGAGTCCCAAGCTAGCAAATGAAAAGAAATACACACTTAAAATACATCATTGTAAACCTGCAGATAACCAAAGACAAATCTGTGATAAATAGATTATCGTCAAAGAAGTAGCAGTTAGGCTGATGGCTAATTTCTCAGTATCAACAATGGAAGCCAGAAGACCAAGCCTTCCATAATTCTTTCTGCAGATTGTTTGCTTTACAAGGACCTCCTGCCAACAAGTTAGTGGAGGCAAAAATCTAGTCCTCATTCCAGTTGCCAGAAACGGTGCCTCACTCTGAGCTGCTTCTGCCCAGAGAAAGGGGTGCATTTTTCTAATTCTCACAAAGATATCTTCCACTTGCCAAGCCATGTGCCAGTGGGGCAGCATCTACCCACAGGAGGTACCCTGTTTTAACTTGTGTAAATCACCAGATGAGCTAGCAGGGGGTCTGCAGAAGAAGGTAAAATAACTTCATGTGCCTCTTCTAATTTTGAAGCTACACATTCTTTCTGTTCTTCATTTCATTGGACCTAGGCAGAGGAAAACAGCTCTGGAAAATTAAAGGTATTTTGAGGCAAACAAAAACTGAGAGTTTACTACTATTACATTAAATGTGAATAGACTAAATGTTCCCATTAAAAGACAAACATTGTCACAATGGATTATAATTCAGTTGTCTACTATTTACAGAAGACTACCTAAAATATCAGACAGTATTTCTCAACTTAGGGTGATTTTGTCCCCAAAGGGACATTTGACAGTGTCTGGAGATTTTTTGTTGTTGTCATAACTGGCAGGAGGGGGTGTACTATTGACAAGCAGTAGCCTGGGATGCTGCTAAACTACAGTGCACAGGACTGCCCCCTTACAACAAAGAATTATCTGGCCCAGAGGGTCAGCAGTGCCAAGGTTGAGAAACTCTGATATAAATAAAGAGAAAATTTGAAGAATTAAAAAATGGAAAAATGATACACCATGAAAATATACAACAAAAGGAAGCCAATAACAGCTATATAAATGATAGGCAAAACTGTCTTAAGTCAGAAAACACTTCTAGAGATAAAAGGTATTACTTCAAAAGAATAAAATTTCCATTTATCAGAAAGATATAAGAATTTTAAATTTATAATTACCCAATAAAATGGCCTCAAAATGCATAAAGCAAGAATTTGCAAGACAAAAACAAATTCACAATTGAGGTGTTTCATGTTTACATTTCTCTCATGGAATTTGATATAACAAGCAGTCAAAAAAACAGGATATATAAGATTTGAATAACAGCTAATTTCACTGATGGGCATTTATAGAATCCTGTACTTAACTATAGAATACATATTCTCTTCAAGAGCACACATGGAACATTTATCAAAGTTGACCATATATATACTGGACATACAGCTAGTTCAACACATTCCAAAAGATTAAAATTGCACATAATTATGCTCTCTGACATTGGTATCATTAAGAACAATAAGAAAAAGGTGACTGGAGACACATACTGTGCCCCAAATATTTTCAAAATTAAGCAGTACACTTCTATGTAACCCATGGGTCAAAGAACAAATCACAGTAGAAATTAGAAGTAACTGAATGATAATGAAAAATACCATATATAAAAAAACTCCTGGGGTGTAAATAAAGCTGAGTTAAAGGGGATTTTATAGTTTTAAACTCACCCATCTCAAGAAGTTAGGGGAAAAAAACAGCAAATTAAATCCAAAAAAAGTAGAAGGAAGGAAATAAGACAAGAATAGAAATTAGTGAAAGAGAAAACATTCATAGAGAGGATCAACAAAACCAAAAATTGGTTCTTTTTAAAGACTAATAAGATTCAAAATCCTTATAAAGAGTAGTGAAGAAAAAAAGTACAAAGATTACCAATTTCAAGAATGAGGGACTTCCCTGGTGGTCCAGTCGTTAAGTGGTTAAGACTCTGCTTCTACTTCAAGGGGCACGGGTTTGATCCCTGGTCAGGGAACTGAGATCCCGCCTACCACGTGGCACGGCCAAAAAAAAAAAAAAAAAAAAAAAGAATGAAAATGAGAACATCCCTATACAACCTACAGGCATAAAAATAGTATATTTCTAAAAGAGTGAACTCCAGCTTCTTACCCTGGGTACACAGCCCTGTGTGATCTGATCATTTAGATTAGACCCTCTCATTTTATGTCACTGGCCCTTAAGTCTACTGTGCAGCCATCAATCATGCTGTCTGTTTCTATCTTAGGGACTTTGCTCTAACTCATCGCTTTTTCTGGGACACAATGGCTGTCTCCTTGTAGTTTGATCTCAATTTTAACCATAACCTCCTCAGCCAAGCCTTTCCTGACCACCAGCCTAATGTAGCCACTAGTCATTCCCCATTACATGACCCAATTTTTAAAAAATATTTATTTATTTATTTATGGCTGTGTTGGGTCTTCATTTCTGTGCGAGGGCTTTCTCTAGTTGCGGCAAGTGGGGGCCACTCCTCATCGCGGTGCGCGGGCCTCTCACTATCGAATCCTCTCTTGTTGCGGAGCACAGGCTCCAGACGCACAGGCTCAGTAATTCTGGCTCACGGGGCCAGCTGCTCCGCGGCATGTGGGATCTTCCCAGACCAGGGCTCGAACCCGTGTCCCCTGCATTGGCAGGCAGATTCTCAACCACTGTGCCACCAGGGAAGCCCACATGACCCAATTTTAATTCCCTAATTAGCACATATTATTATCTGATGTCTTAATTATTTCCTCCCTGCCCCAGATATAAAACACGTGAGAGTAGGAATCTTATCTTGCTCACCAGAGTGCACACAATAGGTGCTCAATAGATGTATGTTGATTGAAATACCATCTTCTCATTCAGTCAGGGAGAGGTAAGCTAGGGGAAATAGGAAAAAAGTAGAAACAGAAAATGAAGAAAAACATCAAACATCAAAACTATAGTGTTTTTTAAAAAGGGAAAGAAGGGACAAGAAAATGTGCACAATGGGTTGAAAGGAGGAGGGGGGAAAACACTTTAATCGTATAGTAGTACTGTTGTGTTTCAGAAAAGCTCTTTAATTAGAGGGAAAGAAACTAACTTTGTTGAGCTCCCTCTGTGGAGGAAGCCTAAATTGCCAGATGATGTTTTTTGAAAGGTTTCATTTCTACTTACAGCTGTAACCAAAATAATTTTCTTTGTTTTCAACTCTTTCCTAGGAAGAAAAGAGCAAGTTCTTTCATCTTATAGGAGGAAAAACAAAAGGCTCTTTGCCTTCATGGTGTAATATTTGTCCAGGATTACTGGTTGTGCCATTCACTGAGAGAGAATACAAGAAGGCTCATTTTGGAGGGAAATCATAAGTTTCATTTTGAACAGGTTAAGATTTAGAGGCTTTTGAAACATCCAAGTAGAGAGAGATGTTGACTAGATAATGGGATACAACAGCCTGGGTCTCAGGGGAGAGGTCTGAGCTGGAGCTCTAACTCTTTGATATACACAAGGTAATTGAAGCCATGGGGGTGGATGTGAATGTCTAGAGAGAGAGAGAATAAAGTACGAAAAAAACGAGGTTCCAGGGCTGAACCTTGAGCAACTCCAGCATGTAATGGTTAGGCGGTGGGAAACCAGCCTCTGCAGGAGATTGAGAGGAATGGCTAGGAGAATGTGGTTTCATGAAAGCCAAAGTTAGACACCTTTCCAAGGAGAGAGGAGGGTCAGCAGTGCTGCTGAGACATCAAGGAGAACAAGGAATGAAAATGATTATTAGATTTAGTGACATTGAAACCCGTGACCTCAGTGAAAGTCGTTTTAGCAGAGCAGTGTAGAATCTGAGTCAGTCTTAGCTTTGCATCCCTGGTGCCTTTGCATAGGGTAGACACTGGATATATTTGTTCATTTTACTGTGAAATGTTTAATAATGCAGGAATATGTATCATATGTATGTGCAGAATTTAAAGAATAATTATAAAGTGAACAACATTTACTGATCACCCAAGTTGAGAGAATCTTAGGAGACACCTGTCTGCCCCTCCCTGCTAGCAACTTCTTCTCCGCCCAGAGATACCACTCTGCCAGTATTTAAGGGATAAGTGTCCCCTTGCTTTTCTTTATAGTTTTACCACGTATGAATGGTTCCCTAAACAATACACTGGTTTTTTTTTTTTTTACAATATACTTTTTAGTTTTGACTGTTTCGAATTCTGTGTAAATGGAATCATACTGTATCCACTTTTTTGGGTCTTGCTTCTGTTGGCCAACATTATGTTTTTCTGATCTGTCTGGGGTGATGATGAGACTGTATGTCGTTTGTTTTCACTGTTATATATAGTATTGTGTTGAATAAATATACCACCATTTACTTTGACATTCTGCTTTTGATGGACATTTGGGTCACTTCCCATTTTTGCTGTAACCAGCAACACCATCATGAATATCACCATATGTGCTGCCTTATGAACTTGTGTAAGAGTGTTTCTAGGATGGGTGTATACATAGGAATGGAAATGCTCGGTCATATGGATATGTCCATCTGTTCCCTAAAGTGGTGTGTCAATTTACATTCCTCCCCTTTCTGTGTGAGAGTAACCACTGCCCTAGATCCTCCCCAGTGTTTGACATTGTCAAACTCTAAAATTGCTGCCTGCCTGATGGCTATGAAATTTTATCTCATTGTGGTTTTAATTTGCATTTTTCTCCTTATAAGGCAAACTTCTTTGAATTGAAGTATAGTTGTTTACAATGTTGTGTTAATTACTGCTGTATAGCAAAGTGACTCAGTTATACACATATATATTCTTTTTCATATTCTTTTCCATTATGGTTTATCCCAGGATATTGAATATAGCTCCTTGTACTATATAGCAGGACCTTGTTGTTTATCCATTCTATATATACCAGTTTCCATCTGCTAATCCCAAACTCCCAGTCCATCCCTCTCCCATCCCCCTCCCCCTTGGCAACCATCAGTCTATTCTCTATGTCCCTGATTCTGTTTCTGTTTCATAGATAGGTTCATTTGTGTCATATGTTAGATTTCACATATAAGTGATATCATATGGGATTTTTCTTTCTCTTTCTGACTTACTTCACTTAGTATGATAATCTCTAGTTGCATCCATGTTGCTGCAAATGACATTATTTCATGCTTTTTTATGGCTGAGTAGTATTCCATTGTATATATGTACCACATCTTATTTATCCATTCATCTGTCAATGGACATTTGGGTTGTTTCCATGTCTTAGCTATTGTGAATAGTACTGCTATGAGCATTGGGGTGCATGTATCTTTTTGAGTTATAGTTTTGTCTGGATATATGCCCAGGAGTGGGATTGCTGGATCATATAGTAAGTCTATTTTTAGTTTTCTGAGGAACCACCATACTGTTCTCCACAGTGGCTGCACCAACTTACATTCCCACCAACAGTGTAGGAGGGTTCCCTTTTCTCTACACCCTCTCCAGCATTTGTTATTTGTAATGATGTTATTTTAATGATGGCCATTCTGACCGGTGAATGTTTTTTGTATGCTTATTGGCCATGTAGTATTTCACAAAAGAGAAAATCCAATCAAGTCTATTGTCTGTTTTTCTGTTGTACCTTTTTCTCATTGGTTCATAGGTATTCTTTAATATTTTGGATGCAAATTCTTTTTTGATGATGTGTGTCGAAAATATTTTTATCAGTGTAAGGTTTGAATTTCACTTTCTTTATGATGCCTTTTAATAAATAGAAGTTTTTAATTTTAATATAGTCAAATTTATCAGTCTTTTCTTGTTTAAAAAACCCATAATGACTGAAGTCATTATGATTTTCTTCTAAAAGTCTTATATTTCTGTATTTTCCACTTAAATATTTAATATTTCCACTTAAAAATTAATTTGGTGTGAAATGGGCTATCAGTTTCATTTTTTTCCATGTAGATACCTGATTTTCCCAGCACTGTTTAAAGAAATATCCATCCCTTCTCTATTGATCTGACATACCCATCTGTCAGATAACAAGTGTTCATAAATGTGTGGATTTGTTCTGGGAATCCCTCTTTGGTTTCATTCAGTGATGTGCTGATAAATGTTTAACAACTAGCTCCTCTCTCTCCTCTCCCATACACTCAAAAAAGCCCTGATTTGTAGCACTTGCTGATTTCTGGTGGGGTGTAAATACTCCCACCATGACCAGTTTCAAGCTACCAACATGATGTCACAGAATGCAGAGTTCGGAAGAGATGCCAACAGTGGGCTCTCAAGAGCAGGGTTTATTCCAGTGCTACATCAAAAAAGTATCTGGCCCAATCCTCTTTCTGATTTCTGTGAGCCCCCAGGGCCTTGTAAATACAAATATTAACACATCAATTTTCAGAAACATAGTTACTGGGAAAATTAGGCATAATTATGAATTAGTTCCATCCACTTACTATTATCTTCTAAATATTTTAAAGCTACCCTCTTCCCCACCTCCCCTCCCCCACACATATCCTGATCATTCCCACCTAAAAGTTCTTGGGGTCAGGGTTGTGACTTCTATTCCTTTATTCTCTCCTGTCCCCATTCCCCAGTAGCACCAGCTTCTTTGCCAAATTCAATGACCGGTAGAGGAGGCTTGCTACAGAAATTTCAAAAACGTGGACTAAGTCACAACTCTAGGATGTAAACCACTCACTGGGTCATGTACGGCCTGGGAAACAGAAGGTTGTCCAGAGGCGAAGCAAACTCTTTACATATCTCCAAGGGCAATGTTCAAGTCTATTACAGCAAATAAAAAGACTGGCCTGTTTGTGTGGCGTCAGCCAGGAAACCTTGGCAGCAGTGACTGAGCTTTTTGGTATCCGTTCACCTATAACTGTATGACTCCATAGACCTTTTTCTAAATGGGGACCGTGGTGATCCTAATGTTCTGTAATGTGGCCCTTGTGGCCCTGGTCAGCTTATCGTCCAAAGTAATAACAACTGCAGTAGCTTCTGTGAGCGCCCACTTGTGTGAGTGCTGTTCTAGAAGTTTCACAGGGATCCTGTCTGATCCTCACAGTGTCCCTTCAAGGGTGGTTGTTCCATTTTACAGATGAGGAAATAATGACTCAGTGAGGTACGGCACCTTGTCCTCAGTCACACTGGTAGTAGGTGACAGGTGTATCCCATCCCAGGCCTGGGTAACCCCAAAGCCACTACCCCACACTGCTTTGTTCCACTCTTCACTTTGTATGTCCATGGTAGGGTTCTCCACTTTCTGCCTTGTGTTGTAGTTCCCTGTATATATTTCTATTTTCCTTACAATATTGTCAAAGTCCTTACAGGCAGAAACTGTGTCTGTTCCACCTACTGCCCAAGCAGCACTAAGTTAGGCTGACGAGGTGAACTGGATTGAGTGACCTGCCCAGGAACACTGCAGGGTCAGTGTCTGGGTCAGGAGTTGCACTCTCTGCTGGGAGACGATCCCAGGAGTCCACCACCTCCCATCTTCGTGTGCTTCCTAGCTCTGACACCCACCCAACGGTCCCTGGGTCCACTGGAATGTGTACTTAGGAAGCGAGGACTACCCCCAGCCCTGGTCAGCAGGTGTCTGCACCCAGCTTCTGAATGGCCAGGACTTGTTCAGATGGAGAATGAACATTCTTTCCCTGACATTTTCATTTTTCACTTATGTTTTGTGCTAAGAATATTGGTGATGTTTAAGCCCAGTTACTTTTAAAAATGTAGGCAATTTGGAAAATAAATAAAGGCACAAATAAGAAGATGAGAATCAGCAGTAACCATACCACCCCAAGCAACTGCTATTAACATTTTGGTACATGTCCTCCCAGCTAGCTATACATTCAGTAACGTGGAATTCACAAAAATGAATTATAGCATGCATGTTATGTGTGTAACCTGCTTCATCCCCTTCCATTTTTACTGGTTATTCCAAATCTAGAGGAAGCCCTGTTAGAGAAAAGTCCTCTCCTCCCTCTCGCTGTGATTTAATGGGTGAGATGGGGTTAGATCATACTTAAACTTATTTAATGCCATTTAAAAGTTTGTAAAGCATTTCACCTCCTAATGAGGAAAAAACTTAGTCTGACTCATAGGGCAGAGGCAAGATCAGTGTTTATATCTTTATGCCAGCCTGAGAATCCTTCCACCGCTATTTATTCCGTCCTTCCACAAATGCTTTAAAGTTTCAGGTTTCAGGAGGAGAGAGAGAAAAAGTACAATTGTAAGTAGGGCTAGATGATCAAATGTCAGGGCCAGATGGGATATTGTTTTTAACTGCATATCTATCTGAGGGGTTCTTTTTAAAATTATTATTGACTAACTTCTGAATATGTTTTATATGCATAGGGAAAAAAATTTAAAAGCTATAAAGGGTATACAGTGAAAACAGCCCCCCACCCTATCTCTCATCCCCCACGTTCCTCTGCCACTCTGTCACCTTCTCCGGAGCATCCCTGTTAGCAGTTCTTGTGTGTCCTCACCTGAAGCATTCTGAGTTCAAAGGGCAGGGGCGTGCAGAGGTGATCAAGTGTGAGAAGAATGCGCTTCTGTATTTTCCTCTATCACATCTTTATCTTCCACTGAGGTCATCCAAGTCACTGGGATGCAAAGCCCCCAACAATGTTCCAAACGAAACAGAATCTCCCTCTTCCAAAGTCCCCTGTGGCTGTATCTCGAGGCAGGGTCAAAACTGCCACCTTCTGTGCCATTGGAGGCACCACTGACGCCGGACCAGTCTCAGCGTCTGCAGACTGAGAGCCTCGTCTGGGCTCTGCCCTGGACTGGCTCTAGGCAAGTTACCTCACCTTTCTGAGATGCCCGTTTTAACTAGGTGATCTCCAAGCCCCTTTCTTCTCTAACCATGGAAGATTAATTAAGAGGATGTCTTAGCTTGGGCTGCTATAACAAAATACCATAAACTGGTGACTTATAAACAGCAGACATGTATTTCTCACAGCATTGGAGGCTGGAAGTCCAAAATCAGGGTGCCGGCATCATAGGCTTCTGATGAGAGCCCTCTTCTGGGTTGCAGACGGCTGACTTCTTATATCCTCACATGGCAGAGAGCAGAGCAGAGGAAGCAAGCTCTCTGGTAGCTCTTATAAGGGCACTAATCCCATTCATGAAGGCTCCACCTTCATGACCTCATCTAGTCCTAATTACCTCCCAAAGGCCTCACCTCCTAATGCCATCACACTGAGGGAGTAGGGATTCAACATACGTATTTTGGGTGGACACAAACATTCAGTCCATAACAGGGGATAACTTAAAACAGTACTTCTCAAGTTTTAATATGCATGTGAATCACCCAGAAATCTTGTTACAATGCAGATTCTGATTCAGCTGATCTAGGATGGGGCCTAAGAGTCTTCGTTCTAAGGCTGCTCCCGGGTGATGTCATCTGCTGGTCTGAGGCTCAGGTCTTGAGTAGCAAGAACCAAGCTGGCCTGACTAATGGCCCATGACCTGTTCTAGGGATTAAGCACCTGGGAGTTCAGAGTAACATTTCCTTTGAAGCTGAGAGCTCCCTCTGGAGAACCCTGGCACCTGGTTTCCTAAGATTCTTCTCTGCTGAAGAACACTGACATTCTGTGAGCTCTGCTGGGTGCCGGGCTCTGTGCTGAGTGCTCCAAATACATTCTCTTTCTTCATCCTCACAGCTACCCAATGAAGGCAGTGCTGTGATTGTCCCCATCTTACAGATGAGGACAGTGCAAGCCTTCAAGAGGATAAAGTGCTCACGATTACATAGCTGGTAAGGGGCAGAGCAGGCATTCCAACCCAGATCATCTGATTCCAGAGCCTTCATCTTACTGCCGAACCGAAGAGCAGAACGGCGTTCTCGGTTCCAGCCTTGGAAGTAAACACCACTGCATCATGTGTATGTGGGAGCGGACACTGTTGTCCATCAGTGCAGTGTCTCCTCCAAGGGAACATGTCTCTGCTTGCATGTCTACCCTCTGCCTCAAATTTTCTTGATACCTCTGAAGGGGCTCTGACGGCAGCAGTATCATCCAATGGGTAGGGTAGGAAGGCTGCTCCCATGAACCTCTCTCGCCCCAAGGAAAGGGTTCCTTGGCTGTGAACAGTACTTAGATCTGTCGTGGGAAGGCCATGGGCCTTAACAGGCCACATCCATTTTCATTTACCTTCTGAAAGAAGATTAAGGAGAAAATTCAATTTTGCCTAATGCCTCCCCCAAATGGCTAATTTATATGCTAATTAGCAAGATAAGAATCGATGAAACTGGTAATCAATATGATATCCAAGGCACCAGTAATGAAATTCATTTTGAGATGCACCGCCAGTGGAAATGAAGCAATTACGCAGAATAAATGGGGCAGCTCAGGGAATAGGGGCTCCGTGTTGCACTTGACTGCATTATTTCCCCCATTACTCCTCCCCTCACCCTTTCCCCACCCCATTGAAATCAACTGTCCATGCCGATCCTTTGGAGCACCACACACCAGCTTCTCCCTCTCTAATGCCCAACCCTGCATGATCCCTATGGATTTGTGGTCCAACCGGGAGAAAATGGAGGAGGGAAAATTACACTCTGAGAAGCCTAGACGTACAAGCCCTGGAGGAGAATCAGGGGCTAAATAGGAGCTTTTAAGCCAAATGCTGAGTAGTGAATAGCACTTCACTCTCATACTTGCTGAGCATGGTTTAAGGGTTTCCAGTTCTAGAGCTTAAGTATAGCCACCATATTGCCTAGATTTTCCAGAGCTGTCCTCATTTCAAACATTTTGTCTCATCAGACAATATGTCAAATGATGTGTCCTACTTAAGTCCAGTGTGAAGTAGGCCTTAGTGTCCTCATAAGATTTAGCCTGACTCTAGGAAGTCTTATTTCAACTTGACCATTTATTCATTTATTCCAGGGTTTCAGATTTTTTTTCTTTTCTGTGTGTGTGTGTGTGTGTGTGTGTGTGTGTGTGTGTGTGTTGAGGGGGTGATTGCAATCATCTCTGGAGATTAGGGACACAGCATTATTCATTTCGTACTTTTCAACTAAGACAATTAAAATGAATCTTTTATCCCAATGTCTGCTCACTGGTATCACCTGGGGAGCTTTTCCCCCCAAAATTTATTTATTTATGAAAATTCTTAGCATATGAAAATGTTGAAAGAATTATACAGCGAATATTATATATGTATATTTTTCTAGATTCTATAGTTAGCATTTTACCATGCTTGCCGTATCACATATCTATCCAACTATCCATCCCTCTATCCATTCATGAGTCTAGCTTCTTTTTTATGCAGTTTCAAAGTACGTTGCAGGCATCAGAATGCTTCACCCCTAAACACTTCAGCATGCATATCATTAACTGGAGTTCAATATTTGTTTCTTTTTTCTTTTGAGGTAAAATTTATGTACAATGAAATGTACAGACCTGAAGTACACCATTCTGTAAGTTTTGACAGATACATGTACTATGTATATGTATACATATAATATACATTAATGTAAACCAACCCCTATCACCATATAGAGCATTGCCATCACCCCGGAAGTCCTCTCATGCCCGCTTCCAGTTATCCCCCATCCCCCCACTTCCAGAGGTAATCACCACTCTGATATTTCCCACCCTAGATTAACTTTTCCTATTCCTAAAACTTCACGTAAGTGGAACCATACAGTTTGCACTCTTGTGTAAGGTTTCCTTCATCCAGCATAGTATTTTTGAGATACATCCATGGTGTTGCCTGTATGGATGGATAGTTTGTTCCTTTCTATTGCTGACTAGTATTCCACCGTATGGATGTACCACAGTTTTTTAGCTAATATGAATAAGGCTGCCAGGAACATGTTTGTATTAGACTTTTTAATGGACAGATGTTTTCATTTTCCTTGAATAAATTCCTAAGAATGGAATTTCTGAGTAATAGGGTAGGTATATGTTTATTTTTATAAGAAACTACCAGGGGCTTCCCTGGGCAGTCCGCCTGCCGATGCAGGGGACATGGGTTGGTGCCCCGGTCCGGGAGGGTCCCACATGCCGCAGAGCGGCTAGGCCCGTGAGCCATGGCCGCTGAGCTTGTGCGTCCGGAGCCTGTGCTCCACAATGGGAGAGGCCACAGCAGTGAGAGGCCCGCGTACCGCAAAAAAAAAAAAAAAAAAGTAGAAACTGCCAGACCATTTTCCAAAGCAGTTGTGCTTGAGGAGCTTTTAAAATACAATGCCTCGGGCTTCCCTGGTGGCGCAGTGGTTGAGAGTCCGCCTGCCAATGCAGGGGACACGGGTTCATGCCCCGGTCCGGGAAGATCCCACATGCTGCGGAGTGGCTGGGCCCGTGAGCCATGGCCGCTGAGCCTGCGCGTCCGGAGCCTGTGCTCCGCAACGGGAGAGGCCACAACAGGGAGAGGCCTAAGTACCGCAAAAAAAAATAATAATAAAAATAAAATAATAAGATACAATGCCTCCCCCTTATCCCCAGAAATTCTTAAATAATTAATTAATTAGTTTGGATTGTGGCCCAGGTGTAATTGTTTCTGACATAATCATCTGGTGGTTCTAATGTGCAACCAGAGGTAAGAATCACTGAAGATATATTTCACTATATTAAATGCAAAACGTTTAGTGTTTTTTTTGGTTTTTTACTTTGAAAAGTGGCTTTCTGTTGCTGTTCCCTTTTTTCCTTTATTTTTACTGCTGTAAAGACTTAGGTATGGTCTAGGACGATCTGGATGTCACAATGCAGACTTCGGAGTAAAAAGACCAGCTTTCTGATCCCAGTTTTCCACCTTGTATCACTTGACCAAGTTACTCATCAGTTTCCTCTTCTATAAAATGGGGCTTATTGTATGATTTCCAAGGTTATGAGGATAAATGTGCCTGGCTCAAAGAATTTTCTGAAATTCACCATAGGATTGGGGTGGGAAGAGAGTTTCCAACCCCCCAGATGAGTGGGATTCCTTAACTCTGCCTTTCTGAACAAGGGCAGATTGACAGTTCTTTTCTTTGGTTCCTTAATGGATGGCAAGGCTGTGAATGTCAGAGGTTGAAGAGCTGTCACCACCTCCCTATAATGATTGAAGTGTAGTTATCTCTTGTCTTACAAATATGTAAAAGGCACATGTGAGTAGGATAAGGATTTCGAGTTGGTTTTCCATCCAGTGGTAACTTGGGCTGCTCTAGCTATTCACCATGGAACCAGCAACACACCTTTGCAAGACTGCTGGCTAGAGGCGGTGTTAAGACAACAGGGAGGAGCTATCCAGCAGCTGATTACTGAGCATTGAGTCAACAACTACAACAAAACAAACCACTGAAATCTGATCCCTACCATCTGAAGCCTGGCCCACTCCCCCAGGGGAGACAGACCTGGACACTGTCTTCTGAGTTCACCTTTTATGACACCAGTTCAGATCTGAGTGAACTGGCCCCTAAGCCTTACAGAAAGCTGGTTTGTGTGACTCCTGACAATGTTATATATCAAATGCTCAATCCTTGTTGGGAAAACAGCAACAACAAAAACCTCTTTAAGGGGTCTTCTGAGTGATGTGGCTTCTCTCATTGTTCGACCATTTGAGTAAGGATTTGCCAGTGGGCACCAGGAAGGATGCAGTTGTGAATAATAGGTTTTCCCACGTGAGACAGGCCAGAGTGGGCATAGATGAGGATCTTAAATCAGGCTAGAAGTGCTACATTTTAGCTCCTTTCTGAACAGGAGGTCTGTGGAGCCTCCTCCTTCATGTCCTCCACAGACATCTACTGAGAATGCAGTGTTCTTGCCTTCCCGGGGAAGTAGGGTTTCCAGAGTATCAGAGGTTGCTCTGGGCTCCAGTTGTCAGAACAGAGATCCAGGGTAAAGGATGGCTGCTAATGAGCCCCTCTTTTCAACTTTTTGGCCTCCCTGAGTGTCTGTCTGTGGGACCCGCGTTCTTTTGTCAGGGGGTGCAGGGCAGAGGGGGTGAGGAAAAGAGAGCAGATGGCCTGCTATCTGAAGCATGTGCCTGGCTTCAGGAGTCCCCTTTTGGGTTGGTTTTATTTTGTAATACGTCCCCTGAGAAGACAGACTAAGCAGCCTGGATTACCCTGCAATTTCTCCAAACTATTTGCATGAAATACTGCAGGCAAAAAGCCCAGCCCCCTATTGGCTGTTGCTAGGTAACAACAAAATCATCAGGAAATTAGGCTGTCTTTTTTTTTTTTTCCCAACCCGGAGTGTGTGGTTGCAGCGTTGTGCGGGAAGAGAGAGGGAGTGGAACAAAGAGAGATGAATGGGATGGTCTTGAAGGCGGGGACACCACAGCCACAAACCTGCATCCCACGGTAGGACAATCTGCTTTGGGTTGGGCTCTTTTCTCAGTCAAGCCAATATTGGTACATTTTCCTTTCTTATAAGTATGACAAAGCTAGCAGTTTCTACAGACAGCAGGAACAGGAGCTATGGAAGCAACTCTGACATTTGAAGTGATTTTTAGAAGCAGGAGGTAGTGCTTAATATATGAGAGTGACTCCAAGTGACGATGAATAAATGAATGTGTCTGGAGAGTGTGTGTAGGAAGATAAGACCCCATTTGCGTGGCTGCAGAATGCCTGCAAAGAACAGACCTGAGAACGTGCATGTGAAAGAGGCGTGTGACAGAGGAAATCCAAGCATGCTTTCAAATATGGAAGGAAGCCCCATAAACTGGAGTTTGGGATTGTGTCTGTTATGACTCCACCAGTGTTTAGGCATGTGGTCCTACTGTTTTTCAGCCAGGCAGTCCTCAGCCTACCCTTCTGCCTGGTTGGACTTGGCAGGTGAATGAAGAGTAACATGAAGAAAGCATTTGTGTGTGTGTGTGAGCGAGTGTGTGTGTGTACACATGCGCAAGTGGGCACATGTGCACACGCATGCACTTTGGAGCACTTAGATCATTTTCAAGACTGTATACTCGAATAGCAGCATGGCAAACCCTGACAAGTGTACAGTTACACCTGGACACTTCCACGGGGTAATGAATATCCATAGAGACCATGAGTACTTTCCTTTCCCTTCCCGCTAGTCCCAGATGGCTTTCCCACCTCTAACCTCCCTTATCTTGTCCTCCTTTTGAGTTCCCTAGCAATGACCCTGCCCTTACACTAGACCCTCCATTGCCGTGCTGCATACTTCATTGGCTGGCTACGACCCCAGGCAAGCTAATTGCCTTGTACCATTCAATGCCTGCCAGATTAATGACTCCTCCTGTGTCTGGTTGCCCACAGCCTCCTCTGAGATTCCTCTGTGTCCTCTCTCTGGCTTGTCTTTCCCTTCTACCCGCCTCCTCAGCTCAGTCTCTCTCAGCTTGACATCTGAGTTTTTAGAAGTCATTTAATTTAAATGCAAAAATAGAAGCACTGTCTTTTTTTTTTTTTTTTTTGGCATGATCAGTGGAGGTAGTCCCCTGCCCAATGGGAGGGGACCATTTTGTAACAGTGATACAAATACACAAATGTATCAGGAGCAAGACAGAATGTGTGCCAATAAGCAAGCGCAGAAGGGAACAGGCTCCCAAGCAGACAGCCCTCCACAGTGACTAACTACCTCCAGTGGGTGAGCCTAAGCCCCTGCCCCAGAGGAAAAAGTCATCCTGAACTTACAGTGGCTCAAAGCCCCTTTCTGAGTACGTGCACTAAATGGCACGAACCTGGTGCGGGGCAACATCAACACCCTATGTACAGATGTGACCGATGCTCTCCAAGACAGTGGTCCCTGGACCAGCAGTATCACAGATCTGCAGGTGGGGCCTGTAGTCTGTTTTGACAAACTCTCCAGGTGGATTCTCAGGTATGCTAAAGTTTGGGGACCACTCTGGGCCTGAAATCTTGCATTTTTAATAAGTTCCCAGATGATACTGACCACTCTTTGAAAACTCCTGCTGTAAGAGTAGAAAATGGAGGACAGCGTGTAATGGGAAGGATCTCCTTCCACCTAGAATGCCCCCTCCCCACTTCCAAAGTCCCAATCAAACCCATCTTTGCAGGCCCGCCCCAAATGAAACTTCCAGCTAATTCAAAATGTAATAAGGTTATCACTTTACACCTTATTACATTTCAGGGATCAGCAAACTAGGAATGGTTGGGGGATGGGGATCAAATAAGAGTATGCAACAGAGACCGTAAGTGGTCCTCAAAGCCTGAACTATTTACTAACTGGCCCGTTACAGAAAAAGTTTGCCAATTCCTGTTATATTTATTTATGTACTTTTCTTATTCCTCCTCATAAACTTTAACTCCAGAGTCAATATCTGAATCATTTTTGTATTTCATTCAGTACCAAGCACATAATAATTGTTCAACAAACATGGGAAGGATGGATGTTGGTTGGGTGAGCTAGTTTTGTGTTTAACCAGTGTTCTGAAAGTCCAACAAAAGAAATGATCAGCTTCTCTACTTAGCCACTTTGTGGCTGCCCCATCCATGAAGTAAGAACAATAGTTTCTCATTTGAGTAGATGATGAGAATCAGGAAGTTCACACTAATGGAGTTTATTCTTTTTGTTGGTAACTAGAATGATGAAAACCAGTGAGGAGCTGACCTGCCTCTTGAAAAACAAGACTAGCATTTAGAACGTTCATAAATGGAAGTACTATAAAAATAAGCAAAAACTTACATTTTCACTTGGATTTCTGGTGTCCAGTAAAATATTTTCATGGTATACACTACTAGAGTTAAAAGAGACCCTAGAGGCAAACGCTGCACGAATCACACCTGCCATGACTCACCCTCTGCTTGATTGCCTCCGCCGACTGGAAACTCACTTCTTCAAGTGAGTTGCTAAACTCACTTTTAGCAACTCCAACTGTTAGTAAGCACTTTTTTCTGTTGAGTTGAAATCTATCTCCTTACAATTTCCACTCTGCAGTCCTATTCTAGCTATCAAAATTAGCTACCTAAGTTTTATAAATATGAGGAATAAAGTAGGGTAAACGTACACTTGACTGGAAAGAGTAGAAGATTGAGGGGGATCCACCCCATTTAGATAGTTTTCTTCTACAAACAGTAGTGAGATGGTTTAGAAATACAAGAAGCTAAAAGCCAGCAGGTATGCCAAGAGAAGAAAAGCAAACACATGGGTATAAATTGGGATAGAACATAACACTCCAAGTACAATAGGAAACAAAAGACTGGTGGTGACAGTAGCTCACAGGCTGACCACAGACATGCCTTATGTGTGTGCTAGAGAGGAATGGTAATAGCAATTAGAGGCTATTATTTGGGGCAAAGGAGGGAAAGGAGGCCCCCGAGCTGGGCCGGGGGTGGGGGTGGGGGTGTCTAGTGGGGGTGTTATTCTGCAGTTGCTTTGTGATCCCAAAGCTATGAAACAGCTGCCAGGACAAGTCGCTGGGGCAGAAGCACAGCAAGAGAAAGCCTCTCAGGAATGGCCGAGTCCTTTAACTGGTGGGCTGGGCTGAAGCAGTGAGGGCCTAAGGAGGGGACTGTCCCAAAGAAGACGGGAAGAGAGGGGTGGAGGAAGGAGGCTAACATCTCAAGTTGTACACCTGTTTACAATGTAATGTAGGCTTAGTACTAGTCCAGACACCTTGCAAACTGACAAACCAATCACTGCATGAAAAGTAGCTCCAAGAACAGTGTTTATTGATCACTTCCTCTCTGGATTTCTGAAGCACTCTTACCGCACAGAGCTTGGAGCTGTGTGAGGCACTTAATCTAGAAACAGCAGACGCTAATAACCTTCTAGTCTCTCGCTTTCCCCCTTCCTTCCCAGCACACATGTGCATGAGTGCACGTGCATGAGCACGCCCCTCTCATACACACACCACACACACCATGGTTAAGTCTACCTGGTTATCACTTCTTCCAGTTTCACCTGTAGGTGGGGTGGGGTTTTTTTTTCCTTCCCCCCCCCCTTTTCTTAGGAAGGAAATTCCTAAAGTTTGAGAATGGGGCTTTTTGGACTCTGGGGAAGAACTTATAATCAAGCCTGGAATAAGAATATGTTCAATAATTGTAAAGGATTAAAAGCCCAAATTTTAGAGCGTTTTCCCTTCTCCACGTTCAAGGCACTTCCCATATTTACAGTTCAGACTTGAGTTCTGTTCTCAGACCGTTCTGGTTTATGCCAATTAATAGCTTTGTGATCTTGGGCAAGTCACTTGACCACTCAGCACCTGCTTCCTCAGCAGTAATTACTACTACAAACCAACGCCAGAAAGAGTAAGCAGGCAGAGGGAGGCTTATAATTATTAAATGCCTCTTCTGTGCCACTCACCGTGCTAGGTGTTTTGCTTGCATTTTATTATTCACTTCTCCCAATAACTCTTGAAAATCTGTATCATTAGCACTGTTTACAGATGAGGAAACTGAGGCTTGCGGATGTTAAGTAACCTGTCTAAGGTTTCCTAGCTAGAGCAGAGGCAGGAATCAAAGCAGCTTTCTCTGAATATGGAACTCCTCCTTTTTTCTTCTAAATCGAGCTGCCTCCCTGAGCCTGTGCCTGGCACATAGTGGGCTTTTGGGAAAGGTAGGTTTCCTTCATCCCTACTCCCCAAAGGACGGTGGGGCAGTTGTTTTTGTTTTGTATTACTTTTCAATTAGATTGTGCAAATGATTTTGTAAACACTGCCAACAGGGCCAGGCTTATATCTAAGTAAGATAATATATCTGAAAATAGGAACAGGAAAGACCTGCAAATGTTAAACACGCCCCAGTTATCACTCCAGGTGTGATTTCTGGAGTACGAGGCAAGCCCTGGAAGAGTTACAGTTGACAGGCCCGCGGTGGACTGACCCCCTGCTTGAGATAACGCCTGTGAGACAGTCTATCAGGAAGGCAATAGGAACCAAGTTAAATTGATGAGAACTCACTGGACCAGAGAGGCCTAGACTGGAGTGAGCACGAGTCATTCTGCCTCTTGTGTGTGGACTTGCAACCCCGGTTTCAGATCCTGCACCTGCCATTTGCAAGCTCCATGGCCTCCCATAAGTTATGGGACCTCTCTGAACCACAGTTTTCTTGTGAGAAAAATGAAGACATAATCCCTGTGTCATAGGTTTGTTGTGAGGAATAAATGAAATCATGCATATCAAGCTCCTGTCCCTGAGCAAGTACCCCCAAAATAGCAAGAATTATCGGTTACCAGCACCAGGCCTAAAGCCACCGGCCTCCTAGTGGGTAAAAGACCATTCACATACAGACCAAGAGTCTTCGTAACAGGAGGTACCACTCCTATCCCAGGGAACCTATCTCTCTAGAATCTATCAAAGCCCCATTTCCTAATCTCCTCATAGGGGATGTAAAAGGAAACTCTAAAGGAGGAAGCCTCGCCCTTGGAATAAGCTCTGGGGGGGGAGCATGCTCAGGTGGCAGCACCCCAGTGTAGCCCCCGCTTCTCCAAGGCACTCTGAACCCTGGTGTTCACAGAGTGAACTAACTTCTGAACCTCAAGTGCTACAAGCAGTCAAGAGATACCTGTAGAACCACTGGGTAGGTCTGAGGTATATCCAGTTTGGAGGGTAGGACAAGAAGAAGAGGGGAAAAAAAGGCTGGGGAAGACTTTATAGATAAATTTCCATGCCCTTGAACAATTACTTTGAAAGCCTGGCTGTTTCCCATGATCCCTGTCCTGGCTTAGTTATGCTCGTCAAGAAGTAGCAGTGGCAGGAAGACTAGCCGACCATGGTTTAACCCAGCATCGGACCAGTTCAAGGCTGAGATGGAGTAGCAGAAAATGGCATGCTCTGGAAATGGGGGAGGGAGGTGTGCATGTGTGCTCTGTGGAGAAACTTAGTATGGAGAGGCTTTTTATAGAGGTCTTTTTATAGCCTTGACTCCTGAGATTTCTCTCTATAAATCCCAGGAATGCAGAGCTCTACTAAAACTAAACAAGGAAGAATTGACTAAAACCATAGCATGAAGAATTTACTTTGTCACCAGACATACAAAAGAAGATTTTTCTAAGTTTGAGGTTATTGATGGAAATTCAAGTATCTTTCTCTCAAGAAATAGTCTTCTTTTACCCTACCCCAACCTACTCTCTTTCTGTGCCATAATCTAGGTGGCTTCAAACAACAGAAATGCACTGCCCCATAGTTCTGGAGTTTAGAAGTCCAATATCAAGGTCTTAATCCAGGTCAGTAGGGCCATGCTCCCTCTGACATACTTCCTTGTCTCTTCCCAGCTTCTGGTGGCCCTGGGTATCCCTTG